>NC_080020.1:124082583-126482583 GCF_030020395.1 Manis pentadactyla
TAATAAATATATATTAAATTGAAGATGTAATTATGAAGAGTCCAAGAAAGTGGGAGAAAGGCAGAGAGTGAGAAATAAACAGAGAGAGAGTGAGAGAGAGAGAGAGAGAGGAAAGGAGGGAGAAGGAAAAGGGAGAGCACATATGTGAGGTGATGTATAATGAACAAAATTCGGGAGTCTTTCACAATGTGTATGTATCTCAAATCACGTCTTACATTTTAAATATCTTACAATTTTGTCAGTTCCCTTCAATAAAGCTTTAAAAATGCTATGTATAATTTGGATATCTTAATAATCTAAATAACTAATGTAAAAACTCCATGTTTGAAATAGAGCATAAAGATAAACTTTCCCATTCAGCTAATAAGTCACTAATGTAATGCTGTCCCTTCTTACGTAGCTACACCACTGATCTCCTCTCACCACACCAGAGCTAAGTTGTACATTTATCACGAATGTTCTAGGTCACAAATCTTCCTATTCTTCTTATTCAAAAATAATTGATTTAGATAATCATAATAGAAGGGTGGACAATTTTCCTAGTGTAGATTTACTGTTTACCTATACAATTGTTAATGCATGCCCATAACTAAGGCTTGAACAAGATCCCACTGGATATTCCCCAGAATGAAAGACTCCCTTTATTCTCAGGTATATTTTTTAAAAAGTCTGTACCTCAAGAGCAAAGTGTAATGACATGTATTTAATTCCATTCCTCATGAAAACGTGCCCTTTAAGAGTAATGTCTTCCTTGTGTCTTTGGTTCTATTTTATTTCTGCTAGTTTTAGGATATGTATTTACCATGGAATCAATTAAAGCATTATATGTTGACATGTTATCATTTTGATAATTTCATTTAATAGCATGAAATTCCTATTGTTCCTCATCTAATCTAACAATAAGTCTTATTAGGCTTTTTCAAAAATAGATCTAGAATCTAAATGCTTTTCATAACATCTATAGATTGTCAGTGGTCAAAGCCATCTTAACCTATTATCTGAAAAATATTCTCCAAATATCTCCCAACTTTCTGGACCCTGTCTACTCATCTTTTCACAGTAGCTAGATTTTAAACCTGATGCATCCCACCTCATACACTTCACTGGCTTTTCATCTCCCTAGGAAGAAATACAAAAATACAAATGATAACCAGTAAATCCAACATAGTAATCATCCTATTTTTCTAGTGTCTTCTCCTTGCACCTCATCTCACATGGTACACTGTAGCCACAATGCCCTCATTACTGTTCCTTCAACACTCTAATCTGCTCCTGCCTTGGGGTCTTTGCACCTACTGTTCCTTCTGCCTAAAATGTTCTTCCCCAAATACCTGCATCTTTTGTGTACTTGCTGAGTAACTTCCCTTCAGTGGATTTCATTTTTTTCTCCTTTGAAATAGCCATTTCTAAAGAAGCTTTAATAAGTTTACAGTAACTAGAACATTTATGAAACTCATTTCCATCATTTAGCTATTCATTTTTCCAATCAGTCCACCTAAATAAGAATACTTTTATAAGCAAATGAAGGGACCGTGCATTATGTGTTAAACAAAGGATAGAAAGTTTAAGAGATTAATATTTGAAAGAAAGTTTTTCAGAGTCCTGCAGTCAAGAAATAAAACAAAAATAGATATTATGAACAGAGGACATTTTATATGGAGGATTGTTGGTACTAAACAATGAAAAAGAAAAAAACAAAAATAGGACGTTAAGTCAAACTAAAACCTGTAGCAGGAAGTGTCTACCACAAGGGACAAGACTGAAGGGAAAAGGAGAAATGGTTGGCTTTATCAAAGCTAGTAACTCAGTGGAAAAGTCCTACAGAGTTGGTTCTCAGCTATCTGCAGAATGGGCTTTTCCTGGATGTGACTGGAGTCTATGAAAAAGCACAGTAGCATGATATAGTTGGTTCTGTCATGGCTGGGGATGTAGTCCCTCTGCTGCAACAAAACTAAAGAAGACATTCTTTCACCTCTTTTCAAAGCTTTCAAGTGCTCCCAATTTTTAGCTAGGAAGGCAGCTGACAAAGGAATCAGAAATTGAGGTTTACCAATGATCCCAAATCTTGATATCACAATACAGAGTATGGAAGAGTAGATTTAGAGATGAGAGATTAAAGATAGAATATTGACATCTTCATTTTTTCTTCTTCTGGCATGACTGTATTAAGTTAAATGATCAGAAAGCTAAGTACCTGAAACATTGTTTTTATCTTGCTAAATGCCTACAGAGAATTATGGTTTAATAATAATGTCAAATGAAAAACATTGAAAGAGGCAGAAGTGACATTTTAGAAAAATGAAAATACATGCACGCATACCTGAAAAACCATGCACAAACATAATTTGGTAAAATATATTAAACATCCAGAGGTATTTAAATATCTTTATAAATGTTGCAATCATTTCATAATCATTCATATTTGAGCACCCAGTCTATGCTCTTTAAAACATTCTTCCTGAGTGTGAAATGTTTAATACAAATATAGGAAAATACTTTCTGATTAGGAATATAATAGTGAGTTTGATGACAATAGAAATAAAATATAATAAATGTCAGTGGTACTACTTTTTAGAGCTTATTATAGAAAAAACTTCTACAAAAAAACAGTAATGACTATAGTTAAACCTTTTCATATGTGATATAAATATTACTCAAATTTGTAATAACCAACAAATATAATGTGCATGTTCAAAACTTAATTTCAAGAAATTAAATACACAATTTATGTCAAGGTTTCTTTATTTTAATTCCATTTAAATTTATATTGTATTTATATGATAATTCAGTGTGAATTTAGACTTAGTTTAAACCATTCATAATGTGTATTTATAGATTTTTACCGATGATGTTTTAATTAATCCTCTTGACATAGTGACAAGTAAGCTAGAGTTGTGTTGACATGGGGTCTTGCAATTATTCTGATACAAAACAATTTCAATCACAAAATCTAAACTCTTTCACTATGACTTACTCATAGCATGGTAAATTCTATGCAAAAGCAAGTTTTAAAATTATATAAAATACATTTTAAAAACAGCATTTTTTTCTTTTTAAAAGTAGCTATTAGTAAGTGCAGACCACAAAAAACATGTGGGAAATATTTGTATGATCTAGTTCAGAATAAAGCAACAATTGAAACACATGTGAAGCCATACCATTATAGAACTGCTTTGATTACAACTTTTAGTTTAGCCATATATTCCACATGTGGGCCAGGTTGACAGAAATTAATTTAAAATAATCTTATTCTGAATTTGAAATTCGGATGAATTGGAATAAAGTTGTTCTTTTTTTTCTGGCTATCAGATTTAATAAAATAGTATTAAAATCAATTTAATATTTGTTTTTACTTTTTTTTAATGGGACTACAAGAAAATTTAAACTCTAACAGTGGCTTTTTTTTTTATTTTGGTATCATTAATCTACAATTACATGAAAAACATTATGATTACTAGGCTCCACCCTTCAGCAAGTCCCCCCCACATACCCCTTCATGGTCACTGTCCATCAGCGTAGTAAGATGCTGTAAAATCACTACTTGTCTTCTCTGTGTTGCACAGCCCTCCCAGTGTCCCCCACACACTATACATGCTAATCATAATGCCCCCTTTCTTTTTCCCCGCCCTTGTCCCTCCCTTCCCACCCATCCTTCCCAGTCCCTTTGGTAACTATTAGTGAATGGACTAAAAGTTGTTCTTTTAATATCAAATGGGAGATAAGCTTTGAAAATATGGCTTTTGTAGAAAAATGTGTTTGTATGCCATATATTAAATATAAATAGTATTTATAATAAGTACACATTTGTCAGCCCTTTAGAACAGGAGCTTTCTAAATATTTTTAAATAGATAAATAGTTTCATATTTTTTCTTTGAAATTCAGTGAATCAATCATAATTTTAATGTATTTCAACATTTAAATCTTAGTGTAGTGAATGTTGTGGGGGCGTCCTCAGCCTTACTCCCCCCTCACTTCTTCCTGACAGAATCCCAATGTTCTTCCGTGTTCTCTCCCCACAGGGTACTGTGCCTCAATGGATGCCTAATGATGCACATATCTCAAATCATTTTGTCTAGTAGTAATCATATTTCCTGGAGATTAATTGGTTCAAGAATGGGCTTACATCCAATTCTCGTCAGTTAGCATTGTTTGGAAAATTCACTGGGAATTTTCTGAGGATATATGCTTCTGAGAGAGAAGAGTAAATGATACCCCTTCTTTCTGTGGATATGGGTGCATGTCAGGACTGTGCAGTCGTTCTCCCAAGGAAGAAGCAACATTTTTGCTAATTTTTGTTATTAATGTGCATTTTTCTTCTGATTAGGCTAATTTGTACAAAGTACCCTATTTATTGCTAGAAATTCTTTTATGTCATTTAGCATTTCACCAAATAATATTTTCTTAAGAGAATTTTTTTAAAAAGTTTCATTCTCCAACACATAGATGTAATATGTAGTTATTCTGAGAATAAATGTTTTCAGGATCTTCTCTAATGTCTAAAATTTGGCATAACTTGATATCTTAGACTACTGTGTATTTAGGGCTTGCTCAGTAGTCATCTTTCTTTCAAATGAATAAGATAATTCATAAGCATTCACTTTACCGAAAATTATGTAAGAGAGCCCCTATTATGGTATTATATTCTATGAATTTGGAATTCCATGCAAAATATATGCATCACTTCTGGTATATTTGGGTTTACTATGACCATATTCACTTTTAAAATTAGTAAAAGCCTTCCTTCAAAACAAACAAAAAGAGTTTGATTAGGTCATCGACTTTCTTGCCTTATTTTATACTGGCAAGGAAAAATCTTTCCACTGCTTCTTCTTTATTTCCCCCAGTTTTCTCCCCTTTCAATGTAATTCTCATTAGGAAGTCTTCCACAGATTCAGCTGCTTTAAATTATGACCTTCCTTTCATGGCTCAAAAATGCTTGTGTAGATTTTGTTTACACTGAGAATTGTGGAATGATAGGGAAGACACACAAGAATGTTAATTATCCTTTTGAATTCTCATAATTGTTAAGCCGTAAAAAAAGAGATGGATTGTTTGACTAGTACTCCAGCTGCTTCCTCCTAGAAAACTCCATGTGTTACACAGGCTTCACCAGGAGAAGCCATGTAGGTGACAAATGACAATGTTTGCCAACTGTTAAACACATGTAAACTCTGAAAAGTTATTCCCCATTGCAGGAGGTATAGAGCTGTATTCTGTTGCTTAGGAGCAGAATCTATTTAAAACATTGCCCAGAGAGGTTGGTCTGCTCTTGAAGCTCTTTGAGGAGTTGGCATTCAGAACAGGGTCAATCAAGAGGGATGCTGGCTCCATGCCTGAATCTTCTGTTATGTTTAGTTCAATTAGATTCAAATATACAAAATACGCCAGCGAGAAGGAAGGTCAATTGTTCAGAAATTATATTAGCTGTATCTTGGAGGTAATTTTTGCTGTGTCTGGTCTAACTACACCACAAGTAAAAGGATTGAGGAGAGCAATAGAATAGACTGTTTGCCATATATGGGAAAATATATTAGAATCAAATAAAAAAGTTATATATAATAATAAGCCACCCATGATGTTATAATAAAGTGTCCGCTCAGCATATTGCCTTCATCTTCTGTTTCACAGAGTGAATTATCCTTCTAAACTATATATGTTACCTTATCTATAGTGTGTTTTGTGAAGGGTTTCACCTGTAAATTTTCACAGGACAAACTAAGGTGTAAATAGAAACATTTTGGACACTTAAAAAGTCAAATCATAGCATTAATATTTTTGCTTCAACCTCAGAATCTATCACTCTCTGGTTTTCTTCTGTTGTTCCTTTATTTTATACTATCGTCAGCCATTCTTTATACCTACCATTATTTATTCTAACATAGGATTCTAAAATTAGAAAAATATTGCCAATATTAGTGTTTGCCGGAAAAGCTGATGTGAATGGAGACTGCGTAAAGTGAATTATTCTCTAACTGAAGATATTGATCTGTTTCTGTTTACTAAATATACTAATTATCACTTGACATGTCACATTTTATTGATGTATTTTGGCTAGTATATATGCATACACTCATTTTTTCCCATGATTTGTAAGTGAGGTTTTAAGTTTTAACAGACAGATTAAAGCAAATCATAGAGCATGTACACAAGGTGATGATCTGAAATTCACATCTGTGTAAAAAATATTACTTTTAGACTGTGGTTAGATATTAATTCATATGCCTACAAGCCACTTTGAATGTATCTCCCCTTTTACACTATGTACTACTTGTGTAAGTCTTTTGCTAAGATTTTAGCCAGGTTGTCAGACTTTGTTGATTGGTATGAACATTTATATAGTAAAAATCATTAACCCTTTGCCTTTCAAATGGTATGAATGTTTTAGGTTTTCATTTATATTTATTTTAGTTTTTATACTGATGTATATGTCTATGCATTTTA
Source organism: Manis pentadactyla (assembly GCF_030020395.1). Classification (NCBI taxonomy): domain Eukaryota; kingdom Metazoa; phylum Chordata; class Mammalia; order Pholidota; family Manidae; genus Manis; species Manis pentadactyla. Next base: position 124,089,026 of record NC_080020.1, read on the forward strand.
TGGCATCTGAGGTTTCTTTCTTAGAAAAGATGAAAAATATTAAAGATACACATACAGTCATGTATATACACATTCATAGAAGTAAAGATATAGAGTCAAGGCAGTAGAGATAGCTACCTCTGTACATGTAATGTTTCCTTCTTTTTGTTATTTTACTTTTATATTTTTCTACACAGTAAGTATTACTTAGGGCAATTAAATATCCTGTAGTTATACTTAAATTTTTTTTGCAGAAGGAAATCTTAATTTGAAAGCCTACAAATCTATTTTTTAAAAGCAGAGAATTTGGTAATTGTCATAATACTTTTTACTTTATTAAAAATTTTCCATATCACCTTGTAAAACTGTAGATATTTTATTTGCTTTCTTTTTATGAACTAATTCAAATTGATCATATAAATTTAATAATAAATGGTAGCATTGGGATTATAGACTAATAATTACTTTGATGGATGGAATTTTGTCACCCAGGTTGCATGTCAGTATACTGACTGTGATTATAGGACAGGAGAGTGTCAACCAATTTAGCTGCAACTAAACTTCTGTAAAATATGAGTCACATTTTTTGTGTGTTGTCTTGAAATTTATAGGCTTTATCTCGTTTTCCTTGTCCCAGTTTATATCATTCACTATCAAAAATACAGCCATGACACCGATAAAATGTTGCTGTTCATGTTCAAAAAATACTGTACCTTAGGAGAGTCTCTCTATAAAACACCATTTTGACTCTGAAGAAATGGCATTTGGTGTTTGATCACTTGCATTAATATTGTTTTATTTTTATATCAAACAGTAAAACAGCAGTAACATTGAATTACTGATGACATTTTTATTAGCAAATTGTCGACTTGAGATGATGCTTCTAGTTTACTGGACATGGTAGCAAGGTAACAAGTTAGAGAGTTTGAAACATTCAGGAGTTTGTACATGAGAGAAATTTCCTTTCAGCCATACCTACAAGGTCCTTCAATATCATCTGAAATAAGCAATAAAGAAGGAATTGGGTAGTTCTTATAGTGGAATCTTGGTACATATATATTGAATTGAAGATGTAATTACAAGGAGTCCAAGAAAAAGGGAGAAAGCTCCCAGAGAGAGAGAGAGAGTGTGAGAGAAAAAAGCAGAAAGCATCCTTTTCAACCATGAAGATAAAGTATTGTTCTTCTTTACAATGTATTACCATTGCCTAGAAATTAAAATAACCATTTCCAGCACAGTATTCCAATTCAAAAACAATTTCATTATACACTAAGAATAACCAGCCATTAAAAATTTGTAATGTTACCTTACTAACCATTATTTTGGTGTCATTGATGTCTTCCAAAGGTCACTGCTAGATGCAACAGTTCTGTGTTCGTTAGGCAGTTACTGGTAGGAAATAAGGACATTTATATTTAATGTACTGAATATTTTGTAACATTTATAGTTCTTTAAATTTTTATTTTGCCACTATTTCCAGGAAATGACATATACTTCTATCGTTTCATGACTCCAAGTTCTTTTAAGTTTATGTAAGAAATATTTCCAAATATCTTTAAGAAAAATATCATTGTTACATACAGCTCTTGAGAATAATTAAAATTCTCAGAAGAGCTTTTCTATTACTTTGAATTCCAAAAAAAAGTGATTGATATATGTTTATTAAGACAAAATATTAACTAAACAAACTGGAAATAAAAATAAAATAGTGATTTTTCCTTTTAATTATTTAATAAAATCATATATGAAATGCAGTGAAAAACATTTTACTGTGGTCTTTAAGAATGTAAGTGACTAATCCTTACAAATTATGTTTAAAGGCTATTACCCAAAAAGCACTTGTTTTAATGGTTGAGGGCAACTCTAAAATATCTTCTGAAATAGCTGTATGCATCTATGCTATTCCTTCTCCAATAAATTTGCCTGTTTTTTATGAATGATTATGTTCTCACCCTCCTTATTTCACTCTTTTTAATGATTATTTTAGGTTGGTATATAGCTGATGCATTCATTATGCTGGTGAGTTTATCATTCCAATTCAAGCAGGTCAAGCAAAAGTTCTGTATTAATTACACATATAAGTAAAGCTTTACAATTTTTGTAATTTTTCTATTCTGTTTATTTAGGCACCACTTTTAATATCTCATAAAGAATATACTTTATGATTAAAAAAACAACATGCTTTATGTTTATACATCTGCAGGGAGAGAGAGATAATATGCCTCAGTGTAATAGTTTTCAGTAGAAGGATTACCTTGTGAAATATGGTTTTCATATGTATCTCTTGGTACCTACTAAATAGTTATTTTAGCACTGGAATTTTTCTTGCATGCTACTTTAATGGTACCACATATCTTTTCCATTTAGTTTCATTAGTAGTATTGAAATAAAATCCCCTAAAGAACACTTTGTTGAATGCCTATTAAATTAAAAAGATGGAAATAATCATTAAAATAATTAAGAAAACCATAGTTATTCTCCATAAATCTTCTATAATCTGTGTTTAATAACATCCCACTCCATAGGAACCAATTTGAGGCAATGGATGTTCTATTAAAAATTCTTTGTCCAATTCATAAGCTAAAATCACTATTGTAAATTGGAAATTTCCCTCTTTATTGTTAATTTTCAGATAATTCCTTTGTATGGTGATATAACACAAATAGTTATTAAAGTGGTATGTAAAGAGGATCTATGGATAAGAGCTTCATGGGTATCATGGAATGGGCTTTGTTTATAAATACATAGTTTCCCAGTATCATTAAAATCATTTTCTTGAGGGTATAGGTTTCCCCCACTATCTGAAAGTAGAGCATTCTTATGAAACTTTTCATAAGCCAAAATAATGTAAAGCAAAGCAATTACCATCGATTTAAAAGGAAAAAAAAGTTAGCAAATTTCCCAGGCCAAAAACATAACCATTCTTAGGCTTTTCTGATACTTTAGGATACATCTTTCTAACAGATGAACAAATAACTTGAGATAAAGCACAGATGATCCCAGACATAATTCAAAACGTTAGCAGCTCAATGTTGAGATTGGGTGTGTGGTTCCTGGTGAAGGAACTTGGCAGACCCATTATTCCTGCTGGGGGTGTGCACTGACTCTAGAATGGCTTGCAGCAAAATAAACCCTGAAGGCTACTTTTGCCTTTTATCATTTTTTCATTAAAGGAATTTCTCTTTAGATTTATTTTGGTTAGCAAAAACAGGTACTACAGGTACTAATGTAGATCTTTCATAAAAGTGAAGTGGCATACAGGAGAGGATTAAAGATGGCAGCATGAGAGGTGAGACAGAAACCTCTACCCAAAACCACCATATATACTATGAAAATATAGCAAATAGATCGAATCCTGAAAGAGCAACACAAAAGAAGGCTGTGACAGACTCTCTACACCTGGGGAAACAAGCAGACCTCAAGGAAAAGGATAAAGTATCAAAGCTGTGAGCTGGAGACCCAAGCCCTTCCTCCACCCCAGCTCACCAGAGGGAAGAAGAGAAATGGAGAAGGAAGGGGATGGGGGCCTAGGACTTCTGAACAAGCATCCCTGGAGAGCTACTCTGGGAGCACACACCTATATTACATGGTGCTCCAGAGATTAGTGGGTTTGGAAAGCTAAGACAGGGAGAATACTTGGAGAGACTGACATTCCAGTTGCTTGTGGAAAAAAAGGATCCACATCTGGCCACTCTTGGACAAAAAAAAGGCTTGCAGTTTGAGAGACTTCCTAACAGTGAAGGCTGCTAAAGGGGCAAGGATTGCACAGAGCTTGCTGCTGAGAAGAAAGGAAAGGTGGACAAAATTGCCTGGGGGCACTCTGCCCAGCAGGTTGGGAACTTTCAGGAGCTTCGGGCACTCCATCCCCTAGGCTGGCAATGCAGCTCAAAGGCACCAGACTGTGACACAGTGCCTGCTGCTTCTTACTCTCTTCAGGTGCCAGTGGCAGTGACCTGAAAACCCTGCCATTGTTCTAGAAGCTGAGGATTTCCAGAGAGTAGAGCTTCTGGGCACTGGAGGGTGCCACCTACATATATGAAATGTAAAAAGAATTGGGTTCAAACCAAAATTCCACAAATACCAGAAGAAGGACCAAGTGAAACTGAACTCATCAACATTTCTGAAAGAGATTTCAAAATAAAAATCATAAACATGCTCACAGAGCAACAGAAAGATATTCAAGAGCTCAGGGAGGAATTCTGGAATGTAATACAAACATTGAAGAATGGAGTATCTGAAATGAAACAAAAAATGAAGGGATTTAAAAGTGACTTAGATGAAGTAGAGGAGATGGTAAATGAAATAGAATTTAGAGAACAGGAATACAAAGAAGCTGAGACTCAGAGAGAAAAAAGGAGCTCTAGGAGTGAAAGAATATTGAGAGAACTGTGTGACCAATCCAAATGGAACAATATTCACATCTTAGGGATAAAGGGCAATGCAATTTCAGAAAAGCAAGTGTTTTTCACTCTTGTTTATGTTGAAATTCTACTTATCTATGGTATGGTAAAATATAACTATTAGTAAATAAAAATAGCCAAAACTAATCTGGCAATTTCAACTCATTTCCTTTCACTTGCAAGAGAACAGTTAGCCGCATTTTGTTTCTGGTCCCCGCTCCTCAGGCTTCGCATTTCGTCTTTGCTCTCACCCTGGCAACCCTATTAGCCATATGTAAGGAAGAATGCTCATAGGCTGCTCCAAAGAGACAAACCCGAACAAGAGAAAAATTGTATATTAGTCCCTTCAGTCTTGGATTCAAGAAAAACGAGCAATTTCTTCAATCAACAAATCTAGGGATAGAGAAGGAATAAATGTTTTGGCTTTGTTTTTATTTATTTACTTTTAATGTAGAGGAATTTTCTCACTACATTATGTGAGACAAAAAGGTCTGAATTCCTTTTTAAAAATCAATCTTCTATTCTTCTATTTCTTTTTATGCACCCTGTACTATGAACATCGATTTTACATACACTTAATATTCTAAGATACTCTTTCAGTTGTTATTGCTGTGATTTTTTTTTCAGAATGGAAATTAGACTTCATAAAAATCACATTTCAAGTAGCCCATGTATCACCATATTTCTCAACTTTATACCAAATTATGTGAAAAACTGTTATTGTCTAATATGTAAATTGTGATAGAATGTTTATTAGAATCAACTTAATTACTGGCATCAATATTCAATTGATGTTTCTTTATTGTAAATATATCTCTGAGAATAATTATTTAAAAACACTTAATTTTTTTTCTAATGTGGAATATCAATACTTTGTGCTAGTCTGACTTTAAACATGTGCCTTGGACACTCTTCTTTCCTTGCACATATTTGTGGGCAAAGCCAGTTGCAAGGCTTCTGGAGTTGCTTCAAGGGTCAAACACATGTTGGCTTTTGCAGATGAACACAATCCCTAAAAACATTATGTTCTGGGTCTAGTTACTGATAGTCAGCTCCATAGAAGAGTAGTCATAACCAAAGATTTAATCTAGACAAGGTTTCTATGCTTGCAGACTATCCTCTTATATTTACTGGTTTCTTTGCTCAGTACAGTTTTGCTTTCCTTCAATTTAATGGTGTCTACTAGTCAGATAGTGAAACTATCTGAAAATGTTAGTTATGTAGGAAGGCATCATCGTTAATATAACTTTTGAAACTACAGTGGAGCCCAACCAACTGAGAAGTTTTAATGTGGACACTGAGGACACCACAGAACTATTTATAGCTAAGGCTGTTTCTTTAAAATCACTTCTTATAACAATAGCCCAAGTACATCTTGTTGCAGAACTTTGCACAAAAAAACAGCCAACATATGTAAACATTATGTGTTTTTTCAATGCTCTGAGCTCTTCCAGAAAGTTCACAGAGGTTCCATGTTCTTTTGGCAAGTAGTCTACCTTTAAAAGGAATCGTTTTACCAATTGTTTTTCATAATGTAATAAGGATTAGTGGCTTTCAATCCTGCAGTATCTGGAGTTTTGCTACCCATTATGAAACTATTAGATTAAACCCTCATTTTTTAAATTATGGTACTCTCTACTCTTATAAACCATATTCTGCTTTGTTTAATATTAAGATGAGGGGATTAAATATGGCAGCATGAGAGGTGAGACAGAGACCTCCTCCCAAAACCCATATAATGTGAAAATATAATTAATACAACTAATCCTGAAAGAACAACAGGAAAGAAGGCTGCACCAGATGGCATACACCTGGAGAAAATAACAGGGAACAGGGCAATGTACCAAAGCTGTGACCCAGTGGGACCCTAGCTCTTCCCCTACCCCAGCTCACTAGCAGGAGGAAGAGAAAAGGAGTGGGGAGGGATTGGAGGCCTGGGACTGTTGAACACTCTGCCCAGGAGATCTGCTCTGGGAGCATGAACCTACATTGCATGGTGATCTGCTGATTAGTGGGATTGGAAAGCTAAGATGGGCAGAATACCTGGAGAGACAGAGATTCCAGCTGCCTGTGGAAAACAGGGATCCACATCTGGCTGCTCTGGAACAAAAGGCAGGTAGGCAGTCTGAGAGACTTACTAAAAGTGAGAGGGCTGCTAAAGGGGCAAGGATTGCACAGAGCTTACTGCTCAGGAGAAAGGACAGGTAGACAAAATTGTCCAGGTGCACTTTGCCCAGAAGTTTGGGAACTTTCACAATGTTCAGGTGCTCCATCTCTCTGGCTGGTTACGTAGTTCCAAGGCCCCCCACCATGATACACAGCCTGCTGTAACTTCCTCCTGGCCAGCCCACACCTGGCTTATAAACCGGCAAAGCCTGCCCTGGTATCAGACCAGCCAGTGGGAAGCCCCGCCTACAGTAGCTACAAATGCAAAGCATAGAGGCTTACAACTGTGTGTGGTCAGCCCACTGGTTCTGGCAGTGGTGACAGACATAGCATCCAGGAAGTAGGAAAGAGTCCTTTCTTCCCCTCAGGCATCAGCACCACTCCCCTGCAACCCCCAACATCACTCCAGGGTCTGAGCAGCTCAAGAGAGTAGAGCTTCTGGGCACTAGAGGGCGCCACATACAAATATGAAATGTTAAAGGAACCTGGTTCAAAGCAAAATCTCAATCCACCAGAAAAAGGATCGAATGAGACTGAACTAATCAATCTTCCCAAAATAGATTTCAAAATAAAAATCATAAACATGCTCATGGAGGTACAGAAAAAATATTCAAGAAATCAGGAATGAACTTAGGATGGAGATCGAATTGTTGAGGAACATAATGGAGGGTATTAAAAGCAGATTAGATACAGTGGAAGAGACAATAAATGAAATAAATTAAAGAAGAGGAACACAAGAAAAAAGGATCTCTAAGAATGAAAGAATACTGAGAGAACTGTGTGACCAATACAAACAGAAAAATACTCATATTATAGGGGATCCAGAAGAAGAAGAGAGAGAAAAAGGGATAGGTATCTTTGAGGAGAGAATTGCTGAAAACTTCCCCAAACTGGGGAAAGAGAAAGTCTCTCAGGCCAGAGAGGTGAACAGATCTCCCAACACAAGGGACTCAAGGAAGACAACACAAAGAACCATAACACTTAATATTGCAAAGATCAATTATAAAGACAAAGTATTAAAAGCAACCAGAGAGAGAAAACATATCATATATGAAGGAAACCCATTAGGCTATCATCAGACTTCTGAGCAGAAACCTTACAGGCCAGAAGGGAGTGGCATAATATATTCAATGCAATGAAGCAGAAGGGCCTCAAACCAAGAATACTCTACTCAACAAGATTATCATTTAAATTTGAAGGAGGAATTAAGCAATTTCCAGATAAGTAAACTCTGAGAGAATATACCTCCCACAAACAATCTTTTCAGTGTGTTTTGGAAGGACTGCTATAGATGGAAGTGTTCCTTAGGCTAACTGTCTGTCACCAGAGGAAATAAAATATAAGTAAAGAAAGTAGACCAATTGATTACTAAGCAAATGCAAAATCAAATCAACTACCCCAAAAGTCAGTCAAAGGATAGACTAAGAGTACAGAATATGAAACCTAATACATAAAGAATGGAGGAGGAAGAAAAAGGAGGAAAAAAATAACCTTTAGATTGTGTTCATAATAGTATACTAAGTGAGTTAAATTAGACTGTTAGATACTAAGAAAGTTACACTTGAACCTTTGGTGACCACTAATCTAAAGCCTACAATGGCAATAAGTACATACCTATCAATAATCACCCTACATGTAAATGGTCTGAATGCACCAATCAAAAGACATAGAGTCACTAAATGGATAAAAAAACAAGACCCATCTATATTCTGTCTAGAAGAGACCCACTTCAAACCCAAAGACATGCACAGAATAAAAGTGAAGGGATGGAAAAGATATTTCATGAAACTAATAGGGAGAACAAAGCAGGATTTGCAGCACTTGTATCAGACAAAATAGACTTCAAAACAAAGAAGGTAACAAGAAACAAAGAAGGACATTGCCTAATTATAAAGGGGTCAGTCCAACAAGAGAATATAACCATTATAAATATCTATGCACACAACACAGGAACACCTAAATGTGTGAAACAAATACTAACAGAATTAAAGGGGGAAGTAAAATGGAATCCATTCATTTTAGGAGACCTGAACACACCACTCACTCCAGAGGACAGATCAACCAGACAGAAAATAATTAAGAAAACAGAGGCACTGAACAACACACTAGAACAGATGGACCTAATAGACATCTACAGAACACTCCATCCAAAAGCAACAGAATACACATTCTTCTCAAGTGCACATGGAACATTTTCAAGAATAGATCATATACTAGGCCACAAAAGAGCCTCAGTAAATTCAAAAAGATTGAAATTGTACCAACCAGCTTCTCAGATCACAAAAGTATGAAACTAGAAATAAATTACACAAAGAAAATGAAAAAGCCCACAAACACATGGATGCTTACTAACATGCTCCTAAATAATAAATGGATCATTTACCAAATAAAAACAGAGATCAAGCAATATATGGAGACACATGACAATAATTCAATACCACAAAATCTGTGGGACACAGCAAAGGCTGTGCTAAGAGGAAAGTATATTGAAATACAGGCTTACCTCAGGAAAGAACAATCCCAAATGAACAGTCTAAACTCACAATTAATTAAACTAGAAAAAATAGAACAAATGAGGCCCAAAGTCAGTAGAGGGAGGGACATAATAAAGATTAGAGCTTAAGTAAATATAATTAAGAAGAATAAAACAATAGAAAGAATCAATGAAAGCAGGAGCTGGTTCTTTGAGAAAATAAATGAAATAGAGAAATGCCTAGCAAGACTTATCAAGAAAAAAAGAGAGCCTACACACATAAACAGAATCAGAAATGAGAAAGGAAAAATCACTACAGACACCATAGGAATACAAAGAATGTTTAGATAATACTATGAAAAATTATATGGTAACAAACTGGATAACCTAGAAGAAATGGACAACTTTCTAGACAAATACAGCCTTCCAAGGATGAGTCAGGAAGAAACAGAAATTCTAAATAGACCAATCCCCAGCCATGAAATTGAATTGGTAATCAAAAAACTATGTAAGGACAAAACTCCTGGACCAGATGGCTTCACTGCTGAATTTTATCAAACATTTAGTGAGGACCTAATACTCATACTCCTTAAAGTTTTCCAAAAAGTAGAAGAGGAGGGAATACTTTCAAATTCATTCTATGAGGCCAGCATCACTCCAATACCAAAATCAGACAAAGATACCACAAAGAATGAATATTACACACCAATATCCCTGATGGACATAGATGCAAAAATACTCAATAAAATACGAGTAAATCAAATTTAAAAATACATCAAAAAGATCATCCATAATGATCAAGTAGTATTTATTCCAGGGTTGCAAGGATGCTACAGTATTCAAAAATCCATCAACATCATCCACCACATCAAAAAAAGGACAAAAACCACATGATCATCTCCATAGATGTTGAAAAAGCATTTAACAAAATTCAACATTCATTCATGATAAAAACTCTTAACAAAATGGATATACAGGGCAAGTACCTCAACATAACAAAGGCCATACATGGCAATCCCACTACCAACATCATACTTAGTAGTGAGAAGCTAAAGGCTTTTCCTTTAAGGTCAGAAACAAGGATGCCCACTTTCCCCACTTTATTCAACATAGTTATGCAGGTCTAGCCATTGCAATCAGACAATGCAAAGAAATAAAAAGCATCCAGATTGGTAAAGAAGAAGTTAAACTATCACTGTTTGCAGATGACATGATATTGTACATAAAAAAACCCTAAAGAATCCACTCCAAAACTACCAGAAATAATAAATAAATTCAGCAACATTTCAGGATACAAAATCAATACACAGAAATCTGTTGTATTCCTATATACTAATGATGAATAGCAGAAAGAGAACTCAGGAGAACAATTCCATTCACAATTGCATCAAAAATAATAAAATACCTAGGAATAAACCTAACCAAGGAAGTGAAAGACCTATACTCTGAAAACTACAAGACACTCATGAGAGAAATTAAAGAAGATACCAATAAATGGAAACACATCCTGTGCTCATGGATAGGAAGAATTAACATTGTCAAAATGGCCATCCTGCCTAAAGCAATATACAGTTCAATGCAATCCCTATGAAAATAACAATGACATTCTTCAACAAACTAGAACAAATAGTACTGAAATTCATATGGAACCACAAAAGACCCTGAATAGCCAAAGCAATCCTGAGACGGAAGAATAAGGCTGGGGTGATTATGCTCCCCAACTTCAAGCTCTACTACAAAGCCACAGTAATCAAGAAAATTTGGTACTGGCATGGGAACAGACCCATAAATCAATTGAACAGAATAGAGAGTCCAAATATAAACCTAAGTATATATGGTCAATTAATATATGATAAAGGAGCCATGGATATACAATGGGGAAATGACAGCCTCTTCAGCAACTGATGTTGGCAAAATTGGACAGCTACATGCAAGAGAATGAAACTGGGTAGTCTAACCCCATGCACAAAAGTAAACTCAAAATGGATCAAAGACCTGAATGTAAGTCATGAAACCATAAAACTCTAAGAAGAAAGCCTAGGCAAATATCTATTGAATATAAACATGAGGAACTTTTTCCTGAATGCATCTTCTCTGACAAGGGGAACAAAAGCAATAATGAACAAATGGGACTACATCAAGCTAAAAAGCTTCTGTACAGCAAAGGACACCATCAGTAGAACAAAAAGGCATCCTACATGTATGGGAGAATATATTTTTAAATGACATATCCAACAAGGGGTTAACATCCAAAATATATAAAGAATTCATATGCCTCAACACCCCAAAAGGCAATAATCCTATTAAAAAATGGGCAGAGGATATAAACGGACCCTTCTCCAAAGAAGAGAAGTTCAAATGGCCAACAGGCACATGAAAAGATGCTGCATGTCTGTAATCATCAGAAAAATGCAAATTAAAACCACAATGAGATATCACCTCACACCACTTAGGATGGCCAACATCCAAAAGACAAACAACAGCAATTGTTGGTGAGGTGGAGAAAGGGGAAACATCCTACACTGCTGGTGGGAATGTAAATTAGTTCAAAGATTGTGGAAAGCAATATGGAGGTTCCTCAAAAAACTAAAAATAGAAATACCTTTTGACCTGGGAATTCCATTCCTAGGAATTTACCCTAAGAAAGTAGGATCACAGATTCAAAAAGAAATATGCACCCCTATGTTTATCGCAGCACTATTTACAATAGCCAAGAAATGGATGCAACCTAAGTGTCCATCAGTAGATGAATGGATAAAGAAGATGTGGTACATATACATAATGGAATACTATTCAGCTGTAAGAAGAAAATAAATCCTACCATTTGCAACAACATGGATGGAGCTAGAGGGTATTATGCTCAGTGAAATAAGCCAGGCAGAGATAGACAAGTTTCAAATAATTTCACTCATCTGTGGAGTATAAGAACAAAGAAAAAAACTGAAGAAACAGAACAGAAGCAGACTCACAGACTCCAAGAAGGGACTGTAGTTACCAAAGGGGAGGGGTGAGGCAAGGTGGGTTGAGAGGAAGGGATAAGGGGATTGAGGGGTATTATGATTAGTACACACTGTGTGGAGGGTCACAGGGAAGACAGTGTAGCACAGAGAAGACAAATAGTGACCCTGTGGCATCTTACTACACTGATGGACAATGACTTCAATAGGGTATGGAAGGACTTGATAATATGGGTGAACATAGTAACCATAGTGTTGTTCATGTGAAACCTTCATAAGAGTATATCAATGATACCTTAATAAAAAAAACCTCTATGTCATGAAAAAAAAAGTGAGATGGCATACAGTGAAATTTCAGAAAGGAAGGGATACTGGTTTACTCTCATTTTCCCATATTCTGTGTACATTGCAATTCAAGTAAAAAAATGCAGCATTGTGTGAAAACAGTAAAAGAACATGCCCATCTGACTACATCAGTATGTTTTACTATTATTGTTAGTAAAAGTTATCACTGCATTTATTTATTTGTAAGTCTAATAAAGATGATGTTAGCGTTCCACCCATTTCCTGCAACAGGGCAGAGAAAACAAAGGAGATAGGAAAATGCTCTGTGCAGGTTTCTCTCATGAATCATCTTGGCTATTAAACAATTATGTACTCTCATTTTTGTGAAAATAGATTGTAAACACAACAGAAATGAGTTCACTATGAATCCATTTTCTAGTGAGTGGAAGTAGTAAGAATATGAACAGGGAAGTCTGTGAAAACTAATGCAATATTAAGAATATTATGAAAATAAATATAACATTATATATTGTATCATAACAATAGGATAATCCATATAAGCTGTCTTTACTAGCCGCTCAACAATTTTCCTTTTTTTCTTGAAAATTGCAGAATGAAAAGGAGCATTAATTCATCAATTTTCAATGTTTTTTTAATTGTGTTTTTACTTTTATTTAATCTGTGTATGTGTTTTAACTCTTATTAACAAATTGAGGTTCTTATCCAAAACAACCAAATGCTTTTGAGTCATGCATTTTTTTTTGAATTTCCAAATCATTGTCTCAAATCGATTTTCTAAATCAATGTGTCATTGAAGCATCATAGTCCTGCCCTTGTTCATTTATCAAAAAACGTGACTTTTTCACTGATTTTTCATTAACCTTTCAAGAGTCCCTTGGGAAGATTCAAAATGAACAGAGAATAAGTTTATTACTTAACATAAAGTATAAGGTGGATGTTAAAAAGTGTAACATGTGCAGGTGTGCAGGGATCCAGAGAGGTCAGCTCACCTGGCACTAAAACTTGGACATTCCTCATTCTGCTGACAGATTAAATACAAAGAGTATTTGGAGTTCAGGGTGAACTGCAGGTGAAGATGGGACACTGCTCTAAGAGCACACATTTCAGACGTGGGCCTGAAATGCACGGTAAACCAAACAAAGGTTTCTAAAGAGATCAAAAAGTGATGGCCTAGATTATATGAGGAAAAACACCTGGAAATTTACAAATTCAGGAGGAGTTAGTTGGCCACAATTATAAATACCATTACAAAACATATTTTTATTTTTACCATGTAACTGAGTGACTGGCATTTTATCTGAGGCATTTGTGAATTCCCATGATTTGAATTTACTTTTGTGGGTTTACTTTTATCATGTGAACAAAACCAAAATCTTATTTTAGATATGCCTAGACATTTTTTTTTTTGCCAAAACAAAGCAACACAGTAAATCTAAATTAGTTGTGTATTTGATCCCACAAGTGATAGTAAGATTATTAAATAAAGAGTGGATATAAGTATGCATTCTCTCTCTTAAAAAATGGGAATGGAACACACCATAATAAATGTGATTTAGGGAGAAGTTGGAGTGGCATTTTTTTTTTTTTTGTAGATAATAATTTTTTTATTGAAGGGTAGTTGACACACGGTACTACATTACATTAGTTTCAGGTGTACAACATAGTGATTCAACATTTATATACATGACAATTCTAGGTACCAGCTATCACCATACCAAGCTGTTACAATATCTTGACTATATTCATTACATCCCGGTTACTTATTATTTTACAATTGGAAGTGTATACTTTTTTTTTGTGTGTGTGTGTGAGGGCATCTCTCATATTTATTGATCAAATGGTTGTTAACAACAATAAAATTCTGTATAGGGGAGTCAATGCTCAATGCACAATCATTAATCCACCCCAAGCCTAATTTTTGTCAGTCTCCAATCTTCTGAGGCATAACAAACAAGTTCTTACATGGAGAACAAATTCTTACATAGTGAATAAGTACTTACATGGTGAACAGTACAAGGGCAGCCATCACAGAAACCTTCAGTTTTGCTCAAGCATTATGAACTATAAACAGTCAGTTCAAATATGAATACTCATTTGATTTTTGTACTTGATTTATATGTGGATACCACATTTCTCTCTTTATTATTATTATTATTTTTTTTTTTTAATAATTATTTTTTATTGAAGGGTAGTTGACGCACAGTATTACATTACATTAGTTTCAAGTGTACAACACAGTGGTAGAACATTTATATACATAATTCTAGGTTCTAGGTTCTAGCTATCACCCTACCAAGCTGTTACAATATCTTGACTATATTGCTTATGCTATACATTACATCCCGGTTACTTATTTATTTTACCATTGGAAGTCTGTCCTTTTTTTTTTTTTTTTTTTTTTTGTGAGGGCATCTCTCATATTTATTGATCAAATGGTTGTTAACAACAATAAAATTCTGTATAGGGGAGTCAATGCTCAATGCACAATCATTAATCCACCCCAAGCCTAATTTTCGTCAGTCTCCAATCTTCTGAAGCATAACGAACAAGTTCTTACATGGAGAACAAATTCTTACATAGTGAATAAGTTACATGGTGAACAGTACAAGGGCAGTCATCACAGAAACTTTTGGTTTTGCTCATGCATTATGAACTATAAACAGTCAGTTCAAATATGAATACACATTTGATTTTTATACTTGATTTATATGTGGATACCACATTTCTCTCTTTATTATTTTTAATAAGATGCTGAAGTGGTAGGTAGATACAACATAAAGGTAGAAAACATAGTTTAGTGTTGTAAGAGAGCAAATGTAGATGATCAGGTGTGTGCCTGTAGACTATGTGTTAATCCAAGCTAGACAAGGGCAATAAAACATCCACGGATGCAGAAGATTTCTCTCAGAACAGGGGGGGTGAGGTTCTAAGCCTCACCTCTGTTGATCCCCAATTTCTCACCTGATGGCCCCCCTGCGACTATGCCTGTCTTAGGTTGTTCCTCCCTTGAGGAATCTTACCCGTCTCTGGCTAAACAGTCATCTTCCGGGGCCATACAGGGAAATGTGAAGTTGGTAAGTGAGAGGGAAGCCTTATTGTTTGAAAAGGTTAGCTTTTTACTTCTTTGCATATTTATGCCCTGTGCCTTCTATGCCCAGCATTTGTCTTGAGGTATCTTTACCACTTGGAAGAATTATGATACTTGGTAAATTTGATATGAGGCACGAATTCTATTTAAGGGTTGTAATTAGGAAGGAAGAAGAAAAGCTATAGAAGTAGCAGGCGGAAGAAAACATGGGAAGATTGATTATTTCTTTAACATATCTTCTTGTAGAGTAACTTCAGCATGTATAGGTTTTAAGCTACTACTTAAATTGCGCACACACATTAACATAATAGGAGTATGGTTACATAACCAAAGCATACCTGTAATTACCAGCCATCTGCAGTGAAACCAAGAAAACCAGTTAGGCACCTTAGGCATTTGTGAAAACTTATCTATGATATGGTGGATATTGTCCAACTGAACTTGAACAGTCTGAGAGAAATCAGACAAATTAAAACAACCCATTCCTGGGGAATGTTCACATCCCTTATGTTCTTTTAA
Source organism: Manis pentadactyla (assembly GCF_030020395.1). Lineage (NCBI taxonomy): Eukaryota > Metazoa > Chordata > Mammalia > Pholidota > Manidae > Manis > Manis pentadactyla. Next base: position 124,104,914 of record NC_080020.1, read on the forward strand.
CAGTAAATAGTCTGTAGTTGTAAGATTTTGGAGCACTACAATTTGCACTTCTCCTAATTCTTGATTGAGTTCCAACAGTATAGATCCAGTCAAATTTGTTGTTTTACTGTATGCACAGGCCAGCTTAGATATCTCCTTCCTCATTCCCATGGCAAGTCCAGGAACTGGTGGGATGAGTGCATCTACAACTGTAACAGTGTGTGGATCTTTGTTGGGGTTTTTTTGATGATCATCTTCTGGCATGAGTCTTCCAGAGAGTGCTGATGTTGGAAGTCCTTTTTCATATCGTATCTTAGTTCATTTTCGGGGTAGCCCAATTAGGCTTTGATCCTCTGTATAAACACAAACAGACCCTTTGCCTACACTTTTATATGCCCTTTATACTCTTGTGTAGAACTCATTGGAGGTTACCACACAGGAACTGCCCTTTTTTTTTTTTTTGCTATCACTAATCTACACTTACATGACGAATATTATGTTTACTAGGCTCTCCCCTATACCAGGTCCCCCCTATAAACCCCTTTACAGTCACTGTCCATCAGCATAGCAAAATTTGTAGAATCCCTTCTTGCCTTCTCTGTGTTGTACAGCCCTCCCTTTTCTCCTACCCCCCCATGCATGCTAATCTTAATACCCCCCTACTTCTCCCCTCCTTATCCCTCCCTACCCACCCATCCTCCCCAGTCCCTTTCACTTTGGTACCTGTTAGTCCATTCTTGAGTTCTGTGATTCTGCTGCTGTTTTGTTCCTTCAGTTTTTCCTTTGTTCTTATATTCCACAGATGAGTGAAATCATTTGGTATTTTTCTTTCTCCGCTTGGCTTGTTTCACTGAGCATAATACCCTCCAGCTCCATCCATGTTGCTGCAAATGGTTAGATTTGCCCTTTTCTTATGGCTGAGTAGTATTCCATTGTGTATATGTACCACCTCTTCTTTATCCATTCATCTATTGATGGACATTTAGGTTGCTTCCAATTCTCGGCTATTGTAAATAGTGCTGCGATAAACATAGGGGTGCACTGATCTTTCTCATACTTGATTGCTGCATTCTTAGGGTAAATTCCTAGGAGTGCAATTCCTGGGTCAAATGGTAGGTCTGTTTTGAGCATTTTGATGTACCTCCATACTGCTTTCCACAATGGTTGAACTAACTTACATTCCCACCAGCAGTGTAGGAGGTTTCCCCTTTCTCCACAGCCTCGCCAACATTTGTTGTTCTCTGTCTTTTGGATGTCAGCCATCCTTACTGGTGTGAGGTGATACCTCATTGTAGTTTTAATTTGCATTTCTCTAATAATTAGCAATGTGGAGCATCTTTTCATGTGTCTGTTGGCCATCTGTATTTCTTTTTTGGAGAACTGTCTGTTCAGTTCCTCTGCCCATTTTTTAATTCGGTTATTTGTTTTTTGTTTGTTGAGGCGTGTGAGCTCTTTATATATTCTGGACGTCAAGCCTTTATCGGATGTGTCATTTTCAAATATATTCTCCCATACTGTAGGGTTCCTTTTTTTTCTATTGATGGTGTCTTTTGCTGTACAGAAGCTTTTCAGCTTAATATAGTCCCACTTATTCATTTTTGCTGTTGTTTTTCTTGCCCGTGGAGATATGTTCAAGAAGAGGTCACTCATGTTTATGTCTAAGAGGTTTTTGCCTATGTTTTCTTCCAAGAGTTTAATGGTTTCATGACTTGCATTCAGGTCTTTGATCCATTTTGAGTTTACTTTTGTATATGGGGTTAGACAATGGTCCAGTTTCATTCTCCTACATGTAGCTGTCCAGTCTTGCCAGCAACATCTGTTGAAGAGACTGTCATTTCGCCATTGTGTGTCCATGGCTCCTTTATCAAATATTAATTGACCATATATGTCTGGGTTAATGTCTGGATTCTCTAGTCTGTTCCATTGGTCTGTGGCTCTGCTCTTGTGCCAGTACCAAATTGTCTTGATTCCTATGGCTTTATAGTAGAGCTTGAAGTTGGGGAGTGAGATCCCCCCTACTTTATTCTTCTTTCTCAGGATTGCTTTGGCTATTCAGGTCTTTGGTGTTTCCATGTGAATTTTTGAATTATTTGTTCCAGTTCATTGAAGAATGTTGCTGGTAGTTTCATAGGGATTGCATCAAATCTGTATATTGCTTTGGGCAGGTTGGCCATTTTGACGATGTTAATTCTTCCTAGCCACGAGCATGGGATGAGTTTCCATCTGTTAGTGTCCCCTTTAATTTCTCTTAAGAGTGACTTGCAGTTTTCAGAGTATAAGTCCATCACTTCCTTAGTTAGGTTTATTCCTAGGTATTTTATTTTTTTTGATGCAATTGTAAATGGAGTTGTTTTCCTGATTTCTCTTTCTGTTGGTTCATTGTTAGTGTATAGGAAAGCCACAGATTTCTGTGTGTTGATTTTGTATCCTGCAACTTTGCTGTATTCCGATATCAGTTCTAGTAGTTCTGGGGTGGAGTCTTTAGGGATTTTTATGTACAGTATCATGTCATCTGCAAATAGTGACAGTTTAACTTCTTCTTTACCAATCTGGATTCCTTGTAATTCTTTGTTTTGTCTGATTGCCGTGGCTAGGACCTCCAGTACTATGTTAAATAACAGTGGGGAGAGTGGGCATCCCTGTCTAGTTCCCGATCTCAGAGGAAATGCTTTCAGCTTCTCGCTGTTCAATATAATGTTGGCTGTGGGTTTTTCATAGATGGCCTTTATTATGTTGAGGTACTTGCCCTCTATTCCCATTTTGCTGAGAGTTTTTATCATGAATGGATGTTGAACTTTGTCAAATGCTTTTTCCGCATCTGTGGAGATGATCATGTGGTTTTTGTCTTTCTTTTTGTTGATGTGGTGGATGATGTTGATGGACTTTCGAATGTTGTACCATCCTTGCATCCCTGGGATGAATCCCACTTGGTCATGGTGTATGATCCTTTTGATGTATTTTTGAATTCGGTTTGCTAATATTTTGTTGCGTATTTTTGCATCTATATTCATCAGGGATATTGGTCTGTAGTTTTCTTTTTTGGTGGGGTCTTTGCCTGGTTTTGGTATTAGGGTGATGTTAGCTTCATAGAATGAGTTTGGGAGTATCCCCTCCTCCTCTATTTTTTGGAAAACTTTAAGGAGAATGGGTATTATGTCTTCCCTGTATGTCTGATAAAATTCCGAGGTAAATCCATCTGGCCTGGGGGTTTTGTTCTTTGGTAGTTTTTTTGATTACCACTTCAATTTCATTGCTTGTAATTGGTCTGTTTAGATTTTTTGTTTCTTTCTGGGTCAATCGTGGAAGGTTATATTTTTCTAGGAAGTTGTACATTTCTCGTAGGTTTCCCAGCTTGTCAGCATATAGGTTTTCATAGTATTCTCTAATAATTCTTTGTATTTCTGTGGGGTCCATCGTGATTTTTCCTTTCTCGTTTCTGATACTGTTGATTTGTGTTGACTCTCTTTTCTTCTTAATAAGTCTGGCTAGATGCTTATCTATTTTGTTTATTTTCTTGAAGAACCAGCTTTTGGTTTCATTGATTTTTGCTATTGTTTTATTCTTCTCAATTTTATTTATTTCTTCTCTGATCTTTATTATGTCCCTCCTTCTGCTGACCTTAGGCCTCATTTGTTCTTCTTTTTCCAATTTCGATAATTGTGACATTAGATCATTCATTTGGGATTGTTCTTCCTTTTTTAAATATGCTTGGATTGCTATATACTTTCCTCTTAAGACTGCTTTGCTGCATCCCACAGAAGTCGGGCCTTAGTGTTGTTGTTGTCATTTGTTTCCATATATTGCTGGATCTCCCTTTTGATTTGGTCATTGATCCATTGATTATTTAGGAGCATGTTGTTAAGCCTCCATGAGTTTGTGAGCCTCTTCACTTTATTTTTACAGTTTATTTCTAGTTTTATGCCTTTGTGGTCTGAAAAGTTGGTTGGTAGGATTTCAATCTTTTGGAATTTTCTGAGGCTCTTTTTGTGGCCTAGTATGTGGTCTATTCTGGAGAATGTTCCATGTGCACTTGAGAAGAATGTATATCCTGTTGCTTTTGGATGTAGAGTTCTATAGATGTCTATTAGGTCCATCTGCTCTACTGTGTTGTTCAGTGCTTCCGTGTCCTTACTTATTTTCTGCCCAGTGGATCTATCCTTTGGGTTGAGTGGTGTGTTGAAGTATCCTAGAATGAATGCATTGCAGTCTATTTCCCCCTTTAGTTCTGTTAGTATTTGTTTCACATATGCTGGTGCTCCTGTGTTGGGTGCATATATATTTAGAATGGTTATATCCTCTTGTTGGACTGAGCCCTTTATCATTATGTAGTGTCCTTCTTTATCTCTTTTTACTTTCTTTGTTTTGAAGTTTATTTTGTCTGATATTTGTACTGCAACCCCTGTTTTCTTCTCGCTGTTGTTTGCTTGAAATATGTTTTTCCATCCCTTGACTTTTAGTCTGTCCATGTCTTTGGGTTTGAGGTGAGTTTCTTGTAAGCAGCATATAGATGGATCTTGCTTTTTTATCCATTCTATTACTCTATGTCTTTTGATTGGTGCATTCAGCCCATTAACATTTAGGGTGACTATTGAAAGATATGTACTTATTGCCATTGCAGGCTTTAAATTTGTGGTTACCAAAGGTTCAAGGTTAGCCTCTTTACTATCTTACTGCCTAACGTAGCTTGCTTATTGAGCTGTTATATACACTGTCTGGAGATTCTTTTCTTCTCTCCCTTCTTATTCCTCCTCCTCGATTCTTCATATGTTGGGTGTTCTGTGCTGTGCTCTTTCTAGGAGTGCTCCCATCTAGAGCAGCCCCTGTAAGATGTTCTTTAGAGGTGGTTTGTGGGAAGCAAATTCCCTCAGCTTTTGTTTGTCTGGGAATTGTTTAATCCCACCGTCATATTTGAATGATAGTCGTGCTGGATACAGTATCCTTGGTTCAAGGCCCTTCTGTTTCATTGTATTAAATATATCATGCCATTCTCTTCTGGCCTGTAGGGTTTCTGTCGAGAAGTCTGATGTTAGCCTGATGGGTTTTCCTTTATAGGTGATCTTTTTCTCTCTAGTTGCCTTTAAAACTCTTTCTTTGTCCTTGATCTTCGCCATTTTTAATTATTATGTGTCTTGGTGTTGTCCTCCTTGGATCCTTTCTGTTGGGGGTTCTGTGTATTTCCATGGTCTGTTCGATTATTTCCTCCCCCAGTTTGGGGAAGTTTTCAGCAATTATTTCTTCTAAGATACTTTCCATCTCTTTTCCTCTCTCTTCTTCTTCTGGAACCCCTATAATACGGATATTGTTCCTTTTGGATTGGTCACACAGTTCTCTTAACATTGTTTCTTTCCTGGAGATCCTTTTATCTCTCTCTATGTCAGCTTCTATGCATTCCTGTTCTCTGGTTTCAATTCCATCAATGGCCTCTTGCATCCTATCCATTCTGCTTATAAACCCTTCCAGAGTTTGTTTCATTTCTGCGATCTCCTTTCTGGCATCTGTGATCTCCCTCTGGACTTCATCCTATTTCTCTTGTGTATTTTTCTGCATCTCTGTCAGCATGTTTATGATTCTTATTTTGAATTCTTTGTCAGGAAGACTGGTTAGGTCTGTCTCCTTCTCTGGTGTTGTCTCTGTGATCTTTGTCTGCCTGTAGCTTTGCCTTTTCATGGTGATAGGAATAGTCTGCAGAGCTGGGACGAGTGACGGCTAGAAGGACTTCCTTTCTTGTTGGTTTGTGGCCCTCCTCTCCTGGGAGAACAGAGACCTCTGGTGGCTTGTGCTGGGCAGCTGCGCACAGCAGGGTTTCTGCTTCCTGCGGGGCTGCTATGGAGTTTATCTCTGCTGTTGCTGTGGGTGTGGCCTGGTTCGGGCCTCTGCTCCAAAGTGGTGGATTCCCGTTGGAGGGGGAGCGGCCTGGAGGCTATTTATCTCTGTAAGGGGCCTCCCTGCTCCCTGCAGCCCAGGGGTTATGGTGCCCAGAGATCCCCGGATTCCCTATATCTGGATTAAGTGTCCCACCCTGCCCCTTTAAGACTTCCGAAAAGCACCCGCCAAAACAAAACAATGACCAAAAAAAAAATAATAATAAAAATTTAAATTAAAAAAAAGAAAAAAAATTTTTTTTAATTAAAAAAAAAAAAAAAAAGTGGCCGCTCATTTTTCTTTATTCTCTGGTGCCAGCCTCAGGCATCCGCTCACCGGTCTTGCTGCCCTGTTTCTCTAGTATTGGGGGCCCTATCCCTTTAAGACTTCCAAAAAGCGCTCGCCAAAACAAAACAGCAAAAAAAAAAAAAAAAAAATGGCCGCTCACTCTTCTTATGTCCTCCGGCACCCGGCCTCCGGTGCCCGCTCACTTTTCTTGCTGCCCTGTTTCCCTAGCATCCAGGGCCCCCTGGGCACGTACTGTGTCTGCACTCTGGCCCGGATGGCTGGGGCTGGGTGTTCGGCAGTCCTGGGCTCCGTCTCCCTCCCGCTCTGCCTATTCTTCTCCCGCCGGGAGCTGGGGGGAGGGGCGCTCGGCTCCCACGGGGCTGGGGCTTGTATCTTACCCCCTTTGCGAGGCGCTGGGTTCTCTCAGGTGCGGATGTGGTCTGGATATTGTCCTGTGTCCTCTGGTCTTTATTCTAGGAAGGGTTGTCTTTGTTATATTTTCATAGATATATGTGGTTTTGGGAGGAGATTTCCACTGCTCTACTCAGCCGCCATCTTCTGCCCCTCTCGGAGTGGCATTTCTAAAAAGAAAAAAGTCCCTCACAATGACAGAGATTGCACTAAAAATCATATAGAATTTGCAAAGTTGCTAGAAGGGTATGATGATTGTTGCTATGAATTTGACAGTGTAAAAATTGCCAAGATACTCGTGATTCTGATTGGAGATCTAATCAATGGGAGGATTATAGTGCCTGTAATTATGAATGGACAACTTAAATATCTCCTTCCAAGGAGATGTAAAAGCAGTTTTATTAATATAACTATTAAAATAGGTTTATTTATAGTGAAAAAATATTCTTTGATGAATTCATTTTATCTTTTAACCTACATTTATTATGGAAGCTATAATTTTAATTAGAAGAAAGAATAAGGTTTGTTTTAAGGATATAATAAATTTGGCATGTATAGGTGGTGACCAGCTTTCATCTCTCATTTCTGATTAAGGAATTTATGCTTTTCCAGGGCACATTCAGGTTAATTAAAATAATGCTTGTGTTTGAATTAATAAGAGAAGAACAGTAATTCCTCAAGCTCATGATAAAAATATATTCTAAATGATATAAAGCTGAGTTCCTGTTTTGATTATCAGAGATCAGTAGAATAAATGATTCAGCCTTCCTTTATGAAAAATGAGCTGTTTATTCATTTGTTTTTACCAGAACAGAAAGGAAAAATGTTTATAGACAAAGAGATAGTCTCAATTTTCCTTTAGAAACATACTTTACCCACTAATAAGTGTTAAAATATAACATTACAATTCTGCAAAACTCAATTTTCTTACTATGTAATAGGAAAAAAGTAATGCCTATACCCCCACCATGGTTTAAAATTTGAACATATCACATGTTCCATGTTTCTTCAAAGTTAAATTTGACTAATATCCTTTAGAGTTCCTTCTATATTTTATCTGCTTTTTTCATAAAAATGTTCCTACTTGGTATTAAAGTTATACTATTAATAATAATAGTAACAACTGCCCTTTATTAATAACTAAGTATGACTGACGCTTTCCTAATGTTTTACTGAAATTAGCTAAACATTCTTAATGTAGGTACAATGATCACCATTTTACAAATTTAAAAACTGAGATTTCTTGAAAAGTTAAATCACTTGTTCCAACTTTACAGTTATGAAATAGCAAAGCTGAGACCTGAAAATATTTGAGCAATGTCCAGACCTATGCTATCCACAAAAAGAGTAATACATATGGAATTGCTAGGAACTTAAATTCCTTCTTGATTTAAGACCATCCAGAAGGGCTCACATTACTTACGGGGAAAAAAATAACCAAGAGTGGTATGTCACTACAGAGGAATTACTGTTGCTAAACGAGAATGCAGTTCTCATTTCATATGCAGTCTAATGGGGTCATACGACCACATTAAGTGTTAAAGTTGGGAAGTGAACACAGGCAGGGGGCTAGATAATCACAACCTTTCCACAGATTTTGTTTTAATATCTTTGATGTCTCAGGGTTTTGAACAAATGAAAGAGAATATATTACAAATAATTGTATAAAATGTCTGGTGTACTGAGATGTCCTGTTTTTTTTTTCACACAAAAGATTATTCTTGGAATATCTAATTTATACTAGTTGAGGTTTCAAGTGTAGCTGCACTTCAAAGTTCTCACTGTGAGAAAATTACAAACTAATGAACCTCAAATACTGGGGAAAGCCCCCCAAAAAATCAAGCAAGAACTTATTTGTCCAATTATTTCTAAAATGTCCAAAATTAAGACACTATTAATATATTTCCAATTTTAAGAGAAAAATGATGTGGAACCTTACTCACCTCTATAAACAGATTCATTTCATTCTTTAACCTCTGGGTCTCTGATTACCCAGATGATCCCCTCCCTCCACCCCAAAGTTATCTATACTTTGCCTGCTCCATTAGAGCAGAACATCAGAGCAGGATTAGTACAAAGTAGAGAAAGCCCAGACTTCTGGACAACTCTACGAAGATCCATTTTATTTCTTTATAGTTCAGTGGAAGCCAAATGGGAGACCTTCTGTATTATCTCAATCTCCTAGTCCTGATTAATTTAGATATATTGAATTAAATAGTACGTCACACACCAAAAGTTAAAATGTAACAAATATGCATATGGCTATTGAGACATCATCTATGAACACTATCTTAAAAACTGGAAGTACCCAGTCTTACTCTTTTTTCTACATATGTTATATTGAGTCAACACATATCAAAGAGGAGATAGGGCTAGTCTGAGTAAAGTCAGGTTTTAAGGTCCTCCGTGTTGTTCCTTTCATTCATACAATTAACTAATATGTATATTGAACACACATTATGTAATTCTACTAACCATTTGTAAAACAAAAAGAAATAGAATGTACTCCCAGCACTAGAGAGACTCAAATATTTTGCACTGGGTAGTGTTAGTTTTCTTATGCTGTGTAAAAAATTACTGCAAACTTTGCGGCATGAAAACAAACACCTATTTATTAACTCACATTTCTGTATTCAGGCTCAGTTGAACTCTTTGATGAGTTTATCACAAGGTAAAAATCAAGGTTTCTACTAGGCTGGCCTCTTATCTGGAAGGTCTAGGGAGCAGTCAGATTTCAAGGTCATTCAAGTTGTTGGCAGAATTACGCTCCCATGCTTGTAGGACTGAGGTGCCATTTTCTCACTGGCTGTCCAAGCTGGGAGTTTCTGTCCGCTAGTAGAGGCCACTGTTGGATCCTTCCCACAGGGTCTTATCCATCCCTAACCCAGAAACAGCCCCCGTCTTTTTCCAAACTTTTGACTTCCTCTTCTGTCCCCTTTTGGAGAAAATCTCTGCTTTTAAATGGTGCATTAAATTAGATTAAGCTCACCGGGATAATCTCCTTATTACTAGCCATTGTACCTCTAATCACATCTACAAAAATTTATTTTGCTTTATAAGAAAGTGAGGGTCACTGGGGTTATCTTAAATTTCTACCTACCACAAAACAGATAGGAGTAGAATACAGAGACTAGAGAGGTCAGCCTTTGCAGAATTATCTTGACTCTTACATTTGATGCTGCACTACTCAGCAACATAAACATCCAAACATAAAAAGAAATGTTAGAAGAAGAAGGAAAAAAAAAAAAAAAGACAAAGGATGACTGTGGGAAAACAGCTAAAGGTGCTGCCAAGCTTCTCTTTTCCAAACTGAAGCTGATTAATAATCTATGTCAGATTTTGTTATTCCATATTCTGTTTCATGCTATACTCTTGACCCTGAGGTGTTTAGTTTTTGTTGCTGCTAGTGTTCATGTTGCTGTTTTTGTTAGCCTACTGCTATGTATTTGATGGCAACATTATAAAAGATTCACTTTCTCTTTGGGAATTTCCCAGAAAGTTTTTAATCTTTAATCAAGTGAATGTCTAGGTGTTTCAGTCAGGGGTACACCAGAGAGAAAGAACCAGTGGGTATATGTATTAAGACTTTTATTGACAGGAACTGGCTTATGAAAATGTAGGAGCTGGTTAAGCAAGTCCATCTGTAGCGCTCGCCATCAGAGGGCAGGCTGAAATTCTGGGGCACAGGTTGAAGCTGCTATCCACAGACAGAACATCTTTCTTTTTTCAGGAACCCTCAGCTATGCTCTTACAACTTTCAATTGATTGAAGCAAGCCCACCCAAATTATCTAGGATAATATTCCTTACTTAAAGGCAACTAATTATGAACCTTCATCACATCTAGAAAATACCTTCACAGCAACATTTAGGGTTTGATTAGCCAGGGACTGTAGCCTAGCCAAGTTGACATATAAAAAGCACCATCAATAGTTCTTGTTTTTGTTTTTAAACTAAGAGATTTGCCCTCTTTCCAAATGGTCATCACATCGCACTCTGTTGAAACCAGCATTTCCTTTGCACATTGATTTCCCCAAGTGCATAGGGGAATGTACTCTATATATTTTATAACCTCATTTTCACATTGCAGTAAGCTCAGAGTCAGCTCATTCTTTGAGTTCTAGAGCTCTTCATTGGTGTCCACAGTGAAGGTAGTAAAATGGTTTTGGGTCAAACACAAAGTGCCACATTATTGCATATTCTTCCTGCTCAGTGCTATGCTTGCCCATATTCAGAAGAAAGACCTCAAATATGCTGTGAGACCTCAAATTTGGCAAACTTTTGTTGTTAGCTTGGTTCTCCAAGTGGATCTGTTGTTTTTCATATAGATTTAAATACTACACCTTCCCTAGGATTACTTCAGTTTGTATATCATACTATAGAATGATAAATGGACAATTCTCTTTTCCCTAGGTAATTTCCAAGTGTACAAATAATAGGAGAAAGAAAAGGTCATTCATTTATCTACAAAAATATTTGGTCAGTAAATGCTTCCTTAAAAAACAGTGGTATTGTCTTGAAAATTCCAAGGTAAAAAATATTAAAAGCTTATGGCAAAGCTGTAATCCTTTTTAGCAATTTTTAAATGCCATTGCAGTTGTATTACATATAATTGCTGTCAGTATCTTCAATTCATCATTTATTCAGAGAGAATACAAAGGCCTGGAAAACTGGGAAGTTAAAGTGACTGGTTTTAATTGTTTTATGAAAGAGCATATTGACATTTTTCTTGTTTTTATATTTGAGTAAAAAATATTTTTTCAAATCTTACATTCTCAGGTCAAATTCTTTCTGATGAAAAACATATTAAAGAGCTATGCTTTTGCATGTTTATAAGTTTAAAATTCCATTTTGCATTATTCTAAGAAAATATCATGAGGTTGTCACCAAGTCATCACTAGAAATAATCACAGAGTGTGCAACCATATTGTTGTGGTGAAAATTTCAGATACCTGAATGCCTTTGGTCTACTTTTGGAGATGCTGTGAGATATGCAATATGATTATTTCAATCCACAAATTTTACCTATGGAGAAAAATATTAAAATAAATCTATTTTATTGCAAGTCATGATTATTTTAATTTGGAAGGTGCTGGGCTTGAGAAGTTTGTAACAGAAATCAAAATATTATTAGTACATTAAATTTAGAAATAGAATTTTGGAAACAAATATTGTTTTGTTAGTTTATGGATGACACTGTTACTATATAACGTGTTATGTATAATCAAAATTCATGTAAGTTTCTTCTACACAAAACACAACTTGAGTAAATGAGACTGAATAAATGATACAGTACTATTCATCTTACCACTGTTGGCTTAGTTTTTATTACACATAACTATTCAAGCTAACAGTGGTACATTTGGGGTTGATAAGCTATGGTCTGTGAGTTAAATTTGACCTACTGCCTATTTTTTTATAGACACAAAGAAAGTTGTTACATTGTTAATGTTATGCTTTTAGTTATTATATAAGTACCTACATAATATCCTTAGTTTTGTCTCTTTCTTGAAAACTCTGAAGCATTTACTTCTTGTTCTTTAGGAAAATGTTTGCCAACCTCTAAGTCAAATAAACTTAGAACAATGGGGAGTCAAAAACCTGAATTCTGGTTTATAGTTTTTAAACTATTATCTATGTGACCTCAGCAGGATGTACTTAACTTACGTTGGCCTTTATTGCTTCATCTGCAAAATGGACAGCATAATACAATTTGCTCACCTTATACATACAGCAGTTCTCAAAAGAAATGTGTATGCAATCTCTTTTGAAAAGTACATAACACTATAAAATGGATGCATTATGGAATCGGAATACACATAGGATTTAACTTTGATGGAGCTTCTGGAGTAGTTGCTGAATTTCAGTTTCGGATAAGCCACTTCTCAGCATTGTTGATTTGGGGAAAGTTACCCTAAATAATCTGAGTTATATTCTACCTAGAACTTTCTAAAACCTAGCTGTTTACAAGAGTGAGGTCCTGCTAGGAAGCAGCTGTTGGCAGATCCCTGTGTCCTTGATTAGTTCTCATCTGCTTCTCCAGTGGAAATCTGCCTCCCTTTGCCCATTGGGAGGACAAATTTCCTGAGAGTAATTGTTTCTTCTGGAATGTGTGTCTTATGGGATTGATCCTCTTTGTGGTTCAATTGCCTATAAAACACCTGAACCTGAAGTAGCAAAGCAATTCAGGCACTGCATCTTTTATTGCCAGGATATTGCCTCTTGGGCCAACTTTCATAAGTTCAATATGTTTTCATAGCCCCTCTCACACTAACTTGAGGGTCTGCCTTTCTTCCAACTTAAACTCCTCCCAGTAGTCCTGAAATGCAGAGGGGCTGTCATATATACTGTATGAGTGTGCTGAGACCCAACCCTGAATTCCAAATAGGTTAGGACAGAGTCCTATTATAAGAATTCCCCCTTTCCTGTGCAAATGTCACAAATGTCGGTTGCTGGAGTAACAGCAATAGTGTGGAGGCCTAACATAAAGCCTAAGAATGAACTCCTAGTGTATGTCCCCTGTTGTATCCCAGGTCACATGGCCCACTGGTACAGCAGCATTCTCACGCTTGCTTGGAGAAACATACCAGCAGAAAGCCCTCATAAAGATGACCTTTCTCTACTAAATCAAGCACAAGTATTTGACTTAGACTACTAAAATCCTGTTTTTCCTGATGCCTTCTATAGTCTCAAGAGATTGTGTCAACTTTCAGTTTAGGGCAACTCAAGGGATATCCTCAAATCAGATGGCTTCAGGGCTCATCTGTATCCACCAAACTTCAGACGTGCCAAGCATTAAGTATTCACCCCTAAAACATGAGCATTTTAACAAACTTATGACCTTGAACCAACCTATTTCCCTAGTTCTTCTAAAATGGACTAAATTGAATACATAATCCAAAGCAAGTTGTCTTCACAGAGTTCCTTAGTTAAGATGTTCATTCAAGGATATGTCAAAACTCATTTCAGAAAAGCCTGAATTTTTCCATCAAATTGCTCACTTTGAAAGCAATCAGAGTTCATTAGAACAAGGATCATAGACTTCTATTAAACATAAGTATTGGAGAGAAAACCAAGTTGGCATTGTAATAATTCTGGAATAGTTAGAATTACTTTATGTTATTTATAACAGGGTTACTTCTGTTGTCCTTATTAAGAATGCTTATGTATTTAAGTTAATTGCTATTGCCTCTTGCTTTAGAGTGTTTCATAATTACCTGAATTTCTTTCTTAATTAAACCTAGTCAAAGCAGAGTATAACAACTTAGATTTACCACAATCCATCATTTTGCAACTAACTCCAAGTACAACTGTCCTGTCATTAATAAAATAAACTGTATGTCTTAATTATTAATGAATATTTAAATTGTGAAACATTAATTTTCTCATTGAATGTTTATTAGTTCATATATTATGCTAATAGTTTCATATCCATAACACTGATTCTAAAATTAGTGAAATAAAAAAAAAACTTAAAATGACAATTTTAGGAAATAAAAAAATTTTAAGTGCAAAAATGTACATACTCAAACTTAAAAACATACAATTAAACTGTAAAGTTGGTTTACCATTATGAAATAGGCTAACATAAAAAGGCACCTTAAAATAATTAGTATATTCTCCTTTAGAAATCAAGACTTAACTCTTGGTCTTTACATAAGAAAAATAACACTCTGTGATAAAGGTAAATGGTCCTTGCTTTGTAGCCCCTTTGAGAGAACTGGCCTGAATGAAACAGTTCTGGTGTGATGAATCGTGGTCATGTTTCATATTCCCATGCATGGCAGACACATCTGGAAATCTAATTCCCTAAAGACTTGTCTGCAATGGTTTTAAACAGAATAGTAAAATGATGTAGCAGGTAAACATTTGCCAGCTACAGAAAACCAATATTTTGTTCAATAAGGCATTATCCTGTGTACTCAGTAAATATTTACTAAGTGTCTACGTTGTATCTGATACTTAACAGTTAAACACTATGAGAGCCATCAAGTTGTATAGTTCCTTTTACATAAACACTTATGTTGAACTTTGGAAAAAAGACAAACCCCAAGAATAAAAACCTAGAGACTCAGGTATTATATTCTGATAACAATTAAAATTAAAGAGATCAGTTTTCATCTTTGAGATGGTGGAGGTCACTTTATAGGCAGATCAAGGAGAATTTCTAATTATAAGCAAGAAATTCAGATTTTATTCAATAAGCAACTGGGGACTATTGAGGTTTTCCTGACCAATTAAGTGACATGTCAATTATTATATTATTTATAATAAGTAATATATCTTTAGATGTTCTTAACCACTATCAATAGGACATGCTGGAAAGTGGGGGGTAGTAGGTTCTGGAAACAAGTTTAAGGTATTATTGGACAACTAACCTCTGTATGATGATTGCAATAAAATAATATCGATATACTAGTAAAGGGAATGTAAATGCAGTCCAAATGCTGAAATACTGTAAGCTACACTAAAATGTCCAGATAGGCCCATTAGCATTAGTCACTTAAAGTCACTGGAGAAGAAAATGTCCTGTAATAATGATATTGTGGATATGTTGCACTAAAAAAAGAGTTCCTATCTTTTGCACAGCACATGGAAGTATTTACAGATAGAATAATATAATGTCTAGGATTTGCTTCAAATGTATTCAAGAAGAAGTGAGGGAAGAGTGAGATAAAGTAAAGAAAACAAAGTAGGCCACGAACAGCTAAATGATGAAGCTGGGTGATGGGAACATAGGTGTCTATCCAATACTATTTACTTTTTTATTTGTCTGAAATTTTGTAATAGAAAGTTGGAAAAAATTAGAAACTAAACAGAAGAAAATAGTCTCTATTTCTACTCCATTGCCCTGTGTAAATCTCAGATTCCACTCCTCCAGTGCAAACAAAGACCCTTCCAGAGCTCATTAAACAGTAGAAAGCAGAAGATTACACAAAATCTTGGGCAGGATTTTGCCTAATACTAGAATACTTAGATTTTTTTCTGACTTAGCCTTCTTCCTAGAAGCCACACTTGTACACAGCAGCTAATCTGTTGCTCTGTGGGACTGGATTCTGTTTTCTTGATTTTTCACCCATTCTTGATGAAAAACAATGGAGTGAGTGAAAATGAGAATATAGCAAATACCACTTCAACCATAAGGACTTAGTACTGAATTTTTTCAGTTAACACAACTGCCAATCATTTGAAACTCATCTATGAGAAAATCAGCATTCACTCTATAAGAAATCATGTATCTCTTTGATTTAAAAAAGTTAACCCTAAATGCATAAAATTATCTAGTTGTAGCTTCCCCTTCCCTCTATTTACATAGACAAATGAAAAGCAGAAAAGAATTGGAAGAGGAAGGGATAAATAAAATATATTAAGGATTATCCTTTTTCTTCATTTTCTCTAGCTTATACTTTTTACAAATAGGCATTGTGAGTTAACCTACCAAAACTCCAATGTCAGTCAATAAATAATTTTCAGTTTCTCCTGATGTATAACCTTTCTTTAAGATAAATATATAAATAGACTTATTTTATATTAAAATCTGCCTTTTTCTATAAAAACTGTGAAAACATTTCCATGTAAAAATACATTGATAGAATATGTTAATGATGCATTCACTTACAAATATTCATATCTAATCAATACATTAGTGTTTACAGTTACTATTATGATGACATAATGTGCAATATTTTCTTAGAGATACGGGAGCATATTACATGTCCACCAGCAATGCATTATTCTATGTAACATTCTTGATAAAAATGGAATGATATAGTTTTATTTAACATGTTTACTGGGAATGTTTCCTCAGGATTCACAACATAAACAATATTATGACATATATTTAGCCTACATTCAATTTGACATAATTATTACAATTAAAAACAAAGTTTTATTTGGGGTTTGCAAAGTGCATTCATTGCCTGTTAAACTAAAAAACAGTTGCTGATATTTACTGAACCCTTTTTTTGTTAAGTTACCTTATTTTTGGTGCTGCATATCTACTGACTCATATCTTATCCCTGCATATCCATAAACTCATTTCGTACTATTTTATATTTTTTTATCTGAGAAAATTGAGGCAAATATGGTTTAAGCAATTAGCCCAAAGATTCGCAATTATTGTTTTCTATTGCCATGTTGCTGTGTTGTTTTCATCCCAGTGAGTCAGCCCCCAATTTTCCTGCTATTTTAATCACTAGTTTTTACTACAGCACCATTATTACAAAAACTTAATTCGATGTATTTGATGTACATGATAGTAAAAGTGTTATTTCAGAATAGTCACTACCAGGCTGGGATATGTTAAAACCATGTATTATAGTGGAGAGTTTAAATAGTTTTAATAAGGAAAACAGAGTTAGCAAAGCAGATAGAAGTCACCTGTTCTTTATGTTGTGACAGCAAATTATTGACTGGCCTAGTGTAAAAAAGAACAAGTTGACATGAGAGGAAAGTACATATAACAGTGTAACTGAGGGTACAATGAAACATGGCATTGAGAAGTTAATAGTGTCACCATGAAACCCATCGAAAAGTGCACTTTAGTAAATTAGAGTTAGAGGGCTTTGAGGGCTGCTCTGTAACGATATCAACTTGATGATGCTCTGTAACAATATCAACTTGATTATACTATATAAAGTATTTTCATCATAAGATCTGTCAAATGCAGTTAGAGCCTGGGAAAGATCAATTAGTTTTCTGTAATACAGAGTCACCTGCTGTAGATGCTGAAGATTTGCTATGGTAAGATTTCAGTATATATTAAAGAGTAGTTAGAACCAAATAGACAATGATATATGTGTATCAAGAAATAATTAAGCATTTCACAGTGGTCATTGTTTGAACTGGAATGGCACTTTATTTCCCTATGTAAAATTTTACTGAACTATCATCTGGATAGGTACTAGGACATTAAGTTTAAGGTTGTCTTAAACTTTGATTCAATGAGAAATTCTCTGCACAATATAAGAACCCATTAGAAATATAAAGTGGGTGATTTTATTCCATCTTCAATATGGTTTCTTTAGAAAATAAGAAATAAAGCTCAAGGCATGCAGGTTGTTATCTTATTATGGAAATAATATTGCATGAACGTGCATAATTGTGGTAATGTGTTATTAAAGAAAAAATGAGGATGGTGTGTACTTTTGCAATTTTTTGAAGTATGACATATCAAATAAATTCCACATACTTCAAGTGCAAATTACATGAGTTTTGACAGATATATACATACCTGTAAACCACCCCATCAACAAGATACTAAACATTCTCATCATCCCTTTGCATTCCCTTGTTGCATCCACTTGTCTGCCTTGTATTACTAGGTTTAGTTGCCTTGTTTTCTAATGTCACAAAAATGGCATTATATCCTAGTTACTTGTTTGTGTATGGCTTTTTTTCATTTAGCATAATCATCCTGTAGTTCAGTTTTTGAAGGTGTAAGTCATTTGTTTCTTTAATTCCTAGTATTTCATTGCATCAATATACCAAAGTTTATTCATGCACATGTCAACAGACATTTGAATTGTTTCCAGTTTTTTGCTGTTATGAAAAAAGGCAGTTATTTGCATACACTGTTGAATGGGCACATGCTTTGTCTTCCTTGAGGTAAATACTTTGGAGTGAGATAGCTACATTGCACAATAGGTGTATGCTTAACTTAGTAAGAAACTACCAAAATTGGATTGTACCCTTTTATATTCCCATGAGCTATATAGGGGAGTTACAGATAGTCCACATCATTGCCAATACTTGGTATTGTTAGGGCATTTATCTTTTTAATTTTTATTACATAAATAGATGTAAGGTAGTGGAAATGACTTTAAACAATAAAACATATAGTTGTGCAGATTCAAATGAATAGGTCCATTTAAATTAGGATTTCTTTTGTCCTAGAAATTTTTAGTGAACATCAAATTGATTTAATATTAATATTATTATGGATGAATATAACTCAATAAGAAATAAACGCATACACCCTTTTTTAATATTGCTCTTCAAATAGTATTTTATGTATATTTGTTTAATGACATATTATAATCATTGCAAAAAGTGTGTATGGTTTGGATTTTATCAGCCTAAATCGAGACCTCACTAATTTTCAGTAGCTTTAAGTGAATTTAATATAAATTGAATTTAATATTCTTAAAGTTGTATATATTATTTCATTTTTTTTCACTTAATAATTATGTCTAAAGGATATGAAACAGAATAAATCTGATCTAATAGGAAAGGGATAAAATGTCAAACAATCATGTTTC
The DNA here is from genome assembly GCF_030020395.1 of Manis pentadactyla. NCBI lineage: Eukaryota > Metazoa > Chordata > Mammalia > Pholidota > Manidae > Manis > Manis pentadactyla. The sequence continues at coordinate 124,123,712 of NC_080020.1, forward strand.
TACGGACAGCCATTTCTTCTTTTAATTATGTACCATGCTTTTCTGTTACTTTAAAATAACTGCCTACTAAAGTAGAAATACAGTTTTAAGAAATGCAAAATATATTAATATTATATGTCCATTTTACAATTATGCTTTGTAGTTTAAGTTAATTCTCAATCATTTTAGTTAATCCACCTTTAATTTTTAAGTGACCAGGGCAAAAAGGAAAAAGGCTAAGGATCCATTCCAGATGCAATATAACAACTATGTCCTTTAAAAGGAATGCACTATAGTTACTTTAAAAGATATTAAATAATATTCTTGACCTTAGCAAATGTTTTCATTTATTCCATGCCAATTTCAAGTCAGTGAGTCCTGACTGATTCTTAAGTTATTTGAACTATGAAAACTGAATATTATTCCCCTAATTCACTTTATAGAATAAAATAAAACTGTTAAGGGCAGAATGGGAGAGTGATGAAAACGTGTATTCATATGCAACCTTTTCTTCTTGGCTGCCTTATTGTTTCTGAATTAAGTAGAGAGGATATCACAGTTTTTTAGCCAAATAGATAACATAATTTCGTAGTTAACTCAGATCTCAGATTAAAGATATATAGCCTAATTTGCTCACATTTTCCAAAGAAATTATTAACTGGAAGGTTTTAAAATGGCCAAGGTTTATAAAGCTAGTTAATGCCAGAGTTTAAGTAAATATAACCCCAGCTTTCTGATATCTAGTCTGGCTTTATTTCCAGAATTTCATAGTGTCTCAGATTCATGCATATATGTGAGTGAAGCTAGCCTCAAAATTGTGAAAAGTTGACCTTAAAGGCTGGTAAATTCAGCCTTTCCATGCCCATGACTTGTACATAAACAAAAATATTTATAATATATGAGAATCTATTAGCATTCAGCAAACATTCCCATCTTAGTATTAACTAGCTACTGCTGCTGAAAGATCAATGTGTTATTACTTTGTTAGGCTGCTCTTCATTTTTTTTTGCATATTTAAAACAATCAGCAGTAGTGTTCTGGAATTTCCTCTCTCCTGATAAATCATCACAAAAAGGTGAAGAGAGGTAATATTTGAATCTGAAGTTCACAGAGAAGCAAGACCAAATTCATATAGGAATCATATGACCAACATCTAAGCAATTGTCTTAATATGAGTCAAGATCAAGAAAAGTCTATGAGAAATCTAAGTGGAGGAATTCCTATATCTATAAATCACAAGCTTCCTACCAGCTCAGAGTAATTTTTCCTTCATCACATCAAAATCACAATTCTAGCTCTTCAGAACAAACCCAAACAGATGAAAAAAAAAAAATAGAGTGGCTTCCATGTAGATATCCAGTTACATTACTGACTACAACATTACTCAAACAAACATATTTGCTAGACATGGTGGAGGGCAATACACCTTGCCTGTAAGTGAAGACATCAGATTTCTCTAAGTATCTAACAGCAAAGGATACTAATTTTTTCTTTTAATTCCTAATTTCCCATCACTAAAATTTGAGTAAAATACTTATTGTAACCTATTTCAAAAGATTCCTGTAAGAATCAAATGAAATAATAGGTGGGAAATTTCTTGGCAAAGTTTAAAGGCTGAATTAATTTGAGTTATCATCATTTCTTTTTTGGTAGAATTTTTATTAGGAGCCCTGGAAAAGCATGGTGACAACATTTCTCTTTAAGGGTTTAAATGTGTCTGAGAATTTCAACAGACCATATGAATGGTGGGATTCATGCAAGGTTTAAGAGACTTTCAGATAAAGCTTGAACAAACGAGAAATGAATTTTTCAGCTCCATAGTTCTTTTGAGCTTTGGCATTACATTACTTTTCTTAGAGCACTAAAATATCAGAAATCATCAAAATTTGGCTTAATATATTTTTATTAAGTATTCTTGAGATGCTGTGCACTAAATTAGGGTCATTTTTAAAACAATAATTACCATTTTTGAGGAAGAGGGAGAATGAATTGTAAAAGAAAATATTTTGTAATTGGCCAATTTTTGCTAATGAAATTACATCATTTGGAAGTTCAAGATTGAGTTCACTTTTAAGGTTAAAGTTTCTATTGTTGAATTTCATTTTCTGTTAAACTATATTGAACTATTTGTTGTAGCTAAACACTTCTGCTATTTTATCAGGCACAAAACAGCTTTTATAAGGATGCAAAAAATGTGTTTTGCAAGTCATTAAAACAAGACAATTCTCCTTATCTTTTAGAAACAGGTATTTTAATGGCTTTAATGTTTGGGAATTTCTAAGAATGAAGATTTTACAGTTTTAATTCTGGGTTTGCTCTGTACTGGCTGTGTGGCATTGGTAAATTTACATAACTTCTCAGAGCCTTATCTTAATAAATTTTTTTTAAAAGATTATAATGCTTGCTTATTAATAGAGTTGTTCTAAGGATTTCATGGACAATAGCTACAGCTAGTGTGCATGCAAAGCATCAACAGATAGCAAGCATTCAATATACAGTACCTATAATTATTGCTACTGTATCCTCTCCACATCCAAAATAGTAGTATTTTGCTTTATTCCTCAGGAGTGGACATCTATGTAAAATCAACTGTTTTTTTTTAATACAGGCTACAAAAAAAAATGCAGAGTCACTCATCCTCTGTAAAAAATATTTAGAGTGAAGGACTCTTGCATCCTATGAGAACAAGGCTGGTTATTTGGAAATATAAATGTGATCATATGCAGTCAGGGCTTTCCAGATAGAAACTATCTCCTATGCCACTAAGTTGGCTTAATATAGAGAGCACTTGTGTTAGTTGGGGATGATAATTGCTAGTGGACAGGGTTCAAGAAAATAAGCACAGATGTAAGGCTTAAAAAGTTTTAAAAAGAGGTCACTGTTTAAGATCCCCAGAAGGAGACTGAGGCCCATATGAAAACAGAGTGCCTTCATGGCCTGAACAACTCAACGTCAGAACCATTGGCTCCATCCAGTTTTCATTTATCAACTGGTGTGTTAACAGCCAGTCAGGATCTTTGCAGAAGAAATTATCATTTACCTTTCCTGTTTACTATTTATTTACAATTTATGTGTATGTACATCAGTTTTGATTTAAGCAGCCTCTTCTCTACTAGAACACTCTAATGTCAGTCTGTGATGGGATAATGGGCTTCCAGCTTAACAGAGGATAAGATCCTCTCCCTCTCCTGATGTGTACTGGCTGAATTTCTGCACCTTCAGCCCTCACCTTCCACCAGCTGAGGGAGCAGGAGCCCTCCCCTGCAGGAGACGGGGACTGGCCCTCCTCCTGGAGTTTCTGACTGGTGGATCTTTTTTTTACCTTTAAGTGTCTGCCCTATTAAAATAACTCCGTTACACTGAAGTTTCACCTGGTCTAAGAAGTCCATCAAAGATCTTGTATTTTAATGAAATACTTTTCTTTTAAATTTGCTTGGGAACATAGAAGGCAAACAAATTATTGTTTTGTGCATCCTTTTATCAAAAAGTTGAGGTGTTCCTAAGATATATGTAAATATTAAAATATTACAAGGTAAATGACCTGTCACACACACACACACACACACACACACACACACACACACACACACACACAAACCAAGGGAATGCCATATGTCCCAAGTGAGATCTGCTTAGAAAAACAGGAATGCTGACCATGGCACACAGCATCACTGTGAGAGGACATTTGTCAGTGTTCTCTCTGGCAATGAGATTTTTCTCACCCTCCAGACATGCAAATGACTTTTTTCATCTGTTCTTTTTATGTTATTGGAATAATTTTATCCTATGAAAGTGAGAGCTATCAAAAACTAGCCATTTGAGGTTTCTGCATTTAGTTACGTGAGAGAATCAGATCTCTTTGGGGAACTGGTAACTTTTAAAGTCAGAGATTTTGAAGAGTTTCTCAGGTGGTCAGTGGGTGGGTTGCGACGGGTTGTTAAAGGGTGCACAACTCCATTTAAAATGTTTGACATTTTGAATCCTTTTGTACCCTTGCTTCAGACTTTTGTTTTAGAAAATCAGTATTTCAACAGATGAAAGAAGAGATCATTCAGTTAGGTATAATGTTGTATTCTCCCATGTTTCTCAGATTGATAGTATAAGGCTAACATTTTTGTAAATGTGATGCTAACTTAAAATTCTACTTGAAAAACCACACAAGCCATGCTCTCTTCTCCATGCCTTATGTCTGTAAGAAACTGCCAACATGCTTATTTAATATGAATACTTCTTTTTTATAAATCAGAACTGCAATCTGGAGGGCTGTGATAAACCTTTTAATTCATTTTACTGAGACAAAGGTTGAAGTCTGTCCCAGGCTTGGGACAAAGACATGTGCAGAATCCCTTTTGTCTTTAAACATTTTCAGCCTTAGGCTTTTCTTACAAATCAGCTCTATCAGTCTATTAATTGTTTCACTACACCTGATATCTGACACGAATGCACCTTGCAAAACAGCAGGATAAGGCACATTTGTTTAAGCCCTTTGTTGGCTTAACACGGTGGCTAATCTCCTTGCAAATTATAGTCGTAGTTGTAGTTCATCCAGCAGGCTGGAAAAGACAAGATCCCCAAGTGGACTCGGTGCCTTTTCCAGTTCCCTGGAGACCCTCCACTCCTCCGCCTGAGTCGCCTGCACACAGGGAGTGTTCCCTGCTAATCAGGTCAATGATTATCGCCCAGCTCCAGGGACCTGACAGGAGCCTATCACAGCAGTTAGGGAGACACCAAACGCAGCGTGCTCACGGAGGATCTCCCTTTAAGAAACATCGCTTAGTTCTCATTTACTCACTAGAACCTCTGAGGATTTCAGCTTATCTTTTTGTCCTTGTAGACAGTGAGGGGCTCAACATAAACAAGAAAAAGAAGCGCAGCATGCAGCTACTTGGAGAGTGTTGATTGAAAACTTCGATCTCCCCACCCCGTTCACGGTTGATTCGACTGATTTCTCACCTCGTTCACAGAGAATATTTCAATTAAGGTAAGCGCCACTCCATCTGGGTGACTGCATCCAAAGTTCTAACTGGCTAAACTGACATTCTGCACTGCAGCAAGTGACTGTTTATATCAAGAAAAGCCTTCGTTTGTAAGCAAGTGTCCTAAAATCAAAACTGGCATTGGGGATAATGAAATTTCAGGGCAATTTCTTTTGAAATTTAAGAATTCTGCCTGGCTTCGAAAGAAAATAAAAGAAATATGAAAAGAGAGTTAATTTCTTATTTTACCTTTTAAATAATCTAGAGGACTGTGCAGCAGTAAAGTAACTTGATTTTGATTGAAGTGTTTTGTTGATGTCATATGCTAAAATCTCTGAGTCTAAAAGCTCTGAAGTTCAATTAGATGGAAAGAAAATTTGCAAATGAGAGTTGAGATTTTGTGCAGCTTTCTACTTTAACATTGTTCCTGAGCTCCCACTGTGTGTAAGGATTTAGGACTAACCCCCTGAATATTCTATTAGGGCCCATTGAGAAATTAAAATTTAAATGATAAAGTTTTTCATGTAGTTGTTAGGAAAAATGAACTGAAAAGAATAAGCCACTGACATGATTTATAGTTCTTATACAAGGGAGGGATTTCTTTTTTGAGATAGATGAATAAAAAGGAAAGTAAGGAAAAATCAACTTCTCCCTAAAATGCTTGATTTTGAAAGGATAATTCTTTAGTAGGAGATTAAGTTTAAGTGTTTATGGAAAGGTTGCTCTTTGTTATCGAAGTAGAGTGAATTGAGGTTAAGCTTGAATTCTACATAGTGTAGGCAGTTATCTGGGTAATTTAAATAAGTTGGTCCATATTATTTCTTTTAAACCTATTTTCCCTATAAGTTTATTAAAAATATCTAGAGAGATTGGAGGCAACTTTATTCCAAAGTTAGGTTTAATTACCTGAGCTTTCTCTAGTCCCTTACTTTGCACATATGAATATAGTCTGATGGTTTCAGCCCTAAATTTCCACATAATCAAGAATAGTAAAATAACTCTATCACTTTAATTGTATGTGATTGATGGATCAGCACCCTAAGCATGTTAGCCAATAATAGTAACCACTTACCTTGTTATAATATAGTACTTACACTTCAAAATGATTTTCAAATAATGAAGCAAACATTACTTAAAATATTAGTACATGTCACTATAGTACACAAATTGAATTTCAATAACTGATCTTATGCTAAATCCCAACATAAAAATCTAGCTGCTTTTGTGTAAAGATTTATAATGGCATCTTAAGTGAACATTTTAGAATGAGCCCTCATATTTCTTGAAATAATGATTCTACCTTTCCTTCTATGGGTATCCTGAGATGGGACATTTTACAAAGATATGAGAGCCCAGTTTATATTAATTGGCTATCTTTCTGAAATTCTCTGGAGGACTTTTTAAGGCCTACGTGAATGTTATTGTTCCCCCACAGGAATAAAATATTTTTTAGGATACCCATGCTAGTTGTCTGTCTGTCTTTAGCCCAAGCCTGGGGACAGCCATCTGCCCCTGTCACACTGACACTTCAGTCTCTTTTCTGTGGGGAGGTGATTTCTCAGCTGATTCAAAGGTATCTGACAGAAGTGTGCTGCCTACAGTTACCATCACTGAGTTGTAGGCTTCTTTTTTTTTTTTTTGTAAGCGATATTGATAAATAGGAAGAGGCAGCATTAACCAAACAGGACCACATTTCCTAGTAACACAATGGTACATTGCTTGAAATATTTCTGTGTTAAAGACTATTCCTTGTGCCAAGCTCAGAGTTGCTGGGAGTTTCCTCCCTAGTGAACTTTTATCAGATGCTTTCACTTGATCTATCTGACCACTGAAGGACGTGTTTAGTGTAGAGTGAGATAGTTTTGTTTTGAAATGAAGGCAACTGCAGTTCTTATTCAAAAAGATATACCTGAAGTCTTTTAAGGGGTTTTGCCATTGTAGTTTTTGTCTTAATTTGGATTATACAGGCTAAAAAGGGACTGGAGAAAATCTTGGGTACAATTGAGAATCAGGAGCTGTTTATTTTAGGTAACCCCTGCCTCCTCAATCAAACTTCTTTTATTTATTTATTTATTCTATTATCCAGGTTTCACCTTACCTCTAGATTTTTCATTCATACGACAGTATTATATTTCTTCCATGAGTTCAGAAAACATCTTATAAGATGACTTCACTTAAAGTAGGCAGTTTCAAAATTCAAACCAGAGTCTTTTAAAACTTTATAAAACTCAGCCAAGACTTATAACATGCTCCTCAGTATGTGGTATTTTTAATAAAAGAAAATGGGGAGAGATAGTGTTTAACATGTTTCTTTTTTTTTTAAATTTTTTACGAAGTTATTATTGATATACACTCTTATGAAGGTTTGACATGAAAAAACAATGTGGTTACTACATTTACCCATATTATCAATTCACCCCCCCCAATACCCCATTGCAGTCGCTGTCCATCAGTGTAGTAAGATGCCACAGAGTCACTATTTGCCTTCTCTGTGCTACACTGTTTTCCCCGTGACCCCTCACACCATGAGTACTAAACATAATACCCCTCAATCCCCATCTCCTTCCCTCCTGACCTGCCCTCCCCCACCCCTCCCCTTTGGTAACTGCCAGTCCCTTCTTGGAGTCTGTGAGTCTGCTGCTGTTTTGTTCCTTCAGTTTTCGTTCGTTGTTATACTCCACAAATGAGGGAAATCATCTGGTATTTGTCTTTCTCTGCCTGGCTTATTTCACTGAGCATAATATCCTCCAACTGCATCCATGTTGTTGCAAATGGTAGGATTTGTTTCTTTCTTATGGCTGAATAGTATTCCATTGTGTATATGTACCACCTCTTCTTTATCTATTCATCTATTGATGGTAACATATTTCTTATATGCCATACAGCTGATGTATAAACTTTGTCTATATGATTATATATATAATCATTAAGTCAAAATGATAAAATTGAGGTTACTTACTCCAATTTCCCAATCAGGAGATGCAGGCTGGGAGAGGATATGTAACTGGGTCAAGGGTGTATCGTTGTTAGTGGACTTCTGATTCAAACTCAGATCAGGCTGTGTTTAAAGCTCCTAATCTTTATGCTACATTTTTTTTTTATCACCTCATGTATGGTGACCTTTTCCAATATTTAACATGACACTTAATGAATATTTTAAGACAGCACATCTTAATTATATTACCTTCAGAATAGTCTAATCTTGCTTACTCAAAAGAAATGATTTTGTAAATTCCATAGCCACCAGTGTTTGAAACAAGCATATAATTTGTTCTTTAGGCTCTGAAAGAGCTTAGTGCTCAAGTCTTTGCATCAAGCTGATTCTGATTACTACTGACAGAAGAAGCACTCTACTATATGGATGATCAGAACTGAAATTTACTATCTGTAATATACACATCTTTCCAACAGAGGTAGACATGCTCTCAGGATAAAAATCAAATATAAAGTAGGGATATAAATTCAATGCCACTTATATTGAAATGAGATTAAAAGGAAGTTAAGGAGAATTCATGTTCATGGCAAAAGACATCTACAATATTAGAAAAGATAAAGAAACTAACAGTTGGAATTCAATGTTGGAAAGTGGACAAAAAAGAAAAAGAACAAACTTCAATATACAGAAGTTTATTTGCTCTACTGACTTTATATAAACCTTCCCTTATGTACACTGAGGTTTTTTTATAGTTAATCTGGTTGATATTGTGACAATATTATCTAAACCAAAATTTGGTCCAGTCTATGATAAAAAGGGAGAGATGTTATAAAGTTAGGATTGATGTGGAAAATCTAATATGATTAACTGTAATTTCTAAGTACATACAGAGATGGTAACTAGAAATTAGGTTGCATATGAAATATGATCACTTATTATGCTCCAACATGTTTACACACATTTTAAAGAATAATATTATAGCAGATTCTGTGAATAATAGATTCAATAATAAATAGAAAGATGATAAAGAAATGTATATGTATAATCTCCAACCACCAGCCAGCTTACTTTCCATTCTCTAGGTTTTATGGTAAGCTATTGTCTTATCCTTGTTGTGTACAAGAATAATAGGAAAATAAAGTATATCTAGATCACCCCTTTTATTACTATTCCATGATCTATATAAAGCAGTATTTCAGGGGAGCTTGTTAAGCTGAGTGTCCACAATGTTTAGGCGTCCCCATCCAGACAGAAGACCCTGTGGCAGGGCCCCACTGGACACAGCAGATTTGACCAGAAGTGAAGCGTAAGACAGCCATCTCTAAATGGCCATTGGCCACCATGTGGTCTTACAAAAGAACCATGCCAACAGAGGATGCTCTCTGCTAGATCACAAATATCTGACTAAATGACTTTAAACATGAAATGTGGATAACCAACAGTTAGTGGGCAGGAACAGACATTGAAAAACAGAGATTAGAGTCTGCAGAAGCCACGAATAAACTGATAGCATGAGGTTGGTAGGAAGGCCATAAAAGAGGTTAATTTCTTTAGGTCAATTAGAAGAGAGAAATTTTCCAACTTACCATAATGGCTGAGCACAGGAAGGAAGATTATTCACTAGCAGAGGGGCAACAAGGCTGTGTTATTGCGGGTGTTATTCCAGACATGCTGAGCAGTGGCGAGACTTTTCTCTGTTTTCCACATTTTTCGCTGTGGTTTCAGGCCCATTTACCAACTCATGCTGAGCACATCTGTGTTTCTTACAAACTAAGATATTATAATTGGCTCAACATCATACATATTCATGTAGTCATTGTCTCAGTAGAAAATGGATAAGGCAGAAATGTGTAGTAGACTATGAGTACAGGTTTTGGGTTCAGCTACCTGGGTTCAAATACCATGGTAGACACTTGCTAGCTCTGTGACCTTGGGTAAATTAGTTAAGGTGTCTAAATACTGTTTTTATGATTTTTTAAATGGAGCTAATGGGAGTACCAACCTCACAGCAGTGTTGTGTGAAATAAAAGAGATAATTGATAAAACATACCTATTGCTTAGGTGCTCAGGAAATGATAGTTGTTAGTATAAACAAGAAACCTTGTTATTAGTCCCTCACCTTATCAAGCAGAGAAAATTAGGAACACTCTCTCCTTAGCAACAATACACACTTGGAACTTACCAGCGGCTCCTGAAACCACTTCCTGACACTGTGTTTATATTACTGCATTTGCATTTAGGAACATAGAATTTTTTCTATTGGATTGGTTCAGATGACTGGATTTTTCTTGAGAGAAAGTAATGCAATAGACAGTTCATTGAAAAGTCTCCTAATTTTGTTAATGGCAATTTGTATCCCAAATCAAAGTTGAATAGTTGATCACAAAGAGATTGTAGATCCTGCAGAGCTAAAAATATTTGCTCTTTTATCTTTTACAGAAAAAGTTTGTTGACTCCTTGTTTAGAAGAGAAACTAATTCATGTTGCATGACTTTTTATTATGAGCATAATAAATATTTGGTGGAATATTTTTAAAATATCTTGAAGATAATGTCTATTTCCAGATTGATTCAAGTTTACTCACTGTTATCCACTAACTCATCCATATTTTACTATAAGATTTAAATCCTCTAATTATAAATCTTGAAGAGTTATCAATTACTGTATATAAATATGTATATGTATAGGCAGAAACATTTCAAATTTTATATATTTATTCAATTGATTCAAGTAATAAGCATAGTGAAACTATTTTCTGCAATGGAATTTATTATTTTCCATCCTCCAAGCCGTACATTCTTTTATTTTGTTATATATAGGAATCAATGGGTATGTGTCTTAAAGCAGCAGATTCTTAGACCTTGTACGTGGACTACTGATTTAGTACGTCTGAGAAAGGACCCAGGAATCATAATTTCAAGACATTATGCAGGTTATTCTGATAAGATCAGAATTTTATGAATATTGTCTACTTTATAATATTTTAACAATTTCCAAGGTAATTATAATATTCAGGCCAGCTTGAGGATGGCTGCTGTGGACCCAGCAACTCTGTACTTGAATGGACAAGCAAATGATTTGAGGCCCTTGTTCGATGGTTCTGGAGTGTGATCTGAGATTCTGCATTTCTGACAACCTCCCAGGGATCCCCATACTGCTAGTCAATGAGAAATGCTGTTCTCATTCTGGCCCTGTGGTTGATACAAAGGTGAATAAATGTTCAAGGATCCACGTTAGGACATGATTTACAGACCATCTCACTGGTGTCAAAGGTTGATAAAACTCAAGAAGCTCTTCCCATTGAAGAAGAGAGATGGGAAATTCTGAGCCAGGTCAAAATGGAAAAACATTCTTTAAAAATATATTATTGATTCCCACTTAACTACTCTCAAAATGTAATCATTGGATATTTTAGAAAGCAATGTATTTAGGTGAATATCGCTAACACATATAATTCTTCGCTCTTCCCAGTGTGGAGGAATTTTTCGCTTTAGCACCACCTCCTATCAGAGTTCAAAACTTCTCAGCAAGTGCTGACTTTGCAGACACCCCCAGAATGCAGTCCTAAGGCTTCAATATTTAGCAGTTCAATTTTGTTCTTCTCCCGTAAAACTAAATGGCAAAGATACTGATTTCAGCTCTCTCCTCTGTTTAACCTTTTCTCTTTTCCTATTTCCAATGGCCACATTTCCTTGTTATTGCTAAAATCTGCTAAACATTAAGGGAAATACCACTTTTCATTAATATAGACAATCATCTTGAATAATTATGTTATCATTTTAAAAATTATAAACCTGTCACTTCTTATTACTCTTCCAGACTTTTTTTTCTTTTAGAATGCTTAACAGGACACTAACCATACACTTTTTAATTTATTTGATTATTTGTCTCCCCACTTCCATTAGATTTTAGAATGTAGCTCCATGAAGGCAGGGTTTTTGTTTTGTTTTGTTTTTATTCATAGCTGCAACTGGTGCCTACAATAATGCCTGGTATACAGTAGATTCCAGAAAATATCTATTGAACAAAGAATGAATGGGTATTCCAAGCTAATCAATTAATTCCATGGTCTGTGTGTTAGGAGTAAGGCAAGCTTCTAAGTAACAATGGTTTTACTCTAGCTTGAACTGTGTAAGATTCAAGAACATTTCTCAAGGGCTTACATTCATCCACTTAATTCACTGAGTAATTATTGCACCTGTTAAGTGTCAGGGACCCTGCAAGATGCTAAGGACACTTGTTTGAAAGCCCTAGTTCCTATGCATAATGTACTCTGCCTGTTGGTGGGGGAGTGGATAGAGAAAGAGCAGGTACATTACCATTTTACCATTTGTTGTTCACAGAAGACATGTTGTACAGAGTGTTATTAATGCACAAAGAGTAGCTCCTGACATAATTTTGAAGGACCATGAGATATATGTCTGAGAAGTTTCTTGAATTATAAAGTGAAGGAAAGCTTGAATTTAGACAGAAGAGATCATAAGCTTCTAATAAAAGTCATACTGTGTGCAAAGCCACATAGATATGATAAGAGTTCTTGACACCCTCCTTGACCACACTAGTTTAGCATGGCATGACAGTGGAATGTTGTTTGTGAAAGAAGGGACAGTTTCACATTTGTCTGCATAAGGCATTTGAACTTCAACCCAGGAAAAATGTTGATCCCAGTAAAATATAATAGGAGAGAAAATGTGTTTCTGGTAGGGCTGAAGGGAGAGAGAGTAAGACACTCTAAAAAACATACATAAAAACTCAGATGTAGGACTTGGAACCAAAAAAGAGATTGAATGAGCACAAGTTTGGCCAGGTTTGTACCCATATGTAACTTTTCAGGGACTCTGTTGAATGATTAGGTAACAAATCTATTTCAGTTTCAGAGTTTAGGGAAAATGGCAGACTGGATGGCCAGATCTGCTAATATTGACATGGAAAAGTGTCCCCATTCTCCTACCTCCTGACTATGACTAACAGAAAAGCCCACATTTTTGCCTCTATTCTTGCTGGATAATCAACCTCAAAGTGAACTATTCAAATTCAATGTTACTCACATTCTTAGGAAGATAACATTTTGAGCCTTTCATTCCAGAAGTACAATAATAGGTGTTTACTCCATTTGGCAGAAATTCTGCCTCTGTTGTGCAGTACTTTGTTCTAGTTGTTGTTCACTGCAGCTGAAGTTAAATGGGGAATGCCATTTACTCAGTTTTTTCTTGCCATTCTACCCAAAATATCACTCCCTTTGTTTCTCCTCAGCATCATCTGATATTAACACTTATTAACACTTATGAGTTATCCCATGGGACCATAAGCTCTGTGAAGACAAAAAACCTTATTTTGTTCACTGCTGAAGCCTCAGCACCTATATGAGTTTTTTAGCATATAGCTAGTACTTAAATGTTATAGGAAGGAAAGAAACAGGGAAGGAGGCACAGAATGGAGGGAGGAAGAGAGGGATCAAAATATCTTCCAGTCTTAACCCCCAAACCTTTCCACTCAACCTCTCTTGTCTATTTCAGCCTATGGCACCATAATCTAGTCAGTGGGCTGTTAAAAGTCTAGCCTTACCACTCCTCACACCTTACACATTCAGTCAACATCTGGGCTTTTCTATTCTGCCTTCTAAATCTCTCTCACATGGATTTTCCAGTGTGACCCCAAAATTTCACAACACCTTCATCCATTACTTAGAGTCTCTATATCATATTATTTCTCTTGACAAAAATAATGCTCTCTACTGCCAGAAGATTGACTTCACTAAATGCAACCTTGATCACGTTACTCCTGTGTGCAAGGCTCCCCTTGCAGTGTGCCCCTCTCTTTTAGGATATAATTCAAACCTTCATGAGGCATAATTTGCTTGCAAGGTCTGGATGCTGCATCCTCTCTAGTCTTGCTTAAGCTCCAGTGATTTATTTCTCAGCCATCTTTTGGTTCCTTATCCCTGACATTTCCTGTTTGCTGCCTGTCATATTCACTTGACTCTCTGCCTGGCTAGATCTCTTGACTACTTCATCCAAATAGGTTTTGGTCCTTACCAATCTAGTGATAATGTCCCTCCAATCAGTTTCCATTACATATTTCATGCCCCTTCCACCCCAACCACAGAACTAATTGTATCTTTTAATAATGCTGTATTAGATACCTTATGATTGCAGGCTCTCTATGCCTGTCTTATACACTACTGGATTCCCAGTGACAAATGCTAACATACATGAATCCTTCTACAAATGGACAGTTAATTCCAGTCTCTGAATTCAAGAACAATCATTTATTCATAAGCTGCTTCTTTCCACTTGGACAGTTAAATGCCTGCTGTTCTGAATAGAATTTTGCTCCTCCATGTCACCTTTATGAAATGTCAAAAAACACAAAAATATGGTAACAGGTAGATTCATTCAAAAATTTGCCATGCCTGAACCACTGAAATTTGTTTAATGTGTTACATCTTATCCACCTTATGCACTATGTAGATATCTTATCCTTTAATGAACGGTAAAAATTGTTCACACACGTCTGGTAAAGGTCATCTATTTTCAATCAGTGCTATTCTGTGTAATAACTGGGTGACATTTCTCACCCATTTGTGATCAATGGGCATGCATATTTTAACTTGACAGTCCATTCTCTCTAAAAGTACCACTCTTAATGTTTCTTATTTCATAACTCAATGATATTTACCCCAGGGAAACTACACTAATTCTTATTCTTGGACTTTTTTGATTTTCAGAGGAAAATAATTGGCAGAACAAGTAGTAGAAATTGGCTATCCTTGAAAATCACTAGTCAAAAAGCACATCCTGAATATTCTTTGATGTCTCATGTTTCAGGAATGATTGCATTGCTATATTTAATATTACCATAATTAAACTGTAGTTTATTACTTGTCCTTTATATGGGATGAAGTAAAATACTCTAAAAATCAATATAGAGTAAACAACAGCATTAATTCTGGGAAGTATTTCTCTCACAGATATTTAGAAGCTGCCTTCCCTGGAACCATAATCCTCAGAAAGAAATTGCAATCCTTGCAGAAACCACAGTTTGGGTCATCTGGGTCTAGGTCTCTGGATTTTTCTAAAAGCCTTCACAAGGCACAAATGACAGTGTAAATAGCTTGTCAGGAAAAGAAGTGATTTTTAATGCAGATACACCTAATATAATGTTATTTATCAGTGCCCCCGAAGGCAAACATCTGAAAAGCAGAGAGAAACATAATACCAAGATAAATGTTTTGACTAGTGTCTAAGAAGAAACATAAAATTTAGATAAAAGAGAAATAGTCGGAAAAAAAAGAATAAACAGGTTTAATATCACAGAATTCTGTATCTACTCTTATAATTAGACATTAGGATTTTTTTTTTTGTCTACTGAATGCTAAACCATTTTGTGTTTAAGACATTTTAGAAAAAAAGGGTGGAATCACTCATGCTCTAGTCTTCAGACATAAGGAAGAAAAATCCAACGCAGAGTTAGCAGCAGTGAGTGCAAAGTTAACACAAAACCTTTTAGGCAGAGTAACACAAATGTCACTCTGATTTCTCTGAAGAAGCAAAGCTTGTTTCGTAATGACGGTTCATGTTACCCTTGGTCTTGATCAACCTACCAATTTATAAGGCGGCCAGCCCTTTCCCATCCCCCTCTCTCCTCTAGATCTTGGTTTAATTTTCACAAGCTGGCTTATCTACCCCTCATGACCAAGTAGCTACACACTATGGACATAGAGCCTCCTTACTGGCCTCTGTGCATCTGTTGTAATATTATCCTGCTGAAGAAGCTTGGTGACTGGTTTGCATAGAAGCAATAAACTTAAAACTGTTTTGCTTCCCAAAGTAGTACATTCCATCTCCAGAGGAACCTGACTGGGAAAATTAAATGCTGTTTCCTTATGAATACCACTGACTTACCAGTGGGACCCAGGCTCTGCACCCTCAGGACTTTGTCGCTTCCTGTGCAATGGATGTCTAGGCTCATGCAGCTCACCAGCGTCCCCCTTTGGACACATTTCAGTTTGAGGTTACTGGAAGACCATCCACTCTCTTTCCTTTAACCCACACCAAAAACAAAAACTAGCCCCCAGTTTCCTATCTACTGCTTTGCAGGAAACTTCTCAGGATTGGATTTTACAACCTTGAAGGCTGGTAAAGTGAGTGACCCTGCTAGTGTTACGCTCCTTGAAATGTCTTATAGGTTTTGCATTCCAAGAGGAAATTCTAGAATTAAAATCATTTTTGTCCACATGGAGCCACTAACAATGAAAGTAAAAGATATCTTCACAACTCAGCCTTGTGTTTTGTATATAAACTACTTGCTAGATATTGCAGAGTTGTTAAAGTAAGGTAGTAATAAAAAGTAGAATTTCCATAAGGCTTGGAGCTGCTTAGATAAATCTGACAAGAGCGTAAAAACACATGCAGGTGAAACAAGCTTGGCATTTAGGTTGCTAGATAGAAGTTAAATAGCAGAAGCCATTTGTTAGGCATTATGCTCTTTTGGCATTAGTTATGATTCGTACATAAAAATAAAAGTATTGAAGAATGTCAGAAATGCCTGCTTGTTATATTTTTCTTTAAATAAATTGTAAGGTAGCATAACTTTCATCTATTACTCTGTTCATAAAAGATGCTGGTTTGGTGTGCAAGATGCATTTGAAGCCTAGTTTCAACCTTGTAGCAGTTATATAAAATGAAAGTACAATAAGAACAATAAAATGTTATAGCATCATTCACCTAGCCAACATTATGGGAGCATCGCCTGAGAAGAGGTACAAAAGGAAATATTCTGAGGTGCTGGGTTTCAGCATGTGGATGGTGGTTACATGGAGATTAGAAAGACAGATAGGTAAGTAGATAGGCAGACTGACACAGATAGTAAGATATTTAAATAATTAAAACATCTATGCTACATAGCTGGCTAAGAACTTTGTTGTAATTCTAAATAAATAATCTTTTTTTCTTTTCAAATGAGATTGAGACTGAATTTTATTGTGGAGGAAATAATATTTACTTTATTCAGTTATTTTTATCATAATGAATTTTGTTCCACCAATTTTCAAGTGAAGAGCACAATTTTCAAATTGTGCACAGACACATAAGAAATGAAGATGTGTGAGAGAATTCTCTGCAAAAAAAAGATTTACAAACCCAAAATCCATACTTGTTTTGATACTTTATAAATTTTAAAGGTAATGATTTTGTGTAGAAGACTATCCTGAGAGAGTTTGAAGCAGAAGTGAAATAATTGCTTCAAACATTTTACCGTACAGATGAATTTTAGAAAAAAGTAACAATAACATCATGATTTCTGAAGACACTGCAATAAGGACACTTTACCAATACATGACCTTGTAAAAAGCAATAAAAGCCAACTTAGAGTAAAACAGAAGAATTGCCTAAACAGAATAATAGTAATGCTCCTGAAACGATCTTCCTGAGCATCTCCCTGGAACTCTTGTCAAACCTACATTTCCCAATATTATTTCCATCCTTTAAGCTGGAGCAATAAAAGCCCTTGTGTAAGAAATGCAACTAGCAGTTTCTCACCAATTAATTTCTTATCATGATATATTTCATTGGTTGGCATTAAGAAAATGGGGCTGAACCGCTCTGAGCACTAAGGTTTGGTAGAAAGATCTATCACAGGAGACAACCAAAGGGAGAGAAGAACCGGCAGGAAACTACAGGGTATCCCAAACACACAGGTACTTGAGAGACAGAGCAAGAACAGAGGCAACAGGAGAAGGGTTCAGAGAAGCCTAAACTAGGCTGAGGATGCTTCCAGAATACTCTGGCCCTGATTTGCATGGTAGAGTAAATTCCCTTATTTCCTTTGCAGGTATCCATTTTTATGGGAACGAGTAAGGGGATTTTGAAAGCTGTGTAAAATCTTCCACCTACTTAAGGTCAATTCAAGTGACTATGTATGTGGTCTGCCTACAAGATGCTACTTGCAATGGAACACTGTAGATAGCAGTAGAAAAATGCTAATGTTTCTCTCCAAAATGAATGAAAGTATACATGTGCATATATGTACTTGTATTAATTCATATACACACACAAATATATATGCATGTACATACATATTCACATATTCTTTCCACAGTATATGTGTAACATGATGTGTAAAGTGAGATGCATCATGTTCTTATTTATACTCATTTAATTCCACTTGACATCTACAGTTAAATCATGATCAGTATGAATGAATACTTATTTTTTGTTATTACTAACACGTTAACACAGAAAGCATGTGTGAATGTGTGTGTATGAGAGAGAGAGAGAGAGAGAGTGTCAGAGAGCGAGCGAGATCCCACCGAAGAAAGATCAAGCATTTATCCCCAGGCTTTTATTCCCTTGTGTTGAGCTAAATTCAGGAACAAAAAAGTAAGGGAGAGAAACTGCCAGAACATGCTCTGTTTTGCAGAGGATCGTGGAAGAGGAATCCTCATAGAAAACAAATTTGGTGGCAATAGAGTGAGAGTCAGCGGGCTCTTTGCTCCTTTGTATTTAAAAGGAAAAAAATGCACGTTTTAATATTTCCTCATTGATTGTTTCGAGAATGAAATGATATAAAGTGTGACAAAGCACCTCTCAGAGTACCTGATGAACAGTGATTGCTCAAAGCAAAAATAATAATTGTTTTTCCTTTGCCTGTCCCAACCCCCATGGGGTCACCTGGAAGCACATCCAGGGCAGCTGAAATGTGGGGAGTTGTAAGGGTTGAAAAGAGTGGCTTTGCATTCAACATAATTGAAATTTCAACCTGACTCCACCTCTTACTACTTGTGCAGCTCCAGGCAATTTTCTTTACTTTTTAAGGCCCAGGTTTCTTTCCCTGGAATAATACAGATAATATTCATGATCTCAGAGGTTTTTCAGTACTGAGATGCCATAATAAATATGCTCAGCAAAGGGCATGGCTGGTAGCAAGCACGCTGCCACTGTGGATGTAATTGTCATTACATTAACTGGAAGGCGCGGGTCCCCATATTTCACTGGCATGCTGATGTATTACTCAACCTCTCTAGGTTTCAGGGTTATCAGAATCTTTGTCCCTGATTCAGGTTGCACCTTGCTCCACAGAATCTCTAATAATTTCCATCTAAGAAAGTTACTGTTTACCCAGAGTAGGGAAAATTAACTTTTATTGAGACTAAAGACAACTCAAATGTCGAGGCCTGGAATAATAAAATTGGACCATATTTTCATCAAGTACCGCCTTTATGATGGTGCAGGACCGACTGCCTTGATTGCTGCACCTGAGCCACTCAAAGGCTCCCCTGGGTACTCGTGGAGGCCCCCAAAGCGCTCTCCCATGCCTTTAGGAACAAGATTTCTTTGTTTCCCCATCTGACCTCCTGCCTTCTGCCAGATGAAACCACTACTGCTGAGGTCTCTTGGGAGATGGCAGCTCCTTCAAGCAGCCCGGTCCCCTGACCTGGTCTCCGTTCCTCACACAGTTACGGCTACAGGGAAAGAACACTCTCCTTCCCTTTATTACTTTTTACTTCCAGCTTGAGCTTGGGCTCTTCACTGAGGCCACCCAGCACATGCAGACCAAGTGGTAAGGTCTTTTTTTTCGTTTCTTCCACAAAGAGAACTAATGACAGGGAGTAGGACACAGAAGGTGTAAATTCCATGCTAGGCATTGTGTCAGCTTCCAAACCGACAGGCCTGGTACCTGAATGTGTCATCTCTGTTAACTCCCACTGTCATTGGCCAGGAGTCAGCTTGCTCTTCCCAACCAGACTGCATTCAACCAGTTCTTCTGCCACAGAGACCAGGGCTCAGCTCCCTTGAAGGGTCAGAGACATGACTCCCGATTCCATCCTAGGCTTTCATTTTAGAACCCTCATTTTTATCCCCAGATTCTAACTCTTGTGAGAATGTCTGGGGTATTTCAACCAAGAAAAATATATCCTTCATCACTTCCACCTGTTGAGCTCTTCTTAATAGAAAAATTAGAAGACTATAATCCTACATCAATTCCATCTGTAGGAGTCATTCTTAAATAACACCTTGTGTAGGCTGTCACTCATCCGGTAAGTGGAACTGCACCAGTGTTCTTATTCATTGCCTGCAGTGGAAGGGTGTGGTGGAGTCGGCTGGTCCAGTTAGCAGTCCACATGGATTTTGTTCCTGGAAAACAACTACATGAACAATTGTACAAACTGGGATCTCCCCAAGAACATGTGTAACAAATCTGGCACCTTAAATAAATTTGTATACATACATAGAAAAGAAAATCAAAGTAGCAATGACCTGAACAAGCCTGGCTTTAATCTCTAGTAATAACAAAATAATTATTAGCTTCTTATTCTAAGTTGTACACATTCAAGAAACAGGTTGACATACCATCACAGGGGCTATGATTAATCCACCTGTAATCCTCAATGCCTAGGAAACTGGCCAGCAAAAAGAGGGAATAAATAAATAAATATGTGTTGTCAAAAGCATAAAGGAAATGGGAGTTTTCCCATCAACTAACATTTACAGGTTCAAAAAAACAGAAACTACACTGAAATTTAGTTTCAACCAAGTTGCGCCAACACATTTTGTTATGTTCTTGGTTTGAATTCTTAATGTGTTTTCTCAGAAACATTAAGCCAACATTTGGAAAGTCATAATACTTTCAGTTCACATTAGACTTTACACATATACAATTGGTAAGAATATTTACTATTCAAGAACAAACAATAACTTACAATTTATGAGTCAACTAAGCTAAAATATATTTGTAAACCTACCATTTTCCCGAGCATGCGTGTTTGGAACCTGAGAGCCTTCCCCAACGGTGATAAGCCCCCGACCACTTCCTCCCTGTACCGTGCTTCCAGCTTTGCCTCCTTATTCCTCACCTGTGTCATCGCATCTGTACATTCGCTGTTTCTCTCTGAACCTCAGACCCTTATTGTTGCCAAATCTCAGTGACATCTGCAATATTGTGACTTCCATTCGTCTTTTCTCTTTCACTCCAAGTTTCCCCAGCTGTCAACTTTGTAAAATGTAAATTGAACCTTGTCACTTCCCTGCCTAGAGCCAACATTGGCTCTCTGTTGTCTATGAAAGGAGTCCCCGTCTTTCTAACATGGAATGTGAGGACCCACCCTTGACCTCTCCTGTGCCCTGTCTCCCTCGCCATTCCTTTCCCTGTGCATTAGTCTTTAGTCACTGAGTTACCTGCAGTCTCATGAATAAGCATGCATGCACACACATGCTCACAAGCACACACAGCCCCTAATGGTGCTCCTGGCCCTCTGTGCCATTTCTCCATGCCCAAAATGTATCTACACCTCTCTTTCTTACCCTTCTATTCCTTCATAGTTTTTCTGGCTAATTCCTGTTCTCTCTTCAAAACGTAAAACTGGTGTCACTTTCCCCAGGAAGTTCTCCCTGGTTTCCAGCCTTCAGCCTAACTGATTATCTCTTTTACTACATTTGCCATATTTCTTCCTAAATTCTCTTTATGGATTTGTGTTACCTGGTAGATTATAAACTCTGTGCCGGCCCATACTGTCTTAAGTTTGTTTGTAGCCTCGGTGTCCTATACTGCGTCTATACATGTTAATACTTGAGTACTGATTTTGCTATACATGAACACACATTTGAAAATGTGTGTTATTTAAAGAATATTGACATATATGGTGAAGTTATAAATTAACATTGAGTAATGAATCCGGGGACCTCTCTCATCCCTTGTTGCTCATTATACCTGTTAGCCCTTTTTGAATTAATACCATCGTGATTCATTGATTTAATAGTGCAGTGTCCCTTGTGTGCCAGAAACTGGGCCAGATTCAGTGTAACCACGAGCTAAAATGATCACCTAAAAGGCATATCAGTAAAATGTGGGAAGTGTTCTGAAAGAAATGTGAATGGTGCCATGGGGGTGGCCTGGTTCAGACCCAGGGAGCCTCCTTGGAAGAACGGTTGCTTGTCTGAGGATGTGCAGTTAACTGGCTAGAGAGGGAAGGAAGGCAGTGCCAGGCTAATGGAAGGCTTCACGTGATGACAGGTGGGATGTTGGTCTGCGCAAAGGATCCAGAGAAACCAGGGTGAGCACGACAGAGAAGGAGGTGCACAGATGTATGAGAGAGACTGTGACAATTTGGGGGGAAGTTTGGAAATGGGGAGGGGAAATATTATGTTGCTTAAATCATGGAGCTCCCCTCATGATGGTGATGGAGAGAAATAAGTGGAGCTGAAAAATATTTAGAAAGAAAAGTCAACCTTATTTGATGACAGATTGAAGTGTAATGGTTGAAGAATGAGATGTGAGAGGAACAGGTAGGAAGCCCAACTTTCAGAGCTGGTGGGTTCTTTCAACGTTAAAGAGGTGGAGTGAGATGGACCAGCAGAAAGGAGAGATCTCACAGGTCTGCTTTGGATTGTTGATTTTAGGTGACTTTGAGAACCAGAATTCTACCATCTGACGTTTTGAGAAGACAGGCATGGACAGAATGTGAAAAGAGATGAGAGAAGGAACTCATGGCCAAATCTGAAGAAACTGTCACATTTGTAGCTCTGTGCAGACAAGGGAGGGGAGAGGGGGTCATCCCCAGTTTGTTTTTATGTATGTGTTTTTATTATACCGTAAACTTTGTGAGAGAGGTGGAAAAGGCATTCTTTTTTAATGTGGTCACATTTCATCAAAACTACGCAGCAGCCAAAGTGGGTTCCTTAAAAAAAAAGGCAAAGAAAGAAAATATTCATGTTAATTGAATTGAAATGAGTCCTTATCATCCAACAAATCACTTTAAAAATGAAAATTATCTGAGTGTCAATATTTTTTTTTTTTTAAATACACTCATTGTCAGGGAGAAGTGAAGGATATTGTTAGTAATTCTTTGCTTTTAAAACTAATTCCCTCAGTTTGAATTAATCATAGGCCAGTGGTCATCACCCGGGACAGGTCATGATGACTCAATATGAGGATTAATTATAAGTGTAATCATACCCGTTATCTAATTATTCAAATCTTAATTACGACTCTGCTGGTCCAATTAGTCAGAACACAAGGCTAATGTTAGAGATGGCTGGATACTCAACATCTGTGCCTAAGTGAGAGGCATCTGTTGCCAGGAGGTGAAGCGATGGAAAGTGTCAACTCACCAGCTGTGAAGTGAGGAAGCCATAGAAAAGCACAGAGTAGCTGGTGCAGTGGTTTAGCAGCCTGGGCTGGAGGGAGGTTAGCAGAGGATGCATGTGTACTCTGGGACATTTGTGATCACTTGGGAGGACCAAGATTGCAAGCCACTGCTTATCTCACTACCAGGTGCTGCCACTAAAAATAGAAGAAGAGATAAAAATTAAGCTATAAATATATTACTCTTCCTTGCCCTTCAGAGGCAGATAAATCTATGAAAAGAAACGAGTTAACAGTAAATTTTAAATGAATGAATACATTTTTATGAATTTATCAGAATCATTTATGGCATCTAACATTTACTTGATCCACCTTATGTCTAATAAAAGAAACAGAGTTAGACAAATGAAATGTCTTCTTATTACAAACATAAATAATAAAATACTAATCGGTGCTATTGATTTTGACTTTAACAGTATATAATATACAATATCGCAGCATCTGATTTATTTACATGCTGTTATTGATTTTGACGATATTATATGGGAAGGATTCTCCTAATAATACTATTGATTTTAAACATGTTTATTATTAATATTTATCAAGCTTTCATGTTGGTAAAAAATCTTTATTGAACTCTAATCAATTGTTAGTGAAAGGGAAATGGTGTATAAAGTATGACAAAACTGATCAGAACTTTAAATACATCAACTTTTGACCCAGCTGTAGATTCACTTCCGCTTGGGCAGTGTCTCAGGTTCAAGCTTTTATTAATTCACATTTTGGAATCTGTGAACAAAAGAGCGTTTATGGTTATTGAAGTCAGAAAATGTTAATTTACACAAAATGGATATACATCTTGCTTCCGAGTGTAACAGAAGCGATTTCAACTTTTCACATTGGTTTCACAGAAGAAAATTACATTTCAACAAAATTAAAAGAGTTTGGGGGGCTTTTTCCGCTTTACATCTCTATGCTCCCTTGTTATTGAAACACAATAAGAAACCCTGTTAGTTCTCTGCTACTGAGCAGATTGCTTTCCACAATTATGGTTTATGTCTTAATGGGGATAGCTTCACATTTGGAGAATTATTCCAAACCAGCATTGCCTCCCGATGCTGTGCAGAACAGCACCCTGCCTATTTTACAAAATCCATGCCTCCCATGCTGCCTCTAAGGAAAATATATAAATAAATGCTTGCCAATCTTGCTTCTGAGAGAGTTTTAATTGAGGATAATGAAACATCCCTGGCTCCAAAATGAGAGTGTGATGGCCACAAAGCCCTTTAAAATGCTAATAGGCAGAAGACATTTATAGAATTTTTGTGAGATTATGCAGCATAGTAATAGTGTAGGTAGGTGGCAATTTGTCAAATTTAGCTGCAATGATCAGACTTGTTTTTCCCTCTTTCTATTTCCGATGCTGACTTGAACGAAGGATTTAGGGCTATATAAAGTCGGCATCTTCACCACTAAGCATCCTGCCCTTTCAGCTATAGGGCAACTGCATACCACCCATTAAAAGAGGGGACAATGACTAACAGGAACCAGAACCATTAATTATATGTGATTGAATGTTTCTAGGTCCCCCTTCTCCTCATTTAGATGTATTTCACTAGCAGAATGACTCTCTCACTTTAAATCACAGTGGCAATGTGGACGGCTCAAGTATACTTTAAGCAACTTGCCAGTTCAAGTGGGTCACCTCAGCTGTAAGACTCAAGCTCAGGAGTGATGAAGCATGGTCCTGCTTCAGTAAAATGGAAGAAGGAATCGCTTTGGCAGAGCCTAGATCTGGTCTGGTTGCTAAATGTGTTTTTTTTTTCCTGTCTCTTTTTTTTTCTCCTTCAAGGTCGATGTTCTTAATTTTATTTGGAGTCTATCTTATGTGACAGCACAGGAAGAAATGTGGGCAGTCCAGGTTAATGGGTTTGGGGGTCTAAATGGGCTTCAAAGAGAAGGGACTCAGACCTCTTGAGATTTTCAGCTACCATTCACAAGTTTAAAAGGAATCTTGAACTAAAAGGCTACTGTTACAGTGAAGGCCAAAGCTATGAAAGGCAAGAAAGGAAGACTTCCAGCTGTTTACTAAACATAGGAACCCCTGCATTTTCTTTGACTGGAGTCCAGCACAGAGGTGTGGTTTGGAATGATTTCCTGTTGCAGCCTCTTCTGCCTCAGGAATTTATAAGTGGGATATTTTCATTTCTGAGCTGAAAGTGTTGGTCTCTGGGGTTTGAAATGACTAGCCTCTT
Source organism: Manis pentadactyla (assembly GCF_030020395.1). Lineage (NCBI taxonomy): Eukaryota > Metazoa > Chordata > Mammalia > Pholidota > Manidae > Manis > Manis pentadactyla. The sequence goes on from NC_080020.1 coordinate 124,148,938, forward strand.
TCCCCACCTTTCTCACCTGGCAGCACCTTAGTCACCACCTGCCAAGGTGCCAGGCACTGGTCTGTTGTTCCTGGGGAGCATCTCCTGTGCTTTTGTGAGTGCTTCATACTAGTAAGCAGTCACAAACCACATGCACTTATTTGCAACACCATTTATTAAAACAAAACCTAAAAAAAAAATGTTGAGTTAACAACCAGAATCAAAAATTGTATCCTGGTGATTATTTTGAATATGACTTTCCTCTTTTCTATTATGAAATTCCCAATCTGAATATCTATTGCGCTTAATACATTTATATTTTAAATGAATTAAAATTTCTGGAACATTTACACTTGGAGTTTATAGCATCCCCAAAACTGTAGTTAAAATTATTTTCTTCAATAAATTTACTCAGTTGGATAATTTTCATAAATAGTTCTTGTATTATTAAATACCTTCCTTAACATATCTTTTTTCTATCTTACTCCAAGCTGAAAGGTTAAATATCGAGTTTCTATCAACTGCATCATTAAAAGTTAATTTGTTCCCTCAAAGTGTCTCATGCAGGTCTGTAAAAAGCTGTATATCGTACCCCAGAGTGGCTGCTTATCTCTCACACAACTGTAAAAAAGATACGTGAATAGATTTGCACTTTCTTGATCTACAAACATTCAGCGAAGTTTGACTGTGTTTAGAGGCTGACTTCCAAACTTTTCTCTATGAAATCAAATAATTAGAAGTGGACAAACAACTTGGTATTACTGAATTTCATTTTAAGGTCTTCACTGCATGACAATAGTCATTGACTTTTGAAAATTCCTTGTATGTATGTGTTTTAAATTGACTTTGAAAGAGGCAGTTTTACTTTTGCTTTAATTTCATACTTTATGTTTAAGAAGGCGGTACAAAATTAAGATTCCTAATAATGTTAGGCACTTAACTCTGCCAGAGAGATCCTACTCAAGGACACTGAAGGAGAGAAGATTCCCCTCAGGGGATACCCAGGTGAATTTCTATCAGGTGTATTTAGAACCAAATGAGTGACTCAAGTGTGTTTCGTCAACATGTTTTGGGAATGAGGAATGTGCCCAATTTGACTAGAATCTCCTACCTGTTGCTATAAAGTCCCTCCCATTATTGAGTACTCGTGTTAGTGAACATCAAAGAGCATTTTCTTCCTTTTGTGAGTGTTAGAACATACAAACAGTTGTATTTAGATGAAAATCTCTTTTGCGGAATGAATGTAAATGGATCTGATCCCTCAACACCTCCTTCATTTCATATTTCAGTGATAGACTATCAGTAAAATTCCAGTTCCAGTATAAAATAAAATGCCCTGCTGCATTGTCAGATTTTTTTTCATACAGCATTTTCACTTACTTTACGAGTAATGAGCACCAGCATTCTCTCATTTATATACCTAAGTGTGCTTGAGAAAAGGAATGGTAAATACGAGATCCATGATACATTAAAAGAGACATACTGCTAGTGTCAAAGGAAAGATCTCTTTGATTCTGTAGTACACAAATATTTCTTCCAAACAATTTAGGATTCAGATTATATTCCACTAGCTGATGTGTGCCATTTCAGCGAGAAGCACTTTTCTAATAAGCCTTCATATATACATTATAGAGAAAGAGGATTATTTTGTTCTTTTTTACAGACAAGCAAATGGAATATTTCATTTGCAAAGAATAGGAGGGAGAAAGAAGATTTATAAGTAAATGTCTCAAGATAAGCAGTGTTAATAAAAATGACAAAACAACCAAAAAAACACTTCTTGAATCCCAACGATCTAGTAGGCATCATGCTAGTGAAACTAGACTTTAAGAGAAAATGTGAGTTGGCTCCATTTCCAACTTGGAAAAATGAGGAATGGTTGGGATTGTGACATTCATGGCAGAGTAATGAGCATGGCCAAATGACACCTTAACTGTCTAGTCCTGCACATGTGAAGCCAGTGGGGACCTCTAAGTCAAAAGAGGGTTCCAGAAGATGTTCTGTGTCTTTTCTGGGGGGGTCAGGATTTACTGTGTTCGTCCTTGCGCATATACATATATCCAAAGCAGCCACTCTTCATTTGCTTTGGGCCATTAGTTGTGCAATTTTTAGGAATGGAGATTTTAAGCCCAAAGAAACTGTCTTGCTATAGCTGTTGAGGAATGGCTGGAGTAGAAGCTCCAGTCAAAGGGTGTTTATGGATATGAAATTATATTCTATGTTTAACTTCAGCCCAGTGGAAAGTGGGCATTGTAATTTTTTTATTCGTAACAATTATACAGCATACATTTTTGGAAAAGAAAAGCTATCTTTAGTTTCAAAAGCAGAGGATCTTGTTTACCAATCCATCTTATTATTTCCAAGTTCAATTTAGGATCCCATCAAGAACAAGAATGTTCGTTTCAGCTCTTACGCATTATTATATGCTAAGTGTTGTAGCTATGTTGTCTTGCTCATCCCTCCTTGAAATCTTGAGTAGGCATTGTTGCCCATTTTTCTAAATGAAGAAACTGAGTTAAAAGATGTTCAGTTATTTGTCCAAAATCAAACCTTTAGTGATTCAGAGTACTGGGTGGTCAGTCAGACTTTGGTCTCTGTGATTCTAAACTTTGTAGTTTTTAAATCACTCAGCTATTTACACTCCCTTTCCAAAACAGCCATCCTTCATATATTAGTCAGAACAGTTAGTGGTTCTTTCTGTTCTAGTCATTGTCACATAGTGTCCCCCCTTAACTACTGAGTCCTTTTTTGGATGAGGAGTGATTTCTGATTTAACTGCTTTCTTTATCCTTTCAGTTTAACTACATTGCAGAGTGCCTTTTGGCCTTCTGAATTGCTAACATTCCACTTGATCGTCAGTCTGTTCTGTTTCGCTCAAGTGCTTTAGTTTGTCCTGTGGGTTTGAGTGAGAGTCTCCCTGCAGCTTCTCCATGGTACTAGTACCATGGCCTCACAGGGGCAGGAAGGAGGGACCTCGGTGACTAGCATACGATGTATTAAACGCTATGTAAGAGTAAAATTCTGAAGTTTCATTAATCTTTATAAGACAAAAGCACCCATTTCCTCTGCTTTCTGATCTAGCTATAACCGTGTTGCTCTTTCTTTTCACAACCAAAAATATTTAGAGTAGTTTGTACTAGAATTTTCTGGTGCTTTCTGTCCCATTTACTTTTGAACTCAATGAGCTTCATTTCTACACATGTAACTCCAATAAGGATACACTTGAAGATGCCAGTAAGAAATTCTAATGAGCAAATATTATGGAGAATATTTCCATTTAGTCCCCATCTAGATTCACCACTCTGTTCTTAAATGTCTCATTTTGCTAGTTTATCATTGCCCAGCTCTCTCCTTGATTTTTCTTCTACACTTCAGCCATTTCTTATTCATTCCCTTGGGCTCAAATCTCTCCATTCTCCTTCTAAATGTGATTATCCTCATGGCTTAGTCTCTTTGTGTTGTCAGCCCATCCCTCACTTTGTCTGCTGCCAGCACCAGTGACACCCAAAATCATTTCACCAGTCCATCGTTCTCTTTGGACAGCATGTCCTTATCTCCATGTCCTTCTAAACTTCTGCATATCAAATAACTAAGATTCAGCCCTTATAAAATAAAACTAGGAATTCACTACAAACTGTTCCTTCTCTTCCACACCTAATTATAACTTACATGGCCAGTCTTTGCTCATGTGGCCTCCCTTTTCTCTGATCTGGCTCGGCCAGTCAGAAACAAATCCTGCATTAATCGCATGCATATTTCTGTTTCCTTGTCTCCTCATTAACAGAGCTGCTCTTGCCTTAGTCAATATCCTTCCTCTAAGCAAGAGTCTAGACATTAAAAATAACCTCCAAACTAGTTTCCCTATTTTTTAAAATACTCCCACTCCTTCAGTTTCTCTTATTTTCCTGCTATGTATAATTTCTAAAAACAAACAATCATGTTCCTACCTTCCGTAATCATCTTGAATACCTTTCATTCCAACAGATTAAATATTTATTTCAGATAGGTTCCTATGGACAGAGATAAAAGCAAGGCTAGAAAGAAAAAAAAATTCCAAACAGAGGAAACAAATTAAATAAAATCCTTTAAACAGGAAGACTCAGAAAATTCTGAGAGATGAAAAGCCAGTATATTTGAGTGCAGAGAACAAAAAGGATCTTGTAACTGATTATTCAGGGCTATACAAACCCTACGTCTCGTCTTTATCCTGAACTCAAAAGATATCAATTGAAAGGTGAAAAGGTAGAGAGGAAAGTGGTATGATTAGAAACCAGATTGGAAGAGTCCAGGGTGGATATGGAAAGACAAAAGTAGAAATATTAACAGGAAGAGATGAAGACAGCTTGTGATATGAGAATTGTAGTGATTACAGAGACAAGTGGCAAGAATTAAGGAATATTTTAGGGAGTAGCTTCTTAATTCTTAATTTGTGCTTAAAAATTTGGAGGTCCTTTTTAATGAATTGAATGGAGGAAGAGAAGAATCAGAGAGGCAAATATCAAGGATGACTCCTGGGGTCTAATTTGTCGAAATAGATGAATGTAGGTACCATTCACAGAGAATCGGGGACCAAGAGGGCAGGTATTGAAGGGAGAAATAGGGCTAGATGATGATATCTGTTACTGTGTACATTAGATTTAATCTGTCTCAATAACATAAAATATGATGATGTCAAATAATATATGGGAATACTTGAGTATATGAGAGAAAACTGAAAATTTCATACTTTAAATAATCATATAAGTAAAACAGAGACTGAAATACAAGTTTTGGAGACATGAACACACGTAAGATAATTAGAACTATAGACATAAATGTGATTATAGGGAGAGAATACAGATCTCCAAGCCAAACATGAGTGTTCAAGAATTTCATCATCTCATGTCTTTACAGAAGATGATAAGCCTAAGAAGACTGCAGAAGGGGAAGAGGGAAGGATGCTAAGAGGAAAAACAGGGGTGTGCCCTGTGAGAAATGTGCACAGTTTCATGGTTAAGGGAGTGATCAAGTATCTTTAGGTGTATAAGTACCAAAAAGCCTGCCAATGTGTATGATTTATTTCACTGGAGATAGAGGGATAACCTTATCAACGATTTTTGTAAGAAATAGGAATCTGAAGTCAAATTAGGGTACACTGAAAGTGAGAGAGAAAGAGGTAGATGGAGAATCAGAATCAGATAGCATATAATGTTTCTTGATAAGTTTGCCTGTAAAGGAGAAAGGAGAAGGATGTGTCATCCATCAGAGGGTTTGTATGCTTATCTATTTAAATGACTAGAATGGGTTTCTATACCCAGAAAAATGATCTATATATATACTATATATATATGGTATATACACACACAGCACACATACACACACACACACACTATATACACACACATACACACACACACACACACACACACACACAGGGGCTGTATACCATAAACTATCAAGTTTTTTGGTAAACTTTTAACTAAAAATCCCTTAAATTAATTTATTGCATTTTAGAAGAATTATAATTTGAATTTTAGATTTGTATTTGTATTGTAATTGACTTCTGAAATATTTAAATCTTCCAACAATGAAGATAATGAACAAAGTATCATAGTGTATATTTAATTTCAATTAAATACTTTTAAGGCAAATTCAAAAAAGCTTTAAGTGTTTTCTATTTATAGTACCAAATCTCTTCTTCTGGAACAAATGCAATTAACCTGCTTCAAGGAATAGTGTATAATATGTAATAAACCCATATTGATAATAACACAAATGGTCACATTCCCATTGGTTTTGCTTCCTTACATTCATTATCTTTGGAACAAAACACCATGGGTAATAGACGTCAAAGGACACATTTTGAATTGGTGAATGCATGAATCTGAGATGCTACATTATCATTGGATTCTTCATAACCACTGTTTCATGGCTGTTTGCTAGGTGGTGGGTACTTACTCTATGTCCTCAACATTTATAAGATTGCTTTTAACCCTAGGAGGGTAAGTATAACACCCTCATATTCCAAACACATGTGCTTGAATTTGAACTCAAGCCCATTTGAGTCGTCACTTCATAATCTTACCATTGTTCAGAACTGTCTTTTCAGAGGTAAATATTAAAGAGATTTTCAAATGCAAATAACTTTAGTGTATTTGTTATTATTAAAGTATAATCTATTCATTAAATCAAATTTAAGAGTAAATGTTTATAAACTAGAGAAAGAAAATCCCTTTAAACTCAAACTAATAATTATGTTAAGATATATTTTTCCCAGTCTTCTTTTGGTATGAATAACACAAAAAACAACACAGATTATCTCTCAGTATCATGACATTAAAACAATTCATAATACCAAGTGTGTATTATTGGGGAGCAGAGGGGACTCCATGCACTATTGGTAGGAGTACAAATTGGTACAAACTTTCAGAATGACACTTTGACAATGTGTGTTAAATACTATCACCACATATCTGGCAATTTCAGCTAAGAATTTAATAAATACATATAATCAGGAGAAGATACAAAGATGTCTGAACAAGATATCAAGTGCATTACAGTATTGTATGTTAGAAAAAAATGGTTTTAAGCACCCATAATATGTAGATATTGAAACAGAAATTTCCTACAGAAGTGTTACTATTTATAGATACATTTATAATTCTGAGGATAAATAATATTCTCTATAACAATGATGTATCACAGTAACCCACAGAAGGCTTTAATGAACATGAAAAAGTTGATGATGTCCAAGGATATCCATGATATTTGAGTGGAATGGAGTCCACTCCTATGAATTATTCCTCATTTGGTCTAGTGGGGAGAAGGAAGCCATCTGGAGGAATTTAACTTTGGACTCTGATTTGAAATCTTCATAGAAGTTAGCCAGAAAAAGCAGAGGTGTTAAAATTCTGCTAGGGAGAATGGCATGACAAATTAAACCTACAGAGATGAGAGAAATCCTTGAATATTCAGAATTATATTTTGGTGTTCCTGGAGCACACTGAGAAAGCAAGCCAAAAGCAGAAAGATGTAACAGGCAAAGGGCACAGGAGTCAAATCATTTCCTGTCTTTCTCAATCAGTAGAGATACAAGCATTACCTATTGCTTGCTTTTCCTAATTGGAAGATAGTTAAGTCTTATTGTATTATTGGAATTAAGGGTTGTCAGAGCTATGTTTATTAATGTTAGCTATTTTTGTTATTAGTCAAAATGATCTCTCTAATTTTTAAACTTACAAAGAGTTGGAAAAAATAAGAGAGAAAATTTCTAGATGTTTTTAGAAAAAAGAACATTAAAACAACTCCTCCACAGGTTGTGTGTCTGTGTAAGTGTTTGGCTGTGTAGTGGGTGGGTGGCTCTCATCACGTTAACAGTCGCACTGGCTATAACCCAGCCATGTGTGTGATTAATTTCTAAATGTAGAAATCAATCTGTATATAGCTTTAATCACTTTCAAAATTATATACAGATCCAACAGAAAAGTAACACCGAATTAAAGTCTGAGCTTGAATATGGATTTTCTTTGACTAGTTGGAATTTCAAAGAATTCATGGAATTTTCTAAGTTGGTACTATATTTACAAGTTATGCTATATAATTTAAGCATGAGATTCACACTCCCCTCCCCTGGGAGGCAAAGCTTTTCAGGTGCTGGGTTCTCAGGGTAGTTCCCACACCCAAATTAGGGAAGGATTCTTCTTGCTTTTCCAATGTATTCTCATTTCATTCTAAAGATAAATACAACTAGCAACAACAAAGCAAAGTCATCTCTGTAGAAAAAAAAGAAAGATTCTAGAGAAATTATACACAATTTGGGGACTTGTTGATTCTACCATACTATGACCATATGACTTATATAAACAGTTTGATTGATGACTGTGCAATGTATTAAGTAGTGAAGATGCAGTAATAAATGAGAAAGTCACTGTCCCTGTTCCAACATTTATACTCAGTGAAGAAATAAGCATGTAAATATGTATTGTATCAGGTTATTATAAATACTATAGGATAAAAATAAAAGTTAAAGTAATGGAATTGAGTATGACTATGTGCCTGTGTGTGAGATTCAGTGGTAAGGGAAGGCTTCTCTAATCAGACGGCATTTAAAGTGAGACCTGACAGAAGTACAGAAACAAAGCATGAAGATATCTAGGTGAAGAGCATTCCAGAGAAACATGAGTAGAGGAGAGTGAGAAAAGCAGAGGGAGGGTGATAAATCACGAAGTAGAAGTAAAAACCAGACAGATCCTACAGGGACTCTAGTTGAGATATTTTGATGTCCTAGCTGAAGGGCAGTGGTATGGTCTGATTAAATGATCGTTTTGACTTTCCTGTGCAAGAGATTTGGTTTGATGAGAGGAAAAGTAGAAGCAGGGAGACCAGAGAGGATGGCAGTCAAGGAGGAAAGTGATGCTAACTTGGAGTGGGGAATTTCTAAGGGAGAGATGGAGACAAGTAGACATATCAAGAACATATTTGAGATGGAACCAATCAGAGTTGCTATTGTAATAGGTAAGGAAGGAATAAACAATGTCTACTGACATTTGGTATGGGAAACTGACTTGCTGGTTATTTAGGCGAGGAAACCAGAAAGAAAGCAAAATATGAGACAACCGAACAGAGAATGTCACATAAGGGTGGCCATCTGAACACAGCTGTTTCAAGTATAATCATGATTGTTTCCTAAAACACATTGATTAAGATATTACATATTGACCAGTAAAAACTTACCTTGAAACAAATTTTCAAAAGGAAGAATGCAGTGAAGGAAATTACATGGCTCTAAGTCTTTCAGTTAATATGAAATGTCAAGATTTTGCTGCTGCATTTGGTTATGACTGTTTTCTGATATTGTAAGAGCTGTGGTCACACATATCACTAGCACCATGAGATGTATATGTAAATAGAAGTGTATATGTAATTATTTGGGAAGATACATAAGCTGAGAAGTAGCATGATTTATAAGATTTCCCCAATCTCTCAATAATCCATAGGGACATGATAAAATAAGATAGAGCTGGACTGGAATCCCTGGAGGAGAGGCTCAAGTAGTGATCCCACCCCTGTGACCATTGACAGGTTTTTAAGGGGAGAGAGAAAAAACATTTAAGAGCTCTGTTAAGATTGGCATGCCCTGGTTAAGGAAGTGACCGAGTTAAACACAGAGAGCTCCTGAGCTTTGATACCATGTTGTTTTTTTCATGAGCTAGTTCAGATGAGCTGAACCAGTCACTTGCTAAATCACTGAAAGAGTGTAGGAAATGAGCCTCCAGGGGTATTTGTCTCTCCTCATCCTGATAAGACTTCATTCTCCCACTGGCATCTTGCTTCCCATTGTAATTTGACCTACACAGACGCCACCTCTACAGATTCCTTTTTCAGAAGTGTCCCATTCAATCTGTAAATCCTTAACTGCGTTTATTTTTTTAAATAACGCCACAGTCTCTTTAATTTTAGTTATGAAACTTTGCTTTTCTTTTACTATTTAGAAAAACTCAAACCTAGGAAACAGACAAAGTCATATATGTATTTTGTCCCATTCTCAGGTTTTCCAAATAGCTTTATATCAACTTTCCCTTTGATCTTGAACTCCTGTGTACCTTCAGCATTTAAAAGAATAACCTCATAGATATAGGAAAAGCTATCACATTTTTCTTTGTATTATAAACATAAGTTTTTCCCAAATCTGACAGTGGATAAAATTTCACTACTTGTGCAGAAGGAAAAATTGGCTGCATGTTAAATTTTCCTAATTAATGCTATAACATGTGATAGGTACCAAAATATTGACAGTCTGTTAAACTAGGTATTTTCAGAGTCTATTCAGTCTAAAAGGACGAGAGTAGCTTATTTTCCATATAATTCACAAAACGAAGGTGTTTTTTCTTTATCTAAAATGTCTGATTGAGAAAGAAGTATTTTTGTTTTATATGATAAATAATCTAATTTGTATTTTAATAATATTTAGTTGAAATTTTCTAACTCTAGATAATTAGATGTAGACCATTTTATAACAATAACATTTATAAAGAGAAGGGAAGACTAATAAAGAAATGAAATAAAGTCAGTAGAGCATTGAGTTATTACCCAGTGTCTTATATTCATAAAATAGCAAAATATATTTCATAATGAATAGTTTATGTTATTTGATTGAAGTTTTGCAAAGTGAGCTGACACCAGGTGTATATGTGATTACGTGTGTATAAAACATATTTTTCATATTTTTTATTAATGACCAGAGTATGGAGGATTCTTGTTAATTATAAACCCACATTAATATAGCCTTTTTAAGTGTACTTTGGATCAATCTTTACCTGTCCTCAAGACAAATGGTATTGACTAATTCCTGTGCTTCACTTAATAGAACAGGTAGAACTCCATTTATATTCATTACGGTCTGGATTAATCATTCCATTTCTTATCTGGAGCTAAGTCAGAACAGATTTTCTAATTCATGATTTATATCTGGTCTCTCACTAAATTCTAGAATTTTAGTGTTGGTAGAGAAGAAGACAGAACTTAATTTTCATTTTGACAAGCTTTTGGAATTGCCATAGAATCTTGAACTCATTAAATAAAAATAGTTTTGTTATATCAATATGTGCACAAAATATTAGGTACACAATAATACTTCTTGCATATTTCCTTCTCTAATAGTAATTTACCATTAAATCAATGAAATTTGAATTGTTTCATTTTTAGTAGTTGTGAGGTAGAAGGTGCTGTCCCAGGTGCTGAAGGACGTACAAAGGAAATACAGATATAGGCATGTGTTCAGAATAGTGTAATGAAGAAACCAAAGGGTGTACTTGAAACTTGAGCCCATTTTTGTTTTGAATTTGTGATGAGATCTATTTTTTAACTTCAGCTTCCTCATTTATACAGTAAGGGTAATATCTCTTCTTGATCTAACTATCTCAAATCTTTGATGAAAATCAAATAAAATGTATCTGAAAAGTATTTTGTGAATTACAAGTTGGGACACCAGCATATCTCTAATGTATTTCACAGAACACTAGCCCTGCTACAAGTTTGCCAGAAGTGATTCCTGGTCAAATGTATTTGTAAAATGCTGCATACTATATCCATTCCACTGGCATGTTGCATATTAACTTTTACAAGATCAACAATTTTGTTTAAACTAGAACTCAACAGATTCATTTAACTGAAGTCCTTTATCACTTGATACCTCTTAGCACTGCCAAAACTTATTATACCATGGAAAATACTGAGGAAAGTATACATTATGTAAATGTTAGTTGTGCCTTTACTATTATAGTCTAGTAGGAGCTACAATATAATCACATGAATAGCTACAGCACACAGCAGACTCTCAGTATAATAAAAACAATGCAAATTATATCTTGCCATCTCATAGAAAGAAAATGTTAACCAACATTGTTTAAGTCATTAATGCTTCAGAAGATTTGATATTTTTATAGAGGGTTAGACTTACAGCTCCCTAGAGTCCACTCCAGCAGTAAGTAAAATATACATATATATGCATGTATGTACATATGTATATATTTAAACTATTAAGTTTAAATAAATATTAAGTTTAAACTATTAAACTATTTAGTTTGAATATATAATATAACATATGTATACACACACACACACACACATATATACACACATACACATATATATATATAAATAATATTTTAGAGAGAACAGAGCCTAAAAATTAGTGGACCAGTTAGGTAGAGTTTTTGGCTTTTGTGTATGTTTTTGTGTGTGTGCGTGTTTATGGAAATATTGAGCTCAACATGTTGATATGGTAACTAGAAGCATCAAAGTCATTGGGTCTGATTATTAAATCCTGAGTACTGCCTACATTTGAGCTTGAAGAAAATGATAAGTTTTGAGTCATCCCCAGAGTCATAGAATTAGGAGAAAATTCAGTTCAATGCAATGCCACAGCATCTAATGGACTAAAAGTTTCTGTTATTTTGCAGCATAAAACTGGTATTATGATGTTTAAAATTAACAGCACTTAAATACATTCATTCTCACATAGAATATCAAGGATGAGGAAAACAAAGGAAGTACATTCAGTAAAATATAATAGCAGACTCTATACAGTGTCTACCCCATAAACATCCTCCTTCTCCCATGTTAAGATGATGCTAATTGTGTGAAACTACATTCATTCATGAAGTTATGGGATTCAAGGAAGCATAGTCAAGGCAACATGTGAGGAATAAAGAAGAGAAACAAGGAAAGAGTCTAGGTCTTCGACGGTGATGTTGGAATGCTGAATTTAAGATTAAATTAAACCTTTTGTCTTTGGATTTCTTGTGTTCAGAGATAATTTATTTTATGTTTTTAAACACTTTGTGTTGGGATTTTATTTACAGCCCAAATTATCCTACCTAACAAAAGGTTAGAGAAGAAAATATCTATTCCTTTCCTAGATGATATAAAATAACTTCATATAACATTTCTTTATTTTTTTCCTCACTGAAAAAAATTGGGACAACTAAATACAAGAATACACTAAATTTAACATATCTTAACAAAAGAATAGGAAGGAGAGGTAGATTTTACTTAGCAAAGTAAGCTCAGGCTGCTACAGTTCTGACTTACACTCTTGCCTTCTTTATACCTTAGTCCTTCCTTAAATTTTTGTCCCTGGTGGCTTTTTCTGGATGAATCCTCAGTGAGATAGATAAGCAGGTAATATATAACCAAACACTTCTACTTTCTCAAGCACAGTGATAAATATAGTGTAAATGTATCATGAAAGACATACAATATTATGGAGCAGTTAAGCATGGGTGGTCTAAAGTAAGCATTCTGTGGACTGTGTGCTAGTTCCACCATTCACTAGCTGTGTGGCTTTGAGAAAGTCATTTAAGTGTCATTGTTCCATGCTCCTCATATAAAAAATGAGCAAACAGCATCTACACACAGAATTACTGTAAAGTACTTACAACAGTGCCTGACAGATAGTGGCACAGTTACACATGCATCTGAAAAACACTGTGGAATGCTGGTCTTTGCATAGCTCATTCATAAAATCTAAATGTATTCTGAAGGATACATTTTTAAATCAATATGTATCACACTCATATTATCAGAGGAAGTGATTTTCCTCATAATCACGGAGCAGTCAGTCACTGATATTACACTTAAGCAACATCTTATAATAACAACACTTAATAGCCATATAGTACATTTATTCTAAGTAGCTAGAAGCTCTTAAAAGACATTATCCAATTAATCATTATAGATCCCTGTGTAGTAGGTCAGAGTTATTATCTCAGTGTTAGGGCTAATATGCTGATACACAGAAGCAGTGAGCTACTTGCTAACCTTGAGTGACTGGTTCAGGAATAGAAGTAAAAGCCTGCTCTCCTGTCAAAGATGCTGTTAAGTGTACCATGATAATTCTTGGACCACATATTCTTCAATGGTTTTCTTCTAAGTAATATGTAAGCATATCTAATTTTAACTGTTAAAACTGGCAAGAATAAGTGTACGTGTATCTCTGACAGCACCTATTTTTAAGCATGTACCTACTAACCTTTTGATTTGAGAGTCACCTGAATTCTAACAGCTGAGACTACTGCTTAATTAATATTTTAATTAGCCGGAGCTACTGACAATGAATAAAACAATAAGATAAATTTAATTTTATGGTTCAATCTAATTGAAAGTTAGGAAAAATACCTTACTATCATTATCATTATCATAACGAATGTGCCACCAATTCTCAGATTCAGTGAATTAGTGATTCTGTTGCCAAAGGGAGGGTTACATAGTGTTAAATTAGATGTATGGCTTCAATGTCAGTCCAGATGGATTGGGAAGAATTATGATCTGGCGGAAAATACTGAATTTGAAATATATATATATATATAGAGAGAGTACGTACATAGAGAATCTTCATTATAGTTACACCTCTCATCTCTTTAACTTTGAACACATAACAAAATCCTCCTAGCTCCAACTGCTCATCTATTTAATTGAGATCAATTATATCTACAGCTTATGGTTGTTGTGAGGCTTAAAAAATACTAAAGAAGTGAAATTGTTGAACAGAATTCAGCCATTAGTAGATACTCAGCAAAGGTCATTTGGAATGGGATGGGATGTGGAAGTCAGTTGAGTCATTCAATATGTTCATTTCCCAAAAGCTGATATTCCCAGAAAATCAAAACAACTTAAAACTTAAGTTTTTGGGCATACTATTCCTTTTCATTTTTGGGTATCAATATCCTCAATGAAATGTCTTCAAGAGAAAGAGGGCTGACTAATACCACTTCCCTTTCCCAGCAATGTTTTTACTACTTTGACACCTGGGTTTCTGCCTCTCTCTATGTATATGTGTGTGTGTGTGTGTGTGTGTGTGTGTGTGTGTGTTATTCAGCTATGCATTTCACCCATGCAGAATTTACTATATATTCTATTTTGGGAAAAGATAGTAATAAACAGTAATCCAGTAGTTGTAATGGCAAATGAAAACTTCAGTTTTATTCCAACTAAGCATATTTTTAATAAGCAGTAAGTTATACAACAACAAAAAAATAAATCCTCATAGGAATTTGGAAGCATTGGAGATGGGCTGAAAGAAGAGATGTTAATGAGCAGATAAAAGGTATATTTTCAGTACCCATAGCTCTGGAGTTGAATCCCAAACATACCACATCCTCAATCTATGACATCATTCTGATTAATTTCCTTTCTTAGAACTCCCATATACTCATGTATTAAAAAAAAAAAGACACATAGAGAGATAAGCATGTGACACAGAAAATAAAATGAGATATTACAGATAAAGCAATTAACCTTGTGCTTAGTCAGTAATATGCATTCAACAATCATTTCCTTCTTCTCCTTTTCTCTACAACATATAATGTAGGCCTAGATTCAACCCTGAGAGAGAATGCCTGTCCTGGGTATAATTTAGACTTGGGAATGCTAGATGTAAATTACTTTTCTTTCAGGTGTTATTTTCTCAGAATTAGACTTCACTGTGAAGCTTGTCACGGTCGTTGTGTTAAACAATTCTGTATGCATTCTTGAAGTCAGAGGTCTAAATGGGCTGTATAACAGTTTGACTGAAAAGTCGCTATGCAAATCTAATGCGTGCTGTCATCATTATGGATAAGACTGTTCATTTTCAGACTCTTTGGAGGTTTGTCGACTGTAAGGGAGAACTTGGCTCAGTAAGCAGGTTAGTGTGATTGATATTTTACTCTGCAAGAGAGCAGAACAGTAATGAGCTCAACCCATAAAGTGTACATTATATATCTACATCTTTCTATGTATATAAATATGAGGAGAAAAGGATAAACTGAAAATGAAATGTGAATGGGTGATGTGTATATGTGTGTGTATTTTTGCATGTGTGTGTGTAGAGAAAGAGACACACTAACACACAAATAGAGGCGATGAGAAAAAGCAGGAGTGAGATCAAGAGACACACAGAAGACACAGAGACAGACAGAGATAGGGGAGACATACATAAACATGAGGAAGGGAAGCAGATGGTCTGTGAATTAGACAAGAGAGAGAGAGTTTAGATGGGCAGACAGAGGGGCAGATAGAAAATAAAATACATCCCAACTAGTAGCACCTTATTTTTGTCTAACATAAGAAAGAATACTTATTATTCTCTAGTGGAGTGTAGTTATTGTCATGGGAGGTCACCAGGGAAGATGGGTGCCTCACAGCGAGGAATGCTGTCTCTTTGTGGTATTTATTTGTGCAATGTGTGCCCCATACACACATTATTTACCTTGATTATTCTTTCGAGGAATGTATTAGACCCTGTATTTTTATGTATGACATATATCAGGCATTGTACCACATAACTCAAAACAGTACTTCAATCATGAGCAACACAAATAATATTTGTCCATATTCGAAAGTTGCAAGGAAAGTCAGAATGGAAAGAAGTTGAAAAGGAAAAAGCACACATATAAAGGTCTAATTTTATTCATTTGCTTTTAATTTTTATGAGATGAAAAAGGAATAGGAGAGAAATGAGCATTAACATTACCATAGGTCTGTATCCCTCTGTTTTTATTTGACTCCAGAATGCATGCTAAATAAAGTGTTTTACAGTTAAATGACCCCTTCCTTCAAGTACTCAAGATAGCAAAGCTCATTAAAGATTTCTGATGACAGCAAAATGTATGAGCAATCACTATATAAATAGAAGATATCACATTAGTCAGAAACTTGAGCTCTATGAAATAGAATTCAGAAAAAATGTATAATATCATTGGGTTTAGAGGAAGCCAGTAGTGTCATAATGGAACATAAGACATGATGAGAAGAGTCTTGCAATTTTAATTTGCCATCCATTCAAAATTAACACATACCTACAAGCATTACTTGTAGGTATTACTTTCATGCATATGAGCATATAGTAGTATCAGTCCATAATGATGTCACTCTTAAGCAGAACAAAGATGATACTGATTCAGAACCCACAGTGAATACTTAAAAGAACACTTCCACCCTCCTCTGGCCATCCTCAGCTTCCCACCTTAGAGCAGTGGGAATTCTGCTGTACTTGTTCAGGTGCCAATCAAGGCAGTTACCTGTACTGAGAGGAAATGATGACCTTGCGGAACAATGGAAAAAGTATCCATTCTAATGATGCCTTATGAGGACAGATTGAGGAAAATCAATATGACTGAGAAAGTAAAGGTTGATGTCACCTTTTGGGTCAGACATATTTTGGGCCAGATATATATTCATGTGCCAGAGGAAAGCTATTAGAAATGGAATATGGATTTTTAAAGCTTAACTTTAATGTCATTAGTGAAACCAGACCCAGAGGAGTCATATACAGAATACTTCATAAAATAAAATATCTGAACCTATATAAAATGAGAAAATCTAGTTTTCAGTGTGATAGCATTACCTATTTATAGCACTATAGATATATAGTATTTATACATTCCAAAGTAGAATTAGAGATTTAAATGTGTCTTGAAAAAATGTCACCATGTTTATTGTCTTATGGTTGATTCCAGACCTACAGAAGAGAAATGGGGCATGCCGTAGCCACTGAGTCCAAAGAGCTATATATTTGAAGTACTTGTCGTGATAAACAAAATTCAAAGCTTTTAAAGTTATAACTCCCCAGGGTAGGAACAGGCCAAGGACACCAATACCATTACGACTGTCAAAATCTGTCCATGGCATTAAACTTTTCAATCTGCTTTGGTCTGGCAGTGTGAGGCCATTCTAGTTCCCTTGGGTATCTTTCTTTCAGCAAGCCATTGGCTCTCAGTGAATAATTTACTTGATTGGCATTTGTATATTCTGCTGCTTAAAATCATTCATGTGACCAGCAGCCTTCAGAATATAAACAGAGAGATTCTAACACATTGTCCCACAAACCACATCCATTCCTGTATGTGTTTTCTCCTGCTGATTGAAATTGGTCTAATCTAAACAAATTGAGGTCTCTATTTTCTCATCTTTATGTATGTCTCATGCTATTAAAGGCATGTGATTATAAAGGGTAAAGGATGATTTTAGACTAGTTTATTATTTCAGCTGAAAACTGAAACTACCTACTTTCTTTGTAAAATATTCCCATACAGAGTTTAGAGGTTGAGGGTCAACAATTCAAGTTACTTTTGAACCTCAAGGATTTAGATGGTTATTACCTATCAGATAAAATATTTCTTAGATTTGATTCGAATAGAATTTTACAGTCATGTTTTACTTTTTAAAATTGGTATGTTCAAGACAAAGACCTACTAACAAATCAACTAAAAGAGAAAGAAACTATCAATTCAATGCACACCCCCTCAACTAAGGCCAGAGGAGAAAGAGGACAAGACAGGGTATTTAGACAATGGTACATAAAGAAGGGAACAAAAGATAAAGAAAATACTGCTTTTCAAGAGTAAGTATGGAAATTTATTTTCATGATGAAAATTACTAGTTTTCTACTGTAAAACTTATTAAGAAAATGAGACAGGCATATGATTATACACATTTGTGCTAAGAAAACCTAATTATTTTAATCAGAAAATAGTGCATGGATGTAATTTTCTTAAAAATCAGGTCTTTAACGTAGCAGAAATTTTTACCCAGATATACAGTCAAAATCATATTATCTCCTTGAAGAGACCATTCCTCTTCTGTTTTGTCCCTCAATTTCACCACTGTTGTAACATCTACTCTAGGAAACCTATTGGCCTTCCAGGGAATCCCAGGTTCAAAAGAGTAGGGAAACCAGTGCCAGCAACATAACTGTGTTCAAATTTTCAAATAATGAAGTTTAATTTTATATGCTAACTTTAAATACTGCAAGGAAAGCTATTATTAGGAGTCACAGAATTTCAGAACTGAGGGGTTACCATTATAAATCTCATCATTATTATTTTTATGTAGCCGTAGTTCATTAGATAATATAATGCCTAGTGTTGGTTGGCCAATATGTAGTGATTCAAGCAGTTGTGTGCGTCAGAACATCTGCGAGTGATTTTTCTTTGTGCTTATGTTTTTGTTTATTTTAACATGCATTGTGCTCTTGCAAAAATTAAAGTATGCACTGTAATAATGATATTAAAATTGAGTGCACAAGGAGTAGTGCTGGGAACAATGGAATAAAAACTACCACATGTAGTGCAACAGACACTAGATTTAGAAATACTCTAAATAAAGCTGTAGGATCACCATGATGTTTTTATAGAACACACGCATTCAGCTTTTTATTTGCTCCTGTGGGAAAATTAATTATTCATTCTGGGAAGTGCAATCTTCATGAATGGATCCTTCAATAAAAGGCAGCTATGTTATACCAGCCTCAGAATGGTTTTCTGTAAATTAATCCAAATGCTGGTGCCTCACTTACCATATCTGACTTGTGATAAGTGCTCAGGAAATATTTCTATTTCATTATGTGCAAAAATAATAAGGGAAGTACACATGGAAGAAATAGGTAAAGCCATTTTTCGATTCCAAATGGTGACTATGATCAGTATTATGCCAGAACACTTTTGCAAGGTACAATGAGCTGCATCCAGGAAAAAACTTAAGCCAGGGTTATTAGTGATCAAGTTCAGTGGCACTAAATAGACTTTTCTAGCTTAATGTAGGTGTCTAAATAGAAATCTTTCTTTTTTTAAAGGAGATTCATCCCAAATTGCAAAGAAAAACTATGAAATGGGGGCACAGAATCTATTTTAAAGTTGTAGTCTTCCTCTGAATTACATTATAGGCCCCAAATACTGGATATAGATTTGAATATAATATAGTGAGTTCTAATGATATTACACTTATACCTAGATGTTAATTTTCATGAATAGAGAATGATTGTTAATACATTTGAATCTAATTATACTCTTTATCCTAAAGAGAAGACATTGGAATAGAGTGGTTTTTAGACTCTGTGCCAGGTATTTGTCTAGATTGTTGTCTGCATAGACTCACATCTCTAAGATTCAGTGGATATACTAAAGACTTGATTATGATTAATGCTATTGAATTTATTTTTGATTCAAAAGTATTTCATCATTGCCTCCTCTTTTATATTTAAGCGAAGTTCATTGCACAGACTAGGAAAATATATTCCAGATATATTTATTGTGTGCTAATATAAACATTTATTTGACATTTAGATCTTATACATTTAAAAGGCAGAATAAAACTTTTTTTCAAATTTATGAGAGGTAACCTTATATCTTTCCCTCTTTTATATTTGTTCACAAATGATTTGTATATCCCTCTTAAGATCATACTTCACTGATGACCTTGATGGGACATTTCAATTTTATTTAGTAGAGGTCAGGTCAAATGCATCAAATATAATTCGGTATGTGATTTTTTCATTCCCTAGTGTATATATATAGGTCTGAGGATCTAGGAGAAAATATTATCATTGTATGATACTCTTGCACTCTAGGAACACCTACAAAATTACTCTTCTCAGCTGAGACATAATGAGCTCCTCTTTATGACCAAGTTCAATCTTCCTTCCTCATGGAACAAGGAAAAGGAAAGAGAGAAATTGCTCAAGATGCAAATTACATGGGCTCCTGCGACCCAGGTGAACTAGACCTTACAAACTGCCTGTCAGGGAGATGTAAATTTCTCAGAAGCAACTACATCACTTGACTCAAAGGGAGTTATTGATTTTCCTCCATGTCTCCTATGCAGAAATGAAAGATTTACAAGTGTGTGAGGTAGATGCTTTCTAGTTTTGCTTTTGTTAAACTACGTCTTTTTCATGCATTTGTACTAGAGTCTACATAGCATAGAGACCTATTTAAAAAATACATGTTTTCTTTCCTTCATTTGAAAAGAAAACCAAAAACGGGGGAGAGAAAAAGAGACATTCAATAACATCATAGTGGGTAAGATTCCAGCAACTCGGCATCTCCATCTATACTTTAATCAATACACATTAACACAGGCTACATTATGCATATTTTAAAAAAGTCTTGGCATCTTGGTGAAAAATGACACAGCAATTAAAATGTCAAAAGGCTAAGAAGACAGTGTGAGATTATGTGCAGTTATAATTTTACTTTAAAACTTCTCAATTCCCTAGTGCTCACTGAAGTGTGTGTGGTTTTTTTTTTCTTTTATGATTTCATATTTTGAAACACTAGCAAAACCCAGTTAGCAACTTAATATCTTCTGTAAAGTTGTATCTTTTTGATCACCTTCCTTCTTTGGCTAAATTAAATGATGCATGTGGTGTTTTAATTTTTTTTTCTCAATGTTTTAAAGGCAGAAAATATTATTTGTTTTCTTCCTTAAGCATAGCTGGATACAACTCCATAAAATATTCAAACAAGGATTCTCTGACATTGATTATTTTTTCAAGTTGAATAAGACTTCATGGGCAAATAGTGTTTGATGATAAAAATCATGCCCACTAAATTGTATTTGAAAAGTTTATGTCAATTATCTTTATTATATATGTATTTTTTTCTCTTTAAGGTACAATTAAGTTTGCCTTCCTTTTATTAGTTGGACCAGTTAAGTGAGGCTTGTTTTCTGGCAATCTCTGAGTAAGCTTAGGTGACATAATGACAAAGAGGAACATTCTTGTTCTCTGAATAGGGCTAGAAATTACCTTCTGGTGAGGCACGTAAGATAAAGAGTATGCTTGTGCACAGCTCTAAGACCATGCCATGTAATCTCCACTTTCATCATTCTTAGGGAATGCATAAGTGAAAACAGGAATAGAATACTCAATGTTATCTTTTTTTTCCCCCTTTTTGTAAGTGAAGATACAAACCTGCACAGCTCCACCTCAGGGAAGCCCAAGGGGTACATTTTGTGCAGGGACTTAACCATCCACATCAAGCGCTGAGGAAGCAAGGTAATGAGACCTTGACATGCTATCGGGTGACATATAGGTTTTATTAGATTAAAAGCTCTGAAATGCCCATAAGGCAGAATGAGTCATTGCATATCCTCCAGTTCCAGAAGGCAGAGAATTGTTCTAGTTCATAAAACAAGTACATGCCGCTCATGTCTGTAAATCTCTTTTTAATCAGTGTTGCCTTTGTTTCCTCCTGTTGTTTGGGAGTGTATTTCCTTAAACATATTAACAATGCCTATGTGGTAATTCTCATTCATTATCAACTTCTTTCCATCTGTAAAAAGTTTCATTTTATTTTAGAGATTCTTAAGCACTTTAAAACATCTTCTGTTCAATGATCTGTTCCAAAGCTCCAAACCTGCACAAAATATATCCTTCCAAGAAAATCATTTTGTTTCTCTAAAATATAGAGTATTCTTAATTGTTCTTCAGTATTGTGATGAAAGGGTACCATGCCTAAAAAGTCTTTATATCTACTTAAACTGAATTTCTAGCTATGCATATTTCCTACTATTTTGGTTCAAGTTAACATTTTATTTTTTCACTTGAGAAGTTAAAAGTTTTCAGGTCTCCAGTTATATAGTGGCCCTCTTTATGCTGTGGTAATCAATAATCTGATTTGTCTCCCAGGATTTCCCTCCTACTGTAGTACACTCCCTGTATAATCCTGGGTAAAGCAAAAGATTTTACTCCTCTGGTTTGTTTATAGTAGATGGTGCAGTTGACCTTAAATTAGGACACATTTAATCACATGAGCCCTTTAAGAGCAGAGAGTTTTCTCTGGTTGGGGGCCAATGGGGAACCAGTGAGATCTGATATACAGTAGAGGTTCAACTTGAGGCAGATTCTTTGCTGTTTATGTGGAAGGACATGGGGCACCACTGGAAATCAGCCTAAAGGGGCTAGGGTCAGGCACCAGACAACAGGGACATCCACTGCCACCACAAGGAAATGAATTCCATCAACAGTCTGAGGGGATATGGGGCAGATCTTACCCTAGCCAAGCCTCCAAATGAGGATGTAGTTGGCCAACCCTTGGATTTCAGCTTTATGAAACCCTGAGGAGAAGACCTGGCTAAAATGGACCTGACTCTTGACCAACAGAAATTGTTCAGTTATAAATTTATGTTGTTTTAAGTGGCTAAACTCATGGCAGTGTTTCACATAACAGCAGACAAATTAATACAATGTTATATGGATTCAGGAAGTTCAGTGGAGGGCTCTGTTATTTAAATTTTCCAAGCCATATTTTAAATTAAAAATATCAGTTAGTATACATGGAACGTGCACTCTGTGCCCATCACTGTGTCCCCGTTTACGTGTTCTAATGTCTACTTTGCTTTTGACCACTACAGTGTGAGATGGCTGCACTGCAATTCCTGCTTTAGAGATGAAGAAATGGAGGCTTAAATGGTTGAAGTGATTTCTTTAAGGTGACAGTGGATACTAAGCTTCAAATCTGGACTATAAAACTAAGCAGTTGGATAACAGAGCCCATTTAGTTGCTTACCCCTTCAGGATTTCATAGAAACAGTGAGCCCAGAGGACCCAGCTATGTATTCTAATAGGAAAACAAGGAGCAAAACCTGTAGCTGGGATAAGAACATAACCCAGGGTCTTGTTACAAATGCAGAATTTCAAACCCAAACACAGACGTTCTGAACAAGCACCTGCATTTTATCCAGAACTTGAGGTAATTTATCTGCACATTCAATTTAAAGGTGAATATAAATTCCTCGTGTGACACTGTGTCCTCAGACAAGGTACTTCATCCTGGTGTCTATATCATTTCTCATTCCTATAAAACAGAGATAAACTACCAAGTAGTTTTTAAGAATTGAATCATGCCTAAGTGTCCAACATATTGTCTGCCACATAATAAGTAGTTAATAAGTAATAAGTGTTTTTATTTGTTTCAGTGATGGAGGTAAACAAGGGAGGGTGGAGCTGGAAACCGTTAGTGCTTCCTTCTGTCTGGAGCCCAGCAGGGACTCCAGCTAGGCATGTTCCTACCTTGGAGATCAAGCATCCTGGAAATGTGGTCGGGCCAGAAAGGGATTCCAGAATGAGAAAGGGAAAGGTGGACGGCCCCAAAGCCCATGTGTTAGTGTTCTTAAGGAAAACAGCATGGAATTGGGGTGAGCTATGTGCTTGCCTCTCTCACCCCAAGGACAAAAATACACTGGTAAAATGGAATGTTGTGCTATTTCCCCCCAAATGCAAGAGTCGCCTCTTTGTGCTAATAAACCTTCTTCTATCGTAATTACCTGCTTTCACAAGTTGAGACTATCAAATCAGGTACTTTATGAACTAGAAACACAGAATTTTTAAGTCTTTTTATAAGACTAAAATATAGAGTAAAATTCTTCTAATTAAATACATTGGCTTTAGCTGTTTTCAGTTGCATGACTTGGAAAGCTATTTTTTTCCTGTGTGTGTGTTTTAAACTGACTTTTTTGCATATTTAATTTTCCCTCTTGGAATGGCTTCTGGGGAAAATTACTTTTAAAATAATTTTCTCTGCAATTAGGAAAATGAGGACCTACGGGCCTAACAAGCTCTTAATTTGGGAATTACTTGTTTCACTACTTGGAGACCAAAATTACTGGCAGTGGAAAAATTGCAAGCAAAAAAAGGCCTAACATCTTTTCTGATTTAATCTTTGGAAAAAATATTTTAGCCTGATAAAAAAACTGTTAAGATGTTTAAATCTTACAGAATGTTTTCTCAACTTTATATTTTTTAAATAAATCCTATCACAAGCCTACGATTCTCTAAACTAATATTTCCCAAAGTGAATAATGCTTTGACTTAATAATGTCTTCTACTTATTGCTCATTTTTCTTTTTTTTTCAATAGTCTCAGGTTCTGACATTTATTTTTATCCCATTCATCAGTTTAGAAACAGTGTAATGTTCATTAACAGGCTTTGGATGTCCAGCTACACATATTTGAAACCTGAAACTACCATTTAAAGGCTGTATGATCTTGGGCAAGTCATTTAACCTACTGTGTTTTGGTTTACACATGAGTAAAATGGGTGTGTATATATACTTATACAACAGTAATAAGTACTAAATAGACTAACTCACATAAGGAACTGAAATACAGTAAGTGCTTAACAAACACAAAATATTTATGAGGTGTTACAGTCACATTTCCTTACTAAAGAAATGGCCAAAACCAGGACCACATTGTGTGGTTGTAAAGTGTGTGCACAGCACAATAGCATCTTGTGGAAGAAAACTTTAAAGTTAAAATTCTACTTCTCCTCCCATCACCAAACCACATGCTCTTCATTTGAGCCTACTCAAAGCTGGTCTGTTTTTCTGATTTGTCTACATAGAAGGGACAATTTTTTTTCTTTTTGCTAACTAAGGAATAGCAAAGGTACACAATATTAGATTAACTAAGCAAGGCTCTGTCTGTCCCAACACCTATGTTTGCTAACATTTTATCTATTATTTGTTTATTTATTTTTCTGTTTCAAACAATTTCTTTTCTTTTTTTTCTTTTTCTTTTGGTATTATTAATATACAATCACATGAGCAACATTATGATTACTAGATTCCCCCCATTACCAATTCTCCACCACATACCCCATTACAGTCACTGTTCATCAGCATAGTAAGATGCTCTAGAGTCACTACTTGTCTTCTCTGTGCTATAATGCCTTCCCCCTGCCACCCCACGTTATGTGTGCTAATTGTAATGCCCCTTATTCCCCTAATTCCCCTTTTCCCTCCTCTTCCCCCTAGATAGTTGGTAACTGTTGGTCCATTCTGGGTTCTGTGATTCTGCTGCTGTTTTGTTCCTTCAGTTTTTTTCTTTGTTGTTATACTCCACAGATGAGTGAAATCATTTGGTACTTGTCTTTCTCCACCTGGCTTATTTCTGAGCATAATACCCTCTAGCTCCATCCATGTTGTTGCAAATGGTAGGATTTGTTTTCTTCTTATGGCTGAATAATATTCCATTGTGTATATGTACCACATCTTCTTTATCCATTCATCTACTGATGGACACTTAGGTTGCTTCCATTTCTTGGCTATTATAAATAGTGCTGCAATAAGCATAGGGGTGCATCTGTCTTTTTCAAACTTGAGTGCTGCATTCTTAGGGTAAATTCCTAGAAGTGGAATTCCTGGGTCAAATGGTATTTCTATTTTTAGTTTTTGAGCATCGTCCATACTGCTTTCCACAATGGTTGAACTAATTTGCCTTCCCACCAGCAGTGTAGGAAGGTTCCCCATTCTCCACATCCTTGCCAGCATTTGTTGTTGTTTGTCTTTTGGATGGTGGCCATCCTAACTGATGTGAGATAATATCTCATTGTGGTTTTAATTTGCATTTCTCTAATGATGAGTGATGTGGAGCATCTTTACATATGTCTGTTGGCCATCTGAATTTCTTCTTTGGAAAAATGTCTGTTCAGATCCTCTGCCCATTTTTAAATTGGATTATTTGCTTTTTTGTTTGTTGAGGTGAATGGGCTCTTTATATATTTTGGATATCAACCCCTTAGCAGGTATGTCATTTATGAATATATTCTCCCATACTGTATGATGCCATTTTGTTCTACTGATGGTTTCCTTTGCTGTACAGAAGCTTTTTAGTTTGACATAGTCCCACTTGTTCATTTTGCTTTTGTTTCCCTTTCCCATGGAGATATGTTCATGAAAAAGTTGCTCATGTTTATATTCAAGAGAGTTTTACCTATGTTTTCTTCTAAGAGTTTTATGGTTTCATGCCTTACATTCAGGTTTTTGATCCATTTTGAGTTTACTTTTGTGTATGGAGTTAGACAGTAAACCAGTTTCATTCTCTTACATGTAGCTGTCCAGTTTTGCCAACACCAGCTGTTGAACAGGCTGTCATTTCCCCATTGTATATCCATGACTCCTTTATCATATATTAATTAACCATGAATGCTTGGGTTAATATCTGGACTCTCTCTTCTGTTCCACTGGTCTGTGGGTCTGTTCTTGTGCCAGTACCAAATTGTATTGATTACTGTGGCTTTGTAGTAGAGCTTGAAGTTGGGAAGTGAGATGCTCCCTGCTTTATTTTTCTTTCTCAAGATTGCTTTGTCTATTGAGGGTCTTTTGTGGTTCCATGTGAATTTTAGAACTATTTGTTCCAGTTCATTGAAGAGTGCTATTGGTATTTTCATAGGGATTGCATTGAATCTGTAGGTTGCTTTAGGCAAAATGGCCATTTTGACAATATTAATTCTTCCTACCCAAGAGCATTTGATGAATTTCCACTTAATAGTGTCCTCTTTAATTTCTCTGAAGAGTGTCTTGTAGTTTTCAGGGTATAGGTCCTTCACTTCATCGATCAGGTTTATTCCTAGGTATTTTATTCTTTTTGATGAATGGAAGTGTTTTCCTGATTCCTCTTTCTGCTAGTTCACTGTTAGTGTTTAGGAATGCAACAGATTTCTGTGTATTAATTTTGTATCCTGCAACTTTGCTGAATTCAGGTATTAGATCTAATAGTTTTGGAGTGGATTCTTTAGGGGGTTTTATGTACAATACCATGTCATCTGAAAATGATAACAGTTTAACTTCTTCCTTGCCAATCTGGATGCCTTTTATTTATTTTTGTTGTCTAATTGCTGTGGCTAGGACCTCCAATTTTATCTATTATTTAATAACAAAAAAGACTAATTCAGTTTTCTTGGTCACTCTTTTCTAGAAGAGATTTTATTTTTCTTAAGTTCTTCAATAGCTACAATTGTCTCTGATGAATAAATGCCAAGCATTGCTATACAGAATTTAAAGTATGTTTGCTGTGTATATAAACAAGGATTTATTGGGTACTGAATGCATAGTTTGGTGGGATGAATAGCCTAAGGGTGTTATATTCTGTACTTGCCTTTGACAGGTTTGTTTTCTTTTCAGAAGGCAATACCAGTATGTATAAAATAATAAGTAAAGTTTCAAAATGTAGTAAATATTAACTAATTTGTGAAGAATTAATGATAACTCACATGTTTAAAAATCAGAGTAGATGTGGAGGCCAAGCATATCACAAAATGATAGAAAAGGCAGAAACAAAAGTTCTTACCAACAGAAAATATTTACATCTGAGTAGATATAGATGTAAGTAGAGAGAAAAAGTTTTTTTGATGTTTTAAGTGAAGGACCACTGGAACTGTGTACTAGTGTGTGTGTGTGTGTTTGTGTATGTGAATGCATGTGCATGTTTTATTGAAAGTTTTATTGAATAAATTAATGCATAAGTAAATTATTTAAAAATGAGCCAATGTTTTACTGTTCACATATTACTAACTTGAAGTCTATTGAGTTTGGAGATCATCAAATCAGATATATAGGAGGTATGGATGCTCTACTGAAACTCAAGCAAGATAGTTTTCTAGAGACCTCAAAACAGAAGAAAAAATAAAACTAGACAATCAGGAAAGTATTGCTTATTTTGGACCATCTGAGTGATTATATAACATGGAAGGTTTTCTTCAAATTCTTGCTAAAATGGCTTAGAATTGTCTAGAAAACATAGACGAAAGACAGGCGAAGTGGGTACAGAGAAGCATTTTGCCTTGGAAAGGCAGACATTCATTAAAGCAGGATAACATAGTTTGGATCAGCATGCTGTATCACTGAGCATACAAATCGCAATCAGACAGTGTAGTGGGTTGAATTGTGTTCCCAAAAGATATGTTCACGTCTTAATCCCTGGTACCTGTGAAGGTGACCTTGTCTGGAAATTAGGTACTTAGAGATGTAATCAAGTTAATATGAGGTCATACTGGATTAGAATGGGCTGTAAATCCAATGATCAGTGTCTTTAAAAGAGCAAGGAATGATATTTGGATATAGTGATGCAGGGAAGATATAATGATTTATAGCTATATCACTCCATTATCTAAACTATCATCACCAAATTTGTGGTAATTTGTTATGACAGCCCTAGGAAACCAATACAAATGACCCCAAATGCATTCTCTCTCTGCTGTGGGGTATCAGTCAAATTATTTTTCAAAATTTTAGTACTCTGGTGATAATCACTTTGGAATTTATAAATGTATCAAATCAACACATTGTACACCTTAAATTTATATGATGTTATGTGTCAATTATATCTCAATAAAACAGGAAATATCAAAATAAATAAAAAATAAATGAGCTAAATCCATGATGATTTCAGTGAAAGAATATGGACAGTGGCCACACATAATCCACAACTGGGAGAACTGTGAGCATTGAGACGTAAGTAAAGAACTTACAGTAGTGATATCTGAGCTTCAGCAAATGAGTAATAGTAGCTTTCAGTTGTAGAAGTATCAGTAGTGAGAGATGGGTGAGGCTCAAAGGTGTAGGCAGTTGACATAAAGACCTTCTAACCTACTTCCGGTCACAAGACAAGTCTTTATTTCATAGATTTGTAGGTGGTGGTGAAAAAAAAAAGAGGGCATTGTTATAGGGACAAAATCCCAAAGGAGCTGGTATAACAGTTAGGAAATCAAAGAGCAGAAAACAGAACATGGTCCATGTCCTTGTAGGTAGAAATAGAAGGCATGAGGCAATAATGATGGACCACCAGAAAGCATTCACCTGTAAGATCATGCCATGGATATCCTAACTACTGCCAGATAGGTGCTGTGCATGATAGTCTCTAAAAAGATTAGACACTTGTTATTAACAAGCAATGCCTTTTCCTTGTGATTAGTACTTTCCTTTTCTTGATAAAGCAAATCCTGGTGATTACAGTTATCTTTTGTTGGTAGGGCAAATGTGATCTCTGATGGCTCCACTTCATTAATAGTTTCCCTTGGGTTTGAATGTTGAGTGGAAGGCAAAGCAAACATTTTTGAAAGGGAAGCAGAAAGTATTCAAACTGAATGAAAAGCTGGAGACAGATTCCTAACTGTTCCTCGAGTTAAAAAAAAAATGTCAATTGTTCATCAAATGACACTGGTTCACTAAGGAACTGGCCTTTGAATTTAATTTGACTGACAGGTGTTTCATGGATGCAAAACAGAACTGGATGCACAGTTTACATAAGAACCCATTTAAAGAAATAAAATCATAAAGATATATCTATATATATACATTTATTATTCATATCAATTTGCATAGACCTCCCTGAAAGTTATGACTAAACCAGCCCTATTTCATATGATCTTGGTGTGTTTATGTGGGTGTGTAATTACAAAATTCACAACTTTCTCAGGAGGTTGTTACTAAATGATATAACTGTAAAAGGAAGGAACTATCTCAGCTCTGCTTTGGTATAAGAGCAAAACCACCTATCTTTCCCAGATGAGTGCATAATTATTTTTTCATATTATAATTAATATATTAAGACATATTAAAAGTAAATATTAATTTAGGGGCATTTTCAGTGTTTTAAATTTTAGTTGAATAAAAACATATCTCCCTCTTAACTATAGATGAATTACCTTTCAGTTACTATTAGTATGCAATAACCCCTCCCTCAGTTTGGTAGCTATAGGCCTCTAATAATGAGAAAATGGTAAAACATAATAGAATGGGAGCTAGAAAATGCAAAGTTATAAATAAATTTTTGTTGCCAACTTATTGTCTGCCTTCTTTTCTTAAATTATATGAAGTATGTATTTGTGTTGTGTTAAACAACTTTATGTCCTTTATTCTATCTGTTGTTAACCTGCATGAAAAGTTGAAAATAGAACCCTGATTGATATAAGGGAAAACATTAAAATACCTATAACAAGAATGTTTTTGTTTTCTCTATATGGACTAACATTTTTAAGATGATGTTATAGGAACTTTCATTTGGGTATGAATTAATCCAAGGTATGTCATACATATTTTTTTTACATTATTGCAAGATTAAAATTTAGAATATATCATAAATAGGTGAATTTGTATTATAATGACCACTAGGAGTATTTTAAAAAATGTGGTGAGTCACCACATACTTCATAAGTAACTATAATTAGAATTCTACTGTTAAAAATACATTATTGCTTTTGCAGGTCATTACCATTAAGTGTTTGCATCACTTGAGTTATATTCAGTTCATATAAAACCATAACTATAACCAAATCATAATCCAGGCACATAGTCATGCTTGAAAATTGTACAGATGGAAAAACAGTTTTGCTTTTGTTTTTGTTTTTGTATGATGGAAAGAGGTAGACAATCACTGTTTCTGTTGAAAGGCACTGAGTTGGAATATATTCAGATTGGATTTCTGAGTTATGTTATGCTTCAGAAATTTCTATACTTTCAATCTCTTAAATCTTCTCTTTACTAACACATCTATGAGTAGGATAATTCATTTTTTCATCAATGCATTATTTAATTCTGTCAGCAAATGCTTATTTCAGACCTGCTGTATCCCCTCTGTGTGACTACCTTGAAATTGTGTTGATTCAATAAAGTGCTTTCTGCTATAGTTCACACTATTTTAGAAATGACATACTCAACTGAATATTCTCATGTTCATTTTACCATTAGCCACCATTCTCCTCCCTTCTTCCTTTGCCTTTATTCCTATAAGTGGATTAAGATATAGATACATAAGCATATTAAATCTTAGGAAAGGTTAGAAAATAGGGATCCTTAACACATCGTGGGTGAAAGTTATTCTCAATGGGAATAACTACTTTAATTTTAGTTGTTTGGAGTCAGTGTGAAAGTATTGAGTACTTATCAGGTTCAGAGTAGGAGCCTGATTCACTGTCACTCACAGTATTTCATTAAAAAATTACAAACCTCCTTCATGAGCAAACTGAAAACCTAATGGAAAGAACAGAGACCTCATAAAAAGGTGACATGATACAATGCTAATAAGCTGTAGGGCCTTAGATAAATTTTAATACCTTAATTTTATATATTGTACATGTATACTTATACACATACATACACAATTATTTTTACATAATTATGTAGATATGATTGTAACATATGATTTTATCATAAATGGCAGTAGCCATTTCTCACAAAAAGTAACTCCTTTGACATGGGAGTGAGGAAAACTCTGTTCAAATCACTATGGTCTCAGCATCTCTCATCTCTGGAGAAGCAGTGCTTAGAGTCACAGTGTCTTCTTCTGTAAAATAATGAAGGATTTCTGTGTTTCGGTCCAACTCCAGGTTGCTATTCCTTTTTTAAATAACATAGTTTCATCACCTGGAAGTTCAGTTAAATTTTAAGATTGCCATTATGTATGGTTTGATTCTCAAGACTATATAGTTTATTTAACCAGATAGTATTTAAAAATTACATAAGATGTAAATTTCATGGAGCTCAAATAACACAATAATTTCATTTGATACTCAATGCATATGGATGAAAAACCATTAGCATCTGAATTAAGAGGTAATTTGAGTAAAAATGAGTAAATGAGTACCATCTGAATAAGGTAATATCTGTTTTTGATTTTGCATTTCACTTTGTAAAATGGTCCAAAATTATTAGCTTAAAATGTGAAAAGATTGCCATTTCTTGAATTGGAAGACAATAGTAAGAACAGTCACCAGATAGGACAATTAGAAGTCTTCAGTGATCCATTCATTCATGGTGGGGCTCATACAACAATAAAAAAGACAAGACAAAGGGCCTGATTTTTCCACTCCATATCTACCTGGAAAGTGCATTCCAGCTGGAGAGCAAAAGAAGGAGGAAGGAAAAACAGAAAGGAAAATGTATATAATGTGATGGTAATTACTGATAACACTGTGAAGAAATAGGGCAAGATGAATAACTAACAGAGTTTCTTTGAAGAGGACATTTGAACAGAGGCCTTAATTAGCTGATGTGAGAAAGGGTTTTCATGGCAGGAGGGAGAGGCACTGTGGTGATGAGCTGACTTGTACAAGAAGCAGGGAGAAGACCAACAGGATCACTCTGCAAGAGCCAGAGGGGAGAGGAAACACCTACAGTCAGAGATCTAGGTGCAAACTGTATCCGATATTCCCTTAGTCCACAAGGAATTGCTGAATTTTATTCTAAGTGGGAGGGGATTCCAGTGGAGGGTGGCAAGCAGAGAGAACATAATCTGATTGACGTTTTAAAATAATCATTTGGCTGCAGTAGGAAGAAATGATTTTAGGAAGCAAGGAGGAGAGCGTTCAGGAGGCTATAGCAGTAACTCAGGTGAGAGATGATGGCTTGCCTAACATGGAAAGCGGGATGGGATGAGAAGCGGTTCCATATGTTTATGAGGGAAAGTCAATGGTTTGTTGACTGATTGATTATTGGATTAAAAATGATGACCAAGTTCTGTGAATTTTAAAGAAACATAGAAGAAACCTCAGCATTATTCAAAAGCTTCTCAGAACAACCTGAAAGAAAGAAATCAAATGGTGGTGCAGGAGAGAGCAGACAGTGAGTATTTGAAGGAGAAAAAAATAGTTCTCAATCATTTATGAAACTTATTGGGTATTAAATGAGGAAATAGGCTATGTGAGTTACTCATGTATTGTTTTTTCTTAGGTAGATTTGTAACTATTTTTTATAGGAATCTAGATAAAATAGTAAATTAAGTCTTTAACATTTTACTTCAGCTAATTTCAAAAATATTTCCATAATCAGATCAAATATTTTAATAAAATCTCTTCAAAGTGCTGTAGTTTATATCACAATTTAGTCATTCATTCATTCATATATGTCTTCAAATTGATTATTATCTGAGAAGCAACTCCATGTCCCTCCATACAAGTTCTAGGTACTGTTTGGAAGGTAAAGATGGTTAAAATGGAAAACATTTTCAGGAAGGTATTTACCATTTCATGAGGTAGGTACATCAAATTGCATGTTGCTGATGTTGGGTAAATTTAATTCAGTTTAAATGACATTGCAGTGTGTTTATGTACATTTGCCATAAACTCTGTCTGACACCTGATTCTGAATATATATATATTTAACCATGTAAATTAAATTTGGGTGACGTTGTTAGCTGTTTCTGGCAAACATATGCATAACTGATATCAGACTATTGATACCACTAAGCTGTTAACAGATTGCCACTTTTGTGAGCTAGTAAGAAGTATTTATGTAATTCTTATTAATTAATGTATACAAGTCAAGCATCTTAACTGACTGAAGCTAGATATAGGGCAGATGCCTCTTTATAACAAATAAAACACACTCCATACTTCAATCCAAATTTTCTATTTTGCTATTAGTACAAAAATCTTAAATAAGTTTTCAACCATAAGGCACTGGACAGGGGGCAAAAGTAATTGAAAGAGTTAATACTGTGTGTCTCCACCGAACATGTATATTAACTTGTAATGAATGTTATTATCCTTAGTAGTACATTAATTAAAATGGCATAAGCTAGTAGTAACACAAATCAAAGTTCTCTTCCAAATATTAGTTGGCTAAGATTAAGATTAATTCAAATCTGTTTATTTCCTGGAAATGTATTGGACTTTAACCAATAGATGTGATTTTCAAGGTGTATTGTTCTTAGATCTTGGAAAGTAATTCCACTTCTGAATCACTTGATAGATGCAGAAAGAAAAGAGCATTTTATGTTACTAAATAAAATGATTTATTATTTCTTAAAATTGTGCTCTTACTAGAGTGGATAAAAGGGCTGACCTTTCATAGATCACAGTCATAGATTCATGCGTGAAAAAGAGTGATCTGAAAGCGATCTAGTGAAAATATATGCAGACATTAAAGTATAGCCTAATGAACAATCAATAAGTCAGTAAACATTCTGAGAACATTTTCTTAACACAGGTTTTCCTTTGGCCCTGTGACAGCTTTTTCCCATTGTTTTCTTCCTACTACTCTGGCAATTCTTCTCAAAGTCCTATGTCAGTTCGCCTTTTTCCACTCAGCATGGCCCTTCTCTTCTCCTTCTGGTCAGTGCACCTTTGGATGTTCTCATTTATTCCACGGCTTTCGTTATTGTCTGTCCTTTGATGATTCTCAAAATGCTATCTTATGTTTCACTTTTAACTTTAGAATGCCAGATCCAACATTTAAGCTGCTTGCACATCTCTGAAGCAGCACTTTAAGCTCATCCTGTTCAAAATTCAAGTCGTACGACTCTCACCCAGATTCACTTCTCCAGGATTCTCTGCTTATTGATGGCATTAGCACCCACTTGTTCCTCTCATTCCAGAAAACTTAGGAGTAATGTTTAAGTAATAGATTCCAGAGCCAAACCACGTGAGTTTGAATAACCTCACGACTTCATGACTGTGTGAGTTTGGACAAGTTATTTAATATCTCTGTGCTCACTTTTCTTTTCTATGATATTGGAGTAATAGCAGTACAGCTCAATAGGGTTATTGTGAGAATGAAATGAAATAATAAGTGTGAAACACTAAAAATAATGACTGGTACCCAGCGTTGTGTGAGTTCCCTATTGCTTTTATTTATTTTTTTACCTTTATCTTCTGTGTAGGACAGATGTGTATTACATCATGGGATGATGTAAATTTGCATGAAGTTATTTCCTTGGTGACCCATGTATTCCAACCCCAGAGGGCTCTCCCAAATCATTCTGTTCTAATCAAGAACTTCAGGATTTTCTGACTCCTCTGAGATGAGAGAGAACTAAGTTCACATGTTGGCATGTCAGGCACTCAGAATCAGATTCGATGTTAGTAATAACATTATAATTAAATAATTTTAAAACGTGTTGATATTGTGCTGTATCTACAGAATATTCTTAGCTTTATATATGAAAACACATGTACACATAAATACACACAGACACACACACTCAGAGGGACGTCTGAAAGAATATATACCAAAATATAAGATTGGATGCATGTGAAAGAGAAACTGCGGATTTTTACTTCATATACTTCTCTCTTCGAAATTATCCATCCAACATACCTTTGGGCACTATTCATATAACTTTTAAACAAAAGTGAATATTAAGCAGAAATACATATTTAATTTAACATACATAGTTTTATGAGTGTGCTAGTGTATGAAAAATATTTCTTTAGCTGAGAAATTGTCACACTTAAATTTATCTTGGACAAAAGTGTGATGCTAGAATCATGAGCTAATATTTGTATAATTTGAATCACTAATATTTAAGCCTTAACTTTCTATGCTGATACATATGTGGGAGTCTCTAAGTTAAGCCATCTCAGTCAGCCAGACCGGGGGTGAGAGGTCCAGGGACTTGTTTGGCAACACATTTCGGAAAGGCTGTTTAGTGCAGCTGCCTTCCATTTGTTTCATCAAGAGACTAAGTAAACTGAAGTAGTTCTTCATAAAGAACTGGCAGAAAAGTGCCAAGATAGTTTTATTGCTTAGCAACTTGGCAGTAGGAAATGTTAAAATATTACAATCTCTCATATCTATGAACTGAGACAGGCTTTCAACTGACGGCTCTCAAGCTCAAACGTGATTAAGATGCAGCCACATGGCCTTGGCTTATATTTCGAGCTGATAGAAGGAAGATAGAGAAGTTGGATACTTTTAAATATATTAATAGTTATTTCTCAGGAAGCCTTTGCTGGGTTGAGCCAAATGCTAATCTAAGGAATTAAGCTGTCTCCGTGCTTTTGTTGATAAGCATTGCAATCCCCATTGATCAATGAGATTTCCTTTGCATATGGGAAAGAGGGCTACATTTATTTAGAAATTGTGTGCCAATGAAAATTCTGGGATAAACAGTTTTATAGACGGGAAACTGACAGTTTACCATACATTCACAGAATTTAAAGAGCTGTTGTGGTTTGCTTTCTTTTCATGCAAATTATTGAACGGATGAAAGTGACAGAGTGATGACACCAGCTAAATGGAAGCATAATGTAGGCATTTATCTCAGATGCCTTATCACGCGAGCAGTTCTGCCGACACACATGCTTCTTGCAAACCTCCTTCAGTTGAAACACTCAGGCTCTTCTTAAATAATGATGCCAACATTGCAATTGATTAGTGGTTTTCTGCTATGAGTACTCACTTACTAAGGAGCATATATTAACTAGTAAATACACTGTGTTTTTTTTGTAAATAGGAAGACTACTTTGATAACTGCATAAATCATAGGGACTGAATTATTAAATCACAGTGTATCCAGAGTGATTATTATTTTTTAAATGGAGGGATGTAATAATATTTGGGGGAAAAAAAATGAATGACACCAAACTTCACCAGACTTCAAATTATTAGAAGAAAAGTTGTAAAAGAGTATCTGCCTATTTTGTCTTTAGGATTTCAGTTTGTGATTGATATGAGGATGAACAACATTTATTAATTGACAGGATTTCCATTTACATGTAGTCTCTCCATATGCATAGATGCATCCTACATATTTATAAGTTAATAACTGATGATAAAAAGATGGGATTTGTCATGTCAAAAATTAGAGAGGAATAAGTTGACAGTGGAGCAAAATATTAAATTACAACTTCTATCTGCATGATGTTAAAATTAACATCTCACAGAAATGGCTCAAAATCTGTTTGATCTTACTCATATTCAAATATGCATTTGACATGTCAAAATTAAACTCAATTTAAAAAAGATTCCATTGAGTTCAAAGACAATGAAGCATAGGACTTTCTGCTCATATAAAAGGAACACAGTTTCATTTTGTTTAAATCTTCCCAAGTTTCATTTCTTTTAAAACATCAATGTAGTCACTTTAGGAGTAATTTTTAAGAAAGAGACGCAACTAAAATATTCACTAACAACAACAACAATTTAAATGACTCTTCTCATTAGTTCAAAATTGATTTTAGTATAATTGTTTTTAATCTCCCTCTATTTTGTACTATAAAATTAAATATGACAATTTCATATTTTTGTTCATATTTCCAAAACTTTTACATAGCAGGTGAGTTATATATGCCATTTTGTAAATGAGCAGGCTTTAGTACTTGAATCTTAACAATTCCTGAGCCAACAAAAACAATTATTTTGCTTAAATTGTGCATGAAACAGTCAGAGACCAGAAGTACTATTTTTAGTATTAGAGGACAGGGAAGGTTAAGTTGAATTTAAATAGCAAGTACAAGTTACCACAAAAGTAGCAAACTTTTAACATGTGAAATATCTCTAGCTCTACAGTGAAATCTCATTGTTTTCCCCATGAATAATTTTTCCATCAATACACATGTGTTTTTGTTTTCTACTTAGATGAGTGACTTAATAAAATATACCTCAAATAGCCTGTTTATTTTATTCTTTGCTTAAACAAATCACTGGTCTCTTTCAAAATGATCATTTTATGGAATGCACAGTGATGCATAAAAAGAAATACAAAAGGTTATGCAGAGAAATTACAGACTCATCTCTAGCTTAATCTTAATGAGAGTTCATTGCCTACCCATCCGGTCCAGTTTTTTTAAGCAATTATCAGACTGATTTATTTATAGCACCCATGTGTCTGTTTTTGTCAAGAGATCTTGAATAAATTACCAAAATAAGAGCACAAAAATGGACCTTATTTAAAAATAGATGCCACCAATCACAATGGAAGGAGGATAGTTAGGTGAAGACTTAAATTGTGCCAATTACTCCGGGGAAATTGATGGGAACTACTGAGAGGAACACACATCTGTGAATGTGAACGGTTATTTTCCACAGTTAAAATCACAAATGTTAAGGGATTTTAAAATAAAGGAAAATAGTCATTGAATCTGATTATCACTAACCAATGAGAAATACACAGTAGTATATTTAGTAAATGTCCTAAAGCAGCTCCAGACTGCCAGAGTATGTAGAAAAAGAGAGAGAAAAAGAGAGAGAATATGAGAAGGTATTGGTCCCAAGAGACTCAAAAACCCTATATAAAGATCATAATTATATCAATTATATCAATATTTTGCTATCTTGTCTAATATAACTTGCATATATAATCACACATGGGACCATACAAAACTTATAACTAAAACTTGAACGTCAATCAATATACAAAATATGAAAAAGCTTAGAATTCATGGTATATGTTTTCTGACAATACTGTTTGTTAAAAAAGTTGTAAAGCAAGTTCTGAGTTGTAAGAGGCTCTTAGAAATAATAAGTGTGCTTTGCCAATCATACTGAGAGGTCATGTTGAAGAGAGTGTCCGAGAGTGTCATTTCACTTAAGATTAACAAATGCTTAGATTTTAGAATGGCTCACAAATTTGCAATGCTTCTCTTTAGTGGTGTCAGCTCCTATTTGGTCAATTAAATTGGAAGTGATCATTTCTTGTTCTCTTGCTCACAATTCCAGAATCATTTATTTCTGCCTGAATAAGATTCCAGGTGCAAAATGATGCCACCTGTATCACAATAGCAGATTTTCTCCAAATTTGGTTTACCTTTGCAATATGACATTACCATCAAAGGATATTTTTGTCTCCAACTCCTTAGCTACATTACCTAGGAAAACTTGATCCCTGGAATTTAGAACTCTAAATGATTCATTAATATGACACCACAATGGCAGAAAAGTTCTTCTATTAATATAAGTAAAGCAGCAGTCATTTATTCAACAGGCATATTAGTTTTTTACCTATTAATTATGCATATGTAATTGATGGTGTACATAAATGTTCACAAATAGACACACACACCCTTCTTTATAATGGTACTTTGGGCACCAAATATAGGCCTTTATAAAGATGTTGGATGGGAATAATTATTGTAGAGTGGTGTGATTACTCTGAGGCTAGCCACCCCTCTGTTCTCTGCATTTACAATAGCTTATGGAGTAAAACTGGAAGTTGTGCTTTCCCCAGAAAATTTGCTGCTTTAAGTGACCACTGCACCTGGAAAGCTCCTCTCTTTCCAAATGTCTGAATTGCCAATTCTGTCACTTCCCAAATAGCTCACATCTTACCTTCTAGGTGACTTTCCATGATTCTATCATTACTC
Organism: Manis pentadactyla; assembly: GCF_030020395.1. Lineage (NCBI taxonomy): Eukaryota > Metazoa > Chordata > Mammalia > Pholidota > Manidae > Manis > Manis pentadactyla. The sequence goes on from NC_080020.1 coordinate 124,188,015, forward strand.
CTGCCCCCCAGTCCCTTTCTATCTACTTTACTTTTCCTATTGTTTCAATACTTACTCCTTAACTTAACCTTACTGCCACTTAACTTACATATATCTGTTTTATGTTTTGCTATCTCCCTCCAGAAGAGGACTGCTTTCTGTTTAGTTCATCCTTGTATTTCAAAGTCCTAAAAAAATGGAGCTGGACCATTATAGGTAGTCATGAATACATTAATACTTCTTGAATGAATGGATGAAAAATATCAAAATCAATGTGCATTATTTACATCTCTTACTAGATGGCAGAGAAAATGTCTTCATATCCTTAGATCTTTAACTAGCATATGCTTGGATCTTTGACTTGTATTCCCCTTGAAATATGCTTTCATCTTATGTAGTCTATTATTAAAATGTTATGGAAAATACACTTGAAAAAATTGAACTAGTCATTTTTACTCACCAATACCATATGATTTTTAAACACAAAACCAAAAGGCACTTCAGGGGGGCTTGGTTGCTTTGTCTTGGTTTGAATGTTTTTCCCTCCATGTCCAGCCCCTTTGCTAGGAGCAGCTGCTCTCAGTTAAATGAGCTCACAACATCCATTACAGTTGCACAGTAGCCCTAGCATTCTTTGTAAAAATGAAAGCTCAGTTAAAGACCCAACTTTCTTTTATGGTTAAATTTGTTTGCTCTTAGCCTGGATCGCTCTCTTTGCCATTTGATTTCCTCAATTGAGCAATTTATGACAGATTTTTAAGGCCTACTGTCCATTACAAACAGCAGGTTTTAAAAATCTCCATCATCATCATAAGCTTAATGAGTAAATGGCTGAAAGCTCAGCAGCTTGCTGGGGGAAGTGTGCTGGGGTTTGAATCCCTGACAGCCAGCTTACTGTTTCTGTAATTAATAATGAAATGTTACATCTCTTGCTTTTTATGTGGAGACAGGGACCATGGAAGGGATTATGGGAGAAATAAATTTACACTGTAGCTTTATAAAGCATCCATAGCTTTAGGAGGTCAATACATACAAAATTACTATAAGATGACAGTTTCCCAAGAAAGTAGTCACAAAAATATTTAAAGCTCTAGGCTGAAGAATCAGGATATTGTAAGAATAAAAAAGGAGACAAGACAGGTTCTTTTATCCTGTCCCTCCTTTCTTGCTGCTTCATTTTTTTTCTACCCAGTTGCTTATAAAAAGATCAAAGATACATCTAACTTGTCTCCCTGAGTGAATCTATTTCAGTCAATGTCACAGCCCACTCAGTGTCACAGCTCACTCACTTCCCAACAGTAACAAATTCGCTATCACACTCCCCTTTGCAGCACTTCTGATGGGCTCCCAAACTGCACCCCTCCATTCTAGAAAATATTTTATTACAAAAAGGAATCGCTATGGAGTTATCTGAATGACCCCTGCTATTGACTATTAGTCATGTTTACAGCCATCTTACAGCCCATATAGGTCAATGTATTTAGCCTTGCTCTTCCTCCAGACTGATGCATGTGGACACCTTGCTTTCTCTGTCTATTAGAAGTGATGTGTGGATTCTGTCATCTTCCCACTCATGGAATCTTAAAGTGCTACAAGGTCAAAATCGTCGCACCAGGTTTTTGATGGTGGAAAATAATTATAGACTCTCATAATAAGAAAAAAGATTGTATGAAGTTAAGGATCTCTGGTAATACTAATTCCATATATCTATTTTATATTTGATTGTTCATTCTTGGTTTCCCCTGTGCAAACTGTCACATTGTTGACATGGCTATTCAAGAAGCGATTGTGACTCCTCCTCAACTATTTTTCAACTTCATATCTACCTGGAAACCTCACCTGTGGCTGTGAGTAGTGGAGAATGAAATTCACAATCTAGTTAGAAAACTGACAAAGTTTTATGCTGCATTAAATAATCTGAATAAGGCTAGCATGTTTTATTTTATTTATTATTATTGGCAAGGGTATATGTTTAGGTGTTTATGTGCATAAATATTCATAAACACACCCTGCAATGTTGTGTCCCACCAAAATTCATATGTTAAACCCTAATCCTCAAGGTGATGCAGTGGGACACTTGGGAAGTGATTAGGTCATGAGGGTGGAGCCTCATGAATAGTATCAGTGCCCTTCGAAGAAGAGGTGCTAGAGATCTCCCTTGTCCCATATGAGGATACTGCCAGATGTCCTGATTGATGAACCAGGAAGTCGGCCCTCACAGGTGTTAACTCAGTGGTGCCTTGATATTGGACTTCCCAAGCTCCGGAACTATAAGAAACATATTTGTTGTTTAAACCGGTCTTTGGTATTTTTGTTATGGCAGCCAATAGAGACTAAGAGAACCCATATAATATAAACAATTTAACTCTTATTAATTGAAATCAAGCCACCTTTTTCATGTCCAGAATTGCAAATATAAGTAAATTCCTATATGGGAATTGCCCCTGTGTTCTGATGAGATTTATATACTTTATTTAGAATTTATAACTCAAAAGCCCATATCTGGTTAAACACTAGATTAAAATTTGCAACTGAAATATTTAATTTGGATTGAATTACAAATAAGACTCTTGTTTTATCACCTCTGCCTCATAGGCTTCAGTTTATCTTCATTAGTTTCTAAAATGTCAAAAGTGCTACATTTTTCTCATAAATTTCTGGATTTAAGGTGGATTTATAAGTGGATTTAGGGCAATGTGTGAACTACAACTTGAAATTGATACATGGATATGAGCATTCACTAAGGATCACTCTGTGCTGTCTGACTAAAACATACTCTCCAGGACAAACTTGTCAAGTTAAATGACCAAAGATAGCCAATGAAATTATTTTGATGATACTGATACCTTGTAGTTACAAGATACTAGTTAAAATGAAGGAGATCCTTCAGGAATATTAGATAGCAAAATCCATTTTAATCATTTCTTATGAAGGTACCAAACAACTTTCATCTTGTATATTGTCCATCTCTATTTATGTTAAATTTCAGTTTATGTATTTCAAAGTATTCAAATGAATACAATCATTTTAGTTTTGCCAATTTTGAAAATGATATAAAATATTCTCTGGAATGATCGTTTCTTTTTAGAATGAAATATATTTGATCCAAACTGGAGCCCCTGGGCAAAACTGGGTGCATCGCAATAGGAGGCAGTTCCAAACTCATGGAATTTGGGTTAATTAGTAGCTGGAAGGAATCCTGGATCTGACTTGCATAACCAGGTTGGACTAAAACTATATGAAACTAAATACCTGCCACTCTCCCTCTTCAGTGGTTTCCTTCCTTCGAAGTATTTGTGGAAGAAGAGTTCCACCTGGACCAGACTGCTTTTTGGTTTTACATGTATCTGACTACATGCTCCAACCCCCCTTGGGACTTTCCTTCCTTGATTTGGGAATAGTCTGGAACTTCCTAACTGTGATTTGTCTTAAATAACTCCTGTCTGCTGCCTCCCTCCAGTCGTCCTCAGTGAGTCTGTCGTTGTTTCCTCCACCATTTATACACAACACTTCTGGCACAAGGCTGCTTTTCTGTCCTCTCTGCAATATCCAAAGGTCACTGAACACTTTAACTAAGATTAAAATAAGAATCCAAAACCAGCAATAACTGAAAATTTCAGATCCTTAATATGTTTGTTCCAGGTGTCTAATGGATAAGAAAAATTACGTAAACACAGCAGTGAAGTCACCTCATGACTGTACCTTCATTCTTAGACCTAGCTCCTTGCTTAGAGGTCTGCTCTTCAGCTCTCTTTGCTCTCTCTTCCACTCCAGAAAATTATATCATTTCCCTTCAGAAGACCTCTGCTCTTCACTCCTTCATTTCTACCTCCCGAATGACCTGTCACATGCCTTGAATGGGGCCTTCAATTCAACAATCCAATGATTCCAATCAAAGCCTTTAATATGTGTGTCTGTCTGTTAACTACCTAGCTATCCATCCAGATGGGTTGATTGAAAGAGTAGTGTAAGGTACGAAGTTTTGAAGACAATATACCCTATTAAGATTTGGCAGACACTCCACGGAGATACAAATTTTACTGTTTTGTACAGAATGGTTTAAATTCTCCTTTCCACAGCTTTTTTGTCTCCTAATCATGCTCATCAATGCCTAAGAAAAAGGGACCATTTACAGTACCTTTCAAAATAACCCAAGCTCCCCTCAGCCAGTAGAGAACCAGCAACAGATCTGAGCCTGCAACATTTCATTATATAAGGCCACATCTAATTATTAAGTATGACTCTCAACACAACAGATATTTTTGTAAATTGAAAAGAATCAGTAGATGAATTCTCTTTCTTTGGGTCTAGAAATCTGAGGGTGCTTCTTTCAGTTACATGAAATGGATGGAAAGTTCTCCCACCTGCTGCCATGGAACTAATTCCTTATAAATGACATTTGGAAAGTGTGTGCATGGAAGAGAGAAATGAGCCAGGCTCAGGATTTTTCTCTCTCACCAAAGAAGCAGCTGACCTATAGAAAGAGTAGAGCCATTTAATCACTCAGGAAAGGAATTTTACCATTCTGGTTCTAAAACTCTGATCATTCTGAGACAGGCACGTGGGAGGGAAACTACTGATACTAACAGCTGAAACCTGTCTGTCTGACCCCATCAACTATTGCCTCGAGATGAGTCAGGACTATAGTCAGGGACACTCAATTAATTGTCTGCAGAGCTTACATACCTGATTGGTGAAGGTACATTTTGTGAGTGTGGCAGTAATATCTAATAAATTGAAAAACTAATATCCCATGTACACATGGTAGCCAATGATAGACTCCAGATGACTGCTTTTCCAGTTTTCTAAGAGATAGTGATTTTTTAAACTTCTATGTATATCTCAGTTAAATGTATATCTGCAGAGAGATTTGAATAAGAATGTTGGTATAGCTATTAATATTAGCCTGACACAAGAAACCCTCAAATTTCCATTAACAACTGAATGGATAAAATGGATAAATTAAATGGACATTATTCCTACAATGAAATACATTCAGTAATAATAAGGAAATAATGACTCATACACTCAGTGATATAGAAAACTTCACAAGTATTATGCTGAGAAAAAGAAACCAGAAACAAATGAATAAATACTTATGATGCCACTTATGTAAAATTTAGAAAGGCTAAATCTTATCCATTGAAATAGAATCTAGGTCAGTGGTTCCTGTGGCTGGGGGCTGGGATGAGGTGAGCAAAAGAGAACATTTTTGGTTATTGGAAATACTGTATATTTTAATTGCAGAGATAGTTACTAGGGAATATATAGTGGTCAAAACTCATGAAACTATATAATTAAACATAGATTTTATTTTCTGTGAATTATGTCTCGATTAATTATTATTTTTTGAATATCATATACATTAGCTTAAAATGTTTAGAGCTGAACATGGTAGGTAAATATCAATATCTTCAACCAAGTCTACTTTACATCATCCTACACTTTCTTTTTTGTACTCAAGTTTCTGAGTGTAAAAACATTTTCCTCTGACAGAAAAAATTAAACATAAGATTTATTTATCTTTAAACTCTGATCTTATTTTGCTTCTTTGCCCCTTCTGTGCAAATGTTTTTGAAATAATAATTAACATTTATTGCTTCCACTTACAGGATTTATCCCATTTCTTGTGGCATTCTAATATCCATTCCTAATTAAGCCTCCAAAGATTCTTAACTTTTTCAATAGCTTTGTTACTTTTTGCTTCTTCAGAATCTCTTCTACTTGAGATTTCTGGTTCCTTCTTATATGACTGGGATTGTCTTTCCATGATCCTTCTATTGGGCTTTTCCTTCCTCATGTTCTTTTCAATTACTTCTGGGCTAATACTTTCTAAATATTTATCTCTAGCCTTCTCTTCAAGTTGTCCAACTTGTAAAATGTGGTGTCTTGAAATTGTACCACAAATTCATATCTCAGATTTCACAGGTCATATTTTCTTCTACTCAAGACACAGTGAGCTTCATATTTAAACTTGAACATATTCAATGCCTTGTATCTCTCTTGTATCTATCAGGCAACTTAGTGAAATCATAGGATTTCTCCTTGATTTTTTCTCTCATGTCCACCACACATCTGCAATAGTTCTGGTAAACAATTTATATTTACAGTTAGATCTAATCACTTATAATGCTCAATTTCTCTTTAATTTATCCTACACGTTGCTGCTAAGTAATACTATCACTAAAGCACAGTGCCATAAAAAGACTGTTGAGCAGGCTGCCTAATGTTTCCTAAACATTGATTCATTACAATGTTAAAAGATGTGCCACAGGGAAGAACAAAATTTGATCAAACAAAGAATGGGCAGAAGAACATCTGTTAAAAGAGGAACTTCTGATTAATTTTACAGAGAAGGATAAAAATTACCAAAGTGTGTGTATGTGGGTAGGGGTATTGCATATTCATAGCTCTCCATAGAAATTCTTTCTGAGTCCATCAAAAACAACTACATGGCGCTTTTTATAAATTAGCATGTGTAAAGGGGAAACAAAATAGGGAGAAAGATGCTAGAAATAAATGAAAGAGGAAAAGTAGGTGATAAAGAAATAATTAAATGGAAAAGAACATTTCAGGAGAAACCCAAGAATCCAAAGGATGAGTTTAATGTGTTTTGAATAACAGAAGATTAAACAAAATCTTATTTTTGTTCCCTTTGGGATCTTCAAGTCAAGCAATATCCATGTCTTTTACAATTTCCATACACTCTAAAACTTCAAATGTGTTCATATATTTTCAGAATGTATGATGATGCAAATGAATCTCAGGACTGGTAAAATGTATGCTACCTGAGGGTGATGTCCAGTGTTTTGCACGGCATGCTACCATTTTTCTGTAGCCTAGATGGCAGTGGTATTGCATGTAGTCCTGGGAATACCTTTCAGTGAGATATTATGAAAGTAATATATATAAGCAGTCAGTATATGTCTGGATCTTGGCGTACAAATGAAATTAGATCTACCCTGACACTTCCTGACTTGGAAAATGTCTGTTATAATGACCTGACATTAGCATTTTGTATGTATAATATGCTATCCCTACAGGGACATTTTATGAAAGCTGTGGGTTGTGACCTACTCTTCATTACACTTGGTTTCTGAGGTGCCTGAGATTGATGGAGGAGCCGGAGTGCATTACTGCTCTTCACTGGACCTGTGCATTTATTAGCCACGTGTCTGATACTAATGGGATCTGCTCTTTTGCTGGATTGATGTTCGGGGTTAGATGGGCAGATGAGCTCCTGATCTAGACCAGAAATGATTTGCCCACTGCCAATTAAAGGAGGAAAAGGGCTAGGTGGAGGTTGAACTTTAATAGATGCTGAGGGTGCATGATAAAACTCAATAAGATAATGCACTCTGTTCGTAAATTGACAAATTTACATAGTGAAGAGAATTTTTATTGTTCTCAACCAAGCAAAATATAATCCTCTAAGAAATGAGTCCAACTAGTTTATTGTTTTGTTTTTTGCTACTTATAAGATATAAAATTATTCCTTTTAAATACAGATGTTACTTTATATATTCAAAAAATAATCTCTCCTTCTTCACACAAATGACAAAAGGAAAAGGATGTCACCCAATCATTTTTAACACACAATCCCTTAGAATAAAAAAAAAAGTTATCCTATTGACAAAAGGAAAAGGATGTCACCCAATCATTTTTAACACACAATCCCTTAGAATAAAAAAAAAAAGTTATCCTATAAGAACTCCTCACTCTAAACAAATGAGGCATAGTAGTATTTTTTTTTAATTATACCTGTTCATCTAAGATAGTCTCTCATGAGAGGTTTCTTCACTTCCTCACTGAGAACCACAGTTTTGGAAATTGACAGGAGATATTAGTATTTACAAAGAAGTATTTTGAACAAAAGCAATTAAGACTGTTTTTACTTTTTTCTGAAGAATATTTTCTACATTATGCTCTAGAAAGCCAGAGGTGTGCACATTTACTATATCCCTTTACCTTAAAAATATTTCCTATCTTCTGTGTAAAAGTGGATTACAAGGTACAGATAGCATAACTTTTGTCTTGAAGTTATTAGCATCTTATAGAGATAGCAATTTGTGCACAAATAACTATAATGTAAGCTTCTAAGTGACCAGTGACTGAAAAAGTTTAAGTTGCAAAATTGACTTGGGATGATGAGAAATAATAGGTTCCAACTTGTGGGGAGCAAAGATTTTATAAACAAAGTTGTGTGAAGGATGAATCAGATGCGCACACATATGGCAAAGCTGGAAAGGAGGAAATGATATAGGCAGCCTGTCAAAGGGAGAAGTGTAAGGGTTTTCTATGTACTGGACTGGATCGATTGTACTCCTTGTGTGACCATAGTTAAGTTATGTAAGTAAGTAGTATCCACAGCTCCATATCTTCATCTGTAAAACAGACATAACAAATCCAGCTGCATAGAATTGCTCTGAAGGTGAAATGCTAGGCAGAATAGCTTACATTAAGCACTCTATAACTGAAACAAATTTTTCTGCTTATGGTTAATAATATCATCATTTCAGGGAGTGAGAAAAATCTTAGCAAAAATACAAATTGGGCAAATTCTGGGCAAAATTATCCCAGTGGGTTTATTTCAAAGGGTGCTTGAAAGTCATCTGAGGGAAGTAATACTGACAAAAGTGCTGACTTAAAAGAAAATGGCAAGATCATCGAATGTTAGGAGAAAGACTCTGAGCATGCTCTTTAATCTATCCCAAAGCCTCGCCTTTGCGCATACATGCTGTTTTTCACTTCTTAAGAAATATTTGTTTAGTTGCTTTTGTTTGATTCTAATTGAATTTTCTTACTCGAGTGTATACATGTCAAAATTCATCAAGCTTTACAATAAGATTTGAGTATTATGTGCACCTGAGTAAAAAAGAATTATGAATAAAAATAAATAAAATATGCAAAAAACCTTAAATTTTGTTTAACTATTGACAATTGGCAAGTAGATTAAAGACGAAGAGGTCTTCCCTCCAGAACACCTCTCCTCTTCGTTCCTTCATTTACTTCTCCCAACTAAACTGTAACATGCCTTGAGTAGTGGCTTCAATTCAACAACCCATTGAGGCTTCAGCACTTCCAATCAAAGCCTTAACATGTTGTCTATTAACTCTCTCTCTCTCTCTCTCTCTATCTAATCATCATCAACATCACTATCTATCTACCTATGATTTCTGTTTGAGATCAGGAGCTCATCTGCCCATGTAACCCCGAACATCAATCCAGCAAAAGAGCAGATCCCATTAGCATCAGACACGTGGCTAATAAATGCGCTGGTCTAGTGAAGAGCAGTAAAGCATTCCGGCTCCTCCATCAATCTCAGGCACCTCAGAAACCAAGTGTAATGAAGAGTAGGTCACAACCCACAGCTTTCATAAAATGTCCCTGTAGGGATAGCATATTATACATACAAAATGCTAATGTCAGGTCATTATAACAGACATTTTCCAAGTCAGGAAGTGTCAGGGTAGATCTAATTTCATTTGTACGCCAAGATCCAGACATATACTGACTGCTTATATATATTACTTTCATAATATCTCACTGAAAGGTATTCCCAGGACTACATGCAATACCACTGCCATCTAGGCTACAGAAAAATGGTGGCATGCCGTGCAAAACACTGGACATCACCCTCAGGTAGCATACATTTTACCAGTCCTGAGATTCATTTGCATCATCATACATTCTGAAAATATATGAACACATTTGAAGTTTTAGAGTGTATGGAAATTGTAAAAGACATGGATATTGCTTGACTTGAAGATCCCAAAGGGAACAAAAATAAGATTTTGTTTAATCTTCTGTTATTCAAAACACATTAAACTCATCCTTTGGATTCTTGGGTTTCTCCTGAAATGTTCTTTTCCATTTAATTATTTCTTTATCACCTACTTTTCCTCTTTCATTTATTTCTAGCATCTTTCTCCCTATTTTGTTTCCCCTTTACACATGCTAATTTATAAAAAGCGCCATGTAGTTGTTTTTGATGTACTCAGAAAGAATTTCTATGGAGGGCTATGAATATGCAATACCCCTACCCACATACACACACTTTGGTAATTTTTATCCTTCTCTGTGAAATTAACCAGAAGTTCCTCTTTTAACACATGTCCTTTTGCTCATTCTTTGTTTGATCAAATTTTGTTCTTCCCGTGGCACATCTTTTAACACTCTAATGAATCAATGTGTAGGAGACATTAGGCAGCCTGCTCAACAGCCTTTTTATATAGCACTGAGGGTAATAACAGAAAAAGGTCATTTTCTTAAGATCTTGACAATTAGCAGTTTGGCACTTGCAAAGCCTATAACCAGTCTTTGTGATGCAGTCACCACTTTGCAAGTGGCTGGGGTGGAGTTGGGGTTAAGGCTGAAGTAATGAGAGACTCTGCAGCTATGTTCACTAATAGAGCAATTGCCTGTTTTATGAATGGAATAAATTCTGAAAGTAGATCAAGTATATACAACACATATTCAATAGCAAAGAGCATAAAATTTGTATAGTAAGGCAAATTTTTTTCTTGCTATGTGTTGCTTTTCATATTTTACTCTAAATACATATAAATTATTTATATGCAAGTTAAACTGATGATTCCAACACAGTTTGCACTCCCATGAGAAATGTACACCAATGCCTTTGAAGGGTTGTATAGAATTGCAGCCTTTCTTTTAATCTCAAAGACAAATGTGATGTGGCCAGTAGCTTTTCTTAGAGCCTTATAATACCTAATAGTAGAAAGTGAAGTGCATAGTAGAATACATACATTTTATATCCCTGTAGGATGGAAGGACCATTTAGAGAGCTGATGCCTCCCAGTTGCCTTAAAGAGAATCTTGTGTCCTTGCAACCTGAGTGGCTGAGTGCATTTTGCTAAGTGCTTCACTTCGCATCAAGAAACAACTTGGAGTCTTAGAGAATGAAATCCCATTATTTTAACGCAAATAAATAAATGTTGACTTTTATATACTCAGGCCTGTGCATACTTTAATTCTTTGTAAGCGTTATTAAAACTGTTGGTATGCTTCACATAAAAAATTAATGTGAATTTTAATAGGTGAATTCACCTTTTAAAAGGGAATATAGGTGAAGGGAAAAAAATTAGTGAGAATGTTTGACATCTTGATCTGGGGGATCATTACATGAGTGTATATACATGTCAAAATTAATCATGCTGTACATTAAGATTTGTGCATTTTATTGAATGTACCTCAATATATTTTTAGAAATTTTAAATGTATATGAATTTCAGAAAAAAACTTGATTATATTAAAGCAGTTGTAGAATTTGTAGCCCCAAAGCTGAATGATATAAACAATCATTTTTTTTTTAAAGTTGAAAATTGAAAGGGAGGGGTCCAACTCCTCAACCCAAAATTCAACAAGTGTCATGCAGACCTAGTATAATTTTGGAATAAGTAAAAAGAAGATTCAGTGAGAACATCTCAAAATGATGTTCTTGAACTGAGGGTGGAGGTGAGGCACGCCTGGCCAATAGGGGAAAGCCTGAGGGTGGTTTCCTTGGAACTCCTATGCGTGTGTACACACATGGGTCTTAGGTCCAGGCCAGAGAAGTGCTGGTGTGTTTCCTCTCAGAAGTTGTTAGTAGAAATGGAGTGAAGTCTTACAAGCACTCACTCAGCTGTCACTAAACAAAATCAATGAGATGGCTGAGCCAGACAAAACAAAAACAAACAAATAGAAAAATAGTATGACTATGTCAAAACTCAAATTTTAGATATATAGAACCTCAAAAAAAAAAATGACCCACACATCTGGAAGCAAGGAGAGGTATAAACCTCTCATAGGAATGGACAAAACTTTCTCTTTAATGCACTTGTGTATTTTCTCTTCTCTGTTTTATGTATTATTTTTTCCTTCTTTTCTTTTTTTTCATTTGGAGAAAAAGAGTGCAGTCATAAAATAACCCTCTTAGTTGAAAATAGAATAAAAATCTCAGGCAGCTGTTTTGAGGGGAATAGTCACACAGGCCCTAGCTGCAAAGGAGGAAATTAAAAAAGAATGTCCCTACGCATTCTGTGACCAAGTAACAGGCCTACATAGAGATACACCCAGCAGAAGATCACACCCAAGGGAAGATGAGTTTACAAAGACCAATATAGAATGGGATTTGCATATTAAACTAACCAGCTAGAAAATGAGGGAAAGCAATATAACAATGAAAAAGACCAAGTCTGTTTTTCAAGAACACATTCCAGAACACCGAAGAAGATTAAACTGGGCTGAATTTTGTTTTCAGTGATGTCCAATAAAACATGAAAACCATGAAGAAGATGTCCAAGGTGAGAAGGAATGTTTAATGAGATGGCGAAGGCATACGTATATAGACCTGAAGAAGTAAATTGGTGATAAAATTCCTGCAGAAGTTAAAAACTGTTGAAGAAATCAAGGAAAAGAGACAAGGTAGCTTATTGTTTAAATGCTTCAGTTTGGCATAACAGAAAACAGAGTTCAGACACAAAGTCTATCATTTATAACAGGGGTGACTTTGTCCAGATTATAAGGACTTTCCATATAACCATCTTCTGATCTTTAAAATTAGATGAATAACAGTACCTCATTCATCCGGTTGCAATGAGGATTGGTTTTCTTCATGAAAATCACTTAGCACAGAGCAAAAAACAAAAGCAATGCTCTTTTTTCATTTCATTTCATTTTTGTTTTTTGTAATTAACATTTTATTTTTTAGGTTCACGTCAAAATTGAGGGGAAGGTACAGAAATTTCCCATATACCTCCTACCTCCACACATGCACAGCCTCCCCCATTATCAACATCCCCAATCAGAGTGGTATATTTGTTACAGTTGATAAACCTACATTGGCACATCATTATCAACCAAAGCACTCTTGGTGTCATGAGTCCTGTGAATTTAGACAGATACATAATGATATATATCCATCATTATGGTATCACACAGAGTATTTTTATTACCCTAAAAATCCTCTGTGCTCTGCCTATTCATCCATCACCCCATTATAACCCCTGCTAGTTTTGCCTTCTCCAGAATGTTATATAGTTGTGATCATACAGTAAGTAGCATGTTCAGATTAACTTGTTTTACTTAGTAATATGCATTTAAGGTTCTTCCATGTCTTTTCAAGATATGATAGCTCATTTCATTTTAGTCCAGGCTAATATTTCATTGTCTGGATATACCACCATTTATTTATCCATTTTCCTGCTGAATTACAGCTGTGTTGCTTCCAAATTTTAGCAATTATGAACAAAGCTACTATAAACACCTGTGTGCAGGTCTTTGCATGGACATGTTTGAAACTGGGGTACAGAATTCTAGGTTGGTGGATTATTTTCTCTCAACATTAAATATTTCACTCCTCTTTTCATCCTGCTTGCTGTTCTCTGAGCTTCCTGGATATGTTTGGTACCTGACATTAATGTGGGAAAATCTTTACTCATTATTGCTTTGAATATTTTTTCTCTTTCTTTCTCTCTTTCTTCTTCTGGCATTCCCATTACACATATGTTATACCTTTCATGATTGTCCTGCATCCCTTGAATGTTCTCTTGTTTTCTTTTTTCAGTCTTTATTCTCTTTGCATTTCAGTTAGAAGATTCTGTTCATATATCCTCTGGCTCAGAGGTTCTTTCCTCATCTGTGACCAGTCTCTAATGGGACCATGAGAAGCATCCCTCATTTCTGCTGCAGTGTTTTTTACCTCTGGCATTTCTTCTTAATTTTTCTCTTAGGATTTCCATCTCTCTGCTCACATTGCCTTTCTGTTCGTTCACGCTGTCTACTTTGCCCATAGGAGCCCTTAGTTTACTCGTCATAGTTTTAAATTCTCAATCTGATAATTTCATAATTCTTGCCGTATCTGATTCTGGTACTTGCTCTGACTCTTCAAATTGTGTTTTTGCCTTTTGGTCTGACTAGCCATCTTTCTGTGACAGCTAGACATGATGTACTGGGTAAAAAGAACTGCTGTAAATATGAGTTTAGTCATATGGTGGTAAGTAAGGTGCATGGGGAGGGGAAGTGTTTACGTCTCAGTCTTTCAGTGATCCTGTGCCTCTGGACTTGAACTTCAAGTGTTTCTCAGTTTTTTCCTCCTTTTAGATGGGACTGGGTGGCTAGAGTGGGCTGGAGTTTGCTCTTTCCCTTCTCCCTCCTAGAAGCCTAGAGACAACTGTAGCTGAGTGATTCCCAGTCTCAGGTCATCAGGCTCTGAAAATACCCCACAACTTAGGTTCTGGGGAACTAGTTTTCTCTGAGGGAATATTTCAATATGGTTTCTTTGCTCCACTCCTTGCCAGAAGCCTGAGGGGATTTTTCTCAGATATTTTCTGTGGGAACCTCATGGAGCTTCTGAAGGTAAATGTTACAATGTTGTGTGCAACTGTGTACCCCTGGAGTTGTTAGCTTTCAGACTTGTCCACACTGAGTCCATGCAGTTGGTCAGGCACCATTCTGGTTTTCCTATGGCACTCCTTCCTGGGGAGGTTTCTACTCATGCTTTCTGTTCTGGTGAGCTGGGACTGCCTGTATTCACCTGTCTCCAATCTTTGAGGCAGCAATATGCCCCATGTTGTCCCATGTCTTATGGCTCCAATAACAATTCTGTTCAGCTTTAATTTGTTAGTGTTAAGTCCAGGGAGAGGAAATCCCAGGCCAAAATACCTCTAAAACCAAAATCATTCAAAGGGAGAAATAAAATTTAAAACCCGTTTAATGCTTACAAACTGCAATCTGGGGCCCTCTCTCTTTCCTGCTTAGCTAAAGCAAAACCAGCCCTCCCCCTCACCTCTCAGGTTCAGATAAGCCCTCTGCTGCCCAGATAATTACCCATTGATATAGAGATGAACTTCTCCACCCCTGAGGAATGCCTATTGATATGCAGATGCATTAAAGCCATACTTCTCTCCACCCATGAGGACTAAAGCCAGGTGAGATATTTGGGAAATATTACAATTTTACCCACAGTTTGAATGGGTGCTGACTTGAAGGTTCTCTGCTTGAGTGATCAGAAACCAGAAGTCCTTTCCAAAGTTTTTAAATAAAGAGAAATCAATTATTTGTGTGCCTAATAAGTGTAGGGGCCAAGGGCAGACTGCAGCAAGATGGGGCACAAAAGCCTATTGATTATTTGAATAAGAGCACCTGGATAAACAGCCAAGCAGGAGGGATTCTCTGACCTCTCTGCCCCTGACCCCCTACTCCAAAACCAGGAAATACATTTTGCATGTGAAAAGTACCCTCCTTTAACCTGGAGGGTAGAAGACATCCTTATTACCAGAGGTAAGGGAATTTAGAACCCAGAAGGCTATATAAACAAACCTTGTTACTTTTTTACTAATTCACTACCCTAGCCCAAATGTTTAGAATTCCTTACTAATTTAAGCTCCCAGATATAAGTTTTCTTTGTCCTATCAATTTCTCACAGATTTATTGTCTCTGTTTAAAATCCATCAAAGCTGCCTACCTTGATCATTTCTTTGGGTCTCAGTTACACTATTAGGCCTCTATAATAAAACTTTGCTTTTTTATCCTTTTAATCTATCGCATGTCAATTTGATTCTTAGATTAGCTGGAAGAACCTTGAAAGATAGAGGAGATGTTTCCTCCCCAAAATAAACTTCTTATACCTGAGATATTTCAATGGACTTTTATTCCATTTGTAGCTGGAAAAGCTGCCCGTAGTATAGATAAAATTATAAAACCTGAAATCTAAATTTGGGATTAAGTGAAATGTAAACTCAATGTTTTGTCATAGTAGTTTTATAACTTTGTGATAAGTGCCACATCAAAAATGTAATTACATATAATTTGCTAACTATTCAGCTATTTAAAATATTTCAAACAGTTTTCTGTCATTAAGTACTTTTTCTTCTGTTATCTCTTTGGGGATTGTACAGAAAAATGAAATCTTTTTCTTTTTTTACTTATTACTATAATCGTTAACTTTGATAAAAAATAAACCTGTGCCTTTTAGGTATAGATGTGTATGATCAATTGAATAAAGAGAATGACATTTAAGGGATAAAAGAAGTACACTGCATTCCATTTAGATTCCAGATCCTTTTATAGAGTCAAAATTGTCATTAGATAATTAATCCAATAAAAGAAAAAAATAAATGAAACAATGTAGGAAACCATTATGTCTGATTACCTCTCATAAAATATTTCCTTTTGCCCTAATTTGCTCACATTTATATATATTAGAGAACAAGTAAAATATGTTTATTCATTAAAACAATAAATCATATAAAATCCATATAAATATCCTTTTGTATTTTTCATTAAAATATATCAACATGATATTTTATTAGAGTGGTTTGTTTCTTGTTTTCTTTGTTGTTTTTTTTTGCTTGTTCACTTGAATAACCAATTGCTTTAAGAACCTCAAATGTAATTTTCATTATATGCAAAATAATTCAGCAACTGATTTAATTAATGCTGGCCCTTTATTTTGGGGGCATTTTAGCATGAGCCTATTGTTCTGAAGAGCACAGAGCTACTTTAAACTCCATGAGTCTGTATATTTGTTTTTCCTATCATGATATGCCTTTTAATTATTAGTCCTGCTGTTAAGGCAGAAATTAACTTTGTGTTTACATAGTGTAACACAACCATGATGATACTCAGTAAAAAGCTGTTTAACCTCTGATAATTTGGATCCATAAGAAAATCGTATCACTGTGAGTTATCAGCTACCAGAAAAGAAAAGTGATGATTCAGTACTGTAAAAAGCTCAAGGAAATAAAATATCCGAGATTTTTCCCCTTGATTTCCTAGAGGTGCAAAAATAATCAATAAGAGATAACAAGACAAGTTTGTTAGATTTTAGCTTTGTTCTCAAAAAAGCCAACTTCATGTGAAATGGAGTTTTCCTGTTCAAATGTCTCCCCTTTAATGAAATTTTTATTAGCAACCTTTATTTGGAGACTATTACCAATGTGTAACCATGAAAATCTGTTATCTCCAAGCAACCTAGGGACTCTGATGTGTATTTGAAGTTATAGCCATTTTAAAATTACAATGTGTATCACATTTTTGCTTTCCCCCATAAATATTAACTTGACGCTGTATATGTGAATCAAAAGGATAATCAAGGCACAGATACCTTGTAGAGATTGGCAGTCCTTTTGCCTGTGAAGACACACAGTACTGCAGCAAGAACTCCAGTTACTCATTCAAAGTCCAGTCCTACCTCCACTGCAACTTAAGAAATAGCAAATTTAGCAGTGTCCAATCTGACTGTCCTTTGGCAATGTAGCCACACTGAGGGCAAAAAGAACTTCAATGTTCACAACTTCATACTAAGAGAGGGGTTTGCAATTGAGCAGGAGTTAGTAATTTGCCTTCCTCCTAACATCCAGATCTGCATCAAATGCACACAGTCATCACTTTCTCTGTGCTTACAGTATTGATTGGAAGCCAAGAGATGCACATTAGAAGTGAAAAGTCAATTTTATCACTATCTTCTCATTTTCATTCTTCCTCTCTTCACCATTCTCACTGTCAATACTTAACTTTTTGACTCCACACAAGAGAACATTTGGATGTGGCCTGCTAAACTACCTCACAACCGATTGTCCACCCCACCAAAAAGACAACCTTTCCTTCTTATGGTGGGAAAAGAAGTTAGTGATTGGAGTACTACACTCCTTAAAGAAACTGTGTATGGCCTGTTCTGTGATAATGCTGTAGGCAAGGGTGGAGAAAAGTAAGGGATTAATACAAAGCAGACGGAAGTTTGTGTATAAACAAGAGAAAGAGAAAAGGAATATTGTTTGGAGTAAGGTGAGAGTTCCTTGACATTTTAGGATCCTACAGAAAAAGAAAATATAGAAATTTTGTTTTACAAACTTTGTTTTCTCAATTTTTGAATGATATATGAGTGAAGAGAATAAATGATGCTTTGAAATCAATTTAAAATCTTCAGTTTGTAAATGCATTTGCATCAGGAAGCCACTGAAATGCTTTGGTTGAGAAGTGGTCTAGGCCAGAATCACAAGAGAGAACTGTGACTTGTAGTGAGATGGTGGTTGTACAGATCAAGTTAATAAATGGGTCTGAGATACATAGAGACTAATCAACAGACTGGGTGACGTACCAGCATTGTATTTTGTGGGAGAGAAAGTGGTAAAGAATGATTCACTTAAGCATAATTTAAGAAGTTTCTGGCATGTGCAACTGCTTAAACAGAAGTACCATCCCCCTAAATATGAATCACTAAAGAAGCACTAAATTTGAGGAGAAAAATCATGAATTTGATTTTGAAATATTTGTGGTGGTTGTGATTTTGTGCATCTAAATAAAAGTCAGACATACTTGACCTATCTTTCCTAGGAAAATGTTAAGAAAGTCCAGACAGTGGGTTGATTCTGTGTGGTTGAGTGGGGATCCCTAGCTATAAATCCTTTTTCCATAATTTTCTAGATATATGACTATAAACAGACTATTTAGATTACTGGTACTGATGTTTGCTGTGTAAAATAGGACTAATGATGGCACTTAAACTTATTGAATTATGATAAAGTTTAAATGATTTAATATTTATAACATTTGGTACATAAAAAGTACACAGTAAAGAGAACTTGTTATTATTAGCATTAATATTATCACTATTACATTCATTAATGTACATATGTCTATACCTTCCTGGCTATAACTCCCTCCAGAATAGGGGTTTACACTTCATTTATATTTATTGTTCTTATGCTGCCCAGTACTCATTACATTTATGGATTTAAAGTGAATAACATTTCTATTCATCATTTCAGAACTAGGTTATATCCAGCTTTTTAAAACAAAGGCCAATGACCCATAACAATGATATACTTTCTTAGGGAATAGAATAGTCCTTGGAGTCTGAGCACATATTACAGAACTTAATTTTATGCTCTCATTCATTAACATTTTTACGCATTTATTTAGGTCACTTAAAATAAATAAGGTAGGTAGAAGCTAACTGTGTCTTAAACTTCTTTCATATTCTTCAAAGTTACTAGAAAATACTTCAGTATAAACAAGATGCTCAATAAGTATTTTGTAGTCGTAGCACTTTCACACTGACATGAAAGTTAGGGTGACCTTTTCGCTCGGTACCAGTGATGAAACAGTGGTGCCAGGACACTACCTGATTTGAATGAGTTTACAGACAGAAGTAAGGCAGAGACACGCCTAGAATCAGACTTTATAACCCCGATGTCTCACTTGACCATAACATATTACTTCTCTGTTCACTTATTTCTTGACTGAAAAAAAAAAAAAAAAAAGCAAGCAAACAAAACACACACAAAGCAGCAATCAAGTCTAAAAAAGCAAAAATCCACTAACATCAAAAATTCGTGTTGCAGAAGCTGGAGCAGAGTTGAGTGAAGGTGTCAGTCACTTTATTAGTTACCTATTGCTGACATAACAAATTACCACAAATGCAGAGACTTACAACACTCATTCATCACCTTGCAGTTGTGTAGAACAAGCCCAGCATGGTGTCCAGCATGGATTCTGCTTCACACATCACTAGGTAAAATCAAGGTACTGGCCAGGGCTGCACTTCCCTCAGGCTCCATTTCTGTTCCTAAAATCACTGCCTGTTGGTAGAATTCAGTCCCTTGCAATTACAAGACTGTTTTTCCCATTTTCTTGACACATGTCTCCCTTTCATCTACATGACAACATTGATGCTTGAATCTTTCTGATTCATTCCTCTGCCACATCTCAGACTTTCTTTTCTGGCTAAGAGGGAAGAACAATCTTTTTAAGGACTCATGTGATTAGATTGGCCCCACCTATATAATCCAGGGTAATTTTTCTATTTTAAAGTTAATTGATTAGCACCTCTACTACATCAGAAAAATGTCTTTTGCCATATAATGTAACATATTCATGATTATGACACCAGGGGTAAAAGTCATGCAGGCCAAATGCTGCTTGACCTAGTCATAACCCAAGGTTACCACATCAATAAAAAGCAAATAGTGCCAGCCCTGATAACAAATTTGCTGCATTTCTAATGGGTCAATCAAAAGCAAATATTTATCATCCTAATACTATAT
Source organism: Manis pentadactyla (assembly GCF_030020395.1). Lineage (NCBI taxonomy): Eukaryota > Metazoa > Chordata > Mammalia > Pholidota > Manidae > Manis > Manis pentadactyla. Next base: position 124,208,039 of record NC_080020.1, read on the forward strand.
AGCCCATGTATATAAATTGAACTGGCTCTTTTATGAATGGAAGATACAAACAGAAATACAACCAATTGAAAAAAATGGTGCTGTGAAGCAACTGATGGCAATATAACACCTTATTAGCTACTTATTTTATAATGCAGGTTCTGATCTTATATGTATTTTTGAAGCTGAATACAAATATGTGTTTGTAGCTATGTGAATGCTCTCAAAACTTGAAGAATAAATAACAATTTCTTAAATGAAATTAGACCATCCAAGGAACAAAGCTATATGCCCTAAATATAACTGTTATGGAAACAGACAATGGGATTCTGTGGTTCAAATGCGTAACACTACAAAGCCTGTATATAAAAGGCAGTCCCCTAGGAGGTAACTGAAAGTCATGTTGTCAATATTATCAAGAGCATTAAGACTTGATAGTGTTTGAATTCTATCAAAAAGCATCTATGTAAATAGAAGAGTATTTATCTGGGTTGTTAAAAAAGACCATAGACTACCCTGGGATTTACAGCCTGAAACCAAGATGTAAACTTTAAACTTCTTTGTTCTGGATTGTTAGCCTCAAAATTGTTCTCCAGAGATTTGCAGTTGCTGCTACAAATAGTGCTGCCGAATCTTCACCTCTTTGTTTTCAAATCCACTGGGTCGTTTTCTCTGGGAATCATTTTCTTAAATGAGAGGTGATTTGCATATTTTTTTTTTTTGTACAAGTAAAAACTTGACTTCTCCCTTAAGAGAGTGTTGGTATGCAATTTATTAATAACCTGGCCAATATAAAGAAAGGATCTGATATAATGTGCTGGCAAGTAGAATGCGTATGCACACATTAATTCCACATTTGGAAACCATAGCACTTCTCTTCCCCCAAATTGAACAAGACATAAAGAACCTTTTTTTTCTGCTTTGTTTTTTAAAACAAGAAATATGAGAATGTGCAGCAGTTTTCATGGTAACCATTGTTACATGGACTTTTATTTTTTTAATTCTCACAGTAGTAAACAAGCTGCATAATAATTTAATAATCACATTTGTAGTTATTTTCTTTAGAAACCAAATCCCCTGTGACTATTTTCTGTAATTAGTCACATTTTATAGCTATAAACAATTATCTAGAGTTCTAAGGCATCATCAAAGGAAGATTTTCTTTATCATTAGGAAATGATTATACAGATAAAGATATATTTTTGTATCATGTAGTACAGCACAGAGATTTCACTTATATGCTCTATGATTCACAGTCTAACCAGAAAAGCAAACAACACTGAGTATTTGAAAACAGAAGGAATTCAATAAAGGGAATTGATAACAGGAAGCAGAATAGCTTAGAAGCTAATGGTTATAGTACTGAATTCAAACAAAAAGCTACTTCTGCATTAGCCTGGAGGGACAAAGAGGGGCTATTTCTGAAGCCCTGAGGCTCAGTCACCCAGTGGGAGCTGGAAGTAAGAGGTCTCTCCTAAGGAAACTGGAGCCCGCTGCTAGAGATGTCCCCTGACTCAGTGTTGGAGGCAACGAAGTGTCCAAGCTTTTTCTTTTTGCTCTCAAGATGCCTTCCAGTGCCTCTGATTGTCTGAAGCCAGTGAGGGGAGCTAACTGATAGGGTCTTTATAAATCAGCCCACATTGAAACCCAGCTACAAAGAAGAAATCAAGAGCTCGGCTATGAATGTACCCAAAGTCATAGCAGCTAAGGACCCAAAAGCCATATCGAATGAACCTTCTATCACGCTCCCTGTAAGCTACCTCTAGCACATTGTTTAATATTAAAATTTAGTCCTTATTTATTCTTGTTCCAAAACAATATATTTCTTTCTCTCTCTCTCTCTTTTTTCTTTCCCTTCACCAAAGATTAATGCGGTGGAGGAAAACCACGACTCAGAGCTTTTCATTTTCTTGTTTTTTTCTCACACATTTCTGTGTCTGTACACTCAGATAACTTGTCTTATTCTCTTGGTGACTCGGTTGTCTCAGCTGCAAAAGAAAATATTACTATAGTCTTCCCTGACACCATTGATGGAAATTATTTTGAAAGAGTATTTTTATCAAGCTTTGCTGAACTTGTAGATCTGTATCATCTTAGTATCTGAGTTTGTAGATGTAATCAGGAGTTGTGAAAAATGGACCATGATAGACCATACAGTTAATCTGGCTTACAAAATGCTTATGGCAAATTTAAGGGCAAGGTTAGGAAACTCTACGGACCTTTTTTGTTTAGGTCAGTTTATGTTTGGGTTGGCGACTCATGTAATCACACAGTGAGAAAACATAACTGAATCTATAGCTTCTTGAGTGTTTTAGGAGTTGTGAAAACTGCTAAATTTAATAAAGAGAAAGATGTGAGTGTGTACACACATAGGAATGCATCAGAAAGAACAAATAACAAAAAACAGATATATTTTTCTTTTCGAAATGGAAAACTAGACCTTTGTCTTAAGGGAATAGCCTACTGGGTATATCAAAAATTTTCATTCAGAGTGTCTTTTAAGAAAAGCCAGGCAAAGTAATTCAGCTGAGTTAAAGAGTTAAAGTCTTTTGTTTTTTAAGAACAAAAAATTTTGATCTCACATGTATGCTTAATTTTCTTTTCAAATTACTAAAAAAAGAGTAAAATAAAATAACAGAGAAACTTAATCTATCTGCTATTCTGGAATGATCTCTAAATACATTAATACCTTTATTTTATAATCTTATAGGGAATGACCTAAGAAAAAAATTAAATAATATTACATCTCATTTTAACTTTAAAATGAAGTCTAGAATTGAAAGATATGTCATCCGGGCATTTGCCTGTATTTTTATCAACCCAAAGCCATTTATTTCAAGCAGTTCTTTCAAGACAATTATAGTACTTGTGTGTCTATTTATACATTTGAAGTTTCACATATACTTGATGGCTTCATAGGAACTTTCTCTTTGCTGCTGATAGGTGGATATAATGCTTCCAAAGGCAGGCCATCTTAACACCCAGTAAGATCCTAAGGTGTCTTACTGATGATATAGAAAGAAGCTGTGTATTAACAAAAATGACTTTTGGGGTGGCACAATAACCATGCAAAGCATTGAAAAATATGGAGCATCTCTTGACCAAAATTGAGGACAGATGGTGAACAACTACATTATATAAAAATGCAAATGCACAGAGACCATTCAAGTGGGTAGAATGTGATTATGTAAATGGAAAATTCACTTGTAACCAAGAGCACCAAATACATAGGGAAACTCAAATTGAATTATTCAGCAAAGTATAGAAAATGATCCTGGATTTATGATCATAGCCTAAACTGGCTGGTCTTTGGAAAAATGGGAATGCAGCTATGTACAATCCACATTCCTCTTACCTAATCTTTTTACATCTCATGCATTGTAGAATAAAGGGTGACGTTAAGACTAAAGCTCTCTTTTCTGTAACTCCATTTTATTGGTGTTTATACTTTGTCAGATCACTACCACCATCTTACAAAATAATTGACAAGTGTACACACATTTAGTGGTAACATGACAGTTAGCCCTGCAGGGGTATTAATTGAAATGAGATTACAGGAAAAGGGCAATGAGTAGCTCCCATCACACAGTGTGCTATGTGATTTATAAGAAATATATATTTGGTCATTTAGATGATCAAAGTACATTTCTCAGACATATTTGTTCTTTGTCCATAGTTCCTGGCTCACAACTCTCAAAACCCTTCGAATTTCTGATGAGAGTCATAAAGCTGTGTTTTGTTAAAAAACAATGATGAGGTGACTTTTGGATCACACCTAAGGATGTGGGCTGGTTGCCAGGAGAATCAACCATGTGATTAAAGGACTGGAACCTGTAGTACCACCCCTAGACCTCCAGGGAGGTGAGAGGGGCTGCAAATTGAATAGACTGCCAATAGTCAATGATTAAATCAATCATGCTTATGCAGTGAATGAAGCCTCCATAAAAATCCGGAAGGAGAGGTGCTGAGCTCTTCTGTGTTGGTGAGCACAATGGAGATGCAGGGAGAGTGACACCCCTGGAGAGGACATGGAAGTTATGACCCCTTCCCTCATACCTTGCCCTATTTATCTCTCCCATCTGGCTGTTCCTCAGTTATATCCTTTTATAGTAAACCAGTAATCTAGTAAGTAAAATATTTCTGAGTTCTGTGAGCCTCTAGCAAATTAAATAAATCCAACGAGGGCTTCTTTAGAACCTCCCATCTATGAGCCAGTAGGTCAGAAGCACAGGTGACAACCTGGGCTTGTGACTGGTGTCTAGAGTGGGTGGGAGGAGGGAGTCTTGTAGTACTGAACCATTAGCTTGTGGCCTCTGATGTTATCTTCTGGGTAGTGTCAGATTTGGGTTGAATCATATGACATTCAGATGGTGCCTGAGGACTGTTTGATAGTGGGGGAAGAAACCCTCCCCACTCCTCTGTGCATGCTGGCATTGGTCTCAGAACCATATCACCCATCATTCCAGAAAATAGCACAAATATAATGAATTAGGGAACATTCTAAAGTACTCATATCATGTGATAGAGTTTAGCAACTATTTCAATCATCTGTAATAAATCAATGCATGGTTTTATTCCTTTGATAACCTGAGCATTATTTTCTAATGTCTTCAATAAATAAAACATACTGATTTATGATGTAGGCACAGACTCAGACATTCTGAGACCAGAGTGTGTCCAGGGTTTTTTACTCTTGAATACTGTTAAAAGCTGTATGAGACTTTACCCTGCTTGTAAGTGAACAAGTTAACCTGCCACGGTTTCATGGATGCTGTTAGCCAGCATGAGACTCATGGGTCAGAGACAGTGTGCTTCATAACTCACTGTGACAGCAGTAGCCATGGTATCAGCATTTTCTTGGACCATTTCCTGAACCTTGAATCTCATAAGGTGATGTGAAAAGGACCAGGAGACACCTGCACTCACAGTGAGTTGAATTACAGGAGAGTACCCCTGGGCTTAGGAAATCTGAATCATTTATAATAGGCAGTAAGCATACTTGACTTCTTCACTGGAGGGAGATATTATCTCTATCTCCTAAGACTGTAAGTAGATCTGATCTTTGCCCCAGGGAAACACCCCTCTCTCTCATCCTTTAAAAGATGATCCCAAATGGCAGTCAGTGCCTCCTTCTACACATGTGCAGAAACACAAGAGATGCATGAGTTGTATCCCTCAAATTCAAATATCATGAACAGTGAATATGAAGTATGGTAATCAGCCCCTTAACAAAGTAGTGTGCTTCTACACATTTTCATGATGCTTCTTTTTATCAAGTTTTTGACTCAAAATATTCTGTTACTTGCTCAGTAAAATTTATAAATTTTGTTCAAATTACACATCTGAACAAAATCTAAAATCTAAAAATAATCCTCTCAAGTCAGTCATGTGTTTACACTTTTAAAATGAATATAATAGCAGTGTATAAAACTTTCATTTTATTAAGGGAGTTACTGTAAAAGCATTGATCAGTGCTCCAAATCCCTTCCAAATTCATTATGAGCCTAATGTGACATAAGATGTATTATTACAGAGAAGGCTTCTACAGCCTGTCATCATTTGTCATCTGTGTTATCACTCAGGGTGACATTTCTCCAGCAATAAAATCACTCCCTCTCTAAGTGTTGGACACCAGGCTTGAACAGCCCACGTGATGAGTTCCTGGCTGCTTTGTTCTTGCTGTCAGACCCCAGGTGTACAAAACTAAGTTGATCATATGCCTCAGGTCATGGCTCACGAGCATCGTTGCTCAATGCAATACCTCATTCTTCATATGATTTCCCTTCATACCTCTTCAATGCCTCCATATGTGCAGAAACAGTTATTCAAGAGTATATTGAATGTGCCCTTTCAATCCTTTTTCCATACTTTGTGTTGGGTATTGTCGTAGAAATATTGCTGTGATTTTGATTATTTCTGATTCTGATATTACAGAAATTATTTTTGCTCTCTTCCATGTTTTTCACTCGACATTATAGTTTGGAGATTTAGCAATGTTGCTATATGTAAATCTAGTTCATGACTTCGGTCTTTGTACAATGCTTTATACAATCTTACACCTGTAACACATTTTATATCCCTGCTGTAGTAGTGATGCACAGCCATGTGCCTACTTCTGTTTGTTACATAGTGATAAAAATCTTCATATGGATCTGCCTATGGACCCATGGGGAAAATAGGTCATAGTGTATACATACATATCCATAATTAAGGCCAGTACCTTTTATGTTATCACTTATTCTTTTTGTTTCATATCTTCTTCCTACTTATTATTATGAGTTTCTTGTGAATTATTGCTATACAAGTTTTTTAAAGTATAATTTTCCTTCATTTTACTGAAGTAATGAATCTTTCCATTTTGGTATCACATGGGATTGAGCCTTTTTTAACTGAAGATTGTTCATTGTCTATCAATTTACTCAAGTTATTCATCCTTTAAAGTAGATCTATTTCAAAAAGAGTAGAAATACAGTCCTGTGGCATGTCCTACAGGCTAGCTTTGACCTGCTTCATGCACTTGAGCCTGACTTGCACAGCAGACTAAGACTCAGAAGAATGAGCAGCTGGTCAAGAAGGGAGAAGCCAGGATTGCAAACACCAAATGCAGGGGAAATAAAAAGAGAAGTCTCCCCAGTTGCTTGTCACACCATCTGAACATTGCTAGAAGGCTCACCAAAGAGATCTTTAGTCTTCTAATTTCACAATTTCATTTCTATTAAGATGCATATAATGTCAATAGTGATGCCTCTTTCACTTTGTGGACTTGATGCCACTGTGTGACATACCTAGAGTAGGAAGGATATAAACAGGCATACACAAAGGTATCACCTGCTAGAGACATAGACTTTTGTGTTTGTGTTCAAACTATACAAGGGCCATTCTTTTTAGAATATGAAGAGCTCTTGAATTTTTTTTTTTTGGTCAACTAGGGCCAGTGGAGGTATGGAGCCCTTAGGACAGGCAGGCTGAAAACTGTCTCAGTTTTCTCATTTACAGAAAGTGAATGATAAAAAGTGGGGATTTTTCGTAAGCATTAAATGACTAATTGCAGAAAGTTTTTTGAAGAGTGTTTCAATCCAGTACAGCTGGTTTCCTTACTAAAATGGGAAATTTGGATTCAGAGAGACACACAGAGGGCAGACAATGTCTTCACAGGAAGAATATCACCTGTAAGCCAAGAACCTCCTGTGGCTACGATAAACTAGGAAACAGTCAGGGAACAGACTCTCTCATGATCCTCAGAAGAAACCAGCCCTGCTGACACATTCATTTCAGACTTCCCGTCTTCAGAAATGTGGGACAATAAATTTCCGTCAGTTAAGTCACCCAGTTTGTAGTACTTTTTTACAGCAGCCAAAACAAATTAATTCTTGTCTCATTGAAAAATTGACAAAAACAGTAACAGACCATTAATTAGGATGAAAACAACTGCCTTACATATAATGGAAAATGAGAAGCCTCTGAGATAATTTGCAAAGTCAAATTAAAACAGCATTATCTTTTTTTTTTTTTTTTTTTTTTACCTATTATCACACTGGTAAAGATCAAAAAGTTTGGAAATAAGATTTTAGAGGATAGGGGCTACAGGTTCTCATATACTTCAGGTGGGCGTGTATTGACTTCGGGGGCAATACCAGCCAATGTTTCAAATACATACATTTTGGGACCCATCAGGATAAATATCCATTGTAAAGACTTTCAAGATATGCTCTCCTTCAGTTCAACCCTGATAATAATAAAGGTAACATTTAACTTAATTTTCTTCCTCTCACTCTCCCTCCCTCCCTCATTTAACCTGACTCCAAATAAAGCAACATCCGTTTACAAATATATACTTCACAAAGACTGGGTAACATACAAAATGAACATTTCCCAATCTCAGATCCAAAACCATTTAAGATGATACTAATTTTCATATGATATAATTCAAACATTTGCAAAGAAATTGTCAACCATTATTTGATAGCTAAACTTTTAGAAGTATTTTTCTAATATGTTTACAACAATAACAAATAAAGATCTATTTTGTGTGCTATAACCAGTATAATATAGATGCTATATCTATTGACTTTCAGGTTTCTAGAACTGATTAACTTCTCAATCCATATGCTGTATGCTTGCCATTGAATTTTCTCATAATAGTCCATTGTGATTCACCAAAAATGTGGCCTCACCAGGGAGTGTTTCTTTGTTTCGTTGCAATGAATGCTGTCCTTATAAATGCATTATTGATTTTTTTTTTGGAACTATAATGATGCAAAGTGCAATAGCTTGACAAATTTATGTTTATTGCTAAAAACCTGATTTGACAAGCAGTTGAGACTTCCTTTACTTACATAGTACCAATATTTCATATACTTATATGTCACTGATGTTGCATTTGGATAAACATTCAGTCCTAAATAATGTTATATGAAATAAATGGAAAATAAAGCCTTCTCATTAAATGAGAAAAGGAAATACTATGCAATTTTTATGCCTCTGTACATAACCTTCAAATCACAATCAGTCACTTTGAAAGTCTAGAATTATCCAGAATTTTGAGCAGATTTATTAATCTGTGAAGCAATCTAGTTGCTGGACTTCGTTAATTGTTTAATAAGCAATAAACGATTAACTGCATAAGACGCAATAAGGATTCTGCTAGCAGTAGAGAGGGTATGCAATGCCTTTTATGAAATTAAAGAAAAACTCAGCACCTGTCTAATTCAATATTTTGTACATGTTCACACCAGCAAATAGAGAGCAGTTTATTTATCATTTCAGAAAATCTGTGCCAAAGAGCAGCTGCATTGGTGCTGAGATTCTCTCCCTCCTCCCCCTACCATTCGGTTAGCTACAAAAATGAAAGCTATGCGTATCATCTCCTAGAGGTAATGTTAGCGTATGTTTTACCTTTTTCAAGAGCATGACAACTCCTAAGAGAGAAAAATAATAATAAAAAAGAAAAAAGACATAGAAATGTTAGATCTGCTTCCTTGTGACCAGATATATCAATATCCTAGCTTAGAAGCTGTTATGAAATTGTGGTTTTTGTTTTTCTTTCTGTGCCACCCATCTGCTGTCTCTAAGTGCTCAAAGTCAGAGCAGGCATCTGCTGAAATACTGTATTCATTAATCCTGAGAGTAGGGAACATGCATAAGTCACACAGGGGACTTATTTCAGCACCTCTAATAATACAGGTCAGTGAAAATTAGTGTCTATTCCTCACTCTGGGATGCAGTGTTTCAACTGTATGTTAAAGAGGATCTACGCTTTCAAAGCAATCAAGGCACATTATTTGACGGCTCATATCTCAATTACAAAGAACAAATGTTGGTTAAGGATGGAGGAAATTCCCTGAGCATCACAATGTTTTACTTAACACCTGCATAGATTCCAGAGTTTATTCTAAAACATTTCCTGTATTTGGAAGAGAATCAAACACAATGGTCTTGTTGACATGCCCACTTGGTTGCAGTGTTGATGACGTATTTTAGGTTACAATGGTAGTGTTGGCTACTTAGGACAGAGACTTTAAAAGTCCACAAAAACTAAAATGCTTTTCATCTGGTTCTTTACAGAAAATGTTTGCAATCCCTGGATTATACCTTTAATAGAAACCTGTCTCATACACAGATCCCAGTTTCCTCATCTATGGTTTATTACATCATTACCTCATTTGTAAACAATTTTTTTGGAAATAGCATTTTACTTCTTCAATAATTCAACAGTGTAATATTGTAGTTTATAATTTAAATAAATATATTGTAAAGGTAGAGTGGGTTCTATAAATGAAAAATAATGTTATAGATAAAGAAGCCACAGTAATATTGTTAAGACTTTTTAGAGAGTTATATACTAGTTTTAGAGATTCACATTTGAAGCTTTGCAATGAGACACACTAAGAGTTAAACTTTGAGAAGAATGTAGGTAACTCTAAGGAAAATAAAAGTCTTGCGAGCCTTGTGTGATCTCAGTATTGTCTGGAGTTATGGAATTAGAGAATATTTGCTGCTTACTAATATTTCTTTTCTCTTATAATAGCTTTCCTTCCTTTTCTCTCTCAACCCCACTGCTTTTCAATTTGAAGAATTAAAATACAACCTTTATTTATGGTCCTGAATATCTCTCTCATTATCCTTTAATTAAGTTACAAGAAAAATTTCTCTGGTATTTCATTTAAGGTTTAGGAATCAGAAAACTGTTTAAAAAGTGGTTAGTAAAGACAAATGTTTTTGAGAAAGACAAAATACTTTCTTGATTTTTAGAAACCCAATTGATAGCTTTGGAACCTCATTATATGTATGTCTTGAAATCTGTACTGATATGTAGCTGGACCATCCTGATGCCTTTTAATGCCCATTAACACTTTCTAAATTAAAACCCATCTCCCAAATCTCCTTCCCTCTTACTCTCTACACCTCACCTACCTATACCCCATGGCACCCCCTCCCTGTCATGATGTTCTCTATTATTACTTTCTTTCCAAGGTGATTCCTCTTAGAAATAACAGTTTGTGCTAATCTCACTCTTACTTTCTTCCTAGACTTGGTCCCTCTGGAATTCTGGTGAATAAAACTTTTTATTTTATTCTGGTGAATTAAACTGTTCACTAAAACTCCATTAAGTATTGGTGTTATTTAAATCTTTGTGGTTTCTTATAAAGAGTAGCATGATACCAGTTTTTGCAACCAAAGGGCTCTCTTGATCATAGGGACTTGGATTCCTTTGGGGCATCTATGAGGTGTTTTCAAGGCTTAGTCTAGCGTAAGTCAAGGCATGGCTCCAAACCCCTCTTTCATCCAAGTTCACTGCCTTCAGTAACATTGAAAGAAATGTACTGCCTTTGTGTGCTGGTTTGAAGAAAATCATACATGAAACAACATGTCTATTGATTCCCACTTAATCAAGATGCAGCATAGATGAAGCAAATGTAGGACTATTTTCAGTCCACATGATTTCTGTAAAAGGCTAAAGAATTTATATGATGCCTAAGTGGTCATGTTGAAATCCTTAGGCATCAGTAGTGGTAAATCAGTGGCCACAGTCTAGAACATGAGCCATAGGTGAATATTGAGGTACAGCTTGATCATTTTCATGTCAAATGTATTAATGCATGACTTGGGACCTCCTTGATTCAATTTACTTTAAGAAGCAAAGACAATTTCAGGTCCCTAACTACAATCCAAAATCTTGAGTTCAAAAATTTGGTCATTTGTGTGTGTGTCTGTGTATGTGGGTGTGTGTATGTGCTTTGTTTTGTTGATAACAACTCTATTGTGAGATCAGTTCCACACCACACAATTCACCTATTTAAAGCATACAATTCAGTGCTTATATACGTATGTATACAATTCAGTATTTTCATATGATTATACCATCATCACCACAGTCAAATTTTAGGTTATTTTTGTCTTCCACCCCTAAGAGGAGCCCCAAAGCCAAAGCAATTAGTCCTGACACCCCACCCTGACTACCAGCTGTCAGCAACCACTAATGAACCCTTTGTCTTTATATATTTGCCTAGTCTGGACATTTCACATCAATGAAATCCATTCAATATATGGTCTTTTGTGACTAGCTTTTATTTAACATAATGTTTTCAAAGTTCACTGATGTTGTAACCAGCAGCAGTATTTAAACCCTTTTCAGTCCAAATAATATTCCATTGCATGGTATTATATAAATAAGCCAAACCTGGGCCCTGTAAATGAGCCCCCTCAGATGTTCACTTCTTCCCTACAGGCTAGGACCCATTAGCTCAAAAGCCCAAGTTTACAGTAGCTGCTTGGAAGCCCTTGTCCTCTAAGTCTGTCAGCTTGGCCCTTCAAACCCTAATTTCTCTGATTACTTTTGTTCCAGTATGGGTCACATTTTCCTAGTTCTTTGCATGTCTTGTAATTGTTGAAAACTGGACTTTATATGTAACATATCGTAAGAACAATGCTTACTGAACCTCCAGTCTTCTCCCCAGGGGTCAGCTCTTGTTGTTCACTTGATTGTGTATTTGTTCAGTGAACTAGATGAACTCATTCATAAAAGTCTATTACCTCCACAATATGCAGCCTGATGTGCTTGTTCATGTTTTCCCTTTATGATGCTTTAATCTGGCTACATATGGTATTGGCCCTGCATCAGCAGGAGCCACCTATTGGTCAATGGCTGTGCTTAAGACCCTTAGCCTATTAGGTTTACCCTCTACCACTGGATATCAGTGTGACATGTAGGCTGCTATTACTATATAGTGAATTTGCATTTTTTAAATTTCCTGTTCAGCCTAGTCTGGTTCCTGGGAGTTTCCATCTCTAATCGCTCCTGAGAGGGCACAAAACTGGGGATACACACATTCTCCCAGACTGCAAGGGCTGAGTATAATCTTTAAGGTCGGCTTCCTAAGAGTTGCCCCTGGGTCAGACTAGCTTATTGCTCAGTCAGTATTTGGTCTGAAGCTGAATTTAAGCCCCTTGTGCTGGTGAGGCCCCCACCCTCTGCTGATTTGTCTGAGGCAGCCTGGGGAATGCTTTGTATCTGTTTCTTTCCTTGCAGTGATTTCTAGTGAGTGAATACACCTAAGCAGATGTACGCAGTCTTTTCAATGTCAGAGTTGACTGGCTGAACCCAAAGGGCTCTTCGTGGTTGTCCTTCTGCCTGGTTTTCTCTGTTAAACTTCTGGCTACTTGGCTATTTTTCTTGTATCTTGGATTCACCAAATTCCTCATAATTGCTCTTCACTAAGATCTCCATTATTTTCAACACTTTTAGACAAGCAGTTCACATTATGTTAGAAATAAAGTGTGTTCCCTCAAGCAGACCTATGGAGCTCCCTGTGTTTTCAGCTCTTCTTCACCCTGCGAGGACTGCCTGCAGCAGAATAGCAGAGCCAGGACCCACTTTTCCTACAGTGCCACCTCACACTGAGTGGGCATTGGTCGTGGGGTAGCAGCCGCTGGCCTTCTGGTTTGTCCCTACAAATACAGAACCTTTGCCCTCCCTACAAGTGAACTGAGATGGGATGACTGGGCCCATGGAATCTCAACCTGGTGTGTCTAGAGTTGAGCTTTCCCTCTCTGAGTGGGCGCTGGTGAGAAAGAGAGTCACACCCTCTCCGCACAGTTGCCTGAAATGGCATTTCTGCAACACAAGACTGAAGAGGAGGGATGTGAATCAACACTGCCAGGCTTTTCCTTCTGGAATGAAACCATAATTTGTGATTAGGAGGTGGATAGAGAGGGAGCCTCCAACTTCTTGGCTACACATGCCCAGAGAATAGCACCTCTGTAACAGAGACTTGGAATGTATAAATGTTAAAGTGTCATCTAAGGAAGTAGGACATGACTCAGTGTCACAGATGCTTTCGCTGTTCTTACCAAGATTTCGTAGGTTTCCTCTAATGAATGTTTCTCCATCTGCTGTATACGCTTAAGACAATTTCCAGCAACTTCAAATAATTGTTTTAAAATAATATTCTCAGTAAAATTGCTGTTTTGCTATGGAGAATGTCTGCTGCACCCCTTACCATGCTATTCTAGAGGTTTTGCACCCTAATATTTTGTTTTTTCCTCTTTAATACTGACTAGCTTCATAAAATTGAGAATTCAGGAAGATTACTCAGAGATATAATGAAGTTTAAGATCTTTAGATAATCTTGGCAGCTTTGCTACACTGGGATTTAATCTAATCTTACTCTAAACGGATCTTCTGAGCAGCTCTCCATCAGTCCCTAGTGGCTGTACAAAATTTCCCCAATCTGTTAGAGCTAGAGCATTTTCCCTTATTTTGTTGATACAAAATTTAAAGGCAATGTAAAAATCCAAACTTCTTTCCAATACAAGGTATACTTCTTCCAGGCATTTAGAAGTGGTAATCAAAATGGAGATCCTGTGGCTTTCAGCCCTTGAATTATCCCTAATACTGAAGATTTAATTATTTACAGAGGTAGTCTCTAAATAGTTTTTTGTCTCTCAATTTTGTCCCATTACTCTGAGTAAATTTCTCCTGTGCCTGGCAGAAAGTACACTGTACCATATTTTTAGCTATTGGCCAAGCCTCTAGATGATGAAATCTTAGCCACTCATCAGCAATTATTTTTTAAATGTCTCATTTATATGACCACAATTTCTCAATTTACAAAAATAGTTTCAATTTCTTTAAAATTGGTTTTCCTCTGGAGCTTTGTTAAACACAAATTTCTAGTGAATTTTTTTCCCATTTTTTCATTATTTTTATTTACTTATTTTTTTATTAAGGTATCATTGATATACACTCTTATGAAGGTTTCATATGAAAAATAATATGGTTTCTACATTCACCCATATTATCAAGTCCTCCCCCATACCCCATTGCAGTTTTAGGGAATATTTTCATAAGTGTATTGTTTTATGTTCTAAAGTAGGCAAGCTCATAATGCTGTAAAAATTGTATTCTCATCTTTGAATACAATTATGTGATAATGTGATCCCGTTTCATTTCTGGTAATTTTTTTTTCTAAGGAATGGATAATTGCCTCTTTTTGTTTGCTTATTTTCCTATTGCTAATCATTAATTCACCAACAGACTTTCCAATGAAGTGTGAATTTCCTGTCATTTAAAAATACCATGTAATCATTAGTTTTAATCCATTAATTTCCCCTCCTTTATGTCATACATCTTGGAATTCTTCTGCTTCAATCTGCTCCCTGAGACTACATGCCATTCTCTTCCTAAAATTCCTCTCTACTGTTTTGGTGTAAATTTCCTTTGCCTTTTTCTTCTGTTAAATATTTTCATTACTGAATCCATGCTTTCCTTTTTCTATTTTTTAAAAAATTATTTTTTTTAATAGGTTTAGATTTACAGAAAAAGTGAAACAATAAGACAGAATTCGTGTCTGACACCCACATATCTCTAATATTATCATCTTACATTAGTATAGCACGTTACAAGTAAAAAATCAATATTGATACATTATTATTAACTGAAGTCCATATTTTATTCATATATACCTACTTCATCCCTAATGCCCTTTGTAGTTGTTGTTCTAGAATCCCATCCATTACGTATAGGTATCATGTTTCCTTAGGTTCCTTTTGGCTGTGACAACTTCTCAGATTTTCCTTGTTTTTAATGTCATTTAATATTTGAGGAATTCTGGTCAGGTGTTTTATAGAATATCACCAGTTGGGATTTGTCTACTGCTCTTTTCATGATTAGACTAGTGTTATGGGATTTTTAGAGGAAAACCAAAGATGTAAAGTGCCATTTTCAGAACATCATATCAAAGGTATCCTAACAATGCAGTTAAAATCACACCATGAAAGTAAATGTGTACTCAAATCTGTTCTCAGAGAGGAAGAGAGAGATTGTGTCCCTTGTCATCACATACTGAAAAGACGTACGATGTTGAGTTTCTTTTTTTTTTTTTAACAATAATTTTTCCTGGCTTACTGGAGATACCAGTATTATTTTAGTTGATTCGGGTCTTTTCTGGCTGATCACCTAATAATGCTGACCAGGAAATTCTAGGCAGACTGATTTAAAATTGCATTCCTAGAGGTTGAAACTGCAAGTAAGTCTTAGTTTGCTGTTCTAGAGGGCAAACAACTCTACCTGGGGTCTGTTATTTCTTCTTTTTCACCACTCCCCATTTCAGATAAAACT
The DNA here is from genome assembly GCF_030020395.1 of Manis pentadactyla. NCBI lineage: Eukaryota > Metazoa > Chordata > Mammalia > Pholidota > Manidae > Manis > Manis pentadactyla. Next base: position 124,223,637 of record NC_080020.1, read on the forward strand.
CTCAGCCTACATGAGAGATGTGATAAAAATTTAAGGCGTTAGTGCCTTTCTCAGCTACTACTTGGTAGTTTTCACAGCTTTGTTAATCTTTGGTGCAGTATACCCTAGGTCATGACATTTTTGCTTAATCTCTGTGACATTTATAGGGCACACTTCCAGGTTCATAATCTATCAATTGGCCATCCATCCTCTTTGCTTTTCTGAGGAAGTTCCAGTTTTAAGGAGAGTATTTATTTGCTGTGAACATGCATTTAAAGCTTTTGAGGGAATACAACCCCCCAGAAGTCTATAAACTGGACAATTCTCAATGTTTGGTGTTCACTTTGGAACCATGTTTCCTGAGACCTAAACTAATCATATGAAGACCCTGTTGAAGCCCTTTTAATCTCAGTGGCTTGCTCACAGATCTTACATAACTTCCCCAAAATTTCAATCCATGTACAGAGGGTGGTGCTGGCTATAACACAAGATACCTCTACTTGCTAATCTGTAAAATAATCAAAGGCTATCCTATTATCAAGAACAACCTTGGCCAAAGAGTCTAAGGACTTTTGTTGGTTGGCTATTGCTTTGTAGTGGATTCTGTAATATCTTTTAAGAGTTAAGGAGAAGTGAAGTTCCTAATCAGGGAAATAAGGCCCTGCCACAGAAAATGAATTCTGAATCATGAATGCCTCCTGATAATTCCTGTTCGAATCTGCGGTTCAGGACTGGAAAGGTGATAGTCATGGAGTCCAGTAAAATCTAAGCATTAATGGACCATATGGGCAGTTTTATTCTGGTGGTCTTTGCTTTGTGTCCCATTCTTTGCATAGAGACTGGATGTAGAGTTCCCCAAGTGTGGGGTTGTTAACCAGAAACAAGGAAATGGACCAGGGGGTCTCTAGCATCATGGACAGATCAGAATTTTGGGTGACTAATCCAGCATCTGAAAGGTTTCCCCACTAGCAAGGGCCTGAGAGATATGGATGATGGTGCTATCCTTTGGCTGTTGGTGAGTAAAGGAAAGAAGGCGAAAAAGAAAGGGTTTCAAATTCAGTCTTGCTCCATTGTCTTGGAAAGAAGCAGTCCACTCCGATACCACCTACTTTTCTTCCTTGTCAATTTGATTCAGAGGTCTAGGCATCTGTACAAGACCAGGTATCAGGTGAAGCCTACTTCGCTTTAAGATGTGTACTCAAGGCTCAAGTCCATGAAGTTTGGCTGTCATGTAGGGTGGTGAGGAGGACCTGGTATCGTCCCTTCCAAGGAGATTCAAGGGCAGTCTTTTTTCTTACTGATTCCAAATCACAAGGGTCAGAGACAACTGTAAGCATCAGTTTGGAGATTTCTACCAAGATATTTGGAAAAAAATTCAGGCTCAAATTTGGTTTATGGGTATATAACAAAACCTCAAAGCCAATCAACTGGATTAGAATCTAATATATATAAGTGGATGGAAATAGCAATTTTTCTCTCTACAATATTCCCCGTTTTTTTACCAAAGATAGTCACAATAAAACTAATTTTTTGCATTAAACTTGACCTGATTATTTACATAAGTGTAGCAAGAATAGTGATTGACCATGTAGGTTTTTTATTCTTTTGTAAGACTGACTTGCTAGAATTTCTCATAAGGAGTCTTAGACTGAACTCTCAAAAGCCTCTGAGGCCAGGAAGCCAAGCTAGGATTAGGCAGTAGATTTACCTGCAATACCATTTCAGTCAAAGCCTTGGTAGTATAGCCAATGTTTCCAATTATGTTCTGTCACAAGGAAAACAGATTCCTATTGAGTTTTGTTCCCTTCAAAACAGAATTTTTACAATACTTACAAGCATTTTGAGATAAATATGGAAGGTCTGAGATAGGTAAAAAGGATTGGTGGGCTTTGAATTTTTTCTAGAGTTGGACCTCTGGTCCTAGAAAGACTAATTTTGCAAAACAAGGACAGCACTTTTTAATTCCTCAAAGAATTGGGTTGCTCTCTAAATGATATCAAGTTCTGACACACCCATCCAACTATGTTGAAATGTTTGCAACAAATATTTCAGTAAAGTTCTTTTGGAACCTTGGAGACTTTGGGAAGCTTCTACATACCAAATAAAAAATAGGTGTCCCATTGTGTTTTCTTGATAAGGGAACCCTTACTTTCAAGTGCTCTTATTTAAATGAATGACCTTATACAATTAGAACATTCCTCATAATGGCTATCATAATTATAGGTTGTCTTTAGTAATATTTTCCACTTTTTAAAGTATCTACAGCTTTCCGGACCACAGTACTATTCATAAAATAAGCAAGTATGACAGACAGTGATGAACTCAACTCTTTAGATATAGAGGAGCCCATTTCTTTTTGCTAGGATTTTGGCTTTCTCATAACCAGACTAATAGCTAAGAGGGACATGCCATAGGGTTGGGAACTGTGGGATGTTTTATAGTGTGCCTCATTACACGGAAATTTTATTGAGGTGGGCAGGCAACCTAGTGTCAATCTGACGTGTTCCATGACCCACTTATCATAGGAGTTTTCTTGAGGTTGGGAGTGCTCTAAGAGCCCCTAAATGTTTGACCTGTGTCCCCCAATTTTTGTGGCTTTCTAGCTTCTCAGATCCCCATTAGCAATAGCCTTTACTGGACCCAGTCTGACCATGGACATAGTCCAATTTTCAAATCAGACCCAATCTGATTCCAATTGCTAACAACAATTCCCATGCAACTTTAGACTGGGGGAAAGGATTGAATAAGCAGATCCAAACAAATGGGCAATGTGGACTGGTTCTAAACAAATGGAGTATTACAGCTGCCACCAACAGTTCCCAACATGGAATCTGGGGAGAGAATCAAGGACTGTGAGTTTCTGCTCAAAAACCTGGGAATTGCAGTACAAACTATCAGTACTTCACCCCATAGAATCTGGGGTTTGTAGAGGACTGAATCTACAGACCCCCAAAAATGGAGACTGTAGACTGACTAGAACAATTGAGGAACTGCAGATACAACCAGCAGTTCCCAACATTAAATCTGGGGACTTGGGACAAAACCAAGAGCCATACTTTCCAGTCTAATGGGTTATTGACTGGAAAGCCAAACTAGATGAGGAGCTCAAAGGAAAGAAAACAGAGCTCAAAACTAAAAATAAGTTACTCAGGGCACTTAGAAACATCCAAAAAGATGGGAACTCAAAGGGTTTGCTGCTGCAGGTAAATGGAAGTTCCATAATCAGGATCCTCACCTGATCCTAATTACTCATCCACTGTGCATGTGCAATGATGTAATACTTGGCCTACTGTGCAGGAGCATGCTTGCACACATCTTGGCAATAAGCCATTATTGCCTGTATTGCTATATAAAGAGCTCCACCCAGTGCTTGGCACAGATACTGGAGCGGAGGTGGAGATGGAGATGGACTTGCTGCATGCAAACTTGCTGGATGTAGGCATGATTCTAATATTCAACCTGCCACCATGAGAATAAAGCCTGGTGTAAGACTTTATATCCCTAATGTTCTGTTGTCATTATTTAGTATCATTAAATCCAGAGTGAACTTGCCTAGAGCTGGGAAACCCCCTGGCCCAGAGCTACAGCTGAGTACCATGCCTGTGTTTTTCATTTTCCCCAGTGGCTGTCAAAAGTTCACTTTGGAACTGTCATTGCCACCAAATATGTTAAAAACAAAATTTGATGGAGTAAATGTAAAGATCAAATTGCTTTTATTCAGTGATTCATAAATGAAGTAGCATCCCATTTAGAATGTGGAAAGGAGATCTGAAGATGTGTACAAAATGGAAGGACTTTATAGGCAGTAATGAGGCAGGGAAAGGAGGTTATTAGCAAAAGAAAATAAAAGATTATTTCAGGCAAGTTTATCTTCTCTAACGAGAAGGCTGGAGGTCTGTTCAGGCAGATTACTTCACTAATGCTGACAAGGAAATCCCAGACTCACTGGTTTAGAATTCTGCTCCTGGAAGAAGTTGAACTGTAAGTAATTCTTGGTTTGCTGTCCTGCGACAAGTGACTCCACCCTAGGCTTGTTATCTCTTTCTTTCTTGTTCTTTTTTTTAACAGTGTTCAATAGAGAAAATGGATCTGGACGAGTTAGGGAACAAGGATCAATGAACTCCACCAGTTAAGATCATAGAGTAATTGCCACCTTGAGGCATCTTTGTTTCACTCCTAAGAGGCAACATAAATGGGTTTACCTTTTCTGCTTCTCTACGTCTCAATGTCAAATCCATAAAATAGAAAAATTGGTTTAAGGTTTTGCTGCACCAGCACCAAAAACAGTACATTTACCTTTTGATACAGGATTACTAGGACCAAGGGAGGTGTGGTAGGGATATTTCTTAATCCCCAAAGGCATTCCAAGACCTACTTTCATTTCTATACAAAAGTTAAAAATTTTACATAACATTGTGCCTGTTAAAACCTTCAGATAATTTTTCTAAGTCAAATTCTTAAACTATCAGATTTACCTGAAATTATTAAATGATAATTCATGATAATACATTTATATGGTATGAAGCAGAAATTTAAAATGTAAAGTTGAATCACATTTAAAGATAATGCTTTCAAGGTAGAGGGACGCGAAGGCAAATACAAAGTTTAGGGTTGACATGTTAGTAATTCGGAGATTCCACTAATTTCACTTTTTTTGTGATACAGAAAAGAAGGCCTCCCTTCAAATTAAAAGGCAATTTCTTCTTACGTGGGAGGCTATAAATGTATATATTTTTAACTTTGGGAAGTGTCCTTCAAAAATTACTCCATAGGCCACAGGCATGGTCATCATTAAAGAGTTATCCAATATGCAGGCAGCCTTAGAAAGTTACCCACAATAGAGAATCATTTGTAATAATTAACATATTGTCATCTTAATAGACATAACAAAGAAAGACCCTTTTGGTGTAATTTATATGAAATAAACCCCTTTATTCTTAAGAGCAAACACACCCACAATTAAATAAATAAGTGCAGAGACCACAGCAGTGGGCTCTCTCTCAGCTTCACACAACAGAAAAGCCATCAGTAGGTATTTCACATCTGAGTATCCCCAACTTTGATTTATGACCGTTTTTAAAAATCTCCCTTCTGCTAAAAGGAGTGTTTGGCTCCAGAGACTCATCATCAGGTCTGGAAAGTCTTTGGAAGGCCACTTTGGCTCTACAGAAGTTTAGGAATAATAGATAAATATAAATTTTTAAACACTATGCCTGAAATCCAGTATATGGAATAAAACATACCTCTGGTTATGTCCTTTGTAACAAATATGTCTTCTTTAAGGTTCACATGTTTCCGTAGGGTGCTGACACCTCAGAATAAGTCTGCTACTCTTGTTCTTCTAACAACACCATTGGTACTGGGGCAAGTGTACCCAGGTTGATGGCTCAGCATAGTTTTTCTTTGTAATTCAGACCGTTTCATGCCTGGGGGAGTTGTTTCCTTTTCACTTAAGAGCCAGAGTCCTTCAATCTCCTTGTATTACTTTTGTTGTGATACAACACTTTAAAAGCTCCCCGGCTGACAACTGTGGCTGCAGGCTGGGATCTGCTGGGAGCGGCATCAAGTACTGAAAATACTATCTGTTCATCTGCTCACTCCAGCACTGCAGCGTTAGTCTTGGAATAGATATTAGGATCATGCTGCAATAATATGAGTTAGGAAATGCATACATATAACCGTTCTGATAGAGTGATGAGATTACAAAATACTTTATTTCACAACATACACAGCTTCAAAAACATAAGAATACTGTTGATTGTATCCTCCACAATTTAAATACTCCTTAATAGACACTCACTCAGTGTAAAACTATGCTGTGACATCATTAAAAATTATTCCTCAGGTCTGTCTTGTGCCAAAGCCCATCTTTCTATTCATTTATTTTATTATGGTTCGTGTAAGTCTATCAAGGCTGGAAGTGACCACCACATTCAGATTTCTCAAGTAGGTCTAACAGGCTGCCTTCTCATCTGACTGACCCCAGCATGGCACCCCCAGTTCAGGCTAACTGCAAAGAAGCCTGCACAGCTGGGAACCACCTTCCCTTGCTCTCTATAAATACCTAGTTTGGGTCACCTGGCCTGTCTAGCGCCTTGCCACGTGGATTAACTGGACTATTGTGCAGTTAATTTTCAGCCACCATCCAGTCCTGGTAGCACACTGGCCCTGTCAATTACTGTTAATTTTTTGTTCTTTCTGTCTGTACCTAGAATTATGTGTCTCTTTTTGCATCCTGGTGGTTGAATGCTGGGAGTCATGAATCTCTGCCCTAATTTTACGGATCTAAATGAGTTTAAAAAACTTAAACTGCTAATATTGAAATGCCTACTTAGCTTTGGAAAAAGAATTTGGAACTCAGGTCTTTAAGCTCATATTCCTGGTCTTGCTAGAATTTGAAACTCTTCGTGCTTTCATCTATTTAGGCATTCATTAATATAGGGGCAGCATATGAGGGCATCCAAGAGGGTGGACTCTGGAGTCAGAGTGCCCAGTGTCAAGCTCACTTGCTATGTATTAAGTTGTAGACCATGGCCAAGTCATTTACCTTCTCTGTTCCTCCATTTCATCTGTAAAATGGGCATAAAAAAACCTGCTCCTTCATAGAGCAGTCATAATGTACAGAACATATAACACTATGTGGAACATAAATTTTCAATAAAAATTGGTGACTATCATTTAATGACTGATCCACTCAAACAACAAACATGTATTTGGTACTATTATATGCACATTAATACTGTAGACACCAGGAACAGAGGCAGATGACAACAGAGGCACCATTGCTGTTCTCATAACCCCTCTATACCCCATCACTTCTCCCAGAAAATAGTAACAAATAATCATATAAATGCATCTATGATATAAATTACTACTATTGTTAATAATAAAAACTAAAGGGTTTGAAGTTGGGAGAGGGAGAGAATGGCAAGTCTCTTGCAGAGGTAGATCATGTAGGCCCTGTTAAGCCCATGAGTATCATATTAGAAATCCTCTATTTTAAACTTACTTTCTTAGCAACTTCTGAATATGTAATACAGTATTGTTAAGTATAGTCACCATGCTATGCATTACATCCCTAGTGTGCAATGAAAAGGCTTTACATGTTTAATTACAGATGTTTTTAAGTCTATGAGTTCCAAAAGCTTTGCATTCTGCAGAATTCATACTAAAATAGCAGAATTCATGGAGCCAAAAAATAAGATTATGTGCAGATCCCCAACACTTACGCAGTCACCCTTAGCAACAATCATTGCAATGAATTAGTAAACATAGACTACCCTAAGTAAATATCCCTGTAAATATAAAACTCTATTTTAAGAAAAAAGGAGAAAATAATTTGATGGCAGGGATATAAAGAAGGATCAGCCTGCTTAGAGAAAGAGAAAGGGGGACTTGGACAAACACAGTACACTGGGATAGAATGTGTCCAAAGACAGCCAAAGAAAGAAAGTATGTGGATGTGAGGGAAGTGGGGATTGTTTTCCATGCTGTTCTCCTCCCCAGAGCCAGGTAACTTCAACCTTTTACTACTTTTTGGTGATGCAACTGTAGCATAGGTGATCCTTGGAAACCTGACCAAAGGGAAGCCATTATAGAACTAGTTGCTCAGCTGAACTGCTGGACTGCAGTTTTTGAAACAGGGAGGAGGTCCCCGCTGTTCCCCTAACACTAGGGCAAGGCACAGGGAATGCAGAATTACTTTGTGTCTGAACAGAAACTTCGAGGTAAGAAGGAAATCCATGATTGCCTGCTTTTCTACACACAGTGATTTGCATTTCTGCAGGTGGTACCTTTTCCCAGTCCCTGATAACAGCTAGGCTAGCAGCAGGGAGGGGACTTCGGCAGGGCCCCTGCAAGAATGTTGCCCACCGCTCTGTAAGTAACCCCTTAATAAAACTCATTGACTCACCAAGCTGGACTTGTCCGAGTCATTCTTTGGTGCAACAGGAGCTCTTACAATTTGGGGGATGGTGGTCCTTTTACGTCCCTCTGGGAAATCCTCATAATAGTGACCCATAATAGTGCTGGGGGTTTAAGTAATGAAACAATGTACTTTCCATGTTATATTCCTAATTACCAATAATTTATGAGCTAATCCCCTCACATTACAGACACACATTGCAGTGTCACAGAAGGGGAAGGCATGGGTAGAATAGAATTTCTAAGAGGTTATTTCAGTAGGGGATCAAAATTCAAATTACAGACATCTTTGACTTCAAAAGAGAAAGAGTAGCTGGAACCAGATTGGTGGCAATGATGATAAATATAGCCAGATATCCAACATCAAAAATCTCTGATGTAAAATAAAAGACACTACTGTAATGAAATAAACTGAAAATGCCAATGCTCTCTAAAATCTGAGTGTTCATATCTCACATTCCCAAAAAGTGGAGAAAAATTTCATGGAACAGGAAGACAAAAATACAACCTAGTTACATATACTGGAAGAGGTTTGGGAAGTCAGAATTCCTGCCATCCACTTTTCTACTCATGGTTCTCTCCATCTGTTCTGTATGACTAGGCTAGGATTGACAATATGGGAAGAAATATGGAACAAACAGAAAGTTTAAGAAATTAAAACACTTTGGATTTCAATGTTGCCCATTTAAACTTGAAAACAGATGAGGAAAATGTGCACACTATGCTTATAGAGGCTTATTGAAAATAGTTGCAAATATTGTCCAACCTTCTAAATATAGTGTCATATAGGCATGATACAGTTCATGTTAGTTATTTGATGTTGAATTTTATGAATAAATTACTTAAATAGAAATCACAGTTTGTGTGATAAACTCTGTTGTTTGAATCAATGCTGTCTCATAGAAAAATGATACAAACCACATATGTAAATGGCATATATAACTCAAATTTTTTTAGGAACTATACTAAAAAAATGAAAAGAAAAAGGTGAAGTTAAATTTAATAGCCTATATTTTTAACTCAATATACCCAACATATTATCAAATTGACAAGTAATAAATATAGAAATTAATGAGATATTTTACATCATCTTTCTTATTAATTATCTGAAATTTGGTATGTAATTTAAAATCTCAACCACAAATTGCCAGATTTCAACTCAATAGCCACATTTGCATAGTGGTTACCATATTGTACAATATAAGTTTAAGTTGACTTTTTATGAACAAAATGAAGAGATGCAGTGAAATATACGTTAATGCTTTTTGTCAGTATCCATCACTTCAGACAATAGAAAAAATATGATATCCTGTTTGATTTCATCCTCTGGGGAGTGTCCTTATAGAACACTTTCAGGGTATTACTGTTAGTTAGTTTCCATCTCATATCTGAAGCATGGTGAATGGCTCCCACATTAAGTGTTTAATTTTGAATATTTGTGAGGGATGCATTATACTTTTAATGACATTATATATAACTGAATAAGCATTGAACTGAATTGCAGCTGACAGGTTGACAAAATGCCATGTTTTATAAACATTTAATTAAACATGTATTGGTCTTGATTTTAGTTCTCTTGTTTTGGAAGCATTATATAATTTCTGGACTCTGATATTTTTGGCCATTAGGCTGAGGGCATCGTGCCCTAGTACAAAATGCATCAAATTTCTCTGGCTCAAGCCACACTTTCCCCATGTCTGTTTATATAATAGAGTTGCTTCTGTTCCTTCAGTTCTCAGAGCAATTGTCGCCTATAACTGGCTTTCACAACTTAAGTTTTACTATCGGATGTTCTGTTTGCTTTCAAATGTACACTACAACACTTGTAAATTTGATCTCATTTATTTAATTGGTTGTTTTGCTTTAAATGTATTTTTGATTTAAGAGAGGCAAGGGTTGGCATATGATACCATCTACTATATAATAAAGGATTTTGTGCATTGCTGACACTCAATAAACCTCACATATGTGAATGAAAGAAAGCTTGTATGGAAAAGTTCACAGCTCATTTTACCTCTATGCAGAGTAGAGGTTGTCCATCTGATAGGGGTGCAAGGTCGCTCTGTGCTGCACACCTTCTGCGAAGTAATTCCCACATACTCAAGGCTACAGATGCATTTCTTTAAGCTAAATATTATAAAGACATATAAAGCCACCTGACATTTTACCAGTCATTTACGTATCAGTAAGACCATTGCTTTTACATTTAGTAATTTAACTTGTTCTTTCCTGGGTGGTCTGGTTCTTTCTATTCTCTAATTTTGGGATTATTTTTTATTAAAAATTTGTGTTTTTTTTTTTTCTTTTTCTCTAAATCTGTGGTTTTCATTCATGGCCAATTTTGCCCCTTCCAGGGCATATTTGGCAATATCGAGATATTTTGGATTGTCACAACTGGGAGTGGGGTGGATTCTACTGTCACATATTGAGTAGGATGCTGCTAAAACTCTTCAGATGCACAAGATAGATCCCCAATAACAAATAATTATCCCACCCCAAATGTCAATAGTGTGATATATTGTTGTGAAAGTGGTTTAACTTAGATCACTCTAAAAATAGTGACCTGTGTTTTATCTTTAAAATGATGGTTAAGAAATAAGCCAGGCAGAGAAATACAAATACCAAATGATTTCACTCATTTGTGGTGTATATAACAACAAAGCAAAACTGAAGGAACAAAACAACAGCAGATTCACAGACTCCAAGAAGGGACTAGCGGTTACCAAATAGAAGGAGGCGGGAATGGTGAATGGGGAGGAAGGAGAAGGGGATTAAGGGGCACTATAATTTGCAATCACAAATAGGTAGGTCACGGAGAAGGCAGTACAACACGGAGAAGGCAAGTAATGACTCTATAGCATCTTACTGTGCTAGTGGACAGAGACTGCAATGAGTGTGTGGGGGGTTACTTGATAATATGGGTGATATGGTTATCTACATAGTAGTAACCACAATGTTGCTCATGTGAAACCTTCATAAGATTGTGTATCAATGATACCTTAATAAAAAAAAAGACAAAAAAATGATTAATTAAAGAGAAGACTGCTTCTGTTTATGATACACCATTTGCTTCAATGTAACCAATACCTTTTTCAAATCTAAAGGAGACTTAAGATAGTTTATATAAGCTTACAGGTTGAATAGCAGTGACCATTTACTAATAAAATTCTTTTCCAGTCTTTCTTCTCTGTTTGTTTAAATGTTGGCAGACAAAATGAGAATTTCAGCAACTATCATCATGCAATTCTATCAATTTGATGTATCTTTGTTAATCTGTTTTATAGGTCCCTTTAGATGGAATATAATACAGCAGAAGCCTTTTCATCAAAAGGATTAATGCCTGCATTATCATTTCTGCCATAAAACAGAAAGCCAAGTGGTGGAGGCCACAGACACCCCAAACCTGGATTCCACAATTCTACATTAAGTGCTGGAGTTTTTATTACTTGGCTGCAGGAAAGCCTTTGCCAATGCTTACAAGGAACTGCTTATCCCTGCTTCTCTGGGTCCTGTTTGATGGAGGTCTCCTAACGCCACTTCAACCACAGCCACAACAGTCTTTAGCCACAGAACCAGCAGATAATGTCATCCACCTGCCTGGGCGGCAATCACATCTCCACAGAGTTAAACGTGGCTGGGTATGGAATCAATTTTTTGTGCTGGAGGAATACATGGGCTCCGAGCCTCAGTATGTGGGAAAGGTAATGGCGTGTTTCTTTTGACAACCACTTGATAGCAAGGGGGCTTATGCATTGTGTATTGTGTGTGGGTGTTTTGCACAGGAGTTGAACAAACCAGTGATTAGAACACTGGAGTTGAAATCCAAGAGACCTGATTTCTCTTCCTGACTCAATGGCCCCGGTAAGCTTTAGAATATCATTTAATCTGTCTTTACTTGAATTATCCCTGATTATTTTAATGATGTCAGTAAGACATTTACTCCTATGTTTTACATTCTTTGCTAAAGATGTGAAGCTAAAATATACAAATGTCATTACAAGTGTTGTTATAGCACATTATTGCTCACAGACATTCTGGAATTGTTTACTGAGAGACAGAAAAAAATCAGCAGGCATAAATATTCTAATCTGCTATTGGTATCCTTGAATGATCAGAACGTATTCCTTCTCTTCCTTCTTAAAAACATGACGTAACATTTGGATTATGGTTCTGAAGTACTTGGCTTGCTTACGCTTTATAAATTATTTATTTATTATATGTTTTGCAAGCTATTTGTGAAGCTATTTATGGCCAAAGTAGTAAATGTTGGAACCCAAATATGTATGCATCAGTCTTCAACATAGCACATTATTTTTTAATCTTACTGTAAGTTTATAGAAATTTAATATTTTTCAGAAAGTAGTTGATGGCAACTCTCAGTTTCAGTGCATTTTTGCTTTACTTCTCTTTTTCTTCCATAAAATTTTTGACCCATGTTTAGAATAGATAGGATTTATCAATGCACCAAAACATATTTTTTCCAGAAAAATGAATATTTTATTTTATTTTGATTATATTAATTCTATTTAAACATTTTCTAAATGATTTTGACATGGCTTTAATAAAAACATATATGTTTGAAGAGAGTTTAAGATGAATACAAAGACAGAAATGGAAAGCCATAATGGGAGATTAGGAAGGTAATATTGAAGATTATGTCTCCCAAATAAGAAAGTCCTCAGAGCTTTCTGGAAGTCTAAACTACTGAGAAACCTGAGTCTTGTGCTTCAAATGTTAGGTCAAAGGAAACAAATCCATCAAAGATCTAAATTCTCTGCACCATATTTTTGGAATTTACCTTTTTGAAATGTATTTAAAGAATATTGAATAATACAGTGGAGAAGGTCTTCAAATAGGACCTTGTTGTATATGAACACATAGCCAGGGTTGCCCTAAGGTATATAGAGCAGCAGACAAGCATTTTCTTTGGAACACTTATCTATCTATCTTTATATCTACCTGTCTATCTATCTATCTATCTAATGTATACGAAAGTTAAGTCACACTAAGTTAGTCTTTGAGTACCATTCTGATTGTCCACTTTCTATTGATTTTTGTAAAAGATATATATAACCACTAAGCAGTCCTTGACAGACTGCCTGCTAGGAATCAGAGCCTAGTAATAAGGTCCTGGGATAAGTCCATAGATATTAGCCTTGGAGGTTCACATGAACCCCAAAACTGAGTAGAAAGTCAGAGAAAAACTTAAAGGGGAGAAATGGACACTGAGGCCAAGCAGGTCAAGTCCAGACCAGGGAACCCCACACAGATGGTATTGCGGCTCCCAAATAACCCCGGGAGAAATAAAAGTTTTAGAAAAATATTAGGAAAGCACTCCAAGACCCAGAAGCCCCTGATGTTACCGTACATTGTTTCTGCTTATATTATTCCTCCATTTGACCTTAGAATATAATAATCGCTGAAACATTTCTGTGGTGAGGTAATGTCATGTTCTTTGGCACACTTGCTTCTTGTGAGTTAATTTAATACAAGAATCAATGGGATGGTAACATAACTATAAAACTCTGCCTCTGGTGTTAGTTATCCTAACTCTGCTTATGACGAAAACTAGCCGTCACGTTGATGTTCCTGGCAAACAGCTGATGAGAAAGTGTTCTCTGGTTTTGATTGAAGCAGATTATAGCCTTCAGTTGCTAAAGTTTGAGGTGAGAAAGTTGACATTTTGTTGAAAAATTAATGAAACTGACTTTTCTTCTATCCTAGAGAGAGAAGCATTTCACCTCCCAAAGGTGGAAAGTAAAAAGGACCTAGGAGTTGCTTAGCAAGTTTTGTCTGATACTCTGGATTCTACCTTTGTAATTGCTGTGATAGTTTGGATTTCATTCAATTCATTGAAAAGATGAATTAGTATTTATAAATAGATTGAAGAGGAGTAGGTCTAAGATCTAGCCCATTGTTAAATTAAAACATTATTTTCACAGGCGAATGGCTCCACATTTGTAATGTGTGCTGAAAATGCATGGTTCTGAGGCAATGTATGTTTCTAATGCAAATGAAACAGTTGCTAAAATTTCCTTTCCACATTGAAACTAATTAAAGTTTAATTAACTCTCTCTTATTCTAGATGTGGGAATAGTAATATGATAACACTGGGACCAATTCAAACCATTGTATGTATGAGTATAAACATATATACATACATTTATGCTCCTGCTTTTTCTAGAAAGGCCTTGAGACAGTTTGTAGAAAACTAAAGTATTATAAATGATACAGAATTCAGGGCCAAGCACAGAGGCAAAGGCAGAAGTGCCAAGCACAGTGGTCAACTGAACTTCTATAACTGAGCTTTAAATTCAAATTTGTTCCTTTGCATTATTGGAAGCCTTATTTATTGAGGGGAAAGGTCGATTTCCCTAGCTTCAAATCTAAAAGAATTTATTTATGGAGAAGTTTGTAGGTGGGGTCCTGAGTGGCTTAGTGGACATTAGCCTCAACAGTCTTTATATTTAAAAATAACAGATGCTAATGTTGACATCATCTCAAAAAAGACCAAATTGTGGCATTACCTGTAATGAGTATTATTTTACTTTATATACAAAGAAATCACAAAGGTGTCCAGAGGTAAAGCTGATGATTTCTTCAAATAGACTTTTTGTTTAACTATCATACACAGTAAAATCTGGATCAGTGTAGGGTGCCATATTGCAGAGTAACACAGAAATTAACTTGATCAGCAAAAAATATTTAATTGTGCTATCAATTGCACAAAATCACCACAAGCATGCATTGCATTGTTAAGGATACACAAACACACATGGTAAGCTGAATGCTTACACCAAAATATGTACCTGGGTAACTATGTCTGGATAGTAGTACTAAGTGATATCATAGCCTCAATGATATGTGTCAAGAAATACTGCCCATCTTATCCTCAAAGAATAATTTAGGAAATTCAGTTGTCTTATCAGCAGATGTTAGCAGCAATTCTTAAATCTAAGTTGTTTAATAGGGCAAAAAGATTAAAAACTGTAACATATATAAACCTTAATTCCATAGGCATCTGTTTATTTAATATATTTTGATTGAGAATGCATTATAGTTTGAGGAAATGGTAAGCCCTGTGGAGATAAATTTAAGCATGAAGGTCCCTAGATTGCAGTTACAGTAGATAAGGTTTATTGAGTGCTTCTTTGGGCACTGTTTTAATTGCCTTACATACATAAATGTATGTAACCTTCCTAGAGCACTGTGAGGGAGATTATTAATACCCCCATTTTACTTATCATAAAACTGAAGCACAGAAAAGTTCAATAACTTCCCCATGACCCAACATCCAGTAAATGCTGAAACTAAGACTTTAAGTCAGGTAGTTTAGCCCCATTGCACCAGAAAAATATCACAGTTCATTATTATCCAAGAGTCTTGAGAACCAACAATGATTTCAATATTCTGTCAAAAGTGCTATGATGGAGACTGTATTAGGGATGGTGGAGACAAAGGAAGGTGTGTAACTGTGTCTACAAGATGGAGGAATTCAGGAAAGTCTTCACAGATGAGGAGTCACCTGAGGTGTGTCTTGAAGGATGACTTTAACTCTTCAGAAGAGATTGTCTGAAGAAAAGTTTTTGTAAGCACTGAGACCGAAAAGTTCAAGGTTAGCCTAGATAACCATAGTTCAATAGTTAGAGAGTATGAAGCCAACTGTTCACAGTAGGTAAAGACAGAAAGTGTGGAGAGATGCAATTCTGATACTAAGATCAGTACTATTGGCTGCTCTTTATTTATTTGAATATAATTGACATACAACAATATACTAGTTTCAGGTGTATAACATAATGATTTGATATTTGTATACATTGTGAAATGATCATAATAATTCTAGTATATTCTGTTATCATGGTACATTGTTACCATTTTTTTGTGTGTGATGAGAACTTTTATGATTTACTTTCTTAGCAACTTTCAAATATGCAATACAATATTATTCAGTGTAGTACCCATGCTGTATATTATAGTATTATTTGTTCTTAAAGGTATCAAGAAAGTGTCTTTGAGGATTCACATGGACAGAATGGCAGTTCTAGAATGATGAGTGAGCCAGTTAAGTCTCAGTGAAGATGGTGAAAGAGGTGTCGAGATAGTGAGCACATACAGGAGAAGGTGACAGTAGGCTTGTCTAGGAAGGAATGAAAGAAATGTGATTAGAATTGGAGATCTAAAAGGTAGAGAGACAATGAAAGATTTCAAAATCCACTGGCCATGGGAATAAAAAGGATGACACAAAAAATAGTGTGGATAATTGCATGTAGAGATTGAAAGAGAGAGAGAAGGAAAAAAATAATAAAAGACTCAGATTTCTGACTTCCATTCTACAAATGTCCTGTATAGGTTTGGGATTAGAGTAAGAAATAAAATGATCACTGATAGACATTATATATCCATAGTCACTTAGAAGTGCCCAGGTGAAGTATCTTGTACATATTTAGATGCATTACTCTAGCATTCACAAAAGAGGCCTATAGTAAAGGTACAGACATAGGAGTAATCAATATACAGATGGTAGTCAAAATCACATTGGTAAGTAACACAATCCTGGAAAAGCTAGAGAAGGTCAGTGAACCTTGATTTTTAACTGCAAAGCAGATGGAGGAGAACTAGATGGATCTAATTAATAAGAGGTAAAAGACAAATATTAGTGTCATGGAAAACAAACTGAAAGAAAAGTTTTAGGAATGAGACATGCAAACAATGTGGAATTCCACAGGTCAAATTAAATAGTAACTGAAAGAAGCCTTTGCTGGTTTTGTCAGTGAGCCAGAGGTGACCTTTTTCAGAATGGCTTTCTGTAGAGCTTAAGACAGGACAAAGGAATGGGTACAGCCGATATATTTCACAAGTGTAAGTGAAAGAGATTGATCTATGCCCTATTAACTGATTGGTTAGATCAGATAGACATTCTTTTGGTCACGGTTCCCTAGAGAAAGAAAAACAACAGGATGTGTGTAAACATACACACACATGTATCTAAAAAGAAAGAATAACATTTTATATATATATATATAAAGTCAAGGCAGTGGTAATAGAATCTCTTTTTTTGTAATTATATATAGAATCTGATTTTGGATTAGTAAAAAGAATAAGAAAGAAAGAAAAGTATATTTCTGTAACTTATTAAAATAGCTATAATTGCATTCAAAAATAATTTGGAATTTCTTCTAAATTAATATAATATTAGTATGACATTTTGAGTCATGCATATAACCCTCTGCAACCAATGAAACTGTGAATTATATCATAAAGTTATTCTAGCACATTTAAAAGATGTCTTCATGGCTCAAGATTTGTCTATTATCTATTTATTTAGACTGTCTATATATTTGGTTTGTGAGTCATATAGCTTTTTGATAAGCCTATAATGTAGTATTCATGGTGCAATTTACTCCTGAAGTCTGAGCTTTCAGTGTCAGAGTTAATTCCTGTTCATTTGAGATTCAAGGTTCATAACACCAACTCAGTCTTTCTACAAAATCTTATGCATCCACTTGACCCCTACCTTACTTATATCTGAGAAAGTCTGCAGTATATCCAAATACCTTAAATCCAAGTTTACTTTCTAATCCATTCTGCTGCCAAATGGATTAACCTTGCTGTTAAATCAAAGCTTCTTCAGCTACCTGCTCTTTCTGTAGCACCAGAAGAGACAATTCCAGCTCTCTTTTAAAGCTTTTGTAGGTAACCCTGATATTTTATTGCATAACTTGGTTCTTAAATATATCCCAAGTTTTATGGTTTCCCTCCACAAGTGAGGCTACTTTTGAAATAGCCAGTTTTGATATGTTTTGATAGCAGTACATTTAAAAGAAAAATTGCTTGAAATAGGAGTTGAACAAATAATAACACAGATATATCCTAAAGTTCTTGTTAAATAATCAGTGTCTATTGTATGCTAGTTCTTCTTTCTCCTTTACAATTTATTTCTTCCTTCTAATAATTTCTTCTGCTAATTTCATAATAACTTTGCCAAAATGCTTTAATGTGCTCACTTTAATATAATTAGCAGGACCTTAAATGAAATTCAGCTATCTTTAAATCAGTATATGAATCACTAAAAACATTTCAAAAATAACATAGCATTAAATTTGAGCCCTTATTTTTTATTTCTTTTTCTCCATCTTCCTTTCTTCTTCCTTCTTCTCTCTTTTTCCTCCTGCTGCATGGATTTTCCCCAACTATAATTACTAAAAGCTAGTATAAAGAGGAGGCTTTGATGCTAATCCAGGTCTTACAATAATTTTCCATATGAAAGTGCTTAAGTACATCTGTGTCAAATCATATGACTAATAACATAGTGGGATATTACATATTCAGATCATACTCTCACCAGACATTTCTCAAGTACATTTGTCACAAACTTCACAGTGCAGTTGTATATGTGTCAGAGATGGGTCTCCTGGGAGATAACCATCAAGGTGCTGTGAAAGAATCATGGACTTTTTTGTGGCTTTGAATAACCTAGTATCTCAGTGTTCTCATCTGTAATGTAGGGATTACATGGAAACAAAATAGTAACTTTAATGTGTGGATTACTTAATCCACATATATGACAATGTATTTAGATCCTCAGCTAAGTGTCATTAATGCTACTGAGATACCTTCACTCCACATCTTTTTATTTCCAGTATTGAAATTGTAATATTTCTTCATGGAATATGGTGATTTGGGCTTCACAGTAGGTTGTCTAGATTAATCAGAATGTACTTTTCACTCCTTAGAACAAGAGAATCCTATAAGAATCTTTCATATTCTGTGGAGTAAGACACAGATTCTCATTTCTACTATTATTCCATAGTGTTCCAAGAATCTCCCAGCACCACAAGCATGCCCATGTCACAAGCTCTTGTTCCCTTGTCTAAATGTATCTGTTTGATATAATCCTGCACATAGTCATAATAAATGGGGAAACTAAATTCATTACTTGAATTCATTAAGTGTACATTGTTGAGTGTGCAATGATTACTACCATAAAGCATAGATGGAGAAGTTTATTCAGAATTAGTAATGTATTGGGAAGTCAGGTTCAAACCAAATATATTCATGTGAACAAATGAATAAAATAAAGACCACAGAGTCTTATAGTACACTAAAGATTAAATAAATGTTAATATGGGTAGTGGAGAAAAAAATTTAAATACTTATTTAAAAGACTATTTTCTTTCCTTTGGTTTAAACACTTATTTATTAGATATAATGTATACCTCTTTTATATTCATTACAATAAACAAGTACAAATGACTTCACAATTTTGTGGAAATTTTCAAATTTTGCATTTCATGAAAGAACTCTAGATTTGATATTTTAGAATGCCAATGTTTAAATTTAGAGTTTATAAGTGTTAGTTATGACATATATTTTAAATCAGTATGTGCAAACATGCACTCATTAATTTGCCAAGCATATTTTTAGTTTTTGCATCCACTATTGGATTGCTCTGTAACATGCAAACTTTGATTAAATACCAAACTTTAGTTTTTATATGGGGCATTGAATAAATTTGAGGTGATTATTTAATTTTTATCATTCAATCAGTTTTGAAGTATAGTCACATTCATATTTTGCAGGTGATGCCCTTATCAATAACTATGAACATGTATTACTAAGTGAAAATTAGGGGATCAAACAATGATCAAGAGCAGCAATTAAATTAATATTTAAGAACCAAGTCGGGAATATTCCAGTTCAATTAAGTAAAATAATTACTTACAGAAAAGTAATTATGTAAATGCTCAGTACACTGAGCTTCCTGGCTGAGAATTCAGACAAACAAATAAGACAGAGATAAGTGGATAAGAGCAGGGATTGTGATAATTTTGGGGTGAGTAAAGTGTGAGCTTGGAGAGAAGGGAAGAGTGAGTGTTCTCAGGAATAAAAATACAGATTTTAATATGCTCCAGTAACTCCTAGGCTTTAGTATAGATCTACAAAATCAGATCATTCTTACTTGCTACTTTAAAATTGTAAGAAAAGTTTTCCTTCTTTTTTAATTTTGTTTTTTATATTTTATTATTTTATTTTGGTATCATTAACATACACTTACATGAGCAACATTGTGGTTACTAGATTCCCCCACTATCAAGTCCCCACCAAATACCCCATTACAGTCACTGTCCACCAGTGTAGTAAGATGCTATAGAATCACTACTTGTCTTCTCTGTGCTATACTGCCTTCCCCATGCCCCCACCCCACTACATTGTGTGTGCTAATCATAATGCCCCTTTTACCCCTTATCCCTCCCTTCCCACCCATCCTTCCCCAGTCCCTTTCCCTTTGGTAACTGTTAGTCCATTCTTGGGTTCTGTGAGCCTGCTGCTGTTTTGTTCCTTCAGCTAAGAAAACAAGTTTTCATATACAAATTGTCTAGTCCTTTCCTGGTGGCTTGTACCCTCATGAATATTTCTGTAAGGTTCAGGAGAAAGTGCAATAATGTCTTCATCCCAGGTCTGCCTGGCCTGGCAGTACAGGTCTCTGTTGATTTTCTAAGGCCAGGGCTGCTCCTTGTAATGCAAAAAAGAGGTGCTATCATCTCACCAATAACCCAGTTGGGTATAGGGTTATATACATATGAGGTCAGGGTAAGCTTATTAATAGCAACTATTTTTACTTTCATAAGTGTTCCTGTTGGATGACAAATTATATGGCCAGTTACCTTAGTGTGTACATACTTCAAAAACTGCCTGGGCCTCAAATGGTGTGACCATATCATTATAGCTCTATCTCATCACACACACACACACACACACACACACACACACACGCAGCTATTCCAGAATCCGATGCATTCTAGGCCTGAAATAACATGACTTTCCTACAGTCTTTTTCTTTTTTGCACAGCATTTTCCTGGTCATTACACTGACTTTTCTTTTAGGGACCTCTGTTATTCTTCTGACCATTTGGTCTCAGTCAGGGACTCTATATACATTGGACATACTTAATCACATTTATAGCCTCCACATTACTACCAGGAAATTATCATGTTCTTTTATAAACCTTCAGGGGAAATAGACACATAAAAGTTTAATTTAATTGTAACAGTCAGTATCAGGTAAGACTTGGGCAGATCCTTGCCACACCAAAATGTCTTGTTAGAAAGCTTTGCCCTCATATCAAGGAAGAGGTTCTATACCATCTATTATGTAAGTAAAGTAGGCCATTCTATTCATTCTTTCCAGAACTAAGATAAAGTTGTCCCAAAGGGAAATCCTAGTGTTCTTCTTAGGAGGCAGAAACTAATTGCCAAATCTAATTGAAATCTTTCCAGCTTCAAATATATAAAAATCAAAACTCTACTAGACACCTACATTATTGTGGAAGGTAATTTAGCTATAAACTCATTAGTTCCTCCAGCTCTAGGAATTATTTACAATTTTTATAGAAGTTGAGTACATGAATAAGTCAGAAGAGGAGATATTTGAATGGAAATGGTGTTTCTAAAAATGTTTCTTGAAAGTGTAGGACTTCTAGTGCTTTGCAATGACCTACTTTACAGCTTAGAGGTAAAGCGCAAAAGGACTGAAAAGTTTCCTTGACCAGGATGGATAGCAAAAACCACATTATGATGGATGAGCTCAACTAAGTAAAGGGCAGGAAGTAAAAAATAAAATATAATAAATCTAGATTCTTAAAGTTCTAGCCCAATATGATGATCCTGATAGTCCAGGAAACCATTTCAGCTTCTAAGAAATGACAGAAAATAATATTGCATCATGTTGGAAGATTCTTCCTGAGTATGAAGTAAATGACTTCAGTGTTAAAAAGGTAAGAAGCTTTGGTGCAAGGTTTAGAAATGATAAGCATGGGGTATAACTCTTTATGAGATATGGATGACAGAGTAAATGTAAGAAGTGACATGTTGACAGCAAGGAAAGCAAGCTCCCCAATGAGACCAGGCTGTTGGTGAAAAGCTCTGGGAAGGCACATGGCATCACACGAATTACTCATTCTCTTGATGTCACTTTCAAGGAGATAAACAGATGATGTTGAATGGGCTATAACTTAGGACATATATTAATTCAGTCTCTGAAGAAGTACATCATAATTGCTCAATTAGCAGATACAGAACATCCAAGGGAGTTTATGCTTCATTGGAAATGAAGAGCTTTGGAACAGCAAGATTTATAAAGTACCACTCCAAATATTTCTAAAGGAAGCAGAAAAACAGAGTGGTATTTTAGATATTCTCCTTCATTTATCTGGGATGACTTTTTTTAATATGGGAGGTTCTCAGATCTCTTAAATGAAAAAACTGAAAAGCATACTAAAGATAAGAAAACCTTTAAGGGTCTATTTTAAAATAAAAGTGCAAAACACTCTTGCTACATAAATATTAGGTGGCAAAATGTACAATGATGTATTCATAATAGGTTTTGAATTCTGCCTTGAGTCCCTTGATAGGAACGTATGCTGTTGTTATTCTTTGCTTACTTTTGTGATAAAGCATTTAAAAATGAATTCCTATGCTCCAGCAAACTTTAAGAAAAATTTAACAAATGCATGCAACATTTGTTTTACCTGAAGAAGGGATTCCTCAAAGCTCAACCCAGAAAGGTTCATGGAAAACAGCAAACGTACACACCATTTGTCAAAACAAGTTTTGAATACAATTTATTGACCGGTTAATAAAGGAGAAACAAATCTTGCAAATCAAAACAAGGTGATTAAAACTTGTTATTTTCTTGTCTTCTTAAAAAGCAAAGGGGTGAAACAGACAAGTAAAAACAACATCTCATTGTGTGTACACACAAAATGTCAAAATTAAATTTCAAGTCCATGCCTCTATGGGACTGGTTTATTTTATGTGGCTTTGCAAATAGAAGGGAGATTAGAGGAAGGCAGGGTGGGATCTCACAGGTGAATGATTCCCAAGAAAATATTCCCCAGCACTGGCTGAAAGAGGATAATCACATATAGTGTTAGTTTGCCAGTTTTATTCATTGAAGTGAAACCAATAGATTGTAAAATAAAGCGGCAACAAAACTCCTTTTCCTTTGTTGTGAGAATATGTGGGAACAATGTAGTAGCAGAAATATACTTTAAACAAGATTATGGGAGAGGAAAAAAATCAAAGACAAATAAAATTTAATAGAAAGCATTGTTGACACTTACTTGGGCTTTGTGCAGGGCACAGTGCTGAAGGCTTGTCACACATCATTTCCTTTAGTGCTCAAAGATGTTTAGCCAAGGGGTTGTGAAATGTGGGAAGCTGTGACCCACATGTTTAAATCCTGTAGCATAATTGTACTTAAAAAAATATTTCAAGATGAGAAATTTGAAAATATTCAAATCTTTTACTTTCATTTCTTGGAGACAGTGAATGAAACACATACTCCCCAAGGAATATTTCTTTTAAGTCTCATTAGGCGCTCTTTAATATCACCTATGTGCTTCTCTTAAAATCTGTTTTAAACCACCCTTCTCAATGCCTGAAAAGAGTTTTCCAGTTCTTGTTTTTTTCACCATCCTTCTTTCATTCTCTTTTTGTCAGATAAGACACCCCAAATGCCCAAGAAGTGGTTATCTACTATTGGTTAAACTTAAAGATCAGGGAGGAGAAATGAATGAAGTGAACCAAGTCAGAATCACTTTTAGAGGATAATAGAAGGGAAATATTAGAAGCTTTTATTTTGTATTTTGTGTCTTGTCATATGTATATTGTAATTGCAGAGATGATGTAAATAACCCTTATAGAAATAACGTAAGGTAGCCACCCCTCTCTTCCTACAAGTGGAGTGGAGTCACCAAGGACTAACCCCCTTTCTCACTGAAATGAGCCATAATGATATGGTCTATCAAACAACAGCCAAAAAGCTAATGTAGAATCATCTGTGCCTTCCTAGTTGTACAGTCTTTATAGTATACTATGTATAGTCTGTTGGATAATTATTTATAGAGTAAAAATATTGTGTTTCACTTAAAAAACACCAAATCAGTAAGATAAAAATAAAGATTACTTGGAATCTAGGTGACTTTCTCCTAGAACTGACTTTGTCATAATAAAGGAAATTACTAGCTACAGTTCTTAATTACTAAGTGCCCCCTATGTAAGAAGCTCAGAGAGAGTTCAAATAATCCCATGAGTGTGGCTGGGAGGCTCTATCCTAGGGGAGTCCAGATTCGGGAGGAGTCATCCAGGTCTCTGCAACAGCTCTCAGGTTTTATTGTAGCCCAGTTTTCCTCAAAGCTGGGGTTATTTAAGGTATAGCACAATTATTTGGGGTACTGTTAAAAGAAAAGAAAGTCAGACACTCAGATTCCTTCCTGACAGAGCATGACTAGGTCTTGGGTAGAATATGGGAATCTATGTTTCTAACAGGAAAGCCTCATGAATAAGATTTAGATGCTCCAATGATCCCACTTTGAGAAACATTGCCTTATAGTTCAACTGGTGGTAAAATCGCCTTTTACAGGCTAATTACATGGGTTAGTATACATGGGACAGATGAAGTTCTCACCATATTTGCTGGTTTCATGGTTGAACTCCCACTGGCTTTTTTTTTTTTTTTTCCAAATTGTCAGCCTTTTTTTGGAAACTCCATGGAATACCAAGTATTCAGAACAGACTGTAATTTCCTCAATTGCTTGTAATGTACCACAGAAAAGAGTTTGAAATTGTCACAGTAATCCAAGACTAAATTAATTTCAGGTGTGTGCAGCTTAAAAAGGTGATAATTGGGTAGCAGATGAACTGACATAGTAAGTAGAAAACACACGTAATGGTTGTTTAGAAGTATTTCACTGCTGAGACATACAATAAAAAATTTAAGTCAGTCTTCCTATTAGAAAATTACAATACCACTAGCCAGTAGATTATGAAATTTAATTTAATTAAACACATCTTTTGTGAAACTCAACTGTGTGTCAAATTGTTTGTTAAATATAGAACATACCATAATGAGCTCCTAATCAAACATATTTGAAATAATAAATCACAGAGCAAAATGTTGAAAGTTATTATGCCAACCTAGGTTATGGATATACTACAGAAATGAGTAGTTAATTCTAGTAGAATGGTAACATGGTCTAGGGATTTGGGAAGGTAGTGGGGGAAAGAGAATTCAGGCAAAACCCAGGGAAGCTTTGTGTAGTAAGTAATAACTGACCTTAGTTGGTACTTAATTGGTACTTGGAACTCATCATTTAAACCAACTTGTAGAGGACATGAAGGGGGTGAAGATATTGCAAAGGAAGTTGTATCTGCAAAGCATGGGTGTGCCCATCGATATGGACCTTTGGTGAAACCCTAAGATGTTCAGAGCATCTGAAGAAGCACAAAAAAACAGTTTAGGATGGGAAAGAAATGAGGTGGAAGTGTTCCAAATGATCCACCTCGTGAGGGCTCCTCTATGCATGATAAGCCATTTGGTTTGTGTTCAGTAGAAAACAGAATGCATTTTCTAGAGGGTTTAAAGCAATGGAGGGAGATTATCACCTATTCATTT
This sequence comes from Manis pentadactyla, assembly GCF_030020395.1. Lineage (NCBI taxonomy): Eukaryota > Metazoa > Chordata > Mammalia > Pholidota > Manidae > Manis > Manis pentadactyla. Next base: position 124,248,994 of record NC_080020.1, read on the forward strand.
TGATAGAACTCTCTGATGACAGCATAGAAGTACATGGAATATACTTTGAACCTGAGGAAGGGAATCCATGAAGAGACTGGCAGAGACTCCAGGGCTTGAACTAAGGCAGCAGTAGTTAGCATGGAGAGAAAAGAGTGAATCAGAGATATATTTTAGAATTAAAATATTAGCTGAGCTTGGATGAGGAATAAGTGAGAGAACTCAATTACTGGTTGGCATGATTTGGTACGTAGTGGTACAATGCCATAGAACTCAATCAGTAGAAATAATTTTAAGAAATCATTTTGTAAGAGGAGCTAAATTCCTGACACCCAGACTTGTTTTGCAATTTCCCAGAATATTATATAGCAACTCTAGCATATGTATGCATCAGTACCAGCCAGGGATCTTTAATTCATAAATTTACTAAACTAACCTATGAATTTGTTGACAATGATTGAATCCATATTCTATAATAAGAATTACATGTAAATTACTCAAGTTAATTCAAGCATAAATATAAGCAACAAACTATAAATTGTGTTTATATTTAACTCATAAATAATGGAAAAATTATTATGTTTTCTCTTTGGAATATTAATAGATTCATCTTTCTCTCAGATATGCAGATCTTCATTGTTGCATAGCTTACGGATTTCACAGTTCTATGACTGGTTGTCATTCCCTTCTTACATGGTCCTTACTATTATTTGTAGAATGTCCTCATCAGTTCTGCCTGAAAATAGTTCTGAAACCTTTACCCATATATAAAAGCTTTTTATTTCTTTGTTTTGTATGCTTTGCAGAATTCTGGCTAGCTGTGTTCTTTGTTGACCTAAATGCTGACGTATGGTATTATATACTTTCTCTCTTTTTTTTTCCATTCCACTCATATATTCCTTCTTTTTCTTCTTTCTCTCTCTCTCTTCAGTTCTTTTATCTTTCTGTCTCTTTTCCCTTAGTTGTATTGTCCTCTGTGATCAATAGCTCCACCTTTACCAGGAAAAATTGACTAGATCTGGATTTTTAACTAAAAATATGTTCTATACTATAATAGCACCCTTATAATCAGCACCATTATATGTATTTGCATATTAGCACCATTTTCATATGTATTAGCACCTTTTAGAGTCAGATGCCCAGAACATAACTCAAAATTTCAAGCAAACAAAAAAAAAAATAAAGGGAATTCATTGTACCAAAACCATCAAATATTAAGGATATACTAAAACATTTCAAACATCATCAGTACTCTATTGATTTAAAGTATTTTACCTCTGCTTTTATGCTTTTTATTTTCAGCATATAACTTTATTCTGTTGATCATATGTCTCTACAAGCTGAAAACAAAAATCTCAGAGGGCTGATTTTGTATTCATTCCTACAGCCTTATGAGAAGGGAAAGAGACATCTTCTTTGCCAGATCTAGGTTATCTTGCAAGCCCAATGCATGATCAATGTGTGTCCAGGGAGAATGGAGTAAATGACTTATCTAGACTGTGTCATGTGATTACTCCTATAAACAAGGGTATTTCAATTAGCAACCCTCCCCAGGATGATAGTTACAGAGAGAGGCAAATATGGAGTTCTTTCAGAGGCAGGGTTTGATATGGACAGACCCTAAAACTAAATAGCCATTATAGCTTACAACATTCTTTATTACAATAGTAAATATCAGAGGCATTCAGTGTGATTATTTCACACACAGTATCCTGCCATCAATAAAAAAGAATATTCTTGAAAGGTATTGACTTTTTAAAATATGAATGTGATGATGAGAATTATTTGAGATATGGTGGGTGTGAGATGATGACCAGTCAGAAGCTCAGTGTGTTAGCTGGACTTCAGAGTTGTGGTCAAACTTAGAGATATGGATTTGGAAGTCAACAGCATGAAGGGAGCAGTTAAAAACTGGAAGCATCTCCATGTGGCAGAAATTCAGCTTTGGATCTCTTTTACCTGACTGAGAGCTTGGCACAAAAATTTACTCAATAAAAGTTTCATGAATATCTGGGGTAAAGAGTGTGGGAGTCATTTCTTCCAGCTTTCAGATTCTCATTGACACATGTTCTACATTGACATAAAGACTTGGATCAGATGACTTAAATTGGTAGACACTGTCGAGCATAAAGATCTGTAGACTATACCTAAATAAAACACATTTTCAGGATTTAGGCTTAAAGTCATTGGGGGAAATGCCAGGAAACAGTTATAAAAAAGTTGCAGAGAACAGCTGTTCCTAAAGAGACCCTCCAACATCATTTTTTTTCTGCTTAAACATCTGTGCAGGTGGGTCTCCAACAGTTAACCAAGTGAATTTCTAGCACCTTCTTGAAGAAAACATGAGAAAAATGATGAGCTGTTCTCCAATTTTGGGGAATAGTTCCAAGATGAAATCACTTTTCTATCTCCAAAAGGAAAAAGAAAAGGAAATGAGGGTGAAAAATAAACAATAGTATTTTTTGAATGCAGAGGATTTTGTGTATCAGATTGAGTGTAAAATGTTTCACACTATGGTGGTTAACATCAACCACATGCCACTACACCATGCTGTTTTTCACATTTATTTTAGCATTTGATTCTTCAGAATAAAATCCCCCTATTACCGATTTTAAAACTTTAGAATTAAGAAAATTTAAATGACCTTACCAAGTTTATAGAGCTGGTGACTGTTATTCGGGAGGATGATGGAAATCTTTGGATTCGGGGCTCAGGACAAGTTCCACTTTACCAGAACTGCTGTACTGCTTGGCTGCTTTGGACTAACTCTTGCTAAATCTCCATGGGACTGTAAAACAAACATTTTTATTGAGTAGATAACATATTTAGTTGTAAAACTTGTCAAACCATTCACAAGACCATATGTTGTTATAATTGTCTGGACTGTGGGTTTGATTATCAATTCAGTCAGGATAGCTATACTACTTGAACAAATAAGCAACCAATAGTTTTCTCAACATTGCTCAGAATTTTTAATTCTGTTTAGACACGCTATTGTATTTACATTGGCAAGGCTAGTTTCTAAGACTAGTGAACTAGCTGGGTGTATTAGTTTACTATGGCTTCCATTTACCACAAATTTAGTGGCTTAGAAAAATGCAAATTTAATATTTTACTTTTTTTTTTTTTTTAGCTCAGAAGTCTAACATGAGTCTGAAGCAAGGTGCTGGAAGGAATGCATTTCATCTGGAGGCTCTAGGGAGGACAGATTTCCTTGTGTTTCCCAGCTCTTAGGGGCTGTCTGCATTCCTTGGTTTGTAGCTGTGTTGTTCATCTTCAAAGCCATTGGTAGCCAGCAGAGTCTTTCTCAGGCTTATCATTCTGATTCTACACTTTCACAGCCAAATCTCCTTCTTTGACTCTCTTAAGGAAATTTGTGATTACGCTGAGACTTCCTGGGTAATCTAGGATAATTCTTCCATCTAAAAATCTTTAATTTAATCACACCTGCAAAATCCCTTTTTGTAAGAGAACATATTCACAAAGTCCAGGGATTAGGATGTGGGCATCTTTGGAGAAGGGAGAAAAGAGTTATTCTGCCTACCATAGCAGAGTCTGATTTTCAAGTTTATGGTTTCCACACATTTTCATATTTCCAGTCTGTGTCAGCATGATTTGTTTGTGCTGATTCTACTTCCCCAGTTTAGTTCTTTTGGGACTCTTAGTTCTCTCCATTTTCAATTAGAGTTTTTTAACAAAATGTACAGGTAAAGATTATAAATGAATACTAATATTTCCCTCATACTGGCTAAAATCAATATTCATCGCATACTTACCAAAGATAAAATTATCTTAGATTAGCAAAAATAACTATTAAATCAAGGCATTGTGTTATTTCAAAGCTGTCCTTTAGTGTCTTTGGCTGGGAGATACTAGTTAAGAAAATCTATTAAAAATATTTTCATGTGAAATCTTGATTAAAGGGAATTTTATAGGGCCTTAAAACATCAATTAAAACTTGATTAAATTTTACAGCCCCTGAAGACTAATAATACTTTCTCTTTCCACATGACAAAGAAATATGCCCTATATACATAAGGCTCATTAACAGTGTCATGGCTCTAAAAATCTGCATGTAGTAATTATTCCAAAATAACTCTTGACCAAAAAAAAAAAAATTCTCTAAACTGAGACCACCAACAGAATTTCATGAATGTCTATTCATTAGAGAAAATGTTTGCCAACTTATGTTTTTCTAAAAAGTTTCCATGTCCTGAGTTTTGACAAAGTACTTCTGTGGATCAGCTCATCATATTGTCCTGATCATATCACATTAAAAGAAATTCCATTATTGTCCAGCAAGTCTCCCTGCAGTCCCTGGATGCACCAATGTGGAATTTTCCACTGCTCTCACCTTCAGCACGGTACATGATCCTTAGCATTCAATCACCAAAAGCAATAGGTGCAATATGGAGTGGTAAACCAAAGCTCAAAAAATTGATATTTTCCTCCTACAAGAGCACATGCATCAATTGATAAACACTGAGCTAGAGGAAAAAGCATTTCTATTATTAGTTCAGAGCACCAATCATACTATCCAAGGCATTTTTTTTTCCAGTGCGTAATGGAAGCCAGTTAATGGCCCTTATATGTCAATGTCAGCTGCCTCTATCCAACAGTAGGTAGTTGTTTCTGATTTAACCTTAATTGATAGGAGTGGTAGATACACAAAATCAATCAATGGTTTTTGTGGATTCAAAAGGGGATTCTCATATAATCCTAATGAATTCTGTCAGCTGGCATTTGTATAGTTGAACTGCTGTCATAAATACAGTGAAGAGTTGAAACAGTGGTCAACTTTCCTTTAAGAATTTTGGAAAGGGTTCAGTTTTTCATAATGTTAAGACAAGATATTTTTAAGAATCTTCTTTGAGTATTGTGTATGTATACTTTTTTTAATGTGATAAAAAGTAAATCTCTTCATTTAAAAAGAACCTTCTTCATCAATATTCAGTTCTAAATTGAGTTCAAATCGGAACACCTTATGATTGGTTATCTAATTTTCTGATTTTCTGTTGGTAATTGAGTTTTTAGATACATTTTAGTCCTATTACATTTGCTCTTCTCATTGTATTAAACAATAAAATGGTAAGTATTATGTAGTTTCTTAGAGTACTCACAGCATGTTAGCATACTTCATGTGCTTTACTGCTCTTTATAAGATTGGATATTGGTAGGGCACTTAATATTGTGTCATAGAATATGGCTAAGGCCAGAAAAATTAACTTACCTACTTAAGGTTAATACTTCTAATGATTTATAATAATTGGATCTTTCCCCTTGATCTGCTGATGACTAATAACATGGTCTTCCTACTTTATCCTGCTGCTCATCCAGGTCTTTGGTGCCAGAGTAAAACACTGCAAATCCAAGTCATTCCAATTTTCCACAGGATTCAAGACACTCATAGAGAATGAAGCCTGACCTTTGAAGCACATAGAATGCAGTCTAACTAGTAACAGGAATGCTGTGGGGGAGTTCAGTTGGGAGACAGAGGAGTCAAGAGTACAAGGTGAGGAAGGAATTCATTACAGTGAGAGTGTTAGGGAATGACAGAACAGAATAATAAAGGAAGTTCATTAAACTGCGACTCAGCATGGGGCACGTCCCCTGCTACCTCCTTAAGCCAGTGTCACCTGGCGTCCAGTGTCCACTTAGATCTGCACAGCGCAGGAACTGAGTCCCTACCAATCCAAATTTGGGGGGAGCTGCAGAGCACTGGATGGAGTGAGATTATGTTCTGCGAACTTCCTGTAAGTAAAGAAAGGAGACTTTCAGGCAGGCTACTAGAGAGCATAACTGTAAACTGCAGTTTCAGGTCACTTAGGCAACAGTAATTTGCAACCCCACATCTGAGCTCTCAGAGGTCCCTCGCTACGTGTCTGAGATGGGACAGAAAGAGTGAAGGTTTGAGCTGAAATCTAGAGGATTAAAATGACAAAGCAAAGTAACAAAGACACTTAACCACTGGAAAAGCACAGAGACAAAATATTTAAGATGAACAGTGAGAAGTTTATTTAAGGCAAAAAGGAGCACACTCAGAGAAAGGGGAGTGTGGGCTACCCTAGAGAAGACGCACCCCTAAAAGTCTGGGAAAAAGTCAAAGACGCACTTACAAAGTGTGGATGACCTCAGAGAGAGGTGCGCCCTGAAGGGTTGAAAAGTGAAAGTCTAAAGTTATGCACTTAGAAAGTGTGGGTGTCCTCAGAGAGAGGAGCACCCTGAAAGGTTGGGGGTTCCCCTTTTTAAGGACTTTTTCAGGAATGTGACAAAGGACTGGGGGTGCAGACTTGTTAAGTGGTCCCTGAATATTTAAAATTAACTTAACACAAGGAATTTACTGCTCTGATTTCTCCGAGAGATACTGGTGTCTTGGTGTGGGAGCATATCAAACAAGACGGCCTGCCCAGCCCCCAAGGTGGGCTGAGCCATTGTCTGTTTGCTAAAGACTAAGATAAGAATCTTACCTCTTAACTTCCTGAATTTTAAAATGCAATCCCATCTTAAGATGGAATCCTTCTTACTGTTCACTATGTTGTTTATGGCTGCGGCCTGCATGCTTAACACAATAAAGACATGGGCTATACTGAGGTGTCCTCCTTTATCTGGGGAATATTCAAACATTCCAGGCCAAGTTACTTCTGGCTTTTTTTGAATCTCTTTTAGGGGATTTCCTGGCCTCCTTCTCTTTCCACCCCACTCATATCTATTTTCCTGCCTAACCATACTAGTGAATAATTACACATAAACAGATATGGGAAGGTCCTATCAACTCACTGGTATCATTTGCTTATTTACAACACTAAAAATCTTAAGATTTTTAAAGGTGCCTATATCAATAGTGATATTCTAGGCTCCCAATATAACTTTAATAATTTATTAATTTTTTTCTTAACCCATGTTTCTTGTTTGGAAAACTGATAACTGCCTTTATTTTTTTGTTCCTCTAAAAAGTGACAGTAAAATATTTTTTCAACTATGAAAGTTTGGTTTTCTATAAGGCTTACTTTATATTGACCAATCTGTAAATAATGTCCTTTCTGTGTAAAAGCATGAAGCTAGAAAATTATTCTTCTTCGATGAAGATCTTTAGTGTAGCCTGAAGCCAGAAAGAGCAGAAATCCTCATCTTGTCCCGGGCTCTCTACAGTAGGTCATGCATCTGCACCGAGCGTTTGCTTTCCACAGGCGGTTGGAAACATACCATGCACTATGGAATTTTTCCATACCATATAGAACAAATATCTATAAGCCATTTTCACTTGACAGAAATAATCAAGATTAGATTACTTATAAAATAATTTTGTAATATTACTCAACAACTTTTAATTTAAATACAAATTAGGGATTCACAGTGTTCCAGGCAGGTAGGAAAATATTCACTCTCCTTAACATTCATGGACATAGAAAGGGCAGTGTTATTAATCAAACCATCACATGTTTATTATTACAAATTGTTTCAAGTGCTACAAAGGAAACATTCAGAGCTCTATGAGGAGGAATCACATGGGCACTGCTGGGCTGGCAGACTGCATCTTTATTAACATGCAAGGACTATTTTCTCTGAATCCAAGTGTTTTGCCTCTTCTTTCATCCTTGGGTTTCAATTATCCAACCTTATTTTTCCTGCGGAAGAATGGTCATGCTTAAATATACTCTTAAATATACTAATAATACTAACAGTATTTATTATTGAATTAGAATTCTTGCAGATGCATTTTTTCTTTTGCTAATAGCTATCAACATCATAATAGATCTTTGTCCCAGGGCAAGATCCCAACTGGTATTTGCAGAGAACCCATCTCTTCTAAAAGGGGCACAGAATTAAGAGATTTCCTATAATTGGCTCATCTGAAACAGCAGGGGCTGTTTCTCTTTGAATAACACTATTTTGCAACATTTTGGAAGATGTTAAGTCTTTTGTCAATTCTGGCAAAACTGAGATAATGGAAACCCGTGGGCTAGGTAATTGCTGTGGAAGAACTCAAATAATTGTGGCAAAACTTCACCTGGGACAATATACTTGATTTCCAGCCTCCCTTGTTTTGCTCTTGTCATGCTGAGACCACATCAGGAGAAATTTCCTGGAGCAGAAGAATTACAGCTACCTTTTCCCTCAGAATTTAGGGATCCCAGGGCATTTGGCAAGAAAATACATTTCTAAAATTTCTGCTTCATTACAAAATTACAGCTCTTTCGTTATTGAAAAGTGTAAAATAATACTTTAAGTAAGCCCTGTCCAATTGCTTTTTTTTTTTAAGCAATATGTTTATATAGTCTTGGCATGTGGTAAAGATATGTATTTTAGTAATAGTAAGGCTGTGGGGAAAACGTTTCCGACTTTCCTGACTTGGACTCCTCTGAACCACCGTGGCAAGGCCCGTGCACCCCTCCTGTGTGCCCCATTGCCCCTTGAACTTCAGTTTTCAACATTCTGCGCTGGGAGTCCTTCCTCTTTGTATACTGTTTTCTTTCCCTTGAGATGCAAGGTCCTGATAGGTAAAGAACACGACCACCTTTCTCAAAGGTGAAAACCCTGCACTTAACATACACTAGGAAGTTAAGAGGTATTTGCTGCAACAAGGCCATTCTTTCGTTTCTATGGGCAGTATACATTTCTCCTATGCTCCATATCAATGATTCTATGTATTTCTCTTTTATTTATATAAAAATTATATATAACAATAGACACTTGTTACCTTTATTTTTCTCTATGAAATTTATCTGTTAATAAATACAAGGAGTCAAGAAAGGTAACTCCTAGGGTTAAATAAGAAATTTATATTTTCTGTTACTCAAGGGAAGTCATGTGCCATTAATTCTGTAAAAATTCTAGATTCTGAGAATTCTAAACTCAAAGGAAGGAAAAGTTTAAAACTGATCGTGATTTTTTTCTTTCCCTCTTTTCATTTGTGCACAAGCAGTCAGGTCATTATGGTGGTGTTTTGATTTGGTTTCTGTTTTATTCTCAGTCTTTATAACTAAGTCAGTGTGTCTGTTTTGTTTTTAGACTGGGAATCATCTTGGCAGAACAGTTGTTGAAAAGTATTTGCTCAGTACATACATGTTCTTTTCCATTTTTTAATTGGATTTTTATTAGGACCAACATATTTCATGTAAATGCCCAATAAAAAGTTTTAAAAAATTAAAATAATACACTATGGCACAAGGTAGTATATGCATTTAGATTTTTTGTGTACTAATTTAAACAAGCCTTTATGCACAATGATGTCTTAAAGTTACATTGCTGAAAGTATTTTATTTTCAACAGATCTTTAAGCAGCATTCAGTGTCCCTTTAAGTGAGAAAATGCAAATGATTTCTTAAATTGAAAATTATTGTCGGCTATTTTTTCTCTAAAGTAAAGCCAAAGAGGCATAAGCAGTTTTATACTGCAGGCCTGAAGGATTATTTTGATATATTAGGTGAAACTTTCTGGAAGAAAAACGGACAAAACACTATTTTGTATTATGGAAGGAAAGTGAATAATTATCTTCCATATCTGTAGCTAATACATAGTGTAGTTTTGAAGATAGCAACATTATATTTTCAATTCACAAAAACCTTAATCACCATTGACCCTCTATTTTGTTAATAAATTTACCCCACTCCACAACTCAAATATCACTTCTCGAGGACAGCTGGAATATTTATAGATCCTGGATGACCCATGCACTCCCACCAACTTCCAAGGCCCTGTACAGATAGATTGGATCACATGACTATTCCTGGCCAATGAACTGTGAATGGGAGTGATACATTTAAGAACTGTCCAGTGATTCTCCATCTTCCTTTCTTTGCATCAGTAACCTGGAAGGCATTTTTTGAGAGGGCAGAGCCAAACCATGCTCTATATTGAATTACTGTATGGAAGAGTGCTGTCACAGAATGCCCAAACACAGGGCCAAATTGGTGTGAGTTAAACCTTTGTTATGTTTAACTTCTTATATATGTAATTTAATTTATTAGCACAGGCTAACCAAGCCTGTTTTAATATGCTCCCAAAAATATTTTTTATCTCTCTATTGCATTTATTATCTTCTCCACCTCTACTTCAATAGCAGTCTGCTTTTAATGTGGTGTTTAGTTTATTCCACCCAGCTTTGAAGAAAGCTTTAAAATGTACCATACAGAATGAAAGCTTCATGAGACCAGAGACCCTGTCCTAATCATTGCAATTATACTGAAAAGTACAAATGGTTTGCTTATTTATTTGACACATATTTTTTGAGTGCTTCCATGTGTTAATTATTAAGAAAATTTTGATCTACAGATCAATTAAAAAAGAAATAACAGAATATTGAAATGGCTAATATCCAAATGGAGTACATTCTTTAGAAAGTTCATTAATGTGAGGGAGGAGGCAGTTCTACAAAGTAGAAAAGCATATGCAAAGAGCCTAAGTTAGACAAGATCTTGATTTTGGTAGGACACAAATGACCAGGGCAGTGGGTTATCATCAGGGTGACTGGAACAATTTGAAATCATAGAAGTTAAGAGTAGATGACACACGACCTTGCAGACCAAGGGATTGGGCTTTATATAGTTGAAACTTACAGAAGGGATTGAATAAGTGGGGCAAGATGACCTAATTGTTATTTTTTAAATTCCTCTAGTCACTTTTTGAAATTACTGTTGGAAAATTGTTGGGACAGAAGGAAGGAGACCAGTCAGAGTATTTTGTAGTACATTGGACATAAGATAACAGAGTCTTTGTTTATGGTGGGAATGGAGCTAAAGACAAGAAAATGAAACCCATATGTTATTTGGATGCAAATCAAACAGTATGTACTGGTAATGATTTACAGTTGGAATATCAAAACAAGAGAAAAATCAAAGGTGGTCTTAATTTTGCTTTTAGATTAAATCAAAGTTATGTAGTGTGAAAAAGAAAACTGTGGGATAGAAAGATATATATGCTTTAATATCTAGAGATTATTTAAAAGAATAAAATATCCAAATTCAATATCTTGCTCTATCAATTTCATTCATGATATAATAAACTGATATTAAAATCATAATAGGATATCTAAAGTGAATAGCCACGTGCTTATTTTAACTACTCACTCTAACGACAGAACCAAATCTTCCTGCTGCACTAGGATTGATCAAACCAACACAATCTATAGAATTTTTTCACTCACCTGAGGCTTTTGACTCGCTGTATTCAATTTGAGTGACACTTTTATTTCCTGCTCTCCAGTGTGTTGCTCTTTTTCCTCACATCTTTTCCTTGGCATATGATTTGCTCTCTTGATAAAATGAGATCCTGACAAGGATCACTGGGAAGTCCTTGGTCACCGCTCTCTGGGCCATTAGTTCAGCCTCTTTACATAGTGGCTTCTGCTGCAGACAGACTTCTGAGGGCTGCATCAGCAGTTCTAAGAAGGTTATAGGAGCAAAGCAGTCATGCTTAGGCAAAATGTTCCAGTTTCCTCTTACTACCTATGTACTTGATATATGGATGCCTCTTTTCCTACCTGTATATCAAGGAAATATTTATGCAAGCCATTCTTGAAACCATTCTTAAAGGCTTTGTTAGAGTCTCATTTTCAAAACTGTATGCCATGCAATAAGAGTGTGTACTTTCTACCTTTTCAAGTATTAATGCCTCAGTACTTGCCTGGAGTCATCCTGTATTGTTCATGCCTTTGCTTGATTCACATTTGCTCATCTGGCTGATTCTAGCTCCTCTCCTCTTTCCCCAAGAATAATACTGCACGCTGGGCCCCTGGTAGGCTTGCATTTATTCATTTCCACCTTAGTATATAAATGATAGGATTAGGAAGCACTGAAACATTCCTGTTTTTCAGTAGATCATTGAAACATTTCTGGACTTAACACTATACCAATAGCCCTAGTCTTCAGCAGAGCATGTTTTGATAAATGTGACCGTTGACTCACTGGTAGTCTAACACCTTAAATTGCTAGTTCTGTGGAAAATATTTTATAACAATATTTTAATGGCTTCCCTGTTAACAACCAAGGACAGAACATCTTTCCCTACTTATCCGAGGTCTAATTAGAAGACTAGTCTCACTTCAAATCAGACAGCCTAGTTTCTAGTCTCAAGAATATTTGTGCATTACCTTGCATATTTGTTCATTCATTCCTTTAATCAACAAATAATACCGAGTCTCAGTGAACCAAACAGGGACCTGCACTGTCCTCATGGAACTCATATATTTTTGTTTTGAGTTACATTTACTCAGTTAATCCTCATCAACAGAATTGAGATCATATAATCTTTCTCACAGATTATGTTAAGAGTTAATAACAGTGTTTTGAAATGATAAAGCAATAAAATTTGTGTAATAGTCTTTTTTGGATGATTTTTTTCTCTCTCATAAACCTTTCTTGAGGGTAAGCACTCATCAGTCTTTATCCTAAAGAGGAAGAAGGCAGTATTTCTTTTCAACAGTGCATCTGTTACTTTTGGTTTCAGAAATTGAAGCACTTCAAACTAGCTTAATCAAGGAAAGTAAATGTATTTATTGGAATAACGCTATACATTCTTAATATCCAAGGAGAGCAGATAACCTGTACTAAATAATGGTAAGAGCCAAAGGAGACACTTCAGCTGAAAAAAAATCAAACCAGCCCAGACATCCCTGCATATGCTCATTCTTAATTGCTCCCTCTCTCCAATCTTTTCTTTTCATTTGCTTCTCTAATTGCATGGCTTTCTTGGCCCCCAAGTTTACATGTTCTCCATTCAACAGGACATTTCTTGAGATTAGTCTCTTTAGGATCTTGTCCAAAATTTATAGAAAGTAGAATCATTTAGAAACACTTTTTAAAAGTTAGTACTCAAGTAGAGAATAACTACTTTATTCAGCTGATGCACAGTGAGGAGAATCTGCAGACCAGCCAATTCCCTCAACTGGAAATGAGTTTTCACTGAGGAAGAAGAGGTGGTATGTAGCTTTATAGTCCTGTCTGGGTTACAATTTTCTTCATTTTTACTGCTTAAGTTGTGGTTTGAGCAATTGTTTTTTTCTAGTTTTTGATGTCTCTTCTTTTGTATTATGGTTCTAATCCTTTCCCAAATACTCACAGAACAGTTCTTTTTAGGGCTGTTTCTCTTAGCTTTCATGGTTGTCTACTAGTCAAGGTTCAAGGGAGAAATAATTGCAAAAATAAAGGAGGTGGGGAGTGGATACACGGGAAACAGGAGAGAGAGAAAAAAGGAAAGGGTACTAGGGCCAAAGCAAGTTAACTTAGGTCTAAGACAATATCGTGTCCTGTATTGACCCAAGAGTCTACTCTTGATCCAGTCACATTCAACTGGTGGTGGTGGGTCATAGGGTAGAAATATATACTGGGGTCTTCCTTTGGATGGGGTAGAGGCAGTTTTTAAAGACCCAAAAATGGGCTACCATGGAAGTTGTCTAGCACAGAAAGTAAACCAAGTCAATAAATGAGGTTTCATTAACAATAATTACTGAAGTAAAATACTAACTTCTTTGACTAACAAAATGCCTTGCCAGTCAAAGTTGTCATAAATGCAAAGAAGCACAGAAATTACTGAAGTGGAACTGGATAAATGCAAATAATTCTGTCTAAGGGATTCCTACAAGGAGTGAAGGTTGAGCTAGAGAACTTTTAACATCTAAGAATGATTCTGTGAAGGAGAGCAGGACAGATTATAAAATATTAGACTTGTACAAGCCTACATGCCTCTGACTGCTATCACTTAGTTAGGATTAGCAAGTTTTGCAAAGGAGTTCCATTTACACTTAAAGGTATCTGCATTATAAACTGACCATCTGGAAAGATGACGTACTACAATCAGAAGAAACTATTATTGGTGTCTTTCATTTTATAATGTATTCAATGATCCCAATATATCAGTGAACAGCAATTTCAAAACAATAATATTCATAATTAACCTGATGCAGTCTAACTATTATCAATGGCCATAGCTTAATAGCAAATTATCTCCATATAATTCTAAAGTGAATACTGTATAATTGTGACCCTGTCCTATACAATGAGATAATAATAGATTTCTACCAAGTAGGGTGATATTATGCAGATTCCTCAGTCCACTTATCTTTAGAAACTAATCATATATTACAGGTGGATGGTAGGAAGTAAAGTGTCCTTTTCAACTAAGTTTGTCCACTACTCTTTTTGACCATTCATGAACACTTAAAATCATAGTGTAAGTTCAATGGTTATACACTGTTTATTTGCTTCAGAAATATCTAGTTTGACTATGTGTCACAGTATTTCACTGTCAAAGAACAAAGTAGAGAAGAAGAATATATGCAACATTATACTGGGACTCTATAAAGCCACAGACATTGCATCATGGTTATGTATTTAAGTAGCTGGAAGTCATTTATAGTCTTAATATGCATGGATGATATAATAAAGGACATGATGAACATGGACCTCAAGCCATGTCTGAGCAAGAGATAATGGTGACAATTGTCTAAATGCTGCATATATTCAATACATTTTGACAGATTTTATTAATGCAAATGATTTTCAGAATGTCAGTGTTCAGTTTCTAAGATAAAAAATGTAAATTTTCATTTCTGTAGTTGAATTATATTTCCCTCATGCTAAGGTTAACACTAATTTTAAATGGAATTGGTGTGATATGTATATCTCTATTTTGTGTTAAGCTATTGTATTCTGAAATTTAAAAGTATTACTTTCAGAGCAAAATTATACAACATAGAAATGTGTACTAAACATTCACTGAATAAGTACGTTTTTTAATAAGAAAAACACAGTATGTCAAAGATCCTATTTTCTCTTTACAATGATGTTTAACTACAAAGTTAACTAATGTCCTCTCCTAATTAAGTAAAATCATCTATAAGAAAAGTAAATAGATTGATTTGCAATTAATGGTTGAGGGAACACTCCTCCAGTATTATCTCTTGCTTTAAGTCTGGAAAATTTTCCATTATTTTTCCTTCCTTACATTTTGGGGAAGGTTATCATGACATTCATGAATAAGCTTATATGTATTACATTTTTGCTTCAGCTACATCAATTGGGCCTTGTATATACATATTTACTTGAAACATTCTGCATGATACGTTTTAAATTGCATGCCTCTTACACACACACATCTTTTTTTTTTTTTCTGCTGCAGTTCAAACATAACTGCTGCATTACCAAACATAGACATGCCTTGGGGGCTATAGCAGGAGAATCTGAAAATGGTCAGGATGTGCTTGCTGTAATCTTTAAAATTAAATGTAGGTTCCATGGCAGACCAGATAGTCCAGATAACTTGGAAGACAAATGGATGAGGTTATGAATGGTTACACTTTTTTTACATTGTGAATTCTTTTCTAGCTGTGCTTCTGTTTACATAGCAGGATGACTCTATGGTATATGTCATTTAACACTGATTCATCCAGACCTAGCCCAAGTGTGACCTGACCTACCCTAAATAAACAGTCTTCCTAAGCTGTATCATCAACAGTTTGTCTATCAACAGGGATGACATATTCTATAGAATAAATTCACTCATATACATATATACATATCCCATATAAATTCTAGGTGTACAAAGTCAGTTGATATAACAGATATATTATGTATGTAGATATATGTATATATTATGTATGTGTATATATATATGTATGTATATACATATATAAATGTACACTGAAAATCCATATATTTAAATGAATATCTACTCATTGAACTTCTATTATAGTCTGAATATAAACCATATTACAGGATATTCCAAGCAAATATGGGACCACGGCTCTTCCCTTATTTTATTTACAAATTATTAAGGCAATGCCTTTCTCAAGAATCCCTTCCCTTTTCTTACTTTATGTTTGTTCCTAAAAGCTAAAAAAAGAAGTCAGAAACTTAATGAGAAGTATAAAAGACATCGGAACCACACACAAAAAAAACTATTTCCTTCATATGAAAGTCATTCTGCCTTTGAAAAAATTAATCAAAAGCTGTGTCTTCTCTTATAGGATCTTACAACCAAGTTGTTTGTTTGCTTTAAGGTTGGTCCTAAAAATAGGTGATAAATGGGAACTTAACCTGCATCTCTTTTATAGATGATATATCACAGCCAATGTTAGTCAACATAATCTTAGAGACTTAAGCACCTAGTGTGTTATAGAACATTACCTAGAAGTTTATTGGTATTTATTTTCCCATCCATCGTCTATTTATTTTTTTATAGTTTTAGTGTCTAAGAAGCATGAATGATCTTCTGTACCTGATACGAGCTCTTAAGCACTCATATCCTTCACTCTACATTTTAACATAAACATACAAGTTAGTTACCTTCCCTGACACTTTATTGCATGATATAAACTATAGCAAAATTCCATGTGAATTCAACTATCAAATAAGGAAAATCCCACATTTGCATTCAAAAGTGAAATTGGTATAGGATCAAGTTTCACTTGGTAATTGTTTTAAAATGACTTCAAACCTAGTTGTATTTACACTTTGAATACATTAATTCATTTTATTCTTGCAATCATCCACATTAAACAAGAGTAGATACTGTTATTTTCATGCTAAGTGGAGGAATCACAGTTTGAGGGTAATGAAATAACCTGCTTTCATTCACATAACCAGTTAGCAGCACAGACTAAACTGAAATCAAGGTTTCCAGGCTTCCAATTCTCTATTTTTGAGTGTTACATAATCCAACCAAGTAAATATAATATATTATGGTACAGAAATATCTTTCATACTTTTATACAACTAAAGTCCATTATGATCCTCTGTGGAATTGCACTGAGACATTTTAGCAGTTCTATAAATCATCAGGGTAAAAACTTTTTGCCTATCGCTAGCTATCACTTGAAAGATGAACAAATTTGACTCTTAAATATTGAAGAAATCTGATTTGTAAGTTGGAGATACAATACTCTGCATTTTCATTCTGCCTGAAGAACTCAATTGGAATTCAAAATATATTAATTCATCTTCTTTCTTTCATATCACAAATCATTTATTCTCCTTGTCACTATTGTAGTGCAGGTTTTCTAGTTTATCAACTTTTTCAATTATTTCAAAAGTATATTACAGTAAAATGCTAAAAATTTTTCATCTCTTTCCCTTTTTTTTGATGTTTAAAACAATACGAAAGATGAAAAAGGGAACATACATGTCATTGCAGACCCCGTGAAATTTGCTGGTTAAACTGAAGTTTCAACAGCCGAATTTTTCTAATCGCTTTAGATATACAGACTGATTTTTTTTTTAACTTTTTATTTTGGTATCATTCATCTACAATTACAGAAAGAACATTATGTTTACTAGGTTCCCCCCTTCACCAAGTCCCCCCCACATACCCCTTCACAGTCACTGTCCATCTGTGTAGCAAGATGCTGTAAAATCACTACTTGTCTTCGCTGTGTTTCAGAGCCCTCCCCTTGCCCCCCCCCCCGACACTATACATGCTAATCGTAATGCTCCCTTTCTCTTTCCCCGCCCTTATCCCTCCCTTCCCACCCATCCTCCCCAGTCCCTTTCCCTTTGGTAACTATTAGTCCATTCTTGGGTTCTGTGATTCTGCTATGGTTTTGTTCCTTCAGTTTTCCTTTGTTCTTATACTCCACATATGAGTGAAATTATTTGGTACTTGTCCTTTTCCTTTTGGCTTATTTCACTGAGCATAATACCCTCTAGCTCCAGCCATATTGTTGCGAATGGTAGGATCTGTTTTTTTCTTATGGCTGAATAATATTCCATTGTGTATATTTACCACATCTTCTTTATCCATTCATCTACTGATGGACATTTAGGTTGCTTCCATATCTTGGCTATTGTAAACAGTGCAGCAGTAAACATAGGGGTGCATCTGTCTTTTTCAAACTGGAGTGCTGCATTCTTATGGTAAATTCCTAGAAGTAGAATTCCTGGGTCAAATGGTATTTCTATTTTGAGCATTCTGAGGAACCTCCCTACTGCTTTCCACAATGGTTGAACTAGTTTACATTCCCACCAGCAGTGTAGGAGGGTTCCCCTTTCTCCACAACCTCGCCAACATTTGTTGTTGTTTGTCTTTTCGATGATGGCTATCCTTACTGGAGTGAGGTGATATCTCATTGTGGTTTTAATTTGCATTTCTCTGATGATTAGCGATGTGCAGCATCTTTTCATGTGTCTGTTGGCCATTTGGATTTCTTCTTTAGAGAACTGTCTATTCAGCTCCTCTGCCCATTTTTTAATTGGGTTATTTGCTTTTTGTTTGTTGAGGCATGTGAGCTCTTTATATATTTTGGATGTCAATCCTTCATCAGACCTGTCATTTATGAATATGTTCTCCCATACTGTAGGATACCTTTATGTTCTGTTGATGGTGTCCTTTGCTGTACAGAAGCTTTTTAGCTTGATACAGTCCCACTTGTTCATTTTTGCCTTTGTTTCCCTTGCCTGGGAGATATGTTCATGAAGAAGTCAGTCATGTTTCTGTCCATGAGATTTTTGCCTATGTTTTTTTCTAAGAGTTTTATGGTTTCATGACTTACATTCAGGTCTTTGATCCATTTGGGGTTTACTTTTGTGTATGGGGTTAGACAGTGATCCAGTTTCATTCTCTTACATGTAGCTGTCCAGTTATGCCAGCACCATCTGTTGAAGAGAATGTCATTTCCCAATTGTATGTCCATGGCTACTTTATCAAATATTAATTGGCCATATATGTTTGGGTTAATGTCTGGAGTCTCTATTCTGTTCCACTGGTCTGTGGCTCTGTTCTTGTGCCAGTACCAAATTGTCTTGATTACTGTGGCTTTGTAGTAGAGCTTGAAGTTGGGGAGCATGATCCCCCCCCCACTTTATTTTTCCTTATCAGGATTGTGTTGGCTATTCGGGGTCTTTCACGGTTCCATATGAATTTTTGAACTATTTGTTCCAGTTCATTGAAGAATGCTGTTGGTAGTTTGATAGGGATTGCATCGAATCGGTATATTGCTTTGGGCAGGATGGCCATTTTGATGATATTAATTCTTCCTAGCCAGGAGCATGGGATGAGTTTCCATTTGTTAGTGTCCTCTTTAATTTCTCTTAAGAGTGTCTTGTAGTTTTCAGGGTATAGATCTTTCACTTCCTTGGTTAGGTTTATTCCTAGGTATTTTATTCATTTTGATGCTATTGTGAATGGAATTGTTTCCCTGATTTCTCTTTCTATTTGTTCATTGTTAGTGTATAGGAAAGCTACAGATTTCTGTATGTTAATTTTGTATCCTGCAACTTTGCTGAATTCCAATATTAGTTCTAGTAGTTTTGCAGTGGAGTCTTTACGGTTCTTTATGTACAGTATAATGTCATCTGCAAATAGTGACAGTTTGAGTTCTTCTTTACCAATCTGGATTCCTCCTATTTCTTTGTTTTGTCTGATTGCTGTGGCTAGGACCTCCAGTACCACGTTGAATAACAGTGGGGAGAGTGGGCATCCCTGTCTTGTTCCCGATCTGAGGAAAAGCTTTCAGCCTCACGCTGTTCAACATGATATTAGCTGTGGGTTTATCATATATGGCATTTATTATGCTGAGGTACTTGCCCTCTATACCCATTTTGTTGAATTTTTATCATGAATGGATGCTGAATTTTGTCGAATGCTTTTTCAACATCTATGGAGATGATCATGTGGATTTTGTCCTTCTTTTTCTTGATGTGGTGGATGATCTTGATGGATTTTCGAATGTTGTACCATCCTTGCATCCCTGGGATGAATCCCACTTGGTCATGGTGTACGATCCTTTTGATGTATTTTTGAATTCTGTTCGCTAGTGTTTTGTTGAGTATTTTTGCGTCTAAGTTCATCAGGGGTATTTGTCTGTAGTTTTCTTTTTTGGTGGGGTCTTTGCCTGGTTTTGGTATTAGGGTGATGTTGGCTTCATAGAATGAGTTTGGGAGTATTCCCTCCTCTTCTGTTTTTTGGAAAACTTTAAGGAGAATGGGTATTATGTCTTCTCTGTATGTCTGATAAAATTCCAAGTTAAATCCATCTGGCCCAGGGGTTTTGTTCTTGGGTAGTTTTTTTATTACCGCTTCAGTTTCGTTGCTGGTAATTGGTCTGTTTAGATTTTCTGTTTCTTTCTGGGTCAGTCCTGGAAGGTTCTTTTTTTCTAAGAAGTTGTCCATTTCTCCTAGGTATTCCAGCTTGTTAGCATATAGGTTTTCATAGTACTCTCTAATAATTTTTTGTATTTCTGTGGGGTCCATCATGATTTTTTCTTTCTCCTTTCTAATTCTGTTGATGTGTGTTGACTCTCTTTTTCTCTTAATAAGTCTGGCTAGAGGCTTATTTATTTTGTTTATTTTCTCAAAGAACCAGCTCTTGGTTTCTTTGATTTTTCTATTGTTTTATTCTTCTCAATTTTGTTTATTTCTTCTCTGATCTTTATTATGTCCCTCCGTCTGCTGATCTTAGGCCTCATTTGTTCTTCTTTTTCCAATTTCGATAATTGTGACATTGGATTATTCATTTGAGATTGTTCTTCTTTCTTTAAATATGCCTGGACTGCTAAATACTTTCCTCTTAAAACTGCTTTTGCTGCGTCCCACAGAAGTTGGGGCTTTGTTTTATTGTTGTCGTTTGTTTCCATATACTCCTGGATCTCCATTTTAATTTGGTCATTGATCCATTGATTATTTAGGAGCATGTTGTTAAGCCTCCATGTGTTTGTGAGCATTTTTGCTTTCTTTGTACAATTTATTTCCAGTTTTATACCTTTGTGGTCTGAAAAGTTGGTTGGTAGGATTTCAGTCTTTTGGAATTTACTGAGTATCTTTTTGTGGCCTAGTATGTGGTCCATTCTGGAGAATGTCCATGTGCACTTGAGAAGAATGTGTATCCTGTTGATTCTGGATGTAGAGTTCTATAGATATCTATTAGGTCCATCTGTTCTAGTGTGTTGTTCAGTGCCTCTGTGTCCTTACTTATTTTCTGTCTGGTGGATCTGTCCTTTGGGGTGAGTGGTGTGTTAAAGTCTCCCAAAATGAATGCATTGCATTCTATTTCCTCTTTTAATTCTGTTAGTATTTGTTTCCCATGTATTTTTGCTCCTGTATTGTGTGCATATATGTTTATAATGGTTATGTCCTCTTGTTGGACTGAGCCCTTTTTCATTATGTAATGTCCTTCTTTATCTCTTGTTACTTTCTTTATTTTGAAGTCTATTTTGTCTGATACTAGTATTGCAACACCTGCTTTTTTCTCTCTGTTGTTTGCATGAAATATCTTTCTCCAACCCTTGACTTTAAATCTGTGCATGTCTTTGGGTTTGAGATGAGTCTATTGTAAGTAGCATATAGATGGATCTTGCTTTTTTATCGATTCTATTACTCTGTGTCTTTTGATTGGTGCATTCAGTCCATTTACATTTAGGATGATTATGGAAAAATATGTACTTATTTCCATTGCAGGCTTTAGATTTGTGGTTACCAAAGGTTCAAGGTTAGCTTGTTTACTACCTTACTGTCTGCCTCACTGGCTTATTGAGCTGTTATAAACACAGTCTGATGATTATTTCTTTCCCTTCTTTTTCCTTCTCCTCCATTCTTCATGTGTTGGGTGTTTTGTTCTGTGCTCTTTTTAGGAGTGCTTCCATCTAGAGCAGTCCCTCTAAGAAACCCTGTAGAGGTGGTTTGTGGGAGGCAAATTCCCTCAACTTTTGCTTGTCTGGAAATTGTTTAATCCCTCCATCATATTTAAATGATAATCATGCTGGATACAGTATGCTTGGTTTGAGGCCCTTCTGTTTCATTGCATTAAATATATCATGCCATTCTCTTCTGGCCTGTATGGTTTCTGTTGAGAAGTCTGATGATAGCCTGATGGGTTTTCCTTTGTAGGTGACCTTTTTACTCTCTCTGGCTGCCTTTAATACTCTGTCCCTGTCCTTGATCTTTACCAGTTTAATTATTATGTGCCTTGCTGTTGACCTCTTTGGTTCCCATCTCTCGGGAGTTCTGTGTGCCTCCGTAGTCTGAGCAACTATTTCCTCCCCCAGTTTGGGGAAGTTCTCAGCAATTATTTCTTCAAAGACACTTTCTATCCCTTTTTCTCTCTCTTCTTCCTCTGGTACCCCTATAATGCGGATGTTCTTCCTTTTAATTGGTCACACAGTTCTCTTAATATTGTTTCATTCCTGGAGATCCTTTTATCTCTCCTTGCATCAGCTTCTATGCGTTCCTGTTCTCTGGTTTCTATTCCATCAATGGCCTCTTGCATCTTATCCATTCTGCTTATAAATCCTTCCAGAGTTTGTTTCACTTCTGTAACCTCCCTCTGGACTTCTGTGTTCTCCCTCCAGACGTCTGTAATCTCCCTCCAGACTTCATCCCTTAGCTCTTGCATATTTCTCTGCAGCTCTGTCAGCATATTCATGATTTTTATTTTGAATTCTTTTTCAGGGAATCTGGTTAAGTCTGCCTCTGCAGATCCTTTCTCAGGTCTAACTACCTTGGACTGGACCAGGTTTTTTTTCCTTTTCATGGTGATTGCAGTGACTGTAGGCAGGTTGCAGGTGTGTCAGCTGGGAGAAGAAAGTCCTTTCCTGCTTGCTGGATGCCTTGCCCTTCTCTGCTGCCTGTGATGGCTACCTGCACTCCTGGAGCCGCCACCGGGTTAATCTCCTAAACTGCTTTTGGCGCGGTGTCAATCAGAGCAGTACGGAGCCCTGCGGGGAGTGGCAGGCACACGATGTGCGCTCCTCCGTGCTAGCGGCGACCCTGTCGTGCAGCTGTGTGGCAGAAGCAGCCTTTGGGTCTGGCCTGGGCAGCTGTGCGTTGGGCTGGGATTCAGGTCGGCTCCTGGGAGTGCGCCTGTTCCCTCTTGCTCTGCTGCCGGTGCGTGCGGGGCTTTTCCGCGCAGGCTTCTGCCAGGCTCTGGCTTCACTGCTGCTGGTGTGCGCAAGCCACACCGAGGCTGTTTGGTTGCACCACTGTGGGCTAGCTCTGTGGTGCACGGATCTTCTCTCAGTTCCTTCTAGCGCTTCCGCCCCTTGGCGTGCGCTCCCACGCTCCTGCTACTGGGCCCATGTGTTTGGGTCCGCGCCAGTTGGAGGAATGACTGGCAGGCTGCCTAGTCCTGTGAGGGTCTTCAGAGCTGCACTGCCTCCTTTTAGGGTGCCTAAGTTTCCCCGGTATTCCCAGCTGCCGGGACAACTTCATCCAGCTATGGGTTCCCTGTCTCTTTAAGACTTGCATAAAGCACTCGCTTTTCTTTTGTCTCATGGGCACCAGTTGCAGGGACCTGCCCACAGGTTTTGCTTTTCCGTTTCTCTAATATACAGTACCCAGTGCACCTTGTGTCTGCGTTCTGGGTGCGGATTTCTAGAGCTGGTTGTTTAGCAGTCCTGGGCTTTCACTCCCTCCCCGTTCCGACTCCTTTCTTCCCGCCGGGTTTTGGGGTGGGGGTGCACTCTGGTATGCCTGGTTGCGGCTTGTATCTTACCCCCTTCGTGTGATGCTGAGTTCTCGCAGATGTAGATGTATCCTGGCTGTTGTGCTGCATCCACCGGTGTCTCTTTTAGGAATAATTGTATTTATTGTATTTTCATAAATATATATGTTTTGGGGAGGAGATTTCCTCTGAACTACTCATACCGCCATCTTCCCATGATGTCCAGACTGATTTTTAATAATTAAAATAACTTTTCAAAACTATAATGTGTATTTTAGTTATATAAATATATATGTAAATTTTGAATGCAATGAATTTTACGTGTTTGACTGAACTTTGATAATGGAGTTGATTTTACTGAGATAAAACTAGCCAGCATTATAAACTCTAGTAATTCTTTGTAATAAACAAAACATATAATGAAATGGTTTTGTTTTCCAAACTCTAGTTTTCTTATTGATAACCAAATGTATGCTAAGTATATATGAAATGTCAAATACTGCATGCCCTTTGATAGTATGTAAAAGAATGAGGTTTAATGGCATGTAAGATATTAGTCCTTTTTTGTATTTTTGCTTACTTTATACTTTTCTTCAGGAACAGTTAATGTATCTTGTAATTACATGCAATTTAATAGAATGAAGTGAAATAAAATTAACTGGGTGAGGATATCAGAATGGAGGGAAAATTGGAGTGAGAAAAGTTCTGTGAAACTGGAAGCTAAGTTAGTATCCAAAATTCAAGCCAGGAAGAAATATTTTTCTAAAAGTGGACTTCACATGAGGCTCTAAGCTTTCTATCTATCCATACATAAAAAATATGTCACTGTTACATGATCAGACTGTCTAGAATTTAAATGCACATAAACATACACACACACACAAATTGTTTTTGCTCAGTAGAAAGACAAGCTGCTCCTTTTCATAAGAAAAGAAAATATCTTCTAGTAATCATCTTTGAAGAAGGCACCCAGTAATGAAAACAGTGGTCATCAATAATATCTTTACACTTAAAACAATAGATAAATCAATAACCCTACAGTAAATAATCTTGTAAGTTTTAAAGAGCATTTTCTTACAGTGTGCCTCCTTTAGATCTTTGTAGAAAGCACTTTGTGAAAGCATTTCTGTAAGATTTCGATTTTATATGGTAGAGGATTAATGCTCTGTACAGATCTGGTTTAATCTAAGAAAAAATTGCCAATACGTATAGGAAATTGTGAGCCCTCTGTCCTTCCAGCAGTACTTCTAAATCCTGCTTTATCTGCACAAACCTTTCCCTGTGTACTAATGGGGAGCATGTTTGTGGTTATTTCCCCTGCAAGTCAACTAGAGTTCAGCGAGTCTTTATTTCAGGTTAATTGTAAGTCATACACTTAAAAGCTAATCCAGGACATAGTAAGGATGCTTTTATGAAACAAAAGTCACTTCAACTCTGCTCAGAGAGACTTCAAGGATTCCTCAATTGACAACATCCTCTCAAGGCTTTCAGCACATGAATGAATGAGAATTAAGGCCCATAATTCTGAAGTAGAGAGACACAAAATATAAAGCCTATAGGGAGATGGACCATATACATATATATATATACACTTATATAAAATGGCATGTGTATAATTTTAGATATTGCATTAAGAGAATTGCAGTTAAATATCAGAGGTAACTGAGAGTAATGCTGACCCAGGACAAGGGAGATTCTGTGATTGGACACAACTGAGTATAGTGAGTTTGTCATAGGCAGAGATGGACAACTCTGTATCCTTATTCATGAATGAATAGGTAACCCAGAAAATGGGAGTAATAATGTTTTAGCAGTTCACACACTTTATTTCAAAACCTATCAAGGAGAATTAAAGGGGCAAGAGATTAGCTAAGATGTAATTGGTTCTGAGAACAAAAGCAATAGAGGTCTGTGAAGCAAACAAAGCATGCTCATAACTTGGGTGAAGTGGGGCGCTCTTCCAGAATAAAAGACTTGCTAAGCCAACCCTGAGTAAATCCAACACTCATGAAAGGCATGTAGTTAAAAAGAGAGGGGTTAATAGCCATAAATATTTAGTTCAACCATCTCACAGGCAGAGGAAAAAGGAGATCTTTATGTTTATGTGAAAACTGGCATGGAAAAGCATGAAGAGGAAGAGAAAATTTTATAAGCAGCACTTTAATTAGCTTAAGATGTAGTCAAATTTGTACATCATCAGAATTCCAGAGAAATGTAAGGCCAATACTGATACATCCTCCAATATGATGAGAAAGTAATGACTTAACAAATGGTAAAAAAAATTAAAGATAAAAAAAATTTATCATATAAATTTCTCACTAATGCATTTAACATTTTTAGCCACAGAGCCTATTTAATTATTTTAAATTGATAAGGAAAAGGCAGGTTTGACCTTTCTTTCTGGCACTATAGACAATAAAATCCTTCCTCTCAGAAAGCGTAGCATTAAAAGTAAAATATTTGTATTGTTAGGTTTCCACTGCCTCATTGTTGAGTTGTTACAGCAAGGTAAATGCTTGGGGGAGAATCATCAAGCATTGTTGCCCTGGAGAATTATGCTTGTCTTAGAACAGTGTTTGTCATTCATATCAGTTCTAATCATCAAGATGTCATTACATGTGCAAGAGATTTTGGGGGAAAAGGCATGTGAAGGATCAAGCAGGAGGTGCCAAAGGAGACAGTGAGAGCCTTTGGATTATAATGAAGGTCTGACAGCTGTGGGGAAAGAAAGAGATGTAGGAAGACTCTGCTGGCTGGACAGTTCTAAAAAAATAAAGGAGTTCGCATTCTGCAGGAATGGGGTGGCACTAGCAGTTCTGTCTTGCTTCATTATTAACTGGAAACAGCCTGCAGGAAGCATGGCCTTGGCAGTTGTACATCCAGAGGGAAAGTGTAGCGTCAGTTCATATTTATAACATTCATATTCAACAGTCTGGAACTTAAAAGTAGACGTTTAGCTGAGAGAGTTATTTGACTGTATTAGTAAATACCAATTCTGTGAATATGAATGATATTACCTGAGGAAGTATTTCTGTTAAGAGTAGGGTAGGTGGCCTGAAACACAGACCTAGACTTATCCAGTGGGTGGGGAAAGTGGTGTAAGCCTGCAAAGGGAGCTGATGAGAGGGTCAGGTGGGTAAAGGAAAACCAGGTCAGTGTCTCAGAATCCACAGAGAGACTATTCAAGGAGAAAATGGTAAAGGCAACAAGTTATCCGGTGAAGAGATGGGTTTGAAGGTTCTAAGTGAACTGAATAGGTTTGAAATAACCATTGCAGAGCATAGGAAAACAGGTTGACTAGATGTACAATTTTAGGTGATTTAGAAAAATAAAAGTTTTGGAATAGTGATTACAAATTTATTCATGCATGCCAAATGTATTAATTTATTGAACAATCTCTGTGAGTGAGGCACTGTTCTGGGTGACTAGACCACATTGGGTGTAAAAATAAATATCCCCTGCTCTCTTAGAAATTAAGGTCTAGCCATGTGATAAAGAAACAAAGAATGGCAGGTAAAACAGGCTACACAATAAGTTGGATGGTGATCCATGTTATTTAAAAAGCAAGTAGATCAGAGTTAGGAAGATCAGGAGTGTTTGAGGTGGCAGCAGATTGCAGCTTAACACACATCAGTAAATATACTTAATTCTGGTGGTATTTGACCAATGAAGTCAACTGGAAGAAGTGGGGATTAGCCATTATCCCAGAATGGATATCTGCGAACAGCACTCGAGTCAAGGGAACATACAATGCAAATTCTATGAGTTGGTAGGCCAGGGTGCATGGAGCCCAGGGAGCAAGGGGAGAGTTACTAGATGCTGAGCTTAAGGGAACTAGGAATGGGTTTGGGGGCCTGAAAATAGAGGGACTTGAAAGCCATTGCAAAGAAACAGCTTCCACTGAGTGAAATCAGAGCCATTTATATTACCAACAATGTTTACTAGTCCCTGCCATTCTCCAGGAGTGCTCAGTTTGCAGATTATATGCACTGAGAATTGGCTTCACAATCAATTTTGACAGTTACTTCAAAAACAAGAGACAAAGGAATTAACTTTGGATGAGTGTCTTGTGAGAATACAGGACCATATGTTCTCAGCTTGATAATAAACAGAGGGAAGAAAAGAATGGGTTGCTGTACTAGAAGAAAGGAGAGGAAAATGGACTGAGAATTTGGTGAAGACATTTGCAGTTCTCATTCACTGATAAAATACTAAGTATGTTGAGTTTGAATCTAGGATTTGAAGTGTTTTAGCATTCGCTATCCTAGCTCTCCTTGGTCAAATCACTCCAGTTTCCAGAACTAAATTATTACTTCAAGGTTCTGGAACAAAGAGGAGAAAAAGATAATTCTGAACCAGAAATGTTTCAACACAGTATGAAGCTTTACATAATGCATTTCAAAAAGACACTAAAATTAGACTTCTGACATGTGGTTTAGAGCAAGTTTTTTTATTTGTTTATTTTTATTTTTGTTGCCTATTGACCATTCATTCATTCATTAACTCATACAACTAAACAAAGAGCAAAATTTATTTACCTACTATGTACAAAGAATGAAGATGAATATTGGGAAATATCCCCTTTGAGAAGCTCACAGTCCAGTGATAAGAAAGTCTTGTGTATGAATATTTAAGGTGTAATATGATGTGAACTGAATAAAGACAAACACAACCAAGACATGGTGAGCAATAGGACTGGACAAAGCTTCTAAGGGAACACTGTACTAGACGAAGATGGTTTGCTAGATTTTTTAGAATATTTTGATTCAGCAATCCATCTTTCAGGATCATACACCAAGGGCAAATCAATATGACAGCCAACTCATTCTTCATTTTGTCCTGGGTAAATATTAATCAAAATAGAGAAGCCATAACTATCTTCATATATTACTGATGACATACTTTATTGCAATATACAGACACAACATTTGTTAAAAATAAAATCAAACTGATCTATGGAATTCTGTAGGAATCAACTTTTATTAGCAATAGAATGAACTAAAATGTATTCTCCTATGGCTTGTGCAGCTAAGGCAAATATATGTTTCTGTGAGTGGGTAGAGAAGAACTAAAGTTGCTGTGTCTTAGATCTATTGCTCTAAGTTTGAGTTGGTTGGACAGTACTTTTCTAGAAACTCAAGCACTGCTTTTATGATAAACTATTCAAGTGATTTCTTCATTATTATCTTCACGCTTATTTTCACACTGTGGCATTTTTCCTCATATAAGTATATATGTCAATTACCCACTTTGTGAGCCCAATGCTAAGATTATTCAGTGAAATGATTCTTTCCCATAGTGTTCAGAAAGATGACCTGCTATGAGTATCATTGAAGCCATTTCAGAACTTGATTCCCAATAACAATATTCATTTAAACATTCTCTCCCTAGCTTTTATTATATAATAGACCCATGCCTGAATGAAACAGTTAGCTTCTAAATTATCAGATCTATAAATGGAGTATTTACTTTGACTGTTAACAATTGGCTTTTAAGATTGTTTTGTTATTTTGATAATGGGACAACAACACAAGAAAAATAATTATCTTTTAATTAACAGTGAAAGCTGACTGCATTTACTAATTCCAATTAAATAAACCCCTGATGCACTCCCAACTCACATATTACTCACATAAATACTTGGAGAAAATGTGAAGATAGCAGTTCTTTATATATATTTAATATACATGCATCAT
The DNA here is from genome assembly GCF_030020395.1 of Manis pentadactyla. Lineage (NCBI taxonomy): Eukaryota > Metazoa > Chordata > Mammalia > Pholidota > Manidae > Manis > Manis pentadactyla. The sequence goes on from NC_080020.1 coordinate 124,278,033, forward strand.
CCTGAAAATATATGTTACATAAGGCAGGGATTTTCATAAATTTATAGAAGCAAATTCGTTTTCTACCAAGAATATCCCTTAACACCCATATATAGTTCCCACACAGGAATCACTGAAATGAAAAATACTCACTTTTTAGGCACATATACACTAAATCAAAAGCTCATTTTTGTTTAAATATTTTTCTCCAACTCTATTATGTCATTTTTGAGAGTATAATTTATAATGTTCAAAACAAGGCCAATCAGACATCTGTCAGTTATGAATGTGTTACAAACTTTTTCCTAGAATACTCACTAAGCAAGTACTTCTACATGTGTCCCTTTTACATCAGTTTTCAGAGAATCATACCTCAAACAGGAAATCTGAGCTTATAAAAATGTTCATTAAACTGATTATTTTCATATTGCTGTGCACACTGAATCTTGTGTTTGCAAGTTGATGAAATACTTTATTTAATGATAAAATATAATTGGCTCTGATTTCACTCAGTGTCTCCAAGCTAATTAGGAGATATGTGAAATGTTATGGGAAAATTTTATATAATAATCTGTATTAAAGGAATGCCCACATGTCCCTAAAAATCACTATATTTGCACTTCCCTAAAAAATTGCTTTTGGTCAAACATAATACTTTCAGATATTCAAACAGACAACTTTTAAGTTGGATTTTAATTGGATTTTAATTACATCATAGAAAGAATATGGAGAAGAAATCTAACAAATGATTATCATTTAAAATTTTATGTCGTTTTTGTCACAAAATATAGTCTAACAATGAAAATGGCATTATTAAAACACAAGCTTCAAAACCATCATCTGATTTGCATCAAAGAGGGTAGCTCTGATTTCAATAAAGATAATTCCACTTAAATTATTTTGTCTTAAAAATTTTTCACAGTAGTTCTTCATTCTTTTACATGTGTTTTGCATTAGATGACACTTCTTATAAATTATAAATTATTTCTGCAAAGAGAAATGCTGTTTCATGAAGAAACATATCTAAGTCCAAATTTGATTCAGCCACATGGAATAGAAATCCAGCTATAATCTCTTAATCAAGTAGAGATTATTTTTCTAGTGTAAAAAGAAGTCCAGAGATAGACATCTTGGGTTGGGTACAGAAACTCTAGAAAACATCAGAAATGACCTATAATTCTCCAACCCATCATCTTAAGCTTTCTACTTTTTTATCATGTTCATAAAGTGGTTTGTGTGTCTATCCTTTATGATAGCAAGACATGTAAAAGAGGAAGAAAAAAATGGGAAAGATGAAAGAAAAGCAGCAAAATGTATATACCAGATGAACCTGTCCATTTTATAAAGTTTTCCTAAAAGCCCAGAAGTTTCCTACATGGTTATCTCATCAGCCAAGATGGAATCCCATGTCCACCCTGGCTTCAAGATATTATTGGGAGATAAGCATTTAATTAGGCATATTGCTAACCAAGTCACAGCCCATTGATAACAGATTCTATTGATAAGGAAGAATTTTATTAATAGGGAGAAAAGGGAAATAGGTATTGGATAGGCCAGGACCAATGACTGTCATACTCATTATCAAATTTGCAATCAGAGCCCAAGAGACTGAGGTATTATTAAAGAGATTGCTAAAAATAGAAGTTCAAGTAGCTTCAGTGGGATCAAAGCATATCACAGTCTTTTATGGTTTAATAATTTACTGCAAAAATTAAATGTGGAAAATTTAGAGTGAAGTCATTTACACCTGCATTTTTTACTATCTTCTAGCTGGGTAGGATTGAGCAAATTATTCAACATCTCTTGGCATTTATTTTCTAATTTATAAAATAGGAAAAACTTTAGAATGAGCACCTTATTTTGCATAGATAGACAATTGTGAGATGATTTCCCTGTTTTTCTCAAAATTCATGTAATGAGTGATGATTTTCAATGATTGAATAATATAACCAGGAAAAGGAAAACTGAGTGTCAATGAAGTTTTTTGGATTACTTCTTTTTTCTAGTAATTAAGTAAACAATTCTAAGTAAACAAATTGTTGGTTTTAAAAACTACCGCAGGCTTTGTTTTAAGCTGAGTAGTACTCAATAGAGTGGAAATGTACTTTTATAGCTGAAGAATAGAGTAAAGTGAATTGCACATTTTGTTTATATGTGTGGCAGGAAAAACAGTTTTGCATGATTTTGGCCATCACTTGACAATTAAATGTAATTACATTTGCTGCTTCTACATGGTGGAGATGTGAGGGTCCTCATGGATGCAGCGATATTACCAGCCAGTAACAAATTGAAATTTAGTCAGCGATAATTATGTCACTTCACACCTGTAAACAGTCATGGTGATAGACTGATTTCGAGTTGCTACACAAGAGTCCAAAGGTCTAGTCTGGAAACTTGATTTCTGGTTTGGGTTAACCAGGTAAAGTGTCTGCCTGTGTGTAGTTCTGCTCTGTCTCATACTGATGCATGCCCCTTGATCTGCTCTGTCTTGCAGAAATCCCTGCATGTCCAGTAGATCCCAGTCTCAGTATTCCATGTGGCATTTACAGAATACATGTAGATGTTAGCTCAGACTATCAGATATGAGAATAAAAGAACAGAAAAGCAGTACATAAGCAGCAGAAGAATTTGGCCATTACTAAACCTTAGTAATAAAGCAAAAGAACAGATAGGCTCCAACAACAGAGACAAGAATGTAGGCACAAATGGTTATAGAAGAAAATAATAGCTAATGCTTAATAGTGCTTACTTTTTACATTGTACTGAATCTTTACTTTTATGTCTCATTTAATCATCACAACTACCACACTTATTTCCATTTTACACAAAAGAGGTTAATTATTTTTCCCAAGATCATAGCACCAGACTCAGGCAGTTTAATTCCAAAGTGATATGCTTTTAAATGATATTCTATGTTATATCTACATACAAATAAATAAATAAGCAATACATTTCAAAGGAAGCTTTAAACTCTTGCTGAGTTGACGATTGTGAGAGAAACCTTGATAGACTGACCTGTCTACATTTATGACTGGAAAATTTCGGAGCAGGTGAGCACCTGTAGGCTTGACTAGCTGTTCCGAAGAGATGCCGTTAACTGATATTGTTCTCTAATAGTAAGATTTATCACAGACATTATGGAAGTCATTTAATGGCTACAGTACTCTCAGAGACACATTCTGGAAATATATATTTCAAGCTGCTGCAGTTCTTCTCTGATCAAATCATATTTCTTGTGAAAATTGTGTAGTGTTAACTGATGGAGCATCAAACCTGAAGGGATAGTTCAATGGATTTGTCTTCTGAATTGAAAAAAAAGTCAATTCTTATTTGCTTCTGGACTCATGTTTTGAATCAAATAATATTAGTCACAATGGGAATGTTAGAAGAAACTGCCTCAAGTTCACCTTTTAAATGTCCATGCTTCATTTTTAAGATCAGGGGAAAAGAATGTGACAAAAAGCATGTGGAGATTACTGAATAACAATTTTCACAGGGTGGAACAATATGTCTACATTAATAGATACTTGAATCAGAACTGATGAGTCTCAGTTAAGAAAGCAAAGTAAACAAAGTTAGTTGGTTGAAAGAAGGAGAAAGGAAATGACTGCTGTTGCTATAATAAAGTATCCCTTGCAAGTGCTGCTGCCAGTGTTAAATTGGACAAACATCTCAGATGTGAGCACTGTAAATAGAACTGGAGGACTGGTAGACCCCTTTTGAGATTAAGTATTTAATTGACTATGTATGATTTTTTGAAACAATGTTTTAGATGTGAAAAAAATGCAGTGACTGTAAGATTCTTCTTCCCTTATATATGTCCTATTGTGAAGGAAGAGATCTTTCAACTTCCCAGGAGAAAAAAAGAACAAGAAAAGCAGAGAATATTGTGCTGCAGAATATACTAAACGATGGATTAACTTCTCAGGAGATGAACTGTGGTTTCACCAAGGACGTTCATTCCAATGGCACAAAAGAATAAAATGTTCCTGTATGTTTAAATTTTCTTTTATGTAAAAAAACTATTACTATTACTATTACTTTTTAATTTTGTCAAATGTTTTTATCTTTTTATTAAGATATCATGGTATATAATCTTATGAAGTTTTCACATGAGCAACACTGTGGTTTTAACATTCACATATTAACCAAGTCACCCCCCACCAAACCCCATTGCAATCACTGTCCAGCAGCAAAGATGCTATAGAGTCATTCTCTGTGCTATACTGCCTTCCCTGTGACACAACTATATTATGTGCACTAATCATAATGCCCCTTAATCCCTTTCTCCCTCCATCACCAACCATACTCCCCTTCCATTTCACCCTTTCATACCCACTAGTCCCTACTTGGACTCTGTGAGTCTACTGCTCTTTTGTTCCTTAAATTATAATTTGTTCTTATGCTCCACAAATGAGTGAAATCATTTGATACTTGTCTTTCTCCACCTGGCTTATTTCACCGAATATAATACCCTCTAGATCCATCCACATTGTTGCAAATGGTAGGATTCATTTTCTTCTTATGGCTAAATAATATTCCATTGGATCTTCTTTATCCAATAATCTACTGATGGACACTTAGGTGGCTTCCATATCTTGGCTATTTTTTTTGGGTGTTGAGGTGTGTGAGGTCCTCATATATTTTGGATGTTAACCCCTTATCAGGTATGCTGTATGTGAATGTATTCTCCCATATTGTAGGATGCCTTTTTGTTCTGTTGATGGTGTCCTTTGCTGTACAGAAACTTTTTAGTTTGATGTAGTCCTATTGTTCATTTTTGCTTGTTCAAGGACATGTGTTCAGGAAAAAGTTGTTCATGTTTATATTCAAGAAATTTTTGCCTGTTTTCTTTTATGAGTTTTATGTTGTTTTGATTTACATACAGGTCTTTGATCCATTTCAAGTTTACTTTTGTGTATGGAGTTAGACAGTAAACCATTTTCATTCTCTTACATGTAGCAGTCCAGTTTTGCCAACACCAACTGTTGAAGAGGCTGTCATTTGTCTATTGTATCCATGGCTCCTTTATAATATATTAATTGGCCATATATATGTGTGTTTGTATCTGGGCTGTATATTCTGTTCCATTGATCTATTCTTGTGGGTTGGTTCTTGTGCCAGTACCGAATTGTTTTGATTACTGTGGCTTTGTAGTAGAGCTTGAAGTTGGGAAGTATAATCCCCACAGATTTGTTCTTCCTTCTCAGGGTTGCTTTGTATTCAGGGTCTTTTGTGGTTTCATATGAATTTTAGAACTATTCTAGTTCATTGAAGAATGCTATTGGTATTTTGATAGGGATTGCATTGAGTCTGTGGATTGCTTTGGGCAGGATGGCCATTTTGACAATATTAATTCTTCCTATCAATGAGCATTGTATTTTCATTTATTAGTGTCTTCTTTAATTTATCTTATGAAGGTCTTATAGTTTGCAGAGAATAGATCTTTCACCTCCTTGGTTAGGTTTATTCATATTTTATTCTTTTTTATGAAATTGTAAAGGAGTTGTTATACAGATTTCTCTTTCTGCTAGTTCATCATTAGTATATAGGAATGCCACAGATTTCTGTGTATTAATTTTGTATCCTGCAACTTTGCTGAATTTAGTTATTAATTCTAGTAGCTTTGGGGTGGATTTTTTGGGGGGAGGTTTTTTTATGTACAATATCCTGTTTTCCACAAACACTGACAGTTTAACTTCTTTCTTACCAATCCAGATGCCCTTTATTACTTTGTGTTGTATGATTGCTGTGGCTAGGACCTTCAGTTCTAAGTTGAATAAAAGTGGGGAAAGTGGGTGGGTATCTTTGTGTTCATCCTGATCTTAGAGGAAAAACTTTCAGCTTTTCACTGTTAAATATGATGTTGTGTGTGGATTTTTCATATATGGCCTTTAGTATGTTGAGGGATTTGCCCTCTATATCCATTTTGTTGAGAGTTTTTATCATAAATGGATGTTGAATTTTGTCAAATGCTTTCTCAGCATCTGTGAAAAAGATCATGTGATTTTAGTCTTCTTTGTTGAAGTTGTATATGATGTTGATGGATATTCAAATATTGTACTATTGTTGCATCCCTGGGATAAATCCCACTTGATCATGATAGATGATCTTTTCGATGTATTTTTGAATTTGGTTTGCTAATATTTTGTCGAGTAGTTTTGCATCTATGTTCATCAGAGATACTGGTGTATAATTTTCTTTTTTTGTGGTGTCTTTCTCTGATTTTGGTATTAAAGTGATGCTGGCCTCATAAAATGAGGTAGAAGTATTCCTTTCTCTTCTACTTTTTGGAAAACTTTAAGGAGGATGGGTATTAGGTCTTTTCTAAATATTTGATAAAATTCATCAGTGAAGCCATCTGGTCCAGGCATTTTGTTCTTAGGTAATGTTTCGATTCACTTTCATTGATGGTAATTGCTCTGTTCAGATCTTCTGCTTCTTCCTGGGTCAGTCTTGGAAGGTTGTATTTGTCTAGAAAGTTGTACATTTCTTGTAGATTATCCAGTTTGTTAGTATATAACTTTTCATAGTATTCTCCAATATTTCTTTGTATTTCTGTGGTGTACATAGGAAATTTTTCTTTCTCATTTCTGATTCTGTTTATGTGTGCAGACTGTCCTTTTTTCTTTTAAGTCTGGCTGGGGGGTTATCAATTTTGTTAATTTTCTCGAAGAACCAGCTCCTGGTTTCATTAATTATTTCAATTGTTTTATTCTTCTCAATTTTATTTATTTCTGGCCTGAACATTATTGTCTTTGGGTCTACTGACTTTGGGCCTCATTTGTTCTTCTTTTTCTAGTTTCATTAATTATGAGTTTAGATTGTTCATTTGGGATTATTCTTCTTTCTTTAGGTAAGCCTATTTTGCAATATATTTTGCTCTTAGAACTGCCTTTGCTGCATCCCACAGGTTTTGGGGTGCTGAGTTGTTGTTTTCATTTGTCTCCATATATTGCTTGATCTCTGTTTTTATTTGGTCATTGATCCATTTATTATTTAGGAGCCTGTTGTTAAGCCTTCATGTGTTTGTGGGCTTTTTGTTTTAGTTGCATAATTTATTTCTAGTTTCATACTTTTGTGGTCTGAGGAGCTGATTGGTACTATTTCAATCTTTCTGAATTTACTGAGGCTCTTTTTATGGCCTAGTATATGATCTGTTCTGGAAAATATTCCATGTGCACTTGAGAAGAATGTGTATCCTGCTGCTTTTGGGCAGAGTGTTCTGTAGATGTCCATTATGTCTATCTGTTCTAATGTGTTGTTCATGTCTCTGTCTTCTTACTTATTTTCTGTGCAGCTGATAAGTCTTTTGGAGTGAATGGTGTGTTGAAGTCTCCTAAAATAAATGCATTACATTTTATTTCCCCCTTCAATTCTGTTAGTATTTGTTTCACATATTTAATTGCTCCTATATTGGGTGCACAGATACTTATAATAGTTATAACCTGTTTATGGACTGACCCCTTTATCATTATATAATGTGCTTCTTTGTCTCTTGTTATGTCCTTTGTTTTCAAGTCTATTTTGTTTGATACAACTACTGCAACTCCCATTTTTTTTCCTTCCTATTATTTGCATGGAATAACTTTTTCTATCCATTCACTTTTAGTCTGTGTCTGTTTTTGGATTTGAAGTGAGTCTTTTGTAGGCAACATAAGTATGAGTCTTGTTTTTTTATCCATTCTTTAACTCTGTGTCTTTTTATTGGTGCATTCAGTCCATTTACATTTAGGGTAGTTATCGATAAATATGTAGTTATTGCCATTGCAGGCTTTAGATTCATGGTTACCGAAGGTTAAAGGGCATCTTCTTTACTATCTAACAGTCTAACTTAGCTCACTTATTTCATACACAATCTAAATAGTTTTTTTTTTCTCCTTTTCTTTTCTTCCTCCTCCAGTCTTTATATATTAGGTGTCATATTCTGTCCTCTTTGTGTATCCCTTGACTGGCTTTGTGGATAGTTGACTTAATTTTGTATTTGCATAGTAATTAATTGTTCTGCTTCCTTTACTCTGGTTTTATTTTCTCTGGTGACAGCTATTTAGCCTTAGGAGCACTACCATTTGTAGTAGTCCCTTTAAAATACACTGTAGAGATTGTTTGTGGAAGGTAAATTCCTTCAACACTGTAGAGATGGTTTGTGGAAGGTAAATTCCCTCAACTTTTGCTTATCTGGAAAATGTTTAATCCCTGTTTCAAATTTAAATGATAATCTTGCCATGCAGAGTAATCTTGGTTCAGGGCCCTCCTGTTTCATTGATATATATATTAAATATACCATGCCATTCCCTTCTGGCCTGTAAGGTTTCTGCTGAGAAGCCTGATGATAGCCTGATGGTCTTTCCTTTGTATGTGATCTTTTTTTCTCTCTCTGGCTGTTGTTAATACTCTCTCCTTGTCCTTGATCTTTGCCGTTTTAATTATTGTATGTTTTGGTGTTGTCTTCCTAGGGTCTCTTATTTTGGGAGATCTGTGCACTTCCATGACCTGAGAGACTATTTCCTTCCCTAAGTTTGGAAAGTTTTCAACAGTTATTTCCTCAAAGAAATTTTCTATCCATTTTTCTCTCTCTTCTTCTTCTGGTACCCCTATAACGAGAATATTGTCGCATTTGGATTGGTCACACAGTTCTCTTATTATTCTTTCATTCCTAGATACCCTTTTTCCTCTCTGTACCTCAGCTTCTTTGTTTACTTGTTCTCCATTTTTTAATTCATTTACCATCTCCTCTACCTCATCTAATCTGCTTTTACATCCCTCCACTGTCTGTTTCATTTCAGATACAGTATTTTTCAAAATTTCTATCTCTTTCTTGAAGTCTTCCCTGTGATTCTGAATATTTTTCTATAGCTCCATGAGCATATTAATGATCTTATTTTGAAATCTTTATCAAGAAGATTGGTGATTCCAGTTTCATTAAACCCTCTATCTTGTGTCTGTTGAGTTCTTGTTTATACAATTTTTTTTGCCATTTCATATTTCTAATGTTTCCTATGGAATAATAACTTTGGGTAGGCAGCACACTCTAGTGTCCAGAAGCTCTACACTCTGGAACTGCTCAGCACCTGGAGCAATGGTGGGGGTTGCATTTGCATGGCACCAGTGCTTGCTGGGAGGAAAAACCTCTTTCCTGTTTCCCAGCTGCAGTTCCTGCCTCCACTGACAGGTCCAGTGGGCCAAGTATACAGAGAGGAGCCTCTGCATTAGGCCCCTGTAGCTGCAGTAGACATGGCCCCCCTCCAGCTTGCCTGGCGTGAAGGTGGGGCAGCAGGTTTGCAAGCAGGTGCCAGCAAGGAGGAAGGAGTGGCAGGCTGCGTATAGCACTAGGGGGCCTTGGTGCTGTGTTTCCAGCCAGGGGAATGGAGCATCTGAAGCTCCTGAAAGTTTTCAATCTGCTGGGCTGAGTGCACCAGGAGGTTTTGTCCACCTGTCCTTTCTCTTGAGCCACAAGCTCTGTGTAATCCTTGCCCCTTATCCCCCCTCTCACTGTTCAGAAGTCTTTGAAAGTGCCCACCTTTCTTTTGTTCTGGAGCCACCGATTGTGGGTACCTGTTTTCTACAAGTGGCTGGATTCCTGTCTTTGCTTTCCAACCCCACTAATCTCCAGAGCAGTGTATAATGTGGGTTCATGCTCCCAGAGCAGATCTCCAGGGCTGTGTGTTTAGCAGTTCTGGGATTCTACTCCTTCCCCTCTCCATTTCTCTTCCTCCCACCAGTGAGCTTGGGTTGGGAGAGGGCTTTGATCCTGCTGATCATGGCCTTGCTACCTTATCCTTTTCTGTGAGGTCTTCTCTTTTCTCCAGATGTACGTAGTCCATTCTGCAGTCTTTGGGTGACTCTTTCAGGATTAGTTGTATTTGCTGTATTTTGTGTTATGTGTCATTTTGGGAGGATGTTTCTGCTTCACTTCTCATGCCACAATCCTCCTCCCCCAATCCCCTTTTACATTTCTTAAATGTTGGCCCTGGATATGTTTCATAAAGCCTTAAAACTCATGAACTTTTACTCAGACAATTCCAAATAACTAAGTTGATTTTCCTGAAATTTTGGAGAAATGATTTTTTAGAAAAAATGTAATGCATGACTTGGTGTTCCAATTATTTCTGATGCAAAATTGTAAGGTCTTATTTCAAACATGTAGCTGTTTGCATCCTCTGTACTACATAAAATAAACTTGGGATATAATATGCAAGAGAAAATTAATGTTGCTATTAAGAGTAAAATCCATATATGATTTATGAAGGAGGAACTAGAATTACATTATCACTGTGCTGTCTGTGTTTATATATATATTTTTTAATTTTGAAAGCTTAAACTTACTCCAGATTTAAAAGGTGAACCTTTCTAGTTTTTCTTTTTCTGTTATTGGCTGTTGTTACTGCTACATGGCTAAATGCCATTTTTTTCTTTTTACTGTGTGTATAGGAAGTGCTTATTATAAGTAATTATATTGGGTCTGGGAGGAAGACAATTAACAGTTATATAAGACAGTAAAGAGAATGGACAATTTATGCTTCACTATTGAAGTTCCTTTTGTGTCTCCACGCATAGATTTTGGCCTTGTGTGGCTATCTCAATCTATCTGCTTGAAATAGTTCAAAACGAGAACAGTTTTTTAAAACACTTGGTTTTCATAGAACATTTTCCTACTTAAGACATATATCCTCAGCCCTCAAACTCGTTTATATCATCGTAATAACTTTTAGAACTCTTATACCAAAATTAAAAATAATACTGTGATGTTTGGAAATCATTGTAGATTTTGTTAGTATCCCTAAATAGTCTGGTACATTCCTTCATATGTAATTTATTTGCTTGGGAATTTATAGTCTTATTTAGTTTATCTATTTTCAGTGAAAACTGAAACTATTAAAAATACATGTTTTTTATTTTTTCATATCTGTTATATGAGAGAGAGAGAATTGTGTTCCTATAAAAAATAAAATAAAATTGTATTCATTGAACCAACTATACACAACTATTTATTGTGTGTAAAAGTAGGGAGCTGAGTCTTCTTTCTATATTCTAGGGACATAATTCCAGTTATATCATGGCATTTCTAGCTATATTTATATAGTTTTCCATGGAGAAAAATCATTTTTAGTCTTATCTATCATTGTTTATTTCAAAATTCTATAATGTATAGTAGACTATTTATGGGTAAGATAAATTACATTGCAGCTTTAATTTTTCAGTTTACAACTCTTCACTTTTGACATAGAAAATGAAGAGATTTAAAATGTATTCCAAACATGTAACTGTAATTTCATAAAATTTTATGTTCCACAATATCTAACATGTCATAAAATATGTGAAGTGTAGAAAATATCTACCATTACTGCTCTTCATGACCACAAGTTTTGGGACTTTTAAATAGGTTAAATGTTGAGGGTAGCAAAAAAGGCAAATGTTCCTTTTTGTTGAGAAACTTCCAAGATAGGTCACAGTAAAATTAAAGATAAGGAAGAAGAGGAAGTTCACTATTTAGACCAAGCCAGGATACCTGAGTTTTGTTTCCAGTCTCTCAATTTTTAAGCTGCAAAATATTAGACAAATATCTGAATATATACCAAGCCTCGATCTCCTTCTTCTCATCACTAAGGAGGAAAAGATTATTAATAATGTCAAAGAAGCCAAAGTTTAAAATAATAAGTACATTTGTATAAATTATTCAAATAGGAAATATTAATATAATTATTAATCAAATGATCCTATTTCATTTGATTTGTATTGCTCTTTATATGCATACCCATCTAATAATAAAATTTATGTCTACCAATTTTACTCCATGTCATTTTCCCTGTTGTGCTAATGGAGTTTGAAATTGATCTGGTCCTTTCTAATTCTGGAATTGATCTGTTTTCAGTCCCTGATGCCTTTTGGCAGTCCTGACTTTTTCCTTGTATAAGTGCTATAACACATTTACATATGAAATCTTAGTGAAATATGTACGTGTTTAGTTTACCTTATCTGAAACCACCAGAAAACTAGGATTCTCTTAAATGTTTTAAAGTTTATGGGCACATACCATTTGGATTCATTAAATAATGTAAGTCTGCTTTCATGAGCCACCTAGCCCCAAAACAGTAGCAGATAATTTCACTTGATTTAATGGAATGAACTCTGGGTAATAAGATGGATAACCCAGTTTCTATTCTGATCTCTGTAATTAACTAGCTATATGATATTGAGGAAGTTACTTAGCCTTTCTGATTCTCAATTTCCTCACTCGTGAAATGAAATAATTAAAACAATATTCTCCAAGGTACTTTCCACATCCAAAGGCTTGATTTTATGCCATGACAGAAGCCATGCACAAAGACCATATTTTTCTTGTCTTTTTAAATCTCCTTTTGACCAATGCAAATAACACTAACAATGTTTTTTGACAGTCTGATCCCAAGTATAATTTGGTTTAATAGTTGCCTATGATAAACACAATTCAGAGATAGCCAGAGTGATCCATGTCTCCAGTCAGGGAATTATGCAGTGGTCTGCATTGGCCAGTTTAGGAGACATGGTAGAAATAATTCTAGAACATGAAAGACACAGCCTAAAACTTGGTTTATTTGTTTGAAATTTGAGCTGACTGTTCAAATGCCTTATTGTTCTCTTTTCTATAAGCAGGGCCAATAAATTCAAGCATCTTTAGAAGCAAGTGGGAACTCAAAACCAACAAATGACATGCCAACTTCTCAGAGAAGGCTTCAGGATATAAAATAGGTGGCAACTTTGTAATTTCTGCAAGGATCTTAGAAGCAAAAGTACTCAACATTTTATATGGCAATAAATGCAGCATGTTTTAAACTAAAGTATAGCATTATTTGCATTTTTTATGTGCAAGGAATCAAAAGTTGGAATTAAAGAAAAATTACATGCAGCACAAAGTATCCCCGCCTCCCATCCCCATGGAAGGTGGAGGATTGGTTAGTCAGTAGCTAAATTGTGGTTTCATAAAGGTTCAAGCAGAAAATTTCTAAAGTGTTCTGTGGATTATTATGAGTTTTCCATTGTGTACCCATGATTCTGATTTGGGGAAGGGAACTAGGAAGAAACTAAACCCCAACCCAGCTTCCTTCAGATGTATTTTCTGCATAAGGAGAGCTACTAAGCTTTCATTTTAAGAAATTCCATGTTAAAAATGAATACTTAGAATGACTGGCTTAGAGAGTACTGGTACGAAACATGATAAAATTAATAAATCTATGCCTTTGATTGAAGTTTAATTAACTGTCATTATTTGAATGGCAGGAGCAGAGGCCTATGCCACAATGTAAGTGTGTGTACAGAATGAGAAAACATGTTTCATTTGACTTCCCACAATTTACATGATGAAAGTTCTGCCCTTAATCCAGAGCTCACCATACAGCAGATCAATTGCCCAGGGTTTCGTCATTCCAAAATTAAGACTGTCAGACATTTCACTGTGACCTAATAAAAGAAACAGAGTTGTTTCCAATTATATAAAGCATGAAAAAGTAGCAATAGTAAAATCTGATGCACTTTTTTTTTAAACTTTGATAGAGAACAACAGATCTCTACCCAAATCTGGGACTTATGGGTATGTCCCCAAATCTGTGACACTTGTATATAGACAGTATTCAATAAGTGCTTATGGAATGGAAAAAGAAATGGGGCTGTTTTGTTTGGGGATGACTTAGACAGGATTTCTTTTTTTTTATGACTGATAAAACCAAATTCAGAGTAGTTGAATTATAGATTCATTCTTTGTGGAAAAGTCCAAATTATTCCTGGAATTGATGTGATGTTGTCAGAATGACTTCCTCTCTTCTGCCTTTATTTCTGTCATTTTAGTCAATTTTTTATGTATTGATTTCATTTTCTTCCATTTCCCAGGTGCCTCCATTATGTTGTCCAGGGTGTAAGGTATGGTAGGGATCATCTCAGTCATCAAGCAGTGACTGCTTAGACAGGAAAGGCAGATACTGGCATTGCTCAGATCTGAGCTTTCTGCCCATAGTAGGGCCACAGGGGCACAAGGCAGTAATTAACATCACTGGATGCACAGGGTGGATTGGTATAGGATCACTTTTATAAAGGAGAGAGCAGGTGTGTTTACTGGAAATGAATACTGGAATTTATTAGAAGTATTTATTAGGAGTAGGAATACTGCCAGAGAAAATTTAAAAAGCAAGTGATTTAAGTGTGTCAGAAAATTGGGACACATAACCAGGAAATCAAAAGTCATGATTCATTATTACAATGAGGTAACAATAGTGCTAGATTTCTGGTACTACCTATATGAACATGTTTTGTACTCCTGCACAACAAAATCCCACAAATTTAGTAGCTTAGGACACCCATTTATTAACTCAACAGTTCTGCAGGCTGAAATTTAGTACAATATGATGGAATTCTTTGTTCAGGATTTCACAAGATTGAAACCAAAGTGTCAACAGCACTGTTTTTTCTCTCTTGAGACTTTGGGGGAAAAAACATCATATTTCATACTCATTGAGACTGTTGGCAGTGTTTATTTCCTTGCTATTTTAGAACTGTGGTCCCTGTATACTGCTAGTGGTGATGGGGGGTCTGCCCTCGACTCCTAGATGCTACTCCTCTGTAGCAGCAGTTCTCAACACGGATGCTTGTTTTCTTCCAAACCAGCTGGAGCAGTGCCTCTGACTTCCTCTTCCTACATCTGGAACAAAACCCTACTGCTTTTTTTCTTTTTAAACAGATCAAATCTGATTAGATCAGGTCCACCCAACATAAACTAACCATAAGAGTTAAATCCATAGTTTTCACAGTCCTAGGGATTTTCCCAGTCCTAGGGAAATTTACAGCCAAGGGTAGATAAATGTTGGGGAACATAGAATCCGGCCTATCACACCACATGTTGAAATTCAGTCGTAGCTAAGAATTAAGCCTGATTTGGATTCAGTTTTATAGTGAGTATGTACAAATTTTATGATCTAAAATAATACAGTGAAGTAAGTTTGGACCTTGATTAGTCTCAGAAATCCTATCACTTGTCTTAATCAGCAACCAGTGATATATGGAGGGGAAAATATTTGTGAGAAGGAATGAAAGGAAGTTACTAAACAGATTATTTTTTAATCTCAGAAGTAATGCAACTATATAACCTATAATATTCATATGTATTTTATAAAAAATAATACAAACACACACAATTCTATGGATTCCATGAATTATTTGGAAAATTTAATAACAAAATAATTTAGTTTCTTCTGGAAAGCAAACTTTGATTTATTCATTATTTAATGTCTCAATGTCAAATTAAGCATCTGCTTTTATAATCCTAAATTCCTTATTTTAAAGACAAAAGCAAAATCTTTGACCTTTAAAAATGCAAAAGGCTGAAATCAATTTATTTCACTCAGACAACCAATAATACATATTTGCTAAAAGCAGTCAAAATTGAGATTCCAGAAGCTGTGAGAGTTGTTTTCATTTTTCTTTTCCTTTCTTTTTTTTTGTAACCCTTTCCTTTTTCCTTTTAATGTTGAAGTCAAATAATTATTATCTCTTTGGATGTTTCTTGGGAATCCTATTAGCCCTAGTGGGAAATAAGTGAATCCTGAGAATGATTCCTTCCTTAATATGTTTATAATGAGAGTCTTTAAAAAAACATCTCTGGCTAACCTGTATTTAGAAACAAGAAGCAACTTACTGCATTTCATACACAGAATAGTTACAGTTTTTATTTTTCATTAACACATTGTAATTTAGCAATAAGGTTACTCATTTTCTTACTCCTGGGCAAAAAAAAAAAGAATATTTAATGTATAAATCATCATGCAAATAAGATAATATTTATGACACTGTTATAGGCTTTAAGACTGAGAGATGAATTCTTAACAGTAAATTTGACGTAAAACAGCTTGACTCATAATACAAAGAAAGTAACCTGATTAAACACTTGGATTTATTTTTTCTGTGTTTGTGACATTATACTTCCAAAATCCTTTTAAAGTAGTTATTATAAGGTGAGGAAAGGAAATAAAAGACTTCAATGAGGTGGCTTTGTGCTTTAACACATAATGCAATCCCCATGGTAATGCATGCTACAAAAAGTGGGTCACCTTCAAACCACCCTTGAAAATAAGCAGATAATGAAATTTCAGATTGTGTTCTTAAGAGTGTTGTTTTATAGTATGCATATCTACTCAATCTTTTGTTTTGCAAAACTGTGCATGTGTGAGCGCATCAAAACCCATACAAATGCTCTCTCTCACATACAACATGTATATACACACATATAAATATCCTTTTACACATGCAGAAGACTATTCATGTAGATATAGTTCACTGAGAAAAATAAAGTA
Organism: Manis pentadactyla; assembly: GCF_030020395.1. Lineage (NCBI taxonomy): Eukaryota > Metazoa > Chordata > Mammalia > Pholidota > Manidae > Manis > Manis pentadactyla. Next base: position 124,294,328 of record NC_080020.1, read on the forward strand.
CATGTGTTAATGACTATTTTTCTAATTAAATGGAGTTACTCCATTATGTTCTTAATGTAATGAATTTTTATATGTTTCAAAGAAAATTATGGTATAAACAATGTAAAATCTTAGAAAAAATTGTTTTCACTGAAACATTTTATTGAAGGAAAAATAAATTATATTCTCTTCAACATAAAAATATTGGTCACTTGTCTAGTTGGCTACCAATCGTTCCAAATAAATTGACACTTAATATATTGTTGGGGTGATTTCTCAGTACAAACATAATATCACTTTGTATTTTAAACAAAAACACAGATAAAGCAAGATTTTAATTATATAGTGTATATTTACTAAAATTTCTATAGGAAACTGTGATTGTCAGAGGCACAGAACTATAAAAAGAAACTGTTTTGAATGAATATCTTTGTTATTATGACTCAGATTTTTTCCCAGTGAACTTCTGTCCCTTGAGAGCAAGTGTAACTCTGGGGGTGGGGGTGGGAGGAATATGTTCCATGCCTGGGGCAATATAACCCTTGAAGCCAAAATCAAAGGGAGAAATAAAGTGGGAAAAACCCGTTTATTGCCTACAAGCAGTTGTCCACATCTGCTCACCTGTGTGTCTGACAACGCGGTTTCAAAAGGACCCCATCAAACCTCTCTGGTCCAGGTGTGTCCTCTCTCCCCACCCCTTGTAATCACCTACTGATATGGCGATAGACTACTTCTCTCCATCCCTTGGAAATACCTGTTGATATGGAGATACACTAAGGCCAGGTGAGAGATTCTGGAAATATTGCAATTTTACCCACAGCAAGTAAAAGTTATGTTCTCTGTTTTGGCATAGTACAATCACTAATGGTCAGTCCAAAATTCCAAAGTGTTTTTGAATGAAGTATTCTCATTAAGCCATTCATAATAGGACCATGGAATTGCTCTCAAACCAAACGATATCACAAAAGTAATACATCGGTAGTTTGCATCTGTGGCTAATCTAATTCTGTGACCAAGGGTTCTTTTTTTTTTCTCAAGAAAAAGACTTAGTTTTGAAAATTAAGAAAGAAATGACATATTCACAAAATTAAAAGAGAAGCAATTGGTTTAAATGTTAGTTCCCAAAACAAGTAGAGTCAGATGACCTGATTGGAATCTCAGCTTTGTATCTTCTTGTGTGTCTTGAGCCAACTTAGGCGCTCTGTTCCTTGATTTCTGTACTGCAAAATCAGGATGGCAATAGTAGGATTGGACTTGTAGAGTTGTTTTGAATATTAAAGTGGTTTTAGATATAAAAAGAATTGCCTAGCAAAAAGTAGAATCTTGATGGGAATTTCTATGATTATTTTAGGTCAAATTAGTTTTCTTGTACCTACGAATATCCATTAATGCAAATAGAAACAAAATTGTTTTACTGGGTTCATTTGGCCATAAATGGAGAGAAAGGAAAATAGTCCTTAGAAGGTCAAATTCTTTACAAGATCCTCCAAATTTTGTCATATAATTATTAGAATCCATATTTGAGAATTCTGACACCTAGAGAGATCTAGTAACTTACACAATAATATCCAGGTAAGAAGTAATGTGTTAGCAATTTTAACCCCCAAATCTTTGATGCTCACAATCATGGATTTTAGTCACTCCATGTTTTACATTAGAGTTAAATTTTGAGTATGTCTACTTTATTAACATTATTAAATGAATATACAGAGAAGTTAGGGTAGAATATACAGCTTTTGAACATTAAATTTTACACTTTAAACTATTAGAATTTAGTTAAAATGATTCATTTATCAGATTTATCATTGTAACTCTGGGGAGAGGGAATCTGGGAGCAAAATACAGTAAAAGGGAGAAATGAAGTTTAAAACCCATTTATTGCCTACAAACTACAGGCCAGGGCCTTCTCTCTTTCCTGCTCTGGCAGAAGGAAGCAACACTGCCCCCCCCACTCCCTGCTAACCTCTCAGGTTCAGATAAGCCCTCAGTTGCCCAGGTAATTAGCCATCGATATGGAGAGGAACCTTTATATACCCCTGAGGAACACCTGTTGATATGCAGATGCACTAAAGCCAGCTGAGATATTCTGAAAATATTACAGTTTTATTCACAATCATGTTAGCACATAACTGATTAGTCTGAGAATTAAAAAGCTTGTAAGAAGTGTAAAACACTGGAACTCAGGGCTAATCATAAAAGTAATAACATGGAGAAATAGTAATTGGTAATAATAAATTAATGATATCTGACTATAACGTATTATTACTATTAATAACCCATAGTTTCTAGCATTTATTTTAGAACTAGAATAAGTCATATAAACATATCTAGTATTCTGAAAAGTAACCAACATTTGAAATAATATGTAACATTCACTTTTATTTGAAATAGTTTCTGTTATTGACAATTTGATAAAAATAGCTTATGGTTTGAAAATGTTTTGCTACCTAAAACCTGGCTTTGTGAAAATGTTTTACAGCTTTGGAAATGAAGGAAAGAAATTATTTTAACCTTCTCCCATATTTTTCCCTCCAAATCTAATTGCCATGCCAATGACCTCTCAACTTTTACAGAAGTACCTATTAATATACTGTGACACTCTCAAATGATATAACATAATCTGGGTGAGCTAAAGTTGCAAAATATGACAATTTGAAAAAAACAGGATGCCTCTCACATGTAACCACACATGCAATATTCAAGGAGAATAAGAAAGATGAAAGAGAACATCAGGTGAACAGTATATATTTTTTCTTTAACAGGTTGCATAATATATCCTAGCACATCAGCTTTTGTTGTTCCTACATATTGCAAATAGTCTTTGTTCTTCTTTGCTTTTTCTAGGCATACCTCTGGGGAGGTGTGGGCCTTTCTGAAATGGCTTTCTGCTTTCTTAAATAGAAGGTGAAATATTTCCAGATAATAAATAGCTTTGGGTCTGTAACTCAGGAAGGGGAGTTCTAACTCACCTTAGACTGTTAAATGGAATTCCCAACTTTACAGAGTGACATTCCTCTTGCTTAACCAGTAACAATCAAGCTAGAAAAAAATAAATGAGTCCCCTTGGGGAGTAGAAAGGAATAGAATATCAAATATTTTGGACATTCAGTGACTTCGAAAGAGAAATTTGCATTAGAACATTACTCAGGCAGAATTATAGATCATCTGTGGGTCTGGTCTTTTGTCAGTAGACAATGCCTTAAACATAATCTAATGGCTTTGTAGGTAGATGATACAATGGCCACTGTGATGTTCCTGAAAACAGAATAGGCATTTATAGGAAACTAAGCAACGGCAAAAAAGGAAACACTAGGTATTTTGTAAGGACACCAAGAAGAATATAGCAAAAGTAGTTTGTTTTGTATATAATGAGATTATTTCAGCCAAAGAAACTCACATAAAATTTGTTGGCCAGTTTATCTGAATGGATCCTGTATGTAAATAAAACAGTTATAGTGTTACTTCAAATTTCCTGAATTAACTGTTAAACCATAATACAAAACCAGCCTACAGGCTTTCTAACTGTAAATTTTAAAACTGGCAATAGGTATTACCATTTACATGTCATTATTACAACAAAATTTACTGAGGCATATCCTACACAAGTAATTTTCCCCTTCCAGTTAATGTGTTTATAGAGATGGCAGGCAGAAGAAACAAACATGTAACTCATGTCACAAGACTGTATTAAGCAGCATACACTTCATGCTACAGCATTTGCTTATACATATTTTGAGACTAAAGAAGAGATATTCTCAGACAGAATGGTAGAGACCTAAAAGAACATCAGAAAGTTTGTTTCAGTAGATAATTCGGAATGGGGGCCTAATTCACTGAAAAAGATAATGACAAATAAATAAGTATTAAGATCCATGCTCCTTCTAAACTTAAAGTAAAGACACAATTCAAATGCAATTCTTGAAACTTGTGTGAATCTGTCAAAAAATAAGAACTAAAGTATTTGGAGAGTCAAGTGGGAAAAATTGAATATGGACTGGTTATCAGGTGTGATAGGTATTTTAAAAAATTTTCTTAGAATAGTGACACAGTGATTATTTAAGAAAAAGCCCTTATTTTCATAAAGTTGGTGCTGAAGTATCAAGCAGTTAATTATTATAATGTTTGCAACTTTTTCAAGTTGTCCATACATAAAAATAAAGCAGATGTAGAAAACTGTTAGTAATTGTTTTATCTTGGTACAATATGTTTTCATTGTATCATTCTTTCAATTTTTCTGTTGAAGTTCCACTGAAAGCAATTTTGGTAAACAAACGTGATGTACTGCTCACACACTTTTCACTCATCTCCTCACACCATCAGTTTTTTATAGGATAGAAACCAAAGTATGACCCATAATCCTGATGGGAATGGTGTGGAGGGGCATCAGACAGTTTGCCAATTTAACCATGAAATGGTAAGTGGATAAAGGATTAGAAACATGTTCAAAGAAGGTACTTAAAAGTGTCTTGTTGTGAAAGTTCCAATGAAGGAGAGACAGCTCTCACAGAGACTCAGAGATATCAATGATTAAGAGAAAGGGAGAAGGATATTCAGGGTAAAACACATAGATGAACTGATAGCCTGTATGCAAAATGTCTCCCACCTGCATGAATGAGAATGCATTAAATCCAGGAAACATCAACCAAATGTGAACAATAAAGAATAGAAAGAAATTCTTCTTAAGAGAATCTGGAAAGAATTAAATCAGTGTAGGAATTGCCTTTTATGCTTAGAATGTCTCCAACCAAATATCTGAAATTGAAAGAGGTGATTGAGTCCATTGCTGTTCGTCCTAAGACCAAACTCTAATTGATAACTTTAACCTGTAGGCTTGGAACTCTGTCCTAAAATAGGAACAGAAAAATGAGAGTCCTCAGATAGCTGAGGAAAGCCTGCAATATGAATGACAAAGGTTTGAATTCTAAAAACAGAAAAGTAATCCTGAAGGAACAGATAATTTAGGGAAAACACATGAAAGCATATTAGAGTACTCAAAAAGGTTTAAGAATAGCCACAAAATCAGGGTATGATTCTATAAAAAGAGAACACTCATAGTAAATAAAAGAAATCTTGGAAATTAATATGTGGTGTGTGTGTGTGTGTGTGTGTGTGTGTGTGCAGTGTGTATGCACATGTATATTGATTTTGAAAAAGAGAAAGATAATAAATAATTGTAAATTAAGTTAGAATTTTTTTCCCCAAAATAGACCAAAAGATACATGAGGTCTAACACTGAACATAGGAATTCTAAATAAAGAACTGGAAAAATGTGATAGTATTGAATCATGGAAATTAATCACAGCAGAGTATTTCTCAGTGCTGAAGGATAATATTCTTGAATTGAAGGAATTTACCAAGTGCTCAACCAAAGAAACAATGTCCTCCAAATTACTGGAGACAATGTCCTAAATAATTAGAATAACAAGATAAATATAAGATTGCAAACATGTTAGAGAAAGAAAAGAGGAAAATATAAAAGGGAAAATAAAAAGATTGGCTTGCTACCCACAATGGAAATACAATTACACATTGATCTTACTGGTGGTGTCTATATGACAATGGGTACATGCCTTCAAATGAGTGAATGGGAAAGAATTTCCAATCTAGCAGTATATACCCAGATAATAATAATGTGTGAGGGTAAAATAAAGGCATTTCTAACATGCAAAGATCCAAGAAACATATTGTAACAGACATATTCTTAAAAAGTTATAGGAGATTGGTGGCAGCAGATAAAAGAGTAAACTAATATAGAAGAAAATAGAGGATCCAATAAATAGTGTTTCAAATCAGACTAAAAAAAGAAAAATTCCAGGTTGAAAATTGTGTGGCTGCATTATTTGGATTAAGGAGAAAGAGGCTCCCTAAGGAAGATGCATTGTGGAGAGGAGATTGAAGTTGGTTCTGAGAACTGGGTTGAGCTAAAGGATTTGAAAAAGGCAAATGATGCAAACAAAAAAGAGAATACAGGAAAACTTCAATTGCAAAATGAAAATATAGTAATCACATAGGCACCCAATATTATTGGTTTATGAAACAAAAATATTTACATTATTATAATTATGAAGAGAATGTTCCTTTTTATGTTTTATCATCAACTAATCAACTAATAGACAAGCCTTGAAGGTTTATGTATTAATGTTTTCCAGATAATAGAATATACATATATATATGTATATATATATATATATATATATATACATATATATATGTAAAGAAACTAGCTCGCACTATTCACACAATTATGTGTGTGTGTGTGTGTGTGTATAAATATATATAAAGATGTTAATCCTATCATCTTAGGAAATGGAGAACCACAGTTATGTTCTACGACTGAACTGAATTCAGAAACAAAGGACCACACATACTATCTCAACAAGCGTGCCATTGATAAGAAGTAGAATAAACGATGTCATTACTCTATTGGAAAAGGAGAGGTGGCTTGGGGTTTGTACGTCAACAGATATTATTCGCATTGATAACTGAAGAAATACTATTTTACATTAATTGACTTAGCAAATAAGTGTATTTTTTCATAAGGATGCAACAGAAACAGTTAAAATGTGATTTCTTCTGGTGAATCAGACTAGGAAAGGGAAGGGTAAGCTTGTGCATTAGAAGCTCTTCCATAATCTCTGAATTTCAGTCATTTCAGTGTATTACTTTATTAAAATACTTGTGAAAAATTTAAATATGAATAATAATTCCATAATTATTGATATAAAAAATTGATTAAAATGAAAAACAAGTTATAAAACAGTATGTGGTATACCATAACACCTTAGGGACATGATTAGTAAACTAATTTGTGGGTATATACATCCAATCAAGTATTTGTTGAACATGATTTTTGGTTTTCAGGCAAAACTCTCTCTTCACTATCAGAAGTTTCTCCGTCTAATATGTTCTGGGCTCCCCTCATGTCTGGTAATCACCTCCTATCCAGGCAAATAGCAAACGAAAATAAAGTCACTGCTGTACATAGTGATGTAAAAACAGTTTTCTATTTTATGTGTATTTTCAACCCAGAGAAAATAATAATGAATTTCTTCTTTGTGCAGCAATTTCTAAGATATAATCAGAGAGATGCTAGTCAACACTTAACTAGATTAGCTTCCTTAAAACTTTTAAGGACTGGAATTCGGATTCCCTTACTGTCTGAAGCTAGACCTCACTATCTTTTTAAAGTCTCTCTTGGCATCTCATTTTCATGCACTATCTGAAGTGACTTGGAAAACATTAGAGAATAACAACACCATTTCCACAAAACAACTGCCTGGACGGTGCATATTTCTCCATCCATCATTTATAGAAGTCTGTTTCTGGGAGAAATTTTAAGTGTCAACACTAAAAGATGATAATATTGGAGCTGGCTGTTTCAGCCACTAAATATAGTCGGCAGCTACACAGAAACAGCTTTTTTAAAAAAAGTAATTGGAATGAGAAACATTTCTTGCTGTTATGTTTAAATCGCTATAAAGGAAAATAAGTTTATCCTTGTGGAATGATTAGTTTGCTGTATGTGTAGCTTAAAGTCCCTGTGTAAAATGGCATCATGTGATTTTTCATAGTTAACACAACCCAGAGATGAGGCAAGTCATGAGAATCCTCCTTCTTTCTGAACTTCCTGTTCTTTATGTACATGACACTAAGAAACATCCTCCCAGTGTATGCTAAGCCCGAATTTCAGTACCGAAAAATTTAAGGAACCGATTTTACTTATAGAGATCAATTCTGGAGTCACTTGAGATTCAAAAATTTCTGATTCATAAAAATTATCATGGTTTTGGCCTTGATAATTATTCAAAAACTTCTGATTCCTAAAAATTATGGTTTTGGCCTTGCTAATTACCCTTTTAAGGAACTAAACCAAAGAATACACGTATATATTCATCACAGTTTTTATGAGAGGACATACACTTTTTGAATCATTCAATTTCCTGGAATAAACATAATGCAGACATTAAAAATAATTTTGAAAAATTTCAAATGATGTTGAAAAAGATGATTATGGTATTTTGTAATTGAAAATGCTTTACCATGTGTATATGTATATCCAATCAGAGAATAAATATAAAAGTATATTTACATATATATTCCCTTTCAGTTGTATATATATATATTATACAAAGGTATTTATATATAAATACTGAATATAACTGAAAGTGTATGAAATGATGTTATCTCTAGGTAAGAAGTTGATGGAGATGCTCATTTTAATGTAAAACAACTTTATTCAGGTTATTTCATATTTGATATGGAAAAAATTCTGTAATACCCAACATCAGGCCAATATTACGATTGATGTTGGGAAAACATCTATAACTTAAAATGTTACTAATCACCCATGTGCTATATTCAATCAACAATGAGTATCTAATTTTAAATATTGCCTGTCATTGCAAGATGTTGCAGGTGATCCCCTTTAAAGTATTATCATGTCATGAACTGCTATAAAAGTTTTAATCCTCTCGAGTTTTACATTAATCAACTTTATTTTCAGTTAAAATTTTAATGTATTTTCACATATTTTTTTTGAAGCTTTAGTTGTTGCAAAACTCAGCTTTGCATTAGAAGGAAAAGGTAGAAAAATGAGAAGTAGCAGCCACTGAACTAATTTGGAGCTTGGCTAAAGCTGAAAACACATTTGCTTTCCTATTCTTATGTCAGGTTGAAAGGAAAACAGTTCTGATTTTAGCTAAAGGAGGATTTTTTTTGTAACTCTACTTGGATGACATTGTAAAAACACTGCAAATTTCCACCAGCTTCCCACAATATTACGACATATTCTTTTGAGCTGTTGGCAAAATCGGTCCAGTTTATAAAGTCATGGCTTTTGCATTGAGCTTTTGCCTGTCTCATATCGTTAAATAAGTTTGAAAGCAAAAGCAATACCCACTGTGTTCAATATCTTTAATAGTATGGTTGAAATTTGTAATTTGAAATTCCTAAGTTCAAAGAGCATTATCTACAGCTTGATTTTACACTTGAATTTCCTAAGCTTCATAGCGGTTTGTGAAAAATTAGGGGGAAAATCTTCCTAGAGTTCAGAGCAATTTTCTTAAGACTTGAGTAAAATATACAGAAACTTAAAAGAAAAATCAAAATCTTGTGCTCCCTTATTTTCTCATTCTTTTAAATTAGATCACTAACTGAGGTATAAATCCTTTGCTTATGCTCTTATACAAACATACTTTCAGAGAAAATTTTGAAGTAAATACAAATTCACAGAATGGATAAATTCATTTTAATAATGTTAATTTGAAGGATGATTCATTTTACTGAACCTCAACAACAATGTGATTTTAAGATAAAAGATGTAGCTATAGTTGCGATTATGTTTTTGTGTTTTCATATTACTAATATTAATACAGAGAACCTCTTTGTGAAAGGATATTTATGTAGTTTAAAATATTTCAAAGCTTTTTTTGTGTGTTGAAACATGCAGAAAAACAGAACTCATTCTTACCCAAAATTTTACAAGAGAGCTGTGCTTGTATGTTAATTTTAAAGCACAGCCCAAATGACTGTGGACACTATAAAAACTTAACATCTTCCTTTGGCTGATCCACTGACTGGTAATGAGCTTTTACATATAAGGACTTGGACATTGAAATAAAATGGCTGTACCCAAATGAATGAGAATAGTTTAAAAGATTTTAGATCAGCATCTGAATGAAAATATTTATAAGAATATATATGCTATATAATTTGAATAGGATGTATGTTTATATTATTAAACATATTTATAAGAGCATGAAAGTATGCCTTGGAGATACTGGAGTTACAGTTCCAGACCACTGTAATAAAGCAAATATCTCAATAAAGCAAGCCAAATGAATTTTGCTAGTGTCCCAGGGCAAATAAAAGTTATGTTTACACTCTACTATAGTCTATTAAGTGTGCAGTAGCATTATGTCTATAAACAAGATGTATACACCTTAATTAAAAATATGTTATCGCTAAAATAATGTTAACGAGCATCTGGGCTTTCAATGAATTATAATCGTTTTTCTGGTGGAGGGTTTTACATCGATGTTGATGGCTGTTGACTGATTAGGGTGTTGGTTGTTGAAGGCTGAGGGGGCGGGGGGCGGTTTGTGGCACTTTCTTCAAGTAAAACAAGCATTGCATTGATCGACTTCCTTTCACAGATGATCTCTCTGTATAGCTAGCACGTGATGCTGCTCAATAGCATTTTACCCACTGTAGAACTCTGTTCAAAACTGGAGTCAAATCTCTTAAACCCTGCTGATGCTTTATCAACCAAGTTTATGTAATATTATGAATCCTTTGTTGTCATTTCAAGAATATTCACAGCATTTTCCACAGCAGTAGATTCCATCTCAAGAAACCCCTTTTTTTGCTCATCCATAAGAAGCAATTCCTCATCTCTTTAACTTTTATCACGAGATGGAAGTGTTTTAGTCACTTTTCCAGGCCCCACTTCTATTTCTAGATCTGTTGCTATTTCTACCATTCTGCACATACTTCCTCCACTGAATCCCTCAGTCATCGTGCAGGTTGGAATCAACTTCTTCCCAACTCCTGTTCACGTTGATATTTTGACCTCTTCCATGAATCACAGATGTTCTTAATGGCATAGAGAATGGAAAATCCTTTCCAGAAAGCTTTCAGTTTCCTTTGCCCAGATCCATCAGAGGAATCATGATCTACAGGAGCTGTAGCATTATGAAATGTATTTCTTAAATGATACGACTTGAAAGTCTAAATGACTCCTTGATCCATGGGCTGGGGGATGCACGTTCTGTTAGCAGTCATGAAAACAACATTCATCTCATTGTGCATCTGCATCACAGGTTTGGGGAGCCGGAGCATTGTCAATGAGCAGTCATTTTAAAAGAAATCCTTTAGTAAATCATGTTCATGTAAACAGATGTAGCATCATCCTGGCTTTGTTGTTCCATTTATAGAGCACAGGCAAAGTAGATTTAGTCATTCTGAAGGACCATAGGAGTTTTAGAATGGTAAGTGGGCATTGGCTGCAACTTAGTCACCGGGTGCATTAGCCCCTAATAAGAGCGTTTCAGCCCATCCTTTTAAGTTTTGCAGTCAGACACTGACTTGTCCTCTCTTGCTATGAAAGTCCTGGATGGCATCTTCTTCCAAGAGAAGGCTGTTGTATCCTCATTGGAAATCTGTTGTTTCAATGACCACCTTCATTCACTATCTTAACTATACCTTCTTGATAACTTGCTGCAGCTTCTACATCAGCACTTGCTGCTTCACCTTGTACATTTACATTTCAGAGATGTCTCTTTCTTTAAACTTCATGAGTCCACTTCTGCTAGCTTCAAACTTTTCCTCACCACTCTAGGCCTTCATAGAATTGAAGAGAGTGAGGCTTTGCTCTGGATTAGACTTTGCCTGAAAGGAAAATTTTCTCCATATCAGTAGTAAGGTTGTTACCGTTTCTTATCATTTGTGTGTTCATTGGAGTAGCACTTTTCATTTCCATCAAGAATTTTTCCTTGGCATTGACAACTTGTCTAACTAGTGCAAGAGGCCTAGCTTTTGGCCTGTCTTGGCTTTCAGAGGGCTTCCTCACCAAGCTTCATCATTTCTAGGCTTTCATTTAAAATGAGAGATGTGCAACTCTTCTTTCACTTGGGGCCATTGTAGGGTTATTCATTGCCTAATTTCAGTATCGCTGTGTTTCATGGAATAGAGAGGCCCAAGGAGAAAGAGGGAGATGGGAAATGGCCAATCAGTGAAGCAGTCAGTCAAAGCACATGCATTTATAGATTAAGCATACCTTCTTATATGGGTGTGATTCAGGGTGTCCTGAAACAATTACAATCAAAGATCACTGATCACAGGCCACAATAAATACAGTCAACAATGAAAAAGTTTGAAATGTGAGAATTGCCAAAATGTGACAAAGAGATTTGTAGTGAGCAAATGCTGTTGGAAAAATGGCACTGCCGATAACTTGCTCAATGCAGGGTTGTTACAATCCTTCAATTTGGAAAAAACATAATATTTGCAAATTGCTAAAAAGTGAAGCTGTTTATGCTATTATACCATGCTATAATATAGTGAATTATACATGTGTTGAATCTCAAAAGGGATTAGAAGGATTTCAAAACATTTCTGTATTACAAGATTTCAAATACATAGAATGAATTAGAGCAAGTGATTTGTCTGTGAATTTGAAAGGATAATCAGTAATTCTATTCATCACTTGGCTGAGTAATATTGAATAACTCATTAAAGTCAGTCTGCTGAAATGAGATCCTCTACCATACATAAACCAAAACCATCCTGGTGTGCCCAGACTTACCTCTCCATTCAGATGAAAAGGATCGATGTTTTCTGAGCTCCTTTACCTTATCTCTCACTGGATTCAGCTCACTGATTTCTGTCATTAGGATATTTGGAGAGTTTATGTTTTGATATTTATGAGCTAATTTATCTTTAGTGCAAAAATCACTTAAAATGAAACAATAAGTACATGAGATTTGTACATTTCATTTTATGAAAATTTATCCCCAAAGGATATAAAAGAAGTAAAGACAAATGTTCAAGTTGGTTGTATTTATGCATGTTGATGTATTTAGGGGCTGTACTTCTGATGTCTGTAATGCACTGAGGAATAACTTGGATTGACAGAAGAATGAATAGAAGGACATGTGATCTATGTATGTGATAAGCTGAGTAAATTAAAAGGTGAATGGTGGAATCTCTGAGATATATAGGTATATATAGGTGTTCCCATACATTTTTTCAACTTCTTTGTGTTTAAAATGTTTATAGGCAAATAGTTGATGAAAATTAAAAAAAAAAAAAAAAGGAAAAAAAGACCATAAGGTTTTTCTTTAACTTTTCTGAGAAAAAAATATAGTGCAAATATTTTTAACAGTGGACCATCCCTTTAATGATGTTCTTTCTCTTTTTCTCTCTCTTTCCCCTCTCTCTGCCTCTCTCCCTGCTTCCCTAAAGCTCCATTCTGACTTAGATAAGGGAGAGGGCACTGTGAAATACACCCTCTCAGGAGATGGCGCTGGCACCGTTTTTACCATTGATGAAACCACAGGGGACATTCATGCAATAAGGAGCCTGGATAGAGAAGAGAAACCTTTCTACACACTTCGTGCTCAGGCTGTGGACATAGAAACCAGGAAGCCCCTGGAGCCGGAATCAGAATTCATCATCAAAGTGCAGGATATTAATGATAATGAGCCAAAGTTTCTGGATGGACCTTATGTCGCTAGTGTCCCAGAAATGTCTCCTGTGGGTGAGTAGGCAAATCAAAATTCTATTGGATGCTGTGTGGCCTTTTCAACGTTTATTTTTGCAGGTTGACTGAAACATCTTACTGGTAACCCAGATGATTATTCTTCCACTGAGGATCCAATTATTTTATCAACTTTTTTTTTCAAATTATTTTCTGCTCCATTCTAAAAATGTAAATAGATACATAAATCCCTAGGATGTGTAACGTTCTGCACAATTTTCCAATATTTTCATTTACCTGATCTCATAGAATTCCTTTGTATTTTAAGTACTAAGCTCACTTTGTACTGAAATTGATTGTCATTACAATTCCAGATGCCTAAATTCCATACCAATCCAATACCAGAGAGTAATGCTTAGCTCAAAGTAAGTTATCCAAAGCATGTATTGCATCAGAATATAGACACAGTTCAGAAAGGGGTGTGTTGCATCCTTTACAGCTGTAGATAAATATTCCAGAATGGTGATATTGTTTCCTTTGGGACTACAGGTAACCCACAGTAGTCATGCCATCCAAACAGGAAGCAAATGTTGTTGTGAACTTATTATTGGAATAAACTTAAAATTAATCTATAGTATCATCATCATTCTTAATAATTTAAATTTGTTATAATTTCACATTTCAATATCAACCTATATTTACAAAGTTCTTTAATACATATTTTATGATCAATTAGTTAAGGCTTTAGTGACAACCTTAAATTATAACTTCTTTCCCTCAGTCACCACTACCAGTCCTTTAATTTATATCGAAGTAAGTTCTAGTTTCTAGTGCATATGTGAGTTAAAGCTACTCATCGCCATTGTTAATATTTCCTAAGTCTGACATTCCTCAGAGGGGTTCTGCCTCCCCTACAACTATCGCAGACATGCATAGAGTATCCTGAGAGCAGAAACAGGTCAGTGGCTGTTGAAGTTGTCATGTGGATTTACCACAAATTCACTTGAAATTGTGTCTGTGACCCTATCAGTCATTCAAAGACCATATTCTCACCTTGACCTAAGAAATCAGCTCAAAGCAGTTTACTTAGATTTAACATTTTAGGGTACCTATGCAGGATTGCAAATCTGCTATTCAGTTTCTTCTACATTTTTTGAGCTGCTTCTTATATGCAATCCTATCATTGCAGGAGATTTAGAAGTACAACTGGGGAGAAGTACCATCCTGTTAGAAAGCAGCCCCTGAAAAGGGGGGGAGCTCTATGTTTACTTGTGCCTTGGTTTTGCAGGGGGATAAAAATGAAGAGAAAAAGTAACGCCTTTAAGATGGCAATGCTGTTTAGTAGTTAAATTATTTAACCCAGGACTTACATCCTGTAAATTGGAAATATTTACATGAATTTGTGACTCTCAGTAACTATGTCTTACTATAACAAGATCTTCAAAGCAAAGACACACATCTTTGTACAATATTAGAAAATTCTGTCTTATTAGGTAAATCATTATGCCTTCTTTATGACACGTAGGATCAAGTGTAGGGCTGTAGAGACTGAGTCCTTTTATAGGAGTTCAGAGCTAGGGCCTGGAGACAGAAATCAGTCTGGAAAATCAGGAGAGGGGGAAGTGAGTGAGAAAATGAAGCGGTATGGGATGAGACACATTTTCTGTACTGTCATGAAGTATCAAAGGTATCTATGAGGGAATGGGTTCTGTGAAATGCCTTGTCATGTGACATTCCTGATTTTTCTTATTGGTCATTCAGGAAACTCCAGTGAATACTTAAAATTGTTTTCAGTGTGTTCTCTCTCCTTTTTTTTTTTTTTTTTAAATAATGGAGGAGTATTTCATTGCTCCATGCTATGGGTTCACCCAGATATTCTCAGACTTCATTTACATTATATACTTTTCAAATATGTACTAAGAAGTACAAACATCACACACAGATTAAATATTTGGGATTAAATGGTATCATGCACTTTGCCATTCCCCACAACCCTACCTATACACATATAACCAAACCCCTCAGGACCCCCTGTTAGATGCATGGTATTTGTTGTTTCTGTTTTCACATGACCAGCCTAAAGCTAACCAAACCTACCATGCATCCAGCCATTATATTTATGTTCTCCAAGCACCGAACTTCTTACCTGAGTACACCCTTCTTACAGCTAGAGATGGTTCACTGCTCTAAGTCACTTTGTCCTGTGATGATTCTTCTCTCTGTTTTCTTTTCCTACAATCCCATCCAGGCAACTCCTGCCTTTGTATCATTTCCCTTGCAATGTCAAAATTATTTTTGGTCAAGAGAAGATGGAGCTTGCCATGATATTAGACAGTATAGCTATTGCTGCAGCAAATCTCACTGTTGGTTTTCTATATCCTTGTTTGAGTTATTTTTTCTAAAACAGAACTGTCTTTCCCCAATAATTGAGAATGCTGCTATTTCATTTTCAATAAAAGACAGGAATTAGCTAATTTTAAAATACATAAAGTAAAATGGCTTATTTTATAATATAAAAAAACCAAGAAATATTGGGACCTATAAATGTCAACTTAGCAGTAATGGGTTGTACATCTGAAAATATGATGAACAATTAAACCTAGAATAAAACAAGTGAAAATTACAAAGGAGATAACTATACAAGGAGAGAATGGTAGTGAGCAGGGTAGGTAGAGAGTTCAGAGGAAAAATCAGTATTTAAGACATAGAAGACATTGGACTATATTTAGTTCCTGAAAGTGGAAGAAAATTCTAGTGAATCTGTGAACTGTTTAAGAGAAAGTTCACTTTATTACTAAGTCGTGCTACATCCAATATGCCATGGAAGTAATATTCACAGATAAAATGCTTTTACTCTGACCTAGGGAAATTACTTAATGATCCAGATATTCCCCGACTCAAAGTTATTCCTTGGAGACAAATTTGGACATTATGAATGTGGTCTTAATTCTTTAAGATCACTAGAGTAACAATGAATTATAGTAATGTGCTGTCTTTAATATGTGATGATTATGCATCAGTAGAACATATAATTTGAGTTATTTTTCCTAGAACGCTGACAGGTTTAACATCTTTAAGTCCTCATATTCATACTTGTACTATCTCCCTCTGCCAGAGCAAAGCCATTTTCAGGCAGTTGATTGGGTTGTTTGTAACCAGGTCTCTATGATATGTTTTATAGATGTTGGTTGTGAATCACAATTTATATAGTAAAAACTACCAATTCCTGAGCAATAGTAGGGGCCAAGTGATCTCACTAGAGATTTGCATTCCCTGCTTTATTTAGCCATTACAGTAACTTCATACAGTGTTATCTACTGTTTGGTTTTTATTTTTATGTGAAAACTTAACTCCTGTGTTTCAGAAAGTAGGAATGACTCCCAGACTCTCTAGGACAAAGTTAATTGCAACCAATTATACCCTTGTCTGAGTGTTAGTGGCTTTAAAAATGTCTTTTGTGAGCCTGAAATTTAGTTTTCAACCTCAGATGAGCTGCTTAAGACTTTAGAATACTTACTATATTATATTACATTACATTATAATCTGAGGATGGGGTTTCCTGCTTAAAAAGAATCCTGAGAAATGGGTATCTCTTACCTACTGACTTAAAAAAAAGTTTAGTCTAAGTTTAAATAAAACAAGACGCTGCTGGTTTAATTTAAAAAAAAAGAGGTAGCCCTTGTATTTTTTTTCTATGAACTGTAATTTTTTCAATGAAGTTTGGGGATACATGCTAAGATGAAATTTTGGGTAGAGTTTTTTTTATAGATTATTAAACAGAATATTTTCTGCAATATCATATTTAGATAGTCAATTCCAAGAAGGAAATAGTAAAGACTTATACTTAACATTAATGTTTCACACCATTATTATAATTCAGAAGCATAAATAAGTCTTTCCCAGAAGTGCCATAGGGAGACAAACCAAGAAATGATAAAGTGGATTAAAACAATATGAAACAGTTGAACTATCACTGGCTTCTATCTATGACCCATAAGCAGAGTCTTTGTCAGGAGCTTGGAGACAGAATATTGACTGCTTCCTAAAAATAAAGACATTCTCCATGTACAGCCAAAACACAGTTATTAAAACAGGAAATTAACATTAATGAATGATTTCAATCTAATCCTTAGACTCCATACAAGTTTCATCAGTTGTCAGAATAATGTCCTATATAACAAAACATTTAAGGTCAAAATCACACACACCATTTAAATGTCAGGTCTCCTTAGTTCCCCTCAATCTGG
Source organism: Manis pentadactyla (assembly GCF_030020395.1). NCBI lineage: Eukaryota > Metazoa > Chordata > Mammalia > Pholidota > Manidae > Manis > Manis pentadactyla. Next base: position 124,311,752 of record NC_080020.1, read on the forward strand.
AACAATTCCAAATGACCTTTGCTTAACTTACATGACTATAACAGGTTTGGAAGATTTCTGTCCAGTTATTTTTTTAGAATGTCCCTCATATTTGTTTTTTTCTGATATTTCCTCTTTTATAAATTCAGTATGTACATCTTTGTTAGGTGGCACCGTTTTCTTCTTATCGCATCCTATCAGGCAGAACATGGTTTTAATTTGTGCCATCACTAATGATGTTAATTTGTATTACTTGGTGAAGGTGGTGTATTAGGCTGTGTAATATACATTACTTAGCAGTGTATAACAACAAGCATTTATTATCTCATAGGAGCATGGCTATCCAGGAGTGGCTTAGGTGGGTGCGTTTCACTTAAGGTCTCTCAGGAGGTTCCATTCAAGCTGCTGGCTACAGCTCTGGTCTAAAGGCTTAATTAGGAGAAGGCAGGAGTTCGCTTCCACACTTATTCATGTAGTGGTTGCAGGCTTCAGTCTCTTGCTATGTGGACCTCTCTACAGGGCTACCTCACAACTTGGCAGCTGCCTGGCCCCAGGGGTGAGCCATCTAAGAGAGATAGAGAGAAAGACACAGCTCTGATCAAACCCACTTTCTATTTATAATCTGATCTTGAAAGAGGCATCCCTTCATTTCTGCAATATCTAACTGATAGAAGTAAGGCCAGTCCACGTTCAGAGAATGGAGTTACACAGAGCAGAGCATGAATACAAGGAAGCTGGGATCTCTGAGGGCTTCTTTTTGTCTGTCTACTGTAATCCATCCTCTATGCTGCTATGATTCATGTGTCTCTGCCATGCAACATATATTCAGGCCCTGTCTAGAACTGCCCCATTTTTTCCCCCATATTGCATGAATTCAAAGTCAGAAACTCATCATATAAACAAGGTTCAGGTGCAAATGAGGATCCTTGGATTTATTTCCTTTTGCTCTGTAGACCTGTGATGCTAAAGAGGCCAGTTACTTACCACTTCTTCCTCTACCTCCAACACACAATGGTGAGATAGTCATGAGATAAATTTTATAGACATTTATGAGAGAGTGCACAGAATAAAGGAATTACTGGTTCATAACATTTCTGAAATCTAGCTGGTAAATGTGGAAAGCTCTTTGATTAGGTTCAAGGCCTGGGAATATTTGTCCCTAGAGGTCAGTTCCATCATCTGGGCTCTTAGATATACCTTGTGAGTTACCCTTCCTGTTTCATGAAATATAGCATGCTCTCTTAGCTTCCTGCCAGTACATTCAGTGGGTTTAAAGGCCTCTCCTCAGTATACCATCTCTGACTCTCCTTTTCTGGTACTTGCTTGTGATGTTTCTACATGTAGAAAACTCTTTATAAGAACTTTATAGGTAGTATAGGTATACCATGAGTCTTGAATCTCACTGAATTAGCCAAAAAAAAAAAAAATGTCTCAAGAGAAAACTCTCTCCAACTTAGACATGAATTAGAATCTTTATTGTTTTCTGGAGAGGATCTTTGAGCCCTACATGCTATTAATCTCTTAAGAGACAAGTTTGTCTAATTAGGCAGTAAGCCAATGGACCATCCTTAACCTTTCTAAGATTTTCCCAAAAGATTTTACAGTCACTCCCCTGGTTTTATTTTTTTTACCTTGCTTTTTCCTATGTGCCCTGGATTTGATCTTTGCTTAGAAACCACTTCTTAATTTTAGCGTCATTTGCCATCCAGAAGAAACAGGAATCTTTAAAACAAGCATGACTTGAATTCTTTTTTTTAAAAGTGACTAAGTCCATTTCCTGTTATGCAAATAACCATAAGCAACAGTTTTTCTAAATGTTCTATCATTGTGTAAACAATGATCTTTTCTGATAAGAGGTTTTACTTTTCAGCAAACTCTCATCTGCAGCATTTCCAAGTCCAAAATGTAATAAACAGTATATTCAAGGCACTTTATACTGACACTGTCCTCAAAGTCCCCCTCCTGACTATAAAACCATTCCCACATTTTAAGTATTATAGTAGCACCCTACTACCAAGTACAAACGTGGCATTATCTACTACTGTAGAAAAGAAACTACTGCAGGATTTAGAGACTTAGAAACTACAAATATGTGTTACCTGTTTGTTAATCTAGGTCATGAATTTAGCTCAGTTTAGCTGGGTGTCTCTGCTTCAAATTCTTATGCAGATTTAGAGTGAAGCTGACAAGAGTGTGGTCTCATGTGGAGATTCACCCGTGGTGGGATGAGCTTCCAAGCCCACTGGTGTGGCTGTTGTCTTAGAATTGGTATCTTAGCACTTCTGCCAAATTCTGTTTGTTAGGATCAGTCTGATAAGCTTGTTTCACTCTCCAGGGAAAGAGATTCGATGAAGGTGTGGCTATCAGTGTCAGGTGTGACTGAGTTCCACCTTCGAGGTTGTCTACAGTAGATGATGCTTCCAATGCAAATTTACTTTTTATCTCCTTTTCAAGTGGTATTTTGAAACTGGAGAAATAAGCTGGTCCTCATCACAATCTCAAGTTATCCATCTAATAATTTATATCAGTGTGGTCTCAAGGTTTCATATTCTATTAATTCGTTCTAATCTATTGCTACAATTATTTGATTTAATATTGAAACTATTTCAGGTTTGGCTAGTGAAAGGCCCCTTAAGCTGATCTTTTGTATCTTTTCAACAATATCCCTTAATTATTTAAATAGTCACTTATTTTCTGGACCTAAAATACATTTGGAACTTGTCTTGCTCCTTTGCCCTGGTCCTGGAGAAAACTGTTTCTCCAAGGAACTGTCTCTCCACCTTCCTAGAGAATAATATTTGGAAGCCAAAATCTGGTTGCTAAGTGTGTTCTTTGCTGTTAGAGTGTCATTACTTCCAGGTGCTTTTCTGTTGGCACAGCTAAAGAAGGAATCTATGGGCATATACAATGTATAATATTTATTTCTGCATCCTTCTCCGTATATTGAAACCATGATTTCACAGCAATGCCTCCAACTCCCATCTAACACTGCCATTCATTCCATCTTTTCTTCTACCCTTTTACAATCTATAACTCTTCTAAGAGTGAGAACTGTGACTCTTGTTATCCTTAGTATATTTTCTTCCTTTACTAAGCCATCTCTTTCACTGGCTGCTCCCCAGCCACTCCTCCATCCCCATATCCCTGCCAGCACAAAAGCAGCCAGTCTTTCACTGTCACCTACCCTCTAGACCCTTTGTGGATGTCTTGATGATCCATTCCAACCCTGAAAATCTGCTCTAGCTGTTTCCACTCTCTTCTGACCCCTAATGTGGAGGTTTTACATACCTCACTAGGGCTCTGGATCCCCACACTAGGCCATATTTCCCACACAAAGATGCCTTCCTCATGCTAACCCATCTCTGATACCCATGCTAGCCTCTCTGTGTAGACTCCTTCCTCAATCTGCTCTGGCTCTAATACCTTGCTCTGCTTTATTACAGCTGCTCCCCAGCCACTCCTCCATCCCCATATCCCTCCCAGCACAAAAGCCCACCTCTCCCCATCCCCACTATGCTTTAGGACCAAATTATTCTAGAAGATAAGCAGAGGAAGGGCACTCTTTCACTCTTAAAGGACTTAGAGTGTTTCTAGAAGTGATCAGCTCTGGGCTCTATTTTCTAAATTCATTAATAGTGTTTAAATCAAGGATCCTTCTTTCATTTTGAATTTTCCTTGTAATTTGTTAACCTGAGTGCAAATTTTGATGTGAGAGGCCAAAGATGACCTAAGAAGTTGTTGGTAAGACCAGAATCCAATTTTGCCAAAATAATGGTTTTGGAAACTTCTTTTCCATATTGGGAAGTATCTCTTCTATTCTTACAGTCAATTAAAAAGAAAGATTTCTACAGAGAAACTGAGGACAAAACTGTTGTAACATGTTCAAATGTAAATGTCTACATCTTACCCTTTTTATTCAGTCCCTTCCACTGATACATGAGCTCAATATTTACTATTGTCTTTTCTAAAAATTATACCAGGTGTGTTTAAAACCTTGATAGTCTTTCTATCCCAATTTACATTTTCTTTGGTGTAGAGTGCTCTTTTATCTTAATGTATGGAGCCAAGCTGTTGATTGTAAGAAACACCAATTAACAGATTACACAATTGCTTTGCAATCTGTCGAGTCGCTTTAACACATCTGATGAAATTGAGCAGGACCTGGGGATCCCTCCAGTATCAGCAGTGAAATGCAGCACACAGCGTGGCAGACTATTTTCAGGGCCACAGGATGGTATGACTGTATGTTTAGGGAGCATTTTTTTCCCTCCGTTTGATTCCTATGTTTTTATTAGTAGTTTGATTGCAAAGGTAATGCTATTGACAGGTCTTGTGTGGCTTTGAGAGAAGTGTATGAATTGTTTTACTAGCAGCACAATGTGTCCCTGAACATAAACCATGTTGCATTGATAGTTGCTTTAGCAGCCACTGATCAGCAATAAATGTTAAAAATTAACAAGAAGTTCCTTTTTTTTCCTAACCACCAATGACTCCAAGCATTAAATATATGTTAGCAGAAGTTGCTTCTTGGCCACTGAGTGGTTCGAAACATTAAACATATTTTCAAAGTATTACTCTTTCCCCAGCCTCCAAGTGGTTGTAAACATTAAATATGCTTTGTAAAAACTGCTTTGCCAGCTACAGGCAGGATAGCTATGAACATCATTTTTCTTTAAAGTTGCCTTCCAGCTGCAGGACTATTTTTCCTTATTTGCTCTATTCTATTTATTTTTTGTACACAAAAGCAGGCAAGAGGCTACCTGAGCCAAATTGTCTCTTGCTTTATGATAAGTGATCATGGAAGAACAGCTGCATCTATATAAAACCCTGCTGGCAATAAGAGTTCACTGAGGTTCAATTGCTTATACTGGGTATTCCACATAGATGTTGGCTACAGTTTCCAAAATAACTTTTGTTTCTGCTTTCCATTGTGCAATGTGTTGAGGTATGAAGATGGATAGAAGCTAAACCTAGTATTGAGGAAAATAACTTCAAGTAGTCAGACAGTGATAGATCATGCCTATTGATCAAGGTGAAAAAAGCCATCAGGAGTATAGGCTCAAAGACAGGCAAAATGGCAGGACTAGTAAGTTAAGGAGGTATTTATTCCAAACATGATTAAAGAGCTTGAAATCCATGTCTAGAAATAACTCAGTGTTGACAACTGCATGCAGTCCAAAGACAGTGAAAAGCTTGTCACTATACAAAAGTCTATCCAGGAATTAGCCCAGGAAATCTGTTTATTTTAACCAAATTCACAGTGAAAATCAACTGTGGCATTGAGTGGATTGAAAAAGTTAATCTGCTGTATCATCCCAGGCTTAGTAATTCATCATCAAACCAAATAATCACCCAAAAAGCTTTTGATTTCTACAGGGTCCAAGCATTTTCTAAATCAAACAATATTGTATTTCACCAAATGTTTTATTCTAGGTGTATGTTCAACAGATTCCAAAACTTATAGGGTGCCTTTTATGTACCAGACACTTTAGAAACTGGAGTTAGTACCTAAACAGACAGGTTGGTTAATGAAAAAAGCCAGACAAAACTCCTGCCCTCAGAAAGCTTGTATTCCAAAGGCCTAGTGCAGGGGAAGCCAACTATTCTCTGTGAGCTAAATCTGGCACATCACCTGTCCTTATTAGAGTGCAGTCCCACTCAGTCTTTTACGTATTGTTGGTGGCTGCTTTCATCCTACAATGGCAGAGTTGCAACAGAGATCTGATGGACCCCAAAGGTAAAATATTTACTATCTGGTCCATTAGAGGAAAAGTTTGCTGAGCCACGGTATAGCTGATAGAGTATCAGAGAGGAAGTTAAGAAAAAGTCATGATTTTCAATAAATGTATGAGGAAGAAGGGTGTTTACTCTAGAAAATACCTCCCCAAGAAGAAAACAAAGAGAGACAGACAGACAGACAGACAGACAGAGAAAGAAAGAAAAAGAGAAAGAGAGAAAGAAAGGACAAGAGAAAGAAATGGCAGGATTAGAGGTCAAAGGAAGGGTAGAAGCCAGGTCCACACTAACATAGTGCATGTGGCATGCAGTCAGGTGCCCTCATTTACATCATTCTGAAAGGCATGGTTTAACTTTATGATGGTAAGTGAAGCACTGTCCTAAAATAACATTATGACACATTATGAAGCATTTTTTATTTTTCTGCAGAAGTAATTCTTTCAATTTTGTAACCATGTTTTTTTTAATTAAAAGAAAATTAAATAATGGAAACTAAGAAAGTTGAAAGAGTATTACCTCTAGATTGGGTTGAAATGTTTCTTCCTCATATGATTTCTCAGGATTCATAAATTCTTAGCCTCACTAAGGTGTAAGTGTTGAAGGAAAAATTGAGAATGACTGAAAACAAATTTAAAGACAACCACTGGTATTAAAAATAACTAACCAATAACGTGTTACAGGAAATTTCCTTAGAAAGTAAAGTTTAGGTGAGTTCATAAAGGTTGGCACTATTTCCATTTCTGACCAAGAAACTGAAACTTAAAAAAAAAAAATCAGAGGCTACAGTTTTACAAATAATTAACAAAATTAATATAAAAATATGGTGCAATTTGTTAAATTGGCAATGGCACTAAAAGAAAAAGAAACGTGTCAATTAAACTGTCATCCATGTTAATTTTGCCTCTAAGAAAAACATTGTAATGGGATAACTTCATGAAATGCTTTGATGGCAAGAAAGTGCCGAAATATGATTAGCTACTGCACAATTCAAATTAGGCAAGGAAGCATTTGGTGGCAGCCTGAATATCGAGAGGTTTTTGTTTCATGCCTTTATTCTTCTCTTTTTCCCTTTGTTTAATCAAGTATATGCTGTCTGACAGTGAAATGATTTATACTGAAAACATTGTTATTGCAAGAGTTTAGTAGAAACTTCAGTGTAAGAGGAGAAAACACACTTCCACTTCCCCAAATCTTTTAAAAATGTAACTACCATTTCTGAAAGAATTTTTTATCTTCATAGAAATAATGTTTTGTAACTATTATTTTTGAGTGCCTATTAAGCTCAAAGCTTTGATTAGAAGCAATTTACTCATATGGTTATATTTCTATTATCAAATATATTCATTTAATATTTCAACTGAACTCTGTTCTATTATTTATATTTATGTCCAGTTAGCCAGAATGGATATTCTAGAATTTTACAAGAGCATGTAAATTATACTACGAATTTATCTTATCCCTGTTTTCTTTAAAATGAATCTGGCAAATAACTAAACCAGCAAAATGCTAACCATTTGAAAATACAAAGAGGATGATGGAGAATTCATTTTCTAGTAGGTCTTAGTATAAGTTGGTTAAATATAATGTATAGAAGTAATATATTATTTTTTTCTTGTTTTTTTTTTTTTGGTATCATTAATCTACAATTACATGACGGACATTATGTTTACTAGGCTCTCCCCTTCACCAAGTCCCCCCACATCCCCGTTCACAGTCACTGTCCATCAACATAGTAAGATGCTGTAAAATCACTACTTGTCTTCTCTGTGTTGCACAGCCCTCCCCATGCCCCACCAACACTATACATGCTAATCGTAATGCCCCCTTTCTTTTCTTCCCGCCCTTATACCTCCCTTCCCACCCATCCTCCTCAGTCCCTTTCCCTTTGGTAACTATTAGTCCATTCTTGGGTTCTGTGCTTCTGCTGCTGTTTTGTTCCTTCAGTTTTCTTTTGTTCTTATACTCCACATATGGGTGAAATCATTTGGTACTTGTCTTTCTCCACCTGGCTTATTTCACTGAGCATAATACCCTCTAGCTCAATCCATGTTGTTGCGAAAGGTAGGATTTGTTTTCTTCTTTTGGCTGAATAATATTCCATTGTGTATATGTACCACATCTTCTTTACCCATTCATCTACTGATGGACATTTAGGTTGCTTCCATATCTTGGCTATTGTAAATAGTGCAGTGATAAACATAGGGGTGCATCTGTCTTTTTCAAACTGGAGTGCTGCATTCTTAGGGTAAATTCCTAGAAGTGGAATTCCTGGGTCAAATGGTACTTCTGTTTTGAGCATTTTGAGGAACCTCCATACTGCTTTCCACAATGATTGAACTAATTTACATTCCCACCAGCAGTGTAGGAGGGTTCCCCTTTCTCCACAACCTCACCAACATTTGTTGTTGTTTTGTCTTTTGGAAGGTAGCCATCCTTACTGGTGTGAGATGATATCTCATTGTGGTTTTAATTTGCATTTCTCTGATAACAAGAGATGTGGTGCATCTTTTCATGTGTCTGTTGGCAGCTCCTCTACCCATTTTTTAATTGGATTATTTGATTTTTGTATGTTGAGGTGTGTGAGCTCTTTATATATTTTGGATGTCAATCCTTTATCAGATCTGTCATTTTCGAATATATTCTCCCATACTGTAGGATACCTTTTTGTTCTATTGATGGTGTCCTTTGCTGTACAGAAGCTTTTCAACTCAATATAGTCCCATTTGTTCATTTTTGTGTTTGTTTCCCATGCCTGGGGAGATATGTTCAAGAAGAAGTCACTCATGTTTATGTCTAAGAGATTTTTGCCTATGTTTTTTCTAAGAGTTTTATGGTTTCATGACTTACATTCAGGTCTTTGATCCATTTGGAGTTTACTTTTGTGTATGGGGTTAGACAGTGATCCAGTTTCATTCTCTTACTTGTAGCTGTTCAGTTTTGCCAGCACCATCTGTTGAAGAGACTGTCATTTTGCCATTGTATGTCCATGGCTCCTTTATAGAATATTAGTTGACCATATATGTTTGGGTTAATGTTTGGAGTCTCTATTCTGTTCCATTGGTCTGTGGCTCTGTTCTTGTGCTAGTACCAAATTGTCTTGATTACTGTGGCTTTGTAGTAGAGCTTGAAGTTGGGGAGTGAGATCCCCGCCACTTTATTCTTCTTTCTCAGGATTGCTTTAACTATTCGGGGTCTTTGGTGTTGCCATATGAATTTTTTAACTGTTTCAGTTCATTGAAGAAAGCTGTTGGTAATTTGATAGGGATTGCGTTGAATCTGTATATTGCTTTGGGCAGGATGGCCATTTTGACGATATTAATTCTTCCTAGCCAAGAGCATGGAATGAGTTTCAATTTGTTAGTGACCCCTTTAATTTCTCTTAAGAGGGTCTTACAGTTTTCAGGGTATAGGTCTTTCACTTCCTTGGTTTGGTTTATTCCTAGGTATTTTATTCTTTTTGATGCTATTGTGAATGGAATTATCTTCCTGATTTCTCTTTCTGTTCATTTATTGTTAGTGTATGGGAAAGCCACAGATTTCTGTGTGTTAATTTTGTATCCTGCAACTTTGCTGAATTCTGATATTAGCTCTAGTAGTTTCGGGGTGGAGTCTTTAGGGTTTTTTATATACAATATCATGTCATCTGCAAATAGTGACAGTTTAACTTCTTCTTTACCAATCTGGATTCCTCGTATTTCTTTGTTTGGTCTAATTGCCATGACTAGGACCTCCAGTACTATGTTGAATAACAGTGGGGATAGTGGGCATCCCTGTCTTGTTCCCGATCACAGAGGAAAAGCTTTCAGCTTCTCGCTGTTCAGTACGATGTTGTCTGTGGGTTTTTCATATATGGCCTTTATTATGTTGAGGTACTTGCCCTCTATACCCATTTTGTTGAGAGTTTCTATCATGAATAGATGTTGAATTTTATCGAATGCTTTTTCAGCATCTATGGAGATGATCATGTGGTTTTTGTCCTTCTTTTTCTTGATGTGGTGGATGATGTTGATGGATTTTCGAATGTTGTACCATCCTTGCATCCCTGGGATGAATCCCACTTGGTCATGGTGTATGAGCCTTTTGATGTGTTTTTGAATTCGGTTTGCTAGTGTTTTGTTGAGTACTTTTGCATCTACGTTCATCAGGGATATTGGTCTGTAGTTTTCTTTTTTGGTGGGGTCTTTGCCTGGTTTTGGTATTAGGGTGATCTTGGCTTCATAGAATGAGTTTGGGAGTATTCCCTCCTCTTCTATTTTTTGGAAAACTTTAAGGAGAATGGGTATTATGTCTTCTCTGTATGTCTGATAAAATTCTGAGGTAAATCCATCTGGCCCGGGGTTTTTGTCTTTGGTAGTTTTTTGTTTACCTATTCAACTTCGTTGCTGGTAATTGGTCTGTTTAGATTTTGTGTTTCTTTCTTGTTCAGTCTTGGAAGGTTGTATTTTTCTAGGAAGTTGTCCATTTCTCCTAAGTTTCCCAGCTTGTTAGCATATAGGCTTTCATAGTATTCTCTAATAATTCTTTGTATTTCTGTTGGGTCCATCTTCACTTTTCCTTTCTCGTTTCTGATTCTGTTGATTTGTGTTGACTCTCTTTTCCTCTTAATAAGTCTGGCTAGAGGCTTATCTATTTTGCTTATTTTCTCAAAGAACCAGCTCTTGGTTTCATTGATTTATGCTATTGTTTTATTCTTCTCAATTTTATTTATTTCTTCTCTGATCTTTATTATGTCCCTCCTTCTGCTGACCTTAGGCCTCATTTGTTCTTCTTTTTCCAATTTCGATAATTGTGACATTAGACCATTCATTTGAGATTGTTCTTCCTTCTTTAAATATGCCTGGTTTGCTATATACTTTCCTCTTAAGACTGCTTTTGCTGTTTCCCACAGTATTTGGGGCTTTGTGTTGTTGTTGTTGTTTGTTTCCATATATTGCTGGATCTCCATTTTGATTTGGTCATTGATCCATTGATTATTTAGGAGCATGTTGTTAAGCCTCCATGTGTTTGTGAGCCTTTTTGCTTTCTTTGTACAATTTATTTCTAGTTTTATGCCTTTGTGGTCTGAAAAGTTGGTTGGTAGGATTTCAATCTTTTGGAATTTACTGAGGTTCTTTTTGTGCCTAGTATGTTGTCTATTCTGGAGAATGTTCCATGTGCACTTGAGAAGAATGTGTATCCTATTGCTTTTGGATGTAGAGTTCTATAGATGTCTAATAGGTCCATCTGTTCTAGTGTGTTGGTCAGTGCCTCTGTGTCCTTACTTATTTTCTGTCTGGTGGATCTGTCCTTTGGAGTGAGTGGTGTGTTGAAGTCTCCCAGAATGAATGCATTGCATTCTCTTTCCTCCTTTAATTGTGTTAGTATTTGTTTCACATATGTTGTTGCTCCTGTATTGGGTGCATATATATTTATAATGGTTATATTCTCTTGTTGGACTGAGCCCTTAATCATTATGTAATGTCCTTCTTTGTCTTTTGTTACTTTCTTTATTTTGAAGTCTACTTTGTCTGATAGTAGTGTTGCAACACCTGCTTTTTTCTCTCTGTTGTTTGCATGAAATATCTTTTTCCATCCCTTGACTTTAATTCTGTGCATGTCTTTGGGTTTGAGGTGAGTCTGTTGTAAGCAGCATAAGGATGGGTCTTGCTTTTTTATCCATTCAGTGATCTGTGTCTTTTGATTGGTGCATTCAGTCCATTTACATGTAGGGTGATTATTGAAAGGTATGTACTTATTGCCGTTGCAGGCTTTTAGTTTGTGGTTACCAAAGGTTCAAGGTTAGCTTCTTTTCTATCTTACTGTCTAACTTAACTCACTTATTGAGCTATTATAAACATGATCTGATGATTCTTTGTTTCTCTCCCTTCTTATTCCTCCTCCTCCCTTCTTCATATGTTGGGTGTTTTGTTCTGTGCTCTTTTTAGGAGTGTTCCCATCTAGAGTAGTCCCTGTAGGGTGCCCTGTAGAAGTGGTTTGTTGGAGGCAAATTCCCTCAACTTTTGCTTGTCTGGGAATTGTTTAATCCCTCCTTCATATTTAAATGATAATCGTGGTGGATACAGTAATCTTGGTTCGAGGCCCTTCTGTTTCATTGCATTAAGTATATCATGCCATTCTCTTCTGGCCTGTAATGTTTCTGTTGAGAAGTCTGATGATAGCCTGATGGGTTTTCCTTTGTAGGTGACCTTTTCTTTCTCTCTGGCTGCCTTTAATACTTTGTTCTTATCTTTGATCTTTGCCATTTTAATTATTATGTGTCTTGGTGTTGCCCTCCTTGGATCCCTTGTCATGGGAGTTCTGTGTACCTCTGTGGTCTGAGAGGCCATTTCCTCCCCTAGTTTGGGGAAGTTTTCAGCAATTATTTCTTCAAAGACACTTTCTATCCCTTTTTCTCTCTCTTCTTCTACTGGTACCCCTATAATGCGGATATTGTTCCATTTTGATTGGTCACTCAGCTCTCTTAAAATTCTTTCATTCCTGGAGATCCTTTCATCTCTCTCTGCATCAGCTTCTCTGCATTCCTGTTCTCTGTTTTCTAGTCCATTAATGGTCTCTTGCATCTCGTCCATTCTGCTTTGAAGTCCTTGCAGAGCTTGTTTTATTTCTGAATTCTCCTTCCTTAATTCTTGCATATTTATCTGCAAGTCCATCAGCATGGTTATGACTTTTGTTTTGAATTCTTTTTCAGGAAGACTGGTTAAATCTATCTCCCCAGGTTCCTTCTCAGGGGAAGATGTAGCAGATGTCGAAGCTGTCTGGGTTAGTCTTGTCTGGATCAAATTTTTTTGCCTTTTCATGTTGATAGGTGCAATGGTGAGCTATTGACTTTCTGTCAGCTGGGAGAGCCAAGGCTTTCCACTTGGTCCTGGCCTTTCTTTACTGGGACAACTGCGACCCCTAGTGGCTTGTGTTGGGCAATTGCGTGTAGGCTGGGTCTCTGTATCTTGCCCTGCCGGTATGGAGGAGGCTCCCTTGCTGTGGGTGTGGCCAGCTTCCGGCTGCCGCTCTGCTATGGCGGGGCCCCAGAGGGGTAATGGACGGAGGGCTGTTTGGCTGTTTACCTCCATGAGGGGTCTCAGAGCTGTTGCCCAGAGGTTAGTGCACCCAGAGTTCCCTGTAATTTCCAGCTGCTGGACTGTGACCTGGGATGCTTCCGTCCAGCTGTGGCATCCCTGTCCCTTTAAGACTTTCAAAAAGCACTCGCTTTTCTTTGTCACAGGGATGCTGGTTTCGGGACCCACTCACAGGTCCTACTGTCCTGCTTCCCTAGTTTCCAGCACCGCACGCATGCACTGTGTCTGCGCTCTGGTGCGGATGGCTGGGGCTGGGTGTTTAGCAGTCCTGGGCTCCCTCTCCCTCTGGCTCTGACTCCTCTAATCCTGCCGGGAGCTGGGGGGAGGGGCGCTCGGGTCCTGCCGGACCGGGGCTTGTATCTTACCCCTTTCATCAGGTGCTGGGTTCTCGCAGGTGTGGATGTAGTCTGGCTATTGTCCTGTGTCTTCTGGTCTCTCTTTTAGGATTAGTTGTATTTGTTGTATTTTCAAAAATATATATGTTTTTGGGAGGAGATTCCCACTGTTCTACTCATGCCGCCATCTTGGCTCCGCCTCTCATATTTTGTATTTTTTAAGAAATCATTTATGTGTTACCTGAACCATAACAGATTCTTCACTCCCAATCTCCAAGAACACTATCTTGGTAAGGTAATTCCCAAGAACAGAAGGATGTTAGGGGTTCTAAACCTGGGAGGGCTATTAGAGTTAAACAGTTTTGAGTGTTTTTCCTATAATAGTAAGACTTGTATTTGGTATATAGCAGGAGAAGGAAGACTTCTAAAGATTATTGTTTAAGCGCATATATTTATTATGATAGTGGCTTGTGGAAAGTATCTTAAAAAAAGAGTACTGTGACTGACAACATCATGGCTAAATGAATGTATGCAGGACACTAGTAAGAAATGATTGTCCTAATTCTAAAAGACAGATATATAGGGAAAACAAAACAGATCATGCAGCACCAAAGATGTAGATTCAAACTTTGATGAGGTTTGTGGAAATATTTATAAAAGTGTTTTCTTTTTTGTAAAGTTTAGATGATAAATACTATTGCCACTAAAAGTATTGTTATAAGGATTGAAAGAGATATCATTTTGTATATAAAAAAAACTGAACCCAAATGCTAGTCATTTTCTTCCTCCTTCAGAAGCTTTTCCTCTTATGGGGTTTTAGATTTGGAGAAGATAAGAGTCTCCAGTTGCTTTTCTATCTTCATCTTTGTAATTGTTCCTAGTAAATCACATGAGAAGGACATGTCTAGCACATCTACTTCTTGGAATACATGTTTTTTTCTTGGGTAATACCATTTATCCAAAATATTTTATTAGAGACTCAGAACATAGGACATGAGATATGGTATAAAATATAAGGAAATACTGTTCAAAAATATGTCTAGTGGATGTTAAATGCCATGTCTTATGCTTCAAAGGCAGGACAATGAACTAAACAAACGCATTTATTTATTCTTTTTTCCAAAGACATTGAAAAAACATAATATAATACTTAAAAAATATAACTATAGGAAGCTAGGAAATTCTTCTGGCAGATCAAGAATAAGGAATTTCTAAAGGACGTAAATCATGTCCAAGGGATTCTGGCTTTGGCCACAGTGGAACTATTCATATCAGGCTGGACAAGATATCTGAGGTAACAGTTTATATATATATATGAAAAGTAGTATAAGCTTGTCATTCTTGAGAGAAGAGATCATGAAACAAGCCTCACTTTCGTGTTACTCTGATTAGGGGCACTTTTCCTCCCAATATACAAGGAAGTGGACTCCAAGAATGAGCCAAGAGATAGAGGTTATAGCTTGGAGCTTTTGAAACGACTATCATTTGAGACCTGCACAAGTGGCTGAAATTTTTGTGGGACAGTAAGGAGAGGCAGAGAGATACACTGCAAAAGTCAGAGTAAAGTTTTAGGATGGGTTTTCACAAAGGGCTGCTCTGTGCATGAACAGAATTAGCCTCTGTAAGTCCTACTGAAAGCAGGTACTGTGGAGCTGCAATACCAGTGGTAGCACAGGCAGGGAAATATTGAAGTTATTGACTACCAACAGGGGAGAAATTTCACTGAATATCTCAGACATTTATGTGAGGCATCAGAAAGACTATACATTAGGGAGAAGGACCATTTCCTTCAGCAAACTGTGCCCTGTATCCAAAAACAAGAATAGAAGAGGACTTCCTTAACAAAGAGTTAAACATGGCCTGACAAGATCAAAAGTGTTTGCCAGTAATTTAACTGCCTCAAAGGATTATCTTACGGTCATTTATAGGGAGATAACATCCAAATATTCTACAGTATATTATTCAAAATTTCCAGCATGCAGTAAGACCAAATGCAAGTTATGCAAAGAAGCAGGAAAATTTAATCAATAATCAATGAAAAAAGTCAATAATAATAGACATCACAATGACTCAGGGGTTGAAATTAATAGCTATATATTATAATACAGTTTAAGACTAATGGAAAATATTGTCATGATGATAGAACAAAATAAAAAGGAAATTATGAATAATGGACATTCCAGAAATGACAAGGACAATATGTAAAATTAAAAATTAACTGGCAGGGCTTAATCAGATAGCAACTATCAGGAAAATGACAAATGACATTGAAATCAGAGTTTCTGAAGCTATCTAATCTTAAATTAAAGAAAAAAGACTGAGATAAGGGATTGACATGAGATGATATCAAGCCATCAAACATATGTATAATTGGAGCCCAACAGGAACAAAGGACAGAAAATGAACAGAAAAAAAAATACATTTGAGTAAATAATTGTGAATGTTTCCAAATTTTGATTAAAAATTTCAATTAAGAAATCCAATAACCTCAAATAAACAACTATATCTACACAAAGATTGAAGAAAAATAATGTAATTATAAATATCTATTTAATCTAAGGTAAGACTGGAAAAAGTAAGGAATAACAATATCCAAGAAAAAATCGCAAGCAAAATAGCAATGTGGTAGATTTAAAGACAGCTATGTCAATGAGTGAATGTAAATGTACTAAATATTTATTTTAGTTTCCTAAGGCTACTGTAACAAAGTACCACTAACTGGATGATTTAACAAAACTTTGTTGTCTTATGTTTCTAGAGGCTAGAAGTCTGCAATCAAGGTGTTGGTTCCTTCTGAGGTGGAGGCAGAATCTTTTCCAGGTTCCCCTCCTTACCTTCTAGATAGCTATCTTCATGTTCACATAGTATTCTTCCTGTGGTGTATCTGTATGCCAATTTTGTCTTTTTATAAGGATCCAAGTCATATTGATTTAGGATCACAATGACCTCTGAGTCAATTGCCTCCATAAAGATCCTATCTCCAAACTAGGTGACATACTGAAGTATTGGAAATTGGAATCCCAATATACCATTTTGAGAGGAAATAATTCAACCCACCACACACTCAAATTAAGAGACAGTAATTTAAGACTGAATAAAGTGGACAACTAAACTACACACTGTCTACCTAGAATGCACTTTAAACAAATAGACAAAAATATGTTAAACATAAAGGAAAGGAAGTTATACCATAGAAATATTAAGCATAGAAAGTTGATGTAGTTTTCTAACCAGATAAAGCTGTGTTCAAAACAAGATAAATTACCGAAGTAAAATAAGATATGTAAGAAATATAAATTCTTATAGAATATCTTGTAATCCTCAAAGTGCATATATATATATATCTATTAACAGAGCATCAAAATGTATGGAGTAAAAACTGACAGGACTAAATGGAAAAATAGAAAAACCTTTATTCACAGTTGGCATTTTAACAATCAACTCTCAATAATTAATATACAAATATAGAAAATTTCAACAATGCTACATCAACCAATGTAGTCTAATTTTAAATTATAAAACATCACATACAAAATTACATGTTTACATTTAATCAAATTTACATGGAACATTTATAAAGAACTGTATGCTAATCCAAAAATTGTATGAACTGCATAAGATTAAAATCTCTTTTCTGAGGTGGAGTAATGATCTTTACATTGTTTTTAATATTGGTTAAATGAATGTGTATGTTTTTGAAAACTCAAAAAATGGAACACTCAAGTTCTATGCATTTTACTCCATCTGAATTCTAATTCATAAATGGTTTTAGATAGATGATAGATGACAGATAAGTAAATTTAAAAAGTAAGAAAGCAGCAGCTCAATCAACAGTCAATCATGTGTAAAAATATTAGCAGTTAATCCCAGTAAAGGTATGTAATTTACATCTATACTGGCAAAAATGAAGACTTTGCATAAATATTATTTTTTATTTAAATACCAAAATAACCCCCAAAATCAGAAGTAGAAGTAATGGAAATTGGTACATGCTATAAGAGTTTGTCAGAGATTTATTACACATGATCTCTTCACCACCCTACTTCCCTATTCACAGGCAATGTTTGTCTCTAGTTTTGTTTTTAGGAGAAAGCATCCCGTTTAGCTCTCTAAGTCATTAATTCAATGATAAGTGGTCCCAAGCATTACAGCTCAGTAAGGAAAGCAGAGCTATTGAACACTGTGGTAACCATGAGGGATGAAGGTGCCCCCACTTTTCAGAAAACTTGTGTATTGAAAAGAAAGCCCAAGCTCACAAACATATTCCCCATACTGATAGTCACATAACTAGCATGAACAGAGTTTTAATAATGAGAATCTGCAATTACTTAAATCAAATAAAAATCTCACATGAGCAAATAAAACAAGCTATCTACTAATAATATTTAACTTAAAACTGCAAACCCAGATATAAAGAGAAAAACAAGAATCTTCAAATATTTGAGTGAAAACAATAAAATAAAGAATGCATTATTTAAGAAAACAAAACAACTATTAAAAAGCTGAATTAATAGAAGTAAATAAAATGTAAATAGCACTAATATTCTCAGAAGGTGAGTCACTAACACATCAAGCAAAATATATGCCTCCTTCAAACAACACTTATATATGTCACAAATTGAAAACACCATTGCCAAAATTAAAATGCAGTTAATAATATAAATAACAGAAAATGCAAAGTTGATGTCAAAAGATTATTCCAGAATCTGACATTGCTTATGGGGATGAAATAATTGGCTGATTAAATGTAAAAGCGCTATTTAATAGACTTCCCTGGATGACCAAGGCTTATAATTATCTGATAAAAATCATTTATTTTGTATCTTTATTTCTTGCCTTAATTTTCTATTTTTTTTTACTTTTCTATTCTGAGGTGTAATTTCTCCTAATCTGTATTTCAGTACATTAATTTTACCTTCAGTTGTATCTGTTTATAAATATACCATAATTTTTAAAATTTGCATAATTATATTTATAAAAGTTCTATTCAATCTACTATAATATTTCAATTATTTTAAGGTTTTCTAAATGTTTGAGCAGTAAAATAGTTTTATCATACTCAATATTGTCCAATATTCAAGGTTTTTGTGGGCTTAGTATTTTTTTTAAGGTACCATTAATATACAATCTTATGCTCAGGTTTCATTTGAGAAACCTTGTGGTTACTACATTCCCCTCTATTATCAAGTCCCCACCACATACCCCATTGCAGTCACTGTCCATAAAAATAGTAAGATGCTATAGAATCACTACTTGTCTTCTCTGTGCAATACTGCCTTCTAAGTGCCCCCCCACATATTATGTGTGTTAATAGTAATGCGCCTTATTCCCTTTATCCCTCCCTTCCCACCCACCCTCCCCAGTCCCTTTCCTTGGGTAACTGTTAGTCCATTCTTGGGTTCTGTGAGACTGCTGCTGTTTTGTTCCTTCAGTTTTGCTTTGTTCTTATACTCCACAGATGTGTGAATTCATTTGGTACTTGTCTTTCTCCGCCTGGCTTATTTCACTGAGCAAAATACCATCTAGCTCCATCCATGTTGTTGCAAATGGTAGGATTTGTTTTCTTCTTGTGGCTGAATAATATTCCATTGTGTATATATACCACATCTTCCTTATCCATTCATCTACTGATGGACATTTAGGTTGCTCCCATTTCTTCAGTATTGTAAATGGTGCTGCAATAAACATAGGGGTACATATGTCCTTTTGAAACTGTGATCCCGCATTCTTCGGGTAAATTCTTAGGAGTGGAATTCCTGGGTCAAATGGTACTTCTATTTTCAGTTTTTTGAGGAACCTCCATACTGCTTTCCATAATGGTTGAACTAGTTTACATTCTCACCAGCAGTGTAGGAGGGTTCCCCTTTCTGTACATCCTCGCCAGCATTTGTAGTTGTTTGTGTTTTGGATGATGGCCATCCTAACTGGTGTGAGGTGATATATCATTGTGGTTTTAGTTTGCATTTCTCTGATGATTAACGATGCGGAGCATCTTTTCATGTGTCTATTGTCCATCTGAATTTCTTCTTTGGAGAAGTGTCTGTGCCGATCCTCTGCCCATATATTAATTGGGTTATTTACTTTTTGGTTGCTGAAGTGTATGAGTTCTTTATGTATTTTGAATGTCAACCCCTTATGGGATATGTCATTTATGAATATATTCTCAAATATTAGGATGCCTTTTTGTTCTACTGATGGTGTCCTTTGCTGTACAGAAGCTTTTTAGTTTGATATACTCCAACTTGTTCATTTTTGCTTTTGTTTCCCTTGTCTGAGGAGATATGTTCATGAAAAAGTTGCTCATGTTTATATTCAAAAGAGTTTAGCCTAAGTTTCCTTCTATGAGTTTTATGGTTTCATGACTTCCATTAAGGTCCTTGTTCCATTTCAAGTTTACTTTTGTATATGGAGTTAGACAGTAATCCAATCTCATTCTCTTATATGTAGCTGTCAGGTTTTGCCAACACCACTTTTTGTAGAGGCTGTCATTTCCCCATTGTATATCCATGTCTCCTTTATTGTATATTAATTGACCATATATGCTTGGGTTATTAACTGGACTCTCTAATTTGTTCCATTGGTCTATGGGTCTGTTCTTGTGCCAGTACCAAATTGTCTTGATTACTGTGGCTTTGTAGTAGAGCCTGAAGTCAGGGAGCATATTCCCCCCAGCTTTATTCTTCATTCTCAGGATTGCTTTGGATATTTGGGGTCTTTTGTGGTTCCATATGAATTTTAGAACTATTTGTTCCAGTTCATTAAAGAATGCTGTCAGTATTTGGATAGGAGTTGCATTGAATCAGTACATTGCTTTTAGGCAGGATGGCCATTTTTGACAGTATTAATTCTTCTTATCCATGGCATGGAATGTGTTTCCATTTATTGGTATCTTCTTTAATTCCTCTCATTAGTGTCTTGTAGTTTTCAGGATATAGCTCATTCACCTCTTTGTTTAGGTTTATTCCTAGGTACTTTATTCTTTTTGATGCAGTTGTGAATGGAATTGTTTTCCTGATTTTCTGCTACTTCATCATTAGTATATAGGAATTAAACAGATTTCTGTGTATTAATTTTGTATCCTGCAACTTTGCTGATTTCAGCTATTAGTTCCAGTAGATTTGGGGTGGATTCTTCAGGTATTTTTATGTACAATATCATGTCATCTACAAACAGTGACTGTTTAAATTCTTCCTTACCAATCTGGATGCCTTTTATTTCTTTGTGTTGTCGGATTGCCGTGGCTCGTACCTCCAGTACTATGTTGAATAAAAGTGGCGAGAGTGGGCTTCCTTGTCTTGTTCCCAATCTTAGAGGAAAAGCTTTCAGCTTTTCTCTGTTAAGTATGATGTTGGCTGTGGGTTTCTCATGTATGGCCTTTATTATTTTGAGGTACTTGCTGTCTATATCCATTTTGTTGAGAGTTTTTATCATGAATGGGTGTTGAATTTTGTCAGATGCTTATTCAGCATCTTTTGACATTATCATGTGGTTTTTGTCCTTCTTTTTGTTGATGTGGTGTATGATATTGATAGATTTTTGAACATTGGACCATCCTTGCATTCCTAGAATAAATTTCACTTAATTATGATGGATGATCTTTTTTTGTATCCCTTGACTAACTTTTTGGATAGCTGATTTAATTTTGTATTTCCTTAGTAATTAATTTGCCTACTTCCTTTACTGTGGTTTTATTTTCTCTATTCACAGCTATTTAGCCTTACAAGCACTTCTATTTAGAGCAGTCCCTTTAAAATACACGGTAGAGATGGTTTGTGGGAGATAAATTCCCTCAACTTTTGCTTATCTGTGAATTGTTTAATCCCACCTTCAAATTTAAATGATAATCTTGCTTGGTACAGTATTCCTGATTCAAGGCCCTTCTGTTTCATCTCATTGAATATATCATACCATTCCCTTCTGGCCTGTAAAGATTCTGCTGAGAATTCTGATGATTGCCTGATGGGTTTTCCTTTGCAGATGATCATTTTCCTCTTTTTGGCTGCTTTTAATGCCCTGTCCTTGTCCTTGATCTTTGTCATTTTGGTTATTATATGCCTTGGTGTTGTCTTCCTTGGGTCCCTTGTGTTGGGAGATCTGTACACTTTCTTGGCCTGAGAGACTATTTCCTTCCTCAGATTGGGGAAATTTTCAGCAATTGTTTCTTCAAAGACACTTTCTATCCATTATTCTCTCTGTTCTTCTGGTACCCCTATAATGTGAATATTGTTCTGTTTGGATTGGTCACACAGTTCTATTAATAATCTTTCATTCCTAGAGATCCTTTTATCTCTCTGCCTCAGCTTCTCTGTATTCCTGTTGTCTAATTTATATTCCATTTACTATCTCCTCTATCTCGTCTAATCTGCTTCTAAATCCCTCAGTTTTATGTTTCATTTCAGCTACTGTATTTTTTAAGGTGTCTATCTCTCTCCTGAATTTGTCCCTTAGCTCTTGAATATTTTTCTGTAGCTCCATTAGCATGCTTATGACTTTTATTTTGAATTCTTTTTCAGGAAGATTGGTGATTTCAGTCTAAATGAGTCCTGTTTCTGGTGTTTGGGGGATTTTTGATTGAACAAGGTTTTTCTGCCTTTTCATAATCCTATTGAATGGTGAGAAATATTAGGCTTATATAGGTGGCACCCTCTAGTGCCCTGAAGCTCTGCAGTTTGGAACTTCCCAGTACCTGGAGCAATGGCAGTGGTTTCTGGTGAGCAGTGCCAGTGTCTATGCTTAAAAGTGAGGCGTTTCTTGCTTCCTGGACACAGTGCATGCTTCACTGTCAGGGCCAGTGAGCTGCACACAGGGAGCAGCCTGTGCTTTAAGGCACTAAGCTGCCATAGGTTGGGCTGCCCTCCGGTTGGCCTGGAACAATGGTGATGGTCGCAGGTGAGCAGCGCTGGTGCCTGCTGGGATGACAAAGCCTTTTCCTGCTTCCCTGCCTTCCTCCGCTGTCTGGACCAGTGAGCCGCTTGTAGGGAGTAGCCTCTGTGTTAAGTGGTGTAGTTGCTTTAGGCAGGTCTGCTCTCTGGCTGGTCTGGAGTGATGGAGGGGGCATCAGGCATGCAGGTGCCAGTGGGGAGGAAGAAGTGTCAGGCTGCTTATTGTAGTGAGGATCCTCGGGGTGTCATTGCCAGCCAGGGGGATGGAGCACCTGGAGCTCCTGAAAGTTCCCAACCTTCTGAGCTGAGTGTGCTGGGATGATTTTGCCCACCTGTTCCTTCTCCTGAACCCTTGCCACTTTAGTAGCTCTCTCACTGTTGGGAACTCTTTCAAAGTGCCCACCTTTCTTTTGTGCCAGGGCAACTGGTTGTGGGAACCTGCTTGCAGTCTCAGTCTCTGACTTTGGTTTTCGTCCACTCTAATATCCAGAGCACCTTGCAGTGTGGATTTGTGCTCCTAGAGTAGATTTCTAGTGCTGAGTATTTAGCAGTCCTGGGCTTCTACTCCCTCCCTGCTCTGATTCTCTTCTTCCTGCTGCTTAGCTGGGGTGGAGGGAGTGCTTTTGTCCCACTGGGTCATAGCTTTATTACTTTATCCCTTTCTATGAGATGTTCTCCTCTTCCAGATGTAGATTGGATGGTGCAATCTTATTTCTGATTACTCTTTTAGAAATACCTGTATTTGCTGTATTTTCCTACTATATGTGGTTTTGGGAGAAGAATTCTGCCTCACTTCTCACGTCGTCATCTTTTTTCCTTGATCTTAGTTTTGTTTTATATTGTTTCTATTGATTTTGTGGTTCTGTTGACTTGTTTTACTGTGTTTCTGAGAATATTGTAAGATTTAGGTTGAAGATATCCTTATCAATTATTTGAATTTGCTTCTACCTGGTCACCACATAAATAGTGCCACCTTACACAACATTTAAGTCTTTAGATTAGCTGGGTCACACAGGAACACAAACCTAGGTCACAGATCCAGTATAGGACTGGTTTACACCTGGTTCATCTTACTCTGAGGGTATAGGCATTTGCAATATTAACCTTTAAGAGGAGGGCTCTTGTTAGAATTTTAACATATGTTAGACTGAGGATATTTTTTTTTTCTAATCCAGCTTTCTAATTCACTGTCAAATAAATCTTTTTATTTGTGTTAATCAGAAGTTTGCTATTGGAAAGGTAATAACCTTACTTCTCTGGATTACTATTTTCAGATTTGTCCTCATAACTCTTTAATATCTTGTAAGCTCTCAATGCTTTTAAAAAGGTAGTTAAAATGTGTTATAACTGATATTTTTTATTGTTTTCAGTGGGAGATATAGTTCAAATAACTTATCCATACAGTACTGGACATTGAATTAATTGTTTATTCATGTATGTAGTACATTTATATATTAGGACATTTGTCTTTCCTAATTAATTTTATTTTAACTCATTTTAGAATCTGTATTTTATGTGAAAGAAATTGACATTTGATTAGGACAATACTAGCTCTACTTATTTTCTATCTGAGTAATCATAGGCAAGCAATTTGACATTGGAATGCAACTATTTTCTCATTTTCTTATTGTAAAATGGGGACAAATAACTGGACTGTGTAATGTATAAAAATCTAAAATGATACCTGAAAATAATAGAAAATGAACAAGTATCTCTTGCAGCTGTCCTATCTGCCACCATGGCTCTTGGATATGACGGTCACAAGAGAATGCACTGTATGTCCACTTTATTCAATGACATTAATTGTTCCGTTGTCTTCTGGGGCAAGTACTTCTTTCTCACAAATCAAACCATGTCACTCACAACTTTCCTGTCGTTTATAAATTCCTGGTAGTCTCCTGTTTGTGTTTAATAGAGGACAAACTCTTTTCTCTCAATTATAACCAAATAGTACCTGTAGAATAAAAGCTACTAAGACTAATCAAACATCAGTTCAACTAATAACTGATAACTTATCTCTCCCTCTTTCGGAGATACATCAGTTGTTCCTTCAGTAGTAAAGTATCTCTTGTTTAACAATAACAAAGTAGAGAGATTCTCTGATAGCTATAAGCAAAGCACAGAGTCTCAGAATGCAGTCTCACTTATGAACTTTATCTTGTGGGCATATTTTTAAACAATCATTTAATTTACCAATAAAGTTGCATTAACTTGGTAACTGAGAAGCCATGTACTTTTATCCCCTATGTGGTAGGACAGAATGAGCTACCTATTAGATGTCCTTATTTTTGAATAATGATTCAATATTCATTTAGATATAGGAAGTGCACACACACACACACACACACACACAAACTAGTCTGAGGGGAAAGAAGATGAGGAAATAAAGCATATATGCACAGACTTATACAGAAGAAATATGTAACATCTGATTTTTTAACTTCCAGAACAGCAGGGGGAAAAGTCCCAATAATCAAAAGATAAAACTATTCCAAGTGTTTTCGATTAGCTAACCTGTGTAGCTAAAAAGGTATTTTGTTGCCAGTCAATATGTCAAAACCAAATTACAGCAATGAAAATAATTATCATTATCATCAAGTCATAAAGAAGTATTATTTTATGCGCTCAACTGTATTATCTATATATCCTGATTAAATGATATGCTGTTGAAAGGAAGATAGAGGTAGAACCTATTTTACCAACTTAGAATTTTTTCCCATCCATGTCAATCTAGGAAATGAGGGTTTTGACATTTCAATATTATTAATTTATTTATAATTGATTTATTTGTAATCATTTACTTATAATTTTTCCATATCTTTGATCTGTGAGATACTTAGTTAGAAGAGCAGGGACATGGGACATACGTCATGATTAATTTTTCCTGCCTATGATAAAAAATGCCAAGACATAAATAGTAAGATCAGGTGGGACTCCATTTAAAACTGATTCAATTTTTAAAAACAAGGAGTTAGGAGGTAAGATTCTTAACATATTTTACGGTAATTAGTCAACAACTGACCCTATATTAAGGAAGGGCAAGCAGTCCTAACTGATATGTTTCCACTGCTTGAGGGTAACCACTGTCTTGAAGAAGAACAAGATCAATAAATTCCTTATGTCAAGTTTATCCTACAGAATATCTAGAGGACTATGGATCATGACATCTCTCACCAGAGATAGACATCATGAGACCACATGTCGAGTCTATGTTCCCCTGGCCCTTTGCCCCTTTCTTGAAATCCTTAAAGGACACTAATCCTAAGCTTTTAGCCACATCTCCTCTCTGAAGGTGCCTGCACTCCCCTTTCCTCGAATATGTACTTTGCCTTAAATAAAGACTTCTTGCTGGTCAATTTACTGTGGTTTTTGTCTATGCTTCTTATTCCAAGCTTCTTAAGAGATTAATAAGGACCTTTTTCCCTTTTCCAAAGGTTAAGCATCTTTGTTACTTCGCTATTTAATTCAATTTTCTACACTGAATCACAAGTCTTCACTCTCTCTATTCTATTTCAGACAATAAAAAAGGTCTACTGAGATCTCTGATTTGGGCTGGTAAGTTCCCATCACTAGGTGACCGGGATGGGACTGCAGCTCTACATTCATGATCTATCGTAGCCTGCCCCAAATCTCCTTTCTTTGCTTTTGGGAAGTTCTCAGAACATAATCTCACTTCATCCAGTGCTCTGCAGCTCCCCTGGATTCTGGAGTGCTGGAGGTTAGTTCCCATGCTGTGCAGATCCAAGTGCACATTGGACACAAGGTGACCCTGGCTTCAGGAACTGACAAGGGATCTGTCCTATGCTGAGCAGGAGTTCAGTGAACTTTTCTTTTCTTGCTTGCTCTCTACTGCCTACATGGCTGCTGCTGTTCACTACTACTCTCACTTTAATCAATTTCTTCTTTACCTACACTCTTCTGACCTGTTCAAGAATTCTTTCTCCATCAGAGTCAAGAATCCACCTCTGTCCAGGTTAAGGTTTTACCTAGTGTGAAGGGAGAGACCTCCCCAGACATGGCTGCCTTGCAACAATATTATTTTGTGACTTTTATGAAGTCTCTAGAAAGTTCCTGTAATACCTAATTCTTTTTTTAATTTAATAATTGAATGTGAATTTATTCATATAGACATGTACCAAATATATAGATTCCAAACCAAAGAGCATTAATAGAAAAATTTATAATATTATAGCTATATGCTGTATAATATATGCTATATGTATATTGTATATTCTATATGTTATGTATAGTATACGTTTTATATATAGTATTATATTATATTCATATATAAAATTTTAAAATGTAGACTGTCCAATTGCTAGTTTATGTATAAATAAAGGTACATGTAATATATAAAAAAATAAGATAATACTTTTAAAAAGCATTATTAGGTGACTGTAGTAGAATAGCTATGAACTGAAACAGCTTTTCATCATTCCCCTGCAAGCTACATCTCAACTAATCTTTTCCACTTCCACTTGCAAAACCTAAAATTGAAATAGGAGACCTAGCCACTCTTCTCTATTGTTCTCCATTATCTTTTCCTGCCAGTTCATCTTGAACAGGAATAAACCAGTCCATTTCCAAAGGTTTCCAAACTTCACTGAGGTGGAGTAAGTCAGCTTTGAGCAATTTTTCCTGCTGAAGGCAGAAGCCTCTGTCCTTGAGCACTTGGGCTTCTCTCTTTATAGAGGGAGAGCTTCCTCCTCTTCCGCAATGGAGCTTAAGCACCCTAATCTGCATGATTAACACAATGCAAGGAAGTGCTTTTGTTCATTTTAGCACAAATAGCTAAAATATTTTTCCTGTTTACTTATATTTTGCCTATGAATATATTTGAATTCAGTTTTGTTAAGTAAAGTAGAATTAGCAGAGAATTTATGAAATCATTTCAGAGAGAAGTTAGACAAAGTTCATAAAAATTAATACTCTAAAAAAATTGTGGCTATGTCTAAATCCAGTGACACTATTTTTAAATTATTGAAAAACAATTTTTCTTTTGTGAATTACAATGCACTGTAAAATATTATAACAAAATATTACTTTTTAACCTTAGAAAGTTTATGTTGCTGATTTGATAATAATATAGCCTTGCCTGGCTGTTTTAAATTAATATTTATCTGATATACCTTTATCCATTTTTTTCTTTTTTTATATTTGTTTACTTGAAATTTAGTGTCATATTATAGCATATTGTTGGCATTTCTTTTTTCTTTCCTTTTGTCTACTCTGTCAACCTCTATATTTCAGGAGGTTTACGTAGACCATTTGCATTTAATTATTGATATGTTATGGCTTAAGTCTGCCATATATTATTTGCTTTATTATTAGTTATTTAAGTTTTTCACATCTCTGTTTCTCTTTTTTTGCCTTCCTATGGGATATATAAACATTTTAGAATTCCATCTTTATTTTATTGTTTTTGAGTATATGATTTTCTTTAGTTTTCTTAGTCTCTCCCATTAAAACAATATATACACATAACTTATCAGGTTATTATTGCTGTTCTCCCACTCTGAATGAAGTATAGAAACCTTACTTCTATGTAGGTTCCTTTACCCCTCCTATTTTTAAAATACAATTATCTTAAATATGTCCTCAACATTCATTGAACACCTCATCAGAGAGTAATAATTTTTGCTTTACCTATTAAATGATTTAATAAGTTCGTAAAAAGTATATTTACCCTTATTTGTACTATTTAGATGGATATTTTTGAAATTCTAGTCCTTCTTTTATCATTTGTTTTCTATTTAGAGTACTTCCATTAGTCATTCCTTAAGGGATGTTTATGAGCAACAGAGTCTCTTAGTTCTTTCATTTCAAGCATTTGTTTCCCTTTTATCTCTGAAGAATTATTACTATACACAGAATTCACAATTCAGTTCTTTTATTTCAGTACGTCAAGATCTTGCCCACTTCTTGCCTTTATAGTTTCAGACGAGGAAACTGCTTTCATTTAAATTATTGTTCTAAGAAATGTGTAATCTTTCTGTGTTTTTGAGATTTTTATTTGTAGTTTACTTTCAGAAGTTTAATGATTATAGGTCTTGTCATGGTTCTTTTGGTTTATCCTCCTGGGTTTGCTCTGCTTCTTGAATATTTAGTTTTATGTCTTCCACCAAATTTGGAGAATTTCCATCCATTATTTATTAAATGCTTTTGTCAGTCCATGCTCTTTTTTCTCTCCTTCTGGGACTCTGATGGCAGTAAATATTACTTCTTTGTTATTGTCTTATAGATCCCTGAGATTCTGTTTTTCAAGTTTCTGTTTTCAGACCAAATGGATTCTGTTTGTTATCTCATCAAGATAATTGATTCTGTCTTCTATCTCTACTTTCTTGTTCTGCCTGTCCTCCAAGTGCATCATTTCTATTATATTACCCATTCTACAATTTCCATTCAGTTATTTTATAAAACTACCATATCATTGTTGGAATTTTTTACTTTTATTTGTCTCAAAATAATGCATTGTGGCTTATTTAAAGATATTTTATGATGGCTACTTTCAAATCCTTGTCAGATGATTCCAGTCTCTGATTTATATTGCTGTTGGTATCTGTTGACTATCTTTTCTCATTCAAGTTATGATTTTCCTAGAACCTTCTGTGACAAATGATTTTGTACTATAGCCTGGATATTTTTGACATTATATTATGACACTATGTTCTGTTTTCTTTTTTTAAAGTATATGACCACCCTCTATTGATGTTTAGCATGATATCTGTGTAGGTATGCATGCTCAGGTTCCCGTTGGACCCTACTATCATCACTCTACCAGAAGTCGGGTGCTGCCTCATACTACCTCATGACAGACTGATGAGGTTCAGCTACACCTTCTACATACTGGTGACTTTAGGGTGAAAGTGGGCTACTAACTCACACATTTGGTTGCCTCCAATTGGAGATATAAGGTCAGTTGCCTGACTCAGCCCATGAACATCACAGGCCACTTCGTTGCTATTAAGTAGAGGGGATGATGTTAAGCTGGTCTGATATTTGGAGAGCCTATTACAAGTTTTTGGTTTTATAGTATCTAACATCATGGCTCAGATAATCCATGCCAGCCTATCACTGTGGATATGTGAGAGAGAGTACAGCATATTTGTTCATGATGTAGACTCTAGGGCAGAGTTGGAATCCCAGTTTCACATTTAAATATGAACATACATACAACATCTTCAGTTTAAAACTAGCTGTGTCTCAATTATCTTGTCTTTATGGAAGTCTTGTTTTATAGTAGGTCTGAGAGCTCAAAGTGAGATTCTGATAAAACAAGAACTGAAAGTAAGCTAATTATTTAGAAAAATGCCTGGCAAGTTGTTGAATTTCACTAGATGTTAGCTTTAGTTACATGTAGGGTGACATATATTCAGGTTTGTTCAAGACAATACTGTCTTTATTGTTGTCTCAACATAATTATTAAAAGTACCCTCTTTAACTCTCTAAAGTGGCCCAATTTAGACAATGAATTATGTAATTACCCTTCTTGCATTTTTTTCTTTATCACATAACAATCATCAGTTCACTCAGTATCTCAAAATCTTTGAACTTTATATGTCATCAGCATTTTTTATTCTGCTGAACACAGTATGAAACATCCTATTCAAAGACTATTTCAAACTGTGAATTAGAGCAGAAATATGCAGTTCAATTTCCTAGTTATATAAACCAGGGAGGCCTTTTGCCTTAGTAGAAGGAGCACTAAATTGGCAGTCAGGAGTAACATTAGAAAAATGTTACTATTATTTCTAATCTCAACTAGTGTTATAATTAAAGTACTCTTTGACTCCATTTTCTCCTTTGTAAGAAGATAAAGTTGGACTAGATATTTTATAAAGATCCCTCTAAAATCTGATTCTAAGATTGTATATGGATGTAGCTATTGATACAGATATATAGGTACAGGTATGATTATAGTTATGGATAAAAATGTGGATATAGGTCCTAGACTTAAACTTTTATGATTTATAACTAACTCCTTTTCTGGGCTGGATTTATGGGGATGTGGCCTAAGCATTTGCACTGGGCCCTGTGCTGGAAAGGCTCTGCATTTGGTTAAGTTTCTGCTATCACCAAAATAAAATTTTCATAATTTTTAAACAGGGTGTCCCATATTTTAATTTTTCACTGGGCCCTGCAATTTCTGTACCTGGTCCTGTTAATTTGTTGATGAATTTTCATTTTAGAAACTTACCAAATTAATAAGACAGTGATTAAGAATATAATTTCTGCACTTAAATATTAAATTCTAAATAATTTTACATAGCACCACTAACAATATCAACCCCTATTATCTTTTTCTTTAATTATGTTTGTTCTTTGTAAGTTTTATCATAGTCCATTCTTGGGTTGCTACTCTTATAAGTGAAATATCAACAAAAGCAGTAGTAATGTAGAATATCAGTATATACCCTAAAGTAATGGTATATCCCCAGATTTCCCTTTTGTGTGTTTGTTAAGATTGTTTTGGTTAAGTCAAAACTTTAACTGATTGAAACATTAAGTTCACTGATATTAGGGAGGAAGTACCACACACAATTACTATCTGGATAAAAATAAAATAAAAGTTGGATTTAAAATTTATGTCATCAGTTGGTTGCATGAAAGTTTAAGGATATATCAAATATTATATAAATATACCTATTTAAAATTTTACTCTAAACTTTTTTTTTAACTCTTAACTGGAAAAAAATTCATGTATTTTGTATAGAAAAATATGGAGTGTCTGTGCCCTGCTCACATATTGCTCATGTTAATCAGTGCTAACTCACCAAAGTGTCATCCGGCGTTTGGAATTTCTTTGGGATTAAATATCAGGATTTAACATTGCCAGCACTCCTGTGGTTTTTCTCAGGCTATTGTAGCAACTCACAAATGTACCATACTTAACCTTCCAAAGAAAAGACACCATTAAACAAACAGAAATGAGTTATATTTCTAGTGTTAGTTAAATGTCTTAGAATTTTGCATACATATGTATATGTATGTATTATTCATAGAGATAAAACTCATACATGATTAAATACATATATATGGACATATGTATTCTCAAAATTTCTCTTAATATCTGTAGGTAAAATTGCAATATTTCCAGAATCTGTCTCTTGGCCTTAGAGTATCTCCATATCACAATAAGTGTTTCCAAGGCAGGGAGAGAAGTAGTCCATCTCCATATCAATAGGTAATTACAAGGGGGAGGAAGAGTTTATCTGGACTGGAGAGGTTGAGTGGGGTCCTTTTTGCAGCCAGGTGGTGAGAGACATGGGCCAGCAGAAGTGGACGACTGCTTGTAAGCAATAAACGGATTTCTCCCACTTTATTTATTCCTTTGACTGATGTCAGTTTCAAAGGTATTTTGCTCCAGACTGGGAAGGTGTATTCCCACCAGAGTTACATCAAAATTAAAATACAAGAAAAATTAATAGAATACTGACTGTATATAATTAAAAGCATAATAACCTAGGCAGAGGGTCAGAAAATCTAAAGTTAGATGTATTACTTTTATAACTAAATATATAACTGTATTAGTCTCTATAGTGGCTAGAACACATTAGCACAGTGGACTGAAACAACACAATGTATTATCTTATAGTCCTGGAGGTAAAAGTTGGAAGGAATCTTACAGGTTCAAATCAAGAGCTGCATTCCTATGGAGGCAGTAGTGGAGAATCAATTTCTTTGCGTTCTCTACCTTCTAGAGGCCACCTCCTTGCCTTGTTTATGGCCCTTTTTCCATCTTGAAATCACATCACTCCAACCTCTGCTTCTAGGCTACGCTTCGCTGTCACTCTAACCCTACTTCTTATTCATGTAAGGACCCCTATGATTACATTGGCCCATGCAGACAACTCAGGTTCTCCTTTCCATTTCAAGATCCTTGAAAATTATATCTGCAATGTCCTTTTTGCCATGTTATATAACATATTGACAGGTTCCAGGGATTAGAATGTGGGCATTTTGGGAAACCATTATTCTGTCTACCACAAAAGATATTCTCCAGTTGCCGTATGGGAAAATAATATACTCTTTTAAACAACAAGGAAAGCCAGGTTAGAAAATGAAACCAGCCATGTTTCCACATTGAAACTCGAGGATGATTACATTGTTCTTTCTGTTTCCGCATGGAGAGATTTTTCATATAATTCTCTTTCCACTGTGTGCCTTGTCACTTAATGTCTTTCTTACTTTGAAGTTAAAGAATAGCAAGCAGTCTGTCAAATACATAATCTTAAAGTTGTGGTCCAAACAGTTCTTAGAATTCAGCTACTTCTAAGTATATTTCATTTAGTGGACGAGACTTCGAGTCAAGTTTCTTAATGGGAATGACCAGTTGCATTTCTCAAGTTTATTTTTAAGCATTAATTGACAAATTATTCATAGTTTGAAACATCTAGGCTAAGAAATCTTTGAAAAAGAAATTGCCACATAGTGAAAAATGATTTTACTGATTTAAGGGTGCATGTTGTTTAAATGACTCATTATTTTAGCTCCATCTTCTCATAAATGTTCAACCATCTCAAAAGCAATTATCTTGTTTCAAAAATTGTCAAGTAAGGTGCATTTCCTTTTGATGTTTAGATAGTTAGGTTATTTCACATTTTTCTATTAAGGATTATGTTGCTATCCTAAAGCTTGCCTTTGGCTGGAATAAGCTGCCTGCAAATTTTTACCTACAAATAGACGTAGAAAGATACTGCAAATTAGTGCAGCTTCTGGTAACTAAAATAACCTGCAGGTAGCTTGCAGTCAGCAGTGAATATTAAAATAGGTGTACTAAAGTTCAAGTCCCTTTTCAAATGAAGGAAAAATTCATAACTGGGAAGTAAGTGACTCTCAGGAGTACAATAGATTTCAAGGACAAACATAGGCTTAAACTTGGTATAGACATTTCTGGAATTTATGTTATAATCCCAATGATTTATTTTTTCAAAGTAAGTATAAAGGATATTAAGAAAAAGAGGGAGGGGGTAAAAAAGAGAGATGGAGGCAGAGAAACATTGTTCAAATATACATATAAAATTTTCTGTGAATATAACATTTAGACTACCTGGTAATGTGGTTAAGTTTATAATGCATAAAGTAACTGCATATTGGCAGATTTACATAAGTCACTTTTAGAAGAAAAGCACACTTAATTGGATAATAAACTAGAGCCTACAGCTCATTTGTTCTCAGGAGTATGTCGGGGTGGGTGGAGATACATGGGGCAGGGTGATGGTAGGATACTATCACTCAGCCAGTTTTTGAAGTAGTTGTAATACTTCATCCGTTAAGTGAAGTAACCTTGACAAGAGTTTTTTATTTTTTAAATTTTTCTTTATTAAAATTTTTTTTTTTTTGGTATCATTAATCTATAATTACAGAAAGAACATTATGTTTACTAGGTTCCCCCCTTCACCAAGTCCCCCCCACATACCCCTTGACAGTCACTGTCCATCTGCGTAGTAAGATGCTGTAAAATCACTACTTCTCTCTTCTGTGTTGCACAGCCCTCCCCGTGCCCCCCACACACTATACAGGCTAATCGTAATGCCCCCTTTCTTTTTTTTCCCACCTTTATCCCTCCCTTCCCACCCATCCTCCCCAGTCCCTTTCTCTTTGGTAACTATTAGTCCATTCTTGGGTTCTGTGATTCTGCTGCTGTTTTGTTCCTTCAGTTTTCCTTTGTTCTTATACTCCACATATGAGTGAAATCATTTGGTACTTGTCTTTCTCTGCCTGGCTTATTTCACTGAGCATAATACCCTCTAGCTCCATCCATGTTGTTGCAAATGGTAGGATCTGTTTCTTTCATATGGCTGCATAATATTCCATTGTGTATATGTACCACATCTTCTTTATCCATTCATCTACTGATGGACATTTAGGTTGCTTCCATATCTTGGCTATTGCAAATAGTGCAGCGATAAACATAGGGGTGCATCTGTCTTTTCCTAGAAGTGGAATTCCTGGGTCAAATGATATTTCTATTTTGAGCATTTTGAGGAACCTCCATACTGCTTTCCACAATGGTTGAACTAATTTACATTCCCACCAGCAGCGTAGGACGGTTCCCCTTTCTCCACAACCTCGCCAACATTTGCTGTTGTTTGTCTTTTCGATGATGGCGATTATTACTGGTGTTAGGTGATATCTCATTGTGGTTTTAATTTGCATTTCTCTGATGATTAGCAAAGTGGAGCATCTTTTCATGTGCCTGTTGGCCATTGGATTTCTTCTTTAGAGAACTGTCTATTTAGCTCCTCCGCCCATTTTTAATTAGATTATTTGCTTTTTGTTTGTTGAGGCATGTGAGCTCTTTATATATTTTGGATGTCAATCCTTCATCAGATCTGTCATTTATGAATATGTTCTCCTGTACTGTAGGATACCTTTTTGTTCTATTGATGGTGTCCTTTGCTGTACAGAAGCTTTTTAGCTTGATATAGTCTCACTTGTTCATTTTTGCCTTTGTTTCCCTTGCCCGGGGAGATATGTTCATCAAGAAGCCACTCATGTTTCTGTCCATGAGATTTTTGCCTATGTTTTTTTCTAAGAGTTTTATGGTTTCATGACTTACATTCAGGTCTTTAATCCATTTGGAGTTTACTTTTGTGTCTGGGGTTAGACAGTGATCCAGTGTCATTCTCTTACATGTAGCTGTCCAGTTTTGCCAGCACCATCTGTTGAAGAGACTGTCATTTCCCCATTGTATGTCCATGGCTCCTTTATCAAATATTAATTGGCCATATATGTTTGGGTTAATGTCTGGAGTCTCTATTGTGTTCCACTGGTCTGTGGCTCTGTTCTTGTGCCAGTACCAAATTGTCTTGATTACTGTGGCTTTGTAGTAGAGCTTGAAGTTGGGGAGCGAGATCCCCCCCCACTTTATTCTTCCTTTTCAGGATTGCATTGGCTATTCGGGGTCTTTCACGGTTCCATATGAATTTTTGAACTATTTGTTCCAGTTCATTGAAGAATGCTGTTGGTAATTTGATAGGGATTGCATCGAATCTGTATATTGCTTTGGGCAGGATGGCCATTTTGATGATATTAATTCTTCCTAGCCAGGAGCATGGGATGAGTTTCCATTTGTTAGTGACCTCTTTAATTTCTCTTAAGAGTGTATTGTAGTTTTCAGGGTATAGGTCTTTCATTTCCTTGGTTAGGTTTATTCCTAGGTATTTTATTCTTTTTGATGCTATTGTGAATGGAATTGTTTTCCTGATTTCTCTTTCTATTAGTTCATTGTTAGTGTATAGGAAAGCTACAGATTTCTGTGTGTTAATTTTGTATCCTTCAACTTTGCTGAATTCCGATATTAGTTCTAGTAGTTTTGCAGTGGAGTCTTTAGGGTTTTTTATGTACAATAACATGTCATCTGCAAATAGTGACAGTTTAACTTCTTCTTTACTAATCTGAATTCCTCACATTTCTTTGTTTTGTCTGATTGCTGTGACTAGGACCTCCAGTACCACGTTGAATACCAGTGGGGAGAGTGGGCATCCCTGTCTTGTTCCCGATCTCAGAGGAAAAGCTTTCAGCCTCTAACTGTTCAGTATAATGTTGGCTGTAGGTTTTTCATATATGGCCTTTATTATGTTGAGGTACTTGCCCTCTATGCCCATTTTTTTGAGAGTTTTTATCATGAATGGATGTTGAATTTTATCGAATGCTTTTTCAGCATCTATGGAGATGATCATGTGGTTTTTGTCCTTATTTTGTTGATGTCGTGGATGACGTTGATGGATTTTCGAATGTTCTACCATCCTTGCATCCCTGGGATGAATCCCACTTGATCATGGTGTACGATCCTTTTGATGTATTTTTTAATTCGGTTTGCTAATATTTTGTTGAGTATTTTTGCATGTACATTCATCAAGGATATTGGTCTGTAGTTTTCTTTTTTCGTGGGTTCTTTGCCTGTTTTTGATATTAGGGTGATGTTGGCTTCATAGAATGTGTTTGGGAGAATTCCCTCCTCTTCTATTTTTTGGAAAACTTTAAGGAGAATGGGTGTTATGTCTTCTCTGTATGTTTGATAAAATTCAGAGGTAAATACGTCTGACCCAGGGGTTTTGTCCTTGGGTAGTTTTTTGATTACCGCTTCAATTTCGTTGCTGGTAATTGGTCTGTTTATATTTTCTGTTTCTTTCTGGATCAGTCTTGGAAGGTTGTATTTTTCTAAGAAGTTGTCCATTTCTCCTAGATTTTCCAACTTGTTTGCATTTAGGTTTTCATAGTACTCTCTAATAATTCTTTGTATTTCTGTGGGTCCGTCATAATTTTTCCTTTCTCGTTTCTGACTCTGTTGATGTATGTTGACTCTCTTTTTCTCTTAATAAGTCTGGCTAGAGGCTTATCTATTTTGTTTATTTTCTCAAGGAACCAGCTCTTGGTTTCATTGATTTTTTTCTATTGTTTTATTCTTCTCAATTTTATTTATTTCTTCTCTTATCTTTATTATGTCCCTCCGTCTGCTGACCTTAGGCCTCATTTGTTCTTCTTTTTCCAATTTCGATAATTGTGACATTAGACTGTTCATTTGGGATTGTTCTTCCTTCTTTAAATATGCCTGGATTGCTATATACTTTCCTCTTAAGACTGCTTTTGCTGTATCTCACAGTAGTTGCGGCTTTGTGTTGTTGTCATTTGTTTCCATATATTGCTGGATCTCCATTTTAATTTGGTCATTGATCCATTGATTATTTAGGAGCATGTTGTTAAGCCTCCATGTATTTGTGAGCCTTTTTGCTTTCTTTGTACAATTTATTTCTAGTTTTATGCCTTTGTGGTCTTAAAAGTTGGTTGGTAGGATTTCAATCTTTTGGAATTTTCTGAGGTTCTTTTTGTGGCCTAGTATGTGGTCTATTCTGGAGAA
The DNA here is from genome assembly GCF_030020395.1 of Manis pentadactyla. Taxonomy (NCBI): domain Eukaryota; kingdom Metazoa; phylum Chordata; class Mammalia; order Pholidota; family Manidae; genus Manis; species Manis pentadactyla. The sequence continues at coordinate 124,348,620 of NC_080020.1, forward strand.
TGTTCCATGTGCACTTGAGAAGAATGTGTATCCTGTTGCTTTTGAATGTAGAGTTCTATAGATGTCTATTAGGTCCATCTTTTCTAGCATGTTGTTCAGTGCCTCTGTGTCCTTACTTATTTTCTGTCTGGTGGATCTGTCCTTTGGGGTGAGTGGTGTGTTAAAGTCTCCCAAAATGAATGCATTGCATTCTATTTCCTCTTTTAATTCTGTTAGTATTTGTTTCCCATGTATTTTTGCTCCTGTATTGTGTGCATATATGTTTATAATGGTTATGTCCTCTTGTTGGACTGAGCCCTTTTTCATTATGTAATGTCCTTCTTTATCTCTTGTTACTTTCTTTATTTTGAAGTCTATTTTGTCTGATACTAGTATTGCAACACCTGCTTTTTTCTCTCTGTTGTTTGCTTGAAATATCTTTCTCCAACCCTTGACTTTAAATCTGTGCATGTCTTTGGATTTGAGGTGAGTCTCTTGTAAGCAGCATATAGATGGGTCTTGATTTTTTATCCATTCTGTTACTCTGGGTCTTTTGATTGGTGCATTCAGTCCATTTACATTTAGGGTGATTATTGAAAGATATGTACTTATTTCCATTGCAGGCTTTAGATTTGTGGTTACCAAAGGTTCAGTGTTAGCTTGTTTACTACCTTACTGTCTGACCTCACTCACTTATTGAGCTGTTATAAACACAGTGTGATGATTATTTCTTTCCCTTCTTTTTCCTCCTCCTCCCTTCTTCATATGTTGGGTGTTTTGTTCTGTGCTCTTTTTAGGAGTGCTCCCATCTAGAGCAGTCCCTGTCACATGCCCTGTAGAGGTGGTTTTTGGGAGGCAAATTCCCTCAATTTTTGCTTGTCTGGAAATTGTTTAATCCCTCCTTCATATTTAAATGATAATCGTGGTGGATACAGTATACTTGGTTCAAGGCCCTTCTGTTCCATTGCATTAAGTATATCATGCCATCCTCTTCTGGCCTGTAGGGTTTCTGTTGAGAAGTCTGATGATAGCCTGATGGGTTTTCCTTTGTATGTGACCTTTTTATTCTCTCTGGCTGCCTTTAGTACTCTGTCCCTGTCCTTGATCTTTGCCATTTGAATTATTAAGTGTCTTGGTGTTCACCTGTTTTGATCCCTTCTCTTGGGAGTTCTGTGTGCCTCCGTAGTCTGAGCAACTATTTCCTCCCCAAGTTTGGGGAAGTTCTCAGCAATTATTTCTTCAAAGACACTTTCTATCCCTTTTTCTCTCTCTTCTTCCTCTAGTTCCCCTATAATGTGGATGTTGTTCCTTTTGTATTGGTCACACAGTTCTCTTAGTATTGTTTCATTCCTGGAGATCCTTTTATCTCTCTCTCTGCATCAGCTTCTATGCGTTCCTGTTCTCTGGTTTCTATTCCATCAATGGCCTCTTGCATCTTATCCATTCTGCTTATAAATCCTTCCAGAGTTTGTTTCACTTCTGTAACCTCTCTCTGGACTTCTGTGATCTCCCTCCAGACGTCTGTAATCTCCCTCCAGACTTCATCCCTTAGCTCTTGCATATTTCTCTGCAGCTCTGTCAGCATGTTCATGATTTTTATTTTGAATTCTTTCTCAGGGAGACTGGTTATGTGTGCCTCTGCAGATCCTTTCTCAGGTGTAACTACCTTGGACTGGACCAGATTTTTTTGCCTTTTCATGGTGATAGCAGTGGCTGTAGGCAGGTTGCAGGTGTGTCAGCTGGGAGAAGAAAGTTCTTTCCTGCTTGCTGGAAGCCTTGCCCTTCTCCACTGCCTGTGATGGCTACCTGCACTCCTGGAGCAACCACCGGGTTAATCTCCTAAACTGCTGTGGGCGGGGTGTCCGTCAGAGCAGTGCGGAGCCTTGCGCAGAGTGGCAGGCATGCCAGTTGCGCTCCTCCGTGCTAGTGGCTACCCTGCCGTGCAGCTGTGTGACAGCAGCGGCCTTTGGGTCTGGCCCAGGTGGCTGTGTGTTGGGCTGGGTTTCCGGTCTGCTCCTGGGAGCATGCCTGCTACCTCTGGCTCTGCTGCTGGTGTGCACGGGCCTTTTCTGCGCTGGCTTCTACTGGGCTCTGGCTTCACTGCTGCTGGTGCGCACGAGCCATGCCCGGTCTGTTCAGTTGCGCCACTGTGGGTAGTCCTGTGACGCACAAATCATCTCTTGGTTCCTTCTAGCGCTTCCGCCCCTGGCGTGCACTCCCACTCTCCTACTACTGGGCCCATGTGTTGGGGTTCGTGCCAGTTGGAGGTATGAGTGGCAGGCTGTCTAGTCCTGTGAGGGGCTTCAGAGCTTCCCTGCCTCCATTTAGGGCACCTAAATTTCCCTGGTATTCCCAGCTTCCGGGACAACTTTGTCTAGCTATGGGGTCCCTGTCTCTTTAAGACTTGCAGAAAGCACTCACTTTTCTTTTGTCTCAGGTGCACTGGTTTTGGGAATCTGCCCACAGGTTTTGCTTTCTGTTTCTCTAATATCCAGCACCCTGTGCACCTTGTTTTTGAGTTCCGGGTGTAGATTTCTAGATCTGGTTGTTTAGCAGTTCTGGGATTTCACTCCCTCCCCATTCTGACTCCTTTCTTCCCGCTGGGTTTTGGGGTGGGAGAGTGTTCAGGTCCTGCCTGGCCGCGGCTTGTATCTTACCCCCTTCGTGTGATGTTGAGTTCTCGCAGATGTAGATGTATCCTGGCTGTTGTACTGCATCCACTGGTGTCTCTTTTAGGAATAGTTGTATTTATTGTATTTTCATAAATATATATGTTTTGGGGAGGAGATTTCCTCTGAACTACTCACGCTGCCATCTTCCCATGATCCCGACAAGAGTATTTTACATGTGGAAAAGTTTAGTAATACACTCACATTTATTTCAACTAAATATGAATTGTAAAGATATTACTTTTTGCTCAAAAATATATAAAAATAACATTAATGCATTTTAAGTAAAAGAAGGCTCACATTTCTCCAGGTGATGTCCAAAGTCTTAAAATGTTTGGACTGTTTTTAGAATCAGAAACTTCTTTCAATAAATCATAGCTATTTATAAATGCTTCTGTATTTTCATTTCAAATGAGTATACAATAAAATCATTCTTTTTCTCAGATATTTTTAATCATTAGAAAGACAGGAAAATATGTGGGTTCATTAGGTCAAATCTGGCAAAGTATACCCAAAGTAAAAAATTTTTAAATACTTAGAATAAGAAATTGAGTAAGTATTCAGGTTTTCAGAGTTAAAGGAACAAATGCATATTTTAGTCTCTTTTTCCTTCTTCTTAAATCTGATTAAGCTTGTGTAATGACTTCTGCATTTTTTAAACAACCCCCTTCTTGCATACTCTAGTAATTGGGATGCCTTATTTGTGATTTTACCTTAAATAATCCCTATTAACTGAAGCTAATTTTCTTCCATGATGAATGCAAAATGCTTTATTTTTAATAAAGAAAAATCAGAAGGAAATAAACTTAAGCATTGTATTGAATGAAAGAAATTGGAAAAAATGTTAAATTTAATTGTGACCCTGTTACATATGAAAGTTTCATTAAAAACATATTTTCTCAAGTTTCTTTTAAGCCCTAATCAAATATTTGTATTTATTAGCTTATTGCCACTTTAAAATTATGATTATCTTATATGCTTGAGGAGATTCAATCATTTATACATTTATAATATATAAAACTCAAAGTGCAGTTAAATTGTCCTACACTTCGTGCATTATATATTCAGTCTTTTTTCTATGACTTTAAATTTTTACAGATATATCAACTATGTATATCATTGTTCATTTTAGTATGACTTTTATTAAGGTATACACATTATTTACACAATGCTTTTTTGTTTCTTTGTCAGAACATAAATATGCAGCTAACTCACTCTTTTAGAGGGCTGCATATTTTTCTGTAACACTGAAATACTATAATTTACTTATTCATGTCCTTGTTAAGGGATAATTAAGTTGTTTACAGGTATCATTATTATAAATAGTGTTTCCATGTACAGCTTTCAACATATATCTTTGTACAGATATATATGTAAATATATCGGTACACACCTGGAAGTCTAATAGTGAGATTAGAATGTATATACATTTTCAATTGGATAGATATTTCAAAATAGCCCTGAATTTTTCTAAGAATTTTTACTTGTATAATTGCTCTTCTTACAAACCTGCTGGAAGAAGAGAAAAAAATAGAAGAAAGAAAAGAAAAATTCTGTTTCCTGAAACCTTGAAAAGAAACTCATGAAAAGCAGAAATAGGGACAGTGGGAAAAGTATCATAAGGAGAAGAGTGTGGTTAGCAATAATTAAAGTTATCGGCTTGTCAAATTTTGAACCAATATTTTCCTGCATACAATGTTTATCATTTTCTAGAGTAGAATCCCCTTTCACGTTATATAAGGCCTTCATGACCAAATCCTTAAGACCTCTCCTACTCTTATCATATTGCCCTGTTATATACCTATATCATCACACAAGTCTCAGAACTTCCATGAGCTTTGGAGCATCTGTAGCACCACCTTGCTGATATCACTCTCTCCTAGGCTGTTTTAATCCTGCATGGCTGTTTTTAATTTCCCTTGCTAAAATGATTCATTCCATCCATATGTCAATTACCACAGTTTCTTAAGTTCTTTATTGAAGGGTATCCTGTTTGCTAAAATTTTCCTGACATCAACATAAAGCAGATTTTGCATATTTTACTTTCTCATATCTGATCCCTCTACAATTAGCATACCTCTATTACAGGGCTTATTAGACTTTGTAGATATTTCAAATGATTGTATCCTTTATGCTTCTTAAGATACTTAAGCTTTATACTTTATTCATCTTTGTATGCCAATCACATAGCACATTGGCTGAGATAAGGTGTATGTTTAAAATATGTCTATTGAAGAAATAAGGAAATTAATAAAAAATAGATGAATGGATGAATGAATGAAAGGACCTAGGAAGTGGAAGACAGACTTACAACTTTTTAAACAGTTTACCTCAACTCATTCAGAAATTTGAGAAGGAAATTCAAGGGGGAAATGTTACATTTTCACTTACCAGAAATGCATTGAGTTAGAATAATTTTTCCCTGCTCTACCCTTTCAGCTTTGCAAAGCTTTAATATTGGCTATTGTCTGCATAACCATGGTAGAACTGAATAAGAATTTTTAGTAACACATTCTATTTTTCATATAGAAGATTCCAGGAAATGAAAATAAATATATAAAATCATTCCATGATCCCATCCCTGAGAAAACACTGTAATTTTTCAAACTTAACTCAATATATGGTAAACCATCCAAACATAATTCCAAGAGGTAGAAGAAGAGGAGGAAAAGAAGGCAAAGAAGAAGGAGAGGAAGAAGTGAACAAAGGGGCGGATAATGGGGAGGAAAAGGAGTAACAGACATCTTCTTTTCCACTCACTAGCCCCTTCTCCCCACCAGAAACCACACATACGTTTGCATATTACAAATCGTACTCATATTGTGCATCCTTGCATGCATATATATGTGTATGCATGCGTTTATTCTTTCCTTAGTTTTAATGAAAGTTTATTTTATACCTTCATGTCTGCATTAATAGTGTATCCTGGAAAGCTTTCCACATGAGCACATAATTTTTCTTTCAAATTTGAGTAGTCCACTGTATGGCTACACCATGATTTAGTTAAATAGTCCTCTGTGGGTGGACGTTTTATTCCCATTTTTCTTTTCTGCTCTTATATACAATAAGTTAGGTTTTTAAATTCAGTTTCAATTTCTAATAAAATACTTTTACACTGACTTGGGACTTTTTAGTCTAAAAATAATTGTCTTATGTATTATCTTGTTTCATCTTCACATTAACTGCTTGTTATAAATAGAATATGTATGATGTGGCACAAAAAAGATATTTGATAAAGGTTTTTAAACAAATTAATGAATAGCTGAATGGTTACATGCCCTTTCCAAAGGAGTTAATTGAGACTCCGCAAATTTTAACAATTGTCCTCATGTTCAAAGAAGATTTTAAGTAGTAAAGACAGGAGTAGGATTCATGTCTTTAGACCCTGTTTGTGGGCCATTCTTGCTTTTCTAACTGAGAATTTATGAATTTAACCATGTAGGTTAGATGTATCTCCATTACCTGCTCAAAGGAACTGATATTGCATAATATCTAACAAAATCATTTTCATATTGATTTCATATTGAGCAACCTAATGTATTGACTCTAAATATAGAATGCTCTCTAAAAAGCACTGTGGTTAAATTAGAAGCCATTTATTCTCAGGCAACCACTTTATTTCTAGTACAGTAATAACCTGAATTAAGGTAATACTGTGTTGGGATAATTTGAACAAATCACTAAGATTTTGTTACAAAAATCTTCCCCCCAAAAGAACTCTGAAATGTAGAGATCATTTTTATGCCTTGTGCCTCCTTGCAATGATTGAATAATCTTCATGAGATGGGACTATCCTTGTATTATGATTAAAATGTTTCTGACAAAATGTAATCCTCTGTGACTAATTTGATAGATTTATTCTTATCAAATGTATCAATTGAAATGAATATTGTTTTGGTGAAATGTGTGTGTGTGTGTGTGTGTGTGTGTGTGTGTGAATGTGTGTGTGTTACTCCCATATGGACTTGTAAGTTTGTAAAAACTAAACTTGAGAAAGTTGAAGTGATATAATGTTTTTGAAAGAAAAATGCCCCATGACACAATTTGCTGTTTTCAAGCAATCCTTTGTCAAATAAATATTATGGCTGTGCCTAGAATCCATAGATAGTGAAAAGATTTAGTGACTGCTTCGTGCTTTCTGTTAGTTTTATCTTCTATCTGATTACAAAAGTTTCACACGGCAGTGTATTGCCATGGTGAAGTTCAATGGATAAACATGTAATGAATTCTCCCTGCCTTTTGCTGCTCCTCCTCCACCTCCTTTTGACAACAATTGTCATATATGAAGTTCTTTGCCTACACATCTGTGCTCGGACCCATTCCCATCTCCTATTCTAATATCAGTATTTCCCACCATTTAATTTATTTGTCTAGAGCAACCTCCATTTCTCAGTTGAAGATTTCTTCCTTCTACCTGCTCTAATCTGTTGCTTGTTTTGTTAATACAATCTTGAGTCAACTGGGGATCCCCAGGAGTATTGTATGTCGTAGAACATATAGTTCATTTTCTAGCCAAAGTTGTTTTTAAACCCCTCCACCTGCTTTGTAATGATTCTTGCTATGCCCCAATTAATCTTAACTTAATTATTTAGAACTACTGTTATAAGCTTGAATTACTTTATGTGCATTTGGAATACTAAAAGCATATCACTAATACCCTGCCCTGTTCCTTGTTAGAATGCCGTCTTTGAGGCCCAATGGAGTTTTCTGTTTAGTAATACATAAGGCTCATTAGGTTATTCAGCTTATTGGTCTCACATTTAATTCTGATGTATAAAAAATAGCAATAATTGATGTTCAAAGTAATAAAATTTAGTAATAGCACAACTAAGAAGGCATTCAATTAAATAGGCATAAACTGGGGCTACACACCATGGTGCTTTATCTACTTGAATTTTAAATTGTCTTGGTGATCATGATCTAAATACTAAACTCTTACATGTGTCAAGAAAATATTTTCCACTTGTTTATATTTTAGTTGTTCTATCAGATGGATATTGATACTGCTCTGCTAATGTTGAATATACACTCTTATTTTTTCTTCTTAGAATTGACAAAACTCTGAAAATATGCTAGATATAATGACAAAGAAATAAATAATATTTTTGTATGAGTACATAACCCCATATAAGTCTTCTGGGGTTTGAAAAGAAAGAGCAAAAATAATGAAATGATGGCAGAGAATGTTCATGTTTGGTGAGAACTTGTGCATGACATTGTCCAATATTGCAATATTTAATAGTCTTTGCCTTTATTATTTCTTTGAAAAAACATACTATTATATTTTGATAGGTGATGAGGTTGTGAAAACAAATGACTAGAAATCATGTTCTGGCAGTTTCAAACTTTATTATGTCAGAGTTTCTTTCATATAAAAGTTAGATTTTTTAATCCAAGAAATGTAATGATTGATTATTTCACCACACTTTGATTTTAATTGTAATATTGTACATTATCTAAATGTAAGACAATATCTTACATTTCTATACTTATCTACATACCCAAAGATGTTCCTTTATTCAGAGATGAGATTATTATTTCATTTTTGTGAAGGAGAAAAAAGAGGCAGTGAAACATTGAAAGGTCTTGCTAATTAATTTAATTATTAGAGAAATTGATATTATAGTTTTCTAGTCTAGAAGTCTCCAGACTTTATTTTCCTTATTCCTCAGCATGAGTTCCTATTCACTAGGTAGTTTGGCTGATGAAAATTATATTTGACAAGAATATAAGATATTCTTAGTTACTAATGCTTCACATAAAAATTACTCTTATTCTGATTAAAAACAAAACAATGTATTTTTCTGTTTATAGAAAAATACATTGTTTTGTGTCATAGATATATGGTGTACCAGTTTGTAAACTCCACATTGGTGTTAGATAATAACATCAACACAACTGGTAAAAATATAGTGATTCCAACATTGAAGAGTTTTAAAAAATAATTCTTTCATCAATCCTAAGGTGCACATTTCAAGCTTTGATCATGTATGCTAACACAGATTTATTTTGATTTTGAAAAATTTCTGACACCTTCAAATGTAAATCAGTCTGACTGATAAATGAAGTCTTTACTAATTAGGTTAAACAGGAAAGAAAACAAACAAACAAGCATTTTATTTGTCCTGAAGTCTATTCTTGGTAGACAAACCAAGAAAAAGTTAGTGGATAGAAATCTAATTATAATTGGCCAACTTATTTGGTAGCCTAAAGAGCAGTTTGTTTGAAATCAGTGCATTATTGTATTTTAAAAAATTGGGTTTAATATTGGAAAACAACTTAAACAGCAATATCAGAGTGAGCTTCTCTAAGAATCTAATATATATATAGCTTTTCAAAATTTTATTTTATTCGCTAACCCACAGGTGGATTTTTTTCAGGCAGATTTATTATGCACTGAAGAAACAAGTGGTGTTTGTTTCTTTCAGGAATAACATTGTTCAAGTGCAGTGATTAGTGAATATTTCTTTTGTTCATTGATCCACTAGTTCACACAAACTTAACTCCTAGCCCTATGGGATATGAACTGCTGCTGATAAGTTTATTCTCAAATTACTTCTTTAAAAGTCTATTCTAGGTAGTTTCTAATTAGATACCCCCAGATGGAATGAATCAGGCAGCTGTAATCCCAGCTGGGAATGTGAGGGAAATGCTTATCTTTTTTTCCCCCATTTCTTTGCTTTTTTTCTCTCTTACGACTTTCAGTATTCTCACAATTTTCACAGGCTTTTGAATACTGTAAATCACTGGATCTTATGCTCTGGAATACTAATAAGATATACTGTTCTAACAGAAAAGATGCAGAGTCTGTGCATATAGTGAACTTCAGTATGATCCACCTGAAAGATATTTAATAAAAAATATGCCCATTTATTAAAAGTGATACCAAGAACACTTTACACACTTAAAGTTCATGGTCTTTTGGAGCATACTAATTTTTCTTAGCTCTCCATTATCTTCCATAAAAGAGATTTTTAAAATCCATTTTAGACCATTGGCTGTGGGATACAAGTCAATAATCTACTAGTTTGGGTCTATCTTAATTAATATATAGTTCATTTGAGATATTTTTTCATTATAAAAGTAAACTTATTAACTATTAAGACCACAATTATCAGAAACAGCCCATGTTCTTCTTACTGTACAATGCTGTTAATCTACATCCTTATTTGGTTAATTCTCATAGTTGTATGTTGTATCTTTACTATATTAAATTCTTACTATACAGGTGAAGAATCTGAGGCCAGGAGAAGTTATGTAATCTTCCAGGAGCAGACAACAAGGAAGCGGTAGAGTTGGGAGTTCTTATCTAATAAGAGTGATCAACATTTAGTGTACTAAATTCTCAATGAATAGATCATATGCAGGACAGCCTAATAATGTATCTCTCAAACTTGGATATTTTGATTGAGGACAAATGACAGCTAGATGGAATGATGGGAAATGGGTGTAAACCAGGATAATCCCTGTAAACCAGGCTATAGGATCCCTGAGCTTCCATCATATATACAAACTTCTGGCTAAATGTAATCACTAAATATTTTAAACTTGGGAAAAAGAGACTTTAAAAACATTCCTCAGCAAACGTTGCTAGCAAGGAGTAGTGCCACCAATCTGACATCAGAGTCAAACATTCGTTGAATTATCCCCCCTACTTGCAATTATTAATTAATCTCTTGAAGTTCTCATGTTTTGCTGCAAACACAAGTACTCAGTGTCCTTACAACTCATAAGACCAGTTCTTTCCCACCCTCTACTCATTAAGTCAGAGATTTGAGGTATATTTCCATTAAATCACCAACAGTGCCTCTATTTTCTATATCACCAGCTAACTGGTAGAATTTCTGGTACTATTAACTAACACTAAAAATCAGTAAATTGATTTGGATTGTCCTTAAGGAAAATGGTATTCAAAATGAATGATTCAGAGTAGAGTTTCAAGACAGCATCTTGGACTGTGGGATTTTCCAGTCCACATGAAGGCAGTATCATCAGTCATATTGGGTCATTAGGACAGAGCCAGATAACATATCATAATGACCTGAATTGTCCCATTTTCTTGTCTTTCAAATATATTTCATTACTTTGAAAATTAAGCATTTATTAGTTCTGATTAAAAGAGTAAGGCATGCTTGTGTCAGAATAGTCTCTAGCTTTCACCATTCTAAATCCTTCATTGCTCCTGAGAAGCCCAGAGAAAGAACCATAGAGAAAAGGAGAGAATGAATGGAAGTAGGCATCAGTTAAGGACAAGATGAGAGGGAAAAAATGAAAAAAGAAGAAAAGGATGTAATGTCTTGGAATCATTAGTGAATTCTAATTCATCTCTCTCTCTCACTCCACTCTTCACTCTCAAGTTTTCATTAACATTTGATTTGCTTCCTGCCTAGTTGGAGAATATGATGTATACCATGAAAAGTTACTTAACACCACCTATTATTTCCTTCGCAATCACCGTTTTTGTACATAATTACTTTGTAAATACATTCTGGAATGGAAAATGTTTTATCTCCATGTATCTGAAAAGTCTTTTATAGCTAGAAGATAAAAAATATGGAGTCAGTTTTTACAAGTTAAATCTACATTTGTCTTTCTAACAGAGGGAACCTTTTCTCATTACATGTCTGTGGCGATGGCCACTTGATTTCATATTTTAATAGTTAGTGACTGGGAAATGGACGTGCAAAAACCTTCCTACAGCTCATTTTTGAATGTCCATACGGCTTCATGCTTCCCCTTTATTCTCTAGGAGTGCTCTCGTTACCCCCCTGCTCTTTATTTGATCTGTCCATCCTGGTATGTCCAGGGAAACAGAATTCTGACTTGTCTAGCATAATCCATATTATTCTTTACAGATAAGCAAAAAATGAAGGAGGAAAATCAAGAATGATGAAAAAACCAAGAAAATGTATTTGAGAGAAAGTACATAAAAATTTTGAAGGAATAATTTATACAACAAATGTTACAAGCCACCCAGAAATCCAAGACGGAATGTGAATTTTGTTATTTCTGAGTTATTCAAAAGATTGGTAAACTTACATTAAAAAAAAAAAAATACCCAGTGGCATTAATCAGTTTATCAGCAAGGAAGTGGAAGTTGTCAAAAGTAAATGTGCGAAGCTCAATTAAGAATTAGTGGACATGATTTGAAAAGGCTTTCAATAAAATTAACAAAAATTAATTTTTTATAAAATTAACAATATATTTAAAAAAGGGGGTCCCTTTTTTGGTCAGTAAATGGTCAGTAAACTCTAATTCCATAGAGCGCCACATAGTCTCTCTCTCTTGTCTCCATTTCCAATTCTTCTCCACTTCTTGACATCCATCCAGAGGACTCTTTGGAGCACACAACCTATCAGAACAAAATCCCATATTTCTTCAATCTCTTCTCTCTTATTTTCTTCATCTTGCTCTAACCAACCCTGGAGTTTTCCCTGAGAATGTTTCTTTTCCAAAAATTCCTGCCAAATGATGGCTTATTTTCTACTACAGCCTTTGTGCTGGGAACTCTGGAGGTGAGAATGAGTGTTTCCTTCTCTTGTCATTTCTGGATCATTGTTGTTCTTCCTAAACCCTCTCAAAATGCTTGAACATTTGCCTAAAAGCTCACTGTGAGTGTCTCTGCAGTAATACTATGAGACGTGTGTTCCCAGCCCAGGGTGAATAAACCTGTGAAGCCAAAATCAGTCAAGGGGAAAAAATAAAGCTGGAGAAACCCGTTTATTGCTTAGAAGAAAACTGGCTCTGTTTGTCCCTTTCCTGCAGTTCCTCCTGCTCCCTTGTTTCTCTCCCTTCGGGCAGTGCTTGCCACTCTCCCCTTGTAAACAGCTGTTGATATGGTGGTGATGACTAAGAAGGGAGCAGCTTCTCTCCACCCCTTGTAAACATCTGTTTTTATGGAGATGGACTAAGGCCAGGTGAGAGATTCTGGAAATATGCAATTTACCCACATACTCCATCACAATTCTTAGTGATTTCAATATTCATAAGGATAATAGATGATTATTCTGAATCTCTAGCCTCATGTTCTCATTTCCTTGAAGTCTATGATTTTGTCACTTACCTGCTTTACTCACTCTGTGTCATAACTATGTCATAATCTAGGCAAGTGTTATCATCATCACTAATATTTCCAGTAACTGTAGTCTCCATAACCTCAATTTACATCATCTCAGTCCCTGATCACGATCTTTCCTGCTCTTTCTCTCCAATAACCCAATAAGAATAACTTCACACCCCACTGGAAACTATTATTCATTTATTTTAATATCTTTTTGCAGTTAATCTCTCCCATCTTCGCTTTACATATTTTCTTAACCATCTTAAATTTTGTGGTTGATTGTTATTATCACTGTCTTGCATACAACTTTAAGTTCTTTGCCCCAACCCTTGTTAAATCCACCTCTGTGCTTGCTCCATATCTATAATAATGGCAGTGTAATGTACCTGGAGGAAATACACAGCCATGCTGACTTGTTGGCCATGACCACAAACTGCCAGTGGGACCACATGCTGCAAGGCTGTCCACCAGCTTATCCATTCAGCCTGCTACTAGTCTGGAAAAGCTTCTTCATATGTTACACTGTTCTTCACACCTCCAATAGCTTCCCCATAAGCTCTCTTAACAGATGCCCTCTTTCCTTTTTTCTATTGAGAAAATAAAAGCAATCAGAAGGAAACATTCTCCCATCGCTTCTACCACTGTCCTCACATCTGTGCATGTCCACCTTACCTTCACCCCTGCCGTCACAGTAAAGGCCAGCATCGCCATTCACACACTCATGTCCATTTGCTTTGGCTCATTCAAGGACATCATTCAAGCAAGGTTACTCTTCTCCTCCCCTCTCCATGAAACCAGGGGTATCAAATCCTGCTCTGGAGCATCAGGGGGCTTACTTAGTTATTGGGGTTAATAAATTATTATTTCATTAGTTTTGTAGTCAAGACTTCATTCAACTTACTTCTCAACCCATAAGGCTAACACATTCAAAGATACTAGCCAAGTTAGTGGTTGGAATGGCATTGCCCAAAAGATATTAATGCTTTAGGAAAATCATGAGGGGCTGGGGAAAATTGTTGTTCTTTGGAAACTGAACTAAGATACTCATTGGCTCTACTCAACAAGCCAAGGTTCCTTCTGAATGTGTCCACCAAGGGCTAAGAGATGAGAAAGGTCACCTTGTCTGTGTAAAAACTCATCAGCAGAATTTAAGCCACATCAACTTTCATGTCATTGAACTGCCTAAAGCAACTGTCAAAGTAGGGCAGCTGAATCCCAGGACATTCAGACACCATCCCACTGCCAGTGGATAGTGTGTACAATTCAATTTGCATTTCTCAGTTATGGTCTGCAAGAAGTTCTGTAACTTCCTTAGTAAAAAGATGCACAATATATCAAAGCATCTGACACATGCTTTTCCTTTTCTCAAAAAAAGGTTACAGATCAATCTTAACTTTCAAGAGAGATGAAAGACTCTAACATCTAAAGAAAGATGACAAGATGCATATTTTCATAACAAAATGCAATTTAAAACCTCTTCAGATTCTCCCCTACAAGATGCCAGAAATCATGTCTTTTTTTTCACGAAAAGTTTATTATTGGAGTCATAACTCACATCCAAGAAAATGGATTAGGAATTCAGCAGGATATAACCGTCTACTTTCAAGTGTTGTGTGCATGTTTCCTGGCCTGCTTTTGCTATATTCATGGGGCACACTGGCATAGCCTTACTGTTATTAATTAAGCATTAAATATTGAGGAACACTCTCCAGAGATATAAAACATATACATATAAAAGATATTTAGCAGACTGAACTGATGCTTATAGTTCTTATGTCTAAGTTCAACTGAAAGAGTACAAAAATGTGCACAGAAAAGGCTAATCAAAGAACCAAATCAGTTACAATGAATTCAAGAAAGATTTCTTTTTACTGACAATGTCACTTTGCATGGTGACAGTAGTGCCTAGTAAACTGTAACGTACTACTTTCAGTTTTGACCATTTGTGGCACACTGTCAAAAAGAATTCCATGGTTTTTGACAGAAAATTACTCCTAGACAGAATTCAAGAGTCACACTCTTAGGCATTCACAGCAATATTACAGGAAAAAGTCATATCATACCTGGATGCTATTGTCAGCCATAATTAGAGGCTTATCTCATTTTCTATTATTTCACTTAAATAATGAAGCGTCTATTTAGTAAAATGCTTCAGAAATACAATGTTTTAGAAAAGACTTGAAAGGCAGTTTCCTTTAGAGCCACTGTTGCATATATTCATGAATTTTTTTTCAATTGTCTTTTTTTCACAAGAGAAAAAAGCTGTAAAATGGATTATGATTTGCAGGAAGATTCTGTATGTCTAAAGCAATGTAAATGTGGCCTTAGCAGCTTTCAGGATTTGTTCATCCTGTCTTGCTGCTGTAGTAATGCTAGAACCTGTTTTTTTCTATTTGTTTTCTCTTTTGTTTGTTTGTTGTTTGTATTTTGTTTTCAGTTTCCTCATGTAGAGAAAAAGATAACTGAATTCTTGATTAATTATGGTGTATTCTTCAGGAAAATATATATTTACATACATTATTTTATGTGGTAGTTCTAATTAATTATCTCAACCAGGAAAAACCATTAGTATACCGTGACACAGTGAAAATGAATTTCTAAATAATATAGTTACTTCTAGTAGCAGCTGAAAATTCTGAAAGCAGGTAACCTTAGTAAATGCTATGTGAAAAATGGCTACATTTGAATAATTGCATATAGTAAGTATTCAAAATGACATTTTTACATCAGCTTGAAACTTAAGTCTCTTAAGAGAAAGCTATTAAATCCTTGCACTGTCTAATGTTCCTATGCCTTAAAAGGAGCTTTCTGAAATAACGGCATGAGAGATAGAACATGGGAAAACAGTGGGATGAACCAAACAATGGAAGTTGTTTCTACTAGTTTAAGTTTTGAGACTTACTAGACATTAGAAAGGGTTGCAGATAGTAAATGAACACCTAGCAAAAGAACATATCATTCTCACCTTCATTTACTCTTACTCTTTCTCCTCCAGTTTGCAGGAGGAAAGTACCTTGTGCCTGGAACTTTCTGTTTTCCTACTTGAAAGTTTGAATAAGCAATAGCCTTGGTGGAGTTATTACAGATTGAGCATTGATTGTTTTTAATGGAAAAAATAGATTAGTACAGAGAGGAAGGAGACAGTAGGTTAATACCTCTCTGGCAATTCAAAGCTCTTAACTTTCTCCACTATGAATGCTGTGTATGTGTATATATCACAACTGCTGGTAGTGTATCCGCATATTCCAATAGTCCTAAGTCCTCTGTTCTGCAACAATTCTGATTTGCTCAGGTCAATGATGATTAAAAAAAGAAACAACTTATCTGAAACCCTACACAATGCTATGAGAAATGGCTTAATAGAAAGCAAGAAGCACTGTGCTGGCTGAAAAGTATACTCCCAATCTCTGTGACTTATAAGTTCTCCTTGAAGCAGCACCCTAAACTTATAGAAACATAATAATAATAGAATTATCAAGTGTTAAAAAGCAAAAGATCTCTAGGCATAGATATTCTAGTAGGACTTCTATGTATTCTCCATGGAATTACTAAAGAAACCAGAAACAATCTAGTTAATAGAATATATTTGGAGGACAAGAAATATAAAAGCTATCCTCAGGTATTTAAAGAGCTGGAAGGAAGACTATACTATTTTGCTTTAGGGAACAAAACAAGATGTACTAGGAGGACTAGAAGGAAGCTACTCTTCAGAGTAGAAAAAGAGCCAGAAAAGGTGGGGGTGGGTTTGTCGGTTGGGGCAAAATCTCATTCAGTGTAATTAGTAACTAACACTGAGAGGCTTCAGTAAAAGTGAATTTTATGTTGGTATAGCTATCTGTCTATATCTATCTATCATCTACCATCATCTATTGCTATCAAGCAACTTGTAAACTGTGTTTATGAAAAAGCTGGGGACTGCTTCTCAAAAATCATAAACAAAGGATTCTTGCATTGGGTAGAAATTTGAATTAGACTGCTAGGAATATCTCTTCCAATCCCAAACTCTCTAATTCACATATCATTACTTCACATATCCTACTTAACATAACTGTACTATAGGAAAAGGGAGAACTATGATTAAGGCAAGATATTGGAAAGATAACAAATTAGTAGACTTGGCTTGGTAGAGGGAAAAAATGCTGTAAGAGGATTTTGATAGGAAAACCTAAGTAAGATTTTCCATTTCTTGATGCTTTCTGGAAGCAGATACATAGATTTTCCAAAAGAATGACAGGCTTAGAGGGGAGTACAGGTAGTTTTTTGGCATCTGAAGAAGAAGGTTATAGCAACATTTACACTCTTTTTTTTCTGGCAAACCAGTATCTCTGTCCACCTCTGTAAGTCTGAATAAGACTTGTAGACAATGGTGTCCAATTTGAAGTATATTGCTTAGTAACATCTTCTCTTCTACCTTTAAAAGGTAGAAGTTTCTTGAGATAGATCATTGAAACTTATGTATTATTAAGAACTCTTGACTAAGTATTATTAGAAAACTTAGATATCAGCACATCCATCTGCATATTTGATAGTCTTTAGGGGAAGCAGATGTAGACTTGACGGCCCATAATTCAGCAGTTCTGGAAGAAAAATAAACTTAGCTTTTGAGAACAAGGCTCACCTTAAAGTATTCTAAATGAAATTTCTCATTTTTCTTGAAAGTAATCCTTTAGCACACTGATTCTTAGATGACTCTTATAGATCCTACACTGTGAAATTCTATCATTATCTTTTATGAAGTTTCTCTTCTGAATAAGTGATGAAATGTGCAAATAAGAACTTAAAAGGATTTTCAGTTTGCTGATAATATTTCCTTGGAGACTGTGAGCTTTTTCAGAACTTTGGGCAGATGATACTAAATACAATAAATAATCAATGGTTATTCAGGGAGCAGAGATTATAGAAAGTTTTCTCTCTTATTTGACCAAGATGTCAACTTCAGGCACCCCCAGAGTACAAGAAATAAGTATAACTAGTTTGGCATTTACACACTGCAGAAAAGATTCTTGTGTTTTCCCCTCCCTGTTAGAAAAACAACTTGTGACTTTCTTTGCCAATGAGTTAGGTTGTCTGAGGAAATGCAGATTAAGTGGGCATTTTAAATTTAGCAGATGACAAAGGAAAGAAAGCCAGCAATTTTACACAGGAAAGGTTTGAATAGTCCTCCTCATCTCTCCTTGATGGCCTCGAGATTTCTAAGATAATTTTATTCATTTGAAGTCAGCAGAGTGCACAAATAACAGAGCTTCAGTTCATATTGCACAAAAGGATATTGGTGGTGGCAGATTTTACCCCCATCATACCTAAAAGAGAAAAAGGACGTGGCATCTCTGGGGTCTGAGAGAACAGATAGGATTGCCTTTCTTTTTCATCTGCTGATTGGACTGACCCCAGTACACTTTGCGGCGACTCCCAGAGGCCACTTTGACTAATTCAAAAAAGAGTTTCATGGATGAGGTGGTAGTGGTTTCTAACCCTTGCTTCTGGCCTTATGCAGTTTTGGCTGGAAAGAACAGAGTCTCTTAGTAGCAAATAAAGAAAGACAGAGACAGAAATTGCTTTAAGATGAACTAAGTTAAATGAAAAAAAGAGACATCTACCTCCCTGTAGGACTAAAGTAAACAGATTAGCATTATGACCAGCATGAAATAGATGCAAGATCATCCTTGCTAAACTTATCCTGACCTTATGACATGTATATAGATAATGCAACCATAGAGACGTTTATCTCATTTATGATTTAAGGGTTAAAAAATATTTAGGATAGTAATACTCAAAGGTATTCTGTATTTCTAAAATGTGGACTATCATGTCTGGTGCCTTTTTAAATGTCTTTTCTTTATTCTTCTCTTTCCTAAGAATAAAGTTCTTACCAAATGCTGTTGATCAACTTTATGTCCCTCAAAGAAAGACACAGAAGAGAGATGACAACTTTAATGCTTTAGAGGAAAAGGTTTTTCTCTATGTAACTGCTTTGGAAAATGTGAGCAGCAGATGCAGAATGAGGAAAAATCTGTAATTGGCAAGCATCTGCTGCAGAGGAGGTTTTCCTTTGCTGAAGCAAATTTGACGATCTAAACATTTATGATCCTTTTTCTTTGCCTCACTGCTATTCCTGTTTTATCCAGTTACTTTCCTACATGTTTTGTGTTGTTGGAGGCTCAGAAAAATAAGATAAAATTACGGGAGGGAACACACCATAGAACTGCAAACGTGTGAGATGCCATCCAGAGATGCCTCATTGTTTCTCTGAGTGGCATCCTGTGCCAAGTCACAAAATAGCTACCTTGCCTTGGGGGATTATTAATAGGTAATCGCAAAGTTACTAATAGTAACACATGTTCTTCTACAACTTCAAGATCTTCCGATGGAACTGAGTTCTTTGATCTCAGAAACAAGCCATTCTTCTTTCCTTTTAGCTGAATATTAGTTGACACGCAATATTATATTAGTTTCAGGTGTACAGGATAGTGATTCAACAATTATACACAATACTGAAAGCTCACCATGAGAAGTGTAGGTACCATCTGTCATCGTACAAATTTATTACAGTATTATTAACTATATTTGCTATGTTGTACTTTTCATCTCCATGACTTATTTATTTCATAATTGTAAGTTTATAATTTTATCCCTTTCTATTTCACTAACCTGCTCCCCACTCATTTTTAGCCCAATCCTTATATTTATTGAATTGCATAAGATTATTACATGTCCACTCGTGTGCACATTTCCCCAGTGCAGGGACATTTGTCTGATTTTGTTTTATTCACGGATGTATCACAAGTGCCTAAAATAGTGCTTGGACATTGTTGGTCTCACTAAATATTTGGTAAGTGAATTGACATGTAAGTGAATGACTAAATGTCTTATATAATGTTCTGAATGTATTTGCGGTCAGTGTATGATATATGCTTCCATAATTGTGTGTTTTAAATTATATACGTATATATACACATACATAATATTACTAAAACAGAAATAAGAAAGTAAAATGAATAAAACTTGTTCAATATTTTCTCATTTACTTCTTAATAAATGGGTATGAGGATATCTGCCTTAATATCACCATTGGGAGCATCAATATAGTGGTAGTTACAGAAACTTTTCCTTCCTTAACTATTTGAAGGGAAATCATTCAGAAGTCCTAACATTAAAACTTGGGTCAACTCTGACAATGGCCATCTTTGTCTCTGCTTGATCTTCATCTAACAGGCTTATAATAAACCTTAAATAGTATGTGTAATAGTATCAAAAATTTTAATGCATCCAGATGACTCATCACAGGTAGTATTGACTTTTAGATTTAATAAATTACCAGTTTCTCTCTGAATAGTTCACCTATAGTTGCTTTTATGAAGAGAGTACTGACATCTAGTGGTCAGAATAAATACTGCAAATGTCTAAGGTTGAGGACACGTGGAAATTTGAGGGTCTTCAGTTGTATTAACCTGACAACTTCGCTAAGAGAAACTAAGAAGTGTTTGCATAAAAGAATGGGAAAAATAGGCAACTTATGAAATAACGGCACATCTTGAGAGCAGTTAAAGCATTATTAATATGTTTGGTTTTGTGTGCAATAAAAGACATTTTAAATAGTCAAATCTGTGGGGGAGAAAAAGCAACCAAAGATAGGCTTACAACTAAACCACCCACTTGAATCTTATGGTTTTAGTAAAGAATATTTCATAATCCAATAAAGCCTCAAAGTAAGTGTGATCAAACATGTCAGCATAAGCCATACCAAGAGAAAAATGAATGTGGGGAAATAGCTGAGCTGTGGAAAACATTACTATCTGGGAAATGAAGCCACTTAAAATAGAATCATTCATACATTTGAAAATAAAGCTTTAACTTAGTGACAATATTTTTCTTTTTGATTTGTTAAGTATCTTGGTTTATTTTTTTTCAGTAAAATAGAACCTTGTAACTGAAAAATTAATTTAATGCATTTGTTACCAATCAATCCATCTGTCTTTGTAGTGATTACATTGATTTAACTATTTTATTGGTCTTTAAAATTTTTAAAAAGCAAACAGTTAATGCTTGCATTACTAGTAGGCAAAGGTTAAAAATTCATTTTTTTTTAAATATCTAGCTTAGATGTGTTCTGTCAATGAGTTTGTAACACTGAAGTTTTAGGATCTATGATAGACCTATTGAAAATCAATGATAAAATTACCAGAACTGAATTTATAAAAAGTTTAGTTTGAGTAATTATGTAATTCCCATCTGATTTTATGATGAATAACAATATGATGGTATAATTTCTACCAAAAATGTTTGCAAATACTCTATTAAGAAAAATGGAATTTTAGATGTAAGGTTGCTTTAGAATAAAATAACCTTATTATGATATTTAGGTAGGAATTATATTCCTAAGAAATTAAAATCACTTTAATCCCATTGCACATTTAGATGCATTTAGAGAACTGGAATAAAATGAAGTTTTTCAGTGTGTGGTGATTAATAGTGAAATAACATTTACTAAAAAGTAATTTTATAAATGTATTTAAAGGAAAATGAAACATTTAAAGATCTCTTTTAAGTAACATTCTATATCAGCACATATATTTTCCTACTACATATGGAAATACATCTTAAAGATTTTAAAATAATATTTTCTATTAAAATGCAAATTCACGACTTTCACGCAGCTAAAATTAACAAGTGTTAAAGATTTTATTTATCTTTTGAAGAGGGAACCAATAAGATTACAACTGATAGAAGGGAGAAATCAATAAAGCATAAATTTTTATGCAGCAAAGTAATGTTATATAGATTTGAAAATCTGGTCTATTCATAGGACAATAACCAATTGCATTCTAGCAGCTATAGGTAATTTTCATTTCTATGGATAAGAAATTTTTGCATTACTGCTTAAATTAGCTTCGATTTCTACAGTTGAAAAGAGTCAACCCCCCTCAGATCAGATAACCCCTGACAGCTACAGAATTTCATTGAAAGGTCACTCAGTGTTCTATTTTGACAATTCCTAAGTCTAATTGTTTCCTCCTCATGTAGACTTAGTAGACTTATCACATACAAAATTAAAGATATTTTGTAGTGTTTACTTGGTGTTTAGCACTGAAAGTAATTTCAACTTACAAATATAAAAATAATCACCAGAAGGAACTCTAGGGAGCTCTAAGAATATAACAGTAACATCTTGAAATTGTCAAAGCTTAATTAAAACATTTTTACATAGTGTCCACTTCAGAGCTGCAGTAGTTTGCAAATAAAACTTTAGCCAAAGCATATGCTATTGCATATTTCCTTCTTTTAATAATGAAAAAAGAAAACAAACTTCTACTTATCTAATGTGAAAATCATTGCACTGATTCATGTTATAATAATAAAAACATTACTGTGATCAATGAGCATCTGCAACTGAATACATAATAAAATTAAAAATCAGAAATATTAATACAAGATATCTCTTCCTCATTAAATGCCAAATTTTGAAATATGATTGCCACTTTCTTTCTAAAACTAATCTCCAGACACGAATGAGAACATTAACAGCTCTTTCCTTTTTTCACTTCAGTTGAAAGAGTGGATTGACATTATGATGACATTACAAAGTTTTATTCATTATTTTTTGTTGTATTTGTTTTAGTCAATGAAAATTTAAAATAGATCTTTGGGAATGTAACATTAGATAAAGTATCACAGATTATGGGTTATACTTGGCATGTTTGTTGGTTGATTTTCCCCTCACTTTTGATTAATAGGTGTGCTGAGAAGATAATTTACATCTTGCGATGAAAATATGTATGTCCTATCAAACATTCCACTCAAATACAGCTGAGTCAGGATTTTGATCCTCCCAATTAGAAATAGTCTCACTCAAGCTACAACTCCTAAATGTCTCTCTTAAAAGACAGCACTTCTCATCTTGTTTTATAATTTCTCCATGGCTAATCTGCAAGCTCTTGGAGGGCAGCATGGCACTGTTGAAAGTCCGTGTGGGTGTGTAATAACACAAATCTGTATTTCAGCTTTGTCTTGGCTCTTACTAGCTTTAAAATCTTGAGCAAGTTACATAATCTTTCACAATCACAACTTCTTCATCTATAAAATGTGAGTAAATTATCTTTCTCCCAGTAGCTCATCAAAGAATTAGATGAACCACTATTATTATTTTGAAAGCACAATTTTCTTTCGTAAGCCCTTTAAGTGTTATACTTCAAGAAAAAATAAGCCTAAATTAAAGGCATAGGTTTATTTATTTTCTTTTTCTTTTCTTATTAAGGCATCATTGATATACACTCTTATGAAGGTTTCACATGAGCAACATTGTGGTTATTACATTCACCCATATTATCAAGTCTCCCCCACACCTCATCACAGTCACCGTCCATCAGTGTAGTAAGATGCCACAGAGTCACTACTTGTCTTCTCTGTGCTACACTGCCTTCCATGTGACCCCACCACACACCATATGTGCCAATCATAATGCCTCTCAATCCCCTTCTCCCTCTCTCCCCACCTACCCTCTCCCACCCCTCCCACTTGGTAACTGCTAGTTCCTTCTTGGAGGCTGTGAGTTTGCTGCTGTTTTGTTCCTTCAGTTTTGCATTGTTGTTATACTCCACAAATGAGGGAAATCATTTGGTACTTGTCTTTCTCTGGGCATAGGTCTATTTTTATATTTACCCATCCATTTGCTTTCATTTACCCTTCTTCTGATAAATAAATATATTAAAAATAATTTTGAGGTAAGTTCCGAAAGTGATAATAAAGGAATGCTAAGTACTATTTTATTACTATTAATGTCCAGTTTCTTTAAAGAAAATCTAATATTAATTATATCAATATTAAAACTTTCTAAAAATCATTATAGAATTATGTCTTTAAGAAAAAAATAACTTCAAGAAGAACAAATGAGTTGTAGATGTATAAATTACTTTTTACAGAAAATAACAACCTAAATATTAAACCTAAAAATTAAAAACCTAAATATAAAATTTAAAAATTTATCTTTCACTCCTTAGTCAGAAAAACTAAGTATCACTACTTTTAATAGTTGTGTCTTTCTAACCACACTGGAATAAGCCTTAAGATTCTTTACAAAAGTCTGAAATGATTTTCAAAGAAATCAGAAACCTAATATTAAGATCAGGTTTAGATATTGTGTCAAGGACACTCAAACTTCAGTATATTGTCATTATTGTACAATGACCATGGAAAGAACTGTGAATAAAGAAAAGATGAAAATATGAGAATATTAAAGTTTAGAGAACATTTAAAGTTGTATGAAAATGGAAACAAATGTACACATTAAACCATTACACTTATTAAAACTTCATCTTTTTTGTACTTAAACATTCATAAAATTTCTTTCCTCCTTGGTCTTTTAGGGAATGTCAGAAGAATGTCAAATATATGTGCCTCTTCTGGGAAAGAGAAATTCAACAAGTTCATATAGTATGTGAAACTAAACAAAACTCTGTTTGAGGGCCTCATTCACTATTTTTGCTTCAGTAACTTTAAAAATTTTATGCAGAATCACACCATCCTCTCAAAATCCTTCTTTTGTCAGGATAGTCTATTTTAAAAAATTAATTAAAATCTTTTAACATTAATTGCATCATTTATATATAAAATATTTCAACAGAAGGTTTTCAATAGAAGATGAATGATAGTTTCCATCCTTTGAAGCCATAATTTCTTAGTGTTTAACAAGTCAGATCCTTGCTTTGTCAGACAGGGACTAAAGTGTATGTCATACATAAAGTCCATTTTTCTTCCCAGCCCCAGCCTCCTGAGATAAGAAACACTATCAACTTCTTTATGAAAAGTCCACACTGAAGTGGGCTTCTGATATGAGAAAACTAAGATGCAATCACTAATACTTTTGCTTTTCTCTTTAATGGAGTATTTTTTGTAGATTTTCTAGATGCAAAGTACTATGACAGGATATCAGAGTCCATGTCTAATAAAGTCAAAAAGTGTGAGACTGAGAAAATTTAGAGGGAATAATTGGTGATATAATTTGGGAGCAGGCAATATTTTATAGGAACACAAACAGAAGCCAATTGTATCAATCAGGATTCTCCACAGAAATGTACCAACTATACCAAATGTAGGATATATGTATCCTACATTTCATGTAGTTCATATATTTATATCTATCCATCTATCATCAATCACCTGTATGAAGAAATTTATTTTAAGGAACTGACTTATACAACTGCAGAGATTGACCAAAGTCTGAAATCTATAGGGTCAGTCAGCAGGCTGGAAACTCAAGCAGGACTTGATGTGGCAAATTTAAGGCGGAATTTCTTTCCAGGAACCTCAATTTTTGTCTTAAGGCCTTCAACTGATTGGTTAAGGCCCACTCACATTATCAAGAGAAATCTCCTTTAAGCTAGCTAAGTTCAGACATAAAATTGACCACCACACCCACTAATTCCACACTGGGAGGGTGGGTGGGGAGTAGGTATTTGTTTAAAGAGTAAGAAATATTTGAACTGTATGATGAGCGCAAACAAGGACTGAAAAAATGCAGAGAATGTGTACAGTAAGGTGGAGCAGATTGTGCTGTGTTAGGCACAGGCAGGCCAGCGTGGAGAGGACGCTAGAAGGGCAGAGGAGTCCAGCCTGGGAAGCACCTGAAAAATCACAGTTGTCCTGAAGGCAAGCTGAAGCCCTGAGATGTGTTCAGCAAAAAGTAAAATAATTAGATATGACTTTTGGAAAGGTGATTCTGATCTTATTATTTCATAGCATAGAGTGAACAGAAGACTAGGAATTAGTAAGGATTGGGGTCAAACATTACTTTTACATTCTGAGTGAGAGACTGTGACAACATAACAATAGTAATAGCAGTATGGAGAGAAGATGGTAAGTAGGAAAACAATATGCTCCAGGGAATTGAAATTCCACGGCCTGACCACTTAAGTAAGAAGGAAGGCAAAGACAATTATTTGGATTTTTGAAAGACATGGCCCCTCTCCTGACCTGAGTTTTGAGCCAGTTGAAGTAGATGAAAGAGGAAGGCCTTTGGAGACCAAAACACCACATCCATTTCCAATAAGACTGGTATTGGAGAGTGTAGGTTATATAACCTGCAGAAAAGGAAGTTTCAGATATGAAATTCCAGATTCAGAAGATTTGGCCGTGAGCAGTGATAGACTAGGTCACAGCCCCTGTCACTCTGCCCCCTCCCCGATAGCTCAGCTGATCAGTGGAGGAACAGCAAGAAATATCTGGAGCAGGCAAGACATGGTACACTCCATCCACCCACTCACATGACGGTCTTCACACAGCGTGAATCTGCTCAGAGATGCCATAAATGCATTGCTTACCTCTTTTTATATTTTAATTTTACTTCTACTTGTCATGGTATGTGTGTGTGTTTATTTAAGGATGGAAATAAATGGACCAAATAGGTTAGGAAAGGAAAAATAAAAATAAAGGACTGGAGTGTTGGGGGGAAAGGAGAAGAAAGCAAGGCTTTATACTTTTAATTAGCAAACACACATACATTTAAACCAGAAAGTACATGCTGTCCTGTATCACAGTAAAAAATTGTCCCGTCAGTACTGATAAATATAATCCTAATTCATATTGCACATTTCTTTATTCATCTGTCTAGTCAATAAGTATTTTTGAACATCTAGGAGTGCTAGGTATGGGTGATACGGGACCTAACACGTATATTACTATCACTGGTGTGGAAAGATAAATTGAGGTATGTTGATATTTTTAAGTTTATCTGAGCAGACATTGATCTTAATCTGGCAACAGCAGCAGACTAGAATGGATTAGGAGCGTGCACCAACAGGTGCAGGGAGACACTGTCATAGAGAAAAGCTAGAAACCAAATCAGGGCATGATTGATTGGCTATGGCTGAAAGCCTAGTTGGTTTTTGTGATCGGTTGTCCTTACATTCAATTTCAGAACCTTGGGGCATTACAGCCTTAAATTTTAGTTTGCTTACTTAGGATCCCTAGGCACTGGAACCACATCCTTGTTTGATTATTTTAACACTGCTAAGAATAATGATAACCCATGAAAAATAATAATCATGATTATGTAAATGTTCTACTTATACAGTGCTGCATGCCAGACAAGCCATACACTCACGTAAATATAAATATCTTTATCTCCTATATACTTCACAAAGTGTCTGGAAATTAGGAACATAAATTACATGTTTATTGAATGAGTTGGACTGAGGAAGATCAACATAGGACAATTACAATTTTTCTACTCCACTGTTTCCAATCACACTTCATTGAAACATTTTCCTTCCCTCTGGACTAAAATTGGATATCAAAAGAGTCCCATTTGTGGTTCTTCCAGAGAGTCCTGTTGTCCAGTTATTTTCCTTTGATTCAAATCTCCCCTTTCCTTGCAGATCAGGCCTTATCCGAGCCAGCTTTGGGGAAGTAGGAAGAATCTAATTAGTTTTTCCCATTTTCCTTGCCCCACCTAACATCCTCCTCCCCTACTAACTGACAGTTGTTTCTAATCCCCCCAGAAGCTGGGAATGGGAGGGTGGTGGTGCTGGTGAATTGAATGAAAAAGCTAAATTAGATTTATAGGAAAGTATGGCAGCAATGTTGACTGCTGCTCTCTGGGGAAGGCTATCTCAGTGCCTCTCCCCTATGAACACTGCTGGGGTTGGCAGGAGGTACCCCAAGGGGATCATGATTCATTTCTCTGGCCCAGAAAATGCTTTTTCTTGTTAGCATTTGTTTTTATGGGTTTCACTTTCACAGTCTCTCTCTGTGGGGTGTTCATAGTTTTTAGACATTCTCTTTAAATGAAATCCCTTTCAAACAATTCAAATTCCATTTTAGAATGTGCACATCTGGCTCCTAGGAGGTGGAGTGCCTCCACCCTGACCCACCCCTGTGGAAGTAGAGCTCCCTCCAGCTACAGTTCTCCTTTCTGCACCTCTCACACCAGGCCCCCTTTTATGGCCCTCTGTCTTTCAAAATCTTTCAAGTGTGGTTCAACTAATCCCTCTGAGCCCCAAGCCTCCCAGTGTGAGAGCTAAGTCCTCCCAAACTTTCGAAAGCCATTCAATTGCTTAGAGCACCATGGAGAGAGAAAGAGAAAAGCTAGAACACTGCACAGATGGCCTCTCTAACCTGGCTGCAGACTAGAGTCAACTGGGAGCCTTTAAACTTGCCAATGTTTGGATTCCATTCCCGCAGACTGGGATGTAATGCTTCAGGTATGGTCTGAGCATCTTTAACATTCTACTGTGTAGTCAAGGTTAACAATGCTTTAAAGGCACCCTTCCTAAAGACATCCCCAAGAACTCCTTGTCTTGTTGTTAGATAACCTGGGGGTGGCTAATGGTCCACTGGTTGCTGACTGGTTTGGGATTACCCTTTGGGCTAGGCTCCCATAGATGGTTCTAGATCTTTACAAATATGAAGAGTTTGACATCTTTTATTTTTAACACTGGGACTCCAATCAAAACTCTGAGAAAGCAGAAACTCCATTTAAAATCTTGTTGCATAAGTGTCAGTTGAAGTGACCTTACTGAATGCAGCGCTGAGGGATAGGATTAAGAGTTACGTAAATCCTTAGGAAAAAGAGTGAGGCTGCTTAACAATTTTCTAGTCCATTTCCTTTCTGTATCTCATTTTGTTTTCACATGTGTGCTTTCAAAAAGCATACTATATCCCTGTTTTAAATATCACACTTGCCTTACCTGCTGTTTATTAAGATCAAAAAGTATCAGAACTGGCATTTCAACATCACACAGTTTGATTCTTAATTTTGTTTTGAAATATATATCAGCTGATACTTAAAAAAAATGATTTGGGGGTTAGTGTCCTCTCTCTCTTGCTCTCCTTTTGACTTTTATGATGAGAACTGTACAAAACCTGCCCAAACTAATTTATCTATATAAGTCTGAGTTTCATTAGACGATGCATTTTGCAATCTAGATATTTAAAACAGTTCAACTCATGTAATATAACCATCATATTCCAAACACATTTAATACAATCAAAGAAGTTATAAGTTTTTCCAGGTGGAAAAATGACTTTTGAGGTTGAAGTAAGCTTGAAGATAAAATATGAATGTGCTGCATGTGAGGATGAATATTTGAATAGTTATATGGCATTTTATGTAATATAACTTAGCTCCCATTTTTCAAACTGAGAGTGATTGTGATCAAAAAACAAAAGCTTACATGTTTCCTCTCAAGAAATACAAGTGCAGATGAATGCTTGCCATGTAGTTAGAATAAACTTTTTCAAAGTGAAATGTTATGCATCCTTGGTTCATAGTTTAAAATTATATTTTATTAATTTTCATAAGGAACCTTTCTAACAAGAGCCTAAGTTCTGAAAGACTTCAATCATATTTAATCATGTTTCTGTATCTTTTAATATACCTTATGTATAGTAGCTTTTAAATAATAGTAAAAAAATGTTAAAAATAGTATTGTAGCATCATTTCCTGCAGTCCCTCTTTCAGCCATCTAAAGTCTTAGGCAGAATCAATTGGTAATTAATAAGCATAAGAATTCTAACAGATGCTTTAAAATAAGCATGGTTTATGACCTCTAATTTATAACCTGAAGACGATTATTTTAACAGGATGTATTGGAATAGGATGCAAATTCTGCATACTAGAATTTGCATTCTGACTTTAATGAAGAGCTCAGTTTTTCTAAGATGTAGTTAAGTTAAGCTAAGTAATGGAATGGCCATCAATGGAGAGAAACAGTTACTATGGATGGGGCCTTTTTGAGAGAGTAAACTTAATACTTGCTTAGGGAAAGAACACAACACATACGTTATTTTTATTTCTTTTAAATTAACTTCGCAGTATAATTTATTGTAAATACAAAAAGACTTATTAGTAGGTTGTTGCACATAACAGCCGAATTCTTCAAGAAATATCCCTCAAGAGCATCTTGGTTCCAGAAACAGAAGTTGTTCATTGGATTTGTGTTGGAGTCCTCTGGTTCTCTTACTCTTTGGCCTCTGACTTACTGAGGCCTGAGGAAGGGCTTACCAATCACCTCTCTTAGCACTGGAGAAGGGACACCTTTGCTGTAGGTAAAGCTTAGTGGATAAATACGTACATCCACTATGTAATGAGGTTTCTTAGAGAGGTGGAATCTGCTCGTTTTGGCCTGCCCAGCTTCCCAGCATCTTCTATTGGCAAAAAAACCCCCTGCTTTTCCTTAGTGAACTACCTCGTCTTCACTTTTCTCAGTTCCTTGTGTTGTGGGTCAAAGCAGCAGCATTGGCTTCAGGGGTAAAACGGATTTGGCCAATCAGTTGTAAGTTAGGGGAAGCACGTGACCCATGCTAAACTAACCCGAACCAAGGAATCTCAGTTCTAAGGGTTATGTTAGTTATTTTGTAAGAAAGGGGCATTTTCTCTCTCCTAAATTGGCTGAGAAGAAAACAATGTAAACCTGTGGCCACTGGCAGGCTTGTTGTCGCTGTGTCTTGAGCAATGAGATGCAGTTCTGAAAACAGCCCCGAGATAAAAAGCACGAGTGTTGACAGCATGCCTGGAGCCTCTGGATCGGGTATTCTTGAAGCCAGACCACTCTTGGCTTTTAGGTTATGTGAGTCAATAATGTCCATTTCCCTCTTAAGGCAGTTTGAGTTGATGTTCTATCACTTGCAGCCGGAAACATTCTGAATAATGCATCCAAGCCTCCTCTGTCTGCAAGTGCATACACATTTTCCCAATGGCAACTCATTTAAGTAAGTGGTGGCCTGGGTGTTAAATGGGGGAATAACTGTGAAGTATAGTGCTGTAGATAGTAAAATAGCTGAGAAGCATAGATTTTTCTAAACTGGAACAATCTGGTTCTGTGTCAAATAACAGCTATTTTCTCTCTGTGATCAAAGGTGATGTCCATTTGACCCGTATAGCATTTGGAATTCCATACCAGTCAAGTACCCCTTAAAATGAAGAAAAAGATATTTAAGGTAATGATTCTAGGTTTGAGTCTATAAGAGTGTTTTCAGCAATGATGACAAAATGGCAAAATGTCAGTTCAAATGCTTTTTTCCCTGGAGTTTGTCTTTTATTCTGAGATTATCTCTTAATTTGTTGGGGCTTTACAAATGTCTCTAAGGCAATAAACCTATAATTTGCTGTAGATTTGTGTAGTGTTTATTTTGCTCTGTTGACTGTCCTTATTCACTAAAATAAAAACGGACAACCATGTAACTGGCTCCATGTTTGTATCACCACTGTTTTCATTGTTGCTATGAAAGTGATTAAATGACACTGGTTTCAGAATTATAGGAGCCAGTGTTTTACTGCAAATATTCCCTTCTTGATTTTTATTGCAATGTGTGATGACACATTACATTTTTCACTACGGGATAGTGCAAAATTGTGAGACAAACATAAAGTTTACAAAATTGTCTTTTCCTATTTTCCTGGTGATAATTCAGATATACCTGCATGCCTTTCTGCATTGCCTGATATGAGGAGTTTGGGGCAGGCCCCAGCCTAGTGCACATCTAATAGGGCATTAAATAAATGAGTTAAACACAAGCAAAAGTGTGATATTTTTGTCTATCAGCAGGTATGGAGTGGTCTGTCCCGGCGCACTAAGTGAAACCTCAACCAGAAGAAGGAGGGCCCTAGACTGATCGGGGAAGAATTCTTGACCAGGTCAAACAAGTGCCAGCAAGAAACTCATTAAAACAAGAGTAAAAGTAAACGTTAGTAGCCATGCAGGCAGTAGAGAGCAAGGAAGAGAAGAGGAAGGAAAGGAAAGTTCATCAAACTATTGATAGGTGAAGGGTAAATCTCTTGCCGAATCCTAAAGCCAGGGTCATTTGGTGTCCGGTGTCCACTTGATCTGCATGGTGTGGGAATTATATCCCTGTGACTGCAGAACTTGGGGGAGCCAAGGAACACTGGAAGGAGTGAGATTATGTCCTGAGAACGTCCACTTCCCCACTGGTCTGAAATAAAACAGGGAGAGAGAAAAAGGATTACGTTTAAGATTGAAAGCTGAATGACTTAGCAAAGTTACAAAAACATTTATCCCTGGAGGTGGAGGTCTGTGAGTTTTTGTCTTCATCATGAGGAGTTCAAAGTGCAATAGGCTTATGCAACAAGAAAGATTATTTGATAGGACAGTACAAGCAGACTGGAGTGCAGGTAACCTTAGGAAGTGCACTTAGAGGGTTACTGTTGGGGGTCTTATAGGGTCTTTTGGGTAAGGGTCAGCATAAGGTGATTAATAATTCTCTTGAAGTTTTGACTTAATAATAGGGCTATTTAGGTGACTGAGTTGATCCAGATCTCAGCATTCTTTACCCAGGTAGGTTTGTTTGCACACTGGGGTCAGTCTCTTGTCCTGGTTACAAAATTATTTAATGAATAAGAGGAAGAACAGCATAAAGATTAAGTTCAAGAATAAGATGCACTTTTTTCACAGATTAAGTAGATTTTACAATGGTATGACCCTTGACCCATTTCCATGCTCTGTCTCAACACAATCACAGAGGTATGCATAAAGTCTTTAACTCTAAATAATCATTACTGGAGTCATGATAGATCCCTGATTGACACAGGAAGGGAAGATACTGGAATAATGGATAAAGGCTTCTTTAGAAACTTAGGTGTGGTGATGTTCAGACAGGTGCAGTCTCAATTATTAAACAATGGAAGAGGAATTTTTCTTTGTTGTTTTTATGTGGACTGTCATAAGAGAAGAACACAGAAAAATAACAGACACAAATTAAGGAAGAAAAATAACTATCCAATACTGAGTCCTCCAAAAATTTAAATCAGAGAAATCCTTATAAAACCCATCCAACATGTACCTTTTTGGCCACCCTTATGCACCTATGTCCTCTTAACTTGGGGAAGATCTCACAAGCATTTACATGAAGCAAGCAAACAACTAGAACTAGTCTATACCAGTAAACTGATTTCAAAAGCATTGAAGAATAATAACAGCTTTTCCTGGGGATTTACTGGGGATAAAAGAACATTGTATGGAAGATTAGCACCCCTCCCTGTATTCACGCTCCTTGTTAGGGGACTTATCTGTACTCCTAACATAGGCAGAACATGCATCTCTGCCCCTCGATTTGGGGTTGGGTGATGTGACTTGTATCAGTGGGATGTTAGGAGACAAGACTTAAGCAGAGATTTGACATGTGTGTACACAGCTGAGTTTTCTTTTTATGCTCTGTAAATGTCATGTAGAGAGTGGCTGCAAGATACCTGTTTATATGCTAACTTGGGCACCAGAATAAAGAACACTGGATAAGATCTTAGTCCAGCCCACAGAGGGAAGCTAAGTACAGCTAGCCTGACAGATTGAAATAGCTTCTGTGGACAGCCCGCCTTAAATAGGCAGAGCCATGAGCATGTGAGTAATTGCTCTTTGTAGTTTGCAAATGAGTTTTGGGGTATTTGTTACACAGCATTATTAGGACAACAGCTGTTACAAATTGTTGTCACAGAACTTCACATGAATTGCCTTTATATGCTGTCTCAAGTGCTCTGGCACCTGCACTAATCTGTGCTATCTGCACTACTAGCTGCACTAATCTCTTTTCCTATTTCCAGATGCTATGATTTTATTCTTCTATCTAACTATGTCTTAAGTAAAATAACTGAAAGCCCTCTCAGCTTTGCAGATTTATATCACTACTTTCCCTCAACACAAATACCCAAAGGGCCACCATTACAGAAACATAAAGAAATAATCCATCTTCTCAACAAATCAAGGGCAGTGTCAGGTAATGCTTACATCTTTTGCTTCACTGGAGTAGTTATAACACACTGGGCACCCTTCTGAGTTTACAGCATGCTTAAACTCCCTTAATCTAAATTCCTATTATCATATCAATTTTATAAAAGAAAACTGAGTCTTGGTGAGGAGGTAATATTGTTCTGCATACTCAAAGTGTTTTGGTAGAATATGTCTGGGCAGATAGCCTTCTATTTTCTAGAAGGAGGGTAACAGTAGAATCTGCTACAGAAAAGTGAAAGTGAAAGTGAAATTCCAAGCCAGGAAAAACAGCAGCGATTTTATCCCAAATCCCATTCTAGCAATACCCTGCCCTAGAGACCTTGGGTACTGCTAAGGCATTGGAAAGGAAACATGCAAGTGGGTATTCTTTGATTACCACCTGGGATAGAGCTGGAGTAGGAACTCTCAGATACAGAGCAATCATATTTTACTTTCCAATTTAAAATGGTTGCAGCAATCATATGCTTTTCTGAAGTTATTTCCATCAAGCTTACATTGCATGATACAGATTATCCCAGTGCCCACCTGCAGTCCCCTTCTCTTTGCCAACATAGAAGCAAATTATATTTCCATGTGCTTGCTTTGCAGTTTCACATCCAGGCTCCACTTAAATCTCACCCAGTGCTCTTAAGAAGAGTGAGAAAATTATGCTCCTGTTCTCCTTCCCTTTCCTTTCTGGGTCAGTGGCTTTGTGCTGCAATATCTTTCTCCACTCTCCCCCTCCAACCCCTTCCTTCCCTCCATCCCACAAACACAACAGGTCTTTGGCAGAAAGATTGTCAGTGACTCTTCCTCACTTGGACTTTTTTTTAACCCCTCATTCCATTATCACCTTCTAAATAGTAGTTAAATTGCAGATCTGCAGCACTTCAGATCTTCTAGGGCCTGGCTGGAGGCAGTTGGGGTTTATATGACTGGTCACCCCAGCAAATAACAGTATTGAACTAGGTTATATTTCCATATGACTAAGTCTGTCTTTTGTGATAGTTTATCACATGTACTGTTGATTTGCACGGGAGCTAGGCTCTGGCTAAACAAAGCCAGCATTTCTTACTTCATTTTGAGTATAATGACAAGGGGCAGCTGGAGAGGGTGTGGGCACAGAGGAAATCTGATTGTAGCCAAGCAGTGTTCCAGCAGGTGCGGAAGGACAACCTTGGGCACACCTGTAGACTCAAAGAGTGTCATGTCCCAAAGTTCTTAGCAAGTTGCCTAAAATCTGTGATTTAATAAACCCAATAAAAATGGATATCTCCTTTTGGGAGCTGGCAAAGAAAGCAAAGACCATCTGAAGGGTTGCATTCTGTAAATAGTGCAAAACAACAGTCAGAAAGTGTTTCATGTGTGATTATTATTCAGCACCTCTTAACACATTCTCCTTCCCTGGAGAGTAAGGTGTTAAGAAGAACTTCAGAGATGTCTAGTTCTCTCATTTCAGTATCTGTTTATTATTCAGTAGCTAATAAGGTGTTGCTCTTTTTAAAATATGTGTCAAAACCTCATTATGCTGGACATAGAGTATTACAAACTTTAGCTTTTGTGAAATAGTAAAAACAAAAGTGTGCTCAATGAATCAATATGACAAGAACACTAAAAGGAAGGAATGAACTTAGGAAAATCCATGACCTGTAATTATATAAACACCTGGAAAATATTCTTTTACAAGAAATCAACTTAATCTATTTGAACACTAATTATATTTTCTAAAACAACCTAAAATATTAGCCTTTAAAAAGGACTTAAATGTTACTTTAAAATGAAAACTTAACTTAATAAATATAAATGTGTGCATATAGTAACATTACCAGAATTTAAACTTTCATGTCTATTTATTCTCTTACTTTCTCCTTCACATTCTTCCTTCTTTTCTTCCAAATATTAATATTGAGAACCTAGTATTTACCAGGTAGTGTCTAGACACCATGAATTTAGAAACAAACATGTGAAAATACTCTTATATGTCTTAGCTTATATCAGGGTAACAATGACAAAAATCAGGTAAATAAATACATATTAGATCAGGTGCTTGTAAGTGCTATAAGTAAAATAAGGCAAGGAAAGGGGAGAGGGAAAAAGAGTGAGCAGTCAGCATTTTATTTTATTTCATTTTAAATATTTTTTTAGCTTTGAGATGTAACTGACATATAACACTGTGTAGAAAATATATAGTGAAGTGATCACCACAATAAATTTAGTTCAGATATCTATTGCCTCACATAGTTACGCCCTCTCCCCTTTTTTGGTGGTGAGAACATTTAGAATTTACTTTCTTAGGAACTTTCAAATACACAATACAGTATTGTTAACTATAGACACCATGCTGTACATGCTGTATATTAGATCCCCAGAACTATTTATCTTATAACTAGAACTTTGTACCCTTTGAACAATATCTCCCCATTTCCCCCACCTCTAGTCCCTGGCAACCACCCATTCTATTCTCTATTTCTGAGTTTGACTTTTTTAAATGCCACGTATAAGTGATATCATGCAGTATTTGTCTTTCTCTATCTGGTTTATTTCACTTAGCATAATGCCCATAAGGTTCATCTATGTTGTTGCAAATGTCAGGATTTCATTCTTTTTATAGATGAGTGATATTCATATATATATATATATATGATACATATAATATTACATATGCAATGTTATGCATATACTAACATGATTAATGTGTATATGATTATATACATTATGCATATTACATAGGTAATATTATATATATATATATATATACACACACACATTATATATGGATTATATCTTTTTATCCAATTATCCATAGACAGGCAGACACTTAAGTTGTTTCTATGTCCTGGTTATTGTAAATAATACTGCACTGAAGAGGGGAATACAAAATTCTCTTCCAGATAGTGATTTCATTTCCTTTGGGTATATACCAAGAAATGGGATAGCTGGATCATATGATAATTTAAATTTTTAATTTTTGGGGAACCTTCTACTGCTTTCCATAGTGGCTGCACCAATTTACATTCCCACCAACAGTGCATAAGGATTCCCTTTCTCCAATGCTTCTTTGCCAACACTTGTTATCACTTGTCTTTTTAATAACAGCCTTTTCAACAGGTATGAGGTGATATCTCATTGTAATTTTGATTTGTATTTTCTAGATGATTAGTGACATTGAGCCTGTTTGCATATACTCTTAGGCCATTTGTAGGTCTTTGAAAAAATGTCTTCTCAGTTCCTTAGACCACTTATTAATTCATTATTTATTTTTGTTCTGAGATGTATGAGTTCCTTATGTATTTTGGATATTAGCCCTTTATCAGATATGTGGTATGCAAATATCTTCTCCCATTCAGTAGACTGTCTTTTCATTTTGCTGATGGTTTCCTTTGCTGGGAGAAGCTTTTAGTGTTGTGGTGACACTTGTTTACTTTTGCTTTTGTAGCTTGTATGGTAGGTGTTTTTAAAAGTAGTGATCAAGGAGGCCTGTCTGATGAAGTGGCATCTGACCCTAGATTGGAACGAATGAATCAATTGGGATGCCAAGGGAGAAGAATTCAGAAAAGGAAAACAGAAAGGGCCAAAACTGGGAGGATATTTGACTGGAATGAGGAAATTCAGAAATATCACCTACAGCCTGGCAATTATAGTCAGTTCCACAAGTTCTAAAACCTGCAGTTAGAAATTATAAAGCATATTTGGTTTCATATAGTCATTTTGTAATCTCCCAGTGGAGATAAGACAGACTCCATGAGATCAGTGATTTTTCTTTATTTAATTTCCACTGCCCAGGAGACTGCTTGGAGACACTCTCAAAATAGTTGGGGAAAGTCCCTAACAAAATTAGGATATGGTCACAACTGGCATGAAATTATTCTTCCATTTCTCCTTTTAAAAATTGTATTATTTTTATTTTACGTTTGAGTTTTAAAACATATGCTTTGAGTCAAATAGTTCTAAAAGGCTATAAGACAAATTAATCTCCTACAGCTTTGTTTGTGGTCTTTCTTCCTCACGCCTTCCATTTCCTGTGCTCACTGATACCTACTTAAAAGTAGTTTTGATTTCTTTCTATTCATCTTCTGTCCCTAAAAACAGAAGTTTACTGACATTCAAAGCATTCATTATTATGACTATGAAAATGTATACCTCTTTCATTTCCCTCACCTTAATATACTTGTGAACTTTATAGTTATTTGGCCGGGGTGGGGGAGTGTTCCTCTGTACATTTTCCTATCTATGCATCCTCAATCTCACCCCCTAGTGGCGTAAATCAAATCTCAATACCCTCGCTGTTCCCTTTATGTACAGTCCTGTAGGAGTGTTCCTCAATCTTTTCTGACCTACTCCAATCTGGCTTAAATTCTTTCTAGAATTCCAGCATTCAGGGGCTGGGGCCAATCCCTGTATAATCAGCCTGGTTTTAATATCTTCTATTTCTCTCTTGTGTTCACTTCCCTTTTTTCTAAACTTCTGATCTCCCTCTGCCTTAGTTTGTCTCCTTGTTTAGGTGGGGCACATTCCCCCTGCCCAGCTGCTTCCTATAACAGGTTGCATGGAAGGTAAAATTTCTGAGATCTTGTATCATACAATAGAACAGAGGCCAGGCACAATGGGAGACACGTGGAAAACATGTGAAATGAGGTTTATCAGAAGAGCAGCAGACAGTGGTTCTAACTGTCCAACATAGAGGACTGAAGTTGGACTGAATTTCCCTGAAACGACTACTGAGGTAGATCCCTGATAGTTTGAAAACTGCCAATCTTCAGTCTTATTTTGGGTCTATTATTATCTATTGTGTAGTGTTCTTTGTAAGACATTTTAATCTGGAAGTTGGTGTCTTTACTTCTAGGAAATATATTGGAAGATACATTGTTGATTTTTCTGGGTCCCATTTACTGTTCTCCTTCTGGAATTCCTATTATTCAGATACTTGTGTTCTAGTTTTAGATCCTACTTTCCATCCATTTGTCCTTTTAGCTTTACTTTCTTGGAAATTTCATCAACTATATCTTTTAATTTTTATTATTCATTTGTGTTTTTATTTGATGTTTCTCTTGGCTGATTGCTAGTGTTGGAAGGAGCAATACTTTGAGCAGTGAGGATCTAAGAAAGCCTCATTTTGGTTTAATAAGCCTTTACATTTGTTTTACTTGCAAGTCCCCTTTATAACCAAGATGGGGCAGACATCTGGCATAGACCCTAGAGAAGGCAACAATAGAGGTAGGATTTAATAATACTGTTTTGCTCGTGTTGCAATAATTTTAATAGATTCCATTTAATCATGCATTCATATGCTCACTTGTTTATTCAACAGTTATTTCTTGAGTGCTTGTCACTTAGCAGGTATTTTCCAAACTGCATACATATCAAGGTGAACAGAAAAAATTCCCTTACATGAGAATGTTTGATATACATTCAAGTCAAAATGATAGTGAGTGCAAGTAATACACACACCAAAAATTGAAAATAGAGCAAAAATTGGTAAAAAAATAATTTAATGTCTGACATTTGGAAAACCTCACCATGAGATGGGAAAAAGATGGCAGTATGAGAAGTGAGGCAGA
Organism: Manis pentadactyla; assembly: GCF_030020395.1. Classification (NCBI taxonomy): domain Eukaryota; kingdom Metazoa; phylum Chordata; class Mammalia; order Pholidota; family Manidae; genus Manis; species Manis pentadactyla. Next base: position 124,387,597 of record NC_080020.1, read on the forward strand.
AACCTCCTCCCCAAACCACATATAACATGAACATACAGCAAATACAACTAATCTTGAAAGAGTGACCCTAAAACTGGAGAGCAGACTGCCTACATCTGGGGAAAAGAGAAGACCTCATAGAAAAGGGTAAAGAAGCAAATCCATGATCCAGTGGGACCCAAGCCCTCTGCCCACCCCAGTTTACAGGTGGGAGGAAGAGAAATGAAGTGGGGAGGGAGTAGAAGCCCAGGACTGCTTAACAGCCAGCCTTGGAGATCTGCTCTGGGAGCACAAACCCATATTACATGGTTCTCTAGAGATTAGTGGGGTTTGAAAGCAAAGACAGGGAGAATACTTGGAGAGACTGAGATTCCAGCTACTTCTGGACAAAAGGTGCACAAAACCAGCCCCTCCAGGACAAAAGAAAGGCCATCACTTTAAAAGAGTTCCCAACAGACAGAGGGCTGCTAGAGGGGAAAGGATTACACGGAGCTTGCTGCTCAGGAAAAAGGGCAGGTAGACAAAATTTTCCCAGCACACTCAGCCCAGCAGGTTGGGAACTCTCAGTATCTTCAGATGCTCCATCTCTCTGGTTTGCCATGCAGCCCTGAAGCCCCCACTGTGATACAGAGCCTGCTGCTCCTTCCAACTGGCAGGCACCAGTCCTGTACACCTGCTGCCCATGCTATCAAGCCAGGCCAGCTGGAGCATGGCCACACCTATGGCAACTACAAGGGCATAACCCAGAGGCTCCTCCCTGCACTCACTGACCACTGGACTTAGCAGTGGAGGCAGGTGATACAGCTGGACAGCAGGAAAGGACTTGTTCTTCCCAGCAGGCACTCGTTCTACCAGCCTACACCCTCGCCATAGCTACTGGTGTCAGAAGCTCCAGAGAGCAGAGCATCCGGACACTAGATGGTGCCACCTACACAATGTTATTATTCCACAGGAATCATTAGAAAAATAAAATGGCAAAAAAATTTTGTAAAAATAAAAATACAGCAGAAGATGCCAGAAAGAGGGCTAAATGCAACTGAAATCACAAATATTCTTGACAAAAATCATAAACATGCTCATGGACATACAAAAATACATTCAAGATCCCAGGGAGGATTTCAAGAGAGATAGAAACTTTGAAAAATACATTATCTGAAATGAAACATACAATGGAGGGATTTAAAAGCAGACTAGATGAGGTAGAGGAGATGGTAAATGAAATAGAAATTAGAGAACAGGAATACAAAGAAGCTGAGGCACAAAGAGGAAAAAGGTTCTCTAGTAAAGAAAGAAAAATAAGAGAACAATCCAAATGGAACAATATTTGCATTATAAGGATACCAGAAGAAGAAGAAGAAGAGAGAGAAAAGGGATGGAAAGTCTCTTTGAGGAAATAATCACTTCCCCAATCTGGGAAAGGAAATAGCCTCTCAGGTCATGGAAGTGAAGAGATCTCCCAATGCAAGGGACCCTAAGAAGACAACACCACGACACATAATAATTAAAATGGCAAAGATCGAGGACAAGGAGAGAGTATTAACAGCAGTCAGAGAGAGAAAAAGATCACATACAAAGGAAAGCCCATCAGGCTATCATGAGACTTCTCAGCAGAAACCTTGCAGGCCAGAAGGGAGTAACATAATGTATTTAATGCAATGAAACAGAAGGGCCTCCAACCAAGAATATTCTACCCAGTGAGATAATCATTTAAATTTGAAGCAGGGATTAAACAATTTTCAGATATGCAAAAGTTGAGGAAATTTACCTCCTATAAACCAACTCTACAGTGTATTTTGGGACTGCTCTAAATAGAAGTGCTTCTAAGACTAAATAGTTGTCAGCAGAGAAAATAAAACCACAGTAAAAGAAGTAGACCAATTAATTACTAAGCAAATGCAAAATTAAACCTGCCCCAAAAGTCAGCCAAGGAATACACAGAAAGTACAGAATATGACACCTAATATATAAAGAGTAGAGGAGGAAGAAGAAGAAGAAGAAGGGAAGAAGAAAAAAAATAACCTTTAGATAGTGTTTGAAATAGCATAATAAGTGAGTTAAGTTAGACTGTTATATAGTAAGGAAGCTGCACTTGAACCTTTCCTAACCATGAATATGAAGCCTGCTGTTGCAATAAGTACATATCCATTGATAATCATCTTAAATGTAAAGACTAAATGCACCAGTCAAAAGACAGAGTCACTGAATGGATAAAAAAACAAGGCCTATCTATATGCTGCCTATAAATAGAAATACCATTTGACCAAGGAATTCCACTCCTAGGAATCTACCTGAAGAAAACAAGATCCCAGATTCAAAATGATATATGCACCCTTATGTTTATCACAGCACTATTTACAATAGCCAAGATATGGAAGCAATCTTAATGTCCATCAGTAGATGAATGGATGGATAAAGAAAATGTGGTCCATATACACAGTGGAATAGTATTCAGCCATAAAAAAATCCTACAATTTACAACAACATGGATGTGGCTAGAGTGTATTATGCTCAGTGAAATAAGCATAGGCGGAGAAAGACATAACAAATAATTTCACTCATTCGTGGAGTATAACAAAAAATCAAAACTGGAGGAGCAAAACAGCAGCAGGCTCACAGACTCCAAGGGACCAGAGGTTACCAAAGGGGAGGGGTGGGGAGTGTGAGTGGGAGGGAAGGAGAAGGGGATTAAGAGACATTATACTTAGACTCACAATCTAGGTAGATCACAGGAAAGACAGTATAGCACAGAGAAGACAAGTAATGATTCTATAGCATTGTGCTTCACTGGTAGATAGTGATTGCAATGGGGTGGGGATGGGGTGACTTGATAACATGGGCGAATGTTAAAAACACAAAGTTGCTCATGTGAAACCTTCATAAGATTGCATATCAATGATATCTTAATTAAAAAAAAAAGAAAGTAAAAAAATCTCACCATAGATGGATGTAAATTGAAGGGCTGTGGTATTATTTGCCAAGACTGGATGAGGTGCAAATGTACTGAGATGAAGGAAACAGCTGGTTTCTTGGGAACTCAGAGTTGCTGGAAAATCATATGTGAAGTGGTTGGCTGAACAGAGACTTGAGACTTGACAAAGACAGTATCCAGAGAGATATGGCAGTGGTTATTTGGTGCAAATGGCAAAACAGGAACTTTATTATGCAGGTATGAAATCAGAAAGCATTGAAGCAGCAGTTTCAGGGATATATAAGTCAAAGCACATTGAGGGATCACTTTTAAATTCAGTTGGGGAAGCATATTGTAGACCTAGAATGGTTCCAATGAGGTTTTGACAAAAAACAATATTGGAAAATTTTTAATCTAATTTACTTGGATTTAATGTGATTGAAGATTTGCATGAGTTTTTATCACATATGATATGGATCCACACCAATTAGATATAAGCCATAATTAGACATAATTGTAAAAGGTATATTTATTCCTCTTTTGTACACTTTTTGAATTGGAATCTTAACTTTACTAATTAATATGATTCCTTAGTTCCAGGTAATTTTTTATAATGTATAGAAACATTTTTTTCCTTAATATTTAACTTTAGAAGACCCAAACACTTCCTTGAAATGACTCAACCTACATTTTACAGTTAAAACTCTGCAACGTGTGCTACAGTTGGTGTATGTAGCAAGAGCAAAATTTCCTCTGGCTGGGCCTATATCAGACTCTTAAATTCATTTATATTATTCCACAGTGTTTGCTGAATAGTTGTGTGCCAGAGATTTTCCATGGCAGAAACAAGGGTGATAAAGAGCAGCATGTAGCCTTTGTTTACAGTGCAGCATGTGCTGTGTGGGCTGAGATGCTCATTTATTTTCTCAAGGATTTCTCATCTTTTTTGAGAATGAGATGACTGTGATACCGCAGCCCTTTGCCGCTTCGAGTGTTCAGTATAAGCGCTGCTTTTCTTGCTGTGTAAACTCTGCAGGCCCATCAACACTCTCGACTTGTGTCATGATTGTGGTGGCATGGGGGAGGCAAGGCTTTAATCAGTTTTTTGAAATTTTTTTTTCTATTCAAAGTCCAAATTAGAAGGGATAATCTACAGTGAGGCAATAGAAATATCATGACACTTCCTGTGTAATGTCCAACATTTCGTTGTTACCAGTGGTATCGCTCTAGGGTACTACAAGTGTTTAATACATCTATGTGGTTTTACTATAATAAATAGTAAGTAGTGAGTAATAATATTCAATATTTTAAAATAATAAATTTAGTAACAATCATGATTAATAATATTTGTATAGATAAAACTAATATAGCATGACATAAAATTATGTGATATATAGTTCATGGGAATTGAATTGTTTAAAGAAGCTATTAATAAACTAGGTGTCTTTCTTTTATAGATTGTATTGATATTTACTGGGAAATGTTTGCTTGGTTATTATCACAAATAATGTGTAACTTATCAAGTGTGCTTGCTAGCCACTAAATAGTGTTTGCTTTCCATTCTTTATTTCCTTCATTCCTTCCCTCCCTCTCTTCTTTCTTCCTTCCTTCCTTTAATTCCTCCTTTCCTCAGAAGACATTAAGGTACATATATTATTCTCTTGGCTGGGTACTGAAATGTATGGCATATACTCTAGGATTTATGATTACATGCTTTAGAGAGCTGGTGCCAGGTAGAGTCATGATTATAAGTAACAAACTGAAAATATATGCAATTAACATTGTCAATTAACTTTAATAGGTCTTTAAAAGAAGTCTCTAATTACCATTATCTATAACTACTTACACATATTTAACATTGTTACATGAATAAAAGTGTTAAATATTAATTTGAGATTATAAAATTACACATAAATTCCCTTATCTTGATATTCTTATCATTATAATGAGTATTATAAAGATGGTAAGTTATTGTGAGAACAAAAATGAATGACATGACAAGTATTAAATATTCTAATAAATAGGCAGCATTTGGTATGGTTCCTGGCTCATAGTTAGTAGCTAAAGTGTTAAAATAATAATAATGTTTAAAGTAATAATAGTTGCTATGTAAAGCTTCCCTTTAAATTAAACTTCCATATAACTTTCTTATCTGTTATAGATTTATCCTATTTAAATGTCCTTAAAAAATATCTTCCTAGACTGCTGGAATGCCTTACCTCAAATGCCTCTGAAAAGTCTGTCTGCTTTTTGATTAGAAGTTCTCAAATATTGGAGGCTTTTTGAATTTTAAATGAATTCAAATTTTGAGATTGCTCTTTCTCTTATAGAGAGTAAATATCCTTGATTTTTTTCAAAGGCAATAAACTTGAAAGCTTGTACTTTGAGCCTAGTCACGAATAAGGTCTTTAATTAGGGTCTTCACTGACCATATCCAGGACCTGTTTTTACTGCATCGTATCAAGAATCTACTATCTAAATGTCACTATGCTAAGTTCTCTAGTTATTATGAGAAATGAAAAGATAAACCGGACTTACCTTACCTTCAAGAGATCTACAGACCTGGAGTGGAGCTAACTGCATGTATAATGATCTATAATGTGAAGTGGCATGCAATAAATAATTTAATTAAAGAGTGTTGTTGAAGCAGAGGGGGACAGAAAATTAATTCTAGCTAGAAATGTCATGAATAAATCCATTGTGGTTACGATACTTAAGTCTACATTTTGAGGATGGCTGATTTGCAGCAAATATAGAAAGTATAGGAGGGAAGAACCCCAGATGACAGGAAAAGTATGAATTAAATCATAGATGTGAAAAGACCTTGTTTGGGAACTGAGAAATAAGGTTTTCCCAGAGGACAAGTAGTGGGAGATAGGCTAGAAAGAGAGTTTGGGCCATGGAGAAATAAATGCCTTTTCTATTGTAGATTCTTTCTCATCTCTTAGATCAAGTCACTTTTGTTTGAGTTCCCCTCATAGAACTCAAGTTTTGTGAAAGATTACCACTTCTCCCCCATTATTCATGCTTACTTTACTCCATTCAGTGTGACATTGTTCCTCACTTACCAGAAGTTTATATATATATATATGTATATGTATATATATATATATAAAATATGTCAATTATCTCTCCTGAATTTTCTCTTTAAGAAATGTTAATTTACATTTCATGGCCACAAGTGTGGATTCCTCCTATGCTTTCTTCCACAAATAAACCCAACCTTTTGATTAATTGTGATGAGTTAAGCAGCTTATTGAATATTCAAAACAGTACTTTTAGTACATAAGGTCATACCTGTCATTAAGAAGGAACATGTCAATTTTATAAAAATATAAAATGAGTTTCATAAAAATATCAAAACTATTATAAATATTAAGTCGCATAAAACCTACTCAATATTCTTTACACTTTAAATGATGTTGTTTCTATAATTTAATACAGTATATGAGTATTTACATTTTAATCTGTTGGAAGTATTTGGTTGGTATCATAGGACAGGAGGAAACATTCTAATACATTACCAAAGATAAAATTTTGGTGAACTAAATTTAAAAGAGCTTTGATAGTAAGTGTTTTGTAATTCTGAGCTTTTACCTTATATAGGAATATTTGTGAAATGTTAATATAAAAACATTCTTATTGCAAGCATAGGTATATATAATTAACATGGAATATATTCATGTTTCTATGATTGTTTCAGAGTTGGCTTAAATACAATATAAATTTCCCTTGTGGTTCCATAATCCTCTTTGTCAGTTTCACTTTTTTGGTAACTCAGAAACTTTGGGACATACAGGATTGATTAATAGCACTGTCCCTAGAAACTTCAGATCCTCTTTGTCAGTGAATTTTCATTCAACCTAAAGATGTTCTGTGCTTCATTTCTCTTCTGTAACATCAAGGTACCGTTGGGAGATTTTTTTATTAGTAAAATTTAAAAGAGATCAATATCATAAGCTCTGAAAATGCCAGAAGCTTTCTAGATGTCCACAGTCTTATGCTGCCAATATTTTTGACTGGTGAACTTGTTTGTGTATTGATGCTGAAAATTTTTCTCAACCAGATTTGTAAAGAAAATCTGTGACCATTAGTTGATGGGGGTCATGAAATGCAGTGCCTGGCTGTGGGTTTTATTTACATTATTTTCCTAGCTTCTTATTGTGCAACATTTCAATTGGTCATATTTTCTGGCAATATCTATTGAAATAATGCACATTTTATATATTTTTTTCAGATTTAAGGATAAGCAGTTGCTTAAGTTTTAGATTGTTTTGTGCTTTTCAATTATACTGCTAATAGAGGATATAAAACTAAAAGTTTTACTTAATGTTTTTTTATTTTTTTCTCCAGTAATATTTTAAGCTGAGACATTTTGCTTCTGCTTTTAGAACAATTATATTGACCAAAATAAGTAAACAAGTAACTTTTGAAAGTGGTAAACTATCATACGGTTAACACCTCATGGTTTATAGGATCAGTTTTGTAAAAATGTCTGGGAAGCCAGTCAATAAGCTTTCCCATCTTTCAAGCATTCAGTAGTTACTTTTGTCTCCCACATTTTCAGTCTTGGATAGTTGATGTTCTCTTGATTTCAAATGACAGCTAAATTATACTTGTTGACACATCAGTTGGATCATGGGTTACCTTGAACTGCAACTAGCATCTCTACAAAGTTCAGTTTTTAAAAGGTTGTTATGACAACGTGGTGTTTTCCAGATGAATTGAAGGGGAACATGTGGAATTCTGATAATATGCTGAGAATTGTTATAACCTGCATTGCATGATATTCAGGCTTCTGAAATAATCTACATATACTAAAAAGAGTGTGTCATTTCTAAGAGATTTGAGCTGGGAACACTTTTTTTTGCTACTTTTAATTTCTCAAACTGTGAACATAATAGTCTACGTTTGGAAAGAGTTGGTATTAAGAAGGACACATGCACTATAATTCTTTAAGATCATATATGTGTGTGTGTGTATATATATATATATATATATATTTGTTGTTGTTGTTGTTGTTCTCATTATCTTTTGGTGACTCTCAGTTTTTTTTTTCAATGTAAGTTGTATAATTGGCTGTCTCATTCCACCTGGAAGAGATAATTGTGTGCCTCATTGTGACCAGAGGTCAGCATGCAAGCCTGACACTAAGCAGAGGCGGGAAAGCCAATCTACCTTCCCCCAAGGTATCTGCCAACTCCCAGGGGAAGGGAATAGTTTTGGCTGGTCCATTCTTTTCCTAGTGTGTGCGTCGCAGCCAAGGAGCCACACTGTGCTGAACAGCCATGAGTTTGAGGAGCCTTGTACATTTCTGGAGTGGGCTCCCACACTGTTTGCTTCCAAGCACGAGGTGGTCTGATCTGCACCATCACACAGGATTATTTGAAGGAAGCCTGCCCACTCTCTCCCTTCACATTCAGTGATGGAAGCTTGTACCTGCCCACTTTAGCAGACCTTGAGCCTTTCTAGGGTGGTAGGATTGCGCTCCCGTTCCTCAGAGGCTGCAGGTGCACAGCAGGGAATCCCCCGAGCTCTGAGCAGAGCCAGAGGCAGTCTGTCCTCAGCAGGTCAGCTGGCCCTTGAGGGGAGAAAGAGCAGCAGTGTGGCTACAGGTGATGCAATTCCCCACGCTGTCGTGTATGGGGCTGGGGAGGAAATCTCTGCTGCTCTAATAGACTGAAGACTGACTGGGGCAATAGGCTTTTTTAACGAAAGGAATGAGCCTTCTGTGATGTGCTCCGTCCAAGAGGCTGCTCCATGAACTGATAAAATACGTGGATCCAGAATCATGGGTTCTGCTGTCATTAAGTGCTATTCATTTCTGTTTTATTCTTCCCAGATGGAACTATAATGCCCATCCTTACTACATTTTTTTTTTTTGGTCACGTATGTTAGCCCCAGGAAGATCCCTAAAGAAGGAATCTATGAGGGGCAGGCTAAGGAATGTGGATAGTGGAAGGACATTCCATTTAAGGACATTCCAAAGAAAGTCTTTAGAGGCTTCATGCAAACTTCTTATCCAGTCTCATTAGCTCTACACTCTAGGCTCTACCTCTCTGCTTGTATTACAAAGCGCAACAGCTTAAAGTGTCAACTAATTAGAAATAAAATATCAGGTTAATAAGTAAGAGTTGCCTGAAAGCATCCCTTTTGAGTTTATTTATTACATAGATTGATTTCATTTCAGATTTTAATTCACTTGAGCAAATATTATCAACCACCTGTCATTCTTATATATGAAAGTGATTGGAAAGATAAGGAACTGTCACAATTCATCCAGAAAGAGAGACATACACAGGTAATGTTCAATTTCTTTATATCCTCTAAAGAGATAAAGATAAAAAGGCAATCAACTATTTCTGTTTTAGAGCTTGGTCAGAAAAACCTTCTGGAGGTCTTGAATGTTCTCTAAATTAAAAAAGGAGCAGTGCTCTTCATATGATGGAGCTAAAAGTTATAAACAGATTTACCAAGGTAAAAAAGCTCAGGTTACCTTTCTTTCAAATTGTAGGTTTCGTTTGGGGTATGTGTGTGTGTGTGTGTGTGTGTGTGTGTGTGTGTGTGTGCATTTAAATTGTATCTCTACACCTATCAAACACCCATTGCATTTATTTTGGCCATGTATGTGTTATGGGAGTGTTTGTGTATGTGCTTAAGTATATTTCTACACTTACTAAACACCTATTTTGCTTTGTTTGAGATTGATTTCCCCCACTCATCTCCATGTACCATTACCTAACAAAGCACCAGTCACAAGCATTAAATAAATGGATTATTGAGTGAATAATTAAAGTATGGACCACCTGAATCCCTTTTCTATGATGTAAGAGCTTTATTCCTTGATTATAGTTAATGACAAACACAGAGAAGAGTCTGCTTACAATTTGCTTAGGGAAACGTTTTAGTTCTTGTGCTTCTCTTATAAATTGATGGCTTTATAACTCTCCTAGGCTTCAAAATCAGTGGTGGGGAAGGATGGCATAATTAATTCTGAATGTTACATTTGTGTATTTGAGTATATGGCAGTAGATATAAAAATATATAGCACTTCTTCAAAAATAGTGTTACTGGCAGAGTGACCCTACTCATGTACATTCTGCAATTAATATCTACCAAAATTACACAAATATTTGGAATTCCATCTTTTGAAAAGTTGAATAGCTCCAAAAAGCTAATTTTGTAGTAGTGCACCAAATTCATAGACATTTTTAGATATAGCTGGTGACAGCTACAACCAGTAAATGTTAGTAGCATTATTTGGCCAGAAAGAAGCAGCACAAATCTTTCTCAAGGCGTGTCTGTGCTCACCAGGGAACATGTGCCAGAATTTGCCCCTTCTTCTCTGATGTGCTCATTTCTAAACTTGTTGTGCATCGCTGGACCCAATTTTGTTCTCACCTCCCACTCTCTTGAATTTTCCTTTTATTGTGGGATTTGTTTTTCCATATTATTAGTGTAACTCCTGAATTCTGTTTTCTGGCCTTAACTACAGAGAAGTGTAAATAATATTTGCAAATAGCCATTAGAATGATCCATTCATGCTTGAAATTTCTCAATTGACTTCAAAGATAATGACCAAAACTGTTCTAATTTAAAGTGTAGTGCAAATGAGATATATGCCGGCAGATATTAGTATTGAAAAGATAGGGACAAGAACAAGATACAAGAGAACATTGATAAGTAGTTGAGAAAGGATAGAAAATGGGGGTATATGGATCAAAGGCAAACTTGAGCTGCTCAATTCTTTTACCCAGAGAAAAACCAGTTCTATTTGCAGCATTGGTGCTTTCTGACCATTACTCTGTACCATATTATTAAATTTTAGGATACAATTATTTGATTAGTTAAGTTTTTACTGAAGTAAATTTATTGGGTCAAGTAGGTTGCATAAAGAAGACACAGATGATACCACGCTTTTGTTTTTCCCAAGACCAATTCAGGCAACATCACAGCTTCTTTGAGAATCAGAAGGGCCGTAGATCAAATCTCCAAGAACCATTTTTCACTAGGATTCTCAAAAGATTTCCCACTGTAGATAAATCTGCTTTGGTGCAACCATTTTTATAAACATACATGTTTATGTTCATATATTTAAATCAAAATATACATTTTTCATGCTGACATGAGTTCCTGCCTAGGAAAAATTGTGGTTTTTAATATTCATGTGAATAAAATTAGACTAGAAGAGAAAGCCTTCTTTCTTCTTTAATCCAAATTAATCTCTTTGGACCCAAGTAACTGGCTACATAGGATTAAGGAAAATGAGAAAAGTGACAACACTGATATGTGACACTTATTCCCACATCATTCTAAAATCATCATCCATTGTATAGTTATAGGATTCTCTAAGGGGGTTTTGTTTCATTCTAGAAAAAATCATGTTAGACCAACAGGACAGCTCTTCACTGTGATTAATAACTATAGCACTCTGAGCCTTGTCAAATATCTATATGATTAAATCCAGAAGCTATTTATCAATCACTGGTTTTCTATTATAAAACAAAACCTAACAGAATTACCAATATTATCACAAGAGGCATTTCAGAATGCTACCCATTTTTTATTCCCAAAATAGAATTGAACTTTATTATCCTTCCTAGTTTTTGCTGAATATGGTAAGAATTTAAATATGATTTTATTAACCTAAAGTCAAAGAAATTATAATGTATTTAAAACAATGTTTTATATCAGCTTGGCATTAATAGTCACAGGAAACTAAATTTCTCAGCACAGAATTGGAACAAGTCCAGGAGAACTTAAATTAGTAGCTATCAATTAAGCATAAATTTGGAGTTTTTATTAGTTTCTCCTATATCTTCCTTCCCTGCCTCTCTGCCTTCCTCCATCCTTTCAAGTTTTGATTTGATTCAACCACCCACCCTTGACTTGTTTCCAGGTAATTAATAAGATACACTTAGCAAGAAGAAATAGAAACTGCAACCATGGAATATTGATTTGCCTAAAGAAAACTTTTACTGTGCCACAGCCAAATATAGATGACTTAATCCAAAGGTTGACTTCTAATTGTTTAGTCTGTGGAGAAGTCTTGTGGAGTGTTATTTGTTAGGAAAAGGAGCCTCAGAAAAGGAGGCAAACATCTATTAATTGTAATTGTGTTTGTCTCATTAGCCATATCATTCACCTGCCCTCAAGCTTGTCTAGGTAAAAAGTGTTGACAGAGGGAAGATTTTATTTAAGGTTGGGCAGAGGAAAGATCATTGCCTTGATAATGAAGGGATTTAATTTCTTCTCCCAACTGTGATATTAATAGACCACGTGAGGCATAATTAATTGAACTTTCTCTGGCTGTTTTCCTCATTTCAAAAAATGGAGGGTAAAAAGAGACTTTATTTAAGTAACTTCAAGTTCAAAAATGCTGAGTCTATGAAGGATGCAATATTAATTGTTACTGTTGAGTTTTCCAAAAAATGGGTCAGACCAGAAATTCTGCATTTGTAAATTGACTTTGTTTTAGATGTTTAAAGGGCATTGATATACATTATTAAGCACCTAAGGGAGTACTTTCCAGAACTCTTAATCTTCTCCTGATTCCACTTTATCTCAAATGTTACACTGACCCTAGAATGAATGAGATTATATGCTTAGTATGGAACTATACATGCAATTATGATATATGTGAACAACTCAGTATATGAGTGGTGGGTCATTCTTTGGGAAGGTGTTTTAGGTATATTGACACAACAACTTTTGGACTTAATATCATCACTTATTGGAATTCTAGTCTACATTCTATGAAGACATAATGATATTTATATAATTTGGATAACAGTCACAACAGAAATGCCAATTGTTAAAAAGCCAGGTTTTTCTCTCCTTCGATTTGCTTCCTTATTTTGGTATGTTTCTTTAATGCAGAACTTAATATTAAAAATTACATTTGATTTTTTATTTTAAATGTTCTATTTTTACTTTTTTCTTTTTTTCCCAAATAGTGCTAGTTACATTTACCTCATAAGCTATACTTGACAATGTCCTTTTTTTTTTGTGCTATATTGAGCTGTTCTACTTGTGAACTGTAGAAGGAATCATGAACATTCTTGTCTGGTATGTACATCTCTGTTGCAACATCTATGTAGGTAGAGTCACTCTATCTCTAAAGTTGCACTTTAGTGGGTGTGGGGCATATCCATAGCTATTAACATGCAAATGTAAATAAATGCAAAGCACATAATTGATTTTTATCCTTCTCCACTGAGTTTGAAGCCCTGTGTAAGTTAGAAGAGTTGTAGCACTTGAGAAATAATGCCACTTGAAATCCTTTCTTAACCAAGTGATTATCTGAAAGTACGACTATAGTTCTGTTTACTCTTATTTTTCACTGTTACACCAAATAATTGATCTTATGGATTTATTCAAGAGTTTCACTCATAAAAATGTTATTCAGTCATCTACACAACCATTAATTATTTGTGGTGGATGCTGCGTGGGGTGACGTGCCCAGGATGGGGAGATGAATGAAGGAAACAAATTTTAACAATTAAAGTACAGCAGTTGTTTAGGTCTTGAAATAGAAAGAAATACACCTGACACACACAGACACACACACAGATGCACACATGTGCACATGTGCACACACACACACACGTCCAAGTACAAGTGTACACTCTAATTTTGTAAAGCGAAAAATAGGATGTATTTCTGGAATTAATTAATTTAAGTGACAGTCATTCAGACTTGCCTCCTGTGTTTCCTGAAACATGGAATGAAGCTTTGAGATTTATATGCTGTTGGTCCAATATAGTTTGTATTATAAGAGGAAGTGTCTTAGATTACACCCAATGCACCTCATTCTGTAGACAATAAAAGTCACCCCTTACCCGTGTTGGGTAACTGATATGACAAGAGAAGTAGCTTTGGCCTCTGATACCATCACAAAGGTGTTTCGGGCAAAGGCAGCTGTTCATCATTTATGTAAAGAAACAATAGTGTTGCTTTTATAGATATAGTTACTTCCTACAGCAGAGAAAGAAAAAACGCATTTTTTATGATGTCTAGAATGCAGAAGAGCAGGACCATATGCTTTCCCAATTTGGTTCAGCATTTAAGATACTGATGATGGGTGTTATCAAGGCTTCACACCTGTGAATATAAAGACTAGGAAGAGGCTTCTTTAGGTAAAATATTTTGTTTCACATTACTTCTGTAAAAGCAGTTTCAGGAGTCTAGCTCCACAGCATATTACTGCTAAGAATTTCTTTCAAAAGATAAGCCCCATAAAGGCAATGTTGGCCTGTCCCTTTACAAATGCAGGCAAGCACAGCTTTGCTAAAACCGGCAGACAGGGACGGGAGGGCGTGAGAGGTTAGTGGGCCAGCCGATGAGAACTGCAGTGTTCTCTGCATTGAGCCAGAAACCAAATCTTTTGGTTCCCCACTTTGTTTTGCTAAATTATATTAATACTTAAAAGAAAAATATCTCATACACATTTTTGGGTCAGAAATTAAGACAATAACTACTTTTAATGATACAAATCTGTTTTTTTTTAGAAAATGCTGGTATCATTTTTCTCTTTCCTTTACAGAAAAACTGTTTAAAAGATAAAGTTTAAAAATGTTATGAGCAATGAGACATGCTAATCTTACATTTCCCTAAATAAAAATATAAGGGTAACATCCTAAATATATTTTACTATCAGAAATATCTAACCAGATATTATTTTCTATTTTAAATGTAGTACTGATTTAGAAATAAATTAATTAGTTTATTTGTTTATTAGAGAATGAATTCTCTAATATGCATCCATTTGTATATGTGAGCATATACACTGTGCCTTTTTTATAATAGTAAAGTATGTAAAAAACTAGATGCCCAGTAATGACATATTGGTTTAAAAAAAAAGTGTGATAATTCATTTGATGAAATGGGTATTTATTAAAACTATGTCATCTAGTAATATTTAAAAACTAATGGTTATCACTATATATTATTAAATTTAGAAAGTAGTTTATATATATTATGAATAGTATGATCTCAGCTTAAATCTGTGTAGAAAATAACAATACAATTTAGAAAGTAGTCTCATAAATGGCATCAAAATATTTGGATAATGATTGAATTCAATTTCTATGAGGATGTTGCTTCCATATTTAGATAAAAATGCAAATTATAATCTAGACTAAAGAAAAATTAAAGCTAGATGCTGTCTATCCTCTGGTGTGTTTAGTGAAGTATATTATCTATGAGCTAACATGTGAGGTGTTGGCAATTGACTAGTAATTCTCTTCTTAAAGCTTGAAAACCAAGAAATTTCTAGTCTTCATCTGAAAAAATAAACATTTAATAACCTGACTGTATATTAAACAAAATTATGGGAGAAAAAGATAGGAAAGATATGCCTTCTCTTCCTTTCTCAGATCTGCTCTACAGCTAGGTTTGCATCAATTCTGAATTTAACCTTTGCATATATTGTAACCAAATCTCTGCTTGTAAGATACTGCCTCAGACCTGGCTAATGTAGTTCTTTTCCCAGACTCCTTAATGTGTCTGTTTTTATCTTACAACCTCAGACCTTTTATGTAGACCAAGTGCTCAATTAATTGGCTTATTAATTTGTGCTAATGCAAAAAAACCTGAAAGAAGATCTGGGGCTAACAAAAGGAAACTGGATTTGTGGCATGCCCCTGCTTACATCTTCCACCCCCAACTCTGTTCAAGAGCCATTGTATTCCCAGCTCTGTGCTCCTACCGTACAGTTAGTTAGCTGAAGGAGTTACACAGGTGGTGAGGGCAGTCCCACACAACTTGATAATGATTTTTCTACGACTCAAGGACACATGTCTGAGCACCAGGTGTGATGCTTAGTGGCACCATAGGAGCCAGGGGAGGCAGGACAAGGTCCATACAGTCAGAAAAATATGTGATACCAGGGAAAGGTGAAGAAGGTGGATATATTTATTTGGAGGAGGAAAGAATAAGGAGGAACATGAGGGCCCGCCTCCAATATCTGAAGGCAATCATGTGAACTATAGACTCTCAGTGTCCTCAGAGAACAATATGGGAGCAACTTGGTGAAAATCACAGGAGGCCAGATTGTAACTGCGTGAGCAAGATCTTTCTAATGCTCATGAAGAGAAAGGATGATGGCTTGTCAGCAATTCATTAATTTTTTGATTAATCTCTGTGCCTGCCATCTTAAATGCTGGTGAGGTGGAGCCAGTGAAAAATTGGAGATGGAAAAATTAGAGATAGAAGAAGAGTTTATTTCTTTGCATCAATATTCTAAATAGTTAGGCAATTTCATCTTTGGTAGCTTAAGATTTTGTGATGTGATGAAAGCATCCTTTTAACATTGTCCTCTCCAAATATTAAAAGCTGCTGTATCTGTTGATAAAAATAACAGGAACAGTTTGATTGAGGCTTAGGGTATGCTCTCAAGAAACTTTTGTTAATTTTGTAGATTGAGGGTCTTGGGGAAAATAATAACCCACATTCTGACCCCATTCATTTTTATTTTTACTTCTTCATTAATATAACTCTCTCTGTGCCTGAGCAATTCCCTTGGTGGTTTGAGGGAACATGTTTATTTCAACTTCCTGGTATTTTCTTACATCACTTTTATCACATGGCGATTTTCCTCCAACATTTCTTTCCTACAAAACCCATTCTTCAAGGTTCAGTTACCTAACCATCACAAATCTTTTCCAGCTACTTTAAAACTGTCCATCAATATCATCAAACCATTTTTCATTTGAATATCATTAAATTATATTCTGTTTGGACCATTGTTCTAGTTGTTTCATGTATCTTACAACTCAGAAAATATAACATGGGTAAAATGGGGTACACTTTTTGCTTTTGTTTTGATTGATATACCAAGTTGCCAAACCATCAAAAATGTAATAGTGAGATATACCAAACATGGATTCCCAGAATCTTCAGTAATTGAATAGGAAAATCTGTATTTAAAACAGAAATAAATTTTAAAAACTCAGGTAATAGTAACTACCTGCCAAATTTGGAAAATAATAATTTAGAAGAGATGGCATGACTTCCTTATTTCATCTCCTCCACAGTCACTCCACACAACCTTCACACCTATATATACATAAGTATCCACTTCTACATGTATGCATGAACCACTGAGATGTGTCATATGAATAAAACAGAGAGTATTGATGAGGTAGGGAAGGGGAAGAGGACTTGATTCATTGTGAGAACTTTGATCCTCCTAGTAATGGGACTAGAAGACAGGAAGACGCAATATTCAAAAGAAGCTCTGTATGGATCTGGTCACTAGAGAAGCATCTCCAAAGTCCCTGGAGAAAAAGTATAAAAGAGAGCTGGAGGCATAGTCTTTAGCCACATTCTATACCTCCAGAAGGAGCCTGGTAACATCCCACCTTGCTGAAGAGTGGAAGATTTATGTTCCAAAAATGTCCTCAAGACAAGGATCATCATGCAGCAGTCGTTAAAAATGCAGCTAACCAAGCACTTCCAGATAATTGGTTTGAGAGAATTTGGAATGATACCTATAATTGAATTTTTTGATTTTACAACTTGATGGATATGTACATTTATGTTTATGTTTAAAAAATATTTAATAGTATACAGATTTATATTTTATAAACTTATATATAACTTTCAATAAATATTCATTGATCACTAAACTGCTAGGCACTATTCTAGGCATAAGAAATACATATAGCCATGAACAAAATAGATAAAATATCTGTCTGAAGGGATTTATATTTTACTGAATCTGTTTGAGGGCACTCAAAATTCTACTGTAAAGTGCATGTCTAATCTGGTCAGATAAGTTTAAAACACTCATCTACAAATCATCACCCTTTGTATAGACTGTTCATATTTATAATAGTGGTTGCTTTACTTAAAGGAGTCTGGCCGATGGGGAGGGCAGTGCTCATGGTAGGAGGCATCTGATAGATGGACAGGCATCCACAGAAATTCAAGTTAAAATCCTATCTATAAAAAAAGAATTCACATTAGGAAAATGTAATAGTAAGAAATTAAGTACCTATATGTGAAGTTTAAAGATGCTTTTAAGAAAAGATGAGACATTTCCCAAGGAAATAGAATTAAGCATTAGATTTTTTTAAATGTGAGGAAGGAATAAGATAAATCATCGACAAAGGGAATCTGATAATAATAATTCCAGAAAGGGAAGTCTGAGAGAATGAAAGTTAGATAATTATGAAAGAAATACAAGAAATTCACAAATCTGCAGATACGAGCTCACCCAGTGAATGCACTGGATAATGAAAGAAAGAAAGAGACAAACCTCATTTTAAATATCATAAGGCCAAAGCTGAAGGGGAATTTCCAAAATTTCAGAAGGGAAAATAAATGTTAAGAAAAAATAAAAAATCACACACAAAAAAAGAGAACAAAATATTTCACATAAAATGGAGAGTCAGGATGACATTGGGTTTCTCGAGTAACAAGGAGACCTGATGAATGCTAGGAGTCAATGAAGCAATGGATTTTATGTGACATCAACAGAGGATTTCCAACCGATAAGGATCTATTCGCATGACAAAACCTCCTTCAAGGATAGGTTTAAGGAAGTAGACATACAATATACATTTCCAGTACATTTTCAGAAAGTATACTAGGATCTTCTTCAAAAATAAGGGATTAAGCCAGGGAGGAATTGACATGATGTGCAGATATCAGAGGCATCCACTCAGGGGAACACTAAAGGAAAGCAGGTAGATGAAGATCACATGTAGGGGTACGACAAAGAAAACAGGGATTTCATAATGTACTGATATTAATGAGTGCTTGGATTGTTTAGAATGCACTTACGATATAGTAAAGACAAGTACAGTGTAAAGATATGTTAAAACTCTATAAAAACTAAACACGTTTATAAAAACAAAGTGTAATAAATGCACTATTGATTGTTGCTTTTGGTCATATGAAGTTATTCTTTGGCGAACTAAAATATATTTATAATTTATACATATAAATCATATATTGTATTGACTTATATTGAGACATATTGAGACTTATATTGAGATGCAACTCTAATTCGGAATGGTAAAATATATAATTGTTACCCAGGCCATGGGTTCACATTTGCCGTCATCAATTGTGTTTGAGTATATACAGTAAGCTTGCATGAATCTTTTACAGAGTAGTTGTGAAAATCAGGTGAATATATTTTAAACATGAAAATTTAGAATATTGCCCAATACAGAAATTATAAAAAAGTTAGCAATTCAATGTAGTAGTTGTATGAGTTCACAGACACATACGAAAAACACAGAGCAATACATTCAATCTATTTCTTGTTCAAAATACTTGTGTTTTTCTGAGTTAAAGTTTAATTGAAAATACAGATAATATGATAATAATACATCTTTTTGATAATTTCCACAATTGCTTCACATGATCTCGATATGTGTGTGTATGTATGTGCATCTAGTGTGTGTGGCAATAAAGCAAATTAAAAATATATCAGAAACATGCTGATGAAAGCATAAATTCTGACACGATATAATTTCCAGGAATTGGAAAATAAGCATGATGCTCCAGTGCCTAATTTTTTATGGTATGAACAAAGAAATACACTGATAATAACTATCTGGTGCTAAAAAATATAGTATTTAAACCTAGACATTGCTTCTTATTAAAATTAGCCATATTGTTTAATTTGACAAACCTTGACTTGTAATCCACATTCAGTTTGAGTAAGACATTTATTATTTATCTTGACTTTCCAAATTAACAAATCATGAAGTATCCAAATTCATGTAAAAATCAGGGCCCAGATACAAAATCAGTTTCTACCACTTTTCCTGAATGTGAACATCTGGGCTATAAATGGTGCTGGATTAAAATTTTTTTTTAAATTTCGGTATCACTAATGTATAATCACATGAACAACATTGTGGTTACTAAATTCCCCACTATTCTCAAGTCTCCACCACATACCCCATTACAGTCACTGTCCATCAGAACAGTAAGATGCTATAGACTCACTACTTGTCTTCTCTGTGCTATATGGCCTTCCCCGTGCCCCCCCTACATTATGTGTGCTAATTGTAATGCCCCTTATTCTTTTTATCCATCCCTTTTCTTTGGCAACTTTTAGTCCATTCTTTGGTTCTATGAGTCTGCTGCTGTTTCATTCCTTCAGTTTTTGCTTTGTTCTTATGCCCCATAGATGAGTGAAGCCATTTGGTACTTGTCTTTCTCCACCTTGCTTATTTCACTGAGCATAACACCCTGTAACTCCATCCATGTTGTTGCAAATGATAGGATTTGTTTTCTTCTTGTGGCTGAATAATACTCAATTTGGTATATGTACCACATCTTCCTTATCTAGTCATTTACAGATGGACACTTAGGTTGCTTCCATTTCTTGGCTATTGTAAATAGTGCTGTGATAAACATAGCAGTGCATATGTATTTTTGAAACTGGGATCTGCATTCTTAGGATAAATTCCTAGGAGTGGAATTCCTGGGTGAAATGGTATTTCCATTTTTAGTTTTTTAAGGAACCTCCACACTGCTTTCCACAGTGGTTGAACTAGTTTACATTAACACCAGCAGTGTAGGAGGGTTCCCCTTTCTCCACATCCTCGTCAGCATTTGTTGTTCCTAGTCTTTTCTGTGATGGCCATCCTAACTGGTGTGAGGTGATATGTCATTGTGGATTTAATTTGCATTTCCCTGATGATTAGCGATGTGGAGCATCTTTTCATGTGCCTGTTGGCCATCTGAATTTCTTCTTTGGAGAAGTGTCTGTTCATATCTTCTGCCCATTTTTTAATATGGTTATTTGCTTTTTGGATGTTGAGGTATGTGAGTTCTTCATATATTTTGGATGTTAACCGCTTGTCGGATATGTCATTTGCAAATATATTCTCCCATACTATTGGATGCCTTTTCTTTTCTGATGATGGTGTCCTTTGCTGTACAGAAGCTTTTTAGCATGATGCAGTCCCATTTGTTGATTTTTCATTTTGTTTCCCTTGCCCGAGGAGATGCATTCAGGAAAAAGTTGCTCATGTTTATATTCAAGAGATTTTTTGCCTATGTTTTCTTCTAAGAGTTTTATGGTTTCATGACTTACATTCAGGTCTTGATCCATTTCAAGTTTACTTTTGTGTATGAAGTTAGACAATAATCCAGTATAATTATCTTGCATGTGGCTGTCCAGTTTTGCCAACACCAGTTGTTGAAGAGGCTGTCATCTCCCCGTTGTGTATCCATGGCTCCTTTATCACATATTAATTGAACGTATATGTTTGGGTTTATAACTGGGCTCTCCAGTCTGTTCCATTGGTCTATGGGTCTGTTCTTGTGCCAGTACCAAATTGTCTTAATTACTGTGGCTTTGTAGTAGAGCATGAAGTCAGGGAGTATATTTCCCCCCACTTTATTCTTCCTTCTCAGGTTTTCTTTGGCTATTCGGGGTCTTTTGTAGTTCCATATGAATGTTAGAACTATTTGCTCTAGTTCGTTGAAGAATGCTGTTGGTATTTTGATAGGGACTGCATTGAATCTGTAGATTGCTTTAGGCAGGATGGCCTTTTTGACAATATTAATTCTTCCTATCCATGAGCACTGTATGTGTTTCCATTTATTGGTATCTTCTTTAATTTCTGTCATGAGTGTCTTGTAGTTTTCAGAGTATAGGCCTTTCACTTCCATGGTTAGGTTTATTCCTAGGTATTTTATTTTTTTGATAAAATTGTGAATGAAATTGTTTTCCTGATTTCTCTTTCTGCTAGCTCATCAGTAGTATACAGGAATGCCACAGATTTCTGTGTATTAATTTTGTATCCTGCAACTTTGCTGAATTCAGATATTAGATCTAGTAGTTTGGGAATGGATTTTTTGGATTTTTTATATACTGTATCATGTCATCTGCAAATAGAGACAGTTTAACTTCTTATTTACAAGTCTGGATGTGTTTTATTTGTTTGTGTTGTCTGATTGCTGTGGCTTGAACCACAAGTACTATGTTGAATATAAGTGGGTGAGTGTGCATCCTTGTCTTGTTCTAGATCTTAAAGGAAGGATTTAGCTTCTCTCTGTTTAGTATAATGTTGTCTGTGTGTTTGTCTTATATGGCCTTTATTATGTTGAAATACTTGCCCTCTATTCAGATTTTGTTGAGAGTTTTTCTCATGAATGTATGTTGAATTCTGTCAAATGCTTTTTCAGCATCTATGGAGATGATGATGTGGTTTTTGTCCATCTTTTTACTGATGTGGTGGATGATGTTGATGGATATTTAAATGTTGTACCATCCTTGAATCCCTGGAATAAATCCTACTTCATCACGATGGATGATCTTTTTGATGTATTTTGAATTGGGTTTGCTAATATTTTGTTGAGTATTTTTGCATCTTTGTTCATCAGGGATATTGGTCTGTAATTTTCTTTTTTTTGTGGTGTCTTTGCCTGATTTTGATATATAGTAGAGTGAGGTTGGCCTCGTAGAATGAGTTTGGGAATATTCCATCCTCTTCTACTTTTTGGAAAACTTTAAGAAGGATGGGTGTTAGATCTTCACTAAATGTTTGTTAAAATTCAGCAGTGAAACATCTGCTCCAGGAGTTTAATTCTTAAGTAGTTTTTTGATTAACAGTTCAATATCCTTGCTGGTAATCAGTCTATTCAGATTTTCTGTTTCTTCCTGGGTCAGCCTTGGAAGGTTGTATTTTTCTAGAAAGTTGTCCATTTCTTCTAGGTTACCCAGTTTGTTAGCATATAATTTTTCATAGTATTTTCTCATATTTCCTTGTATTTCTGTGGTGTCTATAGTGATTTTTTCTTTCTTATTTCTGATTCTGTTTATGTGTATAGACTTTTTTTCTTAGTAAGTTTGGCTAGGTGTTTATTTTGTTTATTTTCTTGAAGAACCCGCTTCTGCTTTCATTGCTTCTTTCTATTGTTTTATTCTTCTCAATTTTATTTTTTTCTGCTCTAATCTTTATTATGTCCCTCCTTCTACTGACTTTGAGCCTCATTTTCTCTTCTTTTTCTAGTTTCATTAATTGTGAGTTTAGACTGTTCATTTGGGATTGTTCTTCTTTCATGTGGTTGGGCTGTATTGCAGTATACTTCCCTCTTAGCACGGCCTTTGCTGCTTCCCACAGATTTTGTGTTGTTGAATTATTGTTGTCATTTGTCTCCATATATTGCTTGATTTCTGTTTTTACTTGGTCATTGATCCATTGGTATTTGGGTGCATGTTATTAAGCCTCCATGTGTTTGTAGGCTTTTTCATTTTCTTTGTGTAATTCATTTGTAGTTTCATATCTTTGTGATCTGAGAAGCTGGTTGGTACAATTTCAATCGTTCTAAGTTTACTGAGGCTCTTTTTGTGGCCTAGTATGTGAACTTTTCTTAAAAATTTTCCATGTGCACTTGAGAAGAGTGTGTATCCTGTCGCTTTTAGATGGAGTGTTCTGTAGATGTCAGTTAGGTCCATCTGTTCTAATATGTTGTTGAGTGCCTCTGTCTCCTTATTTTCTGTCTGTTTGATCTGCTCTTTGGTGTGAGTGGTATGTTGAAGTCTCCTAAAATGAATGCATTACATTCTATTCCCCCTTTAATTCTGTTAGTATTTGTTTCACATATGTAGGTGCTCCTTTGTTGGATACATAGATATTTATAATAGTTATATCCTCTTTTTAAGCTGACCCCTTTATCATTATGTAATGTCTTTCTTTGTCTCTTGTTATTTCTTTGTTTTGAAGTCTGTTTTGTCTGATACAAGTACTGCAACTCCTGATTTTTCTCCCTATTAGTTGCATGAAATATCTTTTTCCATTTCATTACTTTCAGTCTGTGTATCTCCTTGGAATTGAAGTAAGTCTCTTGTAGGTAGTATACAGAGGGTTCTTGTTTTTTAATCCCTTCAGTGACTCTGTGTCTTTTGATTGGTGCATTCAGGCCATTTACATTTAGGGTGATTATTGATAGGCATGTACTTATTGCCATTGCAGGCTTTAGATTTGTTGTTAACAAATGTTCAAGGGAAATTCTCTTACTGTCTGACAGTCTAATTTAACTCACTTAGTATGCTATTATGAACACAACCTAAAGATCCTTTTTTTTATCTCCTTCCTTTTCTTCCACCTCCATTCTTTATATGTAGGTATCATTTTCTGTACTCCTTATTTATCCCTTGATTGACTTTGGGGTAATTGATTTTATTTTGCATCTGCTGAGTAATTAGTTGTTTTACTTTTTTTTGCTGTGGTTGTATTTCCACTGGTGACAGCTATTTAGCCTTAGGAATACTTCCATCTATAGCAGACCCTCCAAAATGCACTGTAGAGATGGTTTATGGGAGGTAAATTCTCTCAGCTTCTGCTTATCTAAAAATTGTTTCATGCTTCCTTCAAATTTAAATGATAATCTTTCCAGGTAGAGTATTCTTGATTTAATACTCTTCTGCTTCATTGCATTAAATATATCATGCCACTCTCTTCTGGCCTGTAAGGTTTCTGTCGATAAGTCTGATGATAGCCTGATGGGTTTTCCTTTGTATGTGATCTTTTTTCTCTCTCTTGCTGCTTTTAAAAGTCTGTCCTTATCCTTGATCTTTGCCATTTTATTTATTATGTGTCTTGGTATTGTCTTCCTTGTGTCCCTTGTGTTGGGAGATCTGTGCACCTCTATGGCCTGAGAGACTATCTCCTTCCCCAGATTGGGGAAGTTTTCAACAATTACCTCCTCAAAGACATTTTCTATCTCTTTTCCTCTCTCTTCTTCTTCTGGTACCCCTATAATGTGAATATTGTTCCATTTGGATTGTTCACACAGTTCTCTCACTACTCTGTCATTCTTGGAGATCCTTTTCTCTGTCCATACCTCAACTTATTTGTATTCCACTTTTCTAATTTCTATTCCATTTACCATCTCTTCTAGTACATCTAATCTGCTTTTAAATTTGTCCATTGTATGTTTCATTTCAGATACAGAATTTCTTAATGATTGAATCTCCATCCTAAATTCATCTCTCAGTTCTTGAATATTTTTCTGTACTTCTATGAGCATGTTTATGATTTTTAGTTGAACTCTCTTTCAGGAAGATTAGCCTTTTTATGGTGTTTGTGAAATTTTGGTCTGAACCAGATTCCTTTGACATTTCATATTTGTATGCGGCACCCTCTAGTGCCAATAATCTCTATTCTATGGAGGTGCTCAGCCCCTGGAATGATGTCGGGTTCACAGGGGAGCAGAACTGGAGCCTGGGGGAAGGAAAGAGCTGTTTCCTGCTTCCCAGCTTCAGTGCCTGTCTCCACTGTCAGAACCAGTGGGCCAAGCACACAGGTGTAAGCCACTGTTCTTTGAGTCTGTAGCTGCCTCAACCAGGGCCTCCCTCCGTCTGGCCTGACATCAGGGCAGGGACTGCTGGTTTGCAAGTCAGTGCCAGCAGGCCTGGAGGAAGGTGCAGTAGGCTGCCTTTCACAGTGGGGGGCTTTGGAGCTGTGTAGCCATCCAGGGGTATGGAGCACCTGAAGTTCCTGAAAGTTCCCAACCTGCTGCACAGAGTGCACTCAGCCAACCTTGTCCCCCTATCCCTTTTCCCGTGCAGCAAGCCCTGTGCAACCCCACCCCTTCAGCAGCCCTCTCACTGCTAGGAAACCTCTCAGACCACCTGCCTCTCCTTTGTCTCAGAGCAGCTAGATGTGGATCCCTGTCCTCCACAAGTGTCTGGAATCTCAGTCTCTCCACATATTCTGCCTGTTTTAGCTTTCCAACCCCACTTATCTCCAGAGCACCATGCAATGTAGGTTTGCGTTCCCCAAGCAGTTCTCCAGGGCTGGGGGTTCAGCAGTCTTAGGCTTCCACCCCTCCCCACTCTGCTTCTCTTCCTCCTTTTAGTTAGCTGGGTTGGGGGAAGGGCTTGGGTCCCCCAGATCAAAGCTTGATATGTTACCCTGGTTCATGCAGTCTGCTCTGTTCTCCAGGTGTATGTAGTCCAGCACAGCCTTATTTCCTGTTGCTCTTTTAGGATTAGTTGTATTAACTATATTTTCATTTTATATGTGGTTTTGGGAGGAGTTCTCAGTCTCACCTCTCATTCTGCCATCTTGAATCTCCTCATGCTGGGTTTTTAAATAATAAGATTAAAAGAAAAAGACTCAAGTCTTAATGTATATTACTCCTTTTTAATCTTAGATTTATATAGCTGCTTTGAAAAATTCTTGTATACTTTTTAGGTATTCAGTTAATCTGAAATTATTTATTTTATATATACCTACAGGTACACCAGTTGCTATTTAGTATTAGATATACTGAATTTAAAATTTAAATAAAATTTATATAAATGAAGATTAACAAAGTAGACTATTGACTACTAAAAAAACAAAGTAATATTTTCATTGTGGTAAGAACATTAACACATGGAAGATCTGTTCTCTTACCAAATTTTAAGTGCAAAATAAATTGATGTTAACTGCAGGCACCATGCTGTACTGCAGATCTCTTAGAACGTCTAAAGCTTTATATGCTTTGAACAGCAGCATCCCATTTTTCCCCTTCCCTGAGCTCCTGGCTGTTTTGTCTGTTTTTGTGAGTGTGACTATTTTAAAGATTCACATAAGTGAAATTGCAGTATTTGTCCTGTGACTGGATTATTTCACTCAGTATAATATCCTCCAGGTTCATTCATGGTGCAAGCATATGGCAGGATTTACTTTTTTTTAAAAGTCTAAACAGTATTCCTTTGTATTTTCCACATTTTCTTCATACACTCATCTGTCAGTGGACATTGAGGCTGTTTCCATATCTTGGCTATTGTGAGTAATGTTACAATGACCCCAGGAGTGTAGAAATCCCTTTGAGAACCTGATTTCAGTTCTTTGGGATGTAGATCCAGAAGTGGGATTGTTAATTCACATAATAGTTCTATTTTTAAAATTTTGAGGAATTTCCCTATTGTTTTCCAAGGCAACTGCACTATTTTACATCTACATCAATTGTACAAGTGTTCTGATTTCTTTGCACTTCTTATATACCTCTCTCTCTTTTTAAATAATAACCAGTCTAATATGTGTGACATGATATCTCATTTTGATTTGGGTTTGCATATCCTCAATGATTATTAATATAGGGCATGTTTTCATATAACTATTGGATATTTGTATGTGCTTTGGAGAAATGTCTATTCAAGTCCTTTGCTCATTTTTTAATCAGACTGTGTGTGTGTGTGTTTGTGTGTTTTCTAATGAGTTGTAAGAATTCCTTATGTATGTTGGATATTAACCTCTTATGAGATATGTGGTTTCAAAATATTTTTCCTATTTGGTAAACTTTTCACTCTGTTGATTATTTCCTTTGCTGTTCAGAAGGTTTAAACTTGATATAGTTCCACTTGTCTATTTAATGTTTTTGTTGTCTTATTCAGGAAATATGTGCATAGGCCAATGTCATGAGGCTTGTGTCCTGTTTTCTTCTAGAGGTTTTACAGTCTCAGTTATTACACTTAAATCTTTAATCCATCTTGAGTTGACTTTTGTGTATGGGAAAAGGTAAAGGTCCAATTTCATTCTTTCACATGTGGATATCCAGTGTTCCCAACACCATTTGTTGAAGAGACTATCCTTTCCCCATTGTGTATTTTTGGCTCCCTTAGCAAAGATGGGCTTATTTCTGGGCTCTCTGTTCTTCTTTAGTGTTCTATATATTTAACCCTGGTATACAAGGCTAGGACAACATACACAAATCAATGTGATAAGCCATCTAAACAACACTAACAAAATAAAGGATAAAAATTGAATGATCATCTGAATAGGTGCCCCCAAAAAGCATTTGACAAAATTCAACACCTTTAATGATAACAACTTAACAAATTAGATATAAGGGGATTTACCTCAATAAAAAAGACTGCATTTGAAAATTCCACAACTAACATCACATGATGAAAATATCAATGATGAAAAACTGAAATCTTTTACTTTAAGATCAAGGACAGGGCAAGGATCCCTACTCGTGCAAACTTCTGTTCAACATAGTATTGAGAATTCTAGCCAGAGCAAATAGTCAAGAACAATTCAAAGGTGAAAGGAAGGTGTAAAATTATTTTTGCTTGTAGATGACATGACCTCATCTGTGTAAAATGCTAAATCTGCCACAAAAACCCATTAGAATTAATAAGTGAGTTCATTAAAATTGTATGATACAACATATAAAAATCAGTTTCATTTATATCACTAACAGTAAACTACCCAAAAAAGAAAGTGAAAAAAAAATCTCACTTATAATAGTGTCAAAAATATTAAAATACTCAGTAATACACCTAGGAAAGGAGGTGAAAGACTTATACATTGAAAACTATAAAATACTGATGAAAGAAATTAAAGAAGATGCAAATAAATGTAAAGATATCCAATGTTCATGGATTGGAAGACTTAATAGTGTTAAAATGTCCATACTACCAAAATGATGTGCCAATTCAATGTAATCCCTTAAAAACAATATTCTGATGGTACCTTTTAACAAAAAGAATGAAAATCCTAAAAATCATAGGGAACCAAAAAAAAAAAAAAAAACTCAGAATAGCCAAAACAATCCTGAGAAAGAACAAAGCTGGAGGCATCACACTTTCTGATTTTAAAGTATCTTACAAAGATGCACATATTAAAACTAACAATGTATTTCTAAAAGACAAATTCCAGATTTTAAAAAATAACTAGAAATAAATTGTACGACATATGGCCAGCAAAATGGAACAGTCACTTTATGAAGAGCTCCTATGTTCTCTGGAGATGGCCCAGTGTAGCAGCTAACGGCTAGGTTTTTGTAGTCAACTTCCTGGGTTTTCTCAGTTACAACGTTTACCAAGTGTAAGTTAGCATTTGTAAAAAGAGAGCTAACTATAAGAGGTGGAACGGTTTCCAGTACTAAGTAAAATAATTTTGTGCACTATTGCATAGTAGCTGCAGTATTTCCATATTTATCAATTATTACTATTAATTGTAACACTCCAACTGTTTTTGGGGAATAGAAGAAGGAGATGCAGATGAGATAAATGTTTTGATTCTACAAAACAAATCATATGAAATAAAGTTCTGTGCGTAGTGTATTTTAAGGGCAGAGTTTTCTTTTGTTTTTGCTTCTTTTTTATTCTTGTATCCTCAGGCTTAGTACAGTGTAAGTTGCAATAGAATTTGTGACTTGACTGATGCCTTCATAAAATGAAAATCTGTGGAAATACTTCTCTCCCTGGAGGGCATCTGAAGAAGTGCCCTTGTATTAAGTGTGTACATTTAGATGAGTCCTCATTAGATGAAAGAGCCAGGGTTTCTGTGTTTCTGTCTGGAAATTATGGAAAACTCAAGACTGTGCCTCAATGCAAAATCTTACCCTTCAGGACTAAGAGATGAAAGCCCTGAGACACTGAGGCTTTCTCTCTCAGATGGAAAATCCTAGAAATGGGTTCTACTTGGGACCCCATTTCCTAATAACTTAATAGGAAGTGTATGCCTGTGGATAAGGAAATACCAGCTCAAGAAAGAAAAAAAAATGAAACAAAAGGCAATATGTGTAGAGCAAACAGTGAGAGAATGATCCTCATCAATAGACAAGTCCTAGCTTAGTGCTCTAACGTCACAGACTAGAAGGAAGCTGCACTCCTAGGCCTGACTCCAGTGAAAGGAACCCTCAGAATCAATACAGACAATAAGAGAAACCAAAGCAGCAGGAAATATGGCTGCAGTAGTCATAACTACTCTGCTTGATAGGGTTTGGAGAATGGACCAACTACTATCCAAAACTTCAAAGATGTGGAGGCCTCTGCTAAATGTGGCCCCCAGGTTCCATGATCTAAAGAGAAGGAGATCTTTGAACTGAGTCTCAGGCCCTCATGCATGAAGGACTCTGGTATGCTTGGTGGGCTACTGGGCAGCTGCTAAATCTTTATAAGAAAGGACACCAAACCCTTTCTTGAAATTTATCTTCTCACAGCTTCTTTTTAAACATCACTGACTAATAATTTGTAATTATGCCCCAAAATTGCCCTTCACCAAGTTTTCAATCTACCTTTTAAATCAAATGTTAGTCCAATTCATGACTTTAATATTCTGAATCATCTTCTATCTGCCCACTTTTCATTTGGTCTCTTTTCTGTCTCCTTAGCTGGATCGTAAAATAAATTCATGGGTAGCACCATCGAGCTATAACTCAGTCTCTTTTAGACTTTTAATCCCTTTTTATCTTGTAATCTGCACTATATTTTATGGCCATCTTAAAACTTGAAAGCAGTTTAAAAATACTATATATGAAAAATTCCATGTAATGATATATTCACTAAAATATTGAAAAGGAATAGTTTTAGTGTAATGAGAGAAGCTTTATGATAAATAGTTGGATAATTAAGAGATACAGCATTCATTTGGAAATAATGGCGTCGTGAGCTTTATTTTTGTCATCAAATGTATTTTAAAATAGTATCTCTATATATTTCATTGCTTTAAGAAACATAAATGCCTCCAAGTTATTGGCATATATTGTGCAGGTACCAGGATAAATTCAATGTTCCATGTAGTGTGCATGAAGATTATAGTTTAGTGAAAGAATGGTTTTTATCTTTCATTTTCTCTGTTACTCTGAAAAGTTCAGTGGTTAATAATAAACAGATAATTATCTTATAAAGTCGTGATAGATGTTATTTTTTAATGAGTTTTAAAACTCATGTCCAACTTTTAAAGTTTTTAAAGTGAAAATGTTCATCATCATGAGAACTATAGTTAAAACTTCTTCAGATTTAAATTTTAGATTCCATTCTCAAGAGAGAAACTTATGTCAAGGGAAATTTGATAGAAACTTGTGAAGTGAAGTGAAGCTGACAAATCCACTAAAGCTTAATTGAGCCAACTATAGATTTAATCAGGCTATTTTGTCTAGAATCACATGTGTTTGTATAGTGGAATCTTAAGGCATCTATTCCAAACCCCTATTTTATAGATGAAGAAAGTGAGAACAGGTTATTTCAATTCACCATTGCCATATGTTCATCAATTGGGAGAATCTGGATTATAAAGCATATGAAATCTAGGAAAGTTTGAAATTTGCTTAACTACAGCACATTTCTTCCCTGATGAACTGGGTTATAATGAATGTAGCAAAACAAATAGGTTTCTAAGTCTCTTATTTCTGTAAAAACTGATAAAACCAAACTTCTGGCTAAATCACTGTAGCCAGGAACAAAAGGAACCAAACCTTAATATTAAATCATAGTACTTGCACACAAATAACATACCTTTGTCCATTATCCAGAATTAAACAATAATAGCTACAATGATTGCTATTTCATAGTCCTACTCACTTTCTGTAATTATACATGTGGATTCCTGAGTATTTTTGCAAATATTACAGTCATGTGGCATCATCATATCTTTTAGTTTGTGAAATAACCAATAACAAGGTCACTTGGTTCCAGGTAATCTGACTGCTATAACAAGTTCTAGATTCTTATATTGACTTTCCCATAGATATGACTTCAAAATAGTCTTTCCTCTTGAAAAAGTTTATTCTCTCCTTGAAAGTGAGAGTAGAATTGTGGACCCTTCTTTAGACTTAGCAGGGCATCATGTGTCAGGATTATCAACAGGCCAGTAATTGATTTCTTGTGTCCTTTTGCTACCAGTATTTAGGGTTCTCAAGGCACTTTTGATTTGAAGTTGCCCTTCGATTTCTGACAGACAGCAAAGCAGCATTTCTGTCATAACTATTGACAGTAGGGGTCATTTAGCCTTTCACCTGAGTCAGGAGATATCACAAAGGCTTCATTGTGAATGCTTAATATCAGCTAGGCAAGATTAACTTCCAAATGAAAATCATTTTTAAAATTTTACTTATTCAAGAGACATGTATTAAGTGCCTATTATGTACCAAAAGCTTCATAGTGGATACTGGGATTCCAAAAGGAAATGTAAACCATCTTCATTCTACACCTTGTGCTCGCTTCTTAGTGGAAACAGGAAAGATGTGAAAGAAGATAATCTGTAAATGTATGGAAATGAGCTTCTGGAAAAGGAGCTATTGAGGCCAGACTTTAATTTGGGCTGAAGTTCATCTGGGTAAAAGGACATTTCTGATATCCATGACAGAATATATAAAGAGCAGGGTATTAAGTAGCACTATTGTGGAAAGTAATATTGTGCTGAGGCAGCATAAAGTAGACAACAGTGTGGCAGGTCAGATATAAACCTGGAAATAGAGGTAGAAGCAGATTCACAAAGAGCATTAGAGCTAGTGCTGAGGACAATATCCAGATTACTTTTTTGAAAAGCAAAAATGGTTTATGTGTACAGGGTAGATGGTAGGTTATTATGACAAAAAGGTAATTATTACATATTATAACACTAAAATCCAGGTGAGAAACATTAAAATATTGAAAAAAGATTAGAATGTAACCAACAAATTGGGTATATATATCTTGGTCTAGTTAAATGTCAGTTCTGTTACATAAGCCACTGGCAAATATAAATGTCATTCCAGTTGCTGGTACCTAGGGGCAAATATGAATGAGATTGTAGAGTCAAGCATGTAGAGTGTGGAGCGAACTGGAGTGCATGAACCGTTAAAGGGCAGGAGGGGAAAATGAGTCTGTAAGGAAGACTCAGAAATGGTAATCATGAAGAAAGGGGACATCCAAGCACAAATGATGTTGAGAAAACAAACCATAGTGTAA
The DNA here is from genome assembly GCF_030020395.1 of Manis pentadactyla. Lineage (NCBI taxonomy): Eukaryota > Metazoa > Chordata > Mammalia > Pholidota > Manidae > Manis > Manis pentadactyla. The sequence goes on from NC_080020.1 coordinate 124,420,134, forward strand.
GTTAACATGAAGGAGATTTGTATCAACCAGTTAAATGCCCCCAAAGGAGACAGATAAACATGAGCAGCACCTGCCACCCTTGGCAGGGAAGGTGAGTTAATCAGAAACATTGGCAGAAAGCTAAAGGAATGCAGTGTAGGTCTAAAGTGCACTAGTGGGGAGTATTAGGCTCAGGGGAAAGCAATATTTCAATTAAGGGCAGGACTGATGGAAATACTCTGTGAACACATAACATTGAGCCAGTTTATGTGTAGTATGTCCAGAAGAAGACTGGGTAATGGGAAGGCACCAGAGGGAGGTGATTACATACATGGCTTAAATTATATTTTGTAAAGCTTTCATGAAATTCAGATACATGTTTTCAGTTCTTAGATGACAGGTCAGGGTTGCCAAAAATTAATTGGCAGAGCTCTGATTTTTTGTTGGATGGTGGATGAAACAAATTTTCCAAAGAGGTGGTTTGGAGAAGCTAAAGAGTTAAATTTAAGAGTGAAGAGACAAATGGATATCAGCCTGTGAACAGTCTCAAGGAGTTCTGAACGCATAGTGATTCACGGCACACCACTGAAACATGTGGACAGAGAAGTGATATGTTCAAAATGCTGTAACACAAAGATTACTTTGCAGTAATGGAAAATTTATTTTGGAAAGAGTTTACATTGGGTTTTATTTCAGTTTGTAACAAATTACTGGAATTAGGAGGAAACAATGAAATTTTACCCTTTCATTTTAAAGTTGAAGAATTTTAGCATCAACCATTTAGATGTGGACTACCTAGGTGCCAGTTATTATGCTAAGCAATTTACATGTATTAACTTATGAGTGCATAAATAAGTTTCTTGTACTCCCAACTATGTACAGTCCCATTTTCAATTTAAAGTAACAGAAGCTTAGAATATTTAAGTGACTTAACAAAATTTTGTCAGTCTGGAACAGGAAATCCCAGTCCAACTCAAAGTGTCAAATCACACTGAAAAAGGGATTTATGATCTTAAATCATTGAAATACTTGGTGGTTGAAATTCAGCCAGGTTTGGAGACTCCCCAGTTCCTTTCTTGAGATTCCCACGTTTGTGGTCTCTTGTGTGTGACTGTCTCTAGTCACATTTCCCCAAGGTGCTGAAATGGCTATAGAGGTCCCAGACTGCACACCAGCATCCAAATAAAAAGAGAGAGAGCTTGTCCTAGTAGATCTCAGCAAACATCTCTAGTTTTATTGGCTAGAAATTGGTTACATTTACATTCCTTAACCAATCATTATTAGCCAGAAGTAAAGGCTTATGTTTGTTAGTTTAGGTGAGCCTAATATCTCCAAAGGAGTTAAGCTTCTTCTAATATACAAGGAAGTGTGAGGGAGATAGTGATATATGATATGTATTAGCTTTTAAGATCAGGTGGGATTAATTTTTGGGGGGGAGATGATTACATTATCCTCTAAAATTATATTATTACTATCCTTCCAGAACTGAAATAATTTTCAAAGAATCATTTATCTATTTAACTACTGAGGTTGTTCTAGAATTTAATACTTCTGACTTCCAGTTTATACACACACACACATATATAATATGTATTGTTCCTTTCAATAAGAAAAAGATAGATGAAAGATAAATGGATAGGAAGATAGATGTAGATAGATGGATTGATGATGGACAGATGGATGGATGGTTGGACAGATAGAAAGTCCCTGACCTTTGATGCTTTAACTTAATAATTTTTATACTTCACAATGGCACAAAAGCAATATGTATTCATTTGAAACTGCACTTTGAATTTTGAATTTGGATTGTTTCCTGGGCTAGCAATAGTGGTATGATACTCTCTTGTGGTTCTGGGCAGTGACAGTGAGCTCAGCTCTCAGTCAGCCACGTGATCATGAGGGTGTAACAACCAATACTCTTTCAACCATGTATACCCATACAGCCATTCTGTTTTCACTTTGAGCACAGTGTTCAATCAATTACATGAATTATTCAACACTTTATTATAAAATAAATTTTGTGTTAGATGAATTTGCACAACCAGAGGTTAATGTAAGTGCTCTGAGCATGTTTAATGTAGGCTAGGCAAAGCTATAATGTATGGTAGATATTTATTACTCTTTATTTTGATCAGAATCATCTGTGTATGTGTATTAAGTAAATGTCTACTGGTCCTTAACATCTTGGCTAAATGCATTTGAATCAAAAGTGATTTCTTTATCCTTTAAGAATATGATGCTACACAGAAAATATACAGAGCTTATGGACTATAGCTGTAAACCACAGAGTGAATGAATTCTAAACTCACACATTTTATCATGATTTCTATAGAATTTCCTGAAAGCCTCTGTGAAAATAACTTCCAAGTGATATTAGTTGCAACGCAGGCAACATTGTATCATCACTGGATACTGGAGTTCAGTATGTGTCACTGGAAGCAGGCATTAGCATTTGTATTGGTGTATGTGGTATACAGTTCTTGGCACATAACAGAGAGATAAAGTGCTCATAAAAGTGGATTCACTTATCCATCAAAATACATTTGAATCACAACGTGTAAATATGTGTAGTCTAAAATATTTAGGACATATCTAGGAGGAAAGTTTTATAACCTTAGAGTACTTTTGGGTCCTTGTACTGAATAACAAATCATATGTTGATGTCACCACATTAGGTGTGCAGGGGACACTCTGAGGCCAGGCTGAGCAGGGTCAGAGTTGGGGCCAGAAAAACCCAGATTGCCTTGATCCTAGAAGTACAATTCAAGGGATATAGCTTCTATTGGGGGGACTTTTATAACAGATGTCTTTTCAAATCTTTAGAAGTCTGATTATTAGGCAGATTTAGCAAATACACAAACTCTTCTTTCTTGGGTCTCTAACAAAGTGGTCTAATATCTCATTGCCTACTTGTTTACATTTTAATATGTTTTAAATAGACATCTCAAAATCACAATTTTCTAACATGGCAGAGTTAAAAATTCAGATCAGTATATAAATATTCAGTGTGGAACTTTAGGACAATCATCATGTTAATCTTACTTTTGGAAGTGGTCACCCTATGTAATATATTCATTTTATTTTACATACATTTAGAGAACACATACTATGTGGAAAACTCTGTTACAATTTCTTTATAAATAGTGACTCATTTATACTGCTGGAAAATTAGTACTTATTTCCTCACCTTTTTTACATATGATGAACCTAAAACAGAGAGGTTAAATAACTAACTTGAGGCCACACAGTTGGTTAGTGACTGATTAAGGCTCCAGAGACAAAGATGGCAATCACAATGGCAAATCAAGCAGCCTGTCCTAATTAAAGACATCTTCTAGGGAAATTGTATAGGACTGGGCTGCTATATATGTTCCAGGAATTGCCGATCTTAGTAATTCTTGTAAAGGCCTTATATGCAGCCCTTGTTGATCATAAAAAGGACAGAGGAGACATTTACAATTTTAAGGGGCAAATATAAAAGGAAAATCCACAGAAGGAATATAAGAACCATGTGTTCATGAGCAGTGCAGTGAAATCTAATGTAAAGTTGATTAAAGACCCAGTTACTTTAAAGACTAAACTCGCCCGCTGTGCATCTATGCTTTTTACTTTGTAATTAAGCTCTACTTTAGTAAACCTCATGTTTCAGTGTCTTACGGCATCCTATTCCTTTGTAAGCATCTCATATACATACACACACACTTTCTCTTTCTGACTTGATTCTGAAAACCTTTCTGCTTTACATTTCTCTGCTGTTTAATGGCTTCTTAATAAAATGTACATTTATTTGCCAGTCCTATTTGAAAAGAAATTTAAGAATATTTATAATTTTATAATTCTAATTAAATTATTTCCTTGTTATAATGTAACATATAGATGGGGCAAAAGCTGAAAGATAATAACATGCCATGTGAAATTTTTCTCTTTTCTTGTTTATGCATTAGTACTGTGAGAGGTTAACATTATTCAGCAAAGAACTGTATACTAAGTCCCCTTGGGTTTGCATTCCATATTGTGGCTAATCTTGCTTATGTGATTTTTAAAAATATAATATCACTTATTTTTTGTTCTACTTTCTTGAGTGAGAACAGTAAGGTACATTAGAAATTCAAGGCAAGTCAAATTTCCAATGTAGCTTGAAAAACATACTCTGAAGGCCATAACTAGCTGGCAGGTTGCCCACTTAGAGTATCATGTTTATAGTACTTCTGTATTTTGTATATGTATCACACACACACACATATAAGTCTGAATATATAAGTATCCAAACAACAAACATTTATTTGAGGCTACTTCATAACAGACACTATATATACAAAGAATGAATATGCAAGGGCTGTTGATATAAAAGATTTTGTAGTCCATGAGAGGAGCACACCATGTGTTGAGTTTCAAAAATCAAAATGTACTTAGGCTGATAATGTACTAAAGCTGGTGGGAGTACAGAGGTGTGGACATACTGTTTCTACTTGAGAGCAGAAAAACAAGGATTCACAGAAGTGACAGTGGGACTGGAACATGCAGGGTGAAGCCTTCTCCAGATGGTGGAGGTGAATGTCCTCCAGAAGTGGAATCACCTGGGCAAGAGCACAGAGGCGTGAAAGAGCCTCAGATAAACAGTAAAGAATGTGGGCAGTCCTGGCATGGGGTCTGTGGCTACACATATGGAAACGAATCTGGGAGGGGTACTTGTAGATATTTGTAACATTAACATCAAGCTGTTTGTAGTGTGTCAATGAGATTAAATGATTTTTCTTTCAGTAGAAATAGAAACCCATTATAGGCTGTTTTTTTTTTTTTAATTTCTAACTTTTTTTTTAATGAAGGAAAGTAAAGTAACACAATCAATCTTGTGTTATGCGACAAAGACGCTGATACTCCTTTGTAAAAGTTACTGATGGAGGACGCACTGGGATGCTTTTCAGTTCAGCAGGTGTGACAATGAGGATCCAAACCATCTGAGACAGTTGCAGGCATGATAAACAGCAAAAGGCATATTCAATGAGTAGAATTATTAATTATTGTTTTTAATCTCTTACTGCTAATTTATAAATTAAACTTTATCATAGGTGTGTAAGTATAGGAGAAACCACAGTATTTATGGGGTTCAGTACCATCTGCTCTTTCGGGCATCCACTGGGGGTCTTGGAACATAGCCCTTGGAAGTAAGAGGGGACTATCATATTAAATATAGGTATAAATTTTCATATTGGAATTATTAAGTCAAACAGCATACCTTTTATATTAGTGTTTTCAACATAAATTAGAGAACAGTACAAACTGATGGAAGTTAATTCATGTAGGTAATATATCCCTCTTTAATGAGTTTTCTATTCAGAATTTATAAGAGAATGTTTATTGGCAAAAGGTTGAGATCACATCATATTATTACTGAATTTACAATACAGAACTAATTTTTCAGATGTTATATACACTAAAAATTATATCCAAACAGGTTTCAATATGAACTATAACCCAGGTATTTTGAGGTTCTAGGGAAATCATTATTTAGTTGCAGTTTATATCAAATGTACTTCTCCTAATGACTTTTTTTCTTCACGGTGGTTCTATAACTCTCAGTGTTCCCGTTCTCTGTTCTTTGCTTTATGGATATCAGTACATATAGTAACATGATATTAATACATATATATTCTCATATATAAACATATATATTCTTTGAGCACTTAAATTTATAATTTATTTCTATAACTTTATTAATATTAGCTTTGTTATTAAAATTACACTATTAACTTACTACTAAACAGCACAATGATACATGGAAAACTGAGGTGGTTCAAAACTCTCCACTGCCTCTTCTCTCAAGTTCCTTACAAAAGAATGGTGTCTTTGCTAGTTACATGTGCTCTGCACTTAAGCATTTGAATGGCTACATAGCCAACCTGGATTTGAGTGTTAAGATAGTAAATCCCAGAGTGACTGCTTCCTAATAGAAGGCTCTTGCAGTTTTTGAGGATATCACTGATTATATTATTTCCTTTTTGCAAATTAAACATGTCTCCAAGTACAAGGCTCTGCACCTACCTATTGGGCTTTGTGTTTAATAATGTCAGGAACTGGTGTGCTATACGAGCAGTGAGCATCATAGTGCTTGGAAACATACATCCAGGTAATTAACAGAGTCTTTTTCATGAAGAGAGTATGAAATCTGTCTTTTGTGTTGGCTTGAAAAAATCATGACGCATCCAGCAAAACAACCTGGTATAATGGTGTTTAATTGTGCTCTGGTGAACACTTAGAGAAACAGCTCTAAGAACTCTTGAATAACTTACATTGGTTATTAGTGAAAAAACTTTTTTTATTACTCTTTTCTCTAACTGGGTGGACAATCATTTCTGATACTATGGGTGAAACTGGAGAAGTATATTACAGGTGCAGTTATGCTCACTATCCAGTGATCCTTTTGAGTTGCATGAAATGGGATTAAATGACATGGGCTGCTTCTATGAGCTATGGGAATATTTCTTAACTTATTCCTTTAAATATGTGAGTATTAAGTAAAAAATTATTAACACAGAGTATTTAATACTGTTTTTGGAAGATGGGTTTTTTTGCATACCTAGTGAAGGTTCATATTAATATTAAAACCAAAAATATAAAAGGGAAGATACTATCTTATTCATCTTTTTTTCCTCCTTATTGGGCATACAGTATGGATTGGGTAAATGTTTATTAAATTTAGTTAATAATATTTCTTAGCAGATATAATAATTTTTTCTTTAAGTATATCCTTGGAGTAGAATCATCTCTAGCTTTGCAACTGCAATATTGACACCTAGAATTTGGGCATTATTAAATATCTGTAGACTTTGTCTAAACAAAATATGTGTGATGAAATGTAGAGAAGATCTCCAGGAAAATCACTGCACGGAAAAGGGAAGGGAAGGGGGAATTTATTTTTGCAACTGTTCATTTCTACAGCATTAAGGAGGATGACATAGCTTTTATGAATCTTTAATATAGGTATTCAATGGCTATTTGTCAAGTAACTATTAATGATGGTACAAATATTGATGGAAATATCAGTTATCCCTCTTTAATTAGAAACATTTGCCTACTTCTAGAAATTCCCTGGGAAAGGCTGCTATAATAAAACAGTTCTTCATCTTTTAAATATAACAAATTCACCAAAAAATTTTAAGATAAAGCATTTGGCACTGAATGTGGCACTGAAAGTGATCTTTCTGAATTTTTTGACCACCTGAACATCAACAACAAAAAGGGTAGAGGTGAAGAGATGGTTCATTCTCTTAACTTTTACAGTAAAACTTGAAGATTTAGTTTTTTCCAATTTATTGCCTTAAGCCAAAGCCTGAATGAGTAACTAAATGTAAAGAAACAATCCTGTGTCTCCAAAACTGAGCAGTTACTTCAAATACCTCCAAGGAATGAAGAATGTACTGCTCATTGTTTACATCTGGATGTACATATCACTCCCTTCATGCTCAGTACAGATTTTTTTCTAACCACCAGCAACGTATTTATTTTATTTATATCATGTTTGATCAGTTTGATTTTACTTTGATCTGAACTCAGTATAGTAAGTTAGAGCAAGATATTAAGAAGAGATACTCAAAAAGTTCTTAGAGAAAGACTTAACTATGATTATGCATATATAAGATAAAAATACAGCAAAAAAATCTCATTTCAATTTCTCTTACTACATAAGTGATATGAACCAAGTGTCCCAAAATGAGAAAAGCTGAAGGTAATTTTGATAGTCTTTAATGTTCTGTTTCACTGAACCTTTAGGTTTACTCAGTCTTGAGGCCTATGGGTGCTTCTGTAGTTATAACTGCAATTATTTTAGGTTCCTCAATTTCTCAAATATTGTCCTAATTAAGATCTCCCTAATGTTAGTACGGAGCTGTTGATTTTTAAATTGCAATTGCAAATTACTTATACCCTCTAAAGTTCAGTGAGACTTTAAACCTATTAGCTTTTTTATTGACATCCTAATTGTGAAATTAAAACATCTACAATAAGCAGATGAGCTAATGTAAGCAGTGTCATGTTTTCTTTGGTGTGCAAATCAATAAAGTTAACCTGATGACTTTCATTTCAATGATCTAGCTACTGGACATAGACACAACTCTTAAAGTAGATATTTAAGATATGTATCATTTATTTGCCCCAACTGCTACATTGTTACCCAACATTTTGGTTATATAATGGTTAAATTATTCTCAGTGTATCCTGTACTCACAGAATCATTGAGAAATGCCAAATACCAAAGGAAATTGAAGTCCAGAAGATAAAATACATGACTTGAGCTCTGTAAATCAAAGATGTTAGAGTCATATTGTCTTATTTTCCAGGTGCATATGTGCTCCAGGTCAAGGCCACGGATGCAGATGACCCGACCTATGGAAACAGTGCCAGAGTCGTTTATAGCATTCTTCAGGGACAACCTTATTTCTCTATTGACCCCAAGACAGGTAAAAATTTTATTAGGGACAACATTATTACCACCCCTTCAAATATTTAGATGTTGATTAAATCTTGGCACTGGAACTTGCCTTTGTATATGCAATGAAGATTCAGTGCACTGCACATTAAGCAAGGGAAGTTAAGATCTTACTTTGCTGCATAACTATTTCCTTTGAATTGAACTCTGTGTAAATATAAGCTGCTCCACATATATATGTATCAAGTACACATTTGTTAGGGATTCTCGGTATGATTTACTTTAAATTGTCAAGTCAGGGCACTTTTTTTTTATCCTTTTGGCTAAAATGGCTTTTAATTTCAGTTTTTCTTCTGTGGGTTCAATTATATTTAGTTTGGGGCCTTATTCACATGTGGTAAGATCACGGAGCTTCTATTGCTATATTAATGAAGGGTTATGAATGGACGATTGGATTAATATAGACATGCTTCTAAAGAGAAAGGAAAGGGTTGGCAAATTCAGAACACCAAGGTCATATGTTCTTTTGGTCTGTGTTTTTGAAGCCAGTCTCATTTTTAAATTAAATTATTTAAATTGCAATTTTTCACAGCCAAGTATATAAGAAACTGTGGAACATATAGAATGTGCAGGAGGTTATGCACATGGAAGATTTTTGCATTCCTTTTCAAATGAAATGAGGTCTCTTTGTTTCTAGAGAATTTGTTTTTGAATACTGTATGGTTTTAGAGGAGATCTGGTCATGCTAACCAGTGATCAAAGGAGGTGTTCCATTGCACTGTTAAAGCAGAAACTCCACAATGGCAGTTATTTTATCAATTCATATAGTATATCACAATATACTGTGTATTGAATTCAATGCCATTTATTACATTAGCTTAACACAATGGAATAAATTTTTAAGGGATTGGATTAATAAGTCACTTTTTAAATTTGTAAATAAATCTTATAGAACTACATTGATTTGAAAGGTACTAATTTCAGACACTACATATGCAAATAGGCTAAACATTTCAAAATATATATTTCCTCATACGTGTGTGCTTAACATCTGGAGTACCAATGATATAAGTTAATTAATAGTTAGCCATGTATTAATGTTGTCTAGAAATATAAAGTCAAATAAGTGGAACTAGGGAATGTGCAAACTTTCTGTCAATTGAACCTGTCCTTCTCTCTTCACTTCTTACATCTTCATCAAGTCAATACAGGTACAGAAGTCATAAAAGTTAAGGGAATAAGGCAGGGAGTCTCTCTTTTTTGTAAGCCTAAAAAACAATAGATTGTAGTAAAGACAGCACCAGTCCTTTAAGAAGGGAATGTCAGTGCTGAAGATATTCTAGAAAGGTTTTGGGCAAAGATTCTCTTTTGATTTGGAAATAGGGTCTGAGATCAAAAGCCAGAGTGTCAAATTTTAAGAGTGAATGTGTGATGGGGAAATTGAATCAATAGAAGCTATTTTTAAGAAGGTTGTCAGTGAAGATAAGAAGTTTGGCAATATTGGTGTTAAGGAAGTTTTGTGGTTGTTGTTTACTGTGGGAAAATAAAATACGCTTTTGGAAAAAAAGGGAAAAGTTGTTGAGGACAGAATTTAGGAAGTTGTTCAGTGATATTTACAATGACCCAATGTTCCAGAGGAATTAAGAAGGTTTAGACAGTAGGCCAAAGATAAAGACAGATAATGAAGGGAAATTGCCTAAAATAGTATACAACCATTTATCATATGGGGACATTATGGGTTATTTTTTCTTATATAATTATCTATCTTTTCCAAATGTACCATGTTGGATAATCTGACCAGAAACAGAAGTATGGACAATGAATGTCTCTTAGATCCCTTCAGCCTCTGTGAAACACTCCCCAGAGGGGAGTGTGTAGAGGCTGGTGGAAAGGAAAGTTCAGTATTAGAGTACACTCACTTGTTTGCAGGGATTAATTCTATTGAATAGGTGAATTTATGTACTCTGAGAGATGAGGCCCAAGAAAAAATAAGGATTTAATACTGGTGAAATAGCTAACAGTAGAGCCAATATCTAAAAAAAAGCAAGATAAAATCATACAAAGTTGAATTTAAGCATAAAGCATTGATTAAGAATATAGTTGCTATAGTCAAATTAATACTAGACAGACAACAATGATATGAGTCAAAACACTTGCTCTCCCATTGACTTAGTTGTTCAGTATCAACTTGAGATGAATTCTAATGCCTTTGGGAAGTACTCTCTTACAGAAGAGTGCGTATATTCATAATACAACTTTTATAACTGTGTGTTTATATTTTCATGTAATGCTTATTATTTGAACTAAAGGTGAAACAGCTCTGGCGTAAACTATAGAATAGATTTTTTGAAGTATTGATTTTCACTGGAGACAGAAGTCTGGATACTAACAGTGCCTCAGACCACTAGACAGGAAAGGAGTGGATGACAAGGCACTTCATTAATAGAATGATAACTAGTTCTTCAGGCACAGAACACATTAAGAAGACTTTTTGTCAAATTTATCACCTTGTGGTACATAACAGTAAATCAAAAATCAAGGGTAATTGCAATTTCTCAGAAACTGTCTCCATTTGTTCCAGCCATATAGTTTCCTTTTATGATTCCTTTTGCTGTTATTAAATAAAATGCATGAAAAAACTAATATTACCTAAATTTTCCATGTTTGAGTATAGAAACAGTTTAAAATAATTTTTATATGAGGAGTCTTATCAAAACTTCTGGTACCTAAATATTTATGAAGAGATACATATAACCATTTATTAATCATTTAGAATGAGAAAATAAAAAAGATTTCCTTATTAACATTGCTGTTTGACAAACATTCCTAGCATCTTGATCTAAGTGACTATGTCAAGCTTATTTATAAACAATACAAATTGATCCATTCTATGAAATAAGCCCAGGAATAATAGCTCTCTTTAAAATTGGCTATTTTGGCAGTTATTTGGTTTAAATTATTTACTGCAAATTAAAGTTCACACACATTCATGTTTATCCCTCAAATAATTATTAAATGACACTTAAAAAAACTAAAATGTAGAGGAATCTATAAAACATTTATACTTAAGGTTTATAAAACATTAAAATGTCACATTAGCATGTTATATTGTTATATATACTTTGTACTTATTTTTTATTATACATTACAAAAACATGTATAACCTCTGAAACATTAATAGTAGACATTGTAATATTTTATCCAGTGCATGAAATCAGGATGCTAAACATCTCCATAGCACTGACAACAGAATTATCTCATTTAGGAAAATACATTACTATAAATGATTGTCCTCATGATTTCATTTATGTTTGAAATTCTTTTAAAGCATTAAGTTTTCCTTAAATGAGTTCAAAAATGAATTTTGGTTGGGTAACTAGATATTGCCATTTTGTGTATCATGTGGTGATGATATGATGTATTTTTCTAAATGAGCTCTACTTGAGAAAGCATATGACATTATTTTAGATCAACCTTTTTTAACTCTATAGACTTAAAAAATTTGTCTACTGTGGCAAAATATACATAATATCAAATTGGCCCTTTTAACCATTTTAAGTGTACAGTGTAGTAGCATTAAGTCCAATCACATTGTTATGCATCATCACTACCCTCCGTCTCCAGGACTCCTTCATCAATACCTTTTCACTTCCGTGCATTGTCAAAAACAATGTGCATTTATACATTTTTTATTTAATGTTTTTATATATAAGCTTATGGAATTCATATGCAAACAAACAACTGAGTGAGAATGGAGTTACAAGAATGAGCTACATTCTTCTTTATCCTTATTCACTATTCTGGCATTTCATGCTCTGTGATACTGTCTTAGCTTCTGTTTAGGGAAATCTGAAAAGTTACAAAGAGAACTGACACTTTCATAAGATTTTTGCTGTCTGTGTCCAACTATCACCTTTTATTAAGAGATTGTAATCTGCAAGCCTGTATCCTAAGTGAAGCCTCCTTTCATATCCTGACTGGTGTTTATTCTTTCAAGTTCTTGAAAATGTGTTGATGCTTTAAAGCTCCATAATAAAATTGAAGCATGGGTCAGAGTTTATACTTTGAACTGATTCTTTATACTACTTTATAAATATTTACAATTATCTTATGGTTTGAAAATGCTTTGATATTAATTCAGAGTGAATTATTTCAGGTTCAGACACCTCAGTGCTGGTGAGAGAAAGATAGGTTATCTTCTTTCTTCAAGGACAAAATAAGAGTATGCAAATACAAAAAGTGGTTAATCCTTTAATTCTTTTTGCATTAAGACAGTAATGATTATGGACATAGCAAGAGCAAGGAAAGCAATAGATGTTAATGAGTATAAGGAAAAAGTGTATCATGGAAATAAACAATTATTAAGATAATAATACCTACGTTTTTACAATTTACATATGTGTAGTAAAATTACATAACTAAAAATGTACAGCAGACAATGGTTTCCTTGTATTCTGCATTGTTACACTTCATGAATATTCTGTGTGAACTCCACTTGCCATATTTTAGAAATCATGGAATGCATACATCAACAGATAGAGCTAAGAATGTTTGGCCTTGAAAGGAAAATACTCCAGGGGATGTGATAGATACCTTTAGGAAGTTGTCAAGCTGTTATGTAGAACAGAAACTAGCTGTGTTCTGTGGTGCTCTAGAGGAAAAAGGCTATCAATGCCTGGGATGAGTTACAGGAAGAAAGAATGCTGGCTTCATATATAAAAAAGGATGTTAATACTTGTCCACAAATAGAGGGGCACCTCTTGAGATTGTGAACTTCACATTACTAGAAGTGTTAAAGCAGATTATAAGCAATTAGCTATTAGTGCTGGGTTTGAATATGAATTTGTTTGGTGCATGTCTGTCTATAACAAAGAGCTTCACAGGTGCATTGCTACTAGGATATCAACATGAATTAAATAGATCCTCAAAATCAAGTAGATCCTCATCTACTGGGCGAGGAAGTAATCAGATCCTCAGAAGGTTACATTTCTGTTTTGTAGGATAAAATTCTATGGTATATAATGCTACTGCTGGGCATTAGATCTGGACTGACGAGGGAGGAACCTTGAGGGAAGAAGGAACTCCTAGGAAAGTGATTTCTGAGTCTTAAAGAAGAGTTAAGGCATGTTACATATGGGAAGTTGGACCATATGGTCTCTAAATTTCCTTCCTACTGAAGAGAACTTGATACCTCTTCTTGTGTTCAAAATTTATCATTGGCAACAAATTTATAAAAACCCATATACCTCATCTGTGTAGTGGCAGACACCAGAATTTTGTTTAAGAATTCACTAACTGTTAAAAATTCATTTTACATTTTAGGTACTCTAGGACTCTAATGAAATGAAGTTGAGTAACTTTTCATATAAACTGCTGCAAAAGCATGTCTCCATAACTGTTTTTACTGTTTTTAAATACAATTAAGCTGTGGAATTGAAAAAAAAGAAACTTACGTTGTCACTGCTCAAGTTACTGTCTTTGACTATCCGTTTTTTCTTTTTTTTTCTTTCCTACCTACCATCTATTAGCTATTCCTAACAGATGTGTGCATTAACATGTATTTCATGCTAAGTGAATAAGTCAGACAAGAGAAAGGCAACTGTCATATGATTTCTTATATGTATAATCTAAAAACAAAACAAAAAGGAAATAGACCCATAAATACTGACAACACACTGTTGGTTACCATTGGGGGGGTAGTGCAGGATGGGTGAAGTAGGTGAAGGGGATAAAGAGGTACAAACCTCAAATTATAAAATACATTAGTCACAGAATAGAAGTATAGCACAGAGAATATAACCAATGATTCTGTAATATCCTGGTATGGTTGCAGGGGGTATATACACTTACTCTGGTGAGCACTTAGACATGTATATAATTAGCAAATCACTATGCTGTATGTCTGAAACCAAAATAATATTGTATATCAACTATAGTCTGATTAAAAACACATATCTTCTAATGTTTCTTCTAAATCCTTATTTAAAAATGTTAATCATAACATAGCCAAAGCTAGTCTGTGATCTACTAAGACATCATTTTCAGGTGCAAAAATAACCTTTAATATAATTTTTTTCTTTTTCATGATTCACCAATTATAATACACAAGGTTCTATACTAACAACTCCATCTTACTCAAAATTACCTCATGAGTGTATTCTTGGTCAATCATCAGTATTGACCAAGAATACTAGTAATGAATTAACTCACAAGGTTTCTTGTAGGATACATGCTTTTTTCCGTGTTCAATAGTAATAACTCTTCATGTCCTCTGTATGTTACCTAAGCTTTGGTGTATGTTAATATATTTATATTACTAATATTTATTGTGTGCCTACTATGTGCCTGGTATTATCCTAGCTCTAAGTGTCCCACAGGGAAGGAAAAAAAAAACAAAGACAAAAACTCCATCTTCAGAAATATACAATGTACTTAAGGAAACACAAAACAGATTTAATAAATGAAATATGTACTATGTTGAACAGCAAACGAGGGCTAAGAAGAAAATGTTGAAGTACTGAAAAGGCACAGGAAATTCTGGGAGGGATATGTGCAGTATGCAGGATAATGGTCTCCCAGTTACATCCATGGTCCAATCTCTGGGACTAGTGATTATGTTATGCACATGGCAAAGGGGAATTAAAGTTGCAGATGGAATTAGAGTTAATAATTACTTGTGGATAAGCTGAGGAGATTTGCCTATATTATCTGTGTGGTTGCGATTTAATTACATGTGTCCTTAAAAAGTATAAGAGGAAGGCAGGCAAGTCAGAGTCTGAGATAGATTTGAAATGCTGTGCTGTTACCTTTGAAGGTGGAGGCAGAGAGGCAGGGCCGGAGTTCAGGCATCTTCTAGAAGATCATAAGACTTTAGAAAGGATATCCTGCTAACACCTTGATTTTAGCTGCTCACCCATGTTGGCTTCCTTCTGATTTCCATAATTATAAGATAATACATTTGTATTGTTTTTAGGCCACTAAGTTTGTGGTAATTTATTACAGAAGGAATAGGAAAGTAAATCAGAATTTTAACAGAATTTTAGAAAGAATGACCAGAAAAGTCCTATGAAGATGAATTTGAGAAAAGCTATGCAGGAAGTGGAGTAGCTGCTGAATATACCTCAGGAAGTACATTTCTGGCAGAGGAAAGAGAGTGTGCAAAGCTCTAGTGGGTGAAGAAGAGAATCGTGGAAGATCTGATCAGACAGTTAAGTAGGAAGATTGATCCACTATGTGAGGACTTCACTCTCAGTGACCTGGACGGTCTCTGAGGATTTCAGGATGACAGGGTAGTATGAGCTGGTTCCTGCCCTGACCTCACCATTATGGCTGATCTTCTGAGAACAGATTAATGGTCCAGGCCCTTTGAACCCTAATTCCCAAGGAGTGGAAGACAGAGCCATTCATCCATTGTTCCCCTATCTTTTACTCTATTTGTCTATCTATTATCTATCTATCTATCTATCTATCTATCTATCTATCTATCTATCTATCTAATCTATCTATTTATCTATCATCTATCTAATTATCTACCTATCTATCATCTATTTTATCATCTAATTTATCTATTATTTATCATTTTTCTGAATAGTCTCATAATAATTTTTCCTGCTTTATTCAGATGTAATTGACATATAATATTTTGTAAGTTTAAGATCTACAACATGTTGATTTGATAAACTTATATATTGCAAAATGATTACCACCACAGTGTAAGCTAATACCTCTATCATGTCACATGACTAGCATTTCTTTTCTGTGGTGATAACTTTTAAGACCTACTCTGCTAGCAACTTTCAGGTATATAATACAGTAAGATTAACTATCATTACCATGGTATCATATGATGTGCATGATATAGTTAGATGATCTAATGCTGTGCATTTGATACCCAGAACTTACCTATTTTATAACTGGAAGTCTGTGCTTTTGACCAATAACTCCCTTATTCCCCACCCCACAGTCTCTATATACCACCATTCTACTTTAAGTTCAGTGGTTTTAGATTCTGCCTAAAAGGGATATTATAGAGTATTTATCTTTCTATGTTTGAGTTATTTCACTTAGCATAATGCCCTCAAGGGACATCCATGTTGTTGCAGATGGCAGATTTCCTTCATTCTCATGACTGAATAATATTTCATTTGTATGTGTGTATGTATGTATATATATATATACAATATCTTTATCCAATCATCTGTTGATGTTCACTTAATTTGTTTCCATATCTTCCTGGCTGTTGTGACTAATACAGCAATGAACATGGAGGTGCAGATACCTTTTTGAGATCTTATTTTCATTTTCTCTGCATATATACCCAGAAGAGGAATTGCTGGATGATATGGTACTTCTATTTTTAATTTTTTCAGGACGCTTCACACTGTCGTCCATAAATAGCTGCAGTCATTTACATCCTGCCAATAGTGCACAAGGGTTCCCTTTTCTCCACAACCTTGCCAACATTTGTTACCTCTTGTCTTTTTGATGAGAACCATTCTAACAAGTGTGAAATGATATCTCGTTGTGGTTTAATTTGCATTTCCTTGATGATTATTGATGCTGAGCACCTTTTCATGTACCTGTTGGCCATTCGTACAACTTCTGTGGAAAAATGTCTATTCAGTTCTTCTGCTCAATTTTAAATAAGACTTTTTGTTGTTGCTGTTAGAGAGTTGTATGAGTTCTTTCACATTTTGGATGTTAACCCCTTATCAGATATATGATTTACAGATATTTTCTCCCATTCCATATGGTGCATTTTCATACTGTTGCTTGTGTCTTTTTCTGTGCAGAAGACTTTTAGTTTGATGTAGTCCCACCTGATTTTCAAGACACTTCCCCAGAAGGTTTATCTATCTTTGAAACCACTCTATTACTTCTTCTTTCTCCTTCTGTGGTCTTATTTTATACTGCCCCTCCCTGCAGCAGTATGCTGCAACCATACTGGCTCTTCTACCATGATTTGAAGCAGCGGTGCCCTCCTGAGATGTTCCTCCTGTGTTCTTTCTACCTCCCTGACCTTTCTGAGATTGCAGCCCTAAAGACTTTGCTCAGAGATGACCTTTCTGACACCACCTTCAAAAGCACTTGATTTCAATTTCCTTGTAACCCTAATCACCATCTGAAAGTAGCCCAATTATTTAAGAAGTTCTTTATGGTCTCCTCGCCATTGCACATGAGCACATACCCATTAAATGTTCATTCATGAAAGAACCCTGCTCAGAGACTGTATCGGTTATCATCCCCGATGGAAACAGATGAAACCCAGCTGGGCAATGTGAGATTAGTTTAATACGGGGACTCTCCATGAAGGTGTGAGCAGCCTGTAAGGAAACTGCAAGGGATGGGGCACAATCTGGAGAGAGAGTAATTACAGTTACCACAGTAGGGCTGCGGGAATGACAGGGGACTGGAAATATGTGCAGCTGGGTGGTGAAGACTATGGCAGGAGGCAGTGTGGGAAGGGTGTTCAGCACTGAACAAATGGAAGAGTGTGCACCATTACACCCTCAGACCTGACAACAGCCCCTGAATGAAACGTGTATTTTAGTGCCTGTGCTGAGTCATGTGTCTCGCGTCACAATCCTGCAATTCAACCTTCAATTCCAGAAAGAAAAAGCTCATGTAAAACTATATCCTGGATTATCATATGCAATATTTTATGATTTTTCACATATAATATCACATTATTTTCATCTTAAAATATTATCATCAGAGTATTTAACCCTTTTTCACATGATAAACTGAGATCCACCAAGATAGGGGCTTGCCTACAACGTGAGAGTGACTGTGTCCCCTGGCTGACTAGCATCCTTTGATGCATCATTTTAGGTTTAAAACCCACTCAACTGTATAATTCCACGAATATTGGCAGAAGTAAAATCTAACTATTTTTCTCATTCTTGTTTTTATTCTGCTTATCTTGATTATATATGTTGGAAAGTTCATCAGTACAAGACACTCAAATCATATCAAGAATCAATGTATATTTGCCTATCTGCTCTTTTTTCTTCTCCAAATGTAGGATGTATTTCAGAATTATAATAAATTAATTAAAGTGTGTGATATCACTGCTGTGAAGTATTTTTACTCTTCTATGAAATGCACGGTGTCTTTTCAGACTTCAGCTATTATCATCGTAAGCTGTTGCAGTACATTTATATACAAATGCTGAAATGTGGAGATGGACACATGAACTTAAGTCTAAGAGCTGAAATAACAGAATATCACATTTCTTCTGCTGGTTGCATTCTACCATGGAAACACTGAGGCCAGTCCTCTGCAAGGTTCTTCCTTGCTGACGATCACCCAATCTGTTTCTGTGTGTTTGGATTTAAATGTTGGGCAGTTAGTAAACAATGGGCGACTGTAAGAATAACTTTGTGAAAAGGAAATTTTATTCCCCTCAAGGAATTTTTCAACAGACTACAATGTTTAGAGATTCTTTTCTCACATGGAACTTTGTGGTCGGCCTCTTTCTCCATAGTGAACTCTTTAAAAAGTTCTACAGGTTCCCATTTAATTTCTTTGGTATAGTGGTTCCGGAGTGGAAGTGGGGGTGGGAAAGGGGAAACACAGCATGGCCCTCAGTGGAGATTTTCTACATATATGACACTTTCCTCTCTCTGAAGTCTAACACGTGTCTTCCAATTGAGCAGCATTCCATTAAAAAGGGCTAGAAAGAGTAGATAGGTTGCCTGTCCCACGCAGGAGGGCAGGGCATTTTGCGATCTTGATGACCATTGTAATAAATCACCAGACAAAAAATCTAGTCTTAAATAAGCGTGATGATGATTATTGGCTCTCTTTCTCATAGCATGGTAATGTTTATGTACACATGAACATTATGTATCTATTTATATATAACATAAAGTAAAAGATTTATATATAACTTATATTATAAATTTTCATGTCAAAAATGAATTAAGTAAAAATTATATATATATATATGTATGTATGTATACATATATACATGTAGGAATATAAAGATTTCACATTGGAAATAAACTGAGTAAAGAGAGATCTGGTCAACAGCAGAACAATACAGCGTGCATATGAATTAAAACCAGGCATTTATCTAGAAAATCTAAACATTGTAAGGCAGTAGAACTAGGTCTCTGAAATGCAGAGAAGTACCTCAGTTAAGAGACTTGAAAATGAAACATCAGACATCTGAGCTGAAGAGAGGAAAAACAGATTTAAAAAAAAAGAGTGCCAGTACCAAAATATAAACAAAGCAGCAGTAGCAGAAAATAGAAGTTGCCTTTTTTGCAAACACTTCCTGCCAAGGGTCAGGATTAGATTGTAGTTAAGGCCTGAATAAGAAACAAAACAGCATTTGGTAAGTCGATAGTGGCAAGTACAGATAAAAGGGAGTTGTATATTCAGTTTGTGTTTTGGATACTATACTTTGTGTTGACAGTTGATATTATGTTTGTTATTCATACATGCTACATTTTTTAAGGAACAACACAAAGACAGTTGGGTTTAAGACAGATGCTATGTAATCTCTCCCTAAAACCATTGGCTATAGATTGGAGTTGGGTACAAAATTTATTTATAATTTTACTTGCAAAACTCCAGAAGGTTTCAGTTATTTCATTATGAATCAATATAAAAATAAATTCTACACTTATACATAAAGGCAGAAAATGAGTAGATATGTAAATGTGCATATATACTATGTGGTTCATGATTATAAATTTAAATAATTAATAGATTCATTCATTCATTCATTCATTCAGCCAGTCATTCAACAAGTCAGTTGGTCAACTCATTCTTGTTCAGTTCATCTAAATGGCAGACACTAACCTGGATGTGGAAGGAACTTAGCGTCAAAAAGACAAGGTTCCTAAAATGGCAAAGCATAATGAAATCTCAGTGAAAAGTCTGCGGCTAAAAAAAAGGAAAGCTGAAAGATAAAATAACGTGTATTTCACATATTTAAAAAAGTAACGTAACAAATGTATTCTAGACAAAAAAGATAAGAAAGAAGAAAATGACTTTCTTTAGAAATCTCATGCTCAGTGTAAACACTTAAATTTTTAGGTATATATGTATTTATCTATATTGTTTAGTAATGTCATTGTCTTTTAAAGAGGATCATTCTGTATAAATCATGGCTGACATGGTTAACTTACTGAATAATGAATGTCTTTTAGAGCTGATACATTGTTCTTTAACCACATTCTATTAAGCTGTACAACATTTTGTTTTATGACTGTTACCATAATCTATTTATTTAATTATATTGTAACAACTGCACATTTTGGGTCTGTCATTTTTTAAAAGATTAATAATTTTTGTTAGCATAACTTTGCTAGTGAATCTAGATATGAATATTTTTTTCTTGCAGAGTATTTTGGAAAACACAACATTTGTGATATATTTTTTTTTTCTACTTAAGGTGTTATTAGAACAGCTTTGCCAAACATGGACAGGGAAGTCAAAGAACAATACCAAGTCCTCATCCAAGCCAAGGATATGGGCGGACAACTGGGAGGGTTAGCCGGAACGACAATAGTCAACATCACCCTCACTGACGTCAATGACAATCCACCTCGATTTCCCAAAAGTATGTCCTTTCCTGTTAAGTCTAAATTAGTGCAGCTTTTGAAAAAAAAAAAACCTTACATTTATTGAATGTTATATGAGCTGTAATAATTTTCAGACATTTGGTCTTTGGGGAGCTAATGCTAATGGATAAAATTAAATGACTTCAGAATTTCAATTTTCCATTAGAATCTCACACTGTATGACTTTACAGAAGATAATATAAATGAGTCAATAATTGAAAAATGAGTCATATGCTATCGATTCCTATTAAAGAAAAATATCCAAAAGAAGTTTGGATTTTGCTCTAATTTCTTATTAATTGAAAAAGTAATACAAATATGAAAATTCCAGTGTAATTTCACTTGTATTTATGACATATATGCCAACATATATTTGCTGTATCAATAATTAGCATAAGAATTATTTGCCTTCTCTTTAATGATTATATGTATTGAATTATTTCATATATTTCCCTGTAAGTATCAGATGACATTACAGTGATGCTACTTAAATTAGTTTTATTTTATTTCAGTTTTGCAATAGGTGAAAATTGCTGCAGTTTCTATAATAATAGAATGATTCACACCTGTATCTTCTCTGTAACTCTGTGTTTCTTATTGAAAATGAATACTTCTCACTTGTGTTACATCTAGTTTTCTTTCACAGCATTACATTTAACACCAATCAGTATCTGTTTGATTTCTGGTACATTTTCAAGGCTTAGTAATCCAGAAACTGAATGATTTTATCACTGGCTGTATAAGGAACCTGATTAAGCCTCTAGCTTCTCATTTGTGTGAACAGTTTAAAAAACAAACCAAATGATTTTCCTTTTCTGATTCTAGAAGGAGAGTTTTAGTTCATCTACTAAAATATATAACACTGAGAATATTTAAATGGACATTTTATTCCTTTAGCTGTGTGTTTTTTCATATTTTACTACTTTGTCATTTTCTCTTAAAATCATCAATCTAGATATTCTTAAGGAAATATTTTTACTTAGTGATCAGAAAATCCAATGGCCAAATGTTACGAGAGGCAATTAGTAATCATCATACTTCAGCAAATGAAATGTATGTGACAAATGGCTAGTAAATGTTGTGTTATGTTTAATAACACAGAGTACTAGAGGATCACTTCCCTTAATTTACTATCAAATGGAACAGGAAAAATTAATTAAAAAGGAAAAATAAACAGTGCATTTTATTTTTTAGCATATGGCATTAATAAAGAATATGGTCCCAAAGCTGATAGCTTTTTTTTTTACTCTGAATTTCTCATTCCTTCTAGTTTAACATAACATTGAAACATAAAGGTATTCTTTTCTTTTCCCTGCCACTCTAAAACCATGCTTCTTAGAACATATTGGCAAAAAAGTCACATGACACATGTTGGATTGTCACCATTCATCAACAGAAAACTGGAAGGTCAGAAGAAATATGTAGAGAGGAGCCCCATGATCAAATCATTTTATGCTTGTAATGCATGCATATTTGAACTATAGTCTGGAACTATAACAACTGGGAGATATTTTTGAGTCATGAGAAAGAAGAAATTTTTCACATTTTTGCATGAGTTAAAAGAGAAATAGAAATAATACCTGGCATGTTGAAAGATAATCTACCTGCTCTCACATAGAGGCAAAATATTTTATTTGCAAAAGAAAAATCGTTCCTTATAATTAATATAAAAAACTTCTCCATCTACTGTAATCAAGGATATCTTTACAGGATCTTGAAATTTTACATGCTGTCTTATGAAACTCTTTACTGTCTTGTCATTTTGATATTCATCCTTTAGAGGAAAAGACAGAATACATTTATAAACAGAAAGCCACTTTAGAAGTCAATGACTTTTTATGCAGAAATATTTCTCATGTGCAGCAATTAAACTGCAACTGTGACACATTACAAATTCAAATAATAGCCTTTGAATGTGAAAGTTAAGAAAACATATATTCCATATGTAAATAACTTAAAAGCAAATTCCCTGCAGCCAGCTATACAGTCGTTCATGCCTATTAAGCAATTATTCTGGAAAAAAAACTTCTTCCTTCAGATGAGCTTCATAAGCTACAAGTTTAGTTGCTTAAAAATGAACAAGATAATTTACTAAACTTTATTAATCATTTTGATATATAATTTGTTTGGGTTTTATGGGTGTACATCTGCATATGTGACATTGTTAAGTACACATTTCCATCCATTTTCTGCTCCAAATCTGTTAGAGATGGAAAGGAAACTTGACTGTCATAGGTATTTGCATCATGCATGTATAAACTGATGCTGTTTTATTGTTGCAAAATAGATGACTCCTGACATATCAGAACTTCCTGCCAATTTAATATGATGATGCTGGCAATGATAAATTAGTATGTGTCATGTACTGTGCAAAATGATTTGCATGTATATTCCAGTTTGCTATTCTAATGACTTTATAGTATTTACTCAATTTTTGAAATATAATAGCAAAGCTATATTATTGATACAAGTTAATAAGACATTTTTAAAAGTTAAAAACATGTGCAAGGTTGTGCTGTCAAGAGATGAGAAAAACAAAACCACATTTTAGATAGTGACTTCAAAACTCTTTTTATCAACTCTCCCTTTCAAAGGCAATTTGTCTTGGATGCCTATGTTTGGCCCAAAATATCTTACATATAACCCAGAAAACTGTCCACAAAGGCAGTAATACCATTTCAGAAATATAAATAGTACCTGGCATGTTAAGATACTCTACCTTCTCTCACATAGAGGCAATATATTTTATTTGCAAAAGAAATAACTTTCCTTATAGTTAATATAAAAACTTCTCCATCTACTATAATCAAGGATATCTGTACAGAATCTTGATCTGTTAAAATAAGCTACAGAAAAATGCTGATGATTTCCATTACTTGAAATTTAAATGATGAAGCCATTGAATAAGATGATCTAACTTAAACATTATCAGATCAAATCAGTGAAGTGATATGGTTCATTCACATTGGACAAAATATTCATACGTTTCTTTTTTTTTGTGTAATAATGTAATGAATATGAAAACAATTTAAATGAAATAATGCTTTCCAATAGAAGGTTAGATAAAAAGAGATATCTGATTTATAGGAAATCTTTATAAAGAAGTATTGTTTCTTTTCCAGTATCATAAGACAGGAAGAGACCTATTAGTATGATAAATGAGTTCAAATGCAGAAAAGAGGACATTAATAATTGTTTCAAGAAAATGTCTTAGTGATAAATAAAGTAGTTATTTAAAGTAACTCTATTTTCAACCAAATACCTACCAAACATATTTATATTGATTGTTGCTAGCTATAGGAATCTTGATTCTGTTAATAGTCAATAATACATTATTTTCACAATGTTATGCAATATAAAACATGTAGTTATATCCATATTATACAGGTACTCAATTTAACAAATATGACACTGGAAAATTTAGACTTCACCCAAGAAAAATTATTATCCTGAAAATTTCAAAATAATCTCAATAAAATTAAAGCATTAAATGCATTAGTAGAAATGCCTACTGTACAAATACAGATGTTTTTTCTTCTTGTTGACATAAATAATCAGATAAAGACTACATATATATGCATAAAAAAAATATATATGTATCTAAATATTCTTTCTTCTATTGTACATTCATGATATAGAAGGAGTGCAGGGTGCCCAGGTTGATTATTATTGAATTATCAAATAAACAAATGTTGATAGCTATATAAATTTAATGTGTTTAATTAAAATGTATTTTGTCTTTTTAACCTGCCATAACTTTTATGGCATCGAGGTTAAAACTAGCTCTTTTATTATTTTGAATTTTTTAATTTACAGTTGTTAATTTTTAAAACAATATTCATTATAGTATGTAGTATATAAAGATTTTCATTAGAATCAACATAAACCCAATAATACCCAGATGGGGCCACAAAGTCTTTCTCTCTATAACTTACCATCTTTATACTTGTAAAATCATAAGCTGTAGACCAAACTTTTTTTGGTACAACTATTCAATAAATCATTTCTAATAAAGAACTGAAGGATAATTGAATTTTGACAATTACTCAGATCCAGACGTAGAAAATGTACCCTCACCTTCTCCCAGGTGTCCAAGTTTGATTGTCGTAGGGATGACTGAGAGCAACCACTAAAGATTCAGGTTCCAGGACTGAAATTTATTTATACAAACTGCATACAATTTGAGAGCATACATGCATACAATCTGAGAGTTCACAACTTTGTATAGATTTTCTATATCTAAATTTTTATAGAACTCTACACAAATACCACACATTTTTTCAGTCATTAAATAACATCTAGTTCTTTGAATGCAAAGAGGCCTTTGAAAAATATTTCTTGTCCTTTGAGTGCAGAGAAAGCACTCTTACTCCCCAGGATATGCCTGAATATGTAAATCTGGTGAGAATCACTTCTTTTCACAACCTCTCTCTGTTATGGTTAAGAGGTGAAATATACAGAATTATCACATCCCATT
This sequence comes from Manis pentadactyla, assembly GCF_030020395.1. Taxonomy (NCBI): domain Eukaryota; kingdom Metazoa; phylum Chordata; class Mammalia; order Pholidota; family Manidae; genus Manis; species Manis pentadactyla. The sequence continues at coordinate 124,445,590 of NC_080020.1, forward strand.
TTACCTGGAGACACTGACTACAGGCTTCCTACCTGCAGATCAAGTGCAAATAACTGATAACAACTCCCAGCATGTTCCTAAATGATGTCTCTGAGGGTGAAGCAAAGGTCAGATTGTGTTCTTTTCACAATTTCCAATATGTGATGTTATCTTAGGTGAAGGAATGAAAAAGCAAAAATGGTGGCAATTACTCTGAAAGAAATACCAGAAACAGAATGGCTGAAATGATACGTATTATGTGAAATCCACTAGCATTTTAATAAGGGTAACTATATCATCTTCATTCACATATTTGAGGTAGGGAAGATAGTGTGGGTCAACTTGGTTTGTAAAATTAACAGTATATAACATTATTTAATATAGAACTTTGAACTACAAATGCAAGTTAAGGCTTTCCTTAATTGGAATCAGGTGAAAGTTTTAAATAATAATACAAAAAATCAATGATATACTAATATGTGGACATAATTCACCCATATTTACTTATGATTCTCAAGTTTGGTCCTGGTGCTGATTGGCATCAACCTCTAATATACATTATACTTTCTACATTTCAATTTTTACTACTATGAAGTAATTTCAAATACATAACACTTTTCTAGCATTGTCTGACAACTTTGCCTAACTTAGGGCTTTAGCGTGTTTCTTTCCCAGATACCTCCAGATTAGGGAGAAAATGTAATTTTCAGAAGTAATGTTTATATGTTATTCATATTTTAACTATGTAAATAGGATATATTACTATATGACCTTTTAAGCTAAGTCAAAACTCCTAAAGATATGAATAAGATGAAAAATAAATAGTCCTTTGATATTGTATGTATTTGTGATATATGACCATGTGACTGTATATTTTATACATATTTATATATTTAAATATTTTATATATGTATGTGTGCATATATACATTTATATCTATGTAAATATATAGGATATATATATATATGTATATATATGAGGATATTTATATATTTATATATCCTCACTTGGAAATTTTTTTAATAACATTAAGGAAGAAATTGTTAATCTTAGAGTTTGAAAATATCACACAAAAAGCTGACATTCAGGGGTTATCTGGGTCTCGTAAAGATTGCAGCCCTGATGATAGAAATACAGTGATTACAAATGTGATTACATTTTATGATTCCATTTCTGTTATTGAAAAACAAGCCAAGACATATTGTAAAGCTAGCTTTTTACTAAATGAAATAAGCACTTTTGGTTTAATTCCCAAAGGGGTCTTTTGTCTACTTCACTAAAAACCAACAAGAGATGTCTATTTCCTGAAGACAAGGCAGGCAAATGGTAACCTCAGTCTTGTTTACTAGTAGTTTTCCCAATGGCTCTCAAGTTGTGTTTGCCCTAAGAATCTCTTGGGATCCTGTATCTCAGCAATGGAAGTTCTGACTTAATTGACGTAACTTGGACCCAGAAATCTGAATTTTAAGTAAGGGTTCTGTTGGATTCTGCCAGAATACATAGTCTGCAGGGCACAATTTGAAAATCAGTGGTCTACTATGCTGAAGTAGCAAGAGTTGATTCTCTGAGAAGGCATTTTCATTATTCATTAACTAGAAGTAATGAATTAATTATTTTGTATCTCATGAGAATTGTTTTATCCATGCAAAATTCTCTTTCTACAAGATATTTTTGGGTGGATACAGAATATGAACATGTATTCATTTTTTAAACTAAGTATTTTGAAAAGCTTCTTTTTCCTACAATTAAACGTTCATACACACTGACACATATTGCTTAGAGTTCTTCCAAGGAGCTTACGCATGTCAGATACTGATGCTTTAAGGTTAACTCTGAACTGATGCTGTCTGAATGCAAGCTCAGTGAAAAACTTTGCACTCCAGCTTCTCCAGTGAGAAGGGAATAGCGAGTTTCAATGGTAGTTGTAGGCAAACAAAAAAACAACATGATTTAAAAATGACATCTCATTGCATTATGGTCACATTATATCACTTTGTGCTTTGCCAGTGAAGGTACAAATCTATTTTTAGATGATGCTGAAACATTTTGATGACTTACTTGGTCCTTTTCCCCAGGTGACAAAGGGCGAAAGATTGAAGCCTCGTTGTGCCTGGGCCCCATTAACCAACTGACAGAATTGAATTTGTGTAATGTAATCCTGCCAGAAGCACTGTATATTATTATTATTAGCACTCTATCATCTATGCATCTTTAAGAAATTTGACTCTTAGTTTTAAATTATTTTCGTGAACCATATTAAATAAAGTTTAAAATTGAAGTGACAATAAAGATATTGTGCTTAGTCTTATCAGTGCAATCAACAATAGTAACAATGTCTAAAGACTGTGGACACTGAAAATATTTAAAATATTTTTTAATATTAATCTGTACTTTCTAGCTCACATAAGAGAATTTTTTCTAATTTAAAATATGGGAGAGGTGGATCGAATGTTGTGGCATTGTAGAATCCACAATTCAAATATGACTCTTTACCTATGATGCAATAAAAACTCTTAGGTTCCTAAACAGGTAAATGAGCTAAGACATAGAAAATCTAAATTAGAAGTTCTCCCATTTCCATCTTCTAGCCTTCCTGCAAAAATAAGAAAAAATATGTCTCTTGTAGCAACTTCCTGTCAATCACATCAAGTAAGTAGATGCCAGAGACAGAGTTTGGCAGACTTAAGTAATATTAAAACCTTAGGTCTCTGACTGCAATCCATACATCTCTTACTTATTAAGTCCTCAGTCTGTTTTTTCTGCATTTGCCTGCTAGAACTTCATTAGCCAGTCCCAAGATCTTCCCTATGTGATACAGTTGTACCCTCTTTACTGAACATGGTGATGATAGTAGTGAGAACAGCAGCTAATGTTTATTGCACAGGTACTAAATCACCATTAAAACTGCATATCAACTTCTTTCATCCATATGAGTAGGTCTGCTTCTTTATTCACTTCTAGAAAAGCAAACTGAAGGAGAAAGTGATTGTAGGAGACGGAACCAGCTACTTTGTAATACATGTGTGATGCAGCATAATTGAGTAACACATTAGAGGTGTGATATTTTAAAATATGCATGTATATGAAAATACAGATTACTGCTTCCTACATCAGAATTGAGCCCTTAGGTAAGAGTAGGAGCTCTGAATGTGAATACGGAGCATTCAATCCACTGCTCCACTAATCAAAGCTGAAAAGACATTTGCTTACAGTGTCTGTATTTTATGTAGAATGATTTGTTAAATAGGGAGCCTAGGCTTTGGGAAAGGTACTGATGAAAACCTCAGCTCAACCATTTCCTCACTGGGGTCTGAATAAGCTAAGGAAACTCACTGTCTCATGTTTTTACATAATCAACTAAGATAATAAATAGGGCGACCATACATCTTGGTTTGCCTGACACAGTTCCAGTTTTCACTTGTGTTCCCAAATCAGTTATGAAGAGTAATTCCTTTTACTCTCAAAAGTGGCTCTCTTTGGGTAAAATGAGATAGGTTTCTTAAGAATAATGTACAGAGCTTCTGGCAGGACTATATAACATAACTTGGTTGAAGTATCTAACTACAAAGATGTTTATTACTTTTCTCTTCTCCCTCACACTTTCTCTTTCTTTTCTCCCTCCTTTCAACCCTACCCCCAAGTCTCCTTTATATCCATCCAACTAGAGTATGTTCTGTGCCTTTCTTATATATTTCTTTATGTCTTTTGCTTCTGTTTTGTCAGAATCTCCAATTAATGTATGATCTAACATGACTGAAGAGAGAAATAGCTCAAGAAATAGCTCACGTGTAGCAGGACTCACCACCAGGAAAAAAAAATCTTAGGACTGATTGTATATCTTTTATGTACATGGAGAAGTCAATTTCAAAATTCTACTGTAGAAATATTTGGGTAGTGAATACAAAATAATTCTATCACCAAAATGAGGTTAATTTCACTGTTGGCCATTTACAATGACTATATTGATTTGAATTGCAATATTCTGATTTACTTTAGCCTGGATAAAAACACCATTACAGGATTAAACTAAGCTATGAGTTCTCTAAATGCTTGACACTTACCAAAGTATTACAATCTAAACTCTCTTTTATGGATAAGTAAAAAAAAATCCTTTCTTATGTGAAGTTTTAGTCTTATTCTATCAAAGTCTGAGGAAGAATGTAGGCCGCCTTTATGGGTGCTGCCTTTATGGGCTAGCCTTAATTGATTCTCATTTTATCCAGCCTGACATCTACTGACTTCATCTTAAATAATTTTACAGTAAAGTTATTTATGATTTATTCATATTATAATGATAGTACTATTAAATATTTTTTTAACTAGGGTAAGAATATATGCTCTGATTATTAGTACAATTTTCCCAATTTTCATAAAAAGCTTAAATTTGTTTTGTTATTGTAGTCTATGAAAATCACATTAACAGCCAAATTAAAAATTCCTTCAACTTTTATATACTCATATATGTGTAAATTGATATTTGCTTTTGATACAAGATATGAATTTGAATAATATCTCCTTACTTAGCTCAGCCAAATGCACCCTATAAGACAAATATCTAGAAGTGTAAATATAATCACAAACTTCAAAATAAGAATATGTTCAGACTAATCATTGGTATAAATAGAATATGGTAATTAAATCTAAATGGGATTATTAGGAAACTGTGTATGAAGAATGTAGCATTTGAGAAGAAATTTGCCATAGGAATTTAACAGACTGAAAGGAGAGGAAGTTGGTGACAGTCTATCACAATCCTGAAGTATAATCATATATTTACATATGCATGCACGTGCTTTTGAGTATATCATACGTTGATATGTTAGAAAAATAACTTGGATAATGTGGTGAAGACTGAAATTGAGAGTAGATGTAGAGAAAACTTAGGTCAGTTATTTGGAATAGATTAGTAGAGGCAGAGCTGAGAGATGTTTCAGTAGCAGAACTGAAAGGATTTTGTTCTCTGTTGGATTTAGAGGAAAAGAAAAAGAGTATGTAAAGAAATGATTTAAGCAGGAAGATTGTTTCTCTGTTGAGATACTGAAATTTGAGTGGAGAGGAGCAGGAGATGGTTGAAAATACAGGGATCCTCAAAGAGAAGACAAAACCAAAGAAATATTTCTAAGGGATGTAAACATAGAAGTGAAAATTGAGGTCTAAGGTATGGATAAAATTAATAAGATTAAAGAAGAAATGACTGTATTTAAATTTTGAATATAAGAAAATCCAGGAATGAGAAAGAACAAAGGAATAAGAAGAAACAAGTATTAACCACCTCAAACCTTTAATAGATTTCTGACAGTTTTGACAATTTTAAATCATAGATGCAAAAACATCCTAAATTCACCATTTATTTCATGTGGCTTAAATTTCTCTGTTTCATATTTGCCATATTATTGGTCTTAGCACTTGCATGGGCAAGGAAATTGGACTTCTAAAATATTTCTTTGTGAGAGTTAAACAGAATATAACCAATTCTAAAATCATGGAAACAAAACGTTCTGTATGTAATAAATCTATTTTATTAACAAATATAAGACACAATCTAAGATGGGAACCCAAGTCATTACAGAATAGATCTGAGAAGATTTTGAAGGAAATAATATCTATATTGATTTCTGAAGCCTGTAAGGAGAATTAGCCAGTGGGAAAGCAAATGTGTACCAGAATATTTATGCAACTGCAAACACATGATGTATTATTTAAAGGAATGTATACATAAAATTGTAAAAAACTGGAAGTGCAAAGACAAGGAGAAGTTAATCAAAAAATGGCTTTAAACTGTCCTTAAAAAATGAAGGATAGAATTTACACACAGGAACATGAAGAGTATTAGGCAAGTGAAACATTTTAGGCATAAAAAAAGTTACAAAAGAGGGAAGATAAAGTGGGTATTCAAATAGGTAAGATACAGGCAATGACAGAAAACTTATATACACAATGTATGAATTTTTAATGAATATTCATAAATAAAATCTGCAGATCAATTATTTGGGTGCTATCCAAATACTTCATTTTGGCTAAAAGAAACTATGTAGGAGGAGACTATTACCAAATTTCATTTCTCCAGACTACCCTCATAATGTTGCAAAAAATTTAAAAAATCTGTGACAAATCAAACGTTTGGGTAAATAAATATTCCCAGGTAAATTTAAATTCCAAACATTTTTTCAGGAGCAGAGTTTATAAGGTGTCAAACTGATTTATTGTTGATAATAAAACTTCTGGTGTTGCGTATTTCTGTGAAACTATTGGACAATATTACTGAGAATTATTGACCTACCATATTTTGTTAGAATGATCAGAAATTATATAGACAAAGAAAAAAGAAAGTTTGCATATTTGATGGAGGTTTTAAGGGAATATTAAATGTACTCCATAAAATGGAAGAACAGTGGAGAGTTATTTATGCACTTGAAGTGTGAAGTCTTGCTGAGATTTCCATCATGTTTACATATTACTAGGTAATGGAGATAGTGCTTAAATAAATTACATATATAAAAATCACATATTTTTGAGAATCAGAAACACTTTTTATTCTGACAATCATTATTTTAAGCAGTTTGGGTCTCATAGCTCATTTGGAGTTAGTTTGTTTGGAATTTCCGATGCAATCTCTTGGAAAAATAATGTTATAAGGAGAAATAGTTCTGCAGGAAAATACAGGTGAAAGGGCAAGCTCCCAGATTCTATTTTAGCCAATTGAGACCCGGATCATATTTCACCCAATTGGATCTTGGTCTTTCTCCCCTCCAGTCAGCAAGAAGTACACCCACCACCCCTAGACTCTGCCAATTGACCAAAGCCACGACTCATCCCCCACCAACTACCCCCAGGCCCAGCCAATCAGCCAGGGCCATGGCCATCACCCCCCCAAACCGCCCTGGAAACCCATAAAACCTTTGTTCTGGGGAAAACGTGCTCTCTTTCTCTGGCATCTTGCCACTGCATTGGTGCAGATGAGAGATTGAGCTCGAGCTAGCTCGAATAAAGGCTCTTTGCTTTTGCATTGGTGTTGGCTCCTTGGTGGTCTTCTGGGATTCGCGACTTTGGGCACAACAACAGGTATGCACTTATTGAATCTACAAATTAGTAGAACTATATAGTATTAAACATAATTTGTCCTTGATCACTGGGAGCTGCCTACATAAGGAAAAGAGAATTGGAAGGACAAAAGGAGATAAAATAAATTTCTCTTCCTTTCTTGGATGCAGAAGCAAAAGTCATGTTAATTTCAGCCACATCCCCTTCCCAAAACCCTCTTATATTCCCTAATGCTCTTCTCTTTATATCTTCATTGATTTTGCTAAGTACTAAAAAGAGAAACTTCCTCCAAATCTATCCTACCCACTCAATCCACCCTTGACTGGAATCAGTGTAGCTGAAATTCAGAAGAATTTGAATTATTTGAATTTTAAAAGAGCTTACTGGTTAACCCATTATTGTCTCCATTTGACTGACATTCAGGCAGTAAAACAAATTTAAGTAAAATGGGCAGAGAAAATGAGAGAGATTTTAGATTAGATAAGAGATGTCACTTGATTGGTTCACCTCGGTGCCTATGGGTTATCAGGTGTATGCACCCCACTTTCCTCATTTGCAGATTGGTAGAGAGGTGTGCCAGTGCTGGCCCAGTGCCAGCTGTGCACCTTTCCCAACTCTGCGTTCAGTGATGTCATGTTGGCTTGACATTAGTTATGCTGGAAGTTCTGACAACATAGAAATTGACAAAATACTAATAATCAGGGTTTGCATATGTTCTTGCCCCGTCCTCTGATCTGGTTTTTAGCATTTACTAGGACATCACTGGCTGGGGATTATAATAATAGTATCATAGTCTTAATCTGAGGATAAAATTAGTAATGGAAAAGAGCTCAGAACCTTGCCTGGGAAATAGCACTTTACAAATGACTGCTATTATCATCATCAGCAGCAGCATTATGTGTCTAGTCTACTTAAAGAGTAATCTCTGTTTACAAAGTTCTTTCTTTCCTTTCCTTAATGTTGACAGTCATAGATTTTCTAAAAGTTTATAGATTTCCTTGCAACAATCTTCTCATGGTTGAAGAACTGGAGTTTCTATGAGAAAGCGACTAAAATGACTACTTCTATCCCCGAAATGCAGCACAGAAAAGAGATTGCAAGTGGAGGGAGGGCAGGAAGAGTAGATATAATAAAATCAATTAGCAGACAACCATAGTGATGCAGATTAGTACTGTATGATTTTAGGAGGTAAAATTCAACAATATTCATGAATTTACTATGGAGGGGGTAGTTTGTGGAACTGGAGAGACAGTAAGACTATTTGCTGAGACAGTGAATTAGGAGAGGCCTTCTTCTAAAACTACGACATGTGTATGAACTCAGTTTTAAATATGTTAAAGACGAGATGCCGTGGAGAGATCTAAGTGAAGTTCTGTAATGAGATAATGTTTTGTCAACTATGAGTGAAACAAGAAATATGTATATATATGACTGGCATTAAACTATAAAGAATATTTAGCATAAAGATAGTAAATGAAGAAGTCAAGGGGATAGATGAAATTAACTAATATAAGGAAAGCTTGGATAAAGATAACCTGAGACAATCATTTGCAACCATGGTTGCAAAGTAGAACAAGAGGGAATTCAATCAATCCTGTTTTCAGGTCTAGAACAATTAAATTAAAATCACTTAGCTGGTCCCTGGCTGCCTTCCTTTTTTTCTTTTTTTTAACTTTCCAATATGCTGTCAAATTTGAGAATCACTTTTCTCTAGATCCTTTTTGAAAACTCTAACAAAAGGAGCTAAGAAGGAGCTAGCAGGCGATGAAGTGTGAGGAAAACCAGAATGATAGAGTGTCACAGATGTTAAGGATAAATGTGTTTCAGGGACGATGGACTGACCAAAAGTGTTGAGTGCTGCTGAGAAGTTGTCACTGGATTTAGCGACACGAATGACATGGAGCTCTCAGGGGGAGTTTTGTTTGGAAAGGCAAAGGAAATTCAGAGGATAGCTAAATAATGTTTTAAGACAAGGGAAATTTTTGTAGTATGACCAAATATGAGCAGTGTGTATTCCTAGAATATTTCAATTGAGAAGAAATCATTTTTTTGCAGAGGAGATAGACTTTTAACAAATAGTACAATACCTACAAATTGTTAGAGTTTAGTATAAGGAAAGAAGGACATCTCAATTGAAACTGGAGAGAAGAGAGGAGGAAGTTTTATAGATATAACAAGAGGTTAATATTGAAGATTCCACTGGAAGCTAATATCCAATGGATACCTCATAGCCAAGTATTGTCCCAGAAAAAAAAAAATCAGAATTTGCAATAGTAATATCAGAATGTATTTCAGATTTTTAAAGCCCTCCATCATCATGAGACTGTGTACCCTTTTAAAATATGTTCCTATGTAGTGTGGAGTAGAGAGAGAATTTTGGGTGGAAGGTTTCTTTGGAGAAAGTCATGCTAATCCCCATCTAATGAAAGGGTGGGGCTGCCCTTCACCCTCCTCTCAGGGTAGGTAAGGGTAGCCTTCCCTTCAACCAGGACCAAAAAATAAAGTTCAGCATATTTTCCCCCAAAATGGGGGAAGTCCATAGATACCTAATGCCTGCTTCATGATTACGAAAGTGAAGGTATCCTGGAGAAGAGCAGAGAGAGAGAGAGAGGAAAAAGCATTCTTGGAAAAGCATTATCTGTCTGCTTCTCTGGTTTTACTCTTCAACCACAGTAATTATCAATTATTAAGGATTCAATTTTGCCAAATTGCAGCAACAAAAAGATATATGCACAAAAATATAGGCCATAGGTTAATAATATACTGAAATGATAAAATGTGTGTTTTATTTGGATGAGGAAATAAAACAGGAAAATTATGATGGATATACAGAGATTATTATACTGATATTAAATAATATATAAATGTATTTAAATTTAATACAAAGCTGATATCTATTTCATATATTTAAGTACATAATAATGTTACTTCAGTATCTGATATTAAAGTTTTTAGGTCTCAGTAGGACTAATTGAACAAATGAAATGGGAATTCAGGAAACCACGATCAGATTGGTTTTGTCATATAGTCACTACCATGTTTGGTATGTTTTCTACTAGCTGACCTCACAGATCCAACATTACCTAATTGACTCAGCTAAAAATCTCTGCTTATGTCATAAAAAGTGGATAGAATTGTGTAACTTTCCTTTAGAGCACAGATGTTATGTTGCAATCTCACTTTGTGTGAGTTGTTTAATTAATATCTACTTACCCCACTGAGCAATACACTCCATCAGGATAAACATGATCTTTTTTATTTATTGTTTTTTCTTCAAAGTTCTATGGAAGAGACTACCAAAAGCTGTAGTTGAATAGCATATCAATATTCTGAGTTATTGGTAGACTTAATAATTAATCTACTACCCAAAGGGAATTTAAAAAGGACAAAACAATATCTAGTCCTTATTTTTTATGTTGTGCTTTGCTGCTCAGCACTAGAAACTTTAGAGGGATTTAGTTTCTCATTAATTTGAGAAAAGAAATGCTTTTATTATTAAATATAAATTATAAAATATAGTTCATTCATATTTTGGATATTATGTGCATGGCAATAAATATTCATGTACATAGTTAATGAAAATCTAGCGTAAGCAATTGTAACCTTCATAAAGGTGATGTAATTCAGCCAATAGTGTAAAGCTCTTGGTAATCAAATCCTTGACACTTTAATAAAAAATTTGTTCATTCTAGACTCATCCTAAGAATGAGCAGGAATGGATGTCTGTCATTCCTGAGAGATTCCATTCACTATATGTTGAGTATGCTTGACTAAAATCCAGCTTGAATCCAATTTGTTATCAGAATATTTCTTCCTTGTGGACTACATTTCTATTACTTTAATATGGGCTTATTGAAAATATTCATAGCTTCAGGCTTTTGAGGAAAATGAAGGCATAAAATGTTCAGCTACCCAATTATTATTTTTCTTGAATCCTCCAATTCTCAAGATATGGGAAAAAATATTTCAGTTAAAATTAAAAAATATTTTTCAGAACTCTTTTAAATCTTCTTTTCTTCCATCTCTACATCGCCATAAGAGTTTCCTATTGACTAATGCCATTTCTGGAAGGAAATATTATAATAGAGATATACAGATTACTAAAATACTATTTGAAAATTAAGTTGTAATGAGATATTTCTTTAGGAGTTTCATCCACTATTATGATTATGTAAGTAACTTTTCTATTACTTTTTAAAATTATTATTTATTATAAATCACTTTGTATGCTATTATATTTGTTTAAGAAATTAAAACAGAAGATATTGATAAAGCAACATTTTTATTTCTCTCTGATTTGATGGTAAATCACATACACACACAAACATGCAGGATCACTATTAGAACAATTTAATGTCTGAATTCAATCACTGAATCAACAGTTTTATGCTAATGCACATTAGTTTCTAGAGTCTAAATGTAAGTGTAGTACTTTAAGTATTTATTTAGGTGGTCTTAAGTGTATGTTTTCAAGTTCTGAAAAATGTTACATTCTTATCAGTTTGAAATACTTTCTACTTAAACATTTCAATATTTCTAGTATTCCAGTATTTTAAATACTAATTACCTTTAAATTAGTTGTTTTTCATATATAAATTTTATGTGTGGTTGAACATTGCTTTGAGTAACTTTAGACTAGTTATTACTATACATATAAAATAAAATGCATTTTGAAAGATAATTTGTATGTATAAAATTTTCTTTTTACTTGATTTTTTTTATTGAAGTATCATTGATGTATTGGTTTTGAAACCAATCTTATATTGGTTTCAAGTATACAACACAGTGGTTCAGCAGCTATCCATATTATTAAATCTTCACCCCCACTAGTGCAGTTACTGTCAACATAGGAAGATGTTACAGAACCATTGGCTATGTTCTCCATACATCTCCATGATGAACTTACATTATGATTGAGAATTTTTGTGCCCCTTTACCCGCTTGACCCTCCCCACCTGCCAACACCAACCCCTCCCCCATGATAACCACTAGTAACTTCTCAGTGTCTGTGAGTCCACTGTTGTTTTGGTCATTCTCTTTTGCTTTGTTTTTATATTCTACAAATAAGTGAAATCATATGTTATTCTTACTGCTGAATATTGTTATGGTATTGTATAATGCATTAGTTCACAGATATTTGTTCAAGTCCTATAATCTTAATATCTAAGTAAATTATAACATATTAATTCATATTTTGTTAAGTATGTATTTTTTAGCGTTTTCATCAGTGATCGGAAACTCCCTTATGGAAAAAGTGGAGGAAAAAAATTGTATATTCTTTGTTTTCAGGTATCAATAATGGCCCCTGACACACATCCAGTATGAGTCCTAATAATAACAGTATATCAGAGTATAACTTTTTAAATAACATTTTTACAAAGAGGATGCCACCTAGCCTATAACTGAGCAACAGATACTTTTACATCTGGAATTAAAAGGGAACATTATCTATAAGAACTTAACAGAAATTGATCACTATAGTTCCACCTGAGTTCACTACATGCAATTTTCTCCTTTTCCATAGAAACATTTTTTTAAGCTTAGCATGTATATTTGATGAAAATGTAAGCACATATTTTTACTGAACAATTTCTTGTCATCTGTTTTATTTCTTAATCTGTGTTGTACAGGTAGTGCCATTAAGATGTTTCATATGCATCAAAAGTAAGATGCCTAGAAGATGATGGCTATGTAATTACATAGTATATCATAAGTGGTCCAACTTTGGCACAGCTGAAAATTACTTCAGTTTCAAATTAATCTGAATGACCCCAGCTTTATTGCTGTTGAGTTTCTAGAAATGATAAAATGTCAAGTCATTGGAAATAAACCGACAGAACCTAACAATATGACATGACTAATGCATAGTTTTTCTGACTTGTTCCATATTCTGTACACTTTATTACCAACTACAATATTTTATTGAAAAATGCTTGTCTTAATGAATGTGTCTTCCAACTTACTAAAATGTATGGCTGCTCTGTAAAGAACAGAAAATTCAGTGCTATTTTTGAACCTCAATGAGCAAATAAAGATATAAGCAGTGAATCACTATTTTACTTTACTATATTTTAATTTTGGTGGAGCATGTTAGTGAATGCTATTGAGTCTAGCTTTTTTATAACATGTTACTATTTCAGTTTATCACAAGTTTTTCAATACGTAAGATAATTATGAAATTTGTGGGCACACATTATGCTGGCAACTTTTTAAAAAATGCTGTTTAACTTATATTGACATAGTACTACAAGGAATAGCTGTCTTCACATTTATTATTATTGGCCTCTTAAAATGTTCTTTTATATAACATAAAACTCACATTTCAGCATATTGTCTTGAAAAGGGGGACTTTCATTTATAGTTTGCATTATCTGTTGTCCTTCAGATTACCCAGAGTTTTAAATTTTCTTTTCTTATTGGAATGTCTCAGTTGTAGCTAAAGTTTTCAACTTCACTAACCATAATCCCTTAGGGCAGCCTAGATTATCTTCTTTGATTTTTAATTCTCTTACTTTTGCTTCTAAATGTTCAAATGAAAAACTAACTCATAAAGTTGATATGTAACCTGCACTTGCTCCCATTGATCAGATAAAGTAAGCTGAAATATTCCAAGCCCTCTAAGTTAGAAGTCCATATTTTCCTAACCATCCCATCCAATCTATGCCCATCCCTCTGCCCCACTGCCTTCCACTAGTCATTGCGGGTCACATTTGAACTTTGAAATCCTTTATACTTAACAGCTCCCTCTCTCTCTCCAATCTCTGAGTGCCATCTATGTCTTTGATAATTTTTAGTCATAAGTTTCCTGAAGAAGTACTTGGTTAGAGAAGAATTTATAGTACATTACTCAACATAGAACTCCATTGATCATTTTAAAAATTCAAGACCTTCCTTAATGCTTATTGATGTGAGAGTGGACCATGACCAATTCTACTGTAGAGTCAGGGCTTTTAGTGTTTCTTCAGGTTCTTTATCACAATCACACAAGACTCAAAGGATGTGGACATGTTTCTGATAAACGAGTTCTATTTAATGAACATTAAGGAAGAAAAAAAGGGAATGAAAAATAACTCTTATATACCACATCTATTGTTTTGGTTTGGAATTTGTCCCTGAGAAATTTTGTACAGCTTCAAACAACTGTGTCCCATCCTTTCTTGCCACATTTACCAGGAACTCAGGCACCCTCCTATTTGCTATTATTTTAAGAGTGCTTCAATAGGAACAGGTTTAGTATAGCTATTGTGAAACACTTGTACTCTATAGAAACTAGGTTGCAGAAGTCACATTAGCTTTTGCTTGTGTAATTATGGCTATCTGAATTTGGACAAATTCCACTTGAATATCTTCTTTACCTCTCCTGTAGGTAATGGGTATACAATGTAACCTATGATTTTATTCTTTTTGCCCTGATTGCCTTAAGTTCAAACCCTGTTTTTAGTTCTGCAAACATTGTGTTTCTCTGTATGACATCCATTGTGTATAGTGTTTAGGGAATAAGATCATGTGAAACATAACTCTAACCCATGAGAAGTTGCTAGTTTGATTAATATGACTTCTTTATTAAAAATTTTTTTACATTGTCTATATAACACTCCAGTATTATGGCTGGAATTTTTTTTTTTTTGCCTAGGTTTGCTAATTTGTGTATTTATTTATTTAACTTCGTTGTTTTAGAAAGATAATGCACCTCCCCCTTTGAAGGCAGGTATGCTATTAAATAATTATCAAACTAATTCAATTAAAAATTAAATTATTAAATTATTAGATTAATTCAGTTATCAACTTATTACATTATTTGAAATTATTTAATTAATTATTTTTGGACCACTATAAAATGTAACTTCTTTTACATGAAACCAAACAAGTTTTAGGTAAAAATTAACTTTCTTGAGACTAAATATATTATATGTTCCAATGAGGTAATGTCCATTGGTTGGGGGTGGGTTTGTTCTCTTTGGTTCTTGTCCCTGACTCAACAAAGAACAGAAGGGTGGAGATGCAGTAGTGAAGCAGAATAAAGGTTTTATTTGAATACACTCCAAGGGAGGAGCAGGCTAGAGTGAAGGTAAAGGCAGGCATACTTGAATAAAGCAGGGAGGAAAGAAAAACTGAGGGAAGGAGAGGTAGCTCATTGAACTGCGGTTTGGCAAAGGCCATAATTCCTTGCTAACTCCAACAGCCAGTGTCAACTGGCATCCAGTGTCCACTTGAATCTGCAAGGCATGGAAACTGAGTCCCTACTACCCCAGGATTTGGGGGAGCGACAGAGCAATGGATGGAGTGAGATTATGTTCTGAGAACTTACTAAAGGCAAAGAAAAGAGATTTTCAGGCAGGCTAATAAGGAGCATGATCGTATAGCAGCAGTTCTGTCCTGGTCACTCACCCAAGTGATGATGGGAACTTGCAAGCCTAAAACAGCACCCTCAGTAGCTCCTCTCTACTTACATGGAGTAAGACAGAGAGAGTGACACACTCAAAGGAAGGTGAGTATGGGCAGCCTCAGAGAGGAGGCACATCTAAAAGCTGGGATTCTTTCTTTTAAGGAGTTTTAAGAATGGGTTAAAGGTAAAGGGTGGGGGGGGGTGTAGGCTTGTTAGGCATCTTATGATGTCTATCTTTGGTGAGAGACAATATGTCACTGTCTATAGCGAGCCCTCTAAGTAATTCGGTAGGACAGATTTTTTGTTCCTCTCCAAGATAGTGGTTACCCTCAATCACTGGCAACATACCAGTTAAGACTGCTTGCCTTGCCTTAAGATAAGTTGTTGGCTGATTACCAAAGAATATGTTAGGAATATAACCCCCAAACTCTCTGCTCTGAGCTCAAGATAAGTCCTCCTTGTTCCTACTATGCTATTCAGATCTCAGCATTTTTAGGAAAATTAATCATAATACTTGTCTCATTTCTCTGCCCTATCTCAACTTGCGTCAGCTAGGGCAAATCTCAAGGTCAGCTCAGATTCAGGGCATGTGGAATGAACTCAGATTGAAAAAGGGAGTTAACTCTGTGAGTCCTTTCTGGCTCTCTGGCTTTATTTGATTAACTCCTTGAGTTTTTGATGAGACCCACCCTCTTTTCATTTTGCTCATATCTATCTTTCTGCCTAACACACTGGATACAAATAAAGCTGTTTTTAACATTATAAGAGCAAATAGTGGCTACCTTTTCTGGAGGAAGGGGATGTGTGGATGGCAGGATTTAACTGTTTCAAGGGCTAATGAATTGCCAAATTTTGAAAGTGATTGTGAGAGAATTATAAGACCTTTAAAAATAGTTAGGAATAGAAAGAAAGTATTTGACATAATCTTCACAAGGTGTATGAGTGATTATCTTTTGCTCATACTTCTTGAAGCCGATAACAGAACTATTGTAATGTAGTTTGTGGAATGAACTTCAGCATTCAAAAAACATATTAAAGACTTTCTTAATTTAATTTCTAAACAAGTAACCAGAGTCAAACCAAATCAGTTACTCTGGCTGATTTATCCTTAGCCAACTACAATCCAAAATACATTAATAGAAATTAAAACAGGAAAGCCAATAGCAAAATCCAAACTTCGAGTTTAGTTTTGCTCTTGAATTTTAAAAATTTCCTCCCATTCTTTCACTTTCCTTGTTTGCAACTGAATAGATTGTTATTTAATTCATTAATATTTACATTGATCACAGGTCAGTAAAATAGCCTATATTATATATTTATTTTTGTGTTATGTCTTACAAAATTTCTAAAACTCTTTTAAACAGGGCATATGTTTTCATTTTTGAGGGATATTACAATTTGTCCTAATTCTAGTATATTGTATAGAGACAGGAATTTTTCTAGTTTTTTTCTGACTCTGTATTAATTCATAGAAATATAGGTGCTCCACCTGTTGGTAAAAGATCAGCATTTTACTTTTTATTTTTTTAAACTCAAAAAAACCAAAAAAGGTGTGGAGCTAGAAATTTACATCATGACTTTAAATGTGTGTAAAAGTAACTATTGGGATACCCAGTAAAAATTTAATAAACATAATTTGAATATTAGTCAGTAATAGACTATACTTAAATTCATTATGGATTAAATTTTAGTTAACTATACATATAATCATTTTATAGGCTATTTTTGGCTTAATAATTTATACCCAGAATAAATGTCTGTATATTTATATATGGTGTGTGTGTGTGTGTGTGTGTATGTGTATTTGGAAACACAATCTTAACTTTCTATATCTGTCATCCATCTTTTTAAAATCTATAAATTGTATCCTGGATTTTATTCTATTGGTATAAATGAATTTTATTATTTTGACAATAGGTACACTTTGATGCTGTCATTATTAAATTATTTCCTCATAGTAATATTAATTTAACACACTTTACTATTTATAATTCTCAATTAGAGTTCTTGATCTATTAAAGTGAAAAGCAAAGTCATTACTCATAATCATAATCCTTAACTTGACAGCAAATTGCCTTTCAATTTCATACTATTATGTCCTAAATTTAATTACTTTCTATAGAATATATTTTTCAAGCCTAGTAATCCTATTATATACTTTACTAACTCCATTGTTAATACAAATTATATACGTTTTATCAGGCATCTTCCATCTGAAAGTTCCTGAGTCTTCTTCAATTGGCTCAGCTATTGGAAGAATAAGAGCTGTGGATCCCGATTTTGGAAAAAATGCAGAAATTGAATACAACATTGTCCCAGGAGATGGGGGAAATTTGTTTGACATTGTCACAGATGAAGATACACAAGAAGGAGTCATCAAACTGAAAAAGGTACATAAGTTTTTGGACTGTTGACTGCCCAATAATAATTAAAGAACAGAATGACTAAAAGCTGAAAATGAGCAATATCAATTTCCCTTCATTTAGTAATATTTTAAGTAAGAAAAGACTAGATGACAATGAAGTTCCTGCAGGCACTTTTTTCTGTAATTCAACAGGTATATATTTTATGTTGAAACAATCAGGACTATTAATTTGATTAAATCATTTGAAATAGCTTTTTACAGCTTACAGCTTAATTTTAATTTAGTCTTTAATTGCTAAGACCTTAGACAAAAAAGATGAATTTAAAAATAAGATCTGATAGTAGACCCTAATGCCACTTGGCTTGGTCTCGCCACTTATATGACTTTCCTGAGAATAGAAATATCTAAGTCACACTCTGTTGGCGAGAGTTGATATCACAGTAGAGAATTCCTGATGTCAAGGACCTCTACTCCTGGAGGAGAGCAGGCCCTGAGCAAGGGTGAATGTTTGGCTGAGGGGCCATAAGGAGGGAAGCAAAGAGAAGGATTGACAAGAGAGGAGGGTGGACTGTGATGAGAAGTCCTTCAGCAATGTTAAGTGGATTAGTGCAGAAGAGGACTACAGGAAGGGAGAGCCAAATTTGAAATAATAGAAACGTCACTATTTCCATTATATGTAGTTTGTTTTTAGTTGGGTAGTAGCATGAAGACAGGGTATGTAAATGTGAGGAAAAGAACAGTCACAATTATATTTGGGATGTATAGATTGTTTCCATAACAAGAAGGTAAATTATAGGAATTTTCAATCATGTAGTGCAGGCAAAAAGTGAGCCTCATTTAATTTAGTAACTATTTTTTCCTCTCCTTTGACAAAGTACACTGTATTCACCCCAAACTGAAGTTTATCATACATGTTTAATAATTGTGATTATTTTAACCTACAAGAAGTATTTCTTTATTCAGTCTCACTAATCAGGCTTCTGTTCCCATATTTGCTCAGAAACTGAATTTTAACAAAGAAACAATATGTATGGTAATGGAAATAATCCTGCAAAAAAACATGATTCTCATATAGATTAGTTATTTTTAAATTTCTGCTATTGAAAATAAATTGTGCCTTTCTACAAATTAACTATGTGATCCCATTCAGCAAAAGTAGGTATTCACATTGACTTTCAAAGTACATTTAAATATTTGTGTCAAATTGCCACCAAATTTATTCCTCTATTGTTTGTTGTTCATTTGCTTTTCTCCTTTCTATTCAGTAACAAGTCACTGAAAAATCTTATCACTTTTTTTTAGAAAGATCTCCAAAATTGAAAATGATAGATATTAATTTGTATGGAACAAATATAAATTCTCTTAGGAATACAAAAAATAAGAGAAAATATTTTACACAACTGTTCACAAAATTTAAGTATGAAATTAATATCCAAAGTAAAATTGACCTATAGTAGTCTATATTGTATATACTATATATATGTATATATTTATGTATACTTATATAGTTACTATATATTTTGCATTTACAGATAAGGCTTTATATTTATATTTTTATTTACACACATTACTATCAGTACCAGTAAATAATCAATGTCTAAGTGTCAATTTGGGAAAATGTGTGACAGTCTTTTTTATTTTTTAACATAATTGAAAAGGGGGTGGTATATTATATCAAAATGAATGACTTTTTAAGGAAACAATTCAGTTTTTGTGTAAATGATTATTATAAACATCATTACTAAAGTAATAAGAGCAGATCTTCTGCCTTTTAGCATATGAAAGATTTTTCCTTTTGCAGTGGATAAATTATTGTCCATTTTGCTGGTATAAAACTTGTTATCTAAGTAAAGCTCAGTCCATAACGAACATTCACTCCTTCATTCAACAGATATTGATGGTGGTCACTAAATCCCAGACCCTGCTCTTGAGTCTGCAGACAAAGCAGTAAACAAAATAGACACATTCTGGGTAATCAGGCAGCTTTCATTCCTTTGGGAAGTCAGATGATAAACTAATTCAAGCACTGCTGGCATTGAGAAATTCAGCTTGGAAAGCATAAGACAGGGGATAGGCATTGCAAGTAATGTGGAGAGTGGTGGCACCTTCTAGTGAGGTGATCAGAAAAGGTTTCTCTGTTAGGGTGAAATTTCAGCAGAGACCTGAAGGTAGCAAGAGTGGTATCTGAGGGATGCGTGTTCCAGAAGGATCAAGGAGAAATTCCAAAACTCTGAGTGGGGAGCCTTACAGGGCAAGGAAGGAGGGCAGTGGGACTAAGTGCAGTGATTCAGGGGTCTGTAACCAGAGATGAGGTCAAAGATGCCGAGGAAGGACACATCATGGATAACCTTGAAAGCCTGTCCAAGGGCCTGAATTAGATGATGATAGGGAAGCTCCCAGGGACTTCATGTTTAAATTACCTTCACCCTTGTAAAGCCAGGATACTCTGGCTGTTCTGAGAAGAATAATGACTAGAAAGTGAGGATAAAAACAGATCAGTTAAGAAGTTACAGAAATAATCCAGGAAACTGATGAGGAGACAGGGACCTTGATATTTATAGCAATGGGGGTTGTGAGAAATGCTGAGATTCTGCCTAGATTTTAAAGGAACAACCAAAATAGAGTTTTGTAAGTATTCTGATCATCTGGTAAATGACAACAAGCACTTGAATGCATTTGTTTTCTATGTTGCAATTTTTAAAAATCTCTATATGAGGAGCCCCAGAGGCAATCCTTGACTAGTAACCTATTGTTTCTGCTGCATAAGAAAATTGCAGCCTGCAGAGTAGATCTTTTTAATCTTAAAAATAAATAAATAAATAACAATAACTCAGAAGAAAAAAGAATTAAAAAATAGACAATAACTCAGGAGGACATATTTGCAACAGAATTTTAAAATCACCTATCATCTGTTTGCCTACCTACCTGCTATACATGGTATATTGTGTGCATGTGTGTACACATACAGACATATAGTCATATGACTTGGTTAAACATGGCAGTATGATGACTTCATGCAAGTAAAATGAGAAAATATTCAGTAAAATAAAGCCCAAGGAAAACTCAAAATTAACAACTGCAGTTCTTCAGAAGTGTGTGTGAGGACTGATTTATAGAACGATCAGTACATATATTAAGTTCTCAGAAAAGTTTATCTTGCACTTACCATTGGGAGTTCTAGAAGAACTAGATGTATATTAACAGATACATATACAAACCTCAATAGCAGTGTTTCAGTTCCATGATGGTCTTTAAATGGTTTTTGAAAAATTCCCTTCCATATCTCAATATAAAATGGCAAAAAGAGTTTTGATGTAAAATCGAATTCATATAGGAATTATGCTGTTAAGTATACTAACTGAATTTAGAAAGTCCAAAAATACATATTCTACATTTGAATATATAGCTGTTCTCTTAACTTATTTTAGTTGCTTGGCTAACATTAGAGTATGATCGACTTTGTTTTGAAAGAGCTTTTTCTTTCCCTAGCTTACTTAAAAATAAATTAAAATGTGTAAACACATATCTCATTCTAGGTTCATGTCCAAAATATTTATTTTCTCTCCCTTTACTAGTTTCCCCTCTCTCTTGTTTGTCTATGGAGTGAGGGTCTAAGCAGATAAAAATGATGGTCAGGTTATGAGCTGAGAGGAATGAGAAAAAGGCATTTGTATTTAGTTCATCCTTTTTAACCTCAACTTAGATTCAGTTTATGAGCACAGTGACAGAATGCCATTTCACTGTGTCACTTTCTATTCAGAATAACATTATGAAATGTTATAAATAAGATGTCTGTTTAAAGATGCTGTTTTTAAAAAACTGCTCTTAGTCTACATGTATGTCATTGCATTGAGCAAACTATAAACAAATGTGTCTTACATTATGTCAAGTATTATAACAATAAAAACAATAAGAAAATCAGAATAAAAAACTTAAAATTTTTTTCATTCCATCTAAAAATTAAGAGATGGGCTATATTTAAAATGATAGAATAAGGTATTTTAAATTAAGCAATATCATTCTTACAGGAAAGTGGAATGAAATGTATTTTTAGTTAGTAGGGTTTTTTTTCTACTGAATGAGAATAAGTATGAGTTTGTTATATACTTACTAGCTTATTGAATATAAATATAAATAGAAAGTTACAAGAGTTAAAAATCATACGAGGTAAACAAAACTGAAATAGTCTCATAAATACAGAATGTGGTTTCCATAGAGTAAGGGGGATAGACAGATGGGTGAAATAGGTGAAGGGAAAAAAAGTTTGGTAAGAAAGTTTAGTATCTAGGTCAAGGTAATGGTTAACAAAAGTGTATAAGCATGTCAAAATTCATGAAGCTGTACACTAAGATTTGTGCATTTTATTGTATGTTCCTCAATAAAAAAAACATTCAAAGACAGAAAATACAAATATATTTATAGAAGTACTATGGTTTTCTTGGTACTGATTAAGAAATAAATAATTAAAATGGTGAGGGGAGCATTTAAATTATGCAAAAGGACAATTTTATTATCTTGCATAAGTTTTTATACAATCCTGTACTGTTTCTATAAAAAAAGCTTTTGTGAACTAATAAGGAAGAATAGCATTTTCTTAAAATAAAGAATGATTAAGATACATCCTCTATTTTTAGTAAGTGAAGCTATTTTGGAATTAAGAAACTCTTTACTATTTTGATGTTACCTGGCAACATTACTTCAAATAAACGTAACTGTCATCACATTGAATTCAAAGCAGAATAATTTTATTTTCTTTAAACAAAAAAGAGATAAAATACCTCATTCTTCACCAGAACCCATAAATAAATAGGCTATGCTCTCAACTGATCCCATCGGATGTTTGTATTTTACCTACACCCTGTTAGTCAGTAAAACTGTTTTCCTTTTTGCACTTAAATGGCAAAAAAGTTCACATCAAATGATTTGGTAGCATAGCACCATCATGTGGTTAGTTTTTGCATAACTCCTAAGGGAAAAAAATGAAAGCAAAATTTGGTATATTTTATATAGCCAAATATACACTTCAATTTATTAAGTTTATAAAAACTACTCTTTTATCCAGTCATCTATTGATATGGACATTTTGGTTGCTTTCATATGGTGGCTTTTGTAAACAATGTGACAAAAAACAGGGAGCTATGTGTCTTTTTGAATCAGGAATTTTGTTTTCTTTCAATAAATTCCTAGGAGTGGAATTACTGGGTTGTATGGTATTTCTGTTTTTAGTTTTTATTGGGACCTCCATACTGTTTTCAACAGTAGCTGCACCGATTTACATTCCCCAACAGTGTAGGAGGGTTCCTATTTCTCCATATCCTTGCCAACATTTGTTATTTCTTGTCTTTGGATAGGGGCCATTCTAACTGGTGCAAGGTGATATCTCATTGTGGCTTTAATTTGCATTTTTCTGATGATTAGTGGTATGGAGCATCTTTTCATGTGCCTGTTGGTCATATGTATTTCTTTTTTGGAAAAATGTCTTTTCATGTCCTCCACCCATTTTTTAATGGGGTTATTTGTTTTTTGGTGTTGGGTCATATGAGTTCTTTATATATTTGTGATGTTAACCCCTTATTGGATAAATCACTTATGAAATACCATATAATTTCACTTATTTATCTAATCTAAAACCAAAACAAAACAAAATGAATAAAACAGCAGTAAACTCATAGACACTGAGAAGTGACTGGTGGTTACCATGGGGGAGGGGGATAAAGAAGCACGAAAAACACTCAGTCATAATATAAATTGGTCACAGGGGTGGTAGTACAGCATGGAGAATACAGTGATGGTTCTGTAACATCTTTCTATGTTGACAGATAGGAACCACAATAGATGGGGTGAAGATTTAATAATGCAGGTAACTGGTAAACCACTATGCAGTACACTTGAAACTCATATAAGATTGTGTATCAACTATATATTTCATTTAAAAACAAAGAGTACTATTTTTAGCCAGTCTGATATGCCTAATTTTCAACTATGCATAGGCAGATTATCTGTTTTTGTTAATATTTTGTTCCTGGTTTTATAAATATTTACCTTCACCTTCTTTTTTAAACATCTTACTAACTTTCCTAATCAGTCTCATCAGCTCTAAATTTGCTCCTAAATTGACATAACCAAAGCAGATCATTTTGCTGCCTTGTAGGTATTACTGTGTGTTCCATAGTCTTTTTAAACTTAAAAGGTCCAAAGCCAAATTCCTTCTTTTCTCTCAACAAAAACTCTCCTGCGTATCCATTCTCCTTCCTGGATAAGGCCTCACTCACCTCCTCTCCAGTTTCTTAAACCAGAAATCTAGGCTTTTTTCTTGTGCTGCTTCCATCCATTGCCATCAACCTCATCTTGCCAAACAGGATGTGAAGCCCCACCACTGACTTCTTGTGAACGCAGGCTAAACTTTCCCCATCTCCTCCTCAAGGGCTGACTCACAACCCCTCACCCCTCCTCGTCTTACACATCTTCACCCAACTTACCCTTGCCTCCATGGGTGAATAGCTGAAACCTAACTCTGTCTTACTCTCATGCTAAAATCCTTTTTTTTGGTTCCCAGCACTGGTAAGATACATAGAAATCAGTGTATTTTTTAACATGATCTCCTGCATGCACACACACACATTGGCTGAATTCCAAATACACCAGATTCATTGCGATTTCTGCCAAGGATGTTGTGCTGTTCTTCCTTTTGCATCGAAGGCACTGCCCTACATGGGTATTTGAATTAATTATCTTAGTCTTTTTAACCTTTACCTCCCATAATTCATACCAAAGACTTCCATGAGTCTCTCAGGTAAAGCTGATCACTTCTTAACTTTCTTCCCGAGTGCCAGCATTTCTGTCAAAACACCTGTGAATCTTGTGGCATTCAGAATTTGAACACATCTCTTTGCTCCTCATATTTCAAGCCCCGAAAAGCTCTGTATCATATCTAAATTTGTGTTTCCATGATAAAGGGAATGCTTGACATGTACAAGGTGTTTAAGTTTTTCGTTGACCAAAACAAAAAATATATTGGTTTACTGTTGTAATTTATGATAAATTATATTTCCTAGTTCTCATATGCCATGCAAAGTTTAACATATTTTGTAAGTTATTTAGAAATTAGTGTTTAACTGATTATACAAATGGAAAATATGAAGTTCAGAGAAGAAAAATAACTTTTTCCAAGTCAAGTAAATTATATGTTCAAAGAGCCTAAACTTTCAGCTATTGCTAAGAACAATATATGTTAGAAGTAAAATGTGAGATTAGCCATTCAAGGAAGCTAAAAAAGTAGTTGACCACCCCAGATGGTCATGATTTATACTGAATGTGCATATAAAACATATTTCTTAAGCATTCATAATAGTTAATGAAATGTTATTGTATTTTTGGGGAAATTATCACCAAAACCCCTAAACTGGAAGAACTAGATGTTTCATCAATACCTTTTTTTTTGTCTTGTCTTAGTTACTGTATTTGTTCCGAAAATGAGTGTCACAAAAATATGGGCACAGAACTAATGCCCATTATTCTTAAGTTAATTCCTCAAAACTCCCCAAAATTTGCAGTGCTACAAAATCCTAGAGTTTATAACTTACCCACAGAAAAATTAAATGAATTTCTAGAAAACAGCACTACAACAAATTGATTTAGAGAGAAGTTGTGTAAAATGTATTTTCTTCACTGTAATATTTTTATTTATAAAACACTTTTGGTCTGATAATTCCATTACTGTTTGAAAATTTTTTTTTTTAGATTTTAAAACTGAAATACTGTTGATATTAGTCAAAAACTAAAAATCCAGGTTTTAAAACTGTCCATATTTGATTTTGTTTCTTTGTTATAAGGACATCCTCACTTAATAATATAATAACTTTTTTATCCATTACATAATTATTTTAGTATTTTTTAGGAAGTTGCTGAGTTGAATTTCTTCTTTAATGATAATGGGACACATCATTACCCATGACACACACAGCACATGTCTATTATCCAAGTTTTGTATTTTTCTGTAACACTTTCTACCACCCAACCTGCTACATATTTTATTCATCTTATTGTTATCCGTCACCTCCTAGAAAACAGGAAGCCCCAAGCAAGTGGCAATTTTTGTCTGTTTTGTTCAGTTCCATCATCTATAATGATGCCTAGAACATGGTAAGATGTCCACTAAATACTTATTAAAATGAGGAATAAAATGCCTCAGGGATTATGCTTGCTGACCTCCCCAAGGCTCATTTTCCCCTGACTTTTCCATGCTTGTTCTTCTCATTTCATTTCCATTATTCCTTCCTCAGAGATACACTTCCTATTTGTTGTTAGTACAGTCTGCCCGCTCCTGTCTTTCCATCTCATTACTCTGTTTTCCTAATACAGCTTACCACTACTGGAAAATTATGTATTTACTTATTTTTTTGTGATGGCATTCCCTCTCTACAGCATAAGGTCCATGATAAAATAGACTTCATTTATTAATCACTATATCCTCGTTTCCTGTTGTGTCACCCAGTAAAATGGAAATAATCACTTGATTCAATTTATGTGGATTTAAATTTATTTGAATATGTCAAAGAAGTAGGTGCAAACATCATCTATAGATGATTTACTCTGTGACTTGACTAGGGTATAGTTTTAGAATAATTTCTTATAGAATGGAAAAGTGCTAGCAACAAATTAATAAATAGACTACAATATTGAACATAAAACTAAGCTTTGGGAAGCTTGATTTTCCTTTAAAATGATGTTTGATGTGAAAGTCTTATCTTTGTAGTTCAACCTGGAGTAATAAACTTACTTTACAAGAGCTGTCCTAATGTCTTTTCATCATGGTTCAGCCTGGTATAAATCTGTTTTCTAATTGCTTGTCTTCAAAAGCATCTAGTCTGTTTCAGGTAAAAATACAGCCTTCAGTCTTTTAGATTCATTAACAATTCTCCTTTTCATTGGCGATGAAGACCTAATATATGACTGAAAAAGTAGAATCTTATTACTAAAGGACACATTTTATGAAGAGTGATGACTATACTGTGTTGGTGAAAATGATGCATGTTCATCATTAAAACTTGTAGCAATATAGAAAAGTGAAAAACTAAAACGGGAAGAAAGCACAGCTATTGTGGGTCAGAGTATGTTATAACTGGGCCCTCTGTTGAATCAAGGTATAGCCTGGAGCTAAAATCCGATCTGAGGCTTAGAAACCTTTTCTGAGCTTACCGTTGTTGGTGGAGTTTATTTCTTGCGGCTGTGTGACCAAGGTCCTCATTGTTTGCTGTGTACTGACCAAGACCCAGCAGCTCCCCATGGCATCCCTTTGACAATTGCCAGGTGGGTTCCTGCACTCCCACATCTACTTCTTCAACCATGAGGAAATAATATGCACTGCATCTTGCCTTTAAAGACTTTCATGGTTGGGTCTGATCACCCAAGTAAAATTTCCCTTTTAATTAATTCCATGTCAAATGATTATTGACCTTAATTACATTTGCATAATTTATTTTTCCATAAAACTTAACAAATTGCACGGGTGATATCCCATGCAATTCAAGATCCCTCAGACAGTGGAGGGCAGTAGATTATATATGAGTCACTGGGGGTGAAAGTCGGGGGACATCTTGGAATTCTGTCTACCAAAGCTGGTGTGTTTCAAATTCCTCAAAATTTAACGACAGCTGTCTGTCTCCACTCAACAGTACCTAGAAGCATGATGAGCCTGGAAGAGCCCAGAGAGTTATTCTTTTGTATTTTATGCCAAAACATGCTTATCCCTCTTTGAAGTGAGGAAATCATTTTGTATTTAAGATTTTATGTAGTTTTCATGACCTGGACCTTGGCAAAGTAAGAGCAGAGAAAGAGGCTAAAAACAAAAATGCAAAAAGGCAATATCTTGCCACTCCTCCTTTACACTCTGAAGGACAATTAAATATATCATACCCCACTTCTCCATAGTTACAATTTCTTACTGTACAACTCCCTGCAATGTGAATTGGTTTCTGAAATTTCTGGTCTCACTAACTTTCCTTTATTAAAACACTCTGAGGAATAAAGAGTCACTCATCTAAATTCTCTTTAATCAGGCATTTTCTTACTTTTCCAGAAAAGTTCATAAAATCTAATGGGCAGCAAGCAGTACCACAAATGTTTCTATCATTAGAGAGCTAAAATAGCTCAACTTCCTAATAATGGATTTCTGCCACAGAATAGGATTAATTTTCTAACAATAAAAAATCCTGTTTCTTCTTTACTTTTTTTCAAGTACTAGAGATTTTGGTGATGGTAAGGTTAGATGAATTTCATTCCTCAGCATCCTTCACCCCAAGAAGTGGAGGGTTGTCAGTCAGATGTGTTGAATAAAATCAATCAGAAAGAGATCAGTATTGATTCTCTTTGCTCTTTCTGAACTATACAGTTTTATAAAGTGGCATTACCTAAGGGCCAGGGTCATGAAGAATTAAGGCCACCTAGGATATTATTGTGCCATTTCTGTTCCAATTTTCTCCACTTCTTTGATCATGCCAGTATATAAGTTTTCGGTTATGAAAAGGTTCTTTCATCTCACTTTCTATCTCCCTGACTCCCAAATATTTGCCTGCTGTGATAGGCCAGAAGTTCTTAAAAGGAATAGACTATGTCTGATCTCCTAAAGAAAATTAGAAAAGGTTTCAGAATTCACCTTTTATTTCTAGGCTTGAAAAGGACTTTGAAGTGGGAATCAAGTCCATCAAATAGCTGTGACATGTTAATCAACTAGGCAAATAAAATTTAGAACTTTTCTAGAAAGAATTCACCTAATCATTACAGATAATCAGAGGCATTACAGGAACAACTGGTCTTAACTCCTTGATCTCTGAAGTTAACTTTTGGCCAAAATTGTTGTGTGTGTGAGCTAGGGCAGCTCAATTAGCTTTCTAGGCAAAAGGACCCAAGGAGATAAAAATCAACATAGTCTTACACTAGAAGTTGATGAACACTACAATAGAAAAATGATATTGTTGGTCATTCATAGAGCATTTGGACTTTACAAAAACAGAAAATATATTTTTCCATGTTTTTAAATTTGAATTATTTAGTGCAGCCCTCTAATTTTATACATTGGTCTCTCAGACATCTCTCAAGGCATCTGATTTCTCTTGAACTCTTCAAATGATTTAGTACTTCTTGAAACAGCTCGTTCATTAAACAAGATGACATGTTTCTCAATATTCTCTAAGTTTGCTGAATATAGAGAAAGAGCAAACTTTATTTGTCATCCCATCTTTCTGTTACCCAGGATGTAACCCATGTAGGCTATGATATCTTTGTCAGACCTTACCATGTAGACTATTGATATTTCAAAAATTAATTCAATTTAGAATGGTTTCATTTGTTAGAGATTTCTTCCCTTTTTAAAACTAAAGCTACCATTTTAATGATTTAAATAATTGTGAATTCTACTAAGAGACTATTAGAATAAGTCTTAACTGACATTCAATATGATAACCTTTCAATATTTGAAAATGTGTGTCTTGTATTACTTTGATCTTCATTTCAGGTTAAAAATTCTTGGAAATTGTAGCAGTTTTGTATTTATTTATTTATTTTTTGCTTGATTAATGCTTTGCCATCCCATTTTGACAATTGGTTGTCTTGAGCTTGATTTCTTTAACAAAATACAATAGTCAAGCTATGGGCTGATCAGATCAAGAGCATCACGGAACTATCTCCTCTCTTTTTCTAGATGTATTGTATTTCTATTCCTGTAACCAGTAACTCTAACATTAGTCATGGCATATTATGCATACAATTTTTCATTCTCATTGGCTTAAAGATAAATCAAAATTCCTAATAGGGAAGAGATAAAAATTAAAGAAAATCAATGTTATCTGAAAATAGGTATGAGGTGGTTAACTAAAAATACAGAAAGTAAACAAAAGCACAGAGTACAAAGCAGATAAAAACATGAATAAAACTTGACTGAATTGGATGAAATAAAGGGAATAATTGCAGGGAAAACAAATATAGATCCCCAAATGAAAATTACTATGAAAGAAATTTAATGTCAAGTTCATGAAGGTTGCTGTTTGCTTTTTAAAAACTCCATGGAATCGGGAGAGTTTTTGAGGATTTCATAGTGATTTTTAAATTTTCTTTTACCATCTTTGAGAAAATGCACAAACCAGAAATCTTGTCTTTAAAAGAGAGAAATATACCTCTTTTATTTTTCCTAGGTGTATTAAAGCAAAAAACAGAGGAATTAACCAGTCTTTGGAATCATACTAGAAGGAATTAATTTAGAAAACAATAACTTTTAAAGGTCCCAGAAAAATCTGTTGATGTTAATTTTATGTCATCTTGGTTTTTCATAGGTGATTAGAAATCAGAGCCACAAATATGTTCCACAATCTTATTTAACTGTATCATACATGTCTAAAGCCTTAATTATTAGTAAAATATCCTAACGTTTCATTTCAGTGCCTGCTAATATATACACAACACTGAGAACATGAGACAAAACCTCTTTTCATAATTGCCACTGTGCGTGTTTTTAAATCCTCATACAGCCCCTAGTAATTCCAAAGTGCTTGATAGAAAATTATATTATTGTTGAAATAAGAAAGTCGTTCACCAAAAAAACGTGTTTTGTCATATCACATTAATTGGAATATAGAGTATCTTCAACGACCCAATTTCAATTCCGTTGTTTTAATTACTGCTTAATTCCACTAGATGTCAGCATTGTATAAAAGCAGAAAATGCTTCCCTTAATATTTGTTCTTTTGCTGTTTTAACTGCTTATATAAAAGGAAAAATCCTTACCTAGCATGTATGTGCCTAGATAGGTCATTTTTAGTGTATGCAATTGATTATTATCTTTGCAAGTTATCCAGAATCTTCTAACAAGTGGGTGATAATTTCCTTTCCTTACCCACTAATTATAAAGGAAAATTAAATTTTGAAACCAATGCAATTGGTACTAACTTACAAATGCTCTGAAGGAATGTTCACATCTCTGCTACATTTCACGTGACTGTACCTCCTCATATATGATTTTCTCTCACTGCAGCAGTTAGATTTTGAAACAAAGAAGGCATATACTTTTAAAGTAGAAGCCTCCAACCTTCACCTTGACCACCGGTTTCACTCCGCGGGCCCTTTCAAAGACACAGCTACAGTGAAGATCAGTGTGCTGGACGTGGATGAGCCACCAGTTTTTAGCAAGCCGTTGTACACCATGGAGGTTTACGAGGACACCCCGATCGGGACCATCATTGGTGCTGTCACTGCCCAAGATCTCGATGTGGGCAGCAGTGCTGTTAGGTAAGAAAAGGAAACAAGTTCTTTTCTGGGTATAAGAAAAAGAAGGAAGGGGAAAAAATACTCTGTCCAAATCTGCATGAATGTTTTAGTTTTGCAATGTGATGCCTGATAATGTAATGACTTGACATGGCAAGTATGAGAGGTACAGTCATAGTACTGGAACAAAAACATATACTATCAATCCCTGCCACAGGGTTTAGCAGAGGTCTGATATTGGACATGTCACTCATGCTGACAAGTCTGTTTTTTTCATCTATAAATAAGGATTTAATAATACAACCTAAATGGATGATTTTCATAATCATTAATGATATTAAGATACTTTCAGAGTGCCTGGAATATAATAGACATTTAATGCCTATATATCAATTGTTCTAAAATCTCTACCCCGTACTCAAAAGTAGAGTTTAAAAAAGACAGTTTCATCATTTGCAATTTGCATTCCCTTTTTTCACTGTGACAATTGTGTATACTGATGAAGCACAATAAGGGTCTGTTGTAGGGTAAGATGAGATACGGAATTGCTCAAAGCCCAGACTTTGCAAGGAGCGCCTTTTGACATAAGGCTGGTGGGTAGTGAGTGAACAAAACAATCGTAGAGTAAGAAAATGGTCTGTCTCTCCTACTACCCCCAACCCGTAAATTACAGTTGGAATCTTGAGTCAATAGTGGGATTACCCTTTTCCTCACTTATACACAGATCCTGCAGTGTACTTTATCTGAGTCAGTTTGCTTCTTCTGTATGTTTAAATTTCTTGCCACATGCCCACATCTGGCATGCCTACAAAAGCTGAGAGACCAAGAGAATGAGAGAGAGAGAGAGGTGTGATTTGTCCTAAATCTTTCACCTCTAAAGTGTTAGACCTTAGTATACAAGCAGCAGACTGAAGAAAACATTAAGTGGGCTTTCAACGTGAAAAATATATCAGTTGACATAATGGAAAATACATAGACATAGAACTCGTAAGATTTTATCTCATGGGGTAATAAATGATAGAAAAAAATGGACCATTCAACAGTAACCTTAACACTTCATAGTATACAGGAAAATCTAAAGAAATGGCTTGAAAGCATGCAAACTCTGCCTTTGTATTTATCTGAATTCATTGCCCGAAGTGGTCTGAATGATTTCCTTCTTGAAGCATGTCTGTGATCAAGACAGAACTCCAGAGAAGAACATTTGTCTTGGGAAAGGGAAGAAAAATAGCAATTACTGGGCACTGCTACATGTCAGGTCAAATGCTGGCTAATTTACTCATTGACTTCTAGTTGTTCTACATGTCCATATTACAAGATGATTCACTTTCAGTTAAACTCCGGAAAACTGTATTTGTTGCAGTGTTTGTAGGGGCATTCTCAAGAATCTGCTACACTAGCAGTTGTTATATATTAACCTGTCATCATTCATCAGTTTTGTATCTGAGGGCGCTGCTTGTGCTATTGATAATTGTGTAAGTGGGAAATGCCTGGTGAGTAGATTTACAGGTAATTTCAAGAATATAAACAGTTATGGAAGAAATATTGGAGGTTGTAAAGAAAGTAATAAAAAGGTAAACAAATATGGATTGAAACGCTCTACAGTCCATAAATGAGAATTTTGGGACAGAGTGGAACCTGATATCTTAGAGAATACGCCAAGTTATTTAATTCACTATATGTTCTATTTTTGAAGACTGGTAAATGCTTGATGAGGTCAAAATATGAATAAAATAGGATTTTAATGCAATACTTGAAAAACAAAAAATCAAAGTCTGTAAGTAAAAATTACCACCTGGTAAAGTGAGAGGTACAAACTTCCAAATACAACACAATGATTAGAGTTATGACTGTGGGGTAGGAAAAAAAGGAAGGCAACATTTTAGAGAAATTGTCCAGCTACAAACCTGATGTTTTTTTTAATTACTCAGAAGCTAGTGTCTGAGAAGTGCTACTTTGTGTGAAATAAAATAGTATCTATCCCTAGTCTTACATCTAATGGACAGCATCCTTACTTGCTCAAGCTGTAGACACAGATGATCTAATTGATCCCCGTGAGGGATTTTCAAAAGACAGAGCTGCTTTTGAAACAGCATGAAAGCAGTCTTACTTCCCTGTCCTTGGAGTAAACAATAAGCTTGAACTGTGTCGGATGAGGAAATTTGGGGTATGAATCATATTTCCTTGATCTGAAAACATGTTTGCTCACTTAAGAATGATAGTAAAAATATGCTGTGAAAAATAAGCATAAAAATGTAAAATTACTCCATATGTTTAGGAATGCTCTGTTGGTTTTGTTTCCCTTTGCTCGATTGTCTTTTCACAGTGTTATTGTACAAGGTGTTATCTTAGGACCATGTTATTTCATACTGATGCATATTTATTAATATTATTATTTTATCCTCACTGAGTGCAGCAAAGAGCCAGAATGCAAAGACACTAACCAAAGACTGAAACAACTTAGAAGAAAGTTTATAGATGCAATCCTCTAAATATACTATATCTCTTCCCAAGCCACCGCCCTGAGCTTTATTTCTAGGTTTTGTTTCCTTTACTCTTCTAGCTGTTGCCCTCAGATGCACTGATGCCTGCCTCTAATGTTCTATATCCTTCGATCCTCTTTTATATAGTTCATGGGAATGACTTCTGGTGAGGAAAATGGAGGGCGAAGTGTACCCACCGCTAATGAGGGGGTAGGGGATTTCACAGCCACAGTCTCTGAAGTTTCGAATTCAGTGGATGATTCTGCTCAATATGTGCCACATAGTTCCAAACATATAAAAATCTTAGTCATCCTAGGAATAAATTTCAAAAGAAAACTTAATTTTGTACATAAAATGAGAATGGAAAATTCAACTTAAAACTCATTCCATGTAAGAAGTGTTGATGAGACTGATGATACACAACCTATTTTGTGCATATAAACTTTCATATATAAGTTCAAAATTATAGTAAGTAGAACAATTGACTAGTTTATTTTCCTTTTCTTTAAGGATATTTCCAACTAACACCCACCACTTAAAATCAAGTATGAAACTGATTAACAGATAAATTATCAGTTAACATAAGTAGAATATAATATTAAAATAACTGGTTGCTAAAATATAAAAGTCTATCTCTGTACTACTTAAAATTACCTTGTATCTCAAATCTGATCTATTTACCATACTTCAGAACAATTTATGTAATCAGTTGAAATTTATTTTTACATCATGGATTAAGAGACTACCATAGTAGCTGGTTTTCATTTGAGGGCCTTTTCCAATACATCAGAAATCTTATGTAGGCAAAAACTAGGCTCAACTACTAAACATGCTTAGGGGAGTGAGAGGAAAGGGAGGCCTAGTTTGTCAAGTGGCATATATATATATAATTTATTAGTAAATTATATATATAATTAAAATAAATTTAAATATCAAATTAAATGGTAAAAATAAAAATTTGGAAAATATCGCTCATTCTCTCTTTTTCACTTATTTATCAAGATTTTTGTGAAGACTAAATGAACTAAAAAGGTTTCGGTATAAAATGTTTTACTTTTTAATTTTTACAGACTTTTTATTTTAGAGCAATTTAGTGTCACAATAAAATATAGAGAAGGTACAGTGATTTCCCCTATACCCCCTGCCATCACGCATGCATATAGCTTTCTCCATTATCAATACCCTACACCAGAGTGGAGCATTAGTTAAAATCAATGAACGTACACCTTATAATCACCTAAAGTCCACAGTTTACTTTAGGATTCACTCTTAGCATTATACATTCTGTAGGGTTGAACAAATGTGTATTGACCTGTTTCCATCATTATGATATCATACAGAGCATTTTCACTGCCCTAAAAATCCTCTGTGCTCTGCTTATTCATCCCTCTCCCTCACTAATCTCTGGAAATAATTGATCTTTTTACTGTCTCCATAGTTCAGCTTTTCCAGAATGTCATATAGTTGGGGTCATACAGGGAGACTTTTCAGATTGGCTTCTTTCTCTTAGTAATATACATAAAGATTCCTCCATGTCTTGTCATGGCTTGATAGCTCTTTGTAGTGCCGAATAATATTCTGTTGTCTGGATATAGCCCAGTTTGTTTATCCTTTCACCTACTAAAGAACATCTTGAAATCTTTCAAGTTTTGGCAATTACTGATCAAGCTCTATAAAACCCACATACACTTAAATTTTTAATTCATTTGTGTCAATACCAAGGAGTGCAATTGCTGGATCGTATGGTAAGAGTATGTTTAGGTTTGTAAGCAGCCACTAAACTGTCTTCCAAAGTTGGGGTGCCATTTTGTATTCCAGCAGTGCAAACTAATATGAGTTCCTGTTGCTCCATGTCTTCACCAGCATTTGGTTTTGCCAGTGTTCCAGATTTTGGACATCCTCATAGGTGTGTAGTGGTACCTCATAGTTTTTTAAAATTTACATTTCCTTGATGATAGATGATGTGGAGCATCTTTACTTATGTTTATTGGCCATGGGTATATCTGCTTTGCTGAAATATTTGTTAAGGTATTTGACCCACTTTCTAATTGAGTTGTCTGTTTTTTATTGTTGAGTTTTTAGAATTCTTTTTTTTAAATCAATACAAACAAAATAAGCAGAGAATATAAGTAAAGGTGTTTCCTTTCTTTAGCATCTTCAATAACAGACAAGATCCCATGGTAAGAGGAAGATACTGGTGGATGAGTAACATGATAACTGCATGTCTGAAAATTACATGTACTCTATTTTCTCACAGGCAGTTGTTTCTGCTGAGTTTCTGGGCTGTGGCTACCCAAAGAAATCAAGGAGAGATTACAGATATGCAAATCAAGTCACTGATAACATTATACAACTCAGAATTAGCATTAAGAACTCTGAAAATGAGTTCATCAAAACAACTTTTTTCTTCACCTTTATTCACCCAATTCCATTCCCTCTAACTCAAATAGGTCACACTCTATTTAATTTCCTTCATCCCACACTTCTGCCATCCCATTGCCTATTCTAACTCATTTCTCCCAATATTGTTTTTTTATACCTTTTATATTTACTAAAGACATCATATAAAGTGTCATGGTACTTACTAGTTTTTGCTTGTTGCATAAATATGTATTCACTTAACTGTCATCCCCAAAATGTACAAAATGAAAAGTTGCTTGATAGTTGGGAATATTGCCTTGTTCTCTCACATGCCACATGCAAAATTTAATTTGATTTAAAAATTCTCCTGATGTAATATATTTATCTTAATATATAATGTCATGTAGAATATATATGTATATGTGTGTGTACATTTCCACATTAATTATAAGCAGGCTTAGATCTAGATCTAGATATTTAAACGTGATAGTTATTTTTTGTTTTTTAAGATTTTGAAGGCCTGGGTGTTTGGACATCTTTTTTATTAACATAGTGCAGGCAAGAGTTATACTTTCTTTTCCCTTCTTTCTTTCTTTTTTGTAAAGTAGTTTCTCAGTTCCTTCGCTTCAGTAAATGCTGCTAATGGAAGCTAAAATGCCATCAGTACATTTTCAAGTAGACTTAGCACAAAAATAAACTTTGGAAAAATAATTCTCTTGGGGGTCCTAACACTACAGATAACATAGTTGTGAAAAAGCCAAATTGGGCAAACTCCCTAGATAGTAACACAAAATAGCTATTACTGCAATGTCTAAATCCCACACTCCCTTTTATTTTTTCCCTGCGTTTTTTTGAAATACTCCATAATATCAGATTCTATCTGCTTTTTCTTCCCATGTCTACCATTTGTACACAATATCTGTTTTTTCACTTAACATTTTTCATATTGTTTATACACTTATGTTCCCTGCATCCTATCAAATGACCTAATAATTTACAATATATCTTTTAGTGGTACTTAATTTTAACTGTTGTTAAATACTAGTATCTCCATTTAGAATTAATCAAGAAATCCATGAAAGATGGTTTCTGATAAAGAGACTAGTAGACTCTTTTATTTAAGTGAGCTTTAAAAATGCTTCCTTATAAAGAGTCCAATTTCTTGTTTTGTAAAACTCAAATCACTCTTTCATATTCTAGTTTTTATTGTTCAAAAGAGAGCAAACTAATTTTATTTTATGGCCTATTTTCTGAGAAAATACTGAAGATTCACATAGCAATTGGGAGAAAGCATTTTATCCATAAGGTTATATAAAATATTCGTTAAGATAAAACAGTTAATCCTTTCTGATCACGGCTTACCTTACCTCTTTCCTTTAGCATTCACAATGTGAATTTCAGTACATATGTATATTTGCAAAAGACACATCTGGTAAAGGACTTTTCTCCAAAACATGCAAAGAATTCTCAAAAGTCTAAGATGGAGATTAAATAGTGTGACCTATTTTAATTAGAGGGAATGAAATTCTGTGAACAAAGGTGAAGAGAAAAGCTGAGTTTCGATGAACCTCATTTTCAGATTTCTTAATGCTAGTTCTGAGTTGCATAATGTATCAGTGACTTGATTTGTACATGTGTAATCTCCCCTTGATTTCCTTGGGTAGCCATAGCCCAGAAATTCAGCAGAAACAACCCCCAGTGAAGAAACGGAGTATACACAAGTTTCAGACATGCAGTTATCAAGTTAACTCATCCAATCAGTATCTTCCTCTTACAGTGGGATCTTATCTATTGTTGATGATACTAAAGAAAGGCATTTTTTACTTACTAGTATTCTCTGCTTATTTTGTTTGCATTGGAAATAAATAAGCATTCTGTCTAAACTTATATCAACTGAATGATTAAGAATAACCCATTTGAAAAGTTATTGATGGAGAATTTAACTCACTAAGGTGAGTGAGAAATTCCTTTGTGAATAAACTTCTTTAGCTTTCTCCCTCAAATGACCAACACATTGATAATCAGTAGGAAAGGAGATACTGCAAAGAACATATACCAAAATTAATAGGATTACTTATTTGCTTCAGTGGCAATTAACTGTCAGCATGTAGGGACGTTATAGTAACTAATTTCGGCTGAGCATTGTGGTCAGATTTGTTTAAGATTCAAAGCTGCTATTATTTTACAGAGGAAGAAACTGAGGCCCAGGGAGATCCAATTATGTCTTCAGTAGGGGTGAGAATAGGCTTTGAGTTTAGGCAACCAGATTATGGTCAAACTACTAATTGCTCTGCTGCTTAAGTTTGAGATATTCATATAAGTTTTTGAATTGCTTT
This sequence comes from Manis pentadactyla, assembly GCF_030020395.1. NCBI lineage: Eukaryota > Metazoa > Chordata > Mammalia > Pholidota > Manidae > Manis > Manis pentadactyla. The sequence continues at coordinate 124,483,795 of NC_080020.1, forward strand.
GTAATTTTAAGATTGTCAAAAATATAGTTAGAACTTCATAATTTATTAAAGAGATAAATTATTAAGCAAAATGGATACAAGGTCAAAACATGTCAGTAAATATGTATAATATTTGAGTTTTTGAAATACCACTACAGACTTTACTATGTGTCTGAGAGTATTCTAAACATTTTACATATGTTTCCCTGATGTAAACCTTAAAAGAACTTAAAATCTAAAAAAATGTTTAATTGAACTATGACAAGACTTACATAGGTCAGGCTGGAAATGCCAAAAAAAAAAAAAATACATGGTTGTTTTAATAACAGATTTTTTGTTGTTGTTATGTATGGGGAAAAAAATCTTATTATTTAAATCAGTACCTTACCTTTTATTTTCCTAGACAACCACAAAGTTCTTATAAGGTTTAGACATAACTAAGGATTTATAGACAACCGTAAATTGAATTATTGACAAATAATGGATATAACAAATTCTGTGGATTTGCGATACAGATATACAGTTTTAATTCTTATGAGCATGGGCTCTTGATAGCCAATAATGAATTTGCTTTTGCTTTTAAACAAATTTATATTATTCTAGTGATACATTGAAGAAAATCTCCACGGCATAGTGTCCAGATGTTTGGATCGTGAACTATTTTTGAGACTATCCCATTTGTTGCATGCAACCCCTCAAAATGATAAAATATCCAAGTCTAATATTTTTTATTAGTGACCTGAACTTTTTGGGTTTACCTTTTGCCTGACAGAGGTTCAGATTCTTTGCTTTATCTTGAAGTTCTGAGATAGTACCTTATATAGGGTGTAAATTTCATAGCTCTTTTTCTTTCTACAATTTCCCTGATCACTCTTAGAAAATAGCCCTTTTCTCATACTTATTTGAAATTTTTATTTTTATTTTTAAAAGATTAGTTCCTCTAGATATATATAATAAATAGATATGAAACCTTTCCCTTGTAAAATATTATAGTAATCAGGATCCAGTTCATAAGCTGCCTCAGACTTAGTGAGTTAAGCGAATGTGAATAGTTTTCAGACTGCAAGTGAGCTAAAGAGCAGATAAATTCCAAGGAGGATATACAAGCTTAATTATCAGAAGAAGTGAGCAATAAAAACTGTCTTTCAAATATGATATCTGCATTTGTATCTCAAATGGTAAATGCCCCTAATTAAAATGGCAACTTTCTTCAGAGTCATTTGACATGTCCTCTAAAGAGAATAAATAAATCCAACTGTGGCCTGAAACAACAGTCATTTGATTTAGTTAATGGGAGTAGTTATGATGAAGCCATAGAGAAAGGCTTCAGAATGTATTTCAGTGCTCAAAGGTATAAAATAAATAATTTCATCCTGGATTTGTGATCAGGTAATACTAACAAGAAGAGTCAACTGTTTCTGTAAAATAATTTAATTCATACATATGTGAAAGTCCAAAATATGGATAGAACAATATACTCAATGATAAATCTGCTACTCAAAAGCAATGTCCTGTACAATGAACAAAACCAAATCTGAAATATTCTCATTTGAGAGACTGTTAACACCATTTAAAATAGATTAAATAAAAAAAGATAAAAATAAGAAAATGGAATTTTGTAAGAAGGAAGCAATAAAGCTGCCCTGATTTGGCAAGGCTATGAGGCAAGGACATGAACAAAGGCATAAATACATTCTTTACTCAAGCAGGTGGTACTGTCTGCATTTTTTAGTAGATTAGAAAATTGAGTCTACATGTTTAATACTGAAGCTCTTACATGTAGAACCCCAATGTGATAACTCCTAAATTTGCCTAAACTCTACTTTCTTTTCATTAGAACTAACTGCTTCAAACCTCTGAAGAATAAACCATGGTCAAGTGTAAAGCTTTGGGGCAAATGAAAGTTGACATCCAGGTACATAAAAGTATACACAATCAGAAGACCATGTGTGACTTTAAAAATGACCAAGAAAAATGAGAAAAGATTAAGCAATTTGGAAGGACATAAAAATATAGTAACTATAACTTTAATAATATTAGATTATGATATATTTTTTCCTTTAGAGATCTATTTTAATCATATTGTATGTCTAGAGATGGAAAATTTAAGGACAGAAGAGTTATGCCTTTATTAATTCATTATAATTTAATAAAGTGCTTAGTTTCTTGTCAAACACAAGAGAAAAGCTATCTAAATTAAGGTATAACTTTCATTTAATTAAAGGTAAAGTTAGAATAACTAGGATGATTAAAAGAAAAAAATTTGAAAGTAGCTAATAGGATTTAGCTATTACTGCTTAACAAAGTTTAAGAAAAAAATAGGGATTTTTAAGAAAAGAACGTCATCATGATCGTTAGTGAAGGGATTACACTCTAACTTAGGTTCTTAGTAAAATGTTGTGGAAATAAACTGAACTGTATTTACTTTCATTTAATTATCTGCCACAAGGAAAGATTTTTAAAAAAATAATAAGAGAATGAAGAGATTTTTATCTATTATTATTACCTTAACGAAAGAATTATTTCTACCTTGACTTGAATCTTTACTCCTACATCTTTATTCCTTAAAGAATGAAATGTAGCATTTTTAGAGTAACTCTATACATACAAGTACTTTTTTACAAAACATGTTTGAGAATTGGGACGGGGTCAAAGTTACCTTTTCCTTTAACTGTGAGGAAGTTATTAGGCAAATTAAAAGAAATTATTTTAAGGGGAATGCTTACCTAATGAAGAAAATAGACTTTTTAAGGCAATTCTGAAAACTCATTTACAGAAAAGTAATTAAATTGTACTCAGTCAAGTGGTATGCTCAAATTAGCTTAATGCTTTAATTTTTTGTTTCTATTCAATTGCTAAAACAGGTTTCTTAGCAACAGTCACTTTGCGTACTTCTATGAACTACAGATTTGTTTCATTATTTATAGATCATAAAATTCCTTTTTTAAAAAATTTGGATCTCATCTACTCACCAAATAAGTGTATGACGACTCATACAAATTCTGTATATAAGGGTTTTCTCATTTAAACTGGCAAATCAAGCCAAATTAGACAGCTCACATTATACTACTGTGATCAGTTGCAGTTAAATTATCATTCTACCCTTAGATTGAATGTGAACTGTTGCAAGCCTAATACAAACATGTGATCATAAGCTCTAGAAAGGTGTACCTCATGAAAATGATCTAAACATTTTAAAACTGGGTCACGTCTTCTCTGAAAATGTCCAGGAAATGTAGAAGTAGTTTCACTGTCAGTTCGTTGATGATCATTTCTTATAAATGTCTCCTAATTGCTATATTGGACAAAATAATCACAATAAAAAGTAGTAGTCTCATATTTATCATTCAGAGACAAGGATCAGTTAGACACACAAAGGTGGGCTGTTAGGAAAATATGAGGACTTAGTTATAGACCTATAGTCTTGGAATCTGACCAACTATAAGAAGATGCTGAAGATGTTTAGTTGAGTAGAACATGTTCAAGTAAGTTTTAGCAGTTCTCTGGAAGTAGGCTGTAAGTTTCTCTGAGAGGGTAACATCTGGAGATACTGGGGTGCCAAACCTCAAATGGTTAGAGAGATACAAATTCAATGCTAGAAAAGAGTGAATGAGAGCCCACCCAAAACACCATTGTGTAAAATACTAGCCTGGTTATTTGTGTTCATGGTTTGTACTTCAGGGGTTTGAGTGGGGGTTTGTAGTTCAGGCATTTTAACGATAAAGTCTGTGTATATCACAGCTTGGTCCCAGGAATAAGCATGTGTTTGTATGTTGGGAGGACTTTTTTAAATTTGGGAAGTAATACAAACACACATACACAGTTCTATGGTTCTATGCTGAGACACATACAACTTATCTTATTTAATCTTTACAACAATACTCAGTGTTCCATTGTTAGGTGGGTATTATTTTCCAAATTTTATAGAAGAAAAGGAGAATGGGTATTAAAGGGAATGATTCCTAACCTAATCACACAAGATAAGGGAAGGAATTAATATATCACCCTAGTTTTTCTCTGTCCAAAATGTTCGTGTTCTTCATGCTATATTTCATTTCGTCCTAGTGGTGTTGATTTATGGAATACAAACTGTATGTTAGCATTAGTGTGAACTGACAAAATAAATGAAATTTGCTTACTAAGCTTGCAAGATATTAGATTTGGGTTGATAGATATAAAGAAACATAAAGCGAAGAAAAAGACAAATTATTTCATGTATGTTTTATGTAAGTCCTTAAATTTTTAAACATAGTATGAGAAAAACTTAAACTACAATTATAAATGACCTGTGTGTGTATGGTGACACAGGGTACAAAGGTACACTTGTGTTTGAGTCAGCTTGTGTATTATAACATATGCTGTAAGTATTAACTGGAAGTAAGGTGATCATTTATACCCCAACTGGGTCCGAGGGGTTTTCTACACCTCAGGATTTTCAGTACTGAAACTGAGAAGTCCTCAGCAAACCAGAAAGAGTAGATTATCCTAAGTGAGACATTCCTAAAGCCCTAAAAATGTTGCCTTCAAGTAGAAATATTTAACGATTATATAGGTGGAAATGATAGGATCTATGCATTGAATTCAATATAATATTTAAATAGTGGGTGCTATCTGCACATAACATCTCCGGTCCTTTGCAACACAAAGACTAATAAAGCTAGCCTCAAGTAACTTAAAGGGCCTTATGTAAGAAAGACAACACATGCACCAAAAGTATATAAGCTGTCTTCTATTTGCCAAAATCTAAATGTAACCTGGCCACAATGTAGCATCAAAAAAGGATCTGTTTATTGAAAAGATTTGCAAAGATCCAAATCAAGAAAAGCTTTAAAAACAACAGGCAATTTAATTCTAATGAATGGGAGAAGATGGGAATTTCAAAAACTGCTAGAGGTTCCACACAAATACTAGCAGCATGAGGAGCTCTGCAGACACACTCTCCAGTGAAACAAGGATAAATGGTGAAACAAAAATTTTTTAAATTAAAAACAACGATCTACTCTCTGGAAATATTCCTATGCACATACAGCAAATGAAGAAACATCTGTTCAAGAAGATCTAGTAAAACATGATAAGAGCAGCAAAATACTGTGGCATTTGCCCCAGGACCTGCTCCCCCTCTCCCACTCCCATCTCCCAGCCTCTGCTTGATGGAAATTCCACTCTGGGCAGGTGTGGTTGTGAAAGCGTGGCTCCCCTCCCCTCAGCTCTCAATCAGGGAATAATATTTTTCCAGGAGGTCTGCATTTCTCATCCTCTCCAACTCCAAGTTTGCAAAGGCCAACATCCTCGTGAGTGTGGGTGACATGCTGGCAGCTCACTTCTTCCACTCAACCCCACTCACAGAGTGGACGCTCTGTCCCCACCAGGCCCATAGATTGGACCCCGTCACTCTTGCCCCAGGTTGCTAGTTCCATTCCTGTAGAGCCAAAGGAAAGGATCATCCTGCCTTCATCCAGTACCTGGAGCAGCGGCTCAGAGAATTTCCCAGGGTACAAGAAGTCCATAAGGGTAGAGAACTCTGAAGCTCTTCCCAAAATGTTTACTTCATTTTTTTAGCTATACTAGACATAAAATTATAAAAGGTATTAATTATAACAATGTTTCATTGGGCTTTTGACTATATATATATAATATAGATAATATATATAGAAAAGCACATAAGTACAGAAGAGTAATACTCTTGTTTTATTGGAGTTGCTACTACGAAGTCTTAACAATTATGAATTGATGAAGAGTTAGTATGAATCTGATAAATTAATATATATATATGATAAAACCTAAAGCAGATAAGAAAATAACAAAAAAGCATAACAATCATTAAAAGAACTAATATCACACAACAAAATATTTCACTTAGTGCAGAAGAGACTAAAGCAGAGGAGAAATCCAAGAACTTGATACCATCATAATTTTTATCCTATGGAAGAGAAATTTCCACATAACTGGAGTCTACCCCTTTAGAGGAAAACATGCTGAGCCAATAGGTTTAAAATATTTCTTAAAAACTAACATCTTCCTGCACAACTCTATTCCAACATGACTGAATTATTCAGTTTAAAAGGGAGGCTTGTACGGTATGTGAATAAAGCTACTACTTAAAAAAGCTTAGGGAAAAAATAAAACGTATTTTTGAAAAGGGAGAACTTGCTGGAGTGCTTGGAGGAACGTGTGTTTGTTGAGGTCAGACAAGAATGCTAGTAGGAAACAATGATTGGAAAGCATTCTGTTGCATGCAAAGTAAGAGATACTGATTTCATTCTATTTAGTGAACAGTAATAACTTAATCTCAGTGCTTTAAGGTACCTTCAGAATCTCCAACTGCACACAAATTTGTCCCATCCCATCTGCACCAAGTATTTCCACAGTCAGTATTTGATTACCCCAGTGCCTACTGTTTTCTGAGGAAACCTGTACGACCTTGTGCAGCTTGAACATCAAAGTCCTTGTATGTTTATCTGAAATAATCATTCTTTTTATGGATTCCCTTCTCCTTGCCATGTGCATTCTACTGAAATATAAGAAGGAAATGTAATACCTGCTTCCCATGGGCATCCTTATCAAACTAATGGCAGCTAGAGTCTTGTGTCTTCTTTCCCTAAATTGCTTATTCCCTAGTTATTTCAACTACTCTTCACAACCCATTGAATCAAATCTCTTTATAGCTCTAGTGACTCTCTTTGTCTCTTGGCAAGATTCTGGTGTACATAAAAAGTTTACTGCCTTGTCCTTTCAAATACGTATACCATATGCCTTAAAAGTGGTAAACTTTTCATTTGTACCCTAATTATAGCCTCTGATAATGTTCATTACACACAGGATCATGTCGCACCTCATATGATTTATGAGGCCCTCCTTAACCTGAATCACTTTTTTTTCTTGTTATTTTGCCTCTCAGATATTTTTCTATAATCCTAGACACCTTAGAATTCCCCACACATACTGCATGCTTCTGCCTCGGCTGCTGCAGCTTCCTGAGATGCTTTTCCTCCTCTCCTCCCTTTGCTTGCTTCACTCTTCTCCTAAATATTCCTGTGTAGCCGTCTAATGTCAGCCAAATATCACATGCAGGGAGCTTTGCCTGAACCAATAGATGTCAAACTGGGCATGTTTTCTCTGCATTCCTGTAGTGTTTTCTCTGCCCATCAGGCATTGAAATTGTGTATGTTGTCCCCAACGGGACTCTTTATCGGTGGGCATCAAACTTTACTTCTTTTTAATGTATCTTGACCCTAGTACAGTGACTAGTGCATGGCAGACTACTCAGCCAACATTTAACACCTCATTGAACCCACTTAGTCTACACCATCAATTCTTCCAGAAATGCTATAGTCACTAAGGAGATTCAGTAGCAATGTTCTCCTTAAATAAGGCACGTGCTCCAGTTGAATAAAAGTGCTGAAGGTGGGTATTGTGAGAAAATGCTTTCTCATTCAGAAAAGGAGATTATGCACTTGAAATAATTGATCTCATTGCATCCTGTGCTCCCTGACTTTGAAATGTGCCTTGACTCGGTTCATAATTTTTGAGAGTATTCCTTTGAGGCAGGATTCTACACTGAAATCACAAGGCATCAGTGCATTTTCACCTCTCCAATCGACAACAGAAATATCAAAGGCAGATTAACAGCATCATTCATATGCTGATCCTATTAGCTACTAACAAATATTGGCAACTTAGGAGTTACACATTTCATCCAACAAGGCAAACTAGTCTTGGTCTAGGGCTGCAATGACATGCAGACTGACCCAGTTTTAAATGGTAAGTTTGTCAAAATAATACCTTGCTTCTTTGAAATGCATTCCTTAACTAATTTTTTACAAACAAAAAAGGGATACTTATCTTTGACCTAGGGAATAGGATGGTCTGACTACAATGATGTCATCTGCTCTCTGCCACTGTTTAAATGACCTGGCCTTGATTCCCAGACTAGAATAATGACAATAAATATATTGCATATTGAGCCCTTTGTTAGCAGAGGCCGTTCACAGAAAACATCTTATTTAAAATTTGTAAGCCTATGTTAATGATAATTATGTGGAAAACATTGAGAACCTGGTCAAATATTAAAACTTCAAATAGCCACCAGAGTTCCAATTTCCTTGCTCTCTGAACTTCGGCAGATTCCTTAATGTCTCTATGCTTCAGTTTCCTCATATGTAAAATGGAGGGATTAATAATACTTATTGCTTTAGGGCTATTGTGGGGATTTAATAAGTTAATATATGTATTTAGAACAATATCTAGTATAGTCTATTATTATGATGATTGAAAACATGTTTGAAAAGTAATTTTACATATTTCCTTCTATATGTCACTGTTATCTAGACTTCTATAAATGCAATTTCTGTCCTTTTATCCACTTTATTGGAAATTTTAGCCCAGTTGCTTCACATAAAGAAGACAACATCTGTTCCTATGAAGGTTAGCTAATAAAGAAGATAAAGAGACATTATTAGCCAAGGTCACTATTTTTTTTTTTTTAGAAAATTGTCCTGATAAATAGAGCAATAAACCAACAGTGGCTATTTTATATGTGTTTGAGGAAAATATTTCTGTACAATTACCACACTGTCAGTTTAAAAATTTCCTTTTAGTTTCCGTAATACTGATTCTTTTTCTATCCATGTAAACAAAAAATCTACCTCTATTTGGCCAGATGCCTCCCCACCCACAGCTCTTTCCATAGCCACCATTAAGGAATCCTTTACTGCTTGAAAAACTTTTAATATTCAGCAGGTTAAGGTAACCCCTGGTCAGCTTTAGAATTTTAGTCTCTGCTGAGCTTTCAAGATGTCAAGACCCTAAAATAATATGAACAGCAGGAGTACTAAATCTTTCATTATTTCCAGTTTCCCCTCGAGCATACTGACTTTGCAATAAAGAAGCTGTCATTTACACTCTTCTTTATTGCAAGGTGGGTAATAGCTACAGGGAGAAAAATAAGGAACTGTGTCAAGTTAGTCTGACTGCCATTATGATTAATGTGTAATCATTGCATATTTGCATCTGCTCTTTCTATGTACAGGTACTTCATAGATTGGAAGAGTGATGGGAACAGCTACTTTACAATAGATGGAACGGAAGGAACCATCGCCACTAATGAATTACTAGACAGAGAAAGCACGGCGCAGTATAATTTCTCCATAATTGCGAGTAAAGTTAGTAAGTATGGCATTACAGAATCAATGTTCTCCTGCAGTTCTTTGCATTTGACACTCTTAAATGAGTCCCTGCTGAGCTGTTTTTCATTTTTGGACTGACAGCTGAGTGGTCTCCTGAGGAAACTCAGAAACCTGTTCCTTTTCCTTGTAGCATAAGTCCAGAGAAATGGTGACAGCTGCCAATGAGCCTGTTTGCAGGACTGCATGAATATCTAGTAGTGCATTTCATTGTGTGACCTCATTTTTTTCCACACTGTAGCCTCAACTAGCCACCAGAGTTCCAGCTTCTCTTCCACATCAGATCTGTGTGTATATTATTGGGAGCTTCATAGGTTAGGCAGGAGGAATAATTATCACTTAAAATCACCTATTTGGAAATCTTTCCTGAAATTGAAGACAGCATTGTAAAAATCACCTCTCTTCCTTCTCTCTCCTTTAATTTTATTATGAATATCACTGCAAAATATACAGGAGTGATAAGACCAATTCTTCAAGGAATCATTCAGAATCTCTAGGATTGTTATGAATGATTCCTTGTGTTGATTTCTGCTTGGTCCAGAAGAGAATCCTATAGACTGAAAGTGATTATAGGTTTTTATTTGTTTGGCTGGAAGATCAAGGATGTTCTTACAACTTCCTAAGGTAACAGAGTAGTGTGGGGGGACATTTGGCTGTCACCAAAGTCATTGATAACCAAAGTCCTTCTTACCAGTCCTTCTACTTACGGTCTCTTGAAAGATATGGGGAAATTCTTCCCTAGTATCTTTCTGTTGCTTCTTATTCATTTTAGTTTTTGCATGTAGTACAAATACTTTGGCAGCTAATTTCACATTTTAGTGCAGGGAAGAGCTAACTGAATATTTCTGTTGAGGGGTTTTTAATCAATCTTAACTCAGTGGGGTGTAAATACGAAACAGGTTTGTTTATCTTTAACAACTGCTTCCCTGATGTGAATAGTCAGACACTTATTCCCAGGCCTTAATGACATCGTTAGCTCATTTCACTACTTTTAAATTATTCTGATCATTAAAGGTAAGCCTGACAGAAAAGTACATGAAGCTTCTCTCTTGTCCTTTGGAACACTGCCCCTTCATGTAAGAAGGCTGACTACCCTGTGGCTGTCGTACTAGAGGGATCACATGTTGGTGATCAGGTTGACGTCCCAACTCAGCTCAGCCTTCCAACTCTACCTGTTGGATATGTGTTGGATGTGTGAGTGAAACTGTCTTGAACTCTCTGGTCAAGGCCACTTGGCAGCTGAATACTACAATGTAACTTCTGACAATACTATGTGAAGTGGAATATACTGCCAGCCAGATCCAGACCAGATTTTTACCCACAAAATTGTTAGACATACTGGCCTGTAATTATTTCAAGCAATGACATTTTAGGGTTGATTTTTGTTACATGCCAATAGATAACTGCGGAACTCGGTGACATTCTAAGTTCAAACTGTGATTCCTTGCTGATGGGGATACAGATTCTTGTGTCAATTTCTTGGAGTAGGAAAGAGAGAAAGGAATACCAATGCACAGTTTTCTCTAATCTGTCCCCATATGCTGCTCCATTGGTTGCTATTGATTTCAGGGCCAAAATGGACTGGCAGTAAAGGCAGTTGCTCCAATACTGTCTTCTTACATGATTTTTGAGTTAACTAATATTGGGGTTTGGGGCATCCCATCTGTGTAGGAACTTGAAATAGGCACCCAGTGTTAGACCTTTCAGCTTCTTAATACTAGGGTCCCCTTGAACAGCAGGTGGCCTTCTTGGGTGAGGTCATATGTCTCAATTTTAGCTTTATGTGATGCCCACTTGACCCTGAAGAAATTCTGCTGCATGTGGGCTTTCTCTGTCCTGTCATCTCCTTTCAAATTTGCCCTCTTTGCTCAGGCTTTAAGAGCAGATCATCCAGTCAGTTGCCTGAGCAGATGTATTATCAGGAGAACAAAATGCTAGTCTCCCCTTTTTCAGAGTACACTTCTCTTTATATTATTTTCCTGAGCTCTCTTTTCACAGTGGCATCTTTTTCCCTCCTGTGCCATATCCTGTTATAGTTACATATGTTATACATCATTCCTTTCATGCCAACTTTCAATTATTCACTCAATCAGAACATTGGGGATTGCTTAACCATATTGTAGGTAGAAAATAAACTTCAGTTTCCTAAGATCGTTGGCAAGTACAGTGAAAATGACTTGTCTGAGTTCTGGAGTGTAAAGCTTCTCTGAGCCCTGTTACATTCAGTTGGACATAGTAAGTGGCAACTTTCCAGAGGCAGTCTCATCAAATAACTTCTATTTATCAAAGACATATCATTCATAATAAAAGAGTATTCATTAGAAAACTATCTAATTCAACCTACACCTTCCTGTTAATGCACATGCAAAACGTGCATATTTTTTGCAGTAAGAATAGTAGGGTCTTGCACTTTAAATGAAGATGAGAGTCTGTGGATAGTTCATTGATCACCTGTATAGCAGCTCTGGAAGGACTCTTTCTCTCCAGAGGAAGGACTCTTTCCCTACCTAGGCCACCAAGCCATCAAAATGGTATAAAGGCACTTGTAGTAACAGGGCTCATATATCCAGTTGGAACATTGAGCTTCAGCCATTTGGAAAATGGAAGAAAACTATGTCCTCTTACTCTGGAAGTATGGTCACTGATCCTCAAAAGCTTAGATTTTTCAAATTTAGGGAGCCCTGTTTTTTAAATTACCAATATGATTAGGGCATGTGCTGCCTCTGCTACTCCAAACCAATGGCTGTAGTTTTTACCTAAATGGAAATTAAGAAAACGTAGTATATGGATTCTCCTAAGTTATGTTGGCCTTTACTGGCATATTTGCAGAATTGGGACTTAGACACATAATCCATATATATATATATTTGGAATATATATATTTGGAAATATTTGTTGGCATCACTGTTATATGGCAGATATAACAGTGATGCCAACAAATATTTCCAAAATATCTACCCCTGGTCTATTCCAGTATATATTCAAAAGACCACTGTGCAGGTTTCAGAGCTTTCAAGGAATTCTGTTGGACTAAACACTATCTGTGTTTAAAATTAATAAGTATAGAGAAGATAAACATATACTATGTGGTAATTAAAAAGTCTACAATAAGAATAGCTTATTGTGGGCTTTATTTGCTTGAATCCACAGAGTTTAAAAGCAAACTTTATTCATATTTTAATGCAGAGTGAAGTTTGCATTGATCATACTAGCAGCTGAGAAGGAAATTGTCATCATAGTGAATTACTGAGAAATAAACAGTCCACCCTTGCCCTGCCAAAAGAACAAAATTGTATAATTATACTTTATTACAGATTGTACTAGCATATGTTTTGACCCTGACCCTTCTATAAAACTCCAAGGTGAAATGAAATGGTACAATGATTGAACAACTTCCAATTAGTTAAAAAGCAGTCATTAATCAGTGCCACTGTGGTTGGAGGTCCTAATATTTTACTGGACTCCTAATAATTATTGTATACATTACTGCTTTTCCATTTTTATTATATTAATCTTGAGAATTTTAAGGGACAGAAGCCCCCAAATTTTTAAAAAATTATCAGAAACATACAACATGAGAATATTTCTAATTTAGGGATTATTTTTGTAATTGTATTGTTATTTTGGTATTACTATAACAAATAACATTAGGTAAAGATTACTAACAATAACTTCATTAAAGCCCTAAAATAAATTTCATATGATTATAAAATAAGTGAATGATACCAGAGACAATTCTTCTTTTCACATAATTCTCCAGACGGTAATGGATTGTTTCCATTCATTGTTGAATAAGTCAAAAATCAGTAGATTAACTTACTAAATGCTTTATTTGGAGAAAATTGTGCATGTAAATAAATAATTATGAGTTGGGATTAAATTGTTTGGTAATTAATTTTTAGGTTACTTGGTATATAGAGCAATTTTGTTATAACTTCTTTTTACTCCAACATAATATTAGTGATATCATTTTCAAATGTACAGAAGAATCAAACTGGGATTGCTATCCATAATTCAGGATCAACATAAATTCATTTATTTGTCATTATAAACTTTCAAAGCACTATTTGTTGTGGGTTATGAGAAAACTAAGACTAAAGTCTGTTTTCAAAGATATTAAAGTTTAGGAGTAGTTAGAAATTGACCAAAATAGATAATGTTAGTAAGTTATAACTATGAAAATTATGCTGAATTCCAGGGATTTTAGGTTTATGTGTACTCCATATAACCCCCAGGGGGAGGTTGCAAAATGTTAGGTCTAATCAGAGGGTGGTCATTAGCGATGAAGGATTTAAATACAAATAAATACATTTTGTGGTAAATTTTATGAAGATTGCCATCTGCCTGTATACCAATTAGCCATGAATTATGTTCTTAGACCAACTGAGAAGAAAGTTCCTAATTTTTCTATAATAATAATAATAACAAATTAAGTAAACTCTTCTAAATTACTTTATATACAAGGTATTATTGTCCATATTGTAGGAGTGAGGAAATGGAGGCTCAGAGATATTAATTTGTAGCTCAGTGTCACACAGTGAATGATGACCAACCTCAGACTGGAGTCCTGGACCCTCTCACTCAAAAACGTAATTTTACAGGGACAAATATTAATTTGCTTATGCTTCATTATACTTATTTTAAATAAGTTAGTAATAGACCAAGGTCATGGTGATTTTCACATGCATGGATAATTAAAGTACAATATAGTAAAAAATTATATATACATTTACAGTGTACATATTAATGAAATATTGCTAGTCTGAATATCTATCTATTTATCATCTATCATCCATCATATTTAAGCTTGTTAGAGTGATTATCTATTAGAATTCTATAGTGAATTTGTATTTTGGTAATAAAATACAATAACAAAATATGAAAATAGGGAAATACATGAGCAATATATTATGTGCATGACCATGGTGTAATTAGCTAGATTTCTATCTGTGCCCCACAATTATATATTACTAGATCAGCTACAACAGGAATTCCCAGTGATTTCATTTTGAAGGCTCCTTTTTGATAATTTATTCCTACACTGAAAGATTTAGTCTATACTACATTGCCTCCTACCTGCTGACTGTCCTCAAGGACAATGCCTTCCCAAGTGCCAAGACCGCTAAAAAAATGCTGGACAATGTGGACAATGAGGGCATCAAGGCAATGACAACAGTTCAACATGGTCATTGATGAGCTGAATGAAGACGTCATTGCAGCCTGCTGACTAGTGGGCTGGAGGCTCCTCCTCCATCCAGGGCTCTGCAGCCACAGTAGAGAAGAAAACAGAACAGAAAAAGTAGTTGGAGGAATTGATGAGGACATGAGATTTGGCTTCTTCAATTAGAGCCCTGCTTCCCTGCCGAAGTGATGAGATGTCATTTCTGACATCATTGGGTACCACTTTTGCCACATTCTATTCAGTAGAAGCAAGTCAAGATAGATTCAGTAGAAGCAAGGGTGCTTAGAGGGAAACAGAGAAAATGCGTTCTGAAAGGAAGGCCTGAGATTTCTCTTAGCAGTTTCCAAATATATGATAAAGTGTTATTAAGTAAACTCACCATGCTGTATATTACATCCCCATACTTGTTTATTTAATAACTGTAAGTCTGTACTTTTTGACCCCTTCACCATTTGGCCTAACCCCCACCTTCTACCTCTGACAACCACCTCCCAATATATACAAATATTGAATCATTATCTTGTACACCTGAACCTCATATGGTGTTATATGTCAATTGTATCTCAGTTTAAATTTTTAAAAGGGTGCCTGAGGCCTAATCAAACTGAACCTTAAATGCTTCCCTGAGAAGATGCAAAGCTTTTCAGGTCGGCAAATAAGCCAATTTTCATTCATGTTGTTTCTACTAAGCATCCCCAGCTAAACATATGCCCAACAGGATATAGATCACTTCCCCAACTTTTCCCATCTGGTGAGTTTGGAAGGTAATTATGCTCCTGGACCTGCATTCTTATTAGCCAGTGCTGACTGGCTTATATTTATCTACCTTATATGTTTAACCTTACCAGAATCAAGGGACAAGGTTTAGTCTTTTAATTTTAGTCTATCAGTGTTTGAGCAGGAGACACTCCTCCCTAATTTGGCCAGTCTTTTGTCATCAAGGTATTATAAGATCTGTGCACATTAAATAAGAATAAGTGTACTTTGTTGGCCCTTTCTTCTGTGCTACTGTTCTACAACTTCTCAACCATGGTCACCAGCATTAAAATTACATGGAAAAGTTTTAAAGGAGATTCCTGGACCCCATTCAAGACATTGAGTCAGAATTTCTGGGAGAATTGCCAAGAAATCTCCATTTTAAACAAGCAGCCTAGGTAATTCTAATGGACAGTCTAATGATTTTGGAACCAACATGCCAAATTATCCAGGGTCCTAAAGATAAGCATGGATTTAGGGGAACAAAACAGCGGAATCAGTTACCTGAGTAAACATACTTATGCAGATAGTGCAGTTGACTTCTGAGGACTGAATATAACTGTTGGTTCCAATTCTAGATTGAAGTCACTTTTGCTTTCTTCAATTGATCAAATAATCCCTTTCTCTTACTTACAGATATGCCTTGCTATGTATGTATGAGTCTAGGTAGTTTATCTAATTTCCTTTTCTTATTTCTAATTTTCTTTCTTTTTCTCAGGTTATATGAAACTATTTTGTATTCTCAAATAAAGGTAAATTTGATTTATACTAGTACTGGAACCATTTCAGTAGTGCTTGTAAGAGTAATACTTTGAAGAGAAAATCATTTGTAAATATTTACACCATTTCATAAAGACTTGCATCATACACATGACAATAATAATCATAACACCACCATAATCATCAATTTAATTTAGAAATGATACAATTTTTCTATTAGATGCTGTACAAATATAATGGAATCCAAATTTACATTGTGATGGCTTATATTTGATTTTTAACTTTAAACTGCTTGTGGTTACATTACCATAATCAAAGTGCTTAGGAGAAGTTTAAGTCAGTATTATTGCTCCATCAAAGTCACATATATGACAATAATACAAGGCTTGTTCTTTTCTTAATTAATACATTTTTCTCAGGAAATTAAAACTACATGATGAACTTTTAATGTAAAGATCGAAATTAGAGAAAAAAATTATATTTAGTTATACACAGAAAATTCCTTTTTCCATCACATCCCCAAAATGTAATTCATAACTAGGAAACATTTTTATGTGGAAAATGTTATTTTACTGATATGCATTATATTGTGTCTCAAATACGTGGATAGTGATTCCCTCAATTATGAACCTCTTGGTATCAAGGACTTTATCTTATATATCTTTGATGCCGTGGTCTATCATGCTCTCTGAAACATATGGATATATACCTTATGAATGAATAAATTGTGAGTAGATTTATACTTGTGTGAAATAAATATTACATATTCAGTGAGAAATATTAGATCACAACTTTTATTTACATTTTTACAGAAATTTATAATGATCACAAATATAAATGTAACGGTATCATTTTATTACTCATTTATTTATTTGTTCCTTGACATGTATTGAATGCTATCCTTTGTGCTTAGGGCATATGATTTATAAAGTATAAAAATATCTTCCTCAGATGTGCTTACTAATGGGCATCAGACTTTGTAAACCAGCAAAAAGGATACCATGTAGTAAGGTTAGCATGGAAAATAAGCAATTAAGCAGGGCTTTATGGGAGCACACTGAAAGGTAGGAGCAAAATCCTTCATAAGAAGGCCATCTAATACTGACGGTAAAAGATTAGTATGGAAATAGTGAAAGGAGGGTAAAAAGGTATTCTAGGTGGTAGAAATGGCATAAGCTAACCTAAGCTCAAGGAGTGGAATAAAGCATAAGATGCTCAAAGCAATATAAAGTTATTGAGTATAGGAAGGGGAAGAAATGGCAGATGAATAAAGGTAGAACTCCTCTGTGCGTGTCTGTGTTTCTCATTCTCTATCTCTCTGTTTCTGTCTCTCTGTCTGTGTTGGTCTCTCTCCCTCCCTATGCTTCTCTCTTCCCAGTCATCCTCTCCCACTATATGGCGGTGTTTTTTTCCCCTTCTTTTCCAAGATATTAAAATGATTTGATTTTATCCTGAAGTAAATAGGTAAACATTGAAGAGATAAAATCAAAGAGAGAGCTTGGTCTGACTGGTATTTTTGAAAATTTATGTTGACTGCAGAATGGTGAAAGGATTAGAGGAAAGCAGCCTTCGAAAATAGCAGAAAAAATAGTAGAAATATTTCGTGGTAATCTAAGACAGAAACTTTGATGACTGATAGAGTAATGGCACGAGTGATAAAAAGAGAGAAATTTGAGAGAAAGTTTAGAGGTGAAAATCCTGAGAATTGATATTGAGTGGTTGTGGGAGTGAGGTGAATGAGGCATCACCTTGTGGTCAGGCTTGCAGATAGACAGCAGTGGGCTCAGGTAATCATGAACAGAGAGACATTTAGGAGATAGAAAGAACATTTTGG
The DNA here is from genome assembly GCF_030020395.1 of Manis pentadactyla. Classification (NCBI taxonomy): domain Eukaryota; kingdom Metazoa; phylum Chordata; class Mammalia; order Pholidota; family Manidae; genus Manis; species Manis pentadactyla. Next base: position 124,501,448 of record NC_080020.1, read on the forward strand.
TCACCTACTGGGATGAGGCCCTTAGGATAAAGGAAGGGTAGAGGATAAAACATAGCTTTGTATTTTGTGTATTATATTCTTATAGCTTTTATAGCTTAGTTGACTATAATGAATAGAAAATAGAAAATAATCACAGATTATTAACAATTTATTATATTTTTGCAAGTACATGTTTCAGAAATATGCTTGTTTACTAGCATCTATTAACTATTTGTATAAAATCATCTATTTTTTATTAAATCAATAATGGGTTTTACATGTTTTCAAAGAGCTGACTTAATTTTGCTGATTATATTGAAAAGGTAACTTGAGAAGAAAATTTAAAATTTTAGATAGTTTAATATAAAGTGAAATAACATCTAAATTTAAGTCTTGTTGATGATAGGTGAATTCATGGAACATATTTTGATTTGCATGTTGGCAGTGGGTCATGATTTGAAGAGGTTTCCTGTTATATCATCTATATTTAACTTACTGTTGCTTCTCAGTTCAGTGTGATTTTGAAAGTATATTCATTGATATATTCAATTTGCTAGCATGTACTAGGAACCATAGTAAGTCTTAGAGATTTAAAGATGATAGGCTGTAGTTCCAGCTCTTAAGAAACTCAGAATATCTAAAGCTTTATGTTATTGCAAATATTTAAAATCAATGCAAGTTTTTCTACTGTTTTCATTGGGGAAAAATATGATTCGGGATATTTTAAAGATTTTTTTCTTTGGATCACCTTTTGTTACCAATATCATACAAGGTAATATTTGACTTTAGCATAGATATATATGAATAATTTAAATCCCCTTTATGGATTGCTCAGTCTAACTCCAGATCATACTACTGTAATTTAACAGAGCTATTACTATGTATAGTTTATCTTAACTTGTAATTTAAAAGTGAAATGATTTAAAGAGAAAAGACAAAAAAGCCTGTGATATTTATTCACTGTATCTTGCTCAGTTTGCAGTATAACTCAGGTTATCTGGCATAAAAAGCTAAGATTCTATACTTGGAGTTGTTATAGCTGCAATTCAGTGCAGTCACAAAATGAACTTTTAACTCCTGCAGTTATTCAAAGGGCTAATGTCACTTTTAAATAAGGAAGCCTAATAGCTCCAGTGTATTTCAACATACTAGGAACATTGTGTTTGCTGGTACTTTATGGTTTGCAAAACATATTCAATTACATTTATCATTTGGTTCTTGGAAACATTCTATCAGTTGGCCAAAATTTATTGAGCATTTAATATGTGCTTTTTATAAAAGGAAAAAACTACCTTGACCCTTGAACAGAAACCTAGCATCCTCACAGTATAGAGGCTAGATTGTGGTGTAGTGTGACTCATTGAAAATGAACAGTTATCATTTACATGGCAGATATCAGGCAGTGTGTCTACCTGCTCTTTGAGTTACTTTATATGTATCATAGGGCAGTGAAGAGCAGTAAGGAGACTTGGATTCCAGTCTTGGCTCTGATACAAATCAAAGGGCAAGATTATGCCCAAATTTTCTTACTGGTGGATGGGCATTTATAGATCTGTAATTTTCAAACTCTGTAGATCATAACAATTAGTCAAATGAAATCTTATATGGAATTCTGATAAACTATATAAAAAGAACTGTGGATAAAGCCAATGGTTTTTCTTTGTTCCTTGTGAAGTTCTTTGCTTTGAGGAAGATGGCATAAGAGCCACAGTTTATAACAATTTTAATTTTTCCCTTTGGATTTAAAATTTAGTTTTTTTCTGGGATGTACAATTCTGTTTTCTGACAATGAGGTTGACATTCCTTCTATTAAGAAGTGTGGTCTATCTTCCCTTCCCTTGAATTTGGAAATGGGCTAGTGATTTCCCTGACTAACACAGAGGAGATGTGTTGCTATGTGACTGTGTTAGGTCTTGAAAGCAAGAGTTTCTGCCTGGGTTTCTCTCATTCTTAAAAGGCTTGCTCTTGATCTTTAGCCCCAATGCTGTGAGAAAGCCCAGTCTACATAAAGACCCCATACATGAGTATCCTTGTCTACTCTTCCATCTAACCTCTGCAAACTACGGGCATTAAGCTCCAGACGTGTGAATAAATGAAACCAGATGATTCCAGCTAACCACAGCACCCACTCAGAGAGAAGCAACAATTTTCTTTCTTAGTTTTAAGTTTTTTTTAGGTGGCACAGGTGAATTTTTAAAATTTTATTTTATAATCCACCCACAAAATAGCAAAATAAAAGCCAAGGCCCTGGCAAAGGGTGAGAACCATTACTCATTCCCTAGAGGCCTCCACCCTCCCCCATGGTCCCCAGCTGTGTCACTGCTGTGGTCCATCATGGTGGAGGGCTCTCTTCTTTCCTCAAGCCACAAATGGGGCAAGACCAACCAGCACCCCTGCCCCCAGCCCCTCCCCTGTACACTGAATCTGGTTACAGGAGGCTGTGGGAAGGTATTGGGATCCAGTAGGAATGCTGAACACCAAAGGCCATGGCCAGGATTCTCTGAAGACCCACCTCATTCCCAGAGGCCAGCTGCATATTCCGGGACCTGGGCAAAAGCAGTCATACTGGAAGCACAGTGGCTTTTCTTTCACATGTAGAACCAGCATCTGGTCTGGCCGGTTCCAGACTTGGGGTTTCTGATGAATCCCTCCTTCTCAGCCTCCTTGCTCCCCTGGAATTTGGGCAGGGTGATGTGGCTAGAACGGACATGGCACTGGGGACAGGCCTTGGCGATGTCCAGCGGGAAGTCCTGTGGGCCCTTTTACCAGGTCCACAGGCTTCCAGTCAATGAGCATGGGTGCACTGGGCACCCTAACTCCTTGTGCCTAATTCTTGTCCATGTAGATGCCACAAACAATGTCCTGACTGTCCTGCTCCGTCTCAAGGTCCAGGCTCTGAAGTGGGGCCATGAATTTCCACTCAGGGTATGACTTGGGGCTTCCAGGAATTGTCACCAATCTCTTTGGCCTTGCTGGGCAACCCTTCCAGGCCAGGCTCTATGCCAAGCTGGCTCTGGCCCAGCCACAACCCATAACCACAGAAGGCAGGGAGCTGGGCTTGGAGCCCATGCAGTTTGGATAGGGTGATATGTGTCACTGAATGTCTGTGGCCACACTCTGGGGGGCCTGGGGTGGGGTGTGCTGTGGCTGCTGATAGCTGGACCGATTTCCCTGGAAGCAGAGGCCTTGCTGGAAGTATCTGGAGACCCAGGGCATCTTCCTGTAGTGAGTTCAACCCCCAGGAGCAGGCCCCCCTTGGGTAAAGGTCCAGCATGGCCCGTGAGGTGGAGGGATGGTCTCCTCACCATGGACACTGCCATCAGGCCCTGCAGGGTCCATTCCAGCTTCAGCCCCTGGAAAGAACCCTTCTTTCCTTTTAATATATATTTTAATACTTCCTATCACAAGGATTTGTTATTTATTGATGCTTCACAAATTATCAGAGTTTCTTTGGGGTAGGAATTCTAAAAGGGTTCCTCTAAGAGGAATGGCTTAATATCTGCTCCAGGAAGTCTGGAAGAGCTCACAGCTGGGGGCTGGAATATTCGGAAGGCTCGTGTACTTCAGAAACTCACAGGCACTGAAACTTTTTGCTTTCTGTAGCTAATCAAGCTCCAGGTAAGGAGCAAGGGCAGTCTTCTTTTCTCATCAGTGAAACATAATATATTTCAGGTTCATTCATGTTGTAGCACATATCAGTATTTTGTTCCTTTTCCTTGTTGAAGAATTTTGTATGGCTATGCCACATAATGTTTATCCATTCATCAAAAGGTAGACATTTGAATTGTTTGCAGTTTTGGACTAAATGTATAATACGTCAGTGTACCTAGGCATATATTTCATTTTCTTGGTTAGATACTTAGGAGTGGAATTGCTGGCTATAAGTTTATGTTTAATGTTTAAAGAAAGTTTCAACCTATTTTCCAAAGTGACTACACAATTTTATATTTCCACCGGCAATCATGTTCCATCAACAATCCATTTTATTTCTCTGAACAAGGATTTGTGAATCTAGTTTACAAGTCCTGAATATGTTTTGCTAAGTTTGTTCCTAAATATTTAATTATCTTTGCGTCTATTGTGAATTGTTTTGTCAATTTCATTTAGTTTGTTCTTTGTTAGTATATTACATAGGCAATTGCCATTTTTTAAAATTGCTTTATCATCCCACAGCCTTAATGTAGTCCCTTGTTAAATCTAGCAGTTTCTTTGTGGACTCTAGGATTTCCTATCTATAGGGTAACATCATTTTTGAATAAAATTAGTTTTATTTCTTTCTTTTCATTTCTGAGTGCTTTTGCTTTTTAAAATTTTATTTTCATTTGATTGCCTTGGATAAACCCTCAAGTAAAATGGTGAAAGTAAGTGGCAAGAACAGACATTTTGCCCTGTGCCCAATAGTAGAGAGAAAATATTCAGTCTTTCACTATTGATAATGATGTTATAGACTTCTTATAGATAAACTATGTCTGCTTGAAAATGTTGCCTTCTATTCATTATTTGCTTAGAGCTTTTTTTTTTTTGAAATTAGGATTAGGTATAGTCAAATGCTAATTCTGTGTCTATTGAGATAACCATGTGATTTTCTATTTGCATTGACATGATGTATTACATAAATACATTATTCTTGGATGTTAAACTAACTTAGCATTCCTAGGATAAATGTGATTTTGTCATTACCTATTACCTTTATACTATGCTTCTGGACCTAATTTGTTAAGGAATTTGTTTACCCATGTTTGTAAGTGGTATCAGCCCAGGATTTTGTTTTCTTGTGATGTTTTTGATTGGTGTTGGTATAGGATACATATAATGAGTTGGTAAGTGTTTTGTCCTTTATTTTCTGAAAGAGTTTGTTCAAAATTGGTATTATGTAATCTTTAATTAGTTAATAGAATTTCCCAGCAAAACCATGTGGACATGAATTTTTTCCTTCATGGGGAGATTTTTAATTACATCTTCATTTTCTTCACTTGTTTTAGGTCTATAAAGATTTTCTGTTTCTTTTTGAGTTCAGCTTTGGTAATTTGTGCTTTCTTGGAATTTGTTTAACCCATCTATATTAACTAAATTTTTGGCATAAAGTAATTTATAATATATTTTATATTATTTTAACTCATTTGTAATAAAAATGTGATGTCTTCTCCTTTGTTCCTAGTTTTCATAATTTGGGTTTTACCTTTTGTTTTCTTAGTTTAAGCCTTACTGGAAAATACTAATAATAAGCAATTCTAATTCATATTGACTCAGAAAGCTATGGGTACTTACTGAGATATCACGAGGGGATAGGAAAAAAAGCTCTAACAAAACATTTTTTAAGGCACGAGGGACAAAAATAAAATTATTTCTTGATAACCTGATGTGAACATAAAACCATTAATTAACTGTTATTAAATAAATAAGCAATGGGTCAATAATAATAAGAGTTTGAATGGTTTTACTACTAGAAACATAGCAATGAATTGTGTAAAATTTTGGTTATTTAATATTTACTGAATTCGTATTTGAATTTACTTTGTAAGTATTCAATGATAACTAGTTTCTACCTGGCAAAATTTTATAATGATGGTCATGCTAAATCAAGGTCAGACAAGTTTCATCATTGCTTTCCCACATACAGATTAGTAAGTCATAAAGAAAACATAGATTTTTTCTTTTTATATGTAATTCAGTAAGTTATATTGAAAAAGTAATTACTTAACACTCTAATAAACTATATTCTCCTGTAAAAAGTTCATTGCTTACCTGATTATAGTAGTTCTTGAACAAAGTAGTGCTTCCCTAGGTGGCACTTAAAAATATAAGGTGACAATTTAATCCTTAATTATGAAAATTTTTACATATATAAAAAAGAAGAGGGAATAGTATAATGAAAACTTATAAACTAATCACTCATTTTCAATGATTTAAAAGTATTGTTTTGTTTGTTTTTATACTTTTTCCTCTATCCCTGTCTGGAAATTTATTTTGTAATTGCCACAGTTATGACTAGTGACATTTCAGGAATTATACAAACCCTACAGTGAGCAGGAAAAACTCACACAACAAATATTTGTCTTAGCTAAGCACCAAAACCACCCCTTTGTGAAATACTTGATAATAAGATGTTACAATAATAATAATTAATTTTTGTGACATTTACTTACTGGGACAGATGTCAAAATATATGCTGTGGGGAATAAGTAACTTAAAACTACCAAAAGGGAATTTCTTATGGATAAAAACTGGATTAAATGAATTTTAATAACAAGTTTATGCATTACAAAGGTGAATCCATATTACAAACATAATTACGGAAGAAATCTCGTCCCTTTTGGAAGACATCGCATCCTCACACTAACCTAATAAAATAAAACTGTGATCCTTGAAAAAAAATAAAAACAAAATTCTCTTCATGTGGCTTCAGAACTTACACTTTATGTAATGAGTAAAATAGAAAGTGGAGACTGATTTTTACGTTTCTCAAAGGTCGAATAGGTTGTTATTCACATGAATTTATGACTAAACTGTAATCTGTAATGTGAATCAGTTGTTTATTTTTTAAGTAGCTAAATAATTGTCAAATTTTGTTTTTCTTATACACAATATAGGATAGAGTTTAAGAGCATAAACTGGGAATTAGAATGTATGGATTCCAAACCCATCTAACCACTTTCAACTTGGGATATTTGGCAGTTACCTCCCCACTGCCCACCCGGAGTCCCACATACAATCATGGGGATGGTAATAGTGCTTACAGCAGGGTTACTATGCATCCTAAATGAGGCAATCTATGTAATATGTCTTAGACTATAGTTATATTATAAGCATTGTAAAGTATTGGGCATTTATTTACTTGTTATTTCTGACAATATCCAGTTTGTTTAGGAAAGTGAACCATGTTTACCCAGCTGTTGACTTTTACCCACATATTATGCTATATAAGTAATTAATACAAATTATAGAAGCAGAGAGCTAGTTAGTCTCCATAAAGTGCAGTTGGTGGTAAGAGTGATGTGATTTACCAAAAGTAATCTCACATTTTGTAAAACAGCATCTCATTTCATACAACAGACCTATGCATTAGGACCTATTAATACTGCATGTTTCTTATGAAGAAACTGACTTGAAGAAAGATTAAATAACTTGTGAAAACTCAGCCAAATTTTTCCTATCAAGTAAGATCATGCCCTGGGACCAACATTAATTTGTAAACAATAGATTTTTTTGCATTCTTTCCAAGATTATCAATGTACCTTCTATAAAGACATCCTGAATTGCAAAATATACCAATTATCCTCATTTTGTGTTATCTTGTCTGTACTGGTACACAATGATGGATTTCACTGTGTCATGTGTGAATATGTGAACATTTCTTAAGATGCTGCTTATCATGTGTTTTATTTTTTAATACATGTTAGCATAGCGGGATACCGTAGGCTTGTCAGACTCAGTCATGTGGTGAAATTTGTGCATGCATTCTTCAAAAGAATTCAGATAGAGGTCTAAATGATCACTAATGTGAATCTTCAATGACACTGCAGATGAAGAATTTAGCACATAAACTAATCAATACAGAAGTGTATGGCAAATGAACATGGTATTTGGATTTCCAATGTCTTGGGTTCAAATTTTAATTTCCCATTCCATTAGATGTGTGCCTTTAGGTAAGGTCCTTTCAACAATCTGGAGCAGTTCATCCATCTATAAAATTTCAGAAGTTAAAATTTTATAACATGTAAGTTGCAAATGTGTGTTATGTCATGCCTTAACTTAATTATTTCTAGTCTACACCAAATGACAGGGATATAGACAATCTGTTATTGGCTGGGTCTAAAAGTTGTGATGGGATTTTGATGAACACTTTTCAAACCAATGTTCCTTTTGATGCTGTAGGAAGAAAAGTTTGCTAATTTTTTCCTTTCTTATCACAAAGGTGATATCCTAGCTTTCTATGATCTATCTCTCCCTTCTACTTCCTTAAATCTGTTTTCATTTTCATTTATGCAAAGGCTTTGTTCCTTCCCTGTACTTGTGATTCAATATCATTCCTTTCAGGAGTCATTTTAAGTGAGTTATTTAAATATGTAGATAATTCTATGCAATAAAGTTTATATTATATGGATACAACATAGAAAACATATATATCCAGTGGAAAATACCACTATCGTTGAAAACTGGTTCTACCTGAGCAGAATGGCTACTCTTATGATAAAATACCAGCTAAATGGTTGATCTTAACTTCAGCAGTGATTTTCAGGGGTAAGTACTGGTATACTGCACTGCCGGTGCTCTGACAGGGAAACATTGGTTCCAGATTTACTTACTCTTTTATCATTTGTATTGTACACAATATCTCAGAGTTCCCAAAAGAGGATGTCACTTGGATTTGGTATAAAGGCTGATTAAAAAAAGAAATACTACTTACTATAAAAGCAACAACTGACTAGATCTTGTAATAATTTCCTTTATTATATTTTCAACAGGTAACCCATTGTTAAGCAGCAAAGTCAACATATTGATTAATGTCCTAGATGTCAATGAGTTTCCTCCAGAAATATCTGTGCCATATGAGACAGCTGTGTGTGAAAATGCCAAACCAGGACAGGTATCTTATCCATATTGTGAATTAAGGGTGTGTAAAGACCCACTACATGCATGTGTTTTAGTTTATAAGACCATAAATGGAGACACATATATGTAAATATTTGTATATGTGTTTTTTCTAGATCATATATTTTCATAAAAGAAACCATAAGAGATAGTAAACTCATAAATTAATGATACATGTATGGATGTTCAAGTAATACCACAGAGGATAGTGATGATGACCTAGAGAATATTCTTTGTATAACTAAAAGGCCTAGGATTGCACATTCTGCTATGTTTTCTACTCCTTTACTGTGCAAATTCTAAAGAAATCATAACTATAAATCCAGGAAACAAACAACTTTAGAGTTTATTCTTCCAGAGTATTTCTTGCTCTGCTCGCATGCTTTTATGATAGAGTACAGAAAAACTCTCAAGTCCATGAAAAATGTAAAGCTTCTTTTTCACATGGACTTGAGTAGAACATCTGGATTATTCACAACACCAGAGTGACAGTTCCTTCTAAGTTAATATTGTTCTGCTTTTGGTGGGGAGATGTTATGAAAGAGGACCACACAATCAATGGAAGTTACAATCAAAATCCTAGATTTAATGTGGGTGGTGGAAGGCAGCCAGTGTTTTTTTCTACACTATTATAAATGAATGGAATAATATAATAATATAATATAATATAACATAGCATAATATAAAATAAAATAAACATAAGGAATCAGACATGAGCAAATGATGAGAGTGTGTCATGAAATAATAGTTAATCCAACACTGTGCACCTAGGTTCCAAAGGAAAATGTTTCAATATGTTTTTGTTTGTTGTGTATTTCAATCACCTTGAATAGCCTAAATATTCATTTAAGTAAATTTGAAGTTTTAATGCTTACTGAAAAAAATAGTAATATTTGAAACAGTATCTTTCTTGAAAAAGGTCATGCCTTAATCTTTAATATTTGTTTCAGTTTTAATGTTTTCTACTGCTTTGTAGACAATATTTCCCATATTTCCAATGCTGTGGTGTCCAATAGGCATACACCTGTTAAATTTATATTAACTTAAATTAAAAATCAATATTCTCACTCACACTTAGCCCCATTTCAACTATTTGATAGCTGGATGTGGTGAGTGGCTACCATTTTTTGTCTGCATAGATGTAGACTACTTCCATCGGTACAGATAGTTCTAGTGGACTATGATGCTCTAATGCTTTATTTCCCCAATGGTTTAGGAAAATAATTAGTGTTATTACATTATGACTTATTTAGTCATATTTTTCAATTGGTAAATTTGCATTCTTAATTTTGAATAGGTACAAGAAATGAATTGAAACAAACTTTTAGCCCTTTATCACCTTAAATATACCTTCAGCTTACATGGGATGAGCACAATGCCTGCTTTAGTGTCTTAAATAGTAGATGCTACATAAATGTTTACACAAATAAATAATCTGATTTGGTTTTTTGTGAAGGTATAAGAGATCTTCCAAATTTCCAGAACTTAGCTATTTTCTACTTTCCAGATTCCTCCACCTCTAGCCCCCAAAAGCCAATCCTTTATTGTAGATAATTAGGAACATCAGTTATTTCAGATCAATCAGGACCTTGTAATATACTAAATGATAGCCTTTTGGTATCAGAAATCAATTTAATACTGCTAAGTGTGTCCAGTAAAATTAAAAGTTTACAAAGTTGGGAGTAGTAGAAGTGATTTGAGATAATTTGATTTTCTTCTATATGGACAAAGAAGGAATCTGTGTGATCCTTAGAGGATCTTTCTCTAAAAAATATCTTTTGGGTTTTTATATGCGTCCTACTGGGACACATTTGTTTAAAAAGCATAACCCTTAAATGCCAGTTGAGTTTTCAAGGCGTGTAGTATATGAACATTTTCTGCTTTTGACCCCAGCCGTTATGCTCCTGGTCCAAGATCTATGCATTGGAACAATCTATCTCTTCGGGATTTTAATTGAATATGTATGTATGTGTATATAAATACATGTTCATCTATCTATCAAAAGAAGAAAAAAGAGAGAAAAGTGACACTGTATGTAAATCAGGAATGATCTATATATTGAATCAATGAAGTATGGGCTGTTTTTCTTAGTCAAGACTTCCACCTGTCAACCCCAGATAAATGCCAGTTTATACCAAAATTTTTATCCCTGTATGCCATTTAAAAGGACATTTCTTCATTCTAAAGTTATGTTCTTGATACGTTTGGATGTTAAATACCTTTAATTTAGTAAATCATTAAGCTAATTGCTAGTAGTAAAGGCAAAACAAAACAAAACTTGACAAATCAATTCCCATATAATTTATAGAAATTTTGTTGAAGAGATATGGTGAGCTAAACATATGGGCTATGTGAAGGAATGTTGAAGTTTTACAGGTTCTATGTGAATTCTGTGACAAAATCGTCACATTCCATGATCTGGCCTTTGTTATTGAATAATGAAAGTCTTATGCTTGCTGATTCTGAAGGGTGAACAGATCCTGGGTGATTGATTTACACTGAAGCAGGAATGCATTTCTCATTAAAGGACTAATTTTTCAAATTATAAATTATTAATACTGCATCAGATACTCAAAGTCCCAGTATATTTGCTTGTGTGTGAGTGTGTGTGCATACACATGTACACGCAGCTGAATGGGAAGGTAGATCATAGTCATACCAACTGGGTTTTAAACATGAAATTAAAAAAGAGGTACTAAATAAATCCCATGTTTAATGGCATCATTCTGAGATCACATGATGCACGCTGTGTCCACTGTGAGTGACCAGGACATAGCTCTTGAAATCTAAGGTCTTCCTCTGGCAAATTCAAATTTATTCTGAGTGATCACCTGACCACCACACTGTCCCCACCCTCTTCCACCCGCACTTCCTGAAATTCTCCCTGATGCAAAATCATTTGATATGTTAAATAAATGTCTCAAAGCCCTTCTGATTTGTTTATCTATGTGGTGAATTGTCAGTTTCATAGTTTGGTTTTCTGGAGTTATTTTTAATCTTCAAGTTCTTAAGGGCATTTTATTGAAGTATCAGCATTTTAACTACTAGATACACAATCTTATGGTAGTAATTTAGGAAAAATTTTGAAATAGGGTCGATAGCACTTACATCTTAAAAAACTCTGAAAACATGATTTATATTTTTACCCATTGGGGAAAATGAACATAACAAAAGCAGATATGCATCCTTTGTATTTCTCTTTCTCATCATATTATTTATTTATGAAAATAAAACTCATTCTCACAAACAAAACTACACAAAAATTTGCTGTAGCAAGGGCTTTTAAATAATCAGAGATTTTGTTTCCAGTAAGCATTTTCATATTTAGTTTTGAAAGCATTTATTTTATCTAATTTAAAATGCAAGCAAGTACATTTTGATGTTATTTTGCTTATTAGCATGACTTTTCAATGCTGTTAGGCTGTTTAGTTATGCAGATTTTGACTTGGATTCCTGTACTTGTGCCTGCCCTGATTACCTGTGTTTAGATATTTGTTTATAAAAATTATTTGTAAATAGTTGGTTCACTGATATGAATCCTAAAAATGTCATGTATGCCCACTTGCACGCTTCATTAAATAAACATATCAGCCTGGTATGTCACATTCCCTTTGAAACTGATGACTGACTTCAACCTTCATCTCAACTTTGTTTCAGATAATTCAGATAGTCAGTGCTGCAGACCGAGATCTTTCACCTGCTGGGCAGCAATTTTCTTTTAGAGTATCACCTGAAGCTGCCATCAAACCAAATTTTACAGTCCGTGACTTCAGAAGTAAGTTTAACCACATACAAATTTATCTCCTCTCATGTAACTGTGTAAAAGAACACACAAATTTAGAAACTGATGCTTTTCTTCAAAGTGCTCAAGTTCATAAAATACGGAAATCCATATATGGGAAATCGGAAGTTCTATATCTAGCAGTAAATTGAATATTTAACCTATATAGATTGTACCTAATGAGGCAAATTTTTTCCACTTATAATATGGGTGGTCCATTAATGCATCATGCATGCAATAATCTCTCTGGGAAATTGAATGCTTTCCATGTCTTAAATATATCATTTGTTCCACATGCACACTACTTATACATACAAATAGGTAATTTCTTAGTAACTTTTATTTGAATAACACATGGTATAGTACGGGTTAAGAATACAGGCTTTGTAATTAGAACGACAGTTTTTCAGTCCCCTCCGTTACTACCTAAACAGCAGATTCTTAATTTATAAATAAATACTTTTAACGTCATGGTTAAAATAAATCAACCTCATGGTATTTGTATTTAATAAAATAATGCACGCAAATACTTTAACATAATACCTTAACCATATATCACCTTCAAGATGATTTTAGCTCCCACCCCTGCCGTCATACCGACACTTACATTTCTACCACCACTACTATAATATTATCATATCTGCTACTAGTACAATCACTACAAAAATATACAAAACAGTGAATTAGAAATCTTAAAGCTCAGTACTAGTCAGTTCTGAGTTAATTCCAGTCATTAATTCCATGACTTTGGTTATTTTATCACCTCTAAGTTTTCATATTTATAAAATAGGGATTAAAAACTAAGTTTTTACTAAAATTGACCTTTATAGAACCAATGAACAAACTGTGGTGAACTGATGATAATGATTAATAGAAGTCAAAGGATGTTTTGAGAAAACTTAGTTTTCTGCAAATACTCAGGGGAAGGGAATCAGAGTCCTTACATTTTGTCACAGAAGGACCTTCAGTAGGATTTGCAGCTTCCTATAATGTAATGTGAGGAAGGGCTGTAAATGAAACAGGGTCCCAAATATGAAGGGCCTTAGAAGTAGTGAGACCATATATGTTATAAAAATTGAGAAGCACTTTGAGAATAGAATTGGACAATATCACTAATTTTAATTAGAACAGCACATACAAAATAGGGCTGCCAAGACAGACTGGACCACATAGTCACTCTATAAGCCGCTAAACTTTAATCCAGTGACTTGAGAAGTCTTTGCAAGGTTTACACAAGAGTGTAACAAGTTCAGATTTGCATTTTAGGGAGATCAGTTTTATTTTAATGTGGGAAAGACAATAAAAGGATATAAAACTACTTCAGATATTACTGCAGAAATTGGGTGAGTCTTATATTAGGTTAAGAGCTGTGAGAATGGAAATAAGTGGATGGAGATAGAACTTACAGGGCTTGATGCCTGATCCCCTAGATTCCACAGATGAATATGATGAAGAATGCTGATCAGATGTCTTGTATCATGAGGTAGATGGTTATATCATTCAAGAATATAAGCATTGACTATTTTCCAACATTGCATCTTTGCTAGAGAATCTCTATCTGATTATTTATGATAATATGAATCAGATAATTATGCCTCATAGCATATTATTTTCTCATGGTTCAAGCATGTATTTGCCACGCAGATGACATTTACTCTATTCCCTGTTTTATCTTGTTATATTTTAAGTGTAAATGTAAGGCTTCTTTAAGTGACTAGAAACTTTTTTTTCACCACACACATTTAGCTTTGTGTGTTTGTGTGTGAGAACATTTAAGGCTTACTCTGTCAGCAATTTCAATTATATAATATGGTGTTATCTGTTATAGTCACCCTGTTATATATTAAAGCCTCACACCTTATTTATCATGTTACTGAGAGTTTGTATCTTTTTACCAACCTCTCCCTATTTCCCTCACTCCCAGCCCCTGGCAACCACTTTTCTACTCTGTTTCTACAAGTACCACTTTTTAAAAATTGATTTCACATATAAGTGATATCCTGTAGTATTTGTTTTCTCTATCTGGCTTATTTCACTTAGCATAAACTCCTCCAGTTTTATTCACATTGTCACAAATGTCAGGATTTCCTTCTTTCTTATGGCTGAGTAATATTCCATTGTATGTGTATATCACTTTTTATTTATCTGTTCTTTGGGAAAAACATGTTAAGGGTGGAAATGAAATTTAATGTGCCTTTTCTTCCTATCATGGACAATGGATTCTATATGGTTATATATCAATAATAATAATGGATTGAAAATATAGTCATCTCCCCTTATCTGCAGGGGATATGTTCCATGAACCCCAGTGGGTGCCTGAAACTGCAGATGATACTGAACCCTATATATACAATGATTTTTCTCCTATACATACATACCTATGATAAAGTTCAATTTATAAGTTGGGCACAGTAAGAGATCTACAATGATAATAAAATAAAACAATTATAATGATATACTGTAATAAAAGTGATGTGAATGTGGTCTATCTCTCAAAATACTTTATTGTGCTATACTCCCCCTTCTCCTTGCAAAGAATTGAGCTGAAAGTGCCTGCATGATGAGGTGAGTGAGGTCAATTATGGAGGCATTGTGTTATGATGTTAGGCGACATATGGTCAGCAGGAGGATCACCTCTTCTGGACTGTGTTTGACTTCAGGTAACTGAAATTGTGGGAAGTGAAACCAAAGACAATGGGGACTATTGTAAATATTAAAGAAAAGGTAGGCTGCCTTTCTACGTAACTTGGATTCAAGAACATTAATCCCTAGCTCCCCAAGTACAAATACACCAGCATCTTTGGCTTTCTATTTCTACTTTCATTTTCTTATTTCATTCTATTATTACTTTCACCCAGGTTTCAAATTTTAATCCTTGACTGTTCCTTGTCACCAGATGTGTTATTCAGTCATCAATTGCTGAAAAGTTCAATATTACTTCAACAAGTCCCCTTTTTTCCATTTCTAGTGTCACCACAAATACATGGGTTACTAACTCGAATTGGGAATATTTTAATAGATTTTTGACATTTTGTTTTTTTGTTTCTCAATTTAAAACTACCCTGTATAGAATAACAAATTTATTTTCCAATGCCAAACTATCTTAACATGTAAAGTTTTCTCAAATTGGTGCTTCCTACTGAAATGAGTATAGAGAAGCTACCTAATTTTTAGTTCTTTAAATTAGAATCTACAAATAAATGAATATTATTGAGATAGTAACATTTTTCTGACACACTTATATTTTCATGAATAATATATGCTTCTAAAATTAATTTACCTGATTCCAAAGTGGATATCATGTATGGCTATAATAAATTAAATATTAATACATCCCTAAAAATAGCTAAATGTTTCTAGGAGTTACTTCAATAGACAAAAAATGAAACAGTGTTATGGATAAAACAAAATTTCCACTTCTACATGTAGAAGTAAAAGAAGTAAAGAACAAATGCATATGAAATAACACTTTCAATAATATTAATTGCATTTATAGAAAAATTTTTTATCTTTCTTGCCTTGAATTATTGGAAGTAAATATAATTTACTAATTTTATTAGAATTAAAATGAATTATTTAATTATAATAAAGTAGTTATTGTTATAATTCATTGTTTAAAAATCTTTAATCAATCTTGATAATTTTACCGATTTTATTTTCCTTTCTATGTTTCTATACTAACTGACATGTGAATAGTTTTGTGAAAAAATTAAAAATCAAGTTTTTATCTGAAATGGTATATAAATATTTTTGATATTTTAAAGAATAGGTTGCTAGCTATTTTATGGATTAACACTTTGTAATCTTTACTCCTCTATCATGTAAGAAAACATCCACAGAGGTATTTTTTTTCTCAGTGAGATTTTGATGTCAGGAAAAAATGGGTCAACACATTTTTTGTTTCATAAACAATTTTGTATTCTTTTTGAATGGAAAATTGATGTCTTACACCAGACAAGATTAATGTTTCTTCTTTTCCTAAGGATTGTTTTGATTACAGTTGATTGCATTTTGTCAGCTTTCATAAGGATAAAAGAAAGAATTAAAATATGAATGTATTTTATTGATTCAAGAAGCACTCCCTACTGTTTAACAGATACCAGCTTTAAGATTTGAACTGAAACTCACAGTAACTATCTTATCACAAATGTCATGTTTTGCAGACAACACAGCTGGAATTGAAACCCAAAGAAATGGATACAGCCGCAGGCAGCAAGAGTTGTACTTCCTCCCTGTTGTAATAGAAGACAGCAGTTATCCTGTCCAAAGCAGCACAAACACAATGACTATTCGAGTTTGTAGGTGTGACTCTGATGGTACCATCCTGTCGTGTAATGTGGAAGCAATTTTCCTACCTGTAGGACTCAGCACTGGGGCTCTGATTGCAATCCTACTGTGCATTGTTATACTCTTAGGTTGGTTCCAGTATTAATCACATATTCTCTCTCTCTCTCTCTCTCTCTCTCTCTCTCTATCTCTCTGTCCTGTCTGTATATCTCTCTTCCCAATTTACCATATAATTCAGTTTTTCTTTTTTGTAATTGTCACATCTGGATTGAAAGAAGACTGTTTATCAGTATTGAATTCTATTTTATTATAGTTAATTTTCTGTTTAATACACCATGACTTGGAATGTTCTGGATGCTCATCTTTGTCCTCTTTGGTCCTCTTATGGTGCTGCAAGTAAACTTACTCAACCACATCATGCACTGCCATCTGTTGCTCCTTCATCCAAATACTCACCGAGTGGCCACAGTGCCCTTGCACTAGTCTTGGACTCCTTTAGATCTTTTCATTAGTTCTTAGCCATTTTCATGTCTTTCCTGGGATGAGGGGAAACATGAGATTCTTCTGGTGGTTTGATTTATTTTAGATGGCTCTCAGGCATGTCTAAGTAGTATCTTTTTCAGCCATGGCAACTCTAATGCCATTTTATAGCAGGGATCCTCTATGAGGCCTGCAGTTTCTTACTCATTTCCCAGGTGAACAAACAATAGTCTTACTAGTTGTAGAGTTTCCCTAAATCTGTGAGGACAGGGTGCTAAACATCTAAGGCCCATTGTACAGAGCTCTACCTTTATCTCCTCCTTCCTTTCGGTTGGTCAAAATCTAATTTTGGAGGAAGTTGAAATAAATAGGCTCTGATCATCAAGAAGTCTTCTCTCCTCCCTCATCCTATGACAAGAGACTTCCAGACTGTGCTGTGGTAAATCAGACATGCTTTGGCATTCAACCTTCTGCCCCCTCTGTGGAGGAGGAGGTGTATTATGATGGACAAAACTGAGCACTGACTTCATCATTTGAATCTGTGACCATTTATTGCTGGAAGAAATAAACACTTGATTTAATGGATGGCTGTGAGTCAACAAGGAATAAAGGAACATTTAAATAATTAGTTTATATAAATTAAGTATTTAAAAATATTATCATAGTTCAGAAAGTTATCTGAACATTAGGTATTTGGTTTAGAAAATGTCTCAATATGGCAGGACACAGAATTGAAATTATTAAATTCTTAGTTGATATGGTTTATAAAACCAAAGCCCTTATGCTCTATATTCTTCTTTTCTTCCTTACCTGTTTCCTTTATTTTTTTTCTTATTTATGGCTTTTAAAAGTCATTGTCACATGAATATTTTAACATTAACATTGAGAAATCTAGCTATGAATAATATCTAAGTGTTATTAATGGGCTATAATAATCAAGTTTCATCAACACTGTACAGCTCTCTGTATACTAAGACACCTGTGATTTTCTTTCTTACTAATTTTGTAACACTTTTTACTTGACACAAAAATATTTCAATTTAATACACATTAAGAAAACCATTGGTTTTTTGAGTAACTTTATTCTGATTTCTTGTATCTATGGTTTCAAAATGAAATTGAGTTTAGACAACGAAAAAAAACAGACATAAAAATATAAACATAGGTATGATGCTTATCGATTACTTTGTTACTTTGAAAATAAGATGCCCTTAAAGTTCAGGGAGTCCTCATCGATTTTTGACGTGATGAAGTGACATGTTCAAATTGCCATTTTTGTCTTCCAGTCATAGTTGTGCTGTATGTAGCTCTGCGAAGGCAGAAGAAGAAAGACACCCTGATGACCTCTAAAGAAGACATCAGGGACAATGTGATCCACTACGACGATGAAGGAGGTGGCGAGGAGGACACCCAGGCTTTTGACATTGGTGCTCTGAGAAATCCGAAGGTGATTGAAGATAACAAAATTCGCAGGGATATAAAACCCGACTCTCTGTGTTTACCTCGTCTGAGACCTCCTGTGGAAGATAACACGGACATAAGGGATTTCATTAATCAAAGGCTGCAGGAAAATGATGTGGACCCAGCCGCCCCACCATATGATTCATTGGCAACATATGCATATGAAGGAAATGGGTCGGTAGCAGATTCCCTGAGCTCCATAGACTCCCTCACCACAGAAGCCGACCAGGACTACGACTATCTGACCGACTGGGGACCCCGCTTTAAAGTCTTGGCAGAAATGTTTGGCGAAGAAGAGAGTTATAACCCTGATAAAGTCACTTAGAGCAGCAGCGGAGGACAAAACTCAACCAAAAGGAAGAACTGAAGGAAAAGACACACAAACAGAAATCCCACACACATGCACGCACGCACCCAACACACCAGGCTTTATAGGACAAGATTCCTTTATCTGGTTTCTAGCAAGTTGCTCTATTTATCATATTGTCAGTTTTGGTTTATTCTGCCAACACAAGATAAATCTTATTATATGTATTTGCTTGGTTTTGTTTTGTTATTTTGGAAAATACACTGAGACAAGCTCAGGCCTATTAAATACAATTTACTGTCATGACACCCTAGGATGAAGACAGCTGTGTGGCATCATGGTGGAAGAGTGTTAGATTTTTCTTAATTCCACTAAAGTGCCTATTGAAACTCTTATCATTTAAAGTGGTGTTCAGTGCACTCTGCTGTGATGGCATTGCAGGATTCAGAGATACAGAGGACATAAAACAAAGATGCTGTCTTTATGTCAAGGAGCAATAGCAACATGCTGACTTCTAATTCCTTTTGAGGAAAAAATAATACTTTCTGAACTCCATCTTCTTATAACTCAAAGGTTTTCTTTTTCTTTTTTAAACTGTATGCCAAAACACATTTGTTTTTCGTACCCTTTCAGAAAATTTAAATAAATGCGATAATATCAAATTCAGTATGTAAGTCCTGCATTTTAAAAGCTACATTTGATCTTAACAGTAGTTCATATTAAAGGTGTTCATTAAAATGTCACATTTTTCCAAAAAAAAATAAAAACTTATAAAAAGGAAATTTAAAACATCCCTCTTTATAAAAAGAGGCCTCAGGGTTGAAACACCAGATTAAACTAAATAATGGTTTTGTTTTCATACTGTGTTGATGTGTTGAAGGTTGGTTTTAATAAGTCACAAGACCACTGAAGTCTTCGATCATAGATAAAATTTTAAATTCTCTTTCTATGAATCTTTTGGGGAAAAAAGTGCTGATAATTTAAATTTGGGATGAGAAATTCATTATATAGTTTCCAGAGTTTCTTACAATTTCTTGTTATCAAACAATACACATGGATTTATGACATTTAAAACACATTTATTATATATTACTGATCAAATAAAAATCAGGGACTTTAGGAAATTCAAGCCAGTGACTGGTCATTGAACAATGCAAATGAACACAAATGCAAAAGGCAGTTTATTTATTTAATTTATTTATTAACATGGATTTCAACCTTGTGAACATCAGTATTACATTGGAGCTAAGTTGTTTTTTTATATTATCATCTATTTTAATTCTAATATAAATGATCTTGCACAGCTCCTCTGTAAAGAACTGTTTTGATTCAGATTTCTAAGAAATAGTAGTTTTTATAAGCATACAAGTAAACTACATTCATATACCTTACTTTCAAGTGAACTGTATACTATCAAGAAATGCACTTAAAGCAAATAATTAACTATAATATCATCTTTTAATATCACTATACAAGTGACTACTGCAATATTAAAACTTTATGTAGGAGAAAATAAAAGTTGCTTATAGATCCATTTTGAAAATGTGGTCAATCTCTAGCTGTATTTATGCAAAATTTATGAGTACATTTATATTTGCAAGGTCCTGAAAGCAAAAATTAACATATGGGTAAGATCGGTAGAAATATGAATAATATAGACAAACTACATTCAGTCCTAGTCATTATTCAATAATTTGCAGTATAATATGCTTTAAGAAACATTTATTCAATTTTTTTTAATGCTGGCAATGTCATAACCATGCTGGAGGAAAAATATAAGGCAACTTCAGGGTTTGCCGCAGCAACATAAATTGCTGGCAATGATGCATGACCTTTAGAGAAAGATTAATATGTATGATTATATTTACATTTGTCACCTCTAGATGACAAAATGATTCCTGTGACGAATTACTGCATTTTACATCTTCCTAGAGAATCTAACTGCCACTGCATGCAGTCGTATATCAGAAGCCATGATAGCATGAAGAAAACTTGGGAGGGGCAGGTCATTACAAACCACATGACTGAGATGCTAAGCAAAAATATGAAATTGGTGGGTCTTACTTTCACCAAATTAATAAGCCTTTTTCAGTCCATCTATCTTATTTTTGCTACACCACTGCATTAGCTTTTTAGGGCTTCCATGGCAAAATCCCACAGACTGGTGGCTTAAATAACAGAACTTTATTTCTTCACAGTTCTGGAAGCTAGAAGGCCAAGATCAAGGAGTCAGCAGAAGTGGTTTCTTCAGAGGGCCTCTCTCTTTGCCTTGTATGTGGGCATCCTCTCTCTGTGTCCTCACGTGGTCTTTGTACTTTTAAGAACATCAGTCCTATGACGACACTCATATTACCTCTTTTTGCCTTAATTAACTCTTTAAAAGCTGTATCTCCAAATACAGCCATATCTGAGGTACTAATGGTCAGGACTTCAAAATATGAATTTTAGGGTTACACAATTCAGCCCAGAAGTCACACAGATACCAACAGCATATTTTTCAAACAAGTATTTAATTTACAATGAGCAAACCAACAAATGAACAAACAAGTAAAAACCTTGAATGGAAATAATTTCAGGGACAATGAGAAACCAGAGGAGGGATATGGTTACAAGAGGTCATTCAGTGTTCACAAATTGAAAGTATTGTGGAATATCCTTTGTACTACTGAAAACACTGCCTAATATTTAAAAACTTGTGATATCTTAGGATTCTAACATGGTCACTGGCCTTCATTGAAGATTAATCAGTATTTTAAAAATGCTTTCAATAGTAGTTATACATAACTTTTTAATTGCATTGCATATTTACATTTATAGAAACATATGTATATAATGTTATTTATGTATTTTTTAAAAATGAAAGCTTTATGCTCAAAGAAGTATTAGATCAACATGTCTAAGAGTGAAACAGTGTGATATATTAGACATAATCTAAAATTGCTTTTGTACCAAATTCTATCACTGACTGGATATGTCATATGGGACAAGCACATTAGCCTCTCTGTGTTCTGTTTTTTTTGATACGATTAAGGTGTTGCTCTCTTATATAAATTTCCTCTAAAATTTCTTGACTAGTAAGTTGTAGTTACAATTACATGAGGTCCATTAAATCATTTACATATTGATTCATAACATTATGAGAATCACAGAAATCTTTAAAACATACCATAAATAACAAAAACCTTTGAACTATGGATCTGACTGATTATACATTGACTCAACATGCAGTATATCAGGAAGTGAGGCAAATCTTTCTTATAATAACTCAGGATTCTTCAACAGGATGGAATGGTGGAAATGTGCATAGGAGGAAAGGAAGAAATGTTAACATTTCTTTTTAGAACCTACATCTTGAGCCAAAGAGGAAAAACAAGTGATAGGAAGGAAAGATTAGAAGGGATTGTGTTTTTCCCTGTCCTTAAGAGGAAGACATTTGAGAAATTCTCGAAGTTAGTAACTATTGCATCGAAATGGGAATCCCTAAAAGCCAATGTAAAAATTGAAGCTTCATATTTGAAGTGGGCCCCAAATTATGACTAGGTATGAAAGAGTGAATAAAATGCCAGTAAACAGCATCAGTTTGCTTCCTGAGAAAGAAGGAGTAGGAGGCAGGTAATTATCAGTCTCTCCATGCTTGAAAATTTCTCTTGACTTCTCACCTAGTTTATTGTTCACCTAGGTACACAATTCTCATTTGGAATTATTTTTTCCTTAATGTTTCGAAGGTGTTTTCTACCATATTGTACCATCCAACACAGCTGATGAAATAGAAGGATGAACATATCACTCCTTGCTTTTATGTGATATGATTCTTTTCATGGCAATAATAATATTTTTTTCTTTTCCTTTGTGTTTTGAAATTTCACACTAATGTTCCAAGATAAGTCTTTAGTGGTTCTCAGGATTAGACACTCAGGAGCCCCTTCTGATATGGAGTCTTGGATCCTTCATTTCTGGGAGATTTCTTTGCATTCATCTGACAGTCATGAACCCTATGTTTTCTATTCACTGTTTTGGGGACTTTTAATATTTGGCTTTTGGATGTCCTGGAATTTTAGTTAATTGCATTATCTTTTAACTATCACTTTCTATCTGGTGTTTTATTTTGATTTCATGATTACCCATTCATCTTTGTTTTCCAGTTCTATTTACTTAATTTCTAGTAATTTTTTTCTCTAATTTCAGGAGGTGGTGGTTGTGTTGTTTTTTGTCTCTTTCCTGTTATCCTTCTTGATTTCAGATGATTTGTTTCTTCTTTCTGATGATGTTAATTGTAGCTCTTTTAAAAAATGTTTTGTAATGACATTTTCCTCTGAATTATGTTTCAAACAGTAGGGAGAATGATGCAAAAACATTTTAATCTATTCTAACTCATGTATAATTCCAATTCTCTGCCACATTTGATATGTCCACAATCTGTCACATTCCAGGATGTTGAGAAGACAAGTTCTCTGCTCTATTGCAGTACTGGTTTTCTAGTCTACAAATTTTATGCCTAGTTTCATTCATTACTATTATTTGCCTTCTAATAATTTACCCAAAATGCAGGTCTGCTAATGGAGTATTTGCTGTTCTCTTTATTGTTTTGGGAATACACACACAAATAAATGCATATGCACATATGTATAATATTGAAATAAATACAATTTCTCTATAGAGATATAAATGTTATTTCTCTATAGAAAATCATATATATAAATATTATTCATAAATATATATTTATCATTAATTTATACATTAAGATATATGTAAATTTGTCTCAACATGAAAGGGATATACATATATAAATACAGTCAGTCATAGTGACCCAAAAACTGGAAAACAAAACTAATAATTATTTCTTTTATATCCATTCTCATAAAACAGATGAATCTAATGAACATATTAACACACACACACACACATACACACAGCTGTACACATGTAATTAGATGGCTGACAATTCCAATTTGCAATCAGTTTTGGACTGACAATTCCTTTATTCAAGTCCCCTATATTTCTTAATGTAATGGATTTTAATACCAGTCAGTCAGACTCCCCAAATTTCTCCAAAAGTCTTAAACATTATTAAGAGTTTAATTGTAGGTTACTTTTATTACCCCACATTTAGATTAAATAAATAGAAGGTTAGAGTGTCCAAACAACTTGTGCAAAACTAAAAATAATAAATTAATAGGTTGGCAAGGCCTTTGATTAAGAAGAGTTTAAGTCAATCCAATCTCAACTTCCATTGTAGGGTTGTTTTTCCAACTTCTATATACCTTTGTTAAGTTGCAATAACAAATGTAATTAACATGAACTCTAGGAGATTCTGGGTCATGCTCGATGCATTATTATACCTCTTTATAAAGAAGAAAGAACCTGAACTTCACTGATGTTCTGATGTAAATATTTTACTCTAGATTCAGGATTTCAAGACACAATAGTATCCAACAGTCAGTGAAAGCTGTATTGTATGATTGAAAATATTGATCTCTATGTCACCAAGAAGCAGTGTATTTAAAACTATGTCAATCTGCACCTCTTTTTAAACATACATGTTAATGATCTATATCCTACCTTACATTAACTTAACTGAACTTTCCAATCCATTTTTGTCCACGTTCCCTTCTTTTCAGCTTCCCTATGGTGCACCTATACTCTAGCCTTTATTATCACTTAAATTTCCACTTTCTTAAAGTAATTTACTTATTTCATGTCCCTCTCTATCCCATCATCCACTGAATACAGTATTTGCCATGATTGAAAATGCTAATGTATTGTTACTGAAAATTATTTGAGACAATAAGTGGTTTTTCTCTCTCTTCCTCTGCTGTCAACATTTTAAAACATGTAATAACAATAAAGAGATACTACTAATCACTGAACATTCATTATGCCAAAAATGTGGTATACACATTCAATACTCATAACTTGGTTATTATGTTAGTTTTATCTTTATTTTAAACATTCATAAATTCAGCTTAAATGTGTAATTTGTCTATTTAGACATATTTAACAAGTGACAGAGACAGTACCTTAACACAAATAGAATATGTACATTCCAGCCCTTTACCCATGACATAGAGTGTACTTCATTCTCCACCTCACTTATAACTGACCACTTAATGACCTGAAATCTGGTTTCTAGTCCTACTATGTTCTTCTGAAGTAACTAGTAACTTCATATTTGAAAAACTCCAATGATCTTTCATTTCTGTAGAATCTATACAGTTAAGCACACTTTCATATCTCATTTTAAAGTTTCTGTTTCCAGAAAATTCCAATCTCTCGGTTCCCTCATTTTTCCTTTCTTCGTTTAATGCTTTAAACACCCCACACAGCCACCCCTCACACAGCCTACATAAATAATCCCACAGAGTTCTTCCATCCGTTCTCATTGCTTTTTTTATATCATTGACATTTGAAGATCTCTTCTTATAATAGTTATTTTTATCTTTGTATAAATATTCCAATAATCCTTACATCTATATTTATACATTTTCTCTTTTAATATGATAAGGGAGTTTTACTTGAATATATTTTCTGCTTTCTGAACACATAGACCTGGCCAAGCCATTGGCTTTAAGTTCATTAGATACAAATCTACATCTTTCTCTTTCAGAGGTTAGTCTTTCTGTTGTTACTTGGTTTCTGAACTGCCTTCTGCTCAATCTTTTTACAGTATATTTATTTTATATATATATTTATATTTATTATATGTATTATATATAATGTAAATAAGATAAATGTTATTTATATTATTTACATTATGTTATATATATTTATATTATATATAATATATAATTATGTTTATAAATTAAATATAGAAAATGTATAATATTAACATATTATATTTACAATAGTTTATCTTATTATATTGCTCTATTTCCACTGAGATGTTCATGTTCTTCATTTCTGGCATTGTTGTCCATTTCCTGATAGACTCTCTCATTACATTGCTATATTACTATTGAAATAACCTTAGAAAATAGACCTTTTAAATTACTAAGGCAGTGCAAAAAAGTTCCCATGTACACCATAACCAGCCATACTAATAACGTCTTGTATTAGCTGGTGTATTTGTTACAATTAATGAATCTATATTCATACCTTTTAATTAAAGTCCACACTTACTCAGATTTTCTATATTTTTATCTAATGTACTTTTTCTGTACCAGGATCTCACACTAGATAGCACATTACAAGTAGTCATTGGATCTTCTTAGGTTTTTTGTTATTATAATAGGTTCTCAGACTTTCTTTGTTTTTGATAGTCTTGAAACTCTTGAGAATTACTGGCCAGGAATTTTGGAAAATATCCCTCACTTTGCTATTAATATAACCTCACTTGGTTACATGGGTTTTGGGGAGGAAGAACACAGAAGTAAAGGAGCACTCTCATCATATCATATCAAGGGAACATGCTACCAAAATGACTTATCACTGGTGATATTGATCTTGATCATCTGGCAGAGGTCACTTGTTAAGTTTCTTCACTGTAATTTATTCATTTTTCCCCAATCCTATACTCAACTGCTTAGAAAAAGGCCACTCTGCGTGGCCCACAATTAAGGAGTACAGAGTTATGTACCACCTCTTGGGCACAAAATATCAACATAAAATATTTGGACTTCTGCAAGGGAGATCTTTTTATTCTCCAATTATTCAGTTGTTCATTGATCTAAGCAAGAATGCAGAGCAGTTTATTTGTTATTTTGGCTCATAATCCAATATTACTTTATTTATAAAGTTATTTCAGTTGGCATCTGTTTTATTGCATATCCTCATTACTGCTCTTAGTTTTTGTTTTGGTTTGTTTGAATGTCTTGAGCACTTTCTTACTTTCTTACACTACAAGCTCCAAAATCATTTTGTTCATTGCCTGAATTATGTTTCAAACAGTAGGGAGAAACTGTTTTTGATCAGCCAGTCCTCCAGAAAACCTTGCTTCCTTTTGTTGAAAAATTATATTACAGACAAATATCCATATAGGTGTACTTCTTCCTGCTGAGGTGTTTGTGTTTCTAGGTCCTCTCAAAAGACAGAACAAGGTAATATATGTGTGTTTAACAACCTGTGTGTGTGTGTGTGTGTGTGAGTGCTTATACATACCCACTTCTCTTTATGCCCACACAGTTCTTTATTTTTTTTTTAGATACAGTTGATAGATATAATATTATATTGGCTTCAGATGTACGACATAGTGATTTAACAAGTATATACATTACATAATGTTCATCATAAGAGTAGTGGCCAACTGTCACCATAGAAATATATTACAATATTATTCACTATATATATGTTTCTATATGCAACCATCTGTAACTTTATTAAACTAAAAATGAGTTAATACTGATGCCTCAGACTCTAATCCCTTGCTGTCTGGATCACTATAAATAACCTTCTCTCTCTCTTATTTGTGAACTGTCATTCCAATACTGAAAAACCTACTTCCCAATATTTGCTATTCATTTCCTTAATTGTTCAGTTCCAACATAAATGTATATTTTGTCAAATTGTTAATCCATACCTTCATGCAAAAAAATTTATCAGAGGTGCTTTAACTTTAGTCTTACAGAATCTACTCATTTCCAAAGTGACTTAAGTCACAACCTTATCACCCCACCTGCTTCTGTGAAGTTGTTTCATTCATTCGTTACACGCTTATGTTATTTTCTCACATTTCTTTATTTAATCTTTGGGGTCTCCAACCTTCTAAAAAGGTATTTTTGAAAGTACTCTTATTAAAGAATTTAGTTTTTTTGTGCTGTAAATGTCTAGATTTTGACAAACGCATGGTGTTGTGTATCTGCATTTACAGTTCCATATAAAGTTGTTTAATTGCTTTAAAAAAAAATCCCCTGTGCTTCAAATATTTGGTGGCTCCCTCCCATAGTCTTGGAAACCACCAATACGCATAAAGTCTTTATAATTTTGCCTTTCCCAGACTATAACAGAAGTGGAATCATACCATGTGCAGGCGTTTCACACTGGCCTTTTCACATCTCAATATGAATTTAAGACACATTCAGGTCTTCGAGTGGTGTAATAGCACGTCTTTGTATCGCTGAAGAGCTTTCCATTGTGTGCATGTGCACACAGTTTATATCATCACCTATTGAGGAAATTTTGGTTTCTTTAAGTTTCTTTGAAATTATGAATAAAGCTGCTGTATTTGTGTACAGGTTTAAAATGAACATAAATTTTCTAGTCACTTGGGTAAATACCTAGGAGTCCAATTGTTGGATTGTACAGTAAGACTGCTTTCTTTCTTTCTTATTCATTCATTCATTCATTCATTCATACATTCATACATTCATTTACTTATCTATCTATCTATCTATCTACCTATCTATCTATCATCTATCAATCTATCAATCTATCATCTATCCTTCATTTCATTCCTTCATTTATTTATTGTTTTTGCTATCATTAATCTACAATTACATGAAGAACACTATGTTTACCAGTCTCCCCCCTCACCAAGTCCCCCCCACACACCCCACTACAGTCACTGTCTATCAGCATCAGCATAGCAAGATGCTGTATAATCACCACCTGCCTTCTCTGTGTTGTACATTCCTCCCCATATCCCCCCCACAACACTATACATGCTAATCATAATGCCCCCTTTCTTTTTCCCCACCCTTATCCTTCCCACCCATCCTCCCAAGTCCCTTTCCCTTTGGTAACTGTTAGTCCATTCTTGGGTTCTGTGATTCTGCTGCTATTCTGTTCCTTCAGTTTTTCTTTATTCTTATACTTCACATATGAGTGAAATCATTTGGTACTTGTCTTTCTCTGCCTGGCTTATTTCACTGAGCATAATACTCTCTAGCTCCATCCATGTTGTCGCAGATGGTAGGATTTGTTTTCCTCTTATGGCTGAATAATATTCCATTGTGTATATGTACCACATCTTCTTTATCCATTCATCTACTGATGGACACTTAGGTTGCTTCCATTTCTTGGCTATTTTAAATAGTGCTGCGATAAACGTAGGGGTGCATCTTTTTCAAACTGGGCTGCTGCATTCTTAGTGTAAATTCCTAGAACTGGAATTCCTGGGTCAAATGGTATGTCTATTTTGAGCATTCTGAGGAACCTCCATACTAATTTCCACAATGGTTGGACTAATTTACATTCCCACCAGCAGTGTAGGAGGGTTCCCCTTTGCCCACACCCTCGCCAACATTTGTTGTTGTTTGTCTTTTCGATGATGGCGATCCTTACTGCTGTGAGGTGATATCTCATTGTGGTTTTAATTTGCATTTCTCTAATGATTAGTGATGTGGAGCATCTTTTCATGTGCCTGTTGGCCATCTGAATTTCTTCTTTAGAGAATTGTCTATTCAGCTGCTCTGCCCATTTTTTAATTCGATTATTTGCTTTTTGTTTGTTGAGGTGTGTGAGCTCTTTACATATTTTGGATGTCAATCCTTTATCGGATCTGTCATTTATGAATATATTCTCCCATACTGTAGGGTACCTTTTTGTTGTCCATTGCTGTACAGAAGCTTTTCAGCTTGATATAGTCCCACTTGTTCATTTTTGCTTTTGTTTCCCTTACCTGGAGAGATATGTTCAAGAAGAGGTCACTCATGTTTATGTCTTAAGAGATTTTTGCCTATGTTTTTTTCTAAGAGTTTTATGGTTTCATGACTTACATTCAAGTCTTTGATCTATTTCGAATTTACTTTTGTATATGGGGTTAGACAGTGATTCAGTTTCATTCTCTTACATGTAGCTGTCCAGTTTTGCCAGCACCATCTGTTGAAGAGACTGTCATTTCCCCATTGTATGTCCATGGCCCCTTTATTGAATATTAGTTGACCATATATGTTTGGGTTAATGTTTGGAGTCTCTATTCTGTTCCATTGGTCTGTGGCTCTGTTCTTGTGCCAGAATCAAATCTTGATTACTGTGGCTTTGTAGTAGAGCTTGAAGTTGGGGAGTCAGATCCCCCACACTTTACTCTTCTTTCTCAGGATTGCTTTAGCTATTCGGGGTCTTTGGTGTTTCCATATGAATTTTTGAACTATTTGTCCAGTTTGTTGAAGAATGCTATTGGTAATTTGATAGGGATTGCATTGAATCTGTATATTGTTTTGGGCAGGATGGCCATTTTAATAATATTAATTCTTCCTAGCCAGGAGCATGGGATGAATTTCCATTTGTTAGTGTACACTTTAATTTCTCTTAAGACTGTCTTATAGTTTTCAGGGTATAGGTCTTTCACTTCCTTTATTAGGTTTACTCCTAGGTAGTTTATTCTTTTTGATACTATTGTGAATGAAATTGTTTTCCTGATTTTTCTTTCCATTAGTTCATTGTTAGTGTATAGGAAAGCCACAGATTTCTCTGTGTTAATTTGGTATTCTGCAACATTGTTGAATTCCGATATTAGTTCTAGTAGTTTTGGAGTGGAGTCTTAGAGTTTTTTATGTATAATATCATGTCATCTACAAATAGCGACAGTTCAACTTCTTCTTTACCATTCTGGATTCCTTGTATTTCTTTGTTTTGTCTGATTGCCATGGTTAGGACCTCCAGTACTAAGTTGAATAACAGTGGGGAGAGTGGGCATCCCTGTTTTGTTCCTGATCTCAGAGGAAAAGCTTTCAGCTTTTCACTGTTCAGTATGATGTCGGCTGTTGGTTTATCATATATGGCCTTTATTATGTAGAAGTATTTGCTTCTATACCCATTTTTTTGAGTTTTTATCATGAATTGATGTTGAATTTTGTCAAATGCTTTTTCAGCATCTATGGAGATTATCATGTGGTTTTTGTCCTTCTTTTTGTTGATGTGGTGGATGATGTTGATGAATTTTCGAATGTTGTACCATTGTTGCATCGCTGGGATGAATCCCACTTGGTCATGGTGTATGATTCTTTTGATGTATTTTTGAATTTGGTTTGCTAATATTTTGTTGAGTATTTTTGCATCTACATTCATCAGGGATAGTGGTCTGTAGTTTTCTTTTTTCGTGGGGTCCTTGCCTTGTTTTGGTATTAGGGTGATGTTGGCTTCATAGAATGAGTTTGGGAGTATTCCCTCCTCTTCTATTTTTTGGAAAACTTTAAGGGAATGGGAATTACGTCTTCTCTGAATGTCTGATAAAATTCTGAGGTAAATCCATGTGGCCCGTGGGTTTTGTTCTTTGGTAGTTTTTTGATTACTGCTTCAATTTAGTTGCTGGTAATTGGTCTGTTTATATTTTCTGTTTCTTTCTGGGTCAGTCTTGGAAGGTTGTATTTTTCTAGGGAGTTGTCCATTTCTCCTAGGTTTCCCAGCTTTTTAGCATATAGGTTTTCATAGTATTCTCTAATAATTCTTTGTATTTCTGTGGGGTCCGTTGTGATTTTTCCTTTCTCATTTCTGATACTGTTGATGTGTGTTGACTTTTTACCTCTTAATAAGTCTGGCTAGAGGCTTATCTATTTTGTTTATTCTCTTGAAGAACCAGCTCTTGGTTTCATTGATTTTTTTCTATTGTTTTATTCTCCTCAATTTAATTTACTTCTTCTCTGATATTTATTATGTCCCTCCTTCTGCTGACCTTAGGCCTCATTTATTCTTCTTTTTCCAAGTTCGATAATTGTGACATTAGACCGTTCATTTGGGATTGTTCTTCCTTCTTTAAGTATGCCTGGATTGCTATATACTTTCCTCTTAAGACTGCTTTTGCTGCGTCCCTCAGAAGTTGGGGCTTTGTGTTGTTGTTTTCATTTGTTTCCATATATTGTTTCATCCCCATTTTAATTTGTTCATTGATCCATTGATTATTTAGGAGCATGTTGTTAAGCCTCCATGTGTTTGTGAACCTTTTTGCTTTCTTTGTACAATTTATTTCTAGTTCTATACCTTTGTGGTCTGAAAAGTTGGTTGGTAGGATTTCAATATTTTTTAATTTACTGAGGCTCTTTTTGTGGCCTAGTATGTGTTCTATTCTGGAGAATGTTCCATGTGCACTTGAGAAGAATGTGTATCTTGTTGCTTTTGGATGTACAGTTCTATAGATGTCTATTGGGTCCATGTGTTCTAGTGTGTTGAGCAGTGCCTCTGTGTCCTTACTTATTTTCTGTTTGGTGGATCTGTCCTTTGGAGTGAGTGGTGTGTTGAAGTCTCCCAAAATGAATGCATTGCATTCTATTTCCTCCTTTAATTCTGTTAGTATTTGTTTCACATATGCTGTTGCTCCTGTGTTGGGTGCATATATGTTTATAATGGTTATATCCTCTTGTTGGACTGACCCCTTTATCATTATGTAGTGTCCTCCTTTATCTCTTGTTACTTTCTTTGTTTTGAAGTCTATTTCGCCTGATACTAGTATTGTAACACCTGCTTTTTTCTCCCTGTTGTTTGCCGAAATATCTTTTTCCATCCGTTCACTTTTAATCTGTGCATGTCTTTGGGTTTGAGGTGAGTCTCCTGTAAGCAACATATAGATGGGTCTTGCTTTTTAATATTCTATTACTCTGTGTCTTTTGATTAGTGCATTCAGTCCTTTTACATTTAGGACTATTGAAAGATATGTACTTATTGCCATTTCAGGTTTTAATTTTGTGGTTACCAAAGGTTCATGGTTAGCTTCTTTACTATCTTACTGTCTAACTGAACTTGCTTATTGAGCTATTATAAACACAGTCTGATGATTCTTTATTTCTCTCCCTTCTTATTCCTCCTCCTCCCTTCTTCATGTGTTGGGTGTTTTTATCTGTGGTCTTTTTAGGAGTGCTTCTATCTAGAGCAGTTCCTGTAAGATGCCCTGTAGAGGTGGTTTGTGGGCAGCAAATTCTCTTTACTTTTGCTTGTCTGGGAATTGTTTAATCTCTCCTTCATATTTAAATGATAATCATGCTATATATAGTATTCTTGGTTTAAGGCCCTTCTGTTTCATTCCATTAAATATGTCATACCATTCTTTTCTGGCCTGTAATGTTTCTGTTGGGAAGTCTGATGATGGCCTGATGGGTTTTCCTTTGTAGGTGACCTTGTTTTTCTCTCTGGCTGCCTTTAATACTCTGTTTTTTTCTTTGATCTTTGCCATTTTAATTATTATGTGTTTTGGTGCTGCCCTCCTTTGGTCCCTTGTCATGGGAGTTCTGTGTGCTTCTGTGTTCTGAGAGTCCATTTCCTTCCCTAGTTTGGGGAAGTTTTCAGCAATTATTTCTTCAAAGACTTTTTCTATCCCTTTTTCTCTCTCTTTTCTTCTTCTGGTACTCCTATAATGCAAATATTATTCTGGTTCAATTGGTCATGCAGTTCTGTCAATATTCTTTCATTCCTGGATATCCTTTTACCTCTCTCTGCATCAGCTTCTCTGTGTTCCTGTACTCTGATTTCTAGTCCATTAATGGTCTCTTGCATCTTGTCCATTTCTGCTTT
This sequence comes from Manis pentadactyla, assembly GCF_030020395.1. Lineage (NCBI taxonomy): Eukaryota > Metazoa > Chordata > Mammalia > Pholidota > Manidae > Manis > Manis pentadactyla. The sequence goes on from NC_080020.1 coordinate 124,534,708, forward strand.
GCAGTCCTTCCAGAGATTGTTTTATTTCTGTATTCTCCCTGCTTAGCTCTTGCATATTTCTCTGCAAGTCCATCAGCATGGTTGTGACTTTCATTTTGAATTCTTTTTCAGGTAGATTGGTTAAATTTATCTCCCCAGATTCCTTCTCAGGGGAGGATGTGGAGAATGTCTGGGTTAGTCTGGTCTGGATCAAATTTTTCTGCCTTTTCATGTTGACAGATGCAGTGGTATGCTGTTGGCTCATCTTTCATCTGGGAGAACCAAGACCCTTTCCACTTTCTCCTGGCCTTTATTTCCTGGAACCAAGGTGACCCCTAGTGGCTTGTGTTGGGCAGTTGTGTGTAGACTGGGTCTCTGTTTCTTGCCCGGCTGCTATGGAGGAAGCTCCCTTGCTGTTGGAGTGGCCAGTCTCAGGTTGCTGCTCTGCTATGGTGGGCCGAGCCAGAGACGGAACAGGCTGGTGGGCTGTTTATCGCTGTGAGGGTTCTCAGAGCTGTGCTGCTGCCCAGGGGATTAGGACGCCTGGAGTTCCCTGGGGTTCCCAGCCACTGGGCTAAGTGTCCCTGGACACTTCTGTCCAGCTGTGAGGGCTCTGTACCTTTAAGACTTTCAAAAAGCACTCGCTTTTCTTTGTCCCCGGGGCGCCAGTTGCAGGGACCCAGTCGCAGGTCTTACTGTCTCATTTCGCTAGTTTCCCACACTCCTCGCATTGTGTGTCTGTGCTCCAGTGTGGATGGCTAGGGCTCGGTGTTCAGCAGTCCTGGGCTCCCTCTCCCTCCCCGCTCCAACTCCTCTCCTCCTGCTGGGACCTGGGGTGAGGGGCACTCGGGTCCCACTGGGCCGTGGCTTGTATTTTACCCCCTTCACGAGGTGCTGGGTTCTCATGGGTGTGGATGTAGTCTGGCTGTTGTCCTGTATCTTCTAGTCTCTCTTTTAGGAAGAGTTGTATTTGTTGTATTTTCAAAAACATATATGTTTTTGGGAGGAGATTCCCACTGTCCTACTCACGCCGCCATCTTGTCTCTTGCAAGACTGTTTTCTTTTGAAAGAAACTGCTAGAGTGTCTCAAAGCAGCTGCATTATTTTGCATTCCAATCAGCAACTGATGAGCATTTCTTTACTCTTCATTCTCACCAATATTGGTATAGTCAGTTTAGACTTTAGACATACTAGGTATGGATGGTACTTCATTTTTTTAAATTTACATTTCCAAATGCCAAATTTTGTTTAGCATCTCTTTATATGCCATGCCATCTATAGATATTTTTCTACTCTCTATTCAGTTCTTTTGTCTAAATTTTTAAATTGTTCTTCTTTCTTTTCCTAATATTTTATTTTAATAAATATTTTATGAGATATTTGTTTTACAAATATTTTCTCCCCATCTGTGGTTTATATTTTAATTCTCTTAAAGTGTCTTTTACAAAGCAGACACTTTGTTTTAATAAAGTCTATTTTTTTCTTTCTTGGGTCATGCTTGCATGGTTGTATCTCAATGTCATCACTAAACCCAAGGTCATTTAGATCTTCTATGTTTTCTTCAAGAAATTCAATAATTCTGTACTTTAATTTTAGATCTATAATCCATTTTGGGTTAATTTTTATGAAAGATATTTATGTGAATTAGGCAACATTGCTTATATATATATTTTTTGCATATGGGCACCTAATTGTTCCAGCATTCTTTGTTACAAAGACTATCCCTTTTTTGTTGAATTGTCTTTACACCTTTGTCATAAACTAACTGACTATATTTGTGTGTATGTATTTATTGATTCTATTCTGTTCCACTGATCTCTGTGTCTACTCTTTTGCAAAATCAAGCTGTTGTGATTACTGTTTGTTTATGCAAATCTTGAATCTGGGAATGTGAGTACTACAGCTCTGTTCTTGAATGTTTTGTTGGCTATTCTAGGTTTTGCCTTTCCCTATGAACTTCAGAGCCAATTGTTTATATTTAAAAGACAGCTTGCTGGGATTTTGACAGGAATTGCATAGAATCTATAAATAAAATTGGAAGAATTAACATCTTGACAATATTGATTCTTCCTCCAATCCATAAACACAAACTATCTGTAATTTAGATGTTCTCCAAATTCTTTCATAATTTTTTGCAGCTTTCTGCATACAGATCTTGTACATAGTTTGAGTTATATTTTAATATTTTTGGTGTGTATTATAAATGACATTTTTAAAATTTGAAATTGTTATTGCTTATATATAGGAAGCAATTGATTTGTTTAAATTGAATTTTATTCTGCAATGTTGCTATATTTTCTTATTATTTTAGGAGCTTTTTAATAGATGATATGGATTTTATACATAGACATTCATATAATATTAAAATAAATTTTTATTTCTTCCTTTCCAATCAATATATTTCCTTTATTTCATTTTCCTTCACTTATTGTATTGTAGAAGAATTTCAGTATGATGTTGAACAGCAATGGTGATAGCATTCTTGCCATGTTCCAAAATTTAGGAGTGGTATAGAGTTCTTCATCAATGTGTGATGATATATGTATATATATGATCCATAAGTATGTGTATATCTCACATAATGATGAATATATAAATATTAATATTTATTATGAAAAAGTATGTATAGTATTAATAATATGATAAAATATTTGTGTTCATATATTATCAAATAAACATACATATTTATAAATGTTAATATATATATTTTTAATCAAGTTAGGAATGTTCCTTTTTATTCCTAGCTTGCTAAGATTTTTTTTAAATGATGAATTTCATCAGTTTTTTCCTATGTTAAATGCTCTGATTAAATGGGTCTCCTTCATTAGCCTATTGATATGGTGAGGTATTACATTGATTTGTTTTTGAATACTGAATGAAACAATGTTGGACCCTGAATGAATCATACTTTTACGTAGTGTATATCATCACCCTAAGATCAAAACCAGAAATGTTGCTGTAAGAAAGAAAAAATACAAAAATCCTTAACAAATGTTAGCATTTCAAATCCAATTTTATGTAAAATATAGTAGTCTCTATTTTCCCTTTATTTTAAAGCCATTTCTGGTTTTGATATTAGGGTAGCATTGGCCTCATAAAATGAAATAGGTTTTATTACTTCTTGTATATTCTGGAAAAGATTGTGTACGATTAATATTATATCTTCCTTTACTGTTCAGTAGAATTCCCAAGTGATATAATCTGGACCTGGTACTTTTTTGTGGAAGCTTCTTATTTGTGAATTTAATTAATTTAAGAGGTACTGATTTATCCAGGTTATTTATTTCTCCTTGTGTGAGTTTGGTAGTTTGTTTCTTCAAGGAACTGACTACTATATCTAAGTTACAAATTTGTGAATGTAGAGTTGTTCACATATTCATTTATATATCATCTGATATTTGTAGATCTGTAACAATGACTTCCCTCCCTTCGTTTCTGATATTATTCATTTATGTCTTCTCACTTATTTTCCTGGTTAATCTGGTTGAAATTTTGTCAATTTTACTGATCTTTTCAAAGAACAAGGCCTTGTTTTTTTTGGATTCTCTATTTCTTATTTTAAATATCACTGATTTCTGTTCTAATTTTAATTGATTCTCTCCTTTCACTTGTTTTAAGCTTAAATTGTTCTTTTTTTATCATTTTCCAAGGTACAGCTGTAGGTAATATATTTTAATCATTTTTCTTTCCCAATATGCGCACTTAATGACATTTAGTCCCTCTACACACTACTTCACTGTGTCTTTTAAAATTTGGTAAACTGCATTCTCATTTTCATTTACTCCAAAATATAAATTTTAATTCATATGGAAACTCCTTCAATCCATGTGTTGTTGAAAAATGTGTCACTTAATTTCCAAATATTTTAGTATTTTTCTATTTACATTTCTGTTATTGAGTTCTACTTTAATTAATTTTGAATTGAGAACATTTTCTGTGATTCTTAAATATTTGTTAAACTGTTTTTATAGCACAAAATAGGGTCTGTCTTGGTGACTGTTGTATGTCACCTTGAAAGGAATGCATATTCCACTGTCTCTGGATAGTGCATTGTGTAAATATCAAGTAGATAATGTTGACTAATAGTGCTTTTCAAGTTACATATACCTTTGCTGATTTTCTTCCGACTTTACCTATCATTTACTGACAAAGAGATGCTTAAGCCTTCAGTAAAAGAGTGGATTTTTCTATTTTTCCTTTGATATCTTCTAGTATTTGTCTCATGTATATATTTAGAATTATAGGTCTTCTTGGAGAGTTGACTCCTTCTGTAGATCTGTTAAATTCCCTTCTTTATCTCTAATAATCTTGTTCTGAAGTCTCCTTTACCTGAAATTAATATAGCTGCTACAGCTTTCTATTGATTAGTATTATCTTGGTACATCTTTCCCATCCCTTTATATTTTTACCTCTCCCTTTCTATATGATTTAAAGCAGTTTCCACGTAGATGTAAAATATCATGGTATGTGTGTGTTTTAATCCTTTCTGATAATCTATTTTAGCTGTTGTATTTAGAACACTATACTGGAGCCCTTTAGTGTGGCAGGAAGGTGTTAAGAAAGGGGAAAGTTCTATAATCTTCTGATTAAATCTCTGTGTTTTTGTAAGACTCTCAAGTTGGCAATCTTCAAAAGTATTTGTCCAGTGCTATGATATTTTTTTCTAATCATCCTGCCCGTACTCTTTTCAGTGTTTTTAATCTGTTTTTTGAATTAAAAAAATGTTACATAAAAAAGTTCTCAATCCATTCTAATATATACTCTTCTATGTGGCTATAATTTTTCTCCATGTAAAAATGTGTAAATATAAGGAGCCAAATTTGCAATGCTTTGAAATAAACTACAATGAAATTTATTTGAGGATGCTAAAACACCCCACCAAATGCAATAAAATTAGAATCAATTCTATTATTCTTTCCACATGAATTTTCAAATGCAATTGCTTGTGTGTTTGCATATAATCATACATACATATATATCACTTGAAATATTACATTTGGTATATCTATCAGTTCTTAAACCCAATGTTATTCAATGAAGGTAGGATCTGATGTTTTATAACTGCTATATACATATTTGTTCAGCTACAACAGTACATCAGACCAAGTTACTATTTAGGAAGGTAATGTGAGAAAAGTCATTTTTTTAACAAGACATTAAGTTGATGGATACGAAATATGAGCAGAGAGAAATTCCAGATTTTCTTCATTATAGTTTATAATGAGCATTTGTTATAATTTGTTATAATATCCTTTAAATTCTTGAAGCAAGGTAAAGGTCACATGCAAAATAAAATTATAAAAATATTTTGGGTGCCCAGCATATGAATGTTTCAGCTGTAGACACAGAAATGGAGGGAAATTGGAAATAATTACCCTGAAAATCCAGATTCATTATGGCATCTGTAAGCCGACTAGATAAGCTAAATCACAATCAGAGAGCACATTACAGATATACTTAAATCTTTTCTTCTTATAAAGATGTTACATTTTGGCTCAGAGCCGTCTCTCTCTTAGGAATAAATATTACGTTGCCAACATTCAAGAAATATAAGTAAGTTACAAAGCTTAAGAAAACCTTCTGTAGAAGTCATAGTATAATTCTTAAATTAAGGAAAATGTTTAGAGATAAGTCCAATTCTTATTTTCAGATATACAGGCATGTAATTTTTAGTACTAGAAGAAGATTTGAATAATTATTTGGTGATGATATAATGTGTTTCAGTCACAGCTATGTGCTTTCATATCTTTCATTTATCCACACAATCCCCATGAAACTATAACCTCTCATTCATAATGTGCATACAAATTCTAAGCCTGATTAAATAATGTCTCTATAGTCCCATAGCTCTGAAGTAACAGTTTTGAGGAGAAAAGTAAAACCATGTAAAATCAGCAGCAGCAATATAATGCTAGCCACAAAGCCTGTCCCATTTTATACCTTGCAAAGAACCATTCTACATAAATGCAAAGAAATACATCTGCTGTCATATCTGCTCAATTCAGTGTCATAGACGCCTGACTTCTGAAGAGGACCATTGTGTCAAAAGAATTCTGATCTTAAAAAATAATCAGTACATTAGAAAAGTAAACCTCCAGGTTTACTTTTGCAACACAGGTTCAAGTCTCACCTTGCAGTTCACTCAAAAGGAAAATGTGTTTTCATCAATTTCTTGGTTATAACATTCACACCTTTAATTTTTTTTCAAATGAGAAAACTGAGGCACTGAGAAGTTATATCATTTTCCATGGTCTCAAACCTAATAATTTTCAGAAGCCCAATACGGACATTTGTTAGACTGACTTCTGTGCTTTAAGCTCTTCCATATCATTTTTGTCTCCTCTTGACATTCCACAGCTTGATAATCTTTTACTTGTCTCTAGCCTATTTCATCTTCTATTCAGTATAGAAGTAGTTTGTAAATTATGTTAGGTTCATTTCCAATCATTGACACACACCACTCTTCCTCCTACATATCGAAGCAGAAATTCAAGCTTCCAATTTTATAGAGTAACTATTAGTTTTCTTTGTTCCATAGATTTTCACCCATTTTTCCTGCCTTGTATCTTACCTTGAAGTGATATTTACACAGTTGTCAAGAGTGTCAATATTCCAGTACCTTGCACTCATACATGATATTTGTGACCTAGAAGTGTTTTGGAATTTGAGGGATGAGGGTCCAAAGAATACAATTTTCAGGTCACAATAGTTATTAAAATCCTTTCTCTTTAACAAACTCATTTATTTATCTTTCATTTTCTTTGGCTTATTATCAAGTTGTCATGATTTTCAAGTCTCTCTAAGCCATAATACTTCATGTTTGCATTCTTCTGTGTCCCTCCATTGTTATTCTTCATTCTTTCAAGAAATATTACTAGTGTGGGTGTAATTTCCACCACTTGGGAGGCTATATGGGAAAAATTTATACTTATAGTATGTTTTTGTATGGATTTATAATGCCCTGAATTAAAAAAAAATACTTGTTACATATAGTTCTGTGTGACACTTTCATTCAGAATATGGTATGAATAGTATAATTTCACTATTATATCCATTAAAAAAATAGAAAGCAAATTTCAGAAGAACAAATAAAACAACCAACTGATTGCTGTCTTCTTGCTTAGGTCAAAACCAATAACTTGAAAAAATAGGAAACGAATCTGTGAATTTTTACAAGATTAGCCAAGCAAGAAATTACTTGAGCCTAAGAAGAGAGCGTGAGCTCTGTCTGATAGCATCTCAACTCTTCCCAACATCCGCACAGTTTTCCTTTCTTTCTCTATCAGGAAAATTGGCTGAGAAAGTATTTTATGGTAGCAATACTTTTGATCAAAAATATATATTGTGTTTACTGAAAATCTGAATTTTTAAAAAGCAGATAGTAGCACCTAGGTAACTTAGACAAAGTAAATTTTAGTTATGAAGTCGTAGGCACCAGTATGCTAAGTGTTTTGAGGGACTAAAATTATTTTCTGTAAAACAAGAAAGGATTATCCTGGGTCCCTGATATGTAATAAAAGCACTTGTACTGATTTCTGCATGATATTTTTATACTGGGAGAACCTAGAGAATTGTAACAGTGAGGATGCCAAATGGTATATATACCCCTAGATCCATGCCCTGGACATTGACGGTAAGCTTCATCACATGACATGATTTTACCATTTGGGAGTTTAAAAATATAATGCAAGCTGAGGCTTGGAAAGTGCTTGCAAACTGGGACATGTCCTACTTCTTGTTGCCTTTTGAACCTGGCCATAGTAGGAGGATGGCTGGATTGGTACCTTGAAAACATGTAGTCAGTAACAAAATCACAGTAATGTGAGTAAGGCCATCATGATTGTCTAGGCCAAGCTGAGTTTTCTGCTGGTGGGAGTCTCATGAGTGACCACTGGAGCCCAGCTGGAGAACTTCCCAGCTGGGCTCAAGCCAAACTACTGCCCACAGAATTGTGAGGAGATAAAGTCATGTTACAGCCACTGTATTTTAGAAGCATTTGTTACGTAGCAATGTAATGCAAAGACTTAACATTTAGACTGACTTAATTACTAGTCCAATATGGCTATTGTGGGATAAATGTAATAACAACTACCATCTGCATAGCATTTTATATGTAGCACATCTTTATAGTCATTGTTTTATTTGGTCCTATGGCCTTCTAAATTCCTATTCCTTTATTGTTATTGTTCATTTGTTTCCTTCCCTAAGTAGTTAAGTACATTGTATGGGCAAGATATAGAAAGAATTTAAGGGATCACACAGTGGAAACAATGCTAAGTGCTAAGCTACGATAAAATTAATGCACTTAGCATTTTCTCAGTAATTTGAGAATTATAGGATAATTGAGTTTATTGGAGTAGTAAAAGAAAAACAGTGTTTTAATATACAGACTAAACATATTCACACATGTCAATACTCAGATATCTGATGACTTAGTTCTTAATTATTGTGGTAAGCTGAAAAATGTTCCCTCCAAAGATGTTCATAGACTAATGTTTGGAACCTATGAATGCTTCTTTATTTGGAAGAAAGGTTTCACAGAAATGATTAAGTTAAGGATCTTGAGATAGGGAATATATTTTGGATTGTCTGAGTGGGCCTAAATGCAATTACATGTATCCTCACAAAAAAGAGGCAGTTGGAGGTCTGAAAAGACAGAGGAGGAAATCATGTGAAGACAGAGTAGAGTGAGACATGAAGACATCAGCCTTGAAGTTTGGAATGATATGACCAGTAACAACGAGAATTTGGAAGAAGAAAGGAACAAGCTCTCTGCTAAAGATTTTGGAGGGGGTGCCTACACCTTTATTGTGGCCAAAGGAAACTAATTTAGGACTTCTGGCCTCAAGGAATGTGAAGCATAAATTTCTGTTGTTTGAATACACCTTATTTGGGTAAGTTGTTACAGCAACTATAAAAAACAAATGGAGGCATGGTCTATTAAAATAGTAAATAACATTTGAAATTATCTTTAAAATTCATATTAAAATTTTCCAAAAGGAATAAAACAAATGAGCCCCTAAGGTAGGTAACTAATAGCTTATGAATATTAAAATACTAATAGCTTGGATTAGCCACTATTGTTTTTGATCTATATAGAAAATGTATATTTGATATCTTAGGTTCCATTTCAATACCTTATCAATAATAAGATATGAATAGGGAACACATTCAGAGTGGTGAGCTCAGTGCCACATCAACTGTAACTGTGATATTATGACTTCAAGTTTTCAATGGTATTTTCACTGTGATGGAAAACAAAAATAAAATGGAAAGTTTCCACTGGGGAATTGACATTTTACTTACATTTGGAAAGTTTACTCTGGCAGCTCTGACAAAAATATATTATGAGCCAAGAGAGGAATAAGGGAAAATAATTAGGAGAGTGCTACCATAGACTAGGCAAGGGACAGTATATTTAATTATATAACACCATCTCCAGTTGTTGAAAGTTTGGGAGATTTCTAGTTTGGGAATCTTAACAAAGTTACTATGAACATTACTTAAAAACCTACTTGCATTCTTTGTTTTCATTTCTCTTGGGTTAACAACCAAAAATGGGAATGGTGAGTCAGGGTAAGTGCATGCTTAATTTTATAAGAAACTCTCAAGCAAACTCTCTCTTCCTTCTTAGTCTGACACTCTGATTACAAATTTAATAACATTCTTGTTTCACAAGTCACAGATGATCTGCTCCTTTTCAGTTTTAGACTTTTTCTTTATGTATAGTGTTTTGAATAAACTCTGATTTCAAGCTTATTCACTTTAAGTGTTTTCAGTTATTTAGTGTCTAATTGACTGCCTAAAATTTTTGTAAGGCTTAAATCCTCTCTTAAGAAACTAGTAATTTTTTAATTTATTCAGTGAATTAAATTATTCACTGGGAATTTCATTTATTCATAGTTGCCATTTTCCTATTGAATTACTCTATTTTTCTTTTTTATGTGCATGTTTTCCATTAAAACCAACCTTATTTTTTGTCTCTTTTCATATGCTAATTTTGCCATTTTTTTTTGTTTCTGGACCCGTTTCTATTGTCTGATCTATCTCCTGGTTATAAGTCAAAATTTCTTTCATTTTTACAACTTTAGTAATTTTGATTGTCTGCTAGACCTTATGGATGCCACATGTTTTATGTATGAACTTTCTATTCTTCCTTACTAGAATGTTGTGTTTTATTCCATTTTCATTTAATTTACATGCAGACAGATCAAGCATTTTTATTGCCCTTATTTGCACAATGTTCAAGCAGGTAGTAAGTTTCCTTAACTCTAAGATTGGAATAGCATGGCTCCTAATCCAGGTCATTTCAGGGTCTTCTGAATACCTGTGATGTTCCTAGGGGTCTCTTATTTTGCCTGGCTGGAACTCAAATATTTCTGAGACATATCAGCTCTGCTGGTTGTACAGCTTTGATTTACCTCATAATGACTCCTTGCCTGGTTTTATGAAATCTTAATCTGTGCATCACAGTTTTATATTGTGGCAAAGGCTGAATGAGACGCCTTTGTAGATTTCTGGAAGACTTTCTCAGGGACCTTTTCTTTCATACCCATAGATCATGTGAGTTCCACCCTCTTCCTAGTCTCTGTCTTCTGAGCTCGCTGTGCCCGAGTCCTGACAGTGCCTCCGGGCAGGAAGCATGGATCATCCTGGAGCCTGCCTCAGTATTTTGACTCCCCCCATCAAGGGATCACAGATTCCCCCCCCACTCCCACCCCATCTCTGAAAATAGTTATCTCACACATTTTTTCTTATTTATAGTGGTTTAGGGTAGGAGGGCTAGTCTGGCACCAGCTACTCTGCCCTGTCTGAAATAACCAAAATAGCAAGTCTCTGGAATAAATGAACAACTAACAAAGAATGGGTCCTGTCTGTAGGTGAAAGGATTTAGGCTTAAATTGACTCTATGAGGGTTAATTCAGAAACATCTATACAACCAAATACATTTCTTATAATCCTCCATGCTTTTCTTTCTTTACTTTAGGGTGTAGGTTACGCACTATTTCAGACAATAAGCCTTCAGACAAATGCTAATCTCCTACCTCTTTACATGCTCTTTCAAATCCAATATCAGATTGGGGAGATATCTATGCTCTTAGTACATCTTCCCTTTCCACTGCTTTCCATTGAACTGTCTCAGCACAGGTTCTCATTATATCTTGACTAGATTATATGTAATAAACTTTCAATTAATCACTTAATATCATATTAACAAAAAAATGTTGCTAGAATGTAGTGGCATTAAGGCTATATATTTGTCTGCTCAAATTGCCATAACAAAATGCCAAAGATTGGGTGGCTTAAACAAAAGAAGTTTATAAGATGTCATCTTATAAAGAGAAGAATCCATGAGACCTTGCCTCCATCCTTAAGACTTTGTTTAACATTAGTTATGTCCTTAGAGTCCCATCTCCAAATAAAGTCACAAAGAGGAGCTTCTTCATATGAATTTGGGGAGGGTACAGTCAGTGCATAATAGACCATCACTAAAATTAAATTTGTAACATTATTAAAATTATCAATTTAGAGGCTAATCTTAAATAGTGACTTTCAATGGCTATAGTAATGAAAAGAAAAACCTTAAGTTTCTTCCAGTTTGTTCTATGATATTTCTTCATTTATTGGTTGGTTACATAGCAAAAATCATCTTTCCTGTAGATTAGAACATAATAGCATACTTTCTTTCATTTTGCAAATCCACGTATTAGACACACACATATACATACATACTACACCTAGATAAAAAGATACATAGTATAGAAATTTTGTGGAGGTATGTATATGTATGTTTTATTATACACTGCATTGCCAGAGAAACAAACTTTCAGATGATATTGGGAGAGGTAGAAACTAAATTATCTTCTTGTTTACAAAGCAAAGCCTTATAAACTGACATTCATAATCAGAATTATTTCTGTATGTTTCTTGTTACCTGAGCTCTGTGATAGATTACTACTCACTGAATGTGATGTATTTCCTCTGAATCACACATAATTTATCATTGTCTAAAATGTCAAGGACATGACAGAAAAAAATTTAGAAGAAAATGTAGGGAATAAGGTAATTAGGTGTATGCTTCTCTGAGTTTTATTTTGGTATAGCAGGAGAAAAATTTTTAAACAATTCTATGTGTTACATATAATTTTTTTCAATAAATAGTTGTAAAATAGGCAAAGAAAAACATTAAGGGACTTAGAATAGTATCTCACGGAGTATATTAAGTTCTAACCATTAGTTTTCTAAACCAGGAAATTCGAAAAAAGTATAGAGATAATAATAAAAAATATATTGACTATTACTACAGATTTTCATGATATTTCATGTTTATTTATGTTAATTTCTTATAATGAATTAGAATTACATAAGGGCAGCTGAAGACTTAGGAAAACAATCACAGTTAGTCACAATAATCCAAGAACAAAAGTTTCACAGATAATACTGTATCTTATATCTTTACATTTGCATTTCAACCATTTGTGGTACTTATAAAATGGTATACTATATAATTAAATATTCATGGTTTTCATAAATGGTAATATGCAATTTTATACAAGTAGAAGATTGGACTTCAAATACTTTACATGTATTACTTGAATTTTACACAGAGAAAGAGAGAGAGAGAAAATGAAATTGCTAATTAATGCAATTGGTGCTAATTAAAATCATCTTTGTACAAAAGAATCTAATTGCCAAACTTCCATTTATTTTATTTAAATATATATATAATAATTATTTAGCTGAGAGCCATAAGTTTCAACACCTTATAAACATAATATTAAATAACTATACGTTTTTATTTTTTATCGTTATTTGTAGATGACTGATTGTTTTTTCTTCTTATTTAGCATCAGGTTATTTAAAAGAAAGTCAAGATTAAATGTCTAACTGAAGAACAGTATACATCTGGAGAAATGGCATTTGTGTGTTAGGTAATAACAAAGGACTTCGAGCTTTCATTTTTTTTTTTTTTTTAGATAATTATTTTTTTATTGAAGGGTAGTTGATACATAGTATTACATTACATTAGTTTCAGGTGTACAACATAGTGATTCAACATTTATATACATGACAATTCTAGGTACCAGCTATCACCATACCAAGCTGTTACAATATCTTGACTATATTCATTACATCCCAGTTACTTATTATTTTACCATTGGAAGTGTATACTTTTTATTTATTTATTTTTATTTATTTATTTTTTTTGTGAGGGCATCTCTCATATTTATTGATCAAATGGTTGTTAACAACAATAAAATTCTGTATAGGGGAGTCAATGCTCAATGCACAATCATTAATCCACCCCAAGCCTAATTTTCGTCAGTCTCCAATCTTCTGAGGCGTAACAAACAAGTTCTTACACGGAGAACAAATTCTTACATAGTGAATAAGTTCTTACATGGTGAACAGTACAAGGGCAGCCATCACAGAAACCTTCGGTTTTGCTTTGAGCTTTCATTTAAAGTCTAAATTTTGTGTAAGCTCTTCCACAACAAAAATTTAGTCAAATTTAATTATTATAATTATCTAAATTAAAATGGAACCTAAAATAGTAGATGCAATACAAAACAAATGTAATATGTAGATGTTTATTGGATGTGTTCCTTTTTTATGTACAATAGAAGTGGTTGTAGGCATACAGCTTATTTTCGTTATTATCATTGACATCAGTTTATAAATTTTTTTTGTCATCGTACCTTTCAGTACATCAAAATTGATTTAAACATAAATTTTAGTTAAGGAGAATGCCAGAAATATTTTCATTTTCAGCTGCGATTAAACAAATTTTGAATATATTTCCTTGTATTACATTTTATTTCACTTATTGTATAGATAAATCCACATGCGTCCGGTCTGGCTGTTGATGATTATCCATGGTAATCTCACATTCAGAATTACCTACTGTTTAGGGAGGAATGACTGTTTTCTTCACACCAATATATAATATTATTTTTACAGTATTTTCAAAAAATTTTCAATGTCAAAGAGATTGTGTGTTTGTTTTTCTGCCTCATATCCATTTCCTCTTCTCAGGAAATTGTTGGGCGTTTGCGAACTATTCCTTCCACATGCTCCGCCCACTGGGGCAGGTGTTGCTAACCACCTGCCGTTCCAGTGATGGCCATGTTTTCCAATTTGACCAACTGGTGAGGTCACAGTCCCAGGCAGATTGGTTGAAGGGTGGGGAGGAGACTGAAGCCACAAACAAAACTATTCTAAGACTTTCATTAGAAGTTTTGAAAAAATAATTTTGCTTTTGGGTTCTGTGGGGTATGAACTTGGAAGCACCTGATGGCCGTGTGGTTACAACGAAGCATGAGAATCACCAGCTCACGAAACCAACTGCAAGGAAGGAGGACAGCCAACCACCCAGGTGGAGACACACGATTGGACCCTGATGCCATTTTCTGAGTCTCTAGACTTAACAGAAACTGGTGATGACTTTGGATTATTTGTTAAGAGCCTATGAATTTCCTATTTTGCCAAAAGGGTAAAAACTGGGTTTTTAGGACATTTCTGTGGGTGAAGTATATAATGGATCCTTTGTCAAACAGAGACACAGAAGTTATGATCAAACTTGATTCTAAATATTAGTTTCAGTTGTATTAACTGATAAATAAGATGTCCTATATATGAATGTTGAAAAGAATTCTTGTCAATTCAAAGTATTTGATGCAATCAAAAAGTTGTTTTATGACATCTAATATTTGTTTCATTTTGTCTTATTTTCCTAAAACTTTGATTACTTTGAAATTCCATGTGTTTAAGAATAAAGTTACATGGAATCAAAATTTCACTTTATTGCAGTAACCAATACACTACAGAAGTAATGTTTTTTTGTCTTTTGAAATCATTTAATATTTTAATCAAATCAGAGAGAGAGAGTCAAGCGTTCTTGGTACTGATAACAGCTATTGTTAACTAGTAATGTCATCTTGAGGTAAATTAGCTAAGAGCTTTTGGTTTCCATATTTGCATGTAAGATCTAAAGGAAACTGACAAGATTAACCACAATTACGAAGTTCAGTATTAAAACAAGCGTTTATTAAGGACACATGTGCACTATTACAATAAACTATTATTCTGGATCAGAGCTCTTAAAAACTGAACATATTTTATTTGATCTATGATATATGAGGTTTAATGATCTATGACATATGATATATGATATATATGAGGTTTAATGAGTCTTTGCCAGCATTTTTCAATTGGGATAATTCACATAGAACTTAAAATTCTGCACCCTTTAAGGAAAAAAATAATGAAAATTCAGGTGTGGCTGCACCGGGCCAACTTGGCCATATGTGAAAAATTAACTGAAGCAAAATAACATATGCACCATTTACTCAGGGCCTGCATCCTGAGTCACAGATCACACAAACTCATGTTTTTTTCTTTTAACATGTTGATAATTGGTAGGATGTGAATGGTGGCCTTTTTCCAGCCTGAATATTTTACAAATTTAATTATTGCCCAGACCCTGAGGACATTTGGATTTGTAACCCTTCAGATATACATTGATGAATATGGACAGTCTTCTGTACAAAGGCAGGAGTCAAGCACTTGGTGGCAAAATTAAATCCCAAGTCAAAGAAATAGACTTTGATCAACTTTGAACATTAAAATGATGCATTTAACAGTACACATTGTGGCTGCAGGGTCTAACTGTGTGGATGACACTGACGCAAAGCTGTTAATAGTTTAGACAATTAGACGTATTTGACCATAAGTGATGTGGGCAGAAAAAAACTCAGGAGTGTGGCATTGTAATGATGTAAACTGTAGGGAAATAACAGCAACAAAAGAGAACTGCTGTGGTGTAGAAAGTAGAGATTAGGCAAGACACAAAATTATATGCATAATTCGATTACAACTGTGTTTAAAGTACTTTAAACTCTGTTTAAAATACTTATACTAAAACTGTGGCAAAACACCCACAAAAAAAGGATTTGTTTTGTTTGAATGATTTCATTTAAGTTTAATTTAATAATCTCTATATTCTTTTGTGATAACATAGATTAAATTAAAATTATAAAACAAGTAATTTGATGTGTGAATAAATAGCCATCTTTATATTTTTGAAGTATGTCACAATGAACTTAATTAATTCAACAGATATTAATCATAGACCTACCACGTCATACACTTGACTACACAAAGACAAGTTCAACAAAAGTACTCTTTAAGGTTCGAGAATATCTGCCAAAAATTCTTAAGTCATGACTAGCACAGTAAAATTGTATTTTTTTAGTTTATTTTAAATAAAAATGAACAGTGTGCAATTTCATTATCATTTCAAAAAACAGTTATAAGAGAAGCAGAGATAAGTTTTTGTGTTATCATTACTATGAAATATTGTATCCATCATGAGATGGGTTCTGAAGCACTTTTAGTAAGAATTCCAGAGAAATTTGGATAAATGACCTTTGTTGTAATTCTAGGAATTCAAGTTCACACATAAGCTCAACCTTGCCCTGTGTGGGCCTGGAAAGTCCGAGGGACATAAATGAGTACAACAGAATTCTACTCCACAACATTGACTTTTACTTAAAAAAAAACCAAAAGCTTTTAATAACAGAAGCTTTCACACTAAGAGACCCATTCTTTCTTTGTTTCCAATTTTGTGAAAAGTTTGAAACATTTGATTCTTATTGCATATGCCAAAAAAGTTAACTGGTTCTGCCTTACATCACTGGATTTGTTAATTCAATTTCAGTCAGAATTTCTTATTAGCTGAAAATAGTTTGTATTCAGACATAATCTGAGCATATAAAGGGCTATGAAATGTACTGATACTTACTGCAATGGATGAGAATCAAGAATCTGATTAGCTTTCACATGAAACTAAGAAGCCAAGAAGAGCAAAGGGGATATAGAGTCAGAGAAAACCAGGGTTTATTTTCTAATCAAGAAAACAGAAGGAACAAGGGAACTTCACTTGTGAGATGGAAGCAGTGTTTCATTGAAAGGGAGAAGCAAAGCCTGGGATGTGTGTGTGTGTATATGTTTGTTTTTTTCAGGGCCAGACAATAAATTTATACTTGCCAACATCAGGTTCAAGTGCCACGCTGCGTGCAGGGAGGGCTCCCGTTCCTTTACAAGCATTTCGTTACAGCTCTTGCTTAGGATTTTTTTGTATGTGTTCAAATGAAGGTTGTGTCATATAAATTATTTACTGATTTATTTCTGTTCTCTTTATCAGCTCTGAATGAAGATAATTTGGTATTTTCTTAAGTAACAGTCCAGGACCAATTATTTTAATGGAAGAGAAATGGAAAGAAATTGACATTACTTTGATAGTAAAAATAATCTGCATTTGACATTCACAGTGTTAAATAGACTTTCAGGAGTGAAGATCGAAGAACTAGATCACGCAGGACTCCAGAGTTCAGTTAAGCAATAAAAATATTAAATCTGATTCCAGTTAAAGTATTCCATTCATGGTTCATAATGGAACATCATGAAGAAGCTGTCATTAGTGAGTCATATTGCAAAACACATTCAGAAAGCTGTTCTTCAAAATAATTTTAGTACTGAAATACAGACAAAATAGCTACACAAATCAGAAAGTATTTAAAGTTTGTATACACCATGCACATTACATTTTAAATAAAATGAATAGCACACATCCATTTGTAAATTATGAACTTGCATTGCAGTTAAATACAGCATATTAGTAAAACTTATCCTTTCTTGCTCTAAGATTAAAACTCTGTATGAATAGAAAAATCTAATAATTTTCTGGGTTTTATTTTGTTTTTATTCATAGACCATTATTTCAAAACTCAGAGGACCTGCCATAGGAAAGGAATGTAAGAAACTTAGAATCCAGCTAGGAGTCAGCTAACAGTTTCTAAATAGGTAGGTGGAGATGAGCAGAAGGAACTGAAGAAAGTGGCAACAGTCAGAATTGAGTTGGTAAGATGAACATTTTCCAGGATGTGTTCCTTAGGCTTTGTTTACCACTTACACACTTCTGTTATTTCTGTACCACCACCTCTTTAAAACTACTTCTCATAGGAGTGATTCATTCTCAGATATTCTCATCATCTTCCCTCATTTTGGGGTTCAGCTATTAATATATTTATATGATTATTTTTCAAGAAAGAACTCTTTATTAACCTCAAATAGATGTGCAGAAGAAATCATGTATTTTAAATACTGCTGCAATAAGGACCTCATCTTTCACTTCTCCATACTAGAGACAATATTGCATATTTCCTTGTCCCTTTCATCAATCTCACTTAGTGAATGTGCACTATCTGGGTCTTCTATTGGCTTTGATCAGGTTCCTCAACGTTTTAGGAAAGGGTAACCTTTCTAACAATACTTTCTTGAACAAATTGTGATATAAGAATTTGTCATTAATAGCAAATCTCTTTAAATAGTTTATTTATAATTAAAATTCTGGAGTATATTTCCTTATAAAATGTCACAACATACCTATTTCTTTGGGATTTTGAAAGGATATTTTTGAGATTTTTTCATCATGAATGATCATGTATTACTTTGTCTTTTAATCCTTTAAAACATTACATTACATTAATTAATTTTAGAACATAAGCCAAACTTGTGTTCCTAGGGTTAAATCTTCCCAGTTTGATTCAGTCTTCAGATATTGCCAGCACTTCCAACATTCTTACAAGAATTTAACACATAAAATATATACAAATGCAGTATTCAACAGCATGCACACCACAGTTCTTATACAAAGGTATAGATGTAGAATCTCTATTTCACCAATCTCACTTTGCTATGTCTCACTGTCTCATGCAGAATGAAATTTTTATATATGATATTCAGGTGATTGTAAAGGAGGCACTTATTTACTAGGCCGAAGAGACACATTAACTTTCTATCGAAAGACTGAATCAAACTGGGAAGATTTAACCCTAGGAACACAAGTTTGGCTTATGTTCTAAGATTAATTAATGTAATATAATGTATTAAAGGATTAAAAGACAAAGTAATACATAATCATTCATGATGAAAATATCTCAAAAAAAATCCTTTCAAACTCCCAAAGAAATAGGTATGTTGTGATATTTTATAAGGAAATATACTCCAGAATTTTAATTATTTTGATATTTTTCCTTAATATGACAGAAGATAGTGAAAAGTATAAAATGCTTTTAGAATATGACCATCTCTTGTTATTCATAGCAGCACTCTCAATCTCTAACAGTTTTACACTGCTGAGTTGAGGTAAAATTTTAGGAAGCAATGCATCAAAGTGGCATGTTCATCATTCTAGATTAATTTAGTAACAATTCGGAATACATTATGGGAAGGCACAAGAATAAGTGTGAAACATCCCAGTTTCATTCTTATATTAAGATGCCTCATGTTGTGTATTTAATCATAACTCAGATATTCACTTTGTCTGTTTTGAGTATCACCATCATTTTTCATTTCAGGAAAAAAATGTATAACAGGTTTTCTTATCTTTATAGTATAAAAATAATGAAAAGCATTCTTTAAATATTAAGAAAATTCTATAACATAAAAATGTAAGATTATAAAACATAATATGGCACAAAATATAAATATCAGGAGAAACAGAATTTGCAAAATAAGTTAGCAGAATTTTGTGGGAGTAATTCTGCAAGGAAACTGAATTGATGCAGCTGCCAGTTTGCTTGATTCCCAGACTCATGAATTTTTGAAGTATTAAAGTGCTTGAAAACCTAGCGTCATCGATTACTGAGTTCATGATCCAGGAGCAGCATTTTATTTGATTACATCAGAGATCAAGTTCTAAGGAATGGAAAGCAGAGTGTGGCTGAAATCTAGGAAGATGATTTTGAAGTCTACCTGGGTCGAGGAAAGACTCCATTAGGACGCTACATAGGAGAAGCCAGAATTTGCCAGACATGAAGGAGGAACTGCGGACTGAGTCCTTCTCTAAAGGAAAGAATGGATTGGACTTTCTTGAGGAAGGAGGTAAGCAAACTGGAAGAGAGAGGGAGGGTTCAAAATTAGCTTTGGGAAGGAAGCAAACTGAGATGGAAAAGACTGAGAGACTGAGTGTGAGGAAGATGTGAATGAAAGATGCCCCACGAGCATAAATGTGAGGCTGACTGTCATTTTCCCTTACAGCTCAACCAGAGTTGCTAATTAGATATCATCTTAATTTCCCATCCTCATACATCATAATATTTGGGAACTTTAACCTCTCAGTAATAATCTAGTTAAGGCTCCATTAGACATGTTAAAAATTAGAAAATCCTGGCTGTCCATGGTCCTTTCTCACTGGCATTCTCAACTATGGTACAACATAAGGTCAATGCCATTCAAGAATGGGCAAAGCTCTTATGCTTCATTTAGTTTTCAAGACCGTCTAAAGCACTCTTATTTTACCTGTGACTTTTACTTTTCTTATGATACATATTTTGGATAAGAGACTCAGATGTGCAAGAAGTTTAAAAAGTAATGACATTCCTAAAATTTCTTGGCAGTTATGTTTAATTAAAATAACAAATTATGTCATATCTGGTTAATTAAACAATCCTAGAGTTTCCTTAAAATTGTTATAGAATTAGCACACTTTATCACTTCCATAATTACTAAAACATTTTTAATGAACAGAGATTTTACATTTCCTTTAGGGAGGGACAGAATCTTATAATAAAACGACTTGAGAGCAAGAGCAGTCTTATCTCTTCACATTAAAGAAAAGAAAGTCCTATTAACAAAAATTGGCTATTTGTGATAAATAGCAGAGCATAGATAAGCTTTATATTAGTATGATTAAATGGCCAACCACAATATTTACTAAGTTCAAAAGTGTTCACATTTTAGTTTTCTTATCAGCATATAGGAGAGACTTATAACTCAGGATCTGATTAAACTAAGTGCCTATTTATATTAACATATTATGTTGGTGTATACTATAGTTAATACATTATGTAATCAATGTTATATACTGAATAACATATATTTTATATCTACTACCATACTAATATTTACATTTTTTAAAGTACTAATGAATAGTTTTCCTTAAATAGAGCTGAATCTCTTCTGAAAGGGATACTTGTATTTCTGATTTATACTTTTCCTCCTCAAGAAGGAATTTATTTGCTGTTTCTATCATTGCCATTATTGCTAATTAGCTTATACTACTTGTGGAGTACTTGGGGGAAAGTACCAAACAACAGAGGAAAAAGGGCTAGAGAGTGATCGAGTGATCGGATTCTCTCTTGAGAAAGTAACGGCTAATGCCACAAGCTCAGAAAGATAGGGGCAATGATCACACTGCCAAGCTTTCAACTATAATATGACCCATCAGAATATTGCCTCCCTTTCACTCTGGTCACTTTAGCTTTTCCCAGCACCTGCTGGATTGCTAGTACTTTAAAGTGCTGGGAAGGACCTACAAAAAACAAAGTTTCTGTGACAGATCTTGGGTAGCTTCAACAGTTTGAGGAGGGCTGAGATGCCTTGTGTCATTATGATGAGAAGGAAGAATGACTGAGCCTCTGGGGAAATTACATTGTTCTGCATTATCTAGAGAACATAGATGTCTTACTTATTCAATGTTTACTATACTATTTTTAATTTATTAAAATGTATTATTTGTGTCCCTTACTCCAGAGGAAAGAACCCAACTCCTAGTCAATTTAATTTAACATAGGTCTAATATCTTTTTGAAGTAATATTTCTGATTTTTTTAACCTGAGGGTATTATGTTCTTAATTGTTTTCTTAACTTTTTAGTCAAAAAACTATAATCAATGAAAATAACTCCTATCTCATATTTTATAAGGAACATATTTAAGGGATGTTTTTTCCTCAAATTAAAGGAATATTGGTAGTCTATCAAATATTTAAAATTAATAGTTAAAATGTATGTATGAGCTTGTAAGATAATAGAAAAATAAACACCTTTAAAGTTTGAACAGAAATGGCCATGGACTGGGAAATTTCAGCCTAACTACTATTAAACTTTCAGATCTGCTCATCTGAATGTAATGTACCTTGACCACAATTTCATCGTGATGTCAAATGTCACCAACACACCGGTCTCCTAGGGTAACATACAAGCATATCCTAATTTCACCTCTACTATGCCTGAATGTAAAAATTAACTTTTCAATTTAGTCCCTTCAATTGTACATTTCTGAAATTACTATAATAATAAAAATTGAATCAATGTTAGGTGGAAAAACCAAATAGATTACTATACCTTTTAAAAAAATGAACACACAGAAGCATTTGAAAAAGTGACAAACTACATTTCCAATATTTAATCTGAAAATATACTCCAAATATTCAATCCAAAAAATACAAAAATATAATAAAAATCACATAGGGTCACATTTTGGAAAACAGTTTGCCCTGATTTATACATATGTGGACAACCTTGAAAAAGATTTAAATATGAAGTGATTTGTCACATGAAATTATGTATTTTGTTTTATTCATTAAGCACAATATGCCTCTTCTGCCCAAAGAAGGCCTTGCTAAATTTCATATGCTGTATTTGCTCTAGAGACAACATATCCCACAAACTGAATGATGCCCAGATTTTTTAAAAATTTGTATTTACTATAATTAAAGACAATTTTTTTAAGATAATGAAGATAATTTGAAACTTCTTCAGCCTCTATTCTTGTACATCACCCAAGTATAGATGACCCTATGGTTCAATAATGGAAGCATCCACAAGATTTTTCTAGGAATGAAACCATCGTTTTTGTCAGAGCACATAGACAGACTAACAAAATATCTGTATGACATGAGGGTTAATAGGGGAAGACCAACACTTGAGAGAGGCATAACGTTCTAAATTATTTTGGATGTAGAGTGACCAAGTGGGCCGACAAGTTGATACACACTGAAATGTAGTCAGTGTGCCTATTCTTCACTTGTTCAGCAAAGAAGGAAAGTTAAATACAAGAAACTAAATTTCATATTAACAGAGGCAAAAGCACTTTTTTTTCTATTTTTTATGCATTTTAATTTATTTTAAATTCAACTAGAGGCAAGTTGGTAATTGGTTTTCTGTCAGTAATTGAGAACACAGTTCCTGGAAAAATAAATACATTGCCCAACGGTAGGAAAAACCGAACTGATTTATTCTTATCCAGAATAGTGCCTGTATTTTTATCAGAACTGACAGAGAATAGATTCCTGGCAGAAAGGAAACTTCAGGAGCCATGTAATAGCACAATTTTCAGAAACCCCATCATAGAAACACCACACAAAAATCTGTGTACTTGACAATGACAATACACATTTACACCGATTCTTACGCAACTTATATAATGCCTGAATTTCTAACAAAAAATAATTCAAGTTACAATTCCATAACCCAGTTATAATACCCTTTCTCTTGAAGCAGGTAGCAGAGATTTCAAATCTTGTCAAAGGAAACTACCCATATAATTGGGTTAGATCCATGGCCATCATCGAGGGTTTGTTTTTAGTAAAATTTGCCAAAGATTCCATGTCTCCAAGAATTGAGTAGCTATACCTGTGTTTGTAGGGTCAGTGCAGAACAAGAGATGACCAGTAGATTAAGTTCTGTGATTACCATGGTGTAGCTTTCTATCCTCCGCTGTGGCTAGGAATAGAAATCGGTACCTCTTATTATTGCAAATTCCAGGAGTTGATGGTGAATCTAGTTATGGTTCTTTAGTTCCCATCAAACACTTCAAAAATACACATTCTTTTTCCCTTTATTATTAGTAATATGAAAACAAATATTTATGACTTTATAAAAATTAAATGAATCATGTGAAAAAGTTTTATTCAATGTGGCCAAAATGAAGCCAATGTGATTTTTTATTGAGCATATATTTATACATATTCTTTACAACCTACTAGTTATTGCCCAAATAAGATTGTGTGTATACATCTAATTCTATCTTTTTCAGACTTACTGATGATACCAATTATTTTTAAAGTCTTTCAAATAAAGATTTATTTCAACTTTGATATAATTCATGCTATGACTACTGTTCTTCTCACTGGTGGGTTTACCAACATTATTAATCCAGTTTTATTTCCAAGCATTAAAAAAATACATAGCTGCAGTATTTAAAAAAATAAAATCTGTCATGCCATTAACGTGTTAGTGACTTCTGTGATTTTTTACCATAGTATCCTAAATGCTAATGAGTCAGAATAGAAATGTATTTGTGAAACATGTTTTTACATTATATTAACTCTCCAAATATTCAGATGTTACATTAAAATATTTTCGTTTAGGATATGGAATTTGGAATTTGTCTTAATAGCAACCAATAGTGAATTGTCTTTTCTATAAATTAAGTGTGGAGGGTGACTTCCATCTGCCATTCCAGATCCATCCTGTAACCATGCCTCCCCTACTCACTGACCTGGGAGAATCTGAAGAGATTCTATATTAATAGGCACTTGTGTGCTCTGGCTTCTAATTGGAGTTGGCTGATGAGGAGCCCCGGCAGAAAGTCAAAGAAAGAAGGGAAGATATTTATTGTCATGGTTCTTTCCTTGTGAGGGGATCCCAGCATAACTAGGTTCCTTCAATAGAAGGTCTCTGCTCCTCTCAGTGAAACAAAATCTACAGAACTCTGTCCTTTCCAGTTCTGATCATTTCTCCCTGCCTTTGACTCCTTGAGCCTAGGGACACTGGTAGCCTCTGTGTGCTAGGTCTGGGGTCCTGCACCACTATCCTTTGAGGTTATCCTACAGTCAACCTGCTTTATAAGTAAGCAATCCCTTTGAAAATAATACCTTTCATCTATTATTTAAGCCATAATGTGTAATCTGTTTCCTATTGGAATTTTGATACATTAAAAATATCTGATCTTTTTTCTTTTTAGTTAAATTACTTTATTTAAAGTCTTGAATTCAAGATGAAAGAAGAACCACTCCCAACTTGTAAAGAAGCACCACTTCACTACTTGTTGAGTCTTGCACAAATTAAAGTGTTGAGCATGGAGGGAAACGATTACATACTTGCTGTCTATAGGATCCCAACATGCAGAAGACAATGAAATATTGGGTGAGGACCCAATCAGAAGGCTTTACACAGATGGTGGTTTCTGAGGTTAAAATTGAGGGGAAACAATCTAACAGAACTAGATAAAGTAGAACAATCTAGTAAACCAAATATGTACAAAAGCCCTTACTGGGGGACCGAGTAAGAAACTAGGAATAAAAATATAAATATAATTTATATGAAAGGAATATAAAAGTGAAATTCATAGACAAGTATAAGAATCAGGCAAAACTGCCCTCAGTCTAGATGCAGTTGAAATTTGAATAAACACCCTCATGTTTCTGGCCCTGACTTTGTGTTTTACTTGGTCATTCATACACTCATTCATTCATTTGTTCATTGAATCGTTCATCAAATATTTATTGGTTCGTATTATTTGCCAGGCAGTGTACCTAAGTGTGAGGAAAATAATGGCATAGCTCACTAATCTATTATGAGGGTTAAGGAAGGAATTTCCTGGGTGCACAGAGAAACAAAAGAAGTTCAGTATTCAGCAAATCAAGCAGCTAACACAAGAACAAGGATTTTTTTTGCTAGGTGATTCAGGAATAACTGGTTGAGTAGTAATGACTTGATTCAAGAAAAAGAAAAAAAGCCAACAAGATATTTTAATAACTAAATTATCACGGTGGACAAGTAGAGCTCAGACTTACTGTGGGCTTTTGGGACCACCTGTATCTGCCTGAGTTTTCTCATGAGACAGTAAGGATGATGTACAATTTTTTCATTGGCCCACTTCTGTCATTGTTGAGTGTTGGTCTTGATGGAAATTAACTTCTCTGACCTTTTGGTCTATGCATAGGCCAAAGTCATTGAGAAAACACAAGAACAGTATATTACCAAGGGCATATGCATGGGCACTGACAACATCTGCAACAGATTCCCAGGTAAAGTGACTATAGAATGGAGTATCTATACTTATTACTTTAGACCTGGGCTGTCCACATGTTAACCTCTAGCTTCATGTGGCTTTATGAATTAAAATTGATTAAAAATAAAAGCAATTAAAAATTCAGCTTTCTGCGGTACACTAGTCATATTTCAGCTCATCACTAGCCATGCTTATCTAAGAGTATTGCATACAGCAATGACCATTTCCATTGCTCAAGGCAGTTCTCTTGAGCAGCAATGCCAAAGGCATAAAATTAAAGAATACTAGATTTAAAATGTAACTAAAAGCTATAGTGAAATGGAGAAAGCTATTTCAATGGACAGTTTCAGTCTAGAAAAATAAATAGATGAACAGAACACATATAAGTATTTCTATCTAATTTGAAAACTAAAACCATAGTCTGAGTTTATTCTTTGTCTTTTTGTTTGTTTTTTTGTAAAGAATATCACCATCCCTTTGCAGATTACCTTAAATAATCTTGTTCGTATGCACAGCCCCAAAATGTCTCCACTTGCTTCCCAAGAGTAACACAAATCTGTATTTTATTTATATGATGTTTAAATAGTTCTGAGTCCAGTTTACTGAAGATCTGGTATAATGCTAACTTATAGTGAAATTTGAGGGGGAAACACTTTCAAAACACGAATCTATTAAACAAAAGTGTTAACAGAACAAGTTTGTTTCACTCAATTCTTCCTTTAATCTAAAGCCACAGGTGACTCTGTGGAAAAACTCTGAGAACTAAACTACTGGAATGTTGTCAGTTACCTGTAATAAGATATTCTATCCTCCTGAGGCTGTCGGTCAGGATGAATCATGTTGTCAGTATGTTCACAGTAAGCACAGTACTCAGGATACCTGGTGACTAGTTTGGGGTCCACTCAGTGACTGGTCACGTAGCAGATGTATGACCAGCTCCCTTTACAAGCTTTGGATTTCAAAACTCAAGTAATATGTTTTTAGCAGAATTTTCTCATATGTGTTCCATTTGGAGCTCAAAAGGAAGATGCATCCTTGCAATTCTTGCAGAGTGAGGACAGTAATGCCTGCATGTGAGCTCTGTGGATTTAGCCTGTGTCATCTTTTTTCCAGCAAGTTCCCATACTGCAAACTTTGTTGTAATAAATCTTACCTTTGAGTATAACTTTGTTTTGAGTCATGTTAGTCCTTCCAGCAAATCACAGAGACCATGAAGTCACCAAGACAATTTGTAATCATTTCATCTTCACATAAATTTTAGAAATCAGTACTTAATTCAACTTGTAATTGTGGAGGACTTCCTAAAATTAGTAATATAATATTTTGACTGTTTTTTCTTAAATTTTTGAATTGTAGAGATACTTCTTAAAGATGCTGAATAGAAAGCTGATGAAAATGGAATAGTAAACTATATAAAATTCTATCTTTATCATCCTCACTCAGACAGTGGTGACAAAAATATCTGCCCTTCAAACAACTCTGGATTGTTGTAAGGGCCAAATGAGGCAACAAATGTGAAATAGAACTGTAATTTTCAAAAAGTGATGAAGATATTATGTTATTATAATAGATGGCCAGTAGAGATTTGCAATAACTGAATAATTCAGGTATGTCGTCCTCTGGTGTTCTTAATTTTCTGAATAAATTCTGTCACTGGGAGTTGAAGAGATAACAAATAAAAGAAAGAGCAAGAAAAACAGAACAACAACTAAAACACCCTAAGATTAATAAGTTTTGAGAATTCAATGTAAAACATCATGACTATAATTGACACTGCATTGTTTAACTGAAATTTGCTAAGAAAGTAGAACTTAAATATTTTCACCAAAAATATAAAAAGTAATAAATAAACAAGTGAGGCTGAATTTGTTAGTTTACTTATGGGGGGGGGCAGAATCCTTTTTACAGTTTATACATATATCAAATCACCACAATATGCATTTTAAATATCTTGCCATTTTATAGGTCAATTATATCTTAATGAGTCAGAATGGCTGCAGTCTTTATTTCAGAGAACAGAAAGACAATTTCTTATCTGCAATTAAATTCATTCTACTTTTCCTGTAAATAACAGATACGTTGAGACTTCTTCAAAAAGTTTAATGACACATACTGCAATATATTATTGTATATAATTAACTGATTTGTACTCTAAAACAAGTGAAAATTTTATGATATGTAAAATATACTTCCATAGAACTGCAAAGTAAAAGTGTATCTCATTGTTCCACTTTACCAAATGCAGCATATTTAGAGGATGGAGAACACCTGTAAGCTAAAACTGTTCCCTGCAGTCCGATTGCCAATGTGTATTCATCATTCACTACTTTAACTACAGATCCTACTAAGAAATGGAAAACTGCTGAAGTGATTTTAACATTCTATTTAGTAGATACTCTAAATCTTATCCTTGAATTATATAGGGCCAAGAGGTGACCATGTATTTAAGCATATTATCTTTAATGAGTTGACTTAATTAAAAACTTCCAGGTGAAGATTCTCACTAAATTTGAAACAAGATTGTTGATGAGGGCATCGCAAAACTTCTAAATGTTCTTTACTTAAGGCAGGCTCTATGAGAACTTCTTGGGGTTCATGTAGGCCAATGTTTGTTTGGTGTCAAGATTGCTATGCTTTCTAATGCTACTAGTACATGTTATGTCACTTTCCATGGAAGGAGATGATGTAAGAGAGGGAAACAGCTGAAACTGAGATTGCATTGGCATTGCTGTGATAGATAATCACCGAGACTGGAATTAGACAGCATGCGTGAGTGGCTGAGGCGGAGTGGAGAATAAGACTAAGAGAACAGGGTTGGGGGGAATGCAGGGGAAAGTGTATGAATGCAACAATGAGGAGAAAAAATGATGTGTACTCCACCTTTTAGCACAGATATAGGAAAAGATTGTAATCAAAGTACAGCTATCCCTCAATAGGGCAGTAGAGGTAGCAGGTTCCATAGAGGAAGGCAGGGGTGAAGGAACTGTTAGTAGTATGAAATGAAGATATAGAGATATAGAGAGTTTTATACATAAGAAACAATGAAATCAAGAATGTACAGTAGAAGGAACTGAAGAATTCAGGATATGGTGTTAGGATAAAGACAGTGCCAGGGGACATAGAGATTCAAGTGCTGAGAATGTGGATTGACTCCAGTGGAACCCCCATTGTTGCTCCATGGAAAGGAAAACTGTCTTCTCTGGAAATAAAATGCAGGTTTGTTAAGTCAAAATTTGAGTACACTGTTTTGCTAATTTTTTAAAATGCATCTTTAATTCGAGATCCCAGGCACCAATTTTGTTTTGTTCATGTGTTCATTAACAATGTTTTTTATTATAAAACATTGACTGCATATTTATATAGAATAATGTCATTCATTTAAAGCTCAGAAGTGCCTTTGTTCAGTGATCTCCCTAGGGGAATTGTAAATATTTCTCTCATTTAAGAATCCTGTAATTTGATTAGTTGCTGTTCCCTTAAAACTCCCTATTCCACTCACAGAGAAAGTGATACCAGCTTCCTATTGGCTGCACCTTCCCAACTACATTTTCCAATAATCCATACACTTGCCAAGGATCCCTAAATGAAAGTCTATCTTAATTTCCCTGCCTCACCTCTCATTCTCAAATGGCAAAAGGACGGCAGAAGTTACTTACTAATAACCCCTGGATTCTGCTCTTATTTATCAGCCCAGACATATATGGAGAACTTGATTCCATTTCATTCCTTGTCTAGTCTCAACAATAATAGGCTAAGGTCTGGAAGAGGATAAAGTTTGTTACAAACAGATTACTTGTATCATCAGTCCAATGACACCTGACTACTCTCTTGAAATAAACTTGCAATTTTTTCAGAGGTGCGAAGCCTTCCTTGGAACTTCCAGGATTATGACAGGTTGTCTTAGGTATGACTAAACTTAGAATTCTCAGACCACTGATGTCTAATTTAACAGGTTTACAAGTTCCAGATTGCCATTGCTTTTATGTATTCATCTGCTATTGCCCAGCTTCTTCCTCACTCTAATTTTTTTTCTAATAATTATGAATTCATTCTCACCCCCATTTTCCCTATAACTTTCTTTCTCATTTCTGCCCTATGCCTCAGCTCTGTCCTGGATGAGGAAAGTCAGAATTCCTTATACTGTGAGTCCCTGAAAGCAGTCTTATTCCTTTAGATTCTTCAGAGAAAATAATCTGTTTGAAAGACAAAACTTCGTCTCAATCATATTGGTCAAGTCACCATCTAATTATTCAATATTGTTCAAGTTCTCAAAGAAGGCAAAATGTTGTGTAAGCTAGGAAGGATAAAATGTTCTTCTGTCACATGTTCATTTTCACTACACTTTCTAACTTGAGGAAATATGAAAACACTAGAAAATTTATATTAATAAAAGTATTTGTTAATGCTTAAAGAATCAATGTTGCATATGGAAAACAAAGTATTTAAATCATGTCAAATTAGTCTGTCTCATGATTAATTATAGAAATCAAACACAAACTTTAATTTTTGTTAAATGTGGAAAAATCTGTTTAGAATATAATTCACAATAAGTTGTCACTTGGGAATGTCATGTGAAATTCTGGATTTTTTTTTTTTGAGAGGGCACCTCTCATATTTATTGATCAAATGGTTGTTTACAACAATAAAATTCTGTATAGGGGACTCAGTGCACAATCATTAATCAACCCCAAGCCTAACTCTCCACAGTCTCCAATCTTCTGAAGCATAATGAACAAGTTCTTACATGGTGAATAAGTTCTTACATAGTGAATAAGTTCTTACATGGTGAACAGTACAGGGGCAGTCATATCACAGAAACTTTCTGGATTTTAATGTGCTGTTCATTTGCTTTTTATTTAGCAACAACTTATTTACTATTTAACCTATAGGATACATATAGGAATGATGCTTGACCTTATGTCACCTTAAAAATTAACTGAACTCATGTGTTTTCAATTAGATGAATATTTTAAGTTAAAAAGACATCTTACTGTATCAAAACTCTATTCATTAAAATTTTTCTTTTATAGTTTGTTATTTAGAATATAAAACTAGCATTTGGTTGAAAACCACTTACTAACAGTAGTACTGCAGTTGGTTTTCTTAAGGAATTGGTTAAAGATTAGAAATTCTTCCAACAAAGCCCAGTAAAAGCAAGAGAGATTTTTATTTTGTTGTAATTGTTTGACTCAATGATATATTATGGTCACAGTAGAAATATAAGCTTTGTTCTGCCAATTCCTTTAGAAGGTGACTTATTTTCCTTCTTTTGGGTTAGAGTTTTGTCAGCTTCAGATTAAGTTGCAGCTATGTGATGTGTTGTTAAATGAAAATTCAACTTCCTAGTAGGTTTAAAATAGAAAGTCACTGCCTGACTTCAGGCTATCTGCCTGGTAATTGCAGAAACAACTTCGTTAGGTCCATGTAGAATGAATGAGCACAGGCTCTATAAAACGCTGTGCAGACAATCCATCCAGCTGAGAAAAGACTTTGAAGATGATTGCCTTAGGAATTCTTGAGCACACAGGCTGAAGGAGAGACTAATTCAAAGAATGCAAACCTTCTTGATTTTTATGACGATGACTCCTAGAACCACTAGGAAGTAACTACTTCATATAGGACATAATTGGCATTTTGAAAACATTTTATCTGATTGAGTTAGCAACGCAGGTTGAAATGGAAACCCACTTACTCTTGTTGGAGTTTTATAACCACATCTATGTTAGGGTAGATTTAAGAGAATGCTGCCCTGTATTTAAAGTTAATAAAATAAGCCAAAGGTAAAAGCACATGGCTAATGCTATGATGTCTTTATATATCATAAATTTATCATATATTCTAACATATAACTCAAGTGGCAATAAAGGAAAATATAAATATTGAAGATTGTAGGATCACAGTTTTCAGTAGAAATTTATAATTATATTCCAAGGTCCATTTTTCCTTCTTCTCTGTAGAATCTTTGACTTTGTGGATAAATGGCTGCATTTTGAGTGACGGAGCTCACATTTTTTCACACTCAGCCATGTGGTTAAATTCCGGTCAAGGAAATCTTATTAAAGTAGTGAGTGAAACTAGTATTCAAAGGGAAGAGAAATGGCTTTCTTCATCCATTTCTCCTCCTGCAAGCTGAAATGTGGACTTAATAGTCGAAGCTCTCCTGGAACTACAAGCAGAAACTACATGTAGTATTGAGTGAAAATACAAGGTACCATGACCTACCTTCCCCGGATCATCTACTTTCAGACTGTTCTATATGACCTAGAAACTTCTGTATTGTTTAAACTGGATATTTTGATTATTACTCCTGGGCAAACTCAATCCCAGATAATGCAGGTTGTATATATCATGCCGTCTTCATTTTACATATATTAATTAATTTTAAGAATAGTAGTTATTAATGGACATAAAATTAAACTGCCTCTGTTCTCATTGTTTCTATTTATAGAATTAACCCTTGATCAGTGTGAATAAGGCTCTGTATGCTTTCGCTTTTTTGAATATTCCATTCAAGAACCAGTCTCTGAGATTCTCTGTCAGAAAACTTAGGCTGAATGGCTTAGGGAAAAGAGCCCAATACATGACAAGGCTTGAAAGGCTAAACAGAATTACACCTGCTACTTTGAGAAGAATATTTCATAATATGATGAGCTGGGAATCTGCGTCTCCACACTCTACAGCTGCTCCGAGGGCCGTGTTGTGCATGCTTTTCTCTTTCCCTTGAAATTCTCATTGTCTGTGTTACTAATGAGAGGAAGTCAAACTGAAGAGCCAGGGTGAAAGTGGAGCTCCTTGGAGGTCACAAGTATTCTGCAGTTGGATTTTTATTAACATAATTAAAATTGACAAATCAAGTAACTTTGTCTTGTGGTTTGTTCATGACAAATTTTCACTACAGCAGCGGTCCCCAAACTGGAGCAAGCGGCCCTTGGAGGGCATGTAAAAACACTGATTGCTCTGCCCTGGCCCCAAAGTTTCTGACTTAGCCAATCTGGGTTGGGCCTAGGAATTTGAACAATTCCCAAGTGATCCCGATAATGTGGATCCAGGGACATTTTTAGAAACTTGCTCTAAAGCACGGGGGATTCATGTCCGTTAGTCCAAATGAGAGTAGACTGCAGGATAAAGCGAGTAGTTGGTAAATATTCGTGTCCTGCAAAATTTATATGTTGAAATCTTAATCCCCATTTTAATGGTATCAGGAGGTGATTAGGTCATGAGATGGAGTCTTTCTGAGTGAGATTAGTGACCTTACAAAAAAGAGGTCCCAAAGAACTCTCTCACAGCTTCCATCATATGAAGACATGTGGACAAGATGGCAATCTATGAACTAGTCATGGGCCCTCACCAATACTGAACCTGCTGGCGCTTTGACCTTGGACTTTCCAACCCTCAGAACCGTGAGAAATAAATTCCTGTTATTTAAGCCTCCTTGCCTCTGGTAATTTGTTACAGGAGCCCAGACAGCCTATGGCAAACCTATCTGTTCATACTACCAAAGTTCATCCTATCACATTACTAAAAATAGGTGGCCACAGTGCCAAAATGAACTGAATAAAAATAGATCTATTTAGAAGGGAAGCCTGAGTTTAGGTCCTGACATAAGATATGACAAAGTCAGATTAACCTAAAAAAAAACAAAACTATAAGCTAGAATGACTAAGATTGAAAGAGGTGTCAAGGCTGACCCCCAGTTGCAGGCTTCTCTGACCAGCATAAAGGTGTAAACAAGAGTGAAAGTTGAAGTCTATGTTGGATGTACAGTATTAAGACTGAGCTTTCTGCAGAAGAGTGGTGTCTTGCCTATGGCTTTCAGCCCCAGACAAGTTCACTATGGATTCAAGTTGACCAAAGAAATGACAGTAGAACATTCTTGGGCTGAAAGGGTTATCCAAATTTATTTCCATGGTGGCAGGTCAATCATTAGAATTCCATCCATTCACAACGAGTCTTCATACGGCAAGCTGGTCTCTGCCTCTGGGCCTCTCTACACCTGCAGCCATCTCAGTCTCTGTCCTCAATGCTGCCACCACTCCAGTCTTGTTTCTGCTCTTCTGCAGCCTTGCAGCCTTGCCACTATGCTGCCCAGAGCACTGGGAAGAGCTCTTTATATAGAGTCAATAACGACACATTGCCCACACGTGTGTAGTGAGCTAGCCAACCAGCACCAGGTGAGAATCTTGGCTATAGGAACCTTCACTTTATCCACAAGTGGATACCAAACAAGGGTGCATAAGAAGCATGGTTGGTGCTTTTAAGAAAATCCCATTTGAAAACCTCATCCTATATCACAGTTCCATAGTTCAGAAATCTGGGTAGGCACCACTGAGTCCTTCATCTAGCATCACACAACTGGAAGCTTTGGGGGAATAATAAATTCACCTCACATTCATTTTGATCATTCAGCTCAATCACTGTTCCTGTGATTTCAGGACTGCCATCCCCACTTCCCTGATGTCCATCAACTGCAACCACTCTCCCCTCTAGAAACCACCCAATTCCCTGCCCTATGGCATTCTCCATTTTCAAAGCAATGATGGTACAACAAATTCTTCCTGAACTTTAAATCTCTGATGTTCTCTTCTGCTGTCATCTGGAGCAAATTCTGTTAATAGGTAAACTGACTTGAGACTTTTTTTATCCCTTTAGAGCAGCACTTAATTTCATGTTTGGTTCAATAAACAAGCATCAGGAATTTTAGGAAGTGGGGCTCATCTTTAGAATTCTGCCTACCCTAAATATTAACTATTTGGTAAACTATTAAATACATATCTCAACCCCTAAATATAAAGACCATGACAAAGTATTATTATTACTTTTAGTAGATGAGACAATGAAGGATTTTTGCCATGGATTAGTCCATTTAGCTGAATCTGAATTTAATCCCAGGCATGTCACGCTATACAATTCATATACAATTTATATACAATTCATGAGGCTCCAAATTAAATCAAAGTACAGGTATTGGCAAATAAAAAGGTATTTAAAAGCAAGTGAAAGATTTTTATGAAGCTGCATAGTATGTCAATATTAAAAAATGATTAAGTCTAATAAATCTTTTTGTAATAGAAAATAGAAGACACCCAAGAGCCTAAAGACATTTTTTGCTTAGCGCTTTCCATTGTCTGCCAGTTTTGTAACCTGATAGTGCTTTAAATAAACCCTGCATCTAAATCTTTTACTATCTTAATTGTGGTTCCTCTCCATGGGTTTTATGTTAAACAGGACTAGTTTCAGTTTACAGGACTGGTTTGTGGCATTTTTAGATTTCAAATACTCAGGCAATTTTGAAGGATTAGAAATTGAAGCATCTTAATAAGTTTTCTTTAAAGCTTCTCTTAAAAGGAAGCAGGAGAACCTGCTTCCAATTGTTTTTTAGAGTATATGACCTTGAAGTTATTCTCATGTGTATCAGTGTATTTTATTTCTTTTTCTAAATGTTTAATATTGAAATATGGTGGTGTGAGAGGTAAGACAGAGGCTTCCTCCTAAAACTGCATGTAGTATGAAAATATAATTAATATGACTAATCCTGAAAGAGCAACAGAAAAGTGGGCTGTGCCAAACTGCATAAACCTGGAGAAAAGAATAAACCTCACAGAATAGGGTAACGTACCAAAGCTGTGGACCAGCTGACCCAAGCCCTTCCCCCACTGCAGTTCAACTGTGGGAAGAAGAGAAATGGATCCAGGAGGGGTTGGAAACCTGGGACTGCTGAATAGCTAATTCTGGAGATCTGCTCTGGGAGCACAAACCTACATTTCATGGTGCTTTCATGGTACTCTCATGATTAGGGGGTTGAAAAGCTAACACAGGCAGAATACCTGGAGAGACTGAGATTCCAGCCACTTGTGGAAAACAGGGACTATATCTGGCTGCTCTGGAACAAAAGAAAGGCAGGCAGTCTGAGAGACTTCCTAACAGCAAGAGGGCTGCTAAAGGGGCAAGGATTGCACAGAGTTTATTGCTTAGGAGAAAGGACAGGTAGACAAAATTGTCCGGGTGGACTCTGCCCAGCAGGTTGGGAACTTTCTTGATATTTAGGTGCTCCAGCTCCCTGGCTGGCTACACAGCTCGAAGGACCCCCTCCATTATATGCAGCCTGCTGCACCTTTCTCCCGGCAAGCCCCACCTGGCTCACAAACCGGCAAACCCTACCCTGGAATTAGGCCAGCCAGAGGGAAGCCCTGTCTATAGAAAGTACAAACACAAAGCATAGAGGCTTATACCTGTTTGCTTGGCCCACTGCTTCTGGCAGTGGAGATAGGCATAGTAGCCTGGAAGCAGGAAACAGCTCTTTCCTCTCCCCAGGCACCAATACTGCTCCCCTGTGACCCCTGACATTGCTTCAGGGGCTAAGCAGCTCCACAGAGTTTCTGGGCACTAGAGGGTGCCATATACAAACATGAAATGTCAAAGGAACCTGGTTTGAATTAAAATTATGAATAAAACACCTGAGAAAGATTCAAGTGAAATAGACCTCATGAATCTTCCTGAAAGTGATGACAAAATAAAAATCATCAACATTCTAATGGAGGTATGAAAAGACATTCAAGAACTCAGTAATGAATTCAGGTAGGAGATCCAATCATTGAAGAACACAATGGAGGGTATTAAAAGCAGATTAGATACAGTGGAGGAGACAATAAATAAAATAGAAATCAGAGAAGAGGAATACAAAGAGGCTGAGGCACAGATAGAAAAAGGGATCCTTAAGAATGAAAGAATATTGAGAGAACTGTGTGATGAGTCCAAATGGAACAATATATTCTCATTATAGGGATACCAGAAGAAGAAGAGAGAGAAAAAAGGGATAGAAAGTGTCTTTGAGGAGGTAATAGCTGAAAACTTCCCCAGTCTGGGGAAGGAGATAGTTTCTCAGGCCATGGAGATGCACAATTCTCCCAACACAAGGAAACCAAGGAAGACAAGACCAAGACATAAAGTAATTAAAATGGCAAAGATCAAGAATAAGGACAGACTTTTAAAAGTAGCTAGAGTGAGAAAAAGATCACATACAGAGTGTGGGGGGGATTATGCTTCCTGACTTCAAGCTCTGCTACAAAGCCACAGTAATCAAAACAATTTGGTAATGGCACAAGAACAGAACCATAGACAATTAAACTGACTAGAGAGCCCTGATATAAACCCAACTGTATATGGTCAGTTAATATACAACAAAGGAGCCATGGACATACAATGGGGAAATGACAGCCTCTTCAACAACTGGTGTTGGCAAAACTGGACAGTTACATCCAAGAAAATGAATCTGGATTGT
Source organism: Manis pentadactyla (assembly GCF_030020395.1). Classification (NCBI taxonomy): domain Eukaryota; kingdom Metazoa; phylum Chordata; class Mammalia; order Pholidota; family Manidae; genus Manis; species Manis pentadactyla. Next base: position 124,571,826 of record NC_080020.1, read on the forward strand.
TTTCTAACCCCATACACAAAAGTAAACTTGAAATGGATCAAAGACATGAATGTAAGTCATGAAACCATAAAATTCTTAGAAGACAACATAGGCAAAAATCTCCTGAATATAAGCGTGAGCAACTTCTTCCTGAATGCATCTCCTCAAGCAAGGGAAACAAAATAAAAAATGAACACATGGGAAGACATCATGCTAAAAAGTTTCTGTACAGCAAAGGACACTATCAGCAGAACTATAAGGCATCCTACAGTATGGGAGAATATATTTGTAAGTGACATATCTGGCAAGGGGTTAACATCCAAAATATGTAAAGAACTCACACTCCTCAACACCCAAAATCTAAATAACCCGGTTAAAAAATGGGCAGAAGATATGAAGAGACAATGCTCCAAAGAAGAAATTCAGATGGCCAACAGACATGAAAAGATGCTCCATATCACTAATCATCAGGGAAATGCAAATTAAAACCACAATGTGAAATCTCCTCACAACAGTAAGGATGACCAGCATTGAAAATACTAAAAATAATAAATGCTGGTGTGGATGCAGAAAAAGGGGAACCCTCCTAAACTGCTTGTGGGAATGTAAACTAGTTCAGCCATTGTGGAAAGCAATATGGAGATTCCTCAAAAGACTAAAAATAGAAATACCATTTGACCCTGGAATCCCATTCCTTGGAATTTAACCAAAGAATACAACTTCCTAGACTCAAAAAGACATATGCACCCCTGTTTATTTCAGCACTATTTACAATGGCTAAGATATGGAAGAAACCTAAGTGTTCATCAGTAGATGAATGGATAAAGAAGATGTGGTACATATACATAATGGAATACTATTCAGCCATAAGAAAGAAAGAAATCCTACCATTTGCAACAACATGGACAGAGCTGGAGGATATTATGTTCAGTGAAATAAGCCAAGTGGAGAAAGACAAGTGCCAAATGATTTCCCTTATTTGTGGGGTGTAACAAAGAAGCAAAACTGAAGGATAAAAATAGCAGCAGACTCTTAGACTCCAAGAAGGGACTAGTGGTTACCAAAGGGAAGAAATGTGGGAAGGCAGTTTGGGAGAGAGGGAGATGGTGATTGAGGGGTATTATGCTTAGTACACATGGTGTGGAAGGTCACAGGGAAAACAGTGTAGCACTGAGAAGGCAAACAGAGAATCTGCAGCATCTTACTACACTGATGGACAGTGACTGTATTGGGGTACAGGTGGGAACTTGATAATATGGGTAAATGTAGTAACCACATTGTTTTTTCATTTGAAACCTTCATAAGAGTGTATATAAATAATACCTTAATAAAAAATTAAAAATAAGTAAATAAATACATGTTTAATATTGGCCCTTTAAAATGACTTAAAAATTTTTATATCAATCACTTAATGTATCTTGATATTTGATCCTTCCTTCTTATTTATACCAAATTTATGTGTGTGAAAACTTATACAAATATATAATCAAGAGAGGAGGGGTTGAGAAAGGGAGAAAGAGTGAATTACAAACCCTAATGTTTTCTATCTATAGTAGTGTTTAGTAGGTTTTATTAACTAACTTGATTAAAAACGTATCTTGCCTAGTAGGTGACATATTGTTCTTCTTTATTTGTTTTGTGTGTATGTGTGACATTTTTTTAGTTGTCATGTCTCTTTATTGAGGAACAAAAAAGGTTCATGCCAAAAAGTTTGTCAATTATTACTGTAATTCTAGACCCTTCTTGAATGTATACTGTTGAATAACCATCACTAAATCCAGTTTTAGAACTCTCCTTATATGAAAAGGTATGTAATATTCTTAAGAAAAACACCATGCTTACGAGTTTTCAAATATTTCAGTTTTTTTGTTTGTTTGCATCAGCTTTATTCTTTTTTTTTTTTATGTTTACTAGGCTCTCCCCTGCCCCAAGTACCCCAACAAACCCCATTCCAGTCACTGTCCATCAGCATAGTAAGATATTGTAGAATCACTACTTGCCTTCTCTGTGTTGCAAAGCCCTCCCGTTTCCCCCACCCCCCACATAATACATGCTAATCATAATACCCCCTTTCTTCTTCCCTGCCCTTATCCCACCCTACCCTCCCATTCTCCCCAGTCCCTTTCCCTTTGGTAACTGTTAGTCCATTCTTGGGTTCTGTGATTCTGCTGCTGTTTTGTTCCTACAGTTTTTCTTTTGTTCTTATACTCCACATATGACTGAAATCATTTGGTACTTGTCTTTCTCCACTTGGCTTATTTCACTGAGCATAATACCCTCTAGCTCCATCCATGTTGTAAATGGTAGGATTTGTTTTCTTCTCATGGCTGAATAATATTCCATTAAGTATATGTACCACCTCTTCTTTATCCATTCATCTACTGATGGACACTTAGGTTGCTTCCATTTCTTGGCTATTGTAAATAGTGCTGTGATAAACATAGGGGTGCTTCTGTCTTTTTCAAACTGAAGTGCTGCTTCCTTAGGGTAAATTCCTAGAAGTGGAATTCCTGGGTCAAATGGTAAGTCTATTTTGAGCGTTTTGAGGAACCTCCATATTGCTTTCCACAGTGGTTGAACTAATTTACATTCCCACCAGCAGTGTAGGTGTGTTCCCCTTTCTCCGCAACCTCACCAACATTTGTTTGTCTTTTGGATGGTAGCCATCCTTACTGGTGTGAGATGATATCTCATTGTGGTTTTAATTTGCATTTCTCTGATGACAAGCGATGTGGAGCATCTTTTCATGTGTCTGTTGGCCATCTGAATGTCTTCTTTAGAAAACTGTCTATTCAGCAAATCTGCCCATTTTTAATTGGATTATTTGCTTTCTGTTTGTTGAGGAGCGTGAGCTCTTTATATATTTTGGATGTCAACCCTTTATTGGATCTGTCATTTATGAAAATATTCTCCCACACTGTAGAGTATGTTTTTGTTCTATTGATGGTGTCCTCTGCTGTACAGAAGCTTCTCAGCTCAATATAGTCCCACTTGTTAATTTTTGCTTTTGTTTTCCTTGCCCGGGGAGATATATTCATGAAGAAGTCGCTACTGTTCACATCCAAGAGATTTTTGCCTATGTTTTCTTCCAAGAGTTTAATGGTTTCATGACTTACATTCAGGTCTTTGATCCATTTTGAGTTTACTTTTGTATATGGGGTTAGACAGTGATCCAGTTTCATTCTCCTACATGTAGCTGTCCAGTTTTGCCAGCACCATCTGTTGAAGAGACTGTCATTTCGCCACTGTATGTCCATGGCTCCTTTATCGAATATTAATTGACCATATATGTCTGGGTTAATGTCTGGATTCTCTAGTCTGTTCCATTGGTCTGTGGCTCTGCTCTTGTGCCAGTACCAAATTGTCTTGGTTACTATGGATTTGTAGTAGAGCTTGAAGTTGGGGAGTGAGATCCCCCCTACTTTATTCTTCTTTCTCAGGATTGCTTTGGCTATTCGGGGTCTTTGGTGTTTCCATATGAATTTTTGAATTATTTGTTCCAGTTCATTGAAGAATGTTGCTGGTAGTTTCATAGGGATTGCATCAAATCTGTATATTGCTTTGGGCAGGATGGCCATTTTGACGATATTAATTCTTCCTAGCCACGAGCATGGGATGCGTTTCCATTGGTTAGTGTCCTCTTTAACTTCTCTTAAGAGTATCTTATAGTTTTCAGGGTATACGTCTTTCAGTTCCTTGGTTAGGTTTATTCCTAGGTATTTTATTCTTTTTGATTCTATTGTGAATGGAATTGTTTTCCTGATTTCTCTTTCTATTGGTTCATTGTTAGTGTATAGGAAATCCACAGATTTCTGTGTGTTAATTTTGTATCCTGCAGCTTTGCTGAATTCCGATATTAGTTCTCGTAGTTTCGGAGTGGAGTCTTTAGGGTTTTTTATGTACAATATCATGTCATCTGCAAATAGTGGCAGTTTAACTTCTTCTTTACCAATCCGAATTCCTTCTATTTCTTTGTTTTGTATATTTGCCATGGCTAGGACCTCCAGTAATATGTTAAATACCAGTGGGGAAAGTGGTCATCCCTGTCTGTTCCCGATCTCAAAGGAAAAGCTTTCAGCTTCTCGCTGTTAAGTATGATGTTGGCTGTGGTTTTATTGTATATGGCCTTTATTATTTTGAGGTACTTGCCCTCTATACCCATTTTGCTGAGAATTTTTATCATGAATGGATATTGAATTTTGTAAAATGCTTTTTCAGCATCTATGTAGATGATCATGTGGTTTTCGACTTTCTTTTTGTTGATGTGGTGGATGACGTTGATGGATTTTTGAATGTTGTACCATCCTTGCAACCCTGGGATGAATCCCACTTGATCGTGGTGTATGATCCTTTTGATATATTTTTGAATTTGGTTTGCTAATATCTATCATTATTGAGTATTTTTGCATATATGTTCATCAGGGATATTGCTCTGTAATTTTCTTTTTTGGTGGGGTCTTAGCCTGGTTTTGGTATTAGGGTGATGTTGGCTTCATAGAATGAGTTTTGGAGTATTCCCTCCTCTTCTATTTTTTGGAAAACTTTAAGGAGAATGGGTATTATATCTTCTCTGTATGTCTTATAAAATTCCAAGGTAAATCCATCTGGCCCAGGGGTTTTGTTCTTGGGTAGTTTTTTGAGTACTGCTTCAATTTCTTTGCTGGCAATTGGTTTGTTTAGGTTTTGTGTTTCTTCCTTGGTCAATCTTGGAAGGTTGTATTTTTCTAGGAAGTTGTCCATTTCTTCTAGGTTTTCCAGCTTCTTAGCATATAGGTTTTCATAGTAGTCTCTAATAATTCTTTATATTTCTTTTGGGTCTGTCGTGATGTTTCCTTTTGCATTTCTGATTCTGTTGATGTGTGTTGATTCTCTTTTTCTCTTAATAAGTCTGGCTAGAGGCTTATCTATTTTATTTATTTTCTCAAAGAACCAGCTCTTGGTTTCATTGATTTTTTTCTATTGTTTTATTCTCAATTTTGTTTATTTCTTCTCTGATCTTTAATATGTCCCTCCTTCTGCTGACTTTAGGCCTCACTTGTTCTTCTTTTTCCAATTTTGATAACTGTGATGTTAGACTATTCATTTGGGTTTGTTCTTCCTTCTTTAAATATTCCTGGATTGCTATATACTTTCCTAGTAGACTGCTTTCGCTGCATCCCACAGAAGTTGGGGCTTTGTGTTGTTGTTGTCATTTATTTCCATATATTGCTGGATCTCCATTTTAATTTGGTCCTTGATCCATTGACTATTTAGAAGCTTGTTGTTAATATCCATTTGTTTGTGAGCCTTTTTGCTTTCTTCGTACAATTTATTTCTAGTTTGATACCTTTGTGGTCTGAAAAGTTGGTTGGTAGGATTTCAATCTTTTTTAATTTACTGAGGCTTTTTTTGTGGCCTAGTATGTGGTCTATTCTGGAGAATGTTCCATGTGCACTTGGGAAGAATGTGTATCCTGTTGCTTTTGGGTGCAGAGTTTCATAGATGTCTATTAGGTCCATGTGTTCTAGTGTGTTGTTCAGTGCTTCTGTGTCCTTACTTATTTTCTGTCTGGTGGATCTGTCCTTTGGAGTGAATGGTGTTTTGAAGTCTCCTAAAATGTGTGCATTGCAGTCTATTTCCTCCTTTAGTTCTGTTAGTATTTGTTTCACATATGCTGGTGCTCCTGTGTTGGGTGCATATATATTTATAATGGTTATATCCTCTTGTTGGACTGAGCCCTTTATCATTATGTAATGTCCTTCTTTATCTCTTGTTACTTTCTTTGTTTTGAAGTCTATTTTGCCCGATACTAGTACTGCAACACCTTCTTTTTTCTCCCTATTGTTTGCCTGAAATATCTTTTTCCATCCCTTGACTTTTAGTCTGTGCATGTCATTGGGTTTGAGGTTGAGTGTCTTGTAAGCACCATATAGATGGGTTTTGTTTTTTTATCCATTCAGTGACTCTATGTCTTTTGATTTGTGCATTCATTCCGTTTACATTTTGGGTGATTATTGATAGGTATGTACTTATTACCATTTCAGGCTTTAGATTTGTGGTTACCAAAGGTTCCTGGTTACTTTCCTTACTATCTAAGAGTCTAACTTAACTCACATAGTATGCTGTTACAAACACAATCGAAAGTTCCTTTTCTATTTCTCCTCCTTTTTCTTCTTCCTTCCTTCTTTATATATTGGGTATCAGATTCTATACTTTTTCTCTATCTCTTAATTGGCTTTGGGGTAGTCCATTTAATTTTGCATTTGCCTCGCTATCAGCTGCTCCACCCTCCCTACCATGATTTTACTACCTCTGGTGACAGCTATCCAACCCTAGGAGCACTTCCACCTATAGCAGTCCTTCCAAAATAGACTGTAGAGATGGTTTGTGGGAGGTAAACTCTCTCAGCTTTTGCTTATCTGGAAATTGTTTAATCCCCCCTTCAAATTTAAATGATAATCTCGCCGGATAAAGTAATCTTGTTTCTAGGCCCTTCTGCTTCATGGCATTTAATACATCATGCCACTCCCTTCTGGCCTGTAAGGTTTCTGCTGAAAAGTCTGTTGTTAGTCTGGTGGGCTTTCCTTTGTATGTGATCTTATTTCTGCCTCTGGCTGCTTTTAACAGTCTGTCCTTATCCTTGATCTTTCCCATTTTAATTAACTATATGTCTTGCTATTGTCTTCCTTGGGTCCCTTGTGTTGGGGGATCTGTAGGTCTCCATGTCCCGAGAGACTATCTCCTTCCTCATATTGGGGAAGTTTTCAGCAACTACCTCCTCAAAGACACTTTCTATCCCTTTCTCTCTCTCTTCTTCTTTTGGCATCTCTACAATGCGAATATTGTTCCTCTTGGATTGGTCACACAGTTCTCTCAATATTCTTTCATTTTTAGAGATCCTTTTTTCTCTCTGTGCCTCAGCTTCTTTGTATTCCTCTTCTCTAGTTTCTATTTCATTTACTGTCTCCTCCACCGTGTCCAACCTGATTTTATAACCCTCCATCATGTTCTTTAACAATTAGATCTCTGACCTGAATTCATTCCTGAGTTCTTGGATGTGTTACGGTACCTCCATTAGGATGTAGATGATTTTTATTTTGAACTCTCTTTCAGGAAGAGTAACAAGATCCATATCATTTAAATCTTTCTCGGGAGTTGTAGTAACAATTTTACTCTGGAAAAGGTTCCTTTGGCATTTCATGTTTGTATATGGCGCCCTCTAGTGTCCAGAAGCTCTATTCTGGTGCTGCTGAGCCACTGAAGCAATGTCGGGGGTCACAGGGGAGCGGTACTGGTGCCTGGGGGTAGGAAAGAGCTGTTCCCCACCTCCTGGCTCCTGTGCTTGTCTCCATTGCCTGGGCCAGCGGGCTGTGCACACAGGTATAAGTTTTTGTCCCAGAGCAGCCAGATATGGATCCCTGCTTTCCACAAGCAGCCAGAATCCCAGTCTCCCCAGGAACTCTGCCTGTATTAACTTTCCAATCCAGTAGTCATGCGAGTCTCATGAAAGCATCATGAAATGTAGGTTTGTGCTCCCAGCGCAGATCTCTGGAGCTAGGTATTCAGCAGTCCCAAGCCTTCCACTCCCTCCCTGCTCCGTTTGTCTTCCTCCCGCCAGTGAGCTGGGGTGGGGGAGGGGCTCGGGTCCCCCCAAGCCACAGCTCTGGTATGTTACCCCATTCGCTGAGGTCTGCTCTTTTCTCCAGGTTTATGCAGTCTGAGGCGTCCTCTTTCCTGTTGCTCTCTCAGGATTAGTTGCGCTAATTAAATTTTCTAATTGTATCCAGTTTTAGGAGGAAGCCTCTGTCTCTCCTCTCACGCCGCCATATTTAATCTCCAAATATTTCATTTTTTATGGTAAACAAATACAGGCTTATTATGTAAGGCCAATTCAAATTTATATTCTTAAATTTTGTTGTAGGCAAAGATAAAAAACAAAGAATAATGAGAAAATCAACATAAGTCCCCCTAATGCTATTATGTATGCTAATCTATGTAACGCTATTAAAACTAAAAGTATCCAGCATCATTTGATGTGCATTTCAAATGAAAATGCTATTAGTTTCTTTTAAAAATTGAAAATGAAGTTTATTCACAAACAATTAAAATACTTTGGTTTGCTATTGGAGAATGTAATTGCTCTATTTATTATCAATTAGTGAAACAGTTGCAAATACAAGTGGGATTGTATAAAGAACGAAGTTTTCTCTGCTTTCATGAACTATCATTTAAAAGCTTATCACTAAAAGAACTGATAACTGAATGACATTTTTATTGTTTTTACTCACAGCACCAAATTCTTAAAAGTATCAGCCTTAAAAATCAGAGGAAGTATAGTCTACAGTTATTTTTTACAGAGATCGAACACTTATTTAAAAACAGCAAACCTTTAAAGAAAAATATACATATCTCATGATGTATTTCCACAATATTAGAATGGATTATTACAAAGTACTAGAAAACTTACAGTTGAAGACAATGGAAAAAGAATATCTGTTCATTAAAAATACCAATTTGAATTTCACTTAAGAAAAAAAGACATTAGACGTACTTACCTGGCAGGGGATACACCTGATCAATGGGGTGGTTTCCCCCGGGTGAGGCTTATCCATTGCCCTCCGGATGTGTTGACCCCCCGCAATCTTGTCAAAGGTGGGAAACTCGATTGCATCATTTGTGGTTATGAGAGGCTGCATTAGTGCTTACCCCTATGAAAAAAAATTAAAAATAAAAAAGACATTACTTCTGTTTTCAGGAAATTACTTCCATCTCTTCTGCTTACTTTAAATGTAATAATTAATGATTCTTTTTCATTAAACATTATTTGTCTTATTTGGCTAGTTATCATAGTAGAAATGTTATGTTTATTATGTTGTAAAAGCTTTGCCTAATAGAAATAACTGAAATAATAGCAAAATCTTCTTTTGGAAAGCTTAAAGTAATTGGTTTGTGAAAACAGGGAAATAGAAGCAGAGCTACTTGGGTTTAAAGGTTGCAGGAAAGGTGAGTAAAAAGAAGTGACTGAAATTTATGATATACATGAGGAAGTCGGAGAAAAGAAAGATAATTTCACTCAGGTAATGAGTATCTGATTAAGGAATATAGGTTGTACCAGTGGACAAGGGAAGAAAGTTGTCTTTTGAGCAGAGTACTGATTAGGTCATTGCAATGTTTCCAGAAAGGATGGGAAATGACAGCTCTTGAGCATCTTGTTTTCTGAGGGTTAAAGGTCACATAGTAATAAGCAGAAGGTCTGAAATGTGAGCTAAGAAAATGTTGAGTCCAGTCTGCCTTCCCTCTATTAACACTGCACTTCAGAGGAACGCTGAATGAAGGGAAAAGAACCAATGCTTAGATTCCTAGAAATATCCAAGTGAAATAAAAGGACCTGCTTTATAAAATGAGGCCAGGAAAGAAAAGGAATGTCTTTGAGTGTTAAATACTTGCACAGGAATAAAAAATGAAATGAAATAATACAGAAATGGGGATGTTGTTGTGATCCACCACTAGTAGTTCTTTTTCCAGCATGTGCTTGGGGTGGGTGAGGATGGGAAGTTACAGAGAACAGAAACAAATGGTAGTAAGCCTCCTAAAAACACAGAATTGAAAGATGATAAAAGCAGCAACCCAGCATTAAGTTAAAATTAGTTCTAGGACATATACGGTGTACCTTAAGATGCGATAGACCAAAATACAATTTTTTTCAGTGACAAGGTTGAAAAAGATAAAAAACTAAGGAAAAGCCTTAGTTTTATTTGTATTTTAGAGAGTCATGTTGGCATTAAGATATGGAATCAGGTGTAAATAGAATCGCTCAATAGAAATGAAGGCTTATATTGAAGTTTGATAAAATGACTTTCTAGAACTTGCATTTTCCTTAACATTCTTTAACAATTTAGTAAAATGCTACACTAAGGAAAGAGAAAATCAAAGATGCCTAACACATTGGACTGACTTGATAACCACTTATCGAATGACTTTAATACAACTGAAATGTTGATAGGAAGAACATTTTAACAGCAGGTCTGTAACATGCACTGTTTACTAGTTAAATGGAGGAAATGGAGCATCCTAACTAGATATCCTTGTAAAAATGTTAATGGTATTTACTATTTTTAGAAAGATACTAGGAGCTATTATCTATATGATGCTTTTAGCAGGATATATCTGGTCTGCATATATATTTATTGCTTATTGTAAAAGTTGTAGAAGTTATGGATTTACAAGGCATGGCTAACTAGAGATTGGAGAATAGTAATAAAAGCAACATAAGCATATTACTATTTAAATAACCAAGTATACAGAGAAGGAGTTTTGAAATCAAAACAGCTGTGTGTGGGTGCATGTGTGTGTGTATGTGCTTGCGTGTAGCCAGTTACTCAAAGGAAATCACAACCTGTCTCAATGGGGGATAAAGGGATGCTCTTAAAAGTTACATCAGACACTCTTGGTTCCTCCAGAGAAAGAAAATTTCTTCTGTGTTTGTAGCTTGCCTGTTTCATTGGAATCGTTAGGGAAGTTTGGTGTGAGAAAGGCTGTGACTTTGATTTGACAGTTTTCCCTCCTTTTAACACAGGTGATTTATCTGGGACTCTTCAAGAAAAATCAGTATTCATTTTTATCCATTGACAATGGAAGCAGTGTTTGATGTTATTTTTATTACTGTTATCCAAAATATACATAGGAAAAAGTGAAGTACCTATTTTTTTTCTACTATTGCCTATTCATTGATGAATTACCCTTTCACTGGATTTTTTATTCAAATGTTTATGTAATACTTTTATTTGGCTTAATTGTTTTAGAATTGCCTTCACATTCCTTAATTCACACCTTATCCAAGATAAAACTAAGCTTTATGGAATATCTAATCTGTCCTTCCCATTTTACACACATTGACAGAAATAAAACTCACTATGTAAAAGGAATGCTTAATTGATTTTACCCTTGAGGCTAATGAGGTATAGGAAAGATAAGAAAAAATATGTTACTCTCAGTAAATGTGTTTCCACTCTGTGGTATTTTGTTATGTAAACTCTAGCAGACTAATGCAGCTAGTATTTAAGTATTTTGTCTTTTGATAAAGTAACTGTTTCTGAGATTATTATTATTATTTTTTGCCATAAATATTAGTTTGTCAAATTAATAGTATGTTACAAATTTACCTTTATTGTTATGATAGCTGATGAATTTGTGCAAAGAAAATGTATAGTGTGCTATATATTTTCATAGTTTCAAATTATGGTAGCATGAAAAACAATCTACATATTTATATTTGATCTCTGAGTACTGTTTTATATTTGCCTACATTATCAAATAACAAATCAGCATTTTAAAATTTGACTTCAATTTAGGAAAAGGTGATGTAAGAAGGAAAAATAGCTAATGGTTTGAAAAACATTGGCGGTAATTGTTCAACAGAAGAAATATATAGAATAAAATTGATAGTTTGATATATTACAACACTCTCATGTAGCTTCATGAAATTTAACTAAAATTGGGAACAGAGCATTATAACAGGGAGTATGCTCAATAGAATCAACCATGATATAATCTTGGAAAATCCTAATTAAGTTTATACCCAATAAATTCAATTCAGTTGTTTTAACAATTTAGCTTTAATTGGTATATGTATGTGTATATTCCAATTGCAGCTGTATTTGTATTTGTACATCTACATATGTGCATAAATAGGTGCTAACTGATGTCTGATAATTAAAGATAGAATGAATAACTCTACGTTTGACTCAAGTCTACAAGATAATGAAAAAGAAACATTTTGAAGTTATTTATCATCTATCGATACCATGAATACTGCATTATTGTGGAGACTAGCTCTTGTCTTTCTGAAGTTATTAAAAATATATGCATTTCAATAATGTCTCTGGGGATGCAATTAAAGACTACTAACCAAAATTAAGACATTTAATTTTTTTCTAAATTGATAACAAAACTTTAAATGTGACTAAAATTACATCAAATTAATGTAGCCTAAGAAGGCATTGTAAGGAAGATGAAGTGTCAGTGTGCATTGCCTACTATTTCCTCAGAAGTAAATGCCATTAACACATTTAACAGGCCCTTACTGTGACTGTAGGGAATAACTCAAATCCCACATGAACATCCAAATGAAATGATATGCCTAACCCCATTTGATGAACTGTTTGGCAGGCTTTCTTTGAAATACATTATAAACTATAATTCTGACTCATTAGTCAGTGTTAGGCCTTTTTGTGGAAAATAAAAATAGAAATGCACAACTAACCTTTGAAGCCAGACAAGAATGGGTAGGACATTCTATCTTAAGCTTTTGGACATCCTATCTGGGATATTATAAAATATATATATATATATATATGTATATGTGTGTGTGTGTATGTGTATATACACATACAAATCAGTATATAAATACACAAAGAGACACATAAATGGCTAGCTAGCTAGCTGTCTCTATATCTTTATCTTTATTAGGGTCTGTACTTGACTCTACATTTGGCAGATCAAAAATGAATTGTTTGTATATCTCATTCCCTTAAAAACAATGGGATTTGATTATCTGCTTCTTGCTAAGCAGGTGTATAGGTTAACCAGAGAGAACTGGTCAAATAAACTTTTACTTTGTGGGGAAAATCCCCTTCTCTTTGAGTGTAGTATTCACTATACTACACAATCATATCTTTTGACTAGGAGATCTAAATCACAAATGGTCCTATTCTGTCAGCAATAGGATGCTTTCTATGTACTTTTTCTTTTTCTGGTTCAGGTACTATGAAAGAAAAAGAAGGGTAAAAAAAAATGCTGACATATGCAGGAAAATATTTCAGTACTCAGCATTGCAAGAAGAGATGTGATATTTTTCGAATTGAAGTATCTGTAACTAGTGCATGAGAAGAATTCTAAGAATGTTTTGGCAAGCTCTCTTGAATCTCCAAAGCAAATTGTAGGCCTCAGGGATGAATTTTGATTACATATTGAATTTCAAAGTAAGTTGGAGAAATATTCATCTAAGTTTCTGATTGAGATGGACTTGGAATAAGTGGATAGCACTAAGGAACTATTATGAAAATTTCAAAATTTTTGCTAGGAGGGCATATTCTGTTCAATTTCAAAATGTTTTTCCCTATAAGAATGTTCTACATTTTAACAGTTCCTATGTTTCTTTATTTCAGTGATATTTTTATTATTTAAAGAGCAGAGAATTCACAGGTATCTTTATCTCAGTGATGTCAGGCACTCAGAATTAATCACATGAGGACAAGATATTTATTGTCATATACTCGGCCTATTGAAGGAAAAGCAAAATAGAGAGGAAACAGTAATAGTAATGATAAATTTTAAGTCATCAAGCCAAACATAAAAAAAAAATGCTTCCCATATTTCCAGAAGGATTTGTGGTAGATTACAAAATTACATGTAGTCTAGGAACATGGAGATTTGCAGGATAGAAACAGTAGAGCACTACTGAACCAGTAAGAGCCTGACCATGAAATTTGGTACAGTTTTTAAATTTGGACGGCAACATCAGTTTACAGCTTTCTGGCAGCCCAAACACACAGATAATTATGCTCAGTTACAACTTTCAAAACTTGTAACTGGTATGTTAGTTTTATGAACAAGTTTCAAAATTCATAACTTGTTCATAAAATTAATATACCAGTACACTGAGGAATCATAAAGAGGAAAAAGGTACAATTCTGGCTTAAGTAAGGTGGAGATGTCAGCAGAAGGAAAAACAACACCATTGCCCAGAGATAAACAAGGCAGTATTGAATTCACAGGGTTTCTCGGAGACCTATAAATAACTGAAATTACTTTCTCTGATAACTGAGTCAGTTTGCTCCAGGGAAAACTGCTCTTCTTGATAGTTTTCAGAAAATCAGCTTTTGCTGAGGGAGGAGAAAGTAAAACCGTCTTATACATTTCTCTTTTCCATTGATTTGCCCGTGTACCTTTTTTTTTTAATTTATAAAATTTCCCTTTGGTGACAATGAGTTTATATGCAATTAATTTCTCGTATATAAGTAATTTCAACTGGACTTGTAACTAAATGAAATTTCACAGTTGTTTTCTTTTTAACACTTTTCAGAAAAGTAAAAATATTCTCTTCTTAGCATCTGAGAAAGTTAATCCTGGATACTTCTTAAAGAAAATCCTTAGGGATTTTTTTATGACATACAGAATAGCATTGTTATACTATGTACAACAAAGTTTTCTGTGTACAGCTATAATAGCTCCCAATTAGTTCAATTTTACAACTACATAATAAATTTCCAGAAAGCAGTTCTATGTTGGAACAAGCTACATTGCTGCTGTGTGACAGCATGATTTAACAGTAACATTTAGAATATCTCTACCAATAGTTCTAAAGTTTTAGTGTGAGTTAGGGTCAGTGGATAGTTTTTAAAGTGTATACATTCTTCTCCTACAACTTCTAATGTCAATTCTGCTCATTAGGTTTGATGTGTAACCCAAGAATATTTTAAGAACAAGATACATCTGATGCCTGTGGCCTAGTCAACACACTGACAAACACTGATTGGGATTTTTTTTTAAAGTGGTTTGTAAATCTCTAAGAAAATATTTTATTAATTATATATTCTCTTAACTGAGAAGTTAATTAAAACACAAGTAACAAAAAGTTAGTTTATATACCCAATCTTGGAATTGACATAATCTATGATAACAATTAAAGTTTCATATAAATACACATCATATACTCTAACCATATTATCAGTCATTTTACTCTTAATGTTCATACACAAGTCTGCATATGAATACTCACAGCAAATTCAAACATAATAGTTTCAAACTGGAAAGAAACCAAATGTCTCACAGATGAATGGAAACAAAATATTGTATAACCATACAATGGGATACTACTCAGAATAAAGGAGAAGAAACTACTGTATTTATGCAGCAACTATTGATGAATTTCAAAATAATTTGCTGAATCAAAAAAGCCAATATGTCATCCAATTTATGTAAAATGTTATGTTTTATAGTATTTTATAGTGAATTATGTACAATTAGATGATTTAGCGACTTAATTGTATAGTGAATAAGCAATATGTAGTGAATGAAGTTGAACCGAGTTTCCTGGAGTAGGAAGAGATGAACTGCAAAGAGACATAAACAACCTTTCTGGGTTGGTTGTGGTAATGTCATAGGTGTACACAAATGTCAAAATTCATTCAATTGTACACTTTAAAAAATGATATATTACTTATTGTACATTAATAATAAATCATTAAATTTGTTATTTCAAAAAGAAGCAGTCTAATTAGAGCTTTCATCTGAATAAAATTATTCTTATTCAAGAATGGCAACAGTTGTCCAAATAAACTGAACTGTAATTGTTTACAAGGATATTAAATAAACAAAAATAAAAAGTCCTTATAATCAACCAAAGTCTTATAATTCTACTATTATGTAATTTTTGAATTTTCAATAGAACATTTTTGAAGAAGCTATTATCAATTGCCTGGCTCTTTTATCTACAATTCATCAATAGACATAGGTTGGTTTTATATCTATGACATTCCGCCTTGACAAACAACTGATTAACGGTTTGGGCAGAGAAACGTCTTTCTCAAGATGCCTCAAATGAATTAAAGGGATTTATGGCATAGTCCAGTCACTTTCCTCGGTTTTTAAAATGTCACCTGAACAATTTGTATTTCCCTCTAGGTAGACTTGACTAATAATTAAGCCAGAGTTTATTTTATGGGTTTCAGACTTGCAACATCATTAAATGTTCAATAGAGCAGGTCTTTTAATCTAAGGAAGGGTATAAAGAAAAAGAGTGCAACACTGACATACAGGATTGGGATATTTAGGCATTCAAAGAAGAGCCTGATGAATGTGAATGATCAAGTTTTCCTGAAACTCCTTTGCTTTGACGACAGTTCAATGCCTTCCTTTCCAAGGGCATTGACCTTCAGATGCTTTAAAAAATGTATTTACTGATCCTGGGTCACTTATCTTACAATTATTCTTAGGTGTATTCCCCAAGATCTCTCATTTCTCCCAGACCTATAATAAGAGTTAACCACACACAAAGGTCAAATGAGGAAGTATAAGGCTTTTTGTGTAAGCATACAGCTTGCTTATACACTTGATGATTTTCGGGTTGTCCTTACCCTTTATTGGTGGAAGTCTGAGGATTGCCAGTGTGTTAGGTCAAGGAGAATGAAATACAATGCTGTACTGGGTCAAGTAATACACAGTTATCATCACTTTGGATTCGGAACTGAATGTGGAGGCCTAAGAAACTGAAAGTGTTGTTTATAGTCTACTATGTTAGTTAATCAAAGCCTGGATCCAAGAATGACATTCTATTAATTGAGTTAGAAT
The DNA here is from genome assembly GCF_030020395.1 of Manis pentadactyla. Taxonomy (NCBI): domain Eukaryota; kingdom Metazoa; phylum Chordata; class Mammalia; order Pholidota; family Manidae; genus Manis; species Manis pentadactyla. Next base: position 124,588,134 of record NC_080020.1, read on the forward strand.
GCTGAAATTTTCCTGGTAAAGTATGTGTGAAAGCTCTGGAAATGATCATGGCAATGGGTCTATTTTATAAACTTGTTTGGTCACTTTTTACCCAAACCCCTTGAGTTTCTGCTATCTATTCCTGAAGTAAGACATTGAAAGTGGATTAGTGAGAGGGTACTAATAACATTAAAAAATCTGTGGTGGGGACGTTTAATTTGTGGTGACATTTAAGTCATTAAAAAAATAAACATCTGCCACATCATGAATTTGGACATGTCCAGTAGAAGTCCATTGCTAAATGGAAATGGCATAAATGAACTTTATTCTCCTTCATTTCCCATCTGAACTCTCATGGTGAGGACTCCATGATCAGCTAATGGAAGAGAGAAAAAGCACGGTCCTGGATTAAGGGTGGTTTTGCCCAGCATGCTGCATCACACGCCTGGGAACACCTGCCTTCTCCCAGCCCTGCAGAGAGGTAACTATGAATACATGGGTAAAGTGAAATTCTCCCAAGAGGCAGAATCACCTGTCCTTTGGGTAGTACATTAGGTTGTCCACACTGCATGGAAGGGAATATGGTCAGAAGTTTGGATCTTACTATAATGCCAGTTCAGATAATAGGACAAAAGTTAGACAAAACCAAGACTGTTTAATTGGTAACATGGGGTCCTATAGAAAGGGTCCAAAGGTTCTTATTGTTTTGGAGGAAATTAAGTTGCTATTACAAAATGGGGACAAGGAAAACTATTTCTGGAAACCAGTATAATCAATGAAATAACTGTTTTTCCAAAGAGCCCGGGTCTATAGAACACTATAGCAATCCCAAAAAGAGAGGTCCATCAATTTCTGAGATCCAACAGGAATGAAGATAAAAAATGTCACTGGGCTGAGGTACTAGCAGAAGGTGAGTTTCTCCAGGAATGGATAATGGAAAGAAAAAAGCAAGCTGATGACAAGGTAGGGAAGAGGTTCTCGTACAGACTCTCTGAATGCAGTGAGCACTGTTTTTAACCAGTAGAAGATGTACTGGTTCAGATTTACAGTTGAACACACAAGGTTTTACTAGTCCCAAGCTTATGTAGCTTCAGAAATAATTTGAGAAAGATGATATAAGTGGCAGAGTGAGGGTCTCCAAAAGCCCTGTGCTTCACAAAGGTAATGAGACAGCCTGCAAAGCTTTGGTTAGTATCAAATTTTTCAGAACTCTAGAACTTAGCCAAATACCTACAGAGATTTTGGGAGCCTTATTCAAGAAAAATGGCTGAATTTTGGTAACATCAACAAGCCTTGTACTGTTTTCACTAGCCTTATTACTACTGCTCTTCCCCTCTCCACAGTAACATTATAAAACAACAGCTTACAAACATGGTGAAAACGGGCAGCCCGGCAGCTACTGGGAAGGGAGAATAGGGGTTGGAGCTCATTAAATTCACATTCCCAGAGAATGACCATTGCTTGGTCTGTCTGGTGGTTCCCCACACTCACCCACAGAGCTGTCTTTATTATAACAAAACTTGTTTAAAGGGAACTTTCCTGGGGATGCATTTTCAAGAACTATTAGAGGTAAAGTTTAACATAATACCACTTGAAGAGGTGAATAACGGTTGGGGAAACAAGCTAAAGAAAAGGCTTAAACTGAAAAGCTGAGGAATAAGATGTCCACAGAGGACTTTGAAATGTGGGACATATTCTCAGAAATCTTAAAACCACGAGCATAATTAGTGCCCATAACCAGACTGCTGTCCCTGCACAGGAAATAACTGAGAAGGCTCTTCCTTCCTCTTACATGGAAGCTCAGAGCAGTTGGAAAGTGAAGGCTCAAGTGCAGTTGTCCACTGCCCCCATCAGTGCTGAAGAAGCGCCAAAATGAGCACAGAACCATTCAGTGAAGTCTGGGAGTCTCACTGGTTTCTGGAACTTAAGGAAATTTCTGTTCAGTCTGACCACTAAGCTAGACAAGCAAGTACGTCAATGGCTACATAACAGAGAACACAGACTTTGCAGAATTATTTCTTAAAATAATAAACAAACTAGTTGCCACATTATATCATTTAAAAATGTCCAATTTTCTAACAAGATAATAAGGAGACCTGCAAAGAAACAGGAATGCATGGCCTATACGCAGGGAAAAAAGTTATTACGAATAGTTGAGAATTGCAGACATTGGACTGATTACACAAAAAATTAAATCAGCTGTTTAAATATGTTTAAAGAATAAAAGAAACTGTGTATAACAAACTTTGAAAACATTGTCTCAGCAGAGACTATCAATAAATATATACTAAAAAAAGAGCCAAATAAAAATTCTGTAGTTGAAAAGTACAAAACTTAAGTGAAAAATTCACCAGAAGAGCTCAAAAGTATATTTGAGGAGGCAGAAGAAATAATCCATAAACTTGGAACTTGGTCCATTAAGATTATGTAGCATGAGGAAGAGAGAGAAGAACCGCAAAAATTTAACAAAAAGACATGTGATATGACCAAGCATACCAACCTGTGGGTAATGGAAATGCCAGAAAGGAAGGACAGAGAGAAATAGGCTGAAAGAATATTTGAAGCAGTAATGCTGGAAATATACCAAATTTGATGAAAAGCATTCATCTATATATCTAGGAAGCTCAATGAATTCCAAATATGGTATATTCAAAGATACTTATACCAAGTGGATTTGAGGCACTTTTAAGGTATGAATGAAAAATTTAACAATGACATCTCCAGTGTTGACCCCAAGTGTCAAAATAAAAAGTAATAATACACAGAAGAGTGAATACATTTGTTGTTCTATTTTTTGGTTAATCAGCAATGTTAAGAACAAACTTTCTAACAGAACATATATGAAAGGAAAGTACTTCTATTCTTCCAAGTACTAAAATAGGTGTCTGTCCCTAAAGGTCTTTATATATTTTAACTTTAAGTTATGATATCTGTCATAAATACCTTATAAATATATCAATATACATACTGAATGATGGAATAAGTTGAATATCTTTGCTTATTTTCATGGATATCAAATTTGTTCTCTTCTCTTTTGGAATTTTTCCACATCTGGAATTATAAAAACAAACTTTCATCTGGAAAAGCAATTCAATAGAGTTACTAAAATGTACAATAATTGACTGAAATTGCTACTTTAAGCTACTTCATAGGTTTCCCTCAATATAGACACTAAGAGCTAAGCACTTCTATTTTCCTATAGAATCATGAAACTCTTATCTTCACTTTATCAATTTATAATGATTTTCTGACAGTAAAAGGCAGAAAGGGAATAGCACTTATACCCTAATAACAGTGTTCAGGGACACTGAGAAATTTTAATAGTTATAGACCAAATTATGGGATTAAAGACGTCAGAGGGAGCAAAGTGCTTTATACTCTATACTTCTCATTTCAAGAACCTCATGTAGTAAAAACTATCTTTGAAGCAGTTATAAAATGTGACATTTATCAGGCACTGAAATGAAATTTTATTTTTAATTTAACACTTCAAGGAAAAAAATTATCTTTATGGTTGCCTCTTCAATAGATTATTATAAAAACTCTAAACTATACTCCATTATAATTTGCTTTTCCTTTAAGACTGATTAGTCATATATTTTTCTGTCTATAGATATAGATAATTAAACATGTTATAAAATAATGGAAGATATATTTTTCCATTAATATATTCAATGCCTTTTGAATATTAAATCCAGTAAATAAAAACAAATAGTTTCAATTAAATTATATCTCAACTTCCATTACTTGTTCTTAAATATTTTATTTCAAACCTTAATCTAGGGTAAGTTCCATTAATTATTTTTTTAAAAAAAATAGGTCCAGTAATTCTATTACTATATTAGGGTTAAAGTCCTCAGGTAGACATTTGATTTCTTCTACGCTGATTTCTCATTATCTATCTATCTCTTCATCTATCCTGCTTTCCAGCTTGCATGCTTTAGCTGAAAATTTTCCCAACTTTTCTTTTCCACCTATTGTCTTGTTTTGAAATAACATTCTCCAAATTTATATTCCATATTCATTATGAAATGTTATCTGTTGTATATATTTATGTGCATATTCCTAATTATGTCAATAATATGTGTGCATTTGATATTGAGAAAAATTAGTAAAAAATAAAATTTCATCATGAAGTCAACAACCAATTAAAATTCATTTATACATACAATGATTTTCTGATAGCAAAAAGGAAAGAAGAGAGAATAACATATACTGCTTTAGCTTCCTCTTGATGCTATAACAAATTACTGTAATCATACCGTCTTAAACAATACAATATCATTTTCTTAAAGTTCTGTTAGATATACAAAAATCTAAATTGTCTAATGGGACTGAAATCTAGATATTGGCAGGGCTGCATTCTTTTTTCTGCCTTTCTAGCTTCTAGAACCTACTATATTCCTTGGTTTGTGGTCTCTTTACAACTTCAAAACACATAGTCTGAACTCCCTGACTCCAGCTACCACCATCACATTCCTCTCTGGTTCTCCTGTCTCTCTCTTTCATATTTTAAAGGCACTTGTTACACTGAGCCCACCAGGATGATAACTGCATTTGAAATATTCTTAAGTTAATCAATTTGCAAAACCATTTTTGAATCTGAGGTAGTATGTTCACAGGTACCAGAGATGAGGATTTGTACATTATTGGAAACCATTACTCTGACAACCTATACACAAATAAAAATAGTCATTGGAATTAATGTAATGATTGAAGGACTTAAAATGAAGCCTCCTGTCAAATCCTCTTTCTTTAAAAAATGTAGCTATAACTGCTATCCATTGTTTTTTGCAGTCAAGAATCATGACATATTTGAGTATTTCATAGGCTGACATGAATCCCCCTTTCTTTTCCCAAATGTTCTATAAAATTTTGTCATACACACCAATATTGTGTTACTAGTACTTAGCAAAGAAGTGTTTTTATATATTATTAATGGAAATAAATTAATAAAAATACAGCTAAAAAGAGTGATGGTAGAAATATATGACTAATATGGAAAGAAAGAAGGAAAGAAGGGAAAGAGGAAGGTAGGAAGAATATCAAGCCCTTAGATCAATAATTCTTTTAAGACATTTGGTAAGGGACAGAATTTCCGTCACAAGTACTTGTGATCTGAATTGGTTCATTCTCTCTCTCTCTCCACTTATCTGTGATCGATGATCTATCTGTGTAGCATCTGTCTCTCATCTGTCCCTATATTTATATTTACAGATATGTTGAAGAGATATGTAATCTCGATAAGAAGTAATATCATTTGAAAATAATTAAAGAGATTTTGCTGCAAAGTTTTACAAATAAAAAAGCAAACAAGTGCATAAAATCCATTCCGTCTGAAAAGCAGTAGCTCTTTGAGAAAGGAAAATGTAAAAACAGAAAGAGTAAGATATTTTTAAGAGAAAATTCAAATTTAATTAAAGAACAACTATAAAGCTATTCACTTAGATGTAAAATCATTTTATTTATGTATTGTGCTGTCAGGAAAAGAAGTTATGGTTAGGAAGCTAAAAACTTTGCTTAGTTATGTTGAAGTAATAATAGTTTGATGACCATGTTTTCTTCTGAATCACAAGTGAAAGCTTTCCCTCTTGCATTTTACCACAACATGGAAAGAGATAAACACTTTTACTATAAAACTTGTTGATATAGATAATTTTACCTATTCAAAAGATCAATTTTATGAGTCTAAATATCAATATTTGTGTAGTATGACTTGGATAACTGTGGAAAACCAAATAAAGCACATGTGAGAGTTAGTGGTAATTGTTAATTATCTCAGACAAATGAGCTTTCAAGGATTTTACTATTGGGTTTGACATTGTTTTCCAGCTTTGTTTTAAAAGCTACATAACATCACAATATATGCTGTATTGTTACTTCATTTATATATTTTACTATTTAGGTATTTAGGCTATTTACATTTTTTGAAAGTTCAACAACACTGGAGTTATCTGCATATATGAATTTGTGTCTGCATAAGTCTTTAGAACTGCTTCATGGCAAGGGGCCAACTTCATGTATTTTACTGAGGGAATCCTCTTTAGGAGAAATCTCTATGAGCATGAAGAAAACAAGATAGTTATAGCTAATATGTACAAAAATAGGTCTCAGGTATATCAGCCTTGACCTTATTCACAGGGGAATAAATCACATCAAAAAGTTGCTTTTACTTTGAGGTTTTGTAACTGGCCTTTTGTATTCCTATATATTTCAATCCCTGGCAAGGGACCGGGTCCTCCTAAGTAAGAAAGTTCTTTTCAGCCTAAAAACAATAGTCCTGAGAAAGGGAGTGGGCTTAAGCCATTTGCTGCCAGCTCTTAACAACAGCTGAGGAATGGTGGGTGGGGAACAAACAGACATCTAGTACAGCTCCCCTCTTGTTCAACCTGGATTCAGTTTTTTCTAACTTTAAGTTCACTGTATCCAGAGTTACTGTAGGGTTCTGGAGCATAACAATCCTGGGAAAATTTGTGAGGGGAGGATTAATAAGATGAACCACAGCCCCTGCTCCTTAAGTTGGTCCTGAGGCTTTAACTGATGATACCCAACAGCTGGCTTCTCTACTGTGCACTGAAAGTACACTGACTGTTGGCTAACTTTTCTATTGGTCTAGGTGGTTTGCTGTGCATTGGTCCACAGAGGATCAGATATCTTGTTTACCATGACTCTATCAGGTTGTGGTTGTTCTACTTGTACACTGAAAATAAGAACTGAGCGTGGGATTACCAATGAACACTTTAGTAGATCACTTGAATGCCAAACATACTCCTCTATAGGTGGGAGGGGTTGAATCACAGATGATTGGCAGAGAAGCAAGAAGTATGATACTGGAACGGTATATATATGAAATTACACACTTGTCAAAACCTGTTGAATTTATAAAACAGAGTTGACCTTATTCTAGGAAAATTTTTAAACTATCACATAGTAAGTCAGGAGATCCAGGATTGAATGGAGAATGTGAAAAAAACCACCAACTTTATTACAAATATGTGAAACAATCTCACTGAAAGCTTAGATGAAATGGTGCTGATGTACGTATAATTTTAATGAGTGAAATCTGCAAGACTCAAGGTAAAAGAAACTCCACATAACACTATAGCAGATAAAATTGTCTCATATGGAGGTATCAGGCACCAATTCTGGGACTGTTTTATGTGTATTCTGGAATTGGACAATTAAGTATATGATGGTAGTGATGGAAGCCAGGTTTCTCACTGTTGGGGTGGAGATTTATAGATAAACATGGTGGGGAGAGTTGGAGGAGGTGAGAGAGAATGATTCATTTGATATGGGCTAGAATTGGGGATATCAATCTGAAATGATGTTTGGTTTAACAGACACAGGTAGTTACTTACAGAACTCTCTGTAGATATATATAAATAGAAAGGTTAGTATGCACCCATATATTTACTTAGCCTTTCAAGGGAGAGGGCACAAAGGCAATGACACCCCAATAGCAATAAGCACCCAGCATTCATATAATGGTTTCTAAGACAATTCTCCAGTGAAAATAAACAGTATTCCTTGGGGAAAAAAGCTGATTTTTAGTTCAGGGATAGGAAAATGATGAGCCTAGAGCATTTGTAGTGCCAGAAGATAAGAAAGTGCTAAAAAATATAAGCACACATACACACCAATCATGAGGCTCTCTCAAAGACACCGAGAAACCAATTCCAAGAGACCCAGTAACCAAATGTGGAAGAATTTGAGTAAGAAAATAAAGTTGTATAAGATTGCAACCCAGATTTCAAAATGAATATCCTTGATATTTTACATATATGAATAAAATATTAAATAAATAAATAATTTTAGGAAGAAGAGACAAATGTATTTGCAGAAGGTACTCAAATAATTCGTGTAGATAATTGATCCTCAAGGAGGTAGAGTGTAATTCCCTGTTTCTTAAGTATGGGCCGCATGGTGAATCGTTCCAGAGAGTAGAGAGGGAACAAGGATGGGGAGAGAAAAGTCACTTTGCAGTGAAGAAACCTGACAAACACTACTTTAGCCATGTGATAGGGGTCAAAAGAACAGTGATAAATTAATGATATAAAATAGTCTGACTTCAGTTTTTGATGTTTGACTGCTGACAACTCTTAAAACTCACCTCATCCTCTTCTGCCCTATCAGGAAAAGCTGACAAGAAAACCTTTGGGGTTATGCTGTTGGCCCAGGTGAGAGATTCAAACCATGCAAGCCCATGCCTCTGTGGAATCCTCACACTGTCCCCACCTTCTAAGCACAATAGAAACCAAGCGAGTCTGTTTTTCCTTCTCTCTTAAGCCTTTTACTGCTTTTTCATTATCTTTTCATGTATTTGGAATCATCACTCCAGATATCAGAGCCAAATTTTGTAGGGGTAGTTGTTCATCCTCCCCCTTTAGTATGCCATAACATAATTCCTGTTGATAAAAGCAAAACTTCTAGCCCCAGTCTACCCATGAGAAAAACATTATCATGCAAATCCCAACTAAAGGATATTGTACAAAAATATCTGACTTGTATTCCTCAAAACTGTTATGGTTATGAAAAGCAATGAAAATTTGAGGAACTCTCACAGCCAGGGAGAGCCCGGTTGACCTGATGACTAAATATAATGTGATATATTGGAACAGAAAAAGGACAAGTAAGAACTAAGGAATTTGAAAAAAATATGGACTTTATTTAAAAATAAGAATTAATATTGGATAGTTATTTGTATCAATAATAGCTCATTGTAACAAATGTACTATACTAATGTAAGGTAATAATTCCAGAAACTAGGTGGTATATGGGAACTCTTACATTAATTTTGTGATAATTATATAAATCTAAAACTGTTCTAAAGTGAAAAGTTCACTTAAAAATAAAACAAAATAGTAGGATTTGTTTCTTTTAGTGGCTGAATAGTATTCTATTGTGTATGTGTACCACTTCTTCTTTATCCATTTACCTACTGATGGACGCTTAGATTGCTTCCATATCTTGGCTATAGTAAATAGTGCTTCAAATCCTACCATTTGCAGCAACATGGTTGGAGTTAGAGCGTATTATGCTCAGTGAAATAAGCCAGGCAGAGAAAGAGAAGTACCAGATGATTTCCCTCATTTGTGGAGGATAACAACAGAGCAAAACTGAAGGAACAAAACAGCAGCAGACTCACAGACTCCAAGAAGACACTAGGGGTTACCAAGGGGGAGAGGTGGGCGAGGGTGGGTGTGGAGGGAGGGAGAAGGGGATTGATTAGTACTCATGATGTTGGGGTTCATAGGGAAGGCACTGTAGCACAGAGAAGACAAGCAGTTACTCTGTGGCATCTTACTATGCTGATGGACAGTGACTTCAATAGGGTATGGGGGGGACTCGATAATATGGGTGAATCTAATAAACACATTGTTTTCCATGTGAAACCTTCGTAAGAGTGTATATCAATGATACCTTAATAAAAAAAAAACTCAAATGCTACACCTCACTATAAAAAGTAAAATAAAAAATAAAATAAATAAATGATACTGCCTGGAAAAGAATCCACAAATGTCACCTGACTTCATTCTTAGTACCTTACTTTGCATCACAGAAGTGATTGATACAAGTGCATCTTGCATTGATCCAGGCAAACATGATTTTCAGTAGAATGTACGAGGCACAGTGGTAGGAAGCTGAAGAAGCAGGGCAGCGGCAGTGAAAAATATCAAGCCACGGAGAAGACTGATGGCTGGGGGACCAGGAAAGGCTGCACAATGTTAACACCATGACCGCCTCCTAGTGGCCAAGGTTCTACTATGTGACACTGAAATGCCCAGTTATTTAGGAAATATTCTTATTTGAGAAAATTATCATAACACGTAACAAATGTTTGGGTTGTAACATGTGATTTGTACCTACAATATTGACATTTTATTTTTCTCACAAATACATGTAAACTGGTAAAAACTTTAAATGTGGTAGTTCTTACTGTGCAGCCAGTTTTAATGCATTTATACCCAATTTTTAAAAGTTTGAAGGAAAATTCAGTTAACTTAAAAACAGTTGGAAATGTACTGATACCCAAATAGAAAAATGGGAGGGAGAAATCCATGAAATGCTAGTGAAAAAATTAAGTTTCAAATCTCCAACAAACATGATTCATTCTTGCAACAAATTTCTTTTTCTAAAGGCGAAGATGAAGTACGTTTTTAACTGTTCCTGTTAAAAGAATAGCAAGCCTGATATTATCTAGTTTTAGAAACTGTTTTAGAAAATACTCCCATGAACTACAGGAAGTATAAATAATACACACTTTCTGGAAGGTATTTTTCCATGTCTATCAAAATCCTTAAAATCATGCAAGCCCTCTGATACCAAAATCCAAATTATAATAATTTATATTAATATGATTTGAAATTAAGATCAAATATACATTTAAATTAACAAAAAATGCTCACATATATACCCATTGGATATATTCACATATTCACACATAACCAGTGTTTCAGCTGTCTAAAAAATGAGGCTTCATCATATGCATTTAAATGAAAAAGATGATATTTTGTGAATAGAAAAAAATTTGAACATAATATTATGATGATAGCTAACATTACCATAACACTTTGTGTCAAACACTTTTGTGAGTGCTTAGCATTTTTTAATTATAGAATTCTCACTCTCCTGTTACCTCCCCTCACCATCCCCCCACCAAAAAACAAACAGAGAGGTATGTATTTTACAAAAGAGAAAACTGAGGCACAGAAAAATTAAATAACTTCTCCAAGGACACATACCTGGGAATTATGGCAGAGATACTAACTCAAGCAGTGGGGCTCTGGACACCAAGGTCTGAAGAACTATCTAATAACTCTCTAGACAGACTGAGGATGCAGAAGATGATTCCATTTGTATTTTAGAGTGAATGGCAAAGACAATATAAGTCACACAAGTCTAGGGAACAATTTGTCATAAAAGTGAAAATGGCTATTTGGCTTTGGTTGTACATCCTTACAGAAAAGCTTTCTAACTGTCCAGAGAAACTTCTTTTACTTATTGAAGGCTGTGAAGTCAACCAATTAGATACATTTTATAAAGAAAGAACAGGCAATTTCTGGTTCCAATATTTCACATATCATATGATTTACTTTGATTTTTGCAATATTTATTTTGTCTCTGGCTAAAAGGAAAATTTCATCTTGTTTACTGGTTGTCTAGTAGCTATATTTGATTGTTAGCTGAGCTTCTGCCAGATACTTTCCTTCAACAAAGGAGAAAAAATATATATTCTCAAAGCAATTGTTTTATAGTTCAGTCAGCTGAACTTTTAGAGAATTCTTTCGGGCTAGGTTTAAAGAAGTGTCTGTCCCCCTCTTGACCATGAAAGCCCTCTATAACTAGATACATGCATTTAAAGGTATCAGTATTGAACTAAAAATTGTTTTACTTTGTGGGGGTGCTTGCATTTATTTCCTCAAGTTTGCAAATGTTCACATTTACATGATTTTGAATATGTTTTGTAATACATTGTGGAAATATAATTGAATTAAATCTTAAGTAGAAAATTCAATTTATATTGTAAGGTAGTTGAAACAGTGCTATCTTGTTATCCAGTACTATGTAAAGAACTATTATAGAAATCTGTGGATTAAGACAATACTATTTTGCTACATTTGAAGATTTTGTGGGTCAGTATTTCACAACTCCATATGAGGTGAACTAGGGTTGTACATAGTGTTCAACTGGCAGCAACTCTGGTCAGGAAGGTACAAGATGACATCTCATACAATCCCCAGACCTTTGCAGAATGTTGAGCTGGGTCCCTGTCTCCTGTCTGAATACAGTTTCCCATGCCATCTCTCCCTCATAGTTGTCAGACTGTGACATCACAGGATTCCAAGGTTCCAAGGCAAAAACTGCCAATCCCCTGAAATGTTAGGCCCAGGTCAGGCATAGAGTTTTTCTGCCATACTCAACTGGTCAAAGCAATCACTGGCAAGTTCTCATTCAAAGGGACTCCACTGCTCAATGGGGAAAAAACACAGGACTTGCAGCAATAATAATGCACCACAAACAAGTCTCCTTTATTCTTCAGTTTTTAAAAGATTAGCAGAATATTGGAGATTACATAGTACTATATTATTGTGTCATTTTTTTATATGGTGCTCTAATATAGACTTAGGAATACTTTGATCTATACACATTCCAATACACTTCAGTTGCCTTCAGATTCAGCTTTGAGTACAGCCTGAAAGATTTCTGTAATCAAGTTTTCACAGAAAACAGGGGGCCTTAAAAAATTTTTATCACTATCATCTGATGACATATTTTTACAAAACTCATACCATAAACTAATGCTATCGTTTCAACACCAAGACTGAAATAATCAGTCTTTGACAATGATTATTGAAGTATATACCCAGTTGTGCCAAATTATTTCTCATTTCTCCTGGAATGTAAAATTCATATTATTCATTTTTTTGGCGAGTAAGCAATAAAGGGCAATACAACTATGCAAATTTTTATAAATATTTGCATAATTAATTCACCTGGTAAATTACATTTTATGCTTAGGAAGCTGTTATACCAACAGAACAGAACATATGATTGATGCTTTTGTAATTTTTTAAAAAATTCAGTATTATTGAGTTAAAACTGAAATATAAAATTATTATATTTGAAGTGTACATCATGACGATTTGATATATCTATATACTTGAAAAGATTATCCCTCATCTAGTTAATTAACACATCCATCACCTCAAGTATTTATCTTTTTTTGTGAGTGTTAAGACCATCTTACTATCTTAGCAAATTTCTATTATACACAGTGCTATCAATTATAATCACCATATTTTATAGTATATTCTCAGAACTTATCTTGCAGCTGAAATTTTATACCCTTTTATCAACCTTTCTCTATTTCCCCAACCCGCCATCCACTTTTCTACTCTTTGCCTTATGAGTTTGATTCTTTTCCCCTGATTCCACTTAATTAGTCATATCATGTAGTATTTGTCTTTTTGTAAGTTATTTCACCTAGCATGATGCCTTCAAGGTCTTTCCATGTTGTCTTAAACAGCAGGATTTCCTTACTTCTCAAGGCTGAATAACATTCGATTATATATATATATATATATATACACACACACACACACACAAACACAATATAAATATATACATATTCATATATATTTGCAGATGTCGAACCATCATTTTGTTCCTGGAAAACATCCATCTTGATCATGGTGCATGATTCTTTTAATGTGTTGTGAATTCAGTTTACTAATGTCTGGTTGAGGATATTTGCATTTTTGTTCATTAAGGATATTGGCCTGTAATTTCCTTTCCTGTGTCCTTGTCTAGCTTTGGTGTCAGTATGATGCTGGACTCATTAAATAAGTCTGAAATTATCCTAAAGTGGTTTTACTTTTATTGAAAGATTTTGAGAAGAATTGGTATTAATTCTTTAAATGTTTGGTAGAACTCACTAGTGAAGCCATCATGACCTGGAATCTTATTTGTTGGGAGGTATTGGATCACTGATCAAATTTCTTCAGTAATAACTGGCCTTTACAGATTTTCTGTTTGTTCATGATTCAGTCCTGTTATGTTGTATGTTTCCAGGAATTTATTTATTTATTTTAGGTTTTTAAATTTGTTGGTGTATACTTATTCATAATAATAATCTCTTATGATCCTTTGTACATATGCAGTAACAGCTGTAATTATTCCTTTCATCTCTAATTCTATTTGGTTTTCTCTCTTTTTAACTTGATAAGTCTAGCTAAAGGTTTGCCAATTTTGTTTATCTTTTAAAAAGCCAGGTATTAGCTTCATCGATTTTTCTTTTGCCTTTTTAGACTCTATTTCTTTTATTTCCACTCAGATCTTTGTTATTTACTTCCTTTTACTAACTTTGGACCTTGTTTGTTCTTTATTCTAGTTCCTTGAGTTATAAAGATAGGTTGCTTATTTGAGGTCTTTCTCTTTTTCTAAATGTAGGCATTCATCCCTATAAAACTTTCCTCTTAGATTGCTTTTGCTTAGGGAGGTTCCTTATATACCAAGTTGTTTTTGTCTTACTGCATTTATGATTCTCTCCATGTCTTTATCTTTTGACAACTTAAATGTAATATGTCTCCGTGTGGCTATCTTTAGATGTATCTTATTTGGAACTTTCTGGGTTACCTGTATCTGAATGTCTGTGTGATTTCTCAGGTAAGGGAAATTTTCAAGCAATAGTTATTTGAAAAAGTGTTGTGCTCTTTTCTTTTCTCTGCTCCTTCTTGTACTCCTATAATGAATACATTAGTTTGATGGTACCCTATCCACCCCTTAAGCTATCCTTACTCTTTCTTTTTCTTTTTTCATTTTATCCCACATCTTAGATGAATTCCAGTACCTGAATTTGGGTTCATTGATCCTTTCTTCCATGTGATATAGTGTGCTGTTGAACCCCATTATTGTAATTTTAATTCAGTTTATTGTATTCTTCATTTCTGTGATTTCTGTTTGGCACTTTCTTATATTTTATCTTTGTTAATTTCTCGCTTTGATCATGCATTGTTCTCCTGACCTCAGTAAACATCTTTATGTTTATTACTTTGAACTCTTCATCAGGTAAATCACTTATTTACATTTCATTAAGGTCTGTTTCTGAAGTTTTATCTTGTTCTTTTGTTTGAAGCATATATTCTCCCACTTATTCAATTTCCTCAATTCTGTGTGTTGTTTATATGCAACTGATAGAACAGCCACCTCTCCCAATTTTGATGTATAGTCTAGCAGAGGTAATGAAACTTTTTGTTCAGCTCAGTCTGAACTCTTGGTTTTCTTTCAAACCTTCCTGAATGTCCAACCCAACTTTTTTTGTCTTGGTGGCTCCCACTAGTTAAGAATGTCCCAAGACCTGCCAGTGTCCCACCAAAGGAGGATCTCAGTAAGCATTTAGTTTCAGGCTGATTGAAAGTCAGAATATTAGTTGTCATTTTTAAAGTATGCAAATAGATTTTTTTCAGGGAAATATCAGGAGACAAGTGTTTCTGTCTTTTTCTTCTGCACTAAGCCCTGACTCTCTTCTAATATTTTCAATAGAAGAATATCTACTTATTAAAAAGGTTAACATCTAAGTGTTGCATAAAATAAGACCTGAGATTTGGGTTATTTGAATAAAACACCAGAAAAATTTAAAATTATTCTTTCACTTCTTGTCTTCATATATTTTGGGAGAAAAAAATAATCATGTGATGGAAACTAATTTTTTACTGCATCCTATTTGCACTTTCTAATCTTAAGGAGCAATTAGAGAGTTTACCTGCAGTTGTTCTAGTACCAACTCTTCAACAAATAATTTGTGACCTATTAAGTTTATCCTTCCATCTCTCACAT
Source organism: Manis pentadactyla (assembly GCF_030020395.1). Taxonomy (NCBI): domain Eukaryota; kingdom Metazoa; phylum Chordata; class Mammalia; order Pholidota; family Manidae; genus Manis; species Manis pentadactyla. The sequence goes on from NC_080020.1 coordinate 124,603,452, forward strand.
TCCTCAAATTAATATAGATTACATGATTTTTAAGTTCTAGCATTAAACTATTATGTAATAATTGTATAATGCTATTTTTATTTGTTGTTTTGAAAGAAATTTAATTTTAAAATTCAATATAAATTGCTCAGGCAGCAAAATTTGATTAAATCAATTTTATTATTCCTTTCTTTTTCCAATACCATACAATTAAGGGTGATATAAACTAAAAGGAGTAAAGGGATGCTTTTGTTTGTTTCACATGACTTTTTATTCACTAAGATTACTTATCTAACTGTAGTGAAATTATAAACACAACAGACTTTAAAAACAAGTGATCTTTTAGATTTTTCTACCCATGAAACTGATAAAGAAATTGAGTTCACTCACTATTAATGAAATTTAATCTTTGATTCATGAATATTTATATGGAATGAAATGTTGAATAACTTGTAAAAAAGAAGATGTTTTAAATAAATCACAATTTAGTGCAGACCTATTATCTCTTAGCATGAGGTATTGGAATTCCAATACTATAAATGACTAACTTTTACAATGTAAACCATAGCCAGATATTTTTAGAGGTAAAATGGCCTACATTAATCAATAATCAAAGAATTAGACATATGGTCATGATCTTGGTAATTTTTTATGATTAATGAATGTTTTCTATGCATAATATTTTATTATTGATGATATGGCCTTCCTGATTCCATAAACTAGTAGAATCACCCCGCTTTCCTAATGCTGATAATCCCAAACATTTTAGACAAGTAGCTTTCTAAATAATTTTTCACAACTGTCCACTAATTATCCTAACTGCAACAGAGTGAAATTCAACTGAATTTACATTCAACTTTTAACTAATTTCTGTAGTGACATATATGAAATTTAGGTGATTAGAGACTCATATTTTTTCACATTAACTACAAGTAGCAAGGATGTACATGAGAGACTTAAACAATACTATCTACAGCCCTGTATTGTAGGAATTGGAGAATCTGTGTGGTTGGTTCAGAAGCCTTTCACTTAGAAACATCTACTTAGCATTTTTGTTATTATTTGGTAGTACCTCTACTCTGTCTTTTTATTATAAACAATGCTAGAATGACAGGTGTACATATTTTTGTTCCACTCTCACTGTAGTGTATTATTAAATATTTTTAAAGTTAACTAATACGATAGGTAAAAATAAATGTGTGCACATATGTGTCTGTTGTGCACAAGAGAAATTTCCCAATAATCTTTAAATATTTCTTAAATTGAGTTGATCTTTACCTATGTCATTTATATTTTATATAAATTAATCCCTTGTCTCTACTACCTATTCAAATTACTTTCTCAGGCTTGTCATTTGTATGTATAATTTTAAAAATATTGTTATTGTAGTAGCTGTTTTAGTTGATTTTGTCATTATTGACCAGATGTTAATTGTTCTTCATGTAATTTATCAAAGTTTATATCAGGGCTTATAATTCCTATTTTTAGAAAAAAAATCATAATTTAAGATTATTTTTAAATGTCTATGTATTCTTAAAGGCATAAAGTTTGATTTTTTAAAATTTCTGTTCTAGAATTTAATTCAAGAAAATGGTAGATTTAGAATTTATTCTTTATCAAAAATTGCTTAGTGTCACAAATGCACAATTATAGATCACAGCCCTGTGTTTGTATATTCAGATTCAAAATGTTTCATTTCAGTACAAATTTGGACTAAAAGTACTGATAAATGCTGGTATGCAAAAACTGAAATGTTATAATTAAGCTTTTCTTGACTTATGCTGTATAATTTTAATTTATCAATTTATTTCAATTGCTCTCTAAAATCATGTTAATTTATATTCTTCTTTTATTTTTAAATTCCGTATTCTGATACTTACTAGCAATCAAAAATGACATTTTTTCAGTACCAGATACTTTCTATTCACAATTATCAATCATTTTGATTAGTCTTAACTTATATTAGAAAACAAGCAAGAAAGCAAGCTATATCTTGCTAATGCCATAGCGTAACTCTAATAAATATTTTTATAAGTAGTTGATGATATCTAATTTGCTTGGAATTGTTACCCAGTTTTATATTTAATACAGTATTTCCATTTAATTTTTGTCCTGTGGAATATAAATTTCATAATGATAGCCTCTCTTTCCTATGTTTATTCATCAGCATTTTTACTCATTGTGGGCAATCTACCTTTGGGTGATTAGAATTTTATTACATTCAAGAAGATATGATTAAATGAAACAATAAGTGGCGGGTGTAAAATGGAGATCGCTATTTTAGATGACATGTTTTTATGAGATTTATAAATTACTAGATCACAAGCATTTATTTTGAAATGTTGAAAATTAATTTCTAAAAGCCATTTAGAAATCATTTTTTTCTCCAGGTGTTGGACTAATAGTTATATTTTAAAAACTTAAAATGCCTGTTCCTTATTACATTTTCACTTAGGGAATCCAGTTATTCATTTTTGGATCAACACCAATGCCATCCCAAACAAATGATGCTGGCTGATTCATTCCCTGTGATAATCGAAGCTCATAGGTACATTTGGGTTGGAAGCTTATAAATCTCTGAGGTTGCATGTAGTGAGATTCCTAAGTGCACTCTGTTTTGATAGCATTACAGATAAGAATTGAAGTTATCCCACTGTGCAGGACAGTTTGTCTGTAGTTGATATTGTAAATGACAGCCTAGTAGTAATATAATCAATAATTTAAGTTTTCTACCTGGACTGAAATACAAGGGAAGAAATTCCTAACGTAATATATTTAACATTTAGATAGAAGAAATTTGGCATTTCAGAGTAGTGGTTCATTCAAATTGAAGTGTTTTATTTACAAACTCTCCCACATTCATTATTTATTTAAAACATTTACCATCTTTCAGCAGCATATTTTTCCATTATTTATTTCACCAAGGTGGAGATAATTAATTGCACTTTTGCCAGTCACCCCAGATTGTGATTGTTTAACAAACATATTTTATGGCATGTTACAGCATATTTTTGTTTTCGCATACTGTAAATTTCTCAACTGACTTGAATTTTGAAATTGTAGCTAAGAGCTAATGATGAACTATTTTTGTTTATTTGTAATTTATCAACTATCATCTGTACATTTATTATTTAAACCTCATCTACTTCTGAACTTAGTTTCAAGTGAATTAATAACCTTTAGTTACAAATTGTGATGTCCTACAGTAAGAATAAGTGAATATTAAATTAAAAAGCACATGTATAAAATTAAAACATTCCTCAAAAGTAGAAAGATAAGAAATACTGTTTTGCAACAGTTTTCAGTTTATTGTTCTGATAGAGTATTAGAATCTTAAGGTATCCCATATCATGTATTTTATATTTAAAAAATTAGTATGATTATAAAGTTTTCCTAAGATAGTTAAAAAATCATAACAATAATAAACTGAATTGCATAAAAATACCTGCAATTAATTTGCACTTATTTAGTTGTTGCAATCTGATCACATGTTTTTCAGCTTATGTTAACTCTATTATTCTAAGACAAAAAGTAGCAATGTGCCATGTTTCACAGGAAATTTATGAACAAGTAAATATTCTTGGAACAATAGGAGCGTCATTTATTTAATCAAGTGTAAGATATGTGTAAAAGTGATTCATGTAGTAGGAAAAATGAAACTTAATAATGTTTTTTCCCATTTTCAAATGTATACCTAAAATGCATTTATGTTTTATAAAAAATATAATCCTAAACTTAGGAAATTTTATTGTTTTCTTTACCACCAGTTGATTAGGTGTTACTGATAAGCACATAACTACATATTTGGAAAGGATGAAGAGAGGGTGAGTTATTTGGTGTAGTCTCTTAATATAGCATTCTGCTTTTTAAATATTTTTACTGAAATGTAATAGGTATACAGAAAAATGAACATGTCTTCAGTACGCTTAACAAATTGAACACCTATGTTATTAATGGGCACTCCAGCAAAGAAATGGACATCACTAGTACTTCAGTGTCAATATCAGCTTAACCATTATCTTGACTTTTAACCTGCAAAGTTAGTTAAGCATGCTTTTGTACTTACTACACATAGAATCAAGTAGACATAATCAGGTATTTTTGCTTAACATTATGCTGGTGAGATTCCTCCATATGGTTGCATGCTCTGTGTATCATTCATTAACACTTATATATATACTTCCATGTGTTACGGGTTGAGTTTGTTCCCCTCAAGTTCTTGTCCTCATAGCAACAAAGAATTGAAAGGAGGTGACATGGTAGCAAAGCAGAGGGAGAGTTTTATTAGAATACTCTCCACAGGAGATGTGGGCCAGAGTCAAGGTAGACAAAGGCCCTGAAATTTTAGGCAGGAGCCTTATTATATTACATTCTGGCTAGGAAGCGCCTCTTTGACTGAAAAGGTGGGGTTATTTGATTTACAGGTCCTTCTATGTAGTCATCCCTCTCAATGAGCACATTCTTTTCTCATACTGAGCTGTGATTTGGGCAGTTCTTAGTTCCATTTGATTGAGTCCCCTTTGGGATCTAAGGTTGAGGAGGAAGTTATGTCCCTGAAAACCTTTTTTGTCTTCATGTGGGACCCTATATCTTGGCAGTCTGGGCAACTTTTTTCCTTGACCTTTATCTTCCCCTAACCCCAGCTCCTCATGTCTATATTTCTGCCTAATACATGCACTGAGTACCATAATTTATATGTTTATTCCATAGCCATCTGACTGCCAAAACAATGAATGCAAGACTAATTTCTCATTTCTCCTTACTTTGCAGAAATCATACTTTTTTCTGGAATGATTTCCTTTGTTGGTAATTTTTTAAAAACATATTAACTTTTTTTCCAAATATAGAAATATGCATATTATTTATGTATTTATTTATTTATTTATTTATCCTTGAGTGAACTTTTTTCATTTTTAATTTTTTGTCCATTTTATCAATGGTATCAAAGTTATTGACATAAAGTTGTTCATGTTATTTCCTTATTATCCTTTTAATATTCATAGAATCTTTGATGTAATGATTTATAACAAATGTATATTTGGTCATTCAGACAACTAAAATATATTTCTCAGATATATTTGGTCTTCATTCACAGTTCCTGAAAATGCTTCAGAGCCATAAAGTTCAAATAGGTATCTTGTTATGTTAATGGCGAGTCTTTTGGACCATGCTCAAAGGTAGATGCTGGTTGCTTGGGGAACAGACATGTGATTAGAAAGTGTGAGTAGTAATCCTCTAACCCCCAACCCCTGAGAAGGAGAAGAAAGAGTGGCTGGAGGTTGAATCAGCCAATGGCCAAAGAGATAGGCAATCATGACTATGCAATGAAGTCCTCACAAAACCAAATAGAAAAGCATTTTGCTTTCTCTCACTTTTTAAAAATCTCACTTTATTTAACTAGTATTGATCTGTAGACTATCACTAGCTTTTGTCTAATATTCATATAAATCTAAAATTCTTTCCATTGTTTTATTTTTATTTTTTTATTTTTTTTATTGAAGTATAGTAGATATCCAATCTTATAATAGTTTCAAGTATACAACACAGTGGTTCAACGATTATCCACATTATTAAATTCTGATCCCAACTAGTGCAGCTACTATCTGTCAACATAGAAAGATGTTACAGAATCATTGGGTATATTATCCACTATGTGTTACCATACCTGTGACAAACATATCATGATGAGAATTTGTGTGCCCCTTTATCCCCCCCCTCTCCTCACCAACCTACTTCAACCCCTCCCCCATGGCAATGACCAGTCACTTCTCACTGTCTATGAGTATACTGCTATTTTGTTCATTTTGTTTTGTTTGTTTTTAGATTCTACAAATAAGTGAAATCATATGGTATTTGTCTTTTTCCACTTAGTTTATTTCATTTAGCATAACACATTCTAGGCCCATCCATAATTTTGCAAATGGCAGGATTTCTTTCTTCTTATGGTTCAATAATATTCCATTGTGGATATATACCACATCTTCTTTGGTTGCGTCAATATCTTAGTTATTGTACATAATGTGTCAATAAATATAGAGTTGCATATATTTTTGAATCATGGACTTTGTTCTCTATGGATAAAATGCTAGAAGTGGAATTACTGGATTGTATGGTATTTCTATTTTTAATTTACTAAGGAACCTCCATACTGCTTTCCACAGTGGCTGCACCAATTGATATTTCTACCAACGGTGTAGAAGGGTTCTCTTTTCTCCACATCCTTGCCATAATTGTTATTTCTTGACTTTTAGATAGTGGACATTCTAATTGGTGTGAGGTAATGTCTCTTGTGGTTTTGATTTGCACTTCCCTGATGATTAGTGATATGGAGCATCTTTTCACTTGCCTATTGGCTATCTGTATTTCTTATTGGAGAAATGTCTGTTCCAGTCCTCTGACCATTTTTAAATTGAGTTATTTGGTCTTTTGGAGTGTTGAGTTATGAGTTCTTTATGTATTTTGGAAGTTAACCCCTTATCAGATGAGTCATTTATGACTATATTCTCCCCTATTGTAGGTTGCCTTTTTGCTCTGCTGATGGTGTCCTTTGCTGTACAGAAGACTTCTAGTTTAATGTATTCCTACTTGTTCATTTTCTGTTTTGTTTCCCTTGCCCAGAGAGATATGTCCAGAAAGAAATTGCTCATGTTTATGTTCAAGAGACTGTTGCCTGTTTTCTTCTAAGAGTTTCATGGTTTCATGTCTTACATTTAGGTCTCTAATCCATTAAGTTTACTTTTGTTTATGGAGTTATGCAATAGTTTCATGCACTTGCATATGTGTGTCCAGTTTTCCCAACACCAGTAATTGAAGAGACTATCTTTTCCCCATTGTATATTCATGGCACCTCTATTGTGTAATAATTTACCATATATTCATGGGTTTGTATCTGGGATCTTTATTCCTTTCCATTGATCTATAGGTCTGTTTTTATGCCAGTACCATACTGTTTTGATTACTGTAGCTTTGTAGTTTGCTTGAAGTCAGGAAGGGTAATACTCCTAGCTTTGTTCTTCTTTCTCAGGATTACTTTGGTTATTTAGGGTCTTTTGTGGTTTCATATTAATTTTAGATCTATTTGTTCTAGTTCATTGAAGAATGCTGTTGATATTTGATAAGGATTGCACTGAATCTGTCAATTGCTTTAGGCAGGATAGCCATTTTGACAATATTAATTCTTCATATTCATGAGCACAGGATAGATTTATATTTATTGGTATCTTCTTTAATTTCTCTCATCAGAGTCTTATAGTTTTCAGAGTATAGGTCTTTTATGTCCTTTGTTAGTTTTTTAATTCTTTTGAAAAACTCCTAGGTAATTGATTCTTTTTAATATGATTTTAAATGAAATTGTTTTCATGAATTGTCTTTATCCTAGTTTATTGTTAGTATATGGGAATGCAACAGATTTCTGTGTATTAATTTTGTATCCTGCAGCTTTGTTGAATTCAGATATTAGTTCTAATAGTTTTTTTTGTGAAGTCTTTATGGATTTCTATGTACAATATCATATCATCTGCAAATAGTGAGTTTTATTTCTTCCTTACCAATTTGTTTCAAAGTGATAATTGATATAAAGTTTTGTTAAAGCCTATACCATAAAGACTCAATAAACTATTAATGAAGAATATTTGGGAAAAACAGGACAAAAATGGTAAGTGAAAATGCATATTAATATGTTTCATTTATGTGGTGAGCACTAAATGATTTGTCTCTGTTTATCTCCCATTATAAATAAAAATTTATATTAAGTATTTCTAATTATTTTGTTTCATTATTCTTGAAGGCTTAGGAAATTATGATATTTGAGGGATCTAGACTATAATCTTTAAGACCTTCTGTAATTCTAAGATTCTCTATTTCTCTAACTATATAATTCTATGTAGTTAATATATTTTAAATTTTAGCCAAGTCATTTATTATTATTATTATTATTATATAGTTCAAAGTCATAAATGAATTTGCAATGCCAGTTCATTTTCTGTTTTGGGTGTTGTATACTATGTCACATAGTTAATTTATCAAGAGGTATGGTAAATTAGGATAGTCTTACCTTGGCAAATTCATCATGGGTCAGAATCTAACCTGCATCCTGCATTTTTAGATGGCTAGTGTAGCCAGTCTTTCTTTCTAAATCAGGTTCATATTAACCAGAATCACAGGGCCTGGTGCAAGAAAAACATAATTAAAATGATAAAGAGAGCTGTTTAAAGAACTTTAATATCCAATTTATTCAATAATCAAAACATCATGGATATCAAACAAGTGTAGACTCCAGTATTAGTGTATATGCTTGCCTAGAAGGCCTCACTGTGGGCCCTGGAAACTAAGTTTAGCTAAGAGAGGTTATTGAGATGAAAAAAATATATATTACTATACATAAGAAACTGTATAAATGAAATCCCAAATTACAGAAATTTTATGCAGGTATGTTATTTTCTAGCTTACATAATCTTTTCATGCAGCTAATCTTGGCTATTGAGTCTTTCCTTCACATGGTGATTCAGGCATCCAGGCTCCTTCTGTGTTATTGCTCTGCCTTTCAGTGGGGCATCCGGCCAGTGGTAAGTGAAAGTAATGGTGCAGACACCCAGCTTCAACAAACTCTGGTCTGAAAGTGACATATATCCTTTCTTTCCAATCTAAAATGGAGATATGAGTCATATGACTCTACTTGGATTCACTGAGGTCTAAGAAATGTAGGCCCTGGTGGTCAACTGATTCCCATCAACAACTACACACTATGGAGGGGAAATAACAAATTTTTGTTGGATAGCCAGCTATCTCTGCAACATTTAGATCATCAATTCCATTTAATGGAGCTGAGAACTATAACTCAGAAGGCTAATTTTCCAATATTCCACTGCTAGTATATGGTTGAGGTGTGAATGAAATTTAATCTCTCTCTTCACTCTGTGCCACCAAATGCGTGTATTTCACTTCCTTTGTCCTTTATTAGTAGGTCACATAATTATTAATATGCACAAAGGAAAATATTGGCAGTACTTTAATCTATTGATCATGAAGTTTTAATGCTCCCTCTTTTTCATAGACCAAATTTTCCCATTAGTAGAATCTAAAGCAGAGAACTTTTGTACTTTTACTTCACTTAAGATTGTGGAGAGAAAGGGAATATATCACCTCACCTAAGGATGGGTCCTGGTTGCTATGAGAACTCACAATGTCATTAGAGGGTTGGAAATTTCAGTTCCACCCCCCTGACTTCTTGGGAGGGGAAAAAGGGTGTAGGTTGAATCCATTACCCATGGTCAATGGTTTAATCAATGATGCCTATGTAAGGAAGCCCCCATAAATCTCAAAGGACAGAGTTTGGAGAATTCCAGGTTGTTGAACATGTGTGGATGGGCAGAAGCTTGGTGCCCATTCTCCATACCCTGCCCCAAGCATCTTTTCCATCTGGCTCTTTCTGTGTTACATATTTTCATAACAAACTGGTGATCTAGTACAAAAAATATTTCTATGAATTCTGTTAGCCACGCTAGCAAATTAATTGAACTAAGGAGGTGTTGTTGGAACTTCTGTGACCAGTTGGTCAGAAAGTGCAGGTTCTGGAATTGCGATTGGTGTCTGAACTGTGTTGGTATGTGTGTGTCTGGGTGGGCAGTCTTGTAGGACTGTCAGTGGAATCTGACACTCTCTCCAACTCTACAGGGTCAAAATTTATAATTGAATTGTAGGAAACTCAGCTGGTGTCAGAGAACTATTTGGTATTGTTGGGGGAAACCACCCCCCTACCCATGTCCACACACATCAGAATTGGAGTTGTGAATAGAATATTACACTAAAAGATATATGTTATGTTTCAATCTAGTACTTATATAATCAGTTCCTTTTATTTTTAAGCTAGTGAACTAAACTCACCCCAGGCTCATTAAAGCTCAAACTATAGAAATAATTTTAAAATAGTGTTATAAAAACACATATTCAAAGAATATTAAAATCAAACATTAGTTGCAGCAATCACTTTTATTTAGAAGAAATATTTACTGTATATATACATATATATATATATATATACACTTAATATTTTATAGATTCCTTCCCATCTATAACTCATATTTTCCTCAAAAAAGAAGCATAATTTTCACTGAAGTTTGAAATTATAATATCTGAATAAAGTACCTAACTAAAAAATGCTTCTTGTTTTACATTTTTGAGTCAACCTATTCATCTGAGTTTTATGTCTAATTAGGCTATTTTATTCAAATAGCCATAAAAATATTTGAAGTTCCAATATATTGTCAAATATATATAACGTATATAATTACATCTAATTTTTAAGTTCTAGACAAAATTGTACTGTTTGCCTATTTAAAATAATCTGTTATAGTATAAGATGCAGAGTTTAAAATAACTTGCAGTCACCACTTTGACTGAGCTATTCATTTCTTAGCAGACACTGATAACAGAAAGCTTCCCAATACATGTAAAATAAAGCCTTAGTGAAGATTTAATTTAGGATAAAGGAGAGATGACCTGATTAAAATTCATAATGGACAAGTCAGTAACCCTTCCTACATTCAATGCCAATCTCTCTCTGAAGGATAAATTCGACGTCATTGAGAAGCAGATATGCCTCGTTTACGGGGGCTATTTTCTTCTCTTTCATATCAGTGAGTGAAAAACATTGTTAGAATCTACAGAGGAGTTCAAGTGGGAATTTTACCTTTGTTGGAGTTGTTTGTGTAGCTAAAATGTCCCCAGGCTCAATCTGTTAAATTTAGCAGTGGCCAGAAATATATAAACAACTACCTCCCAGATGCCAAAGACCAAGACAATAACAGCATAAAAACAATGGAAGAACTGTCTGGTTGGTCACTTTATGTAACATTCGTGATGCCCTTCTCTGCTTTGCTGAGCCTCCACGTGTCCCAGTACACAGCCCCGCAAAGCTTGCAGAGAAGCCTCACTGCCCACATGAGAGACAGAACCTCTGAGTTCAGGCGAACATATTGTTAAAAGCTCAAAAAAGAATAAATTCTTAAGTTGCCTTGATAATTATGACTTTTTGTGGAAGGACTAACAGGGTCTTTCAATAGTCTGCTGTATCCTTCCCACTAGGAGTAGCTCACACTGTCGATGCTGCCTTGCCATCCAAGTCAAACCCGTGCTCCGCAAAGCTGCTGGCTGCAGACACTGGCTTTATTTCTGCGCATGTGCCTGTGCATCACCTTCTTCAGGCAAGCTTGGAGTGTCAGTGTCGTAGAATTAATGTCCTGAGTCATGTAGGAGCCATCAGCCAATGGCAGAGAGAGGGAGTTGGCTCCCTTGCCTTCAAGAGGTAGCTCTTAGGTGTGTGCTAACTCACTCGCTGAGCTTTCTAACACGACCAGGCCTCCTTCCCCAATAGCAATAACCTGTTTTATAAGAAACACTTCTTTGGCTTTCCTCCTATCTTAGCTCATTTTCCAGTCTTCTATTGCTTCCTGGATTCATCCCAAATAAATGGCATTCAAATGATTGTCTAAGTGTCTACATCTGGAGGAACCAGGCCTAAGAAACACATAAATCCTTCTTGAATGGTTCAGCTCTTTTCTGCTAAAATTGTTTTTTCCTCAGGTACTTAAAATCTGACTTGTAAGTTATGTATATACCAAATGTAATATATAAATGTGATTTTTCTCATAAAGTGCAAAATATGCTTTTTTGCTGCATTTAGAACAAATAATTTAATTCTTGTTTTGAACATCAGAGGAGCTAATTGACTTTTATTCTTATGATATATTGTAAAAGTGAGGTGTATTTAAAACCTGAGATTTATTTAACATGGTGAAATATTCACTCTATTCAAAATATATATGAAATGAGGCAGACTGAGGAAACAAAATATTAGAACGTCCTTCATATATCCATTCCACGTGGTCCTTATGTGACATGGCAGGCTGAACCCCCAGCTTTACTTTCCCCTCTGTTTTAGTTCTACCAGAACAAAGCATTGTTTATTCAATTGGATCAAGAAGCTAAAATTGAAGGAATTTTTAAAATAGTCTCTTCAACAGTAGAGGGAGCTTTTAGCATGTATGAAAGAGAACAGTACTTCTAATTTATATTTTTTTATAGAGAAAATCAGAGAAATGAAACATATGGTTTTCCAAAATATGTTTTAGAAGAATAAAGATGTCTCTGATTCTTATTTTCATGGATGATATGATATTTTTTAACTTGTTACACACTTAAAGAACACAAAGGCAAAAAAACCCCAAAAAACCCACTGATTTTACTGAACTGATTTGGTCTCTTTATTGGATTGTTAAATGTGGTTTATATCCTGGAACAGTCTGAGAATATTGTAGAGCTCCTGGAATTATGTTACAACTGTCAGCTTCTCATTGCCTAAGGAAATAGAACTCTGGCAAACAGTAGTGAAGGAAGTATGCAATAATCAAATATATTATTCAATCAGTCAATCAATAAGGTAGGAATTACCCTGATCTTTAAAGAATGAAGACTATAATAATATGCATACATATTTTTATGTACATTCTGAATTCAAAACATTCTGAATAAATGGTCAATTAAACCACTTACCTTCTTATTATCAAGTTTTTCTCAGTTCTAAGATGCTTCACTGTAGAATGGGAATAAATATTTCTTTCTCTTTTCAGCTAAATAATTTATTATTTTGTTAACTATATAGATTTAAAATTGTGTATGGACACAAGTCACTGAAATTATATTCAATTCCTTGATATCAAAATGCAGGTTGGAGAGGAAAGTAAGGCTATATGAGAATCATTTTCTTACAAGAAGCCACATTCTCTTTTTGACTATTTTTTTGTGATATAAATTACAGGATTCTTTCTTTAGAATCTCTCTGACACAGAATTCCTTTCTGTCACTAGTTATAGAAACAGGACGGCATAGTGAAATCACAGATTTACAGTCATAAAACCTAGGATCACAAGGAAAGGATAGTAATTATTGAAAATATAGTATGCCTCATATCCTTTGTTAGATGAGTTGCATTTATTGTCCAGTTCATTTTGACCCTCAGAACAATATTATAATACATCATAAAACATGGTTATAAGCATTCTTTGGAAAGTCTGTAGTTAGAATCCAAATTCTGCCTCTTCTAGGGTATGTAATCTTGAGGAAGTTATTTAACTTCTTTGTGCCTCAGTTGTAAAACTGTAAAAAGAAAAAAAAATGGATATGGTAATGATAGTAACTATTTTATAGAATTATGGGATTAATCTGTTCTTATTTCTGAAGTGCTTCGCTTACTATCTGAAAAGTAATGATGATTAAATAGTGTGGGGATTTTTAGTCCACAATTGTATTTATTTGCATTAATTATTGTATAGAGGTATGTATAATAAAATATACAAATCTTAGTGTACAGCTTGATGAATTTGAACATGTGTATACTCATATAACCATCACCCAGATCAAAATATCAAACATTCTCACTAAATCTTTCCCCTTAACCCATTTAGTCCACAATTTTTTAATTAAAAGAATATTAGAAGAATAATGCCAATTGGGAAATGGGATATTGTTCTAATGTGAAAATCATGCATTAGTTAGGATTTGCATCTGGATCTATTTGGATAGGTATCTCTTGCTCTTCTATCATAAAATTATGAGGCAGTAAACTATCCAACATCCTAAAGATAATGAGAGTCAGAAGGAGAATTAAAGCTCAGTGCCTGTGACACAGAAGATATCAGTGCATACTTGCATGGAAGATGAATGAATGAGCAAGTTAATAACATGTCTGAGTTCTGACTCTCTCCATTATGTAAGGTTGCTTCTAGCTGAGGCAGTATGTATATCAATTGAAGGAAAGCTTTTGATCTCCTTTGACAAGTCCTATGAGTGGTATCATCTATCCTGTCAACTACAACCCTATTATGGGTTTCTCACATGACAAATGAGGTGGGTTATGGGAAAGTACTTTAAAAACTATAAAACACCATTTAAATGTATGCTGTTATTTGGCAGGTGATATGGTGCGTGCTAAAAAACAAACCTGTATTTGAAACTTGTTATGTTTGTGCCTTTGATAATTACCCAACCTCCTTAAGCTTCCAATATCTCAAGGGCAATGACTGTAATATTCCCCAACTTATAGAGAGAAGGATATATAGTAAATGTACCAGACAGTACATCTAAGGTACTTAGCTTAATCCTTATTATAGTGCCTATCAACACATAAACTATTCAGTATCAGCTAGACATTATTATAACAATATTGTTTTTAGCAATATTTCTTCAGAGAAATAGCAAATACCAGACATCTGCATTACTATGTTCCCATTTTGTGATGTGGAAGATGTGGCTAATTCACTAGGATCTTTACCTTTCTGCTCCACTAGGCAAACACTACTTACTGGAATGATAAATGGGGAATTGGTTATTTGCCATACTTCCCTCTTATGATTATTTTTATAGACTCTACTAAATATGAAAAATGAAGATAATGAATGACTCAAATGCAATTTTTAGGCAAAGAATGATGGCAACAAATGATAGAATAGGAATTCTTAAACCTCTTTTCCCCCACAGAAGCACTAATTTAGCAATAGTATACAAAGCAAAACAGCTTTAGGAAAAATCCATACTCCATTTAACAGGTAAGGGTATCCTAGAGAAGCACAAAACATAGTACACTGAAAGAGCTAAGAAGAACGATTTCGCTTTACCTAAATCAATTCCTACCCTATCCTAAGCTGGCAAAATTCAATGCCAAGAGAAATCACCTCTGACTGTGACTTTTCCCTTGAGGGGAATGAGAGAGTGGAGCATGAATTCAGTTTCCCAGGGCTTTTAGTACACCATCGGAAAGACCAGTTTCTTCTTTGCCTCACTCAGAGAGCTGGACAGAGCCAGCATAGTTTGGGTACCTAGGGAGAGCTAAGAACCAAAGAAAGCAGAGGGCAGCTTGTTCAGTTGGCATAGCTCTGTGAGATCAGGAGAAAGTGTAGAACTTGAGGCTGCTCTCCCAAGAGAGAGGGAAAGAAATGGAGCATTCTGCAACACCCAAGCCTATAGTAAACAGCCAGAAATCCCAGAAATCAGAGGGTGCAAGTGATAATAGGCTTTTGAAACAAAAATATTATTTTTGTCTAATTTGTAGTATACATGCACAAGTCCAGAGACAACAAATGCATAGAGCAGGTTTGAGAGGTTCCCAGACCTCTAGATGGGCACGTTAGTGGTCATTTCCTGTCAAAGAAAGTCTATAAGGATTGGGAGAAGTGCATCTTCAAATGCACATGTGTACCAGTGTAAATTCAAAGGTACAAAAAATCAGGGCCATATGACCCAATAAAAGAATCCAAATAATTCTCCAGTAACCAACCTTAAAGCAATGGACATCTAAGAATTAAATGAAATAATTTAATATAACCACCTTGCAGAAGCTCAGTAAATGACAAAGGAATGCAGATATTTAACTAAAAAATAAAAAAAGAAAGAAAACAATCAAAGAACAGAATGAGAAAATAAAAAAATAAATAGAAACAACAAAAAAAGAAAGAACTAAATGGAAATTCTAAATATGAAGAACCCAATAAAGTGAACTGAAAAATTCACTGAAGGAGTTCAAAATCAGATGTACTCAAGCAGAAGAATGAATCAGTAAACACAAAGACAGGTCATTTGTTATCCTATCAGAGGAGAGAAAAAAAAAGAAAAATGAAAACAAATGAAGAAGGCCTAAGGGATTCATGGAACTAACAGCAATTAAACTAAACAACAACAAAAAAGTATACAATTCTCTGGTAAAAATAAATATACAGACACGTACTAAATACTGAAATGATGTAATAGTGGTTTTCCTTATAATATAAAAGTTAAAACATAGAAGCATTACAAATAGCTATAACTTTAAAATGTTAATGTATATACAATATAAAAAGACATAAATTTTGACATGAATAATATAAAATATGTGCAAGGAGAGAAATAAAAATGTACAGTTTCTTGTGTGATTGAAGCTAAGTTGTAGTCAGCTTAAAACAGACTTAATAGACACCTAAACATTATGTCAGTATCATGGTAACCACAAAAAAAAATACTTACAGAAGATACAAAAAATCAAAGAGAAAGGGATCAAAGCATAATGGAATAAAATAAATAAATAAATGAGTTAATCACAAAATAAGTCAGTAAGAGACTAAAAGAAGGACAAAAGAGCTATTAGACAAAATAATTAACACAAATAATTATTAATTTATATAGTTCTTATGTATTAATAGTAACTCTAAATGTAAATGAATAACATTTCCCAATCAAAGAACACAGACTGGTTGAATGGTTGAATGGCTGAAAAAACAAGATCTAAGTATCTGATGTCTAATCACCTTAAATTTAAGGATACATAGGCTGAAAGTAAAGGGATGGAAAAAATAATTCAATGCAAATGGTAACAATAATAACAAAAAAGAGTAGTGATGGCTACACCTAGACAAAACAGATATTAAGTCAAAAACTTTAATAAGACACAGTGAAGATAATTACATAATGATAAAGGGCCATTTCATTAAGAAAATACAATTATAAATATACATGAATCCAACATCAGAGCACCTAAATATATAAAGCAAAAGTTGACAGAATTGAAGGGAAGAATTGATAGCAATATATAATAGAAAATTTCAATACTCCACATACAATAATGGAGAGAACATCCAGGCAGAAAATTAGCCATTAATAAGGAAACATTATAGACCAAATGGACCTAACAGATATATGCAGAACATTCTACCCAGTAGCAGGAGAGACGTTCTTCTAAACAGACACATGGAACATTACCCAGAATAGAGTAGCTGTAAGTTATGAAATGAGTCCTGGCAAAATGAAGAAGATTGAAATTATACCAAGTATCTTCTCAGACCACAATAGAATGAACTAGAAATCGACAGCAGTAGAAAAACTGGAAAAATTTACAAATACGTGGGAATTAAACAGGACATTCTTGAACAACCACTGGGTAAAAGTAGAAATTCAAAGAGAAATTATAAAATATATTGTAGCAAATGAAAATCGAAACATGACATATCAAAGCTTACAATATGCAGCAAAAGTAGTTCTGAGAGAAATAGTAATTATAGTAATAAATTCCTACTTTTAAATGAAGAAAATGTCAAATAAACAACCTAATTTTATACCACAAAGGACTAATAAAAGGAGAAACTGAATAAAATGTTAGCAGATAGAAGGAAATGAAGATTAGAGGAGAAATAAAGCAGAAAATAGAAAGAAAATCAATGAAATGAAGAGTTGGATAGTTGAAAAGATGAAGAAAATTGGCAAACTTTTAGTTCGACCAAAAGTAAAAAAAAGAGAGGACAAGATAAATAAAATTGGAAATGAAAGAAGAGATATTACAGTTGATATGACAGAAATAAAGGGACAAATTTCCAGAAACAATTTAGCAAGACTAAATCATGAAATAAACCTGAACAGAGCTATATCTGATAATGCGATTGAATCCATAATCAGAAAACTCCTAACAAAAAACACTCAAAACTAGAGGATTTCACTGGACACGTCTATGAAATACTTAAGGAAAAATGGACACCAATTCTCCTTCTCAAAGTTTTGAACAAAAAATTTTAAAGAGAGACTACTTCCAAGTGAATTTTATGAAAACAGTATTACTCTAATACCAAAGCTAGAAAAAGACATTACAATAAAAGAAAATGACAGACCATCCCAAAACAAATATGCAAAACTTCTTAACAAAATACCAGCAAACCAAAACCAAAAACCAACAATATTTAAAAGATCAAATGTTGTAACCAAGTGGGAACTATCCCTGAGGCACAAGGATATTGCAACATGGAAAATCAATTAATCTGACTCAACACACTAAAAGAAGGATTAAAATCTCATGATAATCTCAAGATGTGGAAGAAGCTTTGACAAAATTGAACATCCTGTCATGAGAAAACTGCAAAATAAACAAAAAGATTAAAAAAAAATGACCTCAAGGTAATTAAGGCCATATATGAGAAGTCCACAGCTAAAATCATACTCAAAAAGAACTGAAATCTTTTCCTCTAACATTAGGAACAGTACAAGGATGCCCATTCTCACTACTTATCTTCAATGTAATTCTGGAAGCACTAAATAAAATAGGTAAGAAAAAGAAATAAAAGGCATCCAAATCAGAAGAGAATTAAAGTGATCTCTGTACAGATGACATGATCTTATATGTAGGAAACTGTAATATTACATATGCGTGCGTGCGTGCACACACACACACACACACACACACACACAGAGTCACAACTTATAAATGAATTCAGCAAATTTGCAGGGTACTTCAATCAACATACAAAAGCAGTTATGTTTACACTAACAATAAACTATCCAGAAAGGAAATTAAGAAAATTCCATTTACAATAGCATAAAAGAATAAAATAGGAATAAACTTAACAGAGGAAGTGAGAGACTTGTACACTGAAAACTACAAAACATTTATAAAGGAAATTAAAGGAGACATGAATAAATGGCAAGGCAAGCTGTATTTTTGGAGAAGACACAATGCAATTAAAATATCCATACAACCCAAAGCTATCTATAGATTCAATGCAATCCCTATGAAAATCCCATTGGCATTTTTTTTTGCAGAAATAGGAAAATAAATCCTAAAATTCATGTAGAATAACAAAGTAACCTGAATAACAATAACAAACATTTTGAGAATAGCAAAGATGGAGTCTCCCATATTTCCTGATTTCCAAACATTACAAAGCTACAGCAATCAAAACAGTATAGCATTGTCATAAAGACAGACATAGGTCATTGAAGCAGAATAGAAAGCCAAAAACACTCATACATAAAAATTCAACAATTGTGTCAAGACTAGACAATGAGGAAAGGATAGCCTCTTCAGCAAATGTTGATGGGAAAATCAGATAGCCACATGCTGAATAATGAAATTGTTCTCTTTTATTATATCATACACAAAAATAAAATTAAAAAAAGATTACATTTTTAAATGTAAGATGTAAAACTCTAACACCCTAGGAGAAAACACGGATGAAAATCTTCATAAATTGGTCTTGGCAATAATTTCTTGGATATGACACCATAAGCTCGGGCAACAAAAGCAAAAATAGACAAATGTGATTATATAAAACTGAAAACTTCTGCACAACAGTGGACACAATCAACAAAATAAGAAGACAAGTTATAATATGGAAAAATAATATTTTTAAACTATATATCTAATAAGGAGTTAATATCTGAAATATATAAGGAACTATAACTCAATTGGAACAAAAACACCAAATAACTCACAAAGTGGGTAAAAGACTTGAATAGACCTTTTCTCCAAAAAGCATACAAAAGACCAAGAAGTATGTGAAAACATTCCAACATCATAAATCATCAGGAAAATTAAATAAAAACCACTGTGAGGTATTACCTCATACCTGTTAGTAGCTATTATCAAAAAAAAAGAAAAAATTTAAATGTTGGTGAGGATGTAGAGAAATTGGAACCTTTGTGTACTGTTGTTGGGAATATAAACTGGGTATAGCCACTGTGGAGATCAGTATATAGGTTCCTCAAAAAATTAAAAATATTTTTATTCAAGATCAAGCATTTAAGCATTTTGATTTAAGATTCAGCTTTCTTACTTCTTGGTATACATTCAAAAGAACTGATAGTAGAATCTCAAAGAGATGTCCATACCCCCATGTTTATTGCAAGGTGAGTCATAATAGCCACAACATGGAAACAACCAAAATGTCCATAACCAATGAATGGATTTAAAGAATGTGCTGTATACATATGGAATGGCATATATAATGGAATATTACTCAGCCCTAAAGAAGAAAATACCACTGTATGCAAAACTTAGATGATCTTGGTGATACTAAATGAAGTGTTAGTGAACAGAAGGACAAATACATTATTTTATTCCACTTACATGAGGTATCTAAATAGTCAAACTCATAGAAAGTTGAATCATGGTTACCAGGGACTTGGGGAGGGGAATCAGGGAGTTATTATTCAATTGGCATAAAATTTTCACTTATGCTAGATGACTAAGCTCTAGAGAGTTGCTTTACAGCATTGGGTCTATAATTAACACCACCATGGATTGCAGTTAAAATTTTGTTAAGAAGGTAAGATTCAGGTGTTTTACTACAAAAAAAAAAGAAAGAAAGAAAATAGCATGTATTAATTTGACCTGAATAGTTCATTAACAGGCCAATTACCAAATCTGAAAAAAAAAAATCACTTTTTAAAAAATTCAACATTTCTCCAATAATTCTAAAGATTCATTTTTGATCTAAAAGTGAAGATTCTAGCAGTCATTATAAGAAAGTGATGACTTTCAGAAGTTATCTTATTTAATCCTCTTATGTACCTACAAATATAATCTTTTTGACACAGGAAACTGATGTTCAGAAAGGCAAACAGCACATCCAAGGTTAACATAGCAATTAAGTATTGGAACAAGTGACCTGAGAACCTTACAGCTGGTAAAGCACAAACCAGCAAGTCTTCATCTAAGGATCTTCCTGAGGATCCCCAGGAAATGGACACTATGCTTACTCACTAAGACTTGAAAACGCAGCTCAGATCTGAGCTCCTTGTTTGTAGTTTTGTCTGTGTAGTTCAATTTTTTTTTACTCTCCTTTCAACATTTTCTCATTTAAATAGTCACTTAATAACTATTTTAATAACCATTATGGAGCACCTTACGTCACAGTCTAATTAGAAGATTTACATTCTAATGATTATAACACAGGGGGGTGCCATAAATACAGTTGGCTATTTTTAAATATTCTAAAAGAATTCAGAAGCAGGAAAGGTCATTTCAACCTGTTTGATTAGAAATAGTTTCATATGCAAAGTGGAATCCGAGCTGAGCTTTGATGTCAAAGGCAGGAAAAGAATGATTATGAAACAACAGGGTGTACTTACTAGAATACTTGAATTCACACTAGAGAGCTGTGGGAAATAAAACTATATAAACATATTCAGAGTAGACAGGACACAGTTTTGAATTTCATGTCTAAATTTTGGATTTTGTGATTGTAGTTGACATTGTGCTGAGAAGCTCTGACTCAGTGAGGAATGAGAATTAAGTTTCCCTCTGCTGGGGGGCTTTGGGGCAGACAGGACTCACCCATGAAGCTCATTCCCAGGAGCAGCGCTCATCCAATGACTAGTCGATTTGGCTGTAAAGGTTTGACTCTCCCCTTCACCAAGTCCCCCCCACATACCCCTTCACAGTCACTGACAAAAAGTATAGTAGAAAGTTTAGTACCATTGATTAGCTTTTAAGATGGCTGAGTTCAAGCTTTTTCTCTACTCTTTTCCAAAGCACCATTAAATACAGGAAAATGCTGATGAGTTAATTCCACCATTAAATACAGGAAAATGCTGATGAGTTAATTCCACTGTTAAGAATGCATCATAGAATGGATAAAGAAGATGTGGTACATATACACAATGGAATATTATGCAGCCATAAGAAAAAAACAGATCCTACCATTCACAACAACATGGATGGAGCTAGAGGGTATTATGCTCAGTGAAATAAGCCAGGTGGAGAGAGGCAAGTATGAAATGATTTCACTCATATGTGAAGTATAATAACAAAGAAAAACTGAAGGAACTAAACAGCAGCAAGCAAAATCACAGAACCCAAGAATGGACTAATAGTTACCAAAGGGAAAGGGACTGGGGAGGATGGGTGGGAAGGGAGGGATAAGGGCAGGGAAGAAGAAAGAGGGCATTACGATTAGCATGTAGAGTGCGTGGGGGGCACAGGGAGGGCTGCGCAACACAGAGAAGACAAGTAGTGATTTTACAGCATCTTACTACACAGATGGACAGTGACTGTGAAGGGGTATGTGGGGGGGACTTGGTGAAGGGGGGAACCTAGTAAACATAATGTTCTTTCTGTAATTGTAGATTAATGATACCAAAAAATAAAAATAAAAAAAATAAAAAAAAGAGTGCATCATAGCCTGACTCTACCCAGTCCTGCTTACTTCCTTTATCCCACTGGTGTTTATCCAGGATCACTCCCTAATAAACTCAATGCATGCCAATCCACATCTCAGAGTCAGCATTCTTGGGAATCTGACTTTTAACCGCGGCAGTCGAATAAAAACCAGAGGTTTGTACAATGCTTTACAAACAAAAAGTATAGTAGAAAGTTTAGTACCATTGATTAGCTTTTAAGATGGCTGAGTTCAAGCTTTTTCTCTACTCTTTTCCAAAGCACCATTAAAATTGTATCAAGGGAATAATTTAACAGCAAAAAAGAATAAGAAGGAGCCTTCAGTTAAGAAAAAGATATTTCTACAAGCTTCTGCAGAACAGAAAGATCATGATGAAAAGGAAAGCGATAAAAAGAAGTATTCCAAGTAAAAACAAGGGACTGTAGTGAGAGAGAAGACAAAGTTTGTTAAAACAGGAGGCACAAATGAAATTCTTCCTCTAATTTAATGTATGTTTCATGTGTAAAGTAATACTTAATAAAAGAATTAAAGTAATTTTCATTGATGGAAAGGAGGGAAAGAGATGAGGCTTTGTATCTGTGCACTCATCCTCATCTTTTCTGGAAAAGCATGAAAGATATGTTAAGATGTTAACATAGAAAAAAAAATACTTAAGTGTGTAATCTCCAAATCAGGAGTCAGGGCTAAATAAATATATATAGCTGAGTTTGAGAAATTGGACTGGAGGAAAGGTCAACTCTTTATCACAAGCTCCTCTGTACTTTTCTATATGTAAATATTTTAATCTGTGCCTGTATTCCTATGGTAATATTTCAAACAAGGGAATATTATTCCAATAGCAGTTTTCAATCCACTAGAACAATGAAAGGGGAAAGGATGGAAGCAAATTAAAGAATTAAGATACCACTGAAAGTTCAGCCAAGTATATGACGGCAATGGGAATGGGAAGTGTCACTGTTGGTTTTCTAGATTGGGTGACTGACAAAAGTGGGACAAGAAGAAATAGTGGTCAGTAAGAGTAGGACGTTTGACCAATCAATGAAAACATTTTATTGGTGTAGATGCATGTAGAACAGATGTGAAAGTGTGAGCAGCAAGCCACTGGAAATGTGAGAATCAAGTCTGGGAAACAGTTAAACTGTCAATTCTGTTACTCGAAAGAGGAAAGATCTTGAAATATTAATCATTGTGCTTCCTATACATCCTGCTCCTTCCCTTTTCATTTGAACGAACTGAAGTATCTTGAAAATGTCTAGAGTTGTTATAGCAAAATGCAAAGAATAAGACACAACTTCTATTAAAAATGTTTCATAACCAGGCTTTTAATGTTAAAATAGCATGTACCGAGGAAATATGCATATGAAACTGATGCCATAAACACTTTAGAAAGGATATAGAGAGGAAAAGAAAGAACCCATGAAAGACCCTGTGAAGAGAGGTCTGGGTATGGGTAAAGGAGAGCTACACTGTGAATGGGGTAGAGAGGATGGCAGGTCAGGGCCACGAAGGAAGTCCAGCTTCAGAACAGGATATAATCTGGGGGATTTGGATGAGAGCATCGAAAGATAACAGAATCTTATGTAGCCAGTTATGTGGAAGACAAAGTAACAGCTGAAAGTATTCTCTTAGTCAAGTGAGCAATATACTGCCCCTGAACAGAGGCCAGCTGGGTTGCACCTTGCTATAGAACAAATGCTTTTCTTCAGCCATTGCCCGTATATCCCCAGAGACTCAACAATAGGAGGCCCTCCCATGCTATCACATTTTCTGAATTTTCACTGAAACTGTTTTGTAAAATAAATATCTCTTTGCCACAGCCAAAGCCATTTGTAAGTATCACCAAAGTGCAGAATCCTTGACTTCTAAAAGGACTGAGGTAGGATTAGTTTTGGAAGGCAGAGGGCTGGGCATTAGGAAAAGCACATTCCTTGCATTATTAGAATTCAGTAGTTTATCTTATACTGATATATTGTCCAATATCTATATTGCTATCTTTGTCAAATTTAGTAAAGTCTTAGAGGAAAAGAACAATTCTCATGTACCAACTTTATGCCCTCATGTAGAATGAGGGTTATAATGAATACTTTTTAATAATTATTGACTTAAATTGCAAGTAGTAGAAGTGGAGATAGGTTGGTGAAAAGATTCAAACTTTAAGTTATAAGAGGAATGATTTCTGAGGATATAATGCACAACATGGTACCTATAGTTAACAATACTGGATTGTATACTTGTAATTCACTGAAATTAGATCTTAAATATAATCAACACACACACACATGGTAACTAAGTGAAGTTATAGATGTGTTCACTAACTTTATTGTGGTGATCAGTTCACAATATGTACATATATCAAATAAGCACATCATACATCTTAAACCTACACAATGTTGCATGCCAATTATACCTTAATAAACCTGGGGAAAAAACCCTTGTAGATTAGAAATGCTCTTTTATATTATTTGAGGATCTTTAAAATCCTACATATAGTTATACTCTATACAGAAAAAGACTAATTTTAAAGGTAAGTTATGAATATATGAAAAAAGTAATAGCATAAAAAGGACTCTTCCGTCCTCTCACTCCTTCCCATTTACTTTTCACAGTAGCTTTCTGTGAGAACAGAACATTTTCTTCAAACATATAAAAAGTAAAAAAAGTACTCAAAGAAAATGAGAACATATAAACCATTTTGAGTTAGTCTCTGAAATATTTCAAAACCTATGCTCTTCTTTTCTCCCTTTCTTTCTTAGGTATTCACTTAATTGCTATTTCATTTTAAAATTTTTCTTTGATTTATATTTAAAAGCTCTGGTTAAGATGAATGTATCTGAAACCTAAATATTTCTAAAGAAACTTTGTTAGCAAAAGGTGATTGAGGTTTCTTTGACCTCTGACTTCCCAATGTTGCTAAGACATTGATTCTCTCATCCTGTGACCATTTGCTAGAAGATTCACAAAATCATTTGACAATGACTTTGAGGTATCATTCACTGGTGACTCCATGTAGCTGTTCTGAGGCATTGTCTAGCAAATTTGCATTGCCTTTTTATATTTATGCAAATAAAAAGCACCCCTGGTCAGTTTCCTAGCTCTGAATAAAATGGCATAATTCTGCCCTGTTATACATTTTCATAAACAAATAGATATCGATAAAATTCTAGTGCACAGGTATCCCATATACACTATAAACTATAGGTAGAAGCTATGTGTTTCTTAAAGTGACACATCTGCTTATTTCTTTATTTTCTTTAAGGCGACTTTAAAATACAACTCATATATTGCCACTAGAACAATTCATCCATTTGTTTATAAAGTCAGTGCCCTACTATGTGCTAGGCATAAAAGTGATCACAGGAATTGAAGGGTGAGGTGTGCAGACCCTGTGCTCTTGGGTGAACATTCTGCCTGGTGCCCCTTGTCTCCACATATGCAGCCTGACATGCTATTTGTCAGGGAATCATAGGGACAAACAGAGAAGAGACTGCCATGTTTACTGATATTGTTTTTGAAGTGGTGCCTATACCAGCTCTTGACCCACCTAGTGACCCCCACCACGTAGTGGTAGTTAATGGGAATGTGCTATGAATGCAGAACTGTACCAGAAACACATATATCCTACCTACAGTTTATAGTGTAATGAGATACCTGTGTATTAAAATTATAGCAGTATCTACTTGTTTATGAACATATATAATGGGTCAGAATTATGCCATTTTATTTATAGCTAAGAAACTGCTTCCAGTTTAAGAACCTTCTGCTTGGCATTTTAGTCCTTAAGGGAAAACAAATACAATAATTTGCTCTTTTTCACTTTAGGAAGTGTCAGTCTCAGGGACATCCTTATTTATTTCTAATAGAAGGAATCAACATGATTTGACCCCTAATAGAGAAATAACTGCTTTCTTATTCGTTCTTATTTGAACTTTCTTTGAGAGTTCAAAAAAGCCCTCTGAAATTAATATCTTATTAGTAACATCTTATTATAGTGCTTAGATCATGAGTTAAATTTCTATCTCTGCTTCCTACTAACTGTGAATTTTGTTTGTTTCCTCTTCTGTAAAATATGATGGATAATAATAGTACCAACTGTAACTTAGGGTATTCAGTCATGATGAGATGATTTGTTTAAGACCCTACTTCAAAGCTTAACATATAGAAACACTCAAAAATGTTGACTTTGATGCAATTATTATTTAAAGATGAAAATAAAGGTTAGAGGAAAGAACACATTTATCTAGTTATAAGATTGGTGTCACAGTACAGTTGGATTTAATGTCATACTTTACTTTTTTTTATTAAGGTATCATTGATATACAATCTTATGAAGGTTCCACATGAGCAACATTGTGGTTACAACATTCATCCATATTATCAATTCCTGCCCCATCTATTACAGTCACTGTCCATCAGCATAGTAAGATGCTATAGAGTCACTACTTGTCTCCTCCGTGCTATACTGCCTTCTCCGTGACCCACCTACATTAGTGTGCAAATCATAATGCTCCTTAATCCCTTTCATCCTCCCCAACTTCTTCCCTTTGATAAACCCTAGTCCCTTCTTGGAGTCTGTGAGTCTGTTGCTGTTTTATTCCTTCAGTTTTGCTTTGCTGTTACACTCCACAAATGAGTGAAATAACTTGGTACTTTTCTTTCTTCACCTGGTTTATTTTACTGAGAATAATACTTCCTACTTCCATCTATGTTGTTGCAAATGGTAGGAATTTTTTCTTCTTATGGCTGACTAATATTCCATTTTGTATGTGTACCACCTCTTCTTTATCCGTTCATCTACTGATGGACAGACACTTAGGTTGCTTCCATATCTTGGCTATTGTGAATAGTGCTGCTATAAACGTAGGGGTGCATATGTATTTTTGAATATGGGATCTTTTTCTTCGGGTAAATTCCTAGGAGTAGAATTCCTGGGTCAAACTATATTTCTATTTTGAGATTTTTGAGGAATCTCCATATTGTTTTCCACAATAGTTGAACTAATTTACATTCCCACCAACAGTGTAGGAAGGTTTCCCTTTCTCTGCAGCGTCGCCAGCATATGTTGTTTCTTATCTTTGGGATGTTGGCTACCCTAAATGGTATGAGCTGATATCTCATTGTGGTTTTAATTTGCATTTCTCTGATGATCAGCGATGTGGAGCATCTTTTCATGTGTCTCTGGGCCATCTGAATTTCTTCTTTGGAGAAGTGTTTGTTCAGATCCGCAGTCCATTTTTTAATTGGGATATTTGCTTTTTGGGTGTTGAGGCATTTGAGCTCTTTATATATTTTGGATGTTAACCCCTTATCAGATATGTTGCTTACAAATATATTCTCCCATACCTTAGGATGCCTTTTTGTTCTACTGATGGTGTCTTTTGCTTTTGTTCTACTGATGGTGTCTTTTCATTTGATGTAGTCCCATGTTTTCATTTTTCCTTTTGTTTCCCTTGCCTGAGGAGATGTATTCAAGAAAATGTTGCTCATATTTATATTCAAGAGATTTTTGCCTATGTTTCCTTCTAAGAGTTTTATGGTTTCATGACTTACATTCAGGTCTTTGATCCATTTCAAGTTTACTTTTGTGTATGGAGTTAGACAATAATCCAGTTTCATTCTCTTACATGTAGCTGTCCAGTTTTGCCAATGCCAGGGGTTGAAAGGCTGTCATTTTTCCATTGTATATCCATGGCTTCTTTATCAATATTAATTGACCATATATGTGTGGGTTTATATCTGGGCTATCAATTCTGTCCCATTGATCTATAGGTCTGTTCTTGTGCCAATGCCAAACTGTCTTAATTACTGTGGCTTTCTGGTAGAGTTTGAAATCAGGGAGTTCAAACCCCCAAGCTTTATTCTTCCTTCTCAGGATTGTTTTGGATATACAGGGTCTTTGTGGTTCCATATGAATTTTAGAACTATTTGTTCTAGTTCTTGAAGAATGCCGCTAGTGTTTTGATAGGAATTGCATTGAATCTGTAGAATGTTTTAGGCAGGATAGCCATTTTGACAATATTTATTGTTCCTATACAGAAGCATGGGATGTAATTCCATTTATTGGTGTCTAATTTCTCTCATGAGTGTCTTGGAGTTTTCAGAGTATATGTCTTTCACCTACTTGGTTAGGTTTATTCCTAGGTATTTTATTCTTTTTGATGCAATTGTGAATAGAATTGTTTTCCTGATTTCTCTTTCTGCTAGTTAGTATATAGGATTGAAATAGATTTCTGTGTATTAATTCTGTATCCTGCTACTTTCCTGAATTCAGATATTAGTTCTAGTAGTTTTGGGGTGGATTCTTTAGGGTTTTTTTTGTATACAATATCAAGTCATCTGTAAACAGTGACAATTTAACTTCTTTCTTGCCAATCTGGATGCCTTTTATTTCTTTGTGTTGTCTGATTGCCATGGCTAGAACCTCCAGTACTATGTTGAATAAAAATCGTGAGAGTGGGCATCCTTGTCTTGTTTCCCATCTTAGATGGAAAGTTTTCAGCTTTTCACTGTTAAGTATGATGTTGGCTGTGGATTTTTGTATATGGCCTTTATAATTTGGGGGTTCTTGTCCTCTAAACAAATTTTGTTGGGAGTTTTTATCATGAATGGATATTGAATTTAGTGAAATGCTTTTTTTTTTCTTTTTTTTATTGAAGGGTAGTTGACACACAGTATTACATTACATTAGTTTCAGGTGTACAACACAGTGATTCAACATTTATATACATGATAATTCTAGATACCAGCTATCACCATACCAAGTTGTTACAATATTTTGACTATATTCCTTATGCTATACATTACATCCCGGTTACTTATTTATTTTACAATTGGAAGTGTGTTTATATATATATATATATGTATATATATATATTTTGTGAGGGCATCTCTCATATTTATTGATCAAATAGTTGTTAACAACAATAAAATTCTGTATAGGGGGGTCAATACTCAATGCACAATCATTAATCCACCCCAAGCCTAATTTTCGTCAGTCTCCAATCTTCTGATGCATAACGAACAAGTTCTTACATGGAGTACAAATTCTTACATAGTGAATAAGTTACATGGTGAACAGTGCAAGGGCAGTCATCACAGAAGCTTTCGGTTTTGTTCATGCATTATGAACTATAAACAGTTCAAATATGAATATTCATTTGATTTTTAAACTTGATTTATATGTGGATACCACATTTCTCTCTTTACTATTATTATTTTTAATAAAATGCTGAAGTGGTAGGTAGATACAAGATAAAGGTAGAAAACAGAGTTTAGTGTTGTAAGAGAGCAAATGTAGATGATCAGGTGTGTGCCTGTAGACTATGTGTTAATCCGAGCTAGACAAGGGCAATAAACATCCATGTATGCAGAAGATTTCTCTCAGAACATGAGGGGGGAGGTTCTAAGCCTCACCTCTGCTGCTCCCCATTTTCTCACCAGATGGCCCCCTGGACTGTGCCTGTCTTAGGTTGTTCCTCCCTTGAGGAATCTTACCCGTCTCTGGCTAACCAGTCATCTTCCGGGGCCATACAGGGAAATGTAAAGTTGGTAAGTGAGAGAGAAGCCTTATTGTTTGAAAAGGTTAGCTTTTTACTTCTTTGCATATTTATGCCCTGTGGCTTCTATGCCCAGCATTTGTCTTGAGGTGTCTTTACCACTTGGAAGAATTATGATACTCGGTAAATTCGACATGTGGCACGAATTCTATTTAAAGGTTGTAATTAGGTAGGAAGAAGAAAAGCTATAGAAGTAGCAGGCAGAAGAAAACCTGGGAAGATTGATTATTTCTTTGACATATCTTCTTGTAGAGTATAATTTTTTAAACTACTAATTAAATAGGTTTTAAACTACTAATTAAATTGTGCGCACACATTAACATAATAGGAGTATAGTTACATAACCAAAGCATACCTGTAATTACCAGCCATCTCCAGTGAAACCAAAAAAACCAGTTAGGCACCTTAGGCATTTGTGAAAACTTATCTATGATATGGTGGATATTGTCCAACTGAACTTGAACAGTCAGAGAATTCAGATAAATTAGAACAACCCATTCCTGGGGACTGTTCACATCCCATATGTTCTTTTAACAGTAAATAGTCTGTGGTTGTAAGATTTTGGAGTGCTACAATTTACCCCTGTGGCAGTGCATGGATCTTTGTTGGGGTTTTTTTTTTTTTTTGCTGATCATCTTCTGTCATGAGTCTTCCCGAGAGTGCTGATGTTGGAAGTTCTTTTTCATATCGTATCTTAGTTCATTTTCGGGGTAGCCAAATTAGGCTTTGATCCTCTGTATAAACACAAACAGACCCTTTGCCTACACTTTTATATGCCCTTTATATCATTGTGTAGAACTCATTGGAGGTAACCACACAGGAACTCCTTTTTTTTTTTTTTTAATCATTAATCTACACTTACATGATGAATACTTTGTTTACTAGGCTCTCCCCTATACCAGGACTCCCCTTTATACTCCTTTACAGTCACTGTCCATTAGCGTAGCAAAATGTTGTAGAATCACTACTTGTCTTCTCTGTGTTGTACAACCCTCCCCTTTCTCCCACCCCGCTATGGATGCTAATCTTAATACCCCTCTTTTTCTCCCCCACCTTATCCCTCCCAACCCACCCATCCTCCCCAGTCCCTTTCCCTTTGGTACCTGTTAGTCCATTCTTGAGTTCTGTGATTCTGCTGCTGTTTTGTTCCTTCAGTTTTTCCTTTGTTCTTATATTCCACAGATGAGTGAAATCATTTGGTATTTCTCTTTCTCTGCTTGGCTTGTTTCACTGAGCATAATACCCTCCAGCTCCATCCATGTTGCTGCAAATGGTTGGATTTGCCCTTTTCTTATGGCTGAGTAGTATTCCATTGTGTATATGTACCACATCTTCTTTAACCATTCATCTATAGATGGACATTTAGGTTGCTTCCAATTCTTGGCTATTGTAAATAGTGCTACGAAAAAAATAGGGGTACATTGGTCTTTCTCATACTTGATTGCTGAATTCTTAGGGTAAATTCCTAGGAGTGCAATTCCTGGGTCAAATGGTATGTCTGTTTTGAGCATTTTGATGTACCTCCATACTGTTTTCCACAATGGTTGAACTAATTTACATTCCCACCAGCAGTGTACGAGGGTTCCCCTTTCTCCACATTCTCGCCAACATTTGTTGTTGTTTGTCTTTTGGATGGCAGCCATCCTTACTGGTGTGAGGTGATACCTCATTGCAGTTTTAATTTGCATTTCTCTGATAATTAGCGATGTGGAGCATCTTTTCATGTGTCTGTTGGCCATCTGTATTTCTTTTTTGGAGAACCGTCTGTTCAGTTCCTTTGCCCATTTTTTAATTGGGTTATTTGTTATTTGTTTGTTGAGGCATGTGAGCTCTTTATATATTCTGGACGTCAAGCCTTTATCGGATGTGTCATTTTCAAATATATTCTCCCATACTGTAGGGAACCTTTTTGTTCTATTGATGGTGTCTTTTACTGTACAGAAGCTTTTCAGCTTAATATAGTCCCACTGGTTCATTTTTGCTGTTGTTTTCCTTGCCCGGGGAGATATGTTCAAGAAGAGGTCACTCATGTTTATGACTAAGAGGTTTTTGCCTATGTTTTCTTCCAAGAGTTTAATGGTTTCATGGCTTACATTTCAGGTCTTTGATCCATTTTGAGTTTACTTTTGTATATGGGGTTAGACAATGGTCCAGTTTCATTCTCCTACATGTAGCTGTCCAGTTTTGCCAGCACCACCTGTTGAAGAGACTGTCATTTCACCATTGTATGTCCATGGCTCCTTTATCAAATATTAATTGACCATATATGTCTGGGTTAATGTCTGGATTCTCTAGTCTGTTCCATTGGTCTGTGGCTCTGCTCTTGTGCCAGTACCAAATTGTCTTGATTACTATGGCTTTATAATAGAGCTTGAAGTTGGGGAGTGAGATGCCCCCTACTTTATTTTTCTTTCTCAGGATTGCTTTGGCTATTCGGGGTCTCTGGTGTTTCCATATGAATTTTTGAATTATTTGTTCCAGTTCATTGAAGAATGTTGCTGGTAGTTTCATAGGGATTGCATCAAATCTGTATATTGCTTTGGGCAGGATAGCCATTTTGACGATATTAATTCTTCCTAGCCATGAGCATGGGATGCGTTTCCATCTGTTAGTGTCCCCTTTAATTTCTTTTAAGAGTGACTTGTAGTTTTCAGAATATAAGTCTTTCACTTCTTTGGTTAGGTTGATTCCTAGGTATTTTATTCTTTTTGATGCAATTGTGAATAGAATTGTTTTCCTGATTTCTCTTTCTGCTAGTTAGTATATAGGATTGAAATAGATTTCTGTGTATTAATTCTGTATCCTGCTACTTTCCTGAATTCAGATATTAGTTCTAGTAGTTTTGGGGTGGATTCTTTAGGGTTTTTTTTGTATACAATATCAAGTCATCTGTAAACAGTGACAATTTAACTTCTTTCTTGCCAATCTGGATGCCTTTTATTTCTTTGTGTTGTCTGATTGCCATGGCTAGAACCTCCAGTACTATGTTGAATAAAAATCGTGAGAGTGGGCATCCTTGTCTTGTTTCCCATCTTAGATGGAAAGTTTTCAGCTTTTCACTGTTAAGTATGATGTTGGCTGTGGATTTTTGTATATGGCCTTTATAATTTGGGGGTTCTTGTCCTCTAAACAAATTTTGTTGGGAGTTTTTATCATGAATGGATGTTGAATTTAGTGAAATGCTTTTTTTTTTCTTTTTTTTATTGAAGGGTAGTTGACACACAGTATTACATTACATTAGTTTCAGGTGTACAACACAGTGATTCAACATTTATATACATGATAATTCTAGATACCAGCTATCACCATACCAAGTTGTTACAATATTTTGACTATATTCCTTATGCTATACATTACATCCCTGTTACTTATTTATTTTACAATTGGAAGTGTCTTTATATATATATATGTAGATATATATATATATATATATATTTTGTGAGGGCATCTCTCATATTTATTGATCAAATAGTTGTTAACAACAATAAAATTCTGTATAGGGGGGTCAATACTCAATGCACAATCATTAATCCACCCCAAGCCTAATTTTCGTCAGTCTCCAATCTTCTGATGCATAACGAACAAGTTCTTACATGGAGTAAAAATTCTTACATAGTGAATAAGTTACATGGTGAACAGTGCAAGGGCAGTCATCACAGAAGCTTTCGGTTTTGTTCATGCATTATGAACTATAAACAGTTCAAATATGAATATTCATTTGATTTTTAAACTTGATTTATATGTGGATACCACATTTCTCTCTTTACTATTATTATTTTTAATAAAATGCTGAAGTGGTAGGTAGATACGAGATAAAGGTAGAAAACAGAGTTTAGTGTTGTAAGAGAGCAAATGTAGATGATCAGGTGTGTGCCTGTAGACTATGTGTTAATCCGAGCTAGACAAGGGCAATAAACATCCATGTATGCAGAAGATTTCTCTCAGAACATGAGGGGGGAGGTTCTAAGCCTCACCTCTGCTGCTCCCCATTTTCTCACCAGATGGCCCCCTGGACTGTGCCTGTCTTAGGTTGTTCCTCCCTTGAGGAATCTTACCCGTCTCTGGCTAACCAGTCATCTTCCGGGGCCATACAGGGAAATGTAAAGTTGGTAAGTGAGAGAGAAGCCTTATTGTTTGAAAAGGTTAGCTTTTTACTTCTTTGCATATTTATGCCCTGTGGCTTCTATGCCCAGCATTTGTCTTGAGGTGTCTTTACCACTTGGAAGAATTATGATACTCGGTAAATTCGACATGTGGCACGAATTCTATTTAAAGGTTGTAATTAGGTAGGAAGAAGAAAAGCTATAGAAGTAGCAGGCAGAAGAAAACCTGGGAAGATTGATTATTTCTTTGACATATCTTCTTGTAGAGTATAATTTTTTAAACTACTAATTAAATAGGTTTTAAACTACTAATTAAATTGTGCGCACACATTAACATAATAGGAGTATAGTTACATAACCAAAGCATACCTGTAATTACCAGCCATCTCCAGTGAAACCAAAAAAACCAGTTAGGCACCTTAGGCATTTGTGAAAACTTATCTATGATATGGTGGATATTGTCCAACTGAACTTGAACAGTCAGAGAATTCAGATAAATTAGAACAACCCATTCCTGGGGACTGTTCACATCCCATATGTTCTTTTAACAGTAAATAGTCTGTGGTTGTAAGATTTTGGAGTGCTACAATTTACCCCTGTGGCAGTGCATGGATCTTTGTTGGGGTTTTTTTTTTTTTTTGCTGATCATCTTCTGTCATGAGTCTTCCCGAGAGTGCTGATGTTGGAAGTTCTTTTTCATATCGTATCTTAGTTCATTTTCGGGGTAGCCAAATTAGGCTTTGATCCTCTGTATAAACACAAACAGACCCTTTGCCTACACTTTTATATGCCCTTTATATCATTGTGTAGAACTCATTGGAGGTAACCACACAGGAACTCCTTTTTTTTTTTTTTTAATCATTAATCTACACTTACATGATGAATACTTTGTTTACTAGGCTCTCCCCTATACCAGGACTCCCCTTTATACTCCTTTACAGTCACTGTCCATTAGCGTAGCAAAATGTTGTAGAATCACTACTTGTCTTCTCTGTGTTGTACAGCCCTCCCCTTTCTCCCACCCCGCTATGGATGCTAATCTTAATACCCCTCATTTTCTCCCCCAGCTTATCCCTCCCTACCTACCCATCCTCCCCAGTCCCTTTCCCTTTGGTACCTGTTAGTCCATTCTTGAGTTCTGTGATTCTGCTGCTGTTTTGTTCCTTCAGTTTTTCCTTTGTTCTTATAT
Source organism: Manis pentadactyla (assembly GCF_030020395.1). Taxonomy (NCBI): domain Eukaryota; kingdom Metazoa; phylum Chordata; class Mammalia; order Pholidota; family Manidae; genus Manis; species Manis pentadactyla. Next base: position 124,638,241 of record NC_080020.1, read on the forward strand.
TCCACAGATGAGTGAAATCATTTGGTATTTCTCTTTCTCTGCTTGGCTTGTTTCACTGAGCATAATACCCTCCAGCTCCATCCATGTTGCTGCAAATGGTTGGATTTGCCCTTTTCTTATGGCTGAGTAGTATTCCATTGTGTATATGTACCACATCTTCTTTAACCATTCATCTACAGATGGACATTTAGGTTGCTTCCAATTCTTGGCTATTGTAAATAGTGCTACGAAAAAAATAGGGGTACATTGGTCTTTCTCATACTTGATTGCTGAATTCTTAGGGTAAATTCCTAGGAGTGCAATTCCTGGGTCAAATGGTATGTCTGTTTTGAGCATTTTGATGTACCTCCATACTGTTTTCCACAATGGTTGAACTAATTTACATTCCCACCAGCAGTGTACGAGGGTTCCCCTTTCTCCACATTCTCGCCAACATTTGTTGTTGTTTGTCTTTTGGATGGCAGCCATCCTTACTGGTGTGAGGTGATACCTCATTGCAGTTTTAATTTGCATTTCTCTGATAATTAGCGATGTGGAGCATCTTTTCATGTGTCTGTTGGCCATCTGTATTTCTTTTTTGGAGAACCGTCTGTTCAGTTCCTTTGCCCATTTTTTAATTGGGTTATTTGTTATTTGTTTGTTGAGGCATGTGAGCTCTTTATATATTCTGGACGTCAAGCCTTTATCGGATGTGTCATTTTCAAATATATTCTCCCATACTGTAAGGAACCTTTTTGTTCTATTGATGGTGTCTTTTGCTGTACAGAAGCTTTTCAGCTTAATATAGTCCCACTGGTTCATTTTTGCTGTTGTTTTCCTTGCCCGGGGAGATATGTTCAAGAAGAGGTCACTCATGTTTATGACTAAGAGGTTTTTGCCTATGTTTTCTTCCAAGAGTTTAATGGTTTCATGGCTTACATTCAGGTCTTTGATCCATTTTGAGTTTACTTTTGTATATGGGGTTAGACAATGGTCCAGTTTCATTCTCCTACATGTAGCTGTCCAGTTTTGCCAGCACCACCTGTTGAAGAGACTGTCATTTCGCCATTGTATGTCCATGGCTCCTTTATCAAATATTAATTGACCATATATGTCTGGGTTAATGTCTGGATTCTCTAGTCTGTTCCATTGGTCTGTGGCTCTGCTCTTGTGCCAGTACCAAATTGTCTTGATTACTATGGCTTTATAATAGAGCTTGAAGTTGGGGAGTGAGATGCCCCCTACTTTATTTTTCTTTCTCAGGATTGCTTTGGCTATTCGGGGTCTCTGGTGTTTCCAAATGAATTTTTGAATTATTTGTTCCAGTTCATTGAAGAATGTTGCTGGTAGTTTCATAGGGATTGCATCAAATCTGTATATTGCTTTGGGCAGGATGGCCATTTTGACGATATTAATTCTTCCTAGCCATGAGCATGGGATGCGTTTCCATCTGTTAGTGTCCCCTTTAATTTCTTTTAAGAGTGACTTGTAGTTTTCAGAATATAAGTCTTTCACTTCTTTGGTTAGGTTGATTCCTAGGTATTTTATTTTTTTTGATGCAATTGTGAATGGAGTTGTTTTCCTGATTTCTCTTTCTGTTGGTTCATTGTTGGTGTATAGGAAATCCACAGATTTCTGTGTGTTGATTTTGTATCCTGCAACTTTGCTGTATTCCAATATCAGTTCTAGTAGTTCTGGGGTGGAGTCTTTAGGGTTTTTTATGTACAGTATCATGTCATCTGCAAATAGTGACAGTTTGACTTCTTCTTTGCCAATCTGGATTCCTTGTATTTTTTTGTTTTGTCTGATTGCCGTGGCTAGGACCTCCAGTACTATGTTAAATAACAGTGGGGAGAGTGGGCATCCCTGTCTATTTCCCGATCTCAGCGGAAATGCTTTCAGCTTCTCGCTGTTCAATATAATGTTGGCTGTGGGTTTTTCATAGATGGCCTTTATTATGTTGAGGTACTTGCCCTCTATTCCCATTTTGCTGAGAGTTTTTATCATGAATTGATGTTGAAATTTTTCAAATGCTTTTTCAGCATCTATGGAGATGATCATGTGGTTTTTGTCTTTCTTTTTGTTGATGTGGTGGATGATATTGATGGACTTTCGAATGTTGTGCCATCCTTGCATCCCTGGGATGAATCCCACTTGGTCATGGTGTACGATCGTTTTGACGTATTTTTTAATTCGGTTTGCTAAAATTTTGTTGAGTATTTTTGCGTCTACATTCATCAGGGATATTGGTCTGTAGTTTTGTTTTTTGGTGGTGTCTTTGCCTGGTTTTGGTATTAGGGTGATGTTAGCTTCATAGAATGAGTCTGGAAGTGTCCCCTCCTCTTCTATTTCTTGGAAAACTTTAAGGAGAATGGGTATTATGTCTTCCCTGTATGTCTGATAAAATTCTGAGGTAAATCCATCTGGCTTGGGGGTTTTGTTCTTTGGTAGTTTTTTGATTACCGCTTCAATTTCGTTGCTGGTAATTGGTCTGTTTAGATTTTCTGTTTCTTTTTGGGTCAGTCTTGGAAGGTGGAATTTTTCTAGGGAGTTGCCATTTCTCCTAGGTTTCCCAGCTTGTTAGCATATAGGTTTTCATAGTAGTCTCTAATAATTCTTTGTATTTCTGCGGGGTCCGTCGTGATTTTTCTTTCTCTTTTCTGATACTGTTGATTTGTGTTGACTCTTTTTTCCTCTTAATAAGTCTGGCTAGAGTCTTATCTATTTTGTTTATTTTCTCGAAGAAACAGCTCTTGGTTTCATTGATTTTTGCTATTGTTTTATTCTTCTCAATTTTATTTATTTCTTCTCTGATCTTTATTATGTCCCTCCTTCTGCTGACCTTAGGCCTCATTTGATCTTCTTTTTACAATTTCGATAATTGTGACATTAGACCGTTCATTTGGGCTTGTTCTTCCTTTTTTAAATATGCTTGGATTGCTATATACTTTCCTCTTAAGACTGCTTTTGCTGTGTCCCACAGAAGTTGGGGTTTAGTGTTGTTGTTGTCATTTGCTTCCATATATTGCTGGATCTCCATTTTGATTTGGTCATTGATCCATTGATTATTTAGGAGCGTGTTGTTTAGCCTCCATGTGTTTGTTAGCCTTTTTGCTTTCTTTGAACAGTGTATTTCTAGTTTAATGCCTTTGTGGTCTGAAAAGTTGGTTGGTAGGATTTCAATCTTTTGGAATTTACTGAGGCTCTTTTTGTGTCCTAGTATGTGGTCTATTCTGGAGAATGTTCCATGTGCACTTGAGAAGAATGTGTATCCTGTTGCTTTTGGATGTAGAGTTCTGTAGATGTCTATTAGGTCCATCTGTTCTAGTGTGTTGTTCAGTGCCTCTGTGTCCTTACTTATTTTCTGTCTGGTGGATCTGTCCTTTGGAGTGAGTGGAGTATTGAAGTCTCCTAGAATGAATGCATTGCGTTCTATTTCCTCCTTTAGTTCTGTTAATATTTGTTTCAGGTATGTTGGTGCTCCTGTATTGGGTGCATATATATTTATAATGGTTATATCCTCTTGATGGACTGAGCCCTTTATCATTATGTAATGTCCTTCTTTGTCTTTTGTTACTTTCTTTATTTTGAAGTCTGTTTTGTCTGATAACAGAATTGCAACACCTGCTTTCTTCTCTCTGTTGTTTGCTTGAAATATCTTTTTCCATCCCTTGACTTTAAGTCTGTGCGTGTCTTTGGGGTTGAGGTGAGTCTCTTGTAAGCAGCATGTGGATGGATCTTGCTTTTTTATCCATTCTATTACTCTGTGTCTTTTGATTGGTGCATTCAGTCCATTTACATTTAGGGTGATTATTGAAAGGTATGAATTTATTGCCATTGCAGGCTTTAAGTTTGTGGTTACCAAAGGTTTAGGGTTAGCTTCTTTACTATCTTACTGTCTAACTTAACTCGCTTGTTGAGCTATTATAAACACAGTCTGATGATTTTTTATTTCTCTCCCTTCTTATTCCACCTCCTTCCTTCTTCATATGTTGGGTGTTTTGTTCTGTGCTCTTTTTGGGAGTGCTCCCATCTAGAGCAGTCCCTGTAGGATGCCCTGTAGAGGTGGTTTGTGGGAGGCAAATTCCCTCAACTTTTGCTTGTCTGGGAATTGTTTAATCCCTCCTTCATATTTAAATGATATTCGTGCTGGATACAGTAGTCTTTGTTCGAGGCCCTTCTGTTTCATTGCATTAAGTATATCATGCCATTCTCTTCTGGCCTGTAGGATTTCTGTTGAGAAGTCTGATGATAGCCTGATGGGTTTTCCTTTGTAGGTAACCTTTTTTTTCTCTTTGGCTGCCTTTCATACTTTGTCCTTGTCTTTGATCTTTGCCATTTTAATTATTATGTGTCTTTGTGTTGCCCTCCTTGGATCCCTTGTCATGGGAGTTCTGTGTACCTCTGTGGTCTGAGAGGCCATTTCTTCCCCTAGTTTGGGGAAGTTTTCAGCAATTATTTCTTCAAAGACATTTTCTATCCCCTTTTCTCTCTCTACTTCTTTTGGTATACCTGTAATTCGTATATTGTTCCTTTTCAATTGGTCACTCAGCTCTCTTAAAATTCTTTCATTCCTGGAGATCCTTTTATCTCTCTCTGCATCAGCTTCTCTGCGTTCCTGTTCTCTGTTTTCTAGTCCATTAATGGTCTCTTGCATCTCGTCCATTCTGTTTTGAAGTCCTTCCAGAGCTTGTTTTATTTCTGAATTCTCCTTCCTTAGTTCTTGCATATTTCTCTGCAATTCCATCAGCATGGTTATGACTTTTGTTTTGAGTTCTTTTTCAGGAAGACTGGCTAAATCTATCTCCCCAGGTTCTTTCTCAGGGGAAGATGTAGCAGATGCCTAAGCTGTCTGGGTTAGTCTTGTCTGGATCATATTTTTTTGCCTTTTCATGTTGACAGGTGCTATTGACTGTCAGCTGGGAGGGCCAAACTTTTCACTTGCTACTGGCCTTTCTTTACTGGGACAACTGCGACCCCAAGTGGCTTGTGTTGGGTAATTGCGTGTAGACTGGGTCTTTGTGTCTTGCCTGGCCGGAAGGGAGAAATTTCCCTTTCTGTGGGCGGAGTTTGTCTCAGGCTGCTTCTCTGCTTTCGCAGCGCCCGGTGGGGTAATGGATGGGGGGTCTGCTTGACTGTTTACCTCCGTGAGGGGTCTCAGAGCTGTTGCCCAGGGGGTTAGTGCGCCCGGTTTTCCCTGTAATTTCCAGCTGCTGTATTGTGACCCGGGTTGTTTCTGTCAAGCTGTTAAGTCCCTGTCCTTTTAAGAGTTTCAAAAAGCCCCCGCTTTTCTTTGTCACAGGGGCATCAGCTTCGGCACCCGCTCAGAGGTCTTACTCCCTGTTCCCCCAGTATCCAAGGCCCCCTGGGCACGTACTTTGTCTGCGCTCTGGTGAGGTGGCTGGGGCTGGGTGTTCAGCAGTCCTGGGCTCCGTCTCCCTCCCGCTCTGCCTATTCTTCTCCCGCCGGGAGCTGGGGGGAGGGGCGCTCGGGTCCCGCCGGGCCGGGGCTCGTATCTTACCCCTTTCACCAGTTGCTGGGTTCTCGCTGGTGTAGCTGCAGTCTGGCCACTGTCCTGCATCTTCTGGTCTCTCTTTTAGGGCTAGTTGTGTTTGTTGTCTTGCGTCTTCTGGTCTCTCTTTTAGGGCTAGTTGTGTTTGTTGTATTTTCAAAAGTATATATGTTTTTGGGAGGAGATTCCCACTGTCCTACTCACGCCGCCATGTTGGCTGACCAGAAGTCGTGAAATGCTTTTTTGGCATCTTTGAAGTATTGTGTGACTTTTGTCCTTTTCATTGATAGGGTGTATGATATTGATGGATTTTTGAATAGTGGACCATCCTTTCATCCCTGGAATAAATCCCACTTGATTATGAAGATTGTATTTTTTATGTATTTTTGAATTTGCTTTGCTAATATTTTGTTGAGTACTTTGGCATTATGTTCATCAGGGATATTGGTCTGTAATTCTTTCTTTTTTTTGTGGTGTCTTTGCCTTTAGTCTTTGTGGTTTTGGTATTATAGTAGTGCTGGCCTCATAGAATCAGTTGGAAAGAAACTCCCTCAACTTTTGCTTATCTGGCAACTGTTTAATCCCTGCTGCAAATGTAAATGATAATCTTGAGAAGTAGAGTATTCTTGGTTTTTGGCCCTTCTTAAACATTGCATTGAATATATCATGCCACTCCCTTCTGGTCTGTAAGTTTCTGCTGAGGAGTCTACTGGTTGCATGATGGGATTTCCATTGTACATAATAATTTTTATCTGGCTGCTTTTAATACTCTGTCCTTGTCCTTGATCTTTGAAATTTTAATTATGTTATGTCTTGGTGTTATCTTCTTAGGGTCCCTTGTGTTGAGAGATCGCAGCACTTCCTTGACCACTTTCCTTCTGCAGAATGGGGAATTTTCAGTAATTATTTCCTCAAAGAGACTTTCTATCCCCTTTTCTCTCTTTTCTTCTGGTACCTTATAACGAGAATACTGTTCTGTTTGGATTGGTTGCATAGTTTTCTTATTATTCTTTCATTCTTAGAGTTCCTTTTTTCTCTCTGTGCCTCAGCTTCTTTATTTTCCTGTTCCCTAATTTCCATTTAATTAACCCTCTCCTCTACCTCATCCAATCTATTTTTAAATTTCTCCATTGTCTTTTTCATTTCAGATACTGCATTTTTCAAAGTTTCTATCTCTTTCTTAAAGTCCTCCCTGAGATGTTGAATATTTTTCTGTAGCTCTGTGATCATGTTTATGATTTTTATTTTGATATCTTTTTCAAGAAGATTGGTGAATTCAGTTTCAGTAGGCCCTCTTCCTTGTTTGTACAAAATTCTTTTGCTGTTTCATATTTCTAATGATTCCTGTGGAATAATAGCTTTTTGTAGGTGGCACCCTCTAGTGCCCAAAAGCTCTACTCTCTGGAGCTGCCTAAAACCTGGAATGATGGCAGGGGTCACAAGCACACAGTGTCAGTGGCTGCTGGGAGGGAAGAGCTCTTTTCTGCTTCCTAGCTGCCATGCCTGCCTCCACCACCATGTCCAGCAGGCCTAGAGTGCAGGGAGGAACCTCTGCTTTATGATCCTGTAGTTGCTGTAGGTGATGCCACCCACCAGCTAGCCTGGTGTGATACCAGGGGCAGCAGGTATGCAGACCAGCGCATGTGGGTAAGAGCGGTAGGCTGTGTATTGCAGTGTGGGAGGCCTCAGTGCTGCATTTCTAGCCAGGGGAATGTACCATCTGAAGCTGCTGAAAGTTCCCATCCTGCTGGGCTGAGTTTGCCAGGACAATTTTGTCCACCTGTCCTTTCTCCTAAGTAGTTATGTGTGTGTTTTCCTTGCCCATTTAGTACCCCTCTAAAGTTGGGAAGTCTTTCAAGGTGTTTGCCTTTCTTTTATCCCAGAGTGGCTGGTTGTACATACCTGTCCTCCGCAAGTGGCTGGAATTTCAGTCTCTCTGAGTGTTATCCCTGTCTGTGCTTTCTAAACTCTCTAATCTCCAGAGCACCATGTAATATGGTTTCATGCTTCTGCCAGAGATCTCCAGGTGTGGGTGTTAAGCAGTCCTGGGCTTCTACTCTCTCCCCACTCCATTTCTCTTCCTCCCACTTGTGAGCTTGGGTCAGGGGAGGGCTTGGGTCTTACCAAATTATGGCTTTGCTACTTTACCCTTTTCTGTGAGGTCTTCTCTTTTCCCCTGATGTAAGCAGTCTGTTGTATTCTTTGGGTCACTCTTTCAGGATTACTTGTATTTGCTGTATTTTTGTGTTCTATGTGGTTTGGGGAGGAGGTTTCTGCTTCATTTTTCATGCCACCTTCTTTTACCCCTCTGCCATCCTTTACATTTTGAATTTTCCTCCAAAGCTTATATTTATACTGCTTAGTTCAGAATCCTTTATCTTTTTTTTTTAGTTTAATTCATTCTTCTTAAATTCTAGTTTACAGTTTATAAATTGTCATAAACAAAGAATAGTGGTCAGTAGGACATAAAACATATTTATAATCCTGGCTAGAGTTAATCAGTATTTGTAGCCCTAACATTTTGGATTAAAAGATGGAAGCTGTGCCACACACACGTGAAATATTTAGATTTTTATATATGTTGGATATTGCTTGAGTATGGGGCTAATGTATTAGAAATGCCAACACAGGCTTGACAGATATTAGGAGCTCAATTAATATTGTAAAATCGATTTGACCTCAGATAGTGCATTAACTATTTTTTTTTAAGGTAGGTGAGCAAGGTACAGGCTTTTATTTAAAGATAAATTGAGAGAATAGAGCTCCTGGCTCACGCCAGGAGGGGACAAGAGAGCCCTAGTACATTAATTTTGATAATTTAAAGATTTCTGTGTATTGCTACATGGTCAGATTGACGATGGACATTAGCAAGATCATAATCATAGCTATAATTTCCTAATTATCTTCTCTGTAATATAATAATACCATCAAGTTTGAGTTATTCTCAGATAAGTTATCTTAGCTCTAAAAATTACTGGAGGGAAAGATTTATAGGAGAATAGATGGAATGGATAACTATCCAAATTAATAATGAGTAGCTTTTTCCCCCATATATCTGGGATAGTCATGTATTTCAGAAAAAAAAATTGATGCATGTGAAGAAGGAAATCCTTTGCTCAGGTAGTGATTATCATGAAATGGAAAATAATATCACTTCAATGTGATTGTACTGTGACCTAAATTTGGATTTAATAACTGGATTTTTCCCTCAAAAATCCTATTATAATCCAATATAAGGATCAGAAAGTAATTCACATAGACTGATTTTTTTGACCTTTTAAATCTAATTATATTTCTGATTCCTTTAAGAATATTAGCAATATTTTTGATGTATAGAAAGATTTGTTTATTTTGAAATGATTTTAATTATCATAGGTGGTATTTGAGATTGATTATATTGTTTCTGCTTAAACAACATTTCAGTTCATTTCTGATATGTGAACAGGAAAATATTTTACGTTAACATAGCTGAATATGCAAGTTGAGACAGGTGACAGCACAACCTAAAATAATTGGGGAAGGAAAAGGAAATGAGTGAAGAGTAGCATCTAACAGTACCCAGAATCATGTATAAATCTGAATTGTGGGAGTGAGCTTTGAACCTTCTCCATTACTTTGACTCTACAACTAAATTTTCACCAAGTTTAGTCTTCAAAATTTCTCTCCAGTTCATCTTCTCTGTAGTATCAAACTAGAACAAGCTAAAATGTTTCTTGGGTGAATAAACTCCAAATCCACTTGGGTCCTTTTAATATCTTTAATGAAACCAAAGTGATAATTTTAAATGGAAATATGAATATTTCACATCAGACTTTTTGCTCAAAAGCATTCACCAACTGCCTCTTGCTCTTAGGTAAAAATTAAAAATTTTTATCATGGCCTATGAGGCTTTGAATAATCTAACACCACCTCTATTTACTGTTCTAGCCCATGACATTCTCTTTCATGTCTCTTACCTCTCGTTGTAAAATTCCCTTCAAATAATCATGGTACCTGTCACTACACAACATTTGCACAAACTATTTAATTTCCCTAAAGTATTCTTCCCTCTTTCTGAAACACTTTTTTCTGGATAACATAATATTTAGTTCTCAGCTTGTTCATTGTTTCATCTGTGCAGATGTCCTGAATTGCAATATTATGTCATAATACATTGTGTTCTCCTTTAATTGTTATTTTCAAAATTATTTTTTGACAGATGTATATTTGTGCAATTTTTTTATTAGTATCACTCACTGATTCACTGGACTTTAAACGTAATGAAAGAAGACACTATGTTTATTTTTCTCACTAATGTATGTCTAGTTTTGTATTGTGTCAACTATACAGTCAAATCTCATATATCACACAGACATACATACACATTATATATATTCAATCACCCCATTTAAATGGGGTGATTGAATGGATACTTGAATGAATGGATAAATAAACCAATGGAGTAGAATGACATATTTGCAAATCGTTAATTTGCCCTTTGTCATAGGACTTACTATGACTAAGGAAATATGGGTTCATATTAACATTATGCCAGTTTCAAGATAAGATCTTAAGAGGTGTAATACTTTAGCTTACTCTTTTGTACTCTATCATCTTCCATGAGAAAGTATAGCCTGGGTAATCGTGATCCCAGTACAAGGTTACATGTGGAGAAGACTTAAACCCAAGCTACAGCTTAGAGTTAAGCAGTTGATCTGAGTTGAACTCAGCAGATCCAGAGCTGACCCACACATAACACAAATGAGAAAAATATTGTTTGTATTAGCTCCAGTGTTCAGGTTGTTTTAAGTAATAATTGATTGATAATTTCCTAATAAGTATTAGATCATAATTTGTAGTGGAACACTTATTGAAATTAGATAAATATATATTTAACCCATCTTAATTATATACATATTACTCATATAGAATTAAACTATATAGATATATACTCATGTGTAATACATATTTAGATTACCTTTATTATCTAAATAAGAAAGATATCCTGATACTCAATGAAAAGACTTAATTAAAGCTTATAAAAAAAGAAAATGTATTGAATTACTATAAACTTATCAAGAAGATAATTTTCCTTATTATAATTCTATACATTTGTCAAGTTATAGCTATATTAAATTTAGTATTGCCTTATTCTTCTTTGTGGTTTTTAAAAATTAAAGTAACATTGATATGATATGCAATCTTATATTGGTTTCATGTATACAATACAGTGGCTAAACAGTTACCCTTATTATTGAATCCTCACCTCCTCTAGTGCAGTTTTTATCTGTCAACATAAAAAGAATCTTTGTCTATGTTCTCCATATTGTACTCCTATCCCCATGATGAACTTATGATTGAGAATTTTGTGCACCTTTATCCCCTTTGCCCTCCCCACCTACCCATGCCAACCCCTCCTTATTCTTTGTAGCTAAGTATACAATTGGAATAAGATGAATCACATAGATTCCTTAAAATTCTTGCTTTGACCTTCTAAACCATATACCTCTGTTTGGCAGAGAAATGTCTTTGAAATATAAACTAAAGCTAGATTTTATTTTCCCTTATTCCTTTCCAAGAATTGAAGACTAGCTGGAACAAGAAGTTCATGTTCTGTAGCACTCGCTTGACTGTTTTAGTGAATTGCTATTACTTTTCATAAGAAGGCAGACTGTACAGTGGTTACCCACAGGGCTTGTGTTTCTGATGAATGGCAAGTGTGGGATGCCTCAGTCATTAAAAACTCCAGGCAGAATCTATTCCTAGAAACACATGCTGATGTTCACAGGTATTGGTGCAGAATAGTAAGAAATGAATAGGAATTATTTTTTTTATAGCACATGCATTTCAAATTTTCCAGAAAAGTGTATTTCATGTTCACTGGCTTCTAATGCATATCATATCAACATTTCATTTCTTAGTCTCTTCTCAGAGTTCTTTGAGCTGCAAGAAACATTAAAGATCACCTAATCCTGTTTTACAAAATATCTGGGGATATTAAAAACACACTGGTGGTCAAACCCACCCCAGATAAATCCTGGTCATTGGACTTAGGCACAAATACAGTTTTTCAAAAGCTCCAAGGTTAATTTTAATATGCATTCAGCCTTGAGGAACTTGATTCTGATATAATCTTTTATTTCATGAAGGGGAAAACAAAGCCCAAAGAAGGCTGATTTATCCAAAGTGATTAAGGAAGTCAGTGTAAATGTTTGTGAGACACACAGAACAATATTTCTTCTACTATAGTGAGAATTTCCTCCTGTAAATCAGTGTAATTTTATCTATGACTTTATTCATTCATATCAGTAAATATCAGTTCAAAATTCAAGATCATATTACTGCTAAACACATGCTTTTATTTTGTTTTTATATAGATAACTTGTAATTTGAGCTAGTAAATATTATCTCAGAAACACTAAGTTCAAAATACACATTATTTCAGGCCTAAATATAACATAACTTTTTAATGATATAATATATATTCCTTTTTCCACTAGATATAAACCAGATTAGAGTCTTATATTTATTGTCCCATTGTATTCCTGAGAGGTTTCATAAGCAAGTCTGTTACATTTGTTTTACATAAGATGAAGAGTATGGAGAGAGCTAATAAAAATAGCAGAAAACAAAGAGGGTGAAAAGGATTGTTTACAAATGTTAAATAGGAATAAAATTGTGTGATTTTATATGAAAAGTTTACATGAAACTGTCTATAAAAATAAATCTAAGTAAATATTGAAAGGGAGTCTGCAGGAATTCATATTTTGTACAGTAACTTCTTCTAGATGTACACAGATGTAATTAGAGGTGAGTTAAACTATTTTGAATAGATTTTTTCCAAATTCTTCTGTAGTCATGCCACTCTTGATGGAGTTACAATATAAGTAAAGCAAAAAACTGAAAACAGCTCATATATTTGATCAATTGAAAAATATAGAAAAGAGCATTAAATATAAACATCCACATTAACTTATATTTTCAAAATTTTTCTTTCTCTTTCTAAAGGAGAACATACGTATTTCAATGTAGCATCGTTCAGTATATTACATTATAATGTGAATTTGTGTTTTTCATATCCTCTTAATGTCTGTAGCTGCCACAAGGCATACAGACGTCAACATCACAGGATAGCAAATCTCTCTCCTAATATATTAAAATGCTCACTGAGCACAAGCAGCTATTTGCATCATTGGACAAATGGATCATCTTATTAATGACGATAATGGTAATAACACCATCAGAATCTAACGTTATCTAAGTCATATGTCTGAAAGACTCAGAAGTGTCTAAAGGATCCTTTCCTGTTTGGCTGTTTCTGAACATAGCCCTTGGAGGGCTGAGGCTATCTAATGCCCTTTTCACTGCAACAAGGTCATTTTTAATGAACAAAAGTTAATTGGGCTCAAATGTATCTCTTTTGGTGCAACTGTTGCTATCAGAATTTGAGTAGTCTCAGACTGGTGGGCATAGGGAGGAAAAATTAGAAGCGTATCTCACTAACAATGTCAAGCCAGTATTTTTAATGAAATAAATTCCAATGGGAGCAAAGGAAAAGGAATATGAAAGGCCTAGATATTATTTAAGGGGAAAGAGGACAGGAAATTTGCAGAGTATAAGAAAACTATAAACTAGAAATAGAATATATAATAAAAATGAGTACAGAAGGCAATTGAATATAAATGTTAATCTCAGATTCCAAAGCATCACTGAGAATTGTCGATGTACTAATTACACACACACACACACACACACACACACACACACACACACACACACACACAAATGCACATGCAGAGATAATGTTAAAATAGAAATACTTCGACAGTGCCAGCTACTCCATATGTCAGCATAACCTTGATCAGATTCAACTAAGGGTTTTGTTTGTTTGCTTGCTTACTACCACAATAAACAAGACTGGCTTTTATATTTTTTCTAAACATTAGTCATATTATTTTTCAGTCGAAGTATCTTCAGACTGAGCTACTATTGTTTGCTATATGAATGTGATTGTCTATTAATAGGGAATAGGGAACTTTTCAGAGAGAATGAAGGTGGATGGTTATATAATACTAGATGTAGAAATATGAACAAGATTATAACTGTAGTTGAACCATATAGATTGCCCTCTCTTATGTCAAAACTTGCCAGATTATCAGCAATGTGTGATTTAGCACATGAGGAGGGATAACTATTTGAGAATAATAGAAATATACAGAGAAATATCTAAATCATGAGGCTTAACTCAGTAAGAAAGACACATCAGCATATGCTTTGACAAAAATAATTTCCTAGTAAGCTTTCTTTCAAAGAAGTTCTGAGCAGTTCTCTTACCATCCCAACTCTGTCGACCATAACATCAAATTCCAAGTGTTCTCAGGTCCCTCTGAATCAATACCTTCTTCCTCTCATCCTCAGTTCTTTATAGAGTCACTAAAAAATAATTCTTCCTGCTGCCTGCTCTGCTGTCTGCCTTGAAGCACAACTTCATTTCCACTCATTATCTCTCTGGGAAACTTCATTTATGAATTCCTGAACTCCAGCGCTTCTCATACCTGAAGCAAAAGAGGAAGTAAGAAGTTTGCTTTTAAAACAATATAGGAATTTAGAAAAATCAAGTGTACTTAATTGCAAAATGCTTTCTTAAGAATGTGAACTTAGATATTTGAAATAAAAGTTTAGGAATCATTATTAACTCTCTTGTTCATTTTACAGCCCCCTTTAGAACTGACAATGGAGAATAAAGTGAGGGCCATGGTTCAGTATGGAAGTAGGTTGGATACAATAGATCAGTCATTTTTTTTTTAATTTGAAGAGAATGATGAACATAAATGTGAACATCACTATTTGGAACAAGAAAGGAGAGAAATTTCTAAATGAATCAGTTTTACAGAAAATGCCAAATTAGTTCCTTTATGTTTTCAATACTAGTGAGAAAAAAGTAAGTGTACAAAATGCAGAAAAAACATAAAGCATATGAAATAGCATTTTCCAAGAATCCTTAATGTGGGAGGATTAACTAAATTCATTAGCATTTGCAAATAATCATTTTATTTCAATATCTAACCTCAAATAAATTATTTCCCACAAAATGATGTATAATTAATGATGATGTAATCTTCAAATTAGATATTGTTGCTCAGAAGTATACCAGTATTATATCTAGTTTTCACTGTAAATATTTTAAAACCATTCAGTGCTATGATAAAATTCAAATAAAATTAAAAGTATTATCTCATATAAAGATGTTTTAAATTATATTGAATTTGATTTAGAATTGGAAAAGTAATGAAGTATAATATTAGAATAAAGGATTGTATTTCTAAATTAGAATTGCCTCTGCCTATGACTTATGTTGGTTAATATGAGCATATCCTTTAACCTATGTTATTGGTTTCTGCGTATAGGTCAAAATTCAAGACTACTTTACAGTTCACAGTTTTGAACTGTTATTTCTTTGCTACAAACTAAGCTCTTTTAAGTTACTGTTGCTCTTTTAACCAAGCATATGTTTTTTAAAATTCATAATTGATAAAAATTTGTAAGGAAATTCTAACAATATTTAATAAGTAACTTTATTTATGATTTTCCATTGCCCATTCCCAAGAGAATAACACGGGTGTTTCAGAGAAACTCAATGTTAATAGCAGATCAGGAAAGAAAAGAAGCAGTAAACTTGTCTTGAAAGTTATTGTCTATAGATGTGTAATTATTTGTTGCCCACCAATATTAGAAAATAAGGTTCTTTGTAAATCCAGGTAGAGAAGAGTGCTTTTATATACTTTATCTAGTTATTTATTTCCTTTTTACAAGATAGAGTATAGTTGTCAAACATATTTTGTGTAAACTTTACAACCTTTTTTAACACATGTGCATTTATGCATTCATAACATTTTTATGAAGTGCCCTTATGTCTAAGACTGTACTTGGCACTTTGGTGATACGACACACTTTCTAACTTTATGTGCTACTTAGAGATACAAGAAATATAATTAAGTTCCAATAAAATATAGTATTACATTGAAAACAAAGACTGCCACAGACAGTAGATAAAATGTAAAGGAGGAAAGGGAGCACTAGGGGTACAAGTAACAAGATCAGACTGTAGATAGACACCTGAAACTTGATCTTTAAGGGTAGAGATGCCTGACAGGGAATAATGAGCCAGGAGTGCATGTTAAATGTAGGACATACTGGGGCAAATAAGCACTCAGAGACCAAAAACTAAGTGGGTAGGATCATAATGCAGTAAAACAGTACAGATTTGACTCAGCCTGGATTCAAATCATCACTCTGATCATAGCAGTATGCCACTGAGCAGGTTTTCGAACTTCAGTTTTCTCACATGCTCAGTGGTGATAATAATAGTGCTTACCTTGCAGTTGTTATTTCACTAAATAAAATTAAGGTGATTGAAACAATGCCTGGCAGATAGCTAGTGATTAGTTATCATAACCATTTAATGGACAAGTTTAGAAGAGATTTACTTGTGAAAACTATTTAAACTTGGTTAAAGAGTTCGATACATCTTCAAGACTGTCTAGGAAATGAAAATTTAAAAAAGTTAATTATAAATTGTTCATTTGTTTCAATGTATACTAGTCATGAAGTTTGATTATAGCATAATACATAATGTAAATCAAAAAGCAATAGATAGTTGAGCAATACTAGTGAATAAGAATCAAAAGAGCTGGTCTACAATATGGGAAATGATGAGAACTTAGAATCAGGGCTGATTCCATAATTTAGAATGATGATGATGACTATAAGAAAAGACCCTTGACAGAAATAAGGAACTCAGAATGAGGAGCTGGCTTTGGCAGACAGACAGTCATTTTAGTTTGAAATGACATCAGTGTCAGCTTATCTGCCAATTTAAATTAGAGGTGTATTTTCATGGAATGTCAAGTTGCTTTCATCATGATGGACATAGATCATTATACATATAAAACTGGTAAAAAATACATGATTTTATGGAAGGAAGGTTAAGAAAGTTGAGACGCAGTGAGATGATTTATAAGCAAAACCAAGTCCCTTAACTCCCAGGATATTACCTTTCTATTCCATCTTACGATTATATGAAAAACAATGTGAGGATCTATGAGAATAATCTTAAATGTTAGAAAACATGGCCCCTGACACATTAAGGTAAGCTTATGGTCAGGTGTGCCTACATGTTTAAGGAAAGCTTGTTAAGAGTAAAGCATAAAGGGGCAATGTCTAAACATCATTACTTAAATAATTTATATTAAAACTTGAATTTTCCTTATATTTAAAGATATCTTTAACATGTATTTAGGGAAATTTGGAATTATAAATAAATCTATTAAATGGAATAAAGATTTTGTCAGCCTGAATAAGGAGGTAAACTGAGGTAAGCTTGATGTACCAGAAATTGTGTTTATTTGGGAATAGTGGAAGAATCTCAGTTCTGGAAAAGCATGTTGTAGTAAGCTGCATGCAAGTCGATTCAGGGTTTGGACAGGCTGTATTTATAGGCAAGGAGTTCAAGAGGTGGAAGTCCAGAGTCCCAGCAGTAGGTTTATTGGCTTGAAGATGGGGAGAGCTTCTTGAAAGATGTTCATTGGTCAGGAGGTAAGTCTGGGTCTTCTGTAAACCGGGATTTATGAGAAATCACTCTCTCAGTTCTTGAGTTCCATTCTTATGAGGGTGTGTGTGAGAGTCCCCATTACATATTTTCTGGTTACATGTTAGATTGAAATTCTTCCACAAGTAAAATACTTCACACTTACAAGCCAAATTTGCAGACTAAGATGATGCTGTATTGGTGGAACACTGACAATGCTGCTTCAGGAGCATTGTCTGGTCTATTTATGAATATCTGGGTCTGGGTCTATTTATGAATATCTTTTTAGATGTTCTGCAGGTGATACTTAACAACCAAGAGTATTGGGATCCACTATATCCTGTGAATATGGAGCCCTTCCAACCTCATCTCCCATTAATTCCCTACTGGGATGGCGGTTCCTGGGGGAAATACCCTCATCCTTGATCCGGCTAGTCCAGCACCAAAGGACACCAGAACGAATGGTCGCCACCTTTTCATTTGGAATTTTTTGGAAAGCCTAAAGACTGATAATTATGCCACAAAATGCTGATATCATTAAGTTTCTGCTCCACCTAGAATCTTACTTCTGACTCTCTGGAATCTAATCTTATCCTAGACTTTATTTCCCCAGGCATTCTTTATGACCACACTTAGGGTGATGAAAAATCTCACTGAACCTGAGGTCTTAAATATTCAGAGGACCCTACCATCCACACCTTCCTTCTCAAAGGTTTCCACTTTTTCCTATGACATCTTTGTAATGTGATAAATATATGTTTTATATGATTATTTTCTTCATCTATTGCTTCCTCCTAAGTATCCAGAGACTCTAAAAAGAAGAAACCTGTGAAGAAAAATTAAATTCGTATGTCCCTCTAAAAATTCATATGTTGAAATCCTACCGTCCAAAGTCATGGAATGAGGGACTGGGGCCTTTAAAGGGTGATTGGGGTGTGAGGGTGCCATCCTCAGAATGGGATCAGTGCTCTCAGAACCCCAGAGAGTTCTCTCACCCTCTTCCTACCAGATTGAGGACATAACCAGAAGTTGGCAGTGCACAACACAGAAGATATTTTTTACCAAAATCCAACCATACTGGGACCCAAATCTCAGATTTCCAGCCCCCATAACTGTGAAAAATAAATTCCTGTTGTTTATAAGCCTTCTAGTCTATGGCATTCTGTTTCAGCAGCCCAAACTGATGCAGATAGAGCTCAGGCAGAGTAAGTCAATATACTTCAAGGACAGTCACTGCTGAGGGGCCTCACCAGAACTCTCAGGAAGGACAGTCAGTGTAGCTCCTTTGTGTGGGATATGTGTGGAACTCCTGCAGATGGACATCTGACAGCCTTACCATAAGTATTGCCTTGGCACCCATGCATTCCCAGGCTGGGGAGAAGGACAGTGGTCAGTTACTATGAAAATAACTGGAGAAGAGTTTACTAGAAAAGAGTAGCAAGTACAAAGGCCCTGAGGTGGGATAACACCTACCATGCTGAATAAACAGTGGAGGCCTGTATGCTTGGAGTAGATTCCAATAGGCTGTCAACACTGAAGGAGACTACACAGACATTGGAAAGTGATGGTTTACTTGAAGGAGTAGACTGTTCAATAAGAAGCTGCACTTAAGCATGGAGCATTCTAGAGAAAGCTGTTTTTGGAGGGAGATATTGGAGCCAAAGACCCAGGAAGTTGTGAGTTAGAAGAATCTAGTGGCTTTACATGTACTTAGAGCAGTCTCAAACTTTTACATGACCTGGTAAAAGGTCCGTGTAGTTAAAGCAAAGAACATACTTTGCTGGAATGTAGATGTGGTTCTTCTGAGGTGATGCATGGTTAAGCTTTATTGTTCTAAGTAAAAATTTGATAAGGATGGGAAATAAGAATATTTCTCCTTAACAGTTTTAATTTAAATACAATGTCATAAAAATCTTTAAAGTCTCTGTTCTATTGTTTCTCCCTGTTTTCATCATTCAAGTCTAAAGTAATGAGGCCAAGGAGTCTCTTGCATTTATCCCAGGACCTTCATCTAACCTATGTCCCTCAACTCTTATCTAAGGTTTCTGATAGCAAGAAGGTCAGACTGTCTTCAGGTAGTTTCTCCACATTGGCTAAACAGAAATGCATCAGCTCTGTAGTTGAAGAGTGGGCTTAAAGAAATAACAGATGGTATGAAAATGAAAAATCAGAACAGTCCCAGTTAGAAGGGAAGTGTACAGTGGTAAAGAGAGTTATCTTGTGTTCTTCCCATTCATCTTCTCACAGTATATGGTGGAATCATTTCTGGGTAATAAAGGATTATAAGTGGAGAAATGGACATTGAGAAAGAGGGACAAAGCAAAACCCAAAATCCTATATTGCTAAGCTTTTATTTGTTCTATCACTTGGTTCAGGGTTTTGTCATTCTTGAAAAAGCAGTCTTCAACATTCTTTAAATCATGCTCCAGACACATTTTTTGTCACCTTTATAACAGTTGAGTTTTCAGTGGAGAAACTATAAGGCATTCAGTTACCATTCTAACGGAGAGCTCTTCTGAGTGAAGGTCTGAACACATATGTAATATGTTAAATGAGCATCATTAGATAAGTTTTAAATGTTAATAAATAATATTTCAATTGTATGTTTATAGAATAAAGGCACTTATTGTTACCATAGAGAATGTGATACATGTAACACACAATTTCCTTTTCACTTTTAAGGTTCATGATGGATATAAAATGATCTGTGTTAACTTTGGCAACTTATTAGCATGCTTACTAACTCCTGTAAACATTTGCTTGTATAGATATTATGTATCTATTAATCCTAATTAAATTTTATAATGTGAGTATTACTGATTGCATCTCATGTATAATTTAATGTCTAGTTTATGGTAGGTACTTAACACATGTATATGGTTATGTGAAATGTACAATGTGTTTAGCTGGAAGATGTCTGGCAGAAACTTTTGAATCAAGCACATATTTAATCAAAGTAAATTTAAAAAATCACTTTCTAATTTGTGTTTTATGGTAAAGGTTATACAATATATGTATGGCAAAGCAAATATGAAAAAATACTAATTAACTTTTCTAAATGTGTGTACTAATTAAAAAACATTTTAAGCATATCTACCCTTATAGAATATTAGCAACATACTATTTAATAATTAATTCAAGTCAATAAAGCTTTGTGGAGTTCTTATTATATTCATAAGCCAAGAATGTAGGTGTAAATGACACATAGTTTCTGTGTTCAAGGCCTCCATAGGTCACAATGGCAACTGATAGTATTCAAATTCTTACAATAAATGTCACATCAAAGGTAGGTAGATAGATACAAAGAGAAGTTTATAAAATCAAATAAACATATTTATTGGATAATCAAATCAGATAGCCCTTCCTTAATTTTCTAAGCTATAATCATACACCACACAATGCTCCATGGTTGATATGTCTATCTTTGAACATCAGCTCTTAGATTTATTATCTAGGAAAAAACTGCTTGTGTGTTACTTCTAATTGACATTTGTCATCACCATTCCCAAGAAGAAACATTCTTGTTTTAAAATGATATTGAATTCATTACCGTCATCTTTGATATTTTTAAGCAATTGTTGCTTCAACATTGCTAAAACCATTTTTAGTTACATGTTATGATAGACATCTTCAGCATTTTAGATTCCCTTCTGCCTGAAAGCAATTGAATGAACCCAGAAACATTTTATATTACTTCAGGGTACTCTCAGCCTTAATGCCAACCACCCGGTAGTTTATGATTTTACAAAGACATCCTATTTCATCTAGATAATCTGATACGTTTGTTCTCTCTTATTGACCATTTAAAATTTTCTGCCTCGTACTTTGGCACTGCCTCTTCGGCAGATGATCCTCGGAGATGGCATTCATGCAGTGTATGGATAATACCCTGACTGTATAGAGATAATATTACTAATTGTTGTTAAATCATATTTTAGTGGGTGGGGATGATTTTGCAATATTCTTCACCTTTTCACCAGTTTCCTCTCTTAGTGTTTAAACAAAATAAATCTGAAAACGAAACATAAACCTGTGAGGTACTTTCCCTGTATTCAGATGATGTGGCTTATATGCAAGAATTAAACCTCTATTTAGGCAGTACCGTCTTCTATAGAATGCACTGAGGCAGTACCCCTTCTTGAGAACCATGTTCCCAATATATCCTGTTTATCTTAGTTCTGGCACATCCTAAAGATTCTTTCACTCTCCACTTAAAGTTCCTGAGCAAGCATTTTACATAAATATTCATTTTATTGAGAATGGTGATAGAGCCACAAATTGGAAGATAACTTTGATGATCCAGACAAGAGATGGCAGAGACATCCCCTATTTTATTCCTAAGTAGATTTTTCTTCAACAAATACTTATTGACTACCTATGTGCTAAGCACTGTTCTTGGTTTTGGGGATAGTCAAGCTAAATACAAGCAGAGAGCATGTAAAAGCGATTGCTGTTTTCAGTGTGCTTACTCTCGAGTAGCTTATATACAAAACGTGAAATAAGTTAGTTTAAAAATAAATTAGGAGATGTTTAGTGCTAGAGGGGAAGAAAATAAGAGTGGGGTGGCTTTCAATATTCAAAGTAAAGTCAAAGATAGTGACATTAAAGGGGTAATAGAGTGAGCACTACTCCTACCTGTAGGCAGAGGAATAGTGTTCCACATAGAGGGAAGTGCAAATGCTCAGTGATAGGAGCAAGATACATGTATCTGGAAAGTAACTTGACCAAAATGACTGACACAAAGAGAGGTTGTTGAGGGGATTGGGGAATGGAGTCAGATTATTCTTGAGCCTTGTATCCTCTCATTCAGAGAACTTTAAATGAATTCAGAGTATGAAGCCACTGAAGGTTTGAGATTTGAAATTATGGCACTGATGTGGTTAACTGTATGTTAAAAAAAGTACCAAAATGTGAAATTCTTGACAATGCTTTAAAAATGGTTGAAGGGTGACTCTGAAAGCCTTTGTACCCATAGGGGTTTACTGATTATCTTACAGAGGCTGTAATAAAAAGAATAAGACTACATGCTTAATACTTGATGTAATAGGAAAATATAAAACATCACATACTGCTGGAAAAGCACTCTATCTTCCTCCCATGGCAAAAAGGAGAAATATCCAGGAAAGTATATTGCAAGGGAGTAAAGTAAAATGCAATTTTTTCTCAGCAAATACTGCTTTAAAGTAATTGAAAATAATGCTGCAACTTTGAAAGGAAGAGCATTAGAACAAATTAGTGTGTGTAGGAGGTTTGTTATACAGCAGATGAAAGTATAGATATTTCTAAGATGAATCAGCTTAAGGTATTTGCTGAGTTCTGCTTCAATAATGAAATAAATGAAGAGCTACTTTTCTATGAGGCACTGAAAGAAAGATATATTAGAGGCATATGTAATTTCAACAGTAAATGACTTCTTCAACAAAAACTACTTTAAGAGAAAATAGCATACATATAACTATTGACAGATGTGCTTACATGGCATGAATTCTTAAAAAGAAAGATGCATTAAACAAATAACTTATGCAATAAGAATTCATTACTTTCCTACTTAGTGCTAGAGACTGCCTATACATTTTATAGTTGTAATATATAGATATAAATACCCTTTTATTTAACAAGAGTCATGCTTTGGATAATATCCTATAAGCAGACATTATACCCAGTTTTTCTTTCTTTTTTTTTTTTTTGAGAGGGCATCTCTCATATTTATAACAAGGAACTCCATCTATGTCAGCCAATGGGTTTTCCTTATTAGATCATGCTTTGTAAAATGTTAAAATAATAGATCTATCACCTTTCCCTGAGGGTTGGTAATTCTGACTCAGTAGCACAAATTGAGGGATAATATTACAGAGCTAAGAATACCCTGTGGATCATCCTACATTTTTCATGTTCTGAGATCCAGCTGGTAACAGGATAGTTTTTGTACTGGAAAAGTAAAAGTACATTTTACACATGTTGCTAACACTAACCTGAGACCTTACAAATATTAGAGCATGTTAAGAAATTCAGTATAGCATTCTGAATAATTTTAAAAGCACTTCAAATTACTAAAAAAGAGGACCTAAAATCTTTTTGCTAACATTAAGACATAGCAACATGAATATCCTTGACTTTGAGTATGAATATATGGTGGAGTGGTCATTTGAAATCCCCTTTTCAAAATAGATGTAGCTTTTGCTATCCTGCAGTCTTAATTTTAACAATTCATCAGTAAATATTACTTTTGGTATTCTAATAATCTGTGCTTGCCTTGTTTCTTTTCTTCTCTCTTTTCTTCCTTCCTGTTATCTTCTTTTTGTTCATTTCCTCTGCTTTCTCCTTTTTCCTTTTATCATACACACTTAAAAAAATAGTTCTGAAAAGATCCAAATGGAAATTCCTGCACAGTTTCATAGGCTGCAAAATACTCTGCCTCCCGACCCCCTCTGCAAAATGACCATCCCAGAAACGTGCTGACATGTGTATGTTTCATGGGACTTGATGGAAGTGATTGAGGTGGGAATCGTGAGCTGGAACTGTTGTTTTGGAATATCCCGTAGGCCCAAAGTAGTCAAGCCCAGATTGTATGAACAAAAAATGAAAAAAAAAAAAAGAAATCTTCACATGATATGAACTAGTTTCCTAGATTTTTCTATGGCTATTAGGTCCATAACTTGTAGTCATGTCTGTGAACCTGGAGATGCATTTGTCTGTATTGGGGGAGGGAGCTGTAATACTTTGTAATAAGGCAATTACCCAAGACCATATCATAAAAACTTAGAACTTATAAAGGAGAGGTGTAGGGGGAAAATGCAGTGGATAATAATAAAGCTATGAGAACTACACAATGAAATAAATATATAAAAAGAGACAACTGTTCCCATATGATCTGTGCAGGTACAAAAGAGTTTTACAACATACAGAGAATATACCAAATATGTCTGCTTACTGACTTCTGTCACTTAGGAACTGATTTTTTTGTTCATACAATCTGGGCTTGACAATGGCCCACTGGATTGTAAGCCCTACCCAAAACACACTTCAAGAAATTCTTTGAGAAGTTACCCATGTCTAAAAGTATTGAAAATACACAAGTTGACCAAAAGTTATTTGTACTTGTTAATTAGTGAACAATTCATCAAGATCTATGCATATGAAAGCAAATACTGTAAATATGATATCCGGAAGAAAAATAAGTAGTTGTTTCTAAATTTGACACAAGATGATTTATTTGATTCATGCACTGGTAACCAAATATGAAATAGAAGGCAATTTTTAGCATTTTAATATTTGTGGTATTTACTTTAATACTGAGCAAGTTTAGTAATTATATATTATAGTTGAATGAATATAATATTCCTCCCATGGTAATACAATCACTGTAATATCTGATAATGCATTAAAATGGATGTCTTTATTATAAGAATCAATCAAAGAAAACAACAAGTCGATCATATGCACTTCATTTCTCAAAAAATTGAAATGGCATTTTATATTTTAGCTTCAAAAGAAGCTTAATTTGATGGCATTTGAATGTTCCCTCTGCTTAGGACTTTGTCACAAAAATTGCCCTATTTTCTGTACACATTAAATGTTCTCTCAGAGAAAACATAAAATATTCCTGGGTAAGTTCCCAGGTGCTATTAAGTAAGTCCATCCTGCCTTGTAATCTGTGCATGGTTTTCTTACATGGAGGCTATTTGTGTTATTGATGGATCCATTCATTCTTGGTTGTGGGCTTCCAGTGTCTGTAAATTCTTTAGACGATCCTCCTTATAATTACCCTTATGCTGAGCCATTTCACTGTTATTTCAAGAAAGTTTTATAAATCCCATTATGTATACACAATAGCACTGCTGTATGCAGATTCTATTCTGTTCCATGTCTGAGACCTCATCTGAATGTTGAAAAGAAGAATAAGAAATAGCCAGTGGCCAATTTGTTTCCATACCCTTCCTCTAGTGAGGAAGGTAAAATCAAAGAATCTTTTCTGTTCTATTTAATAACCTTCCTGTAACAACCTTACTGTTTAGGGGCACATTTGTCCATGTATGATTTGCCTTAAATATTATGAATTAATCATCCAAAATATTATTTGGATGTCATTGATATTTCCAGATTTATCATGCCTGTAAAAATGATTTTCACATGTGTATTTCCCTCTTCATATTTGTATTATCCTAAAACTTTTGCAATCTGTTGAAATACTCCTGGTTTTAAGAATGACAGGATTTTCAATTCATTTATTAACTTCATATCTTTATAAAATTGCAATTAAATTCTCATTGCCTCTGTGTGAAACATTAACAAATTAGTTGTTCTTTGAAGAACATTATTCATCTCTTAATGTCTTTATAGACTAAGTTGCCACAGGTCTCACATCTTTTGCCTGAAGTACACCTGAAAGAAATTCACTGTTCATTCACTCTTCTGGGATGGAATTTGGACATATAGATAAATGTTAAGTGTTCCTTACTTTTTTCAAAAATTTAATGAAAAACTAAAGAACTCTAAAACGAGGGAGGCTATTCTCTGATTAAACTAATTCCACTAGATCAATCATAATATTTTAGACATGACACTTGATAAGATTTTGTTCAACATATTCTTATCTATTCTGTTCTAGGAGATATCATCAGTAGGAGTTATAAGGAAAGAAATCTTTCTCAAACATATTTCAAGAACTGAAAAAATGAAAAATACATTTATAAAAATTTTTTTGAATTTCATTTACTTATTTATTTATTGAATTTAGGTTCTTCAAAATGCCTACATATATTGTGATTTCTCAGTATGGTAATGTGGTAGGATATATTTTCCAGTGTTAGCTGATTATAAAATATTTTGAAGCATTTCTAAGAGACTACTGTTTCAATGATTCATCTAGAAAAAAACAGCAGTAGATAACAATCTTTAGCTTTATATAAGAAAAGAACTAAGCCCAGAGAATTTGAATTATGTGTATGTTTTTACCTAACTCATTAGTGGAGGAATTATAGTGGCATCTAGGTTTCTGGAACCCAATGTCCCAGGCTTTCACCAATGTCTTTTTATTCCTGATTAATTTAAGTACTCAATAAATGAAACATGTTGAGTATTGAGTATATAGCATTTGCCAGGCACTTTTCCAGACTCTGGAAATATTGTGATTAAAAGAAAAAGACTAAGAAGAAGTAGCCAGTGGATTACACACACACACACACACACACACACACACACACACACACACACACACACACACACAATCTCTCTCTCTCTCTCTCTCTCTCTCTATATATATATATATATATATATATATATATATGATGGCAATAAAGGAAGCTCAATTCTATAATAAAATAAAGTGCTATAATGGGAGGATAGAGGCAGGTAACACAAACTGATGCACAAATAAAAAAGTATTTTCTTTCTATTTGTTGTGGTTCACTTGCTATTAAATAGCTGTCTTCAGTTCTAATTTCCCAGAAGCCCTGATATGTATATCATTTGTTGTTATGGTGGTTTTGCACATCCTTCAGAGGTTTAGGCTATGTTACTGATTGCTGGATATGCTTGTCTAAGTTGGCCTGACTTCACTGCTGCTGGGCTGTTTGCTTTGAAGACCTGTTACTGCCACTACCCTTGGATCAAATCCTCATTATTTTCTATCCTACTTCAGAACTTATCTTATGTGTTATTAAAATAACTATATCTATTGCATTATATTACTTCAAATTGCATTTGATCCCCATTGCCAAAGAATGATTTGTAGTCTCCCAATAGCAGGTTTTGTGACATCTGATTGTGATTTATAATCCACACTTTGTACCATTGTACATCCTGAAATCTGGTCAACTGGATTAACTTCTATTTTGTGTATAAACCACCCATGACTTCATTCTGTTTGTGATATTATAATCATACATAGTGGTTTGTTTATAAAAGTCCAGCTAAATGCTAACTGTATCAAAATGGATTTGTTAATCCATTAAATCAAAATTCTTCTCTACCTTTTGGGAGTTTCTTAATTATGGACCTGCCTTAATGTTACTATATATTATTGCTTTTTATATCTGTATTCTACTTCTTTAACTAGTATATGTTACTTTTCTCAACTTTATTGAAATGTAATTGACATATAACATTGTGTGAATTTAATATATGTAATGTGTTTATTTGACATGCATATATTGTAAAATGATTACCTTAGTCAACACCTTCATCACATCACATAATTACCATTTTTTTTTGTTAAGTGAGAACACTTAAGATCTACTCTCTGCGCAACATTCAAATATATATTACAGTATTATTAAATAAATCACCATGCTATACATTATATTTTCAGAACTTACCCATCTTTCAACTGGAAGTGATACCCCAGAACAAAAATCTCCCCATTTCTTTCACTCTCCAGCCTTGGGTAACCATCATTACGCTGTACCTATGAGTTTGACGTTTTTAGATTCCACATATAAATGAGATTACACAGGATTTGTCTTACTCTGACTTATTTCTATTAATATAATGCTTCATGCTTCATCCATATTGTCACAAATGTCAAAATTCCCTTCTTTCTCATGGCTGAATAATATCCATTGTGTGTATATGTGTGTATGTGTGTATACATATATATATATAAGTTGAATATGTATACATATACAATACAATCGCACGTGTGTGTGTGTGTGTGTGTGTATCATGACTCCTTTTTCCATTCATTCATTGAAGGACATTTAGTTTATCTCTACAGCCTGGCTATTGTGATCCTGCCATGAACACGGGAGTGTAGATGTCTCTCCAGAGATATTTCTTCATGGTACTGATTTCATTTCCTTTGGATACACACACAGGTATATATTCTTTTTGAAGGATAATAACATGATTTGTTAATCTCAGTACTTATTAAAACAGTACAGTGTTTTGGGGCAGAGCCAAGTTGGCGGTGTTAGTAGGACAGTGGGAATCTCCTCCCAAAAACATGTACATTTTTGAAAATTCAACAAATACAACTAATCCTAAAAGAGAGACCAGAAGACACAGGACAACAGCCAGACGACATCCACACCAGTGAGAACCCAGTGCCTGATAAAGGGGTAAGATACAAGCCACAGCCTGGGGGGACCTGAGGCCCCTCACCCCAGCTCCTGGTGGGAGGAAAGGAATCGGAGTGGAGAGGGAGCGGGAGCCCAGGACTGCTAAACACCCAGCCCCAGCCATCCGCACCAGAGCGCAGACACAGTGCATGCATGGGGGTGCTGGAAACTAGGGAAACAGGACAGTAGGACCTATAAGCAGGTCCCCCAGTCGGCGCCTCTGGGACAAAGAAAAGCGAGCACTTTTTGAAAGTCTTAAAGGGAGAGGGACCGCACAGCTGGACAGAAGCATCCCGGGTCACAGTCCAGCAGCTGGAAATTCCACGGAACTCCGGGCACACTAACCCCCTGGGCAACAGCTCTGAGACCCCTCACGGAGGTAAACAGCCAAACGGCCCCCCAACAATTACCCCTCTGGGGCCCCGCCATAGCAGAGCAGCAGCCTGAGGCTGACC
Source organism: Manis pentadactyla (assembly GCF_030020395.1). Taxonomy (NCBI): domain Eukaryota; kingdom Metazoa; phylum Chordata; class Mammalia; order Pholidota; family Manidae; genus Manis; species Manis pentadactyla. Next base: position 124,666,810 of record NC_080020.1, read on the forward strand.
ACGCCCACAGCAAGGGAGCTTCCTCCATACCGGCCAGGCAAGATACAGAGACCCAGTCTACACGCAATTGCCCAACACAAGCCCTGAGGGGTCGCAACTGTCCCAGTAAAGAAAGGCCAGGAGCAAGTGGAAAGTCTTGGCTCTCCCAGCTGACAAGACGAGTCAATAGCTCACCATTGTACCTATCAACATAAAAAGGCAAAAAAATTTGATCCAGACAAGACTAACCTAGACAGCTTCGACATCTTCTACATATTCCCCTGAGAATGAACCTGGGGAGATAGATTTAACCAGTCTTCCTGAAAAAGAATTCAAAACAAAAGTCATAACCATGCTGATGGACTTGCAGAGAAATATGCAAGAATTAAGGAAGGAGAATTCAGAAATAAAACAAGCTCTGGAAGGACTTCAAAGCAGAATGGACGAGATGCAAGAGACCATTAATGGACTAGAAAACAGAGAACAGGAACACAGAGAAGCTGATGCAGAGAGAGATAAAAGGATCTTCAGGAATGAAAGAATTTTAAGAGAACTGTGTGACCAATTGAAATGGAAAAATATCTGCGTTATAGGGGTACGAGAAGAAGAAGAAGAGAGAGAAAGGGATAGAAAGAGTCCTTGAAGAAATAACTGATGAAAACTTCCCCAAACAAGGGGAGGAAATGGCCTCTCAGACCACAGAGGTACACAGAACTTGCATGACAAGGGATCGAAGGAGGGCAACACCAAGACACATAATAATTAAAATGGCAAAGATCAAAGACAAGGACAAAGTATTAAAGGCAGCCAGAGATAAAAAAAAAAAAAAAGGTCACCTACAAAAGAAAACCCATCAGGCTATCATCAGACTTCTCAACAGAAATCCTACAGGCCAGAAGAGAATGGCATGATATACTTAATGCAATGAAACAGAAGGGCCTCGAACCAAGAACTCTGTATCCAGCATCATTATCATTTAAATATGAAGGAGGGATTAAACAATATCCAGACAAGTAAAAGTTGAGGGAATTTGCCTCCCACAAACCACTTCAACAGGGTATCTTACAGGGACTGCTCTAGATGGGAGCACTCCTAAAAAAAGAGCACAGAACAAAACAGCCAACATATGAAGAAGGGAGGAGGAGGAATAAGAAGGGAGAGAAATAAAGAATCATCATATCATGTTTATAAGAGCTCAAGAAGCAAGTTAAGTTAGACAGTAAGATAGTAAAGAAGCTAACCCTGAACCTTTGGTAACCACAAACTAAAAGCCTGCAATGGCAATAAGTACATACCTTTCAATAATCACCCTACATGTAAATGTACTGAATGCGCCAATCAAAAGGCACAGAGTAATAGAACGGATAAAAAAGCAAGACCCATCCATATGCTGCTTACAAGAGACTCACCTCAAACCCAAAGACATGCACAGACTTAAAGTCAAGGGATGGAAAAAGATATTTCATGCAAACAACAGGGAGAAAAAAGCAGGTATTGTAATACTCGTATCAGCCAAAATAGACTTCAAAACAAAGAAAGAAACAAGAGATAAAGAAGGACATTACATAATGATAAAGGGCTCAGTCCAACAAGAGGATATAACCATTATAAATATATATGCACCCAATACAGGAGCACCAACATATGTGAAACAAATACTAACAGAATTAAAGGAGGAAATAGAATGCAATGCATTCATTCTAGGAGACTTCAACACACCACTCACTCCAAAGGACAGATCCACCAGACAGAAAATAAGTAAGGACACAGAGACACTGAATAACACATTAGAACAGATGGACCTAATAGACATCTACAGAACTCTACATCCAAAAGCAACAGGATACACATTCTTCTCAAGTGCACATGGAACATTCTCCAGAATAGAACACATACTAGGCCACAAAAAGAGCCTCAGTAAATTCCAAAAGATTGAAATCCTACCAACCAACTTTTCAGACCACAGAGTCATAAAACTAGAAATATGTTGTACAAAGAAAGCAAAAGGCTCAAAAACATACGGAGGCTTAACAACACGCTCCTAAATAATCAATGGATCAATGACCAAATCAAAATGGAGATCCAGTAATATATGGAAACAAACAACAACAACAACACAATGCCCCAACTACTGTGGGATACAGCAAAAGCAGTCTTAAGAGTAAAGTATATAGCAATCCAGGCATATTTAAAGAAGGAAGAACAATCCCAAATGAATGGTCTAATGTCACAACTATCGAAATTGGAAAAAGAAGAACAAACGAGGCCTAAGGTCAGCAGAAGGAGGGACATAATAAAGATCAGAGAAGAAATAAATAAAATTGAGAAGAGTAAAACAATAGCAAAAATCAATGAAACCAAGAGCTGGTTCTTCAAGAAAATAAACAAAATAGACAAGCCTCTAGCCAGACTTATTAAGAGGAAAAGAGAGTCAACAGACATCAACAGAATCAGAAACGAGAAAGGAAAAATCACTATGGACTCCACAGAAAGACAAAGAATTATTAGAGAATACCATGAAAACCTAAATGCTGACAAGCTGGAAAACCTAGAAGAAATGGACAACTCCATAGAAAAATACAACCTTCCAAGACTGACCCAGAAAGAAACAGAAAATCTAAACAGACCAATTACCAGCAATGAAACTGAAGCAGTAATCAAAAATCTACCAAAGAACAAAATCCCTGGGCCAAATGGATTTACCTCGGAATTTTATCAGACATATAGAGAAGACATAATACCAATTATCCTTAAAGTTTTCCAAAAAACAGAAGAGGAGGGAATACTCCCAAACTCATTCTATGAAGCCAACATCACCCTAATACCAAAACCAGGCAAAGACCCCACCAAAAAAGAAAACTACAGACCAATGTCCCTGATGAATGTAGATGCAAAAATACTCAACAAAATATAAGCAAACCAAATTCAAAAATACATCAAAAAGATCATACACCATGACCAAGTGTGATTCATCCCAGGGATGCAAGGATGGTACAACATTCAAAAATCCATCAACATCATCCACCACATCAACAAAAAGAAAGACAAAAACCACATGATCATCTCCATAGATGCTGAAAAAGCATTTGATAAAATTCAACATCCATTCATGATAAAAACTCTCAACAAAATGGGTATATAGGGCAAGTACCTCAACATAATAAAGGCCGTATATGATAAACCCACAGCCAACATCATACTGAACAGAGAGAAGCTGAAAGCTTTTCCTCTGAGATTGGGAACAAGACAGGGATGCCCACTCTCCCCACTGTTTTTCAACATAGTACTGGAGGTCCTAGCCATGGCAATTAGGCAAAACAAAGAAATACAAGGAATCCAGAATGGTAAAGAAGAAGTTGAACTGTCGCTATTTGTAGATGACATGATATTATACATAAAAAACTCTAAGACTCCACTCCAAAACTACTAAAACTAATATCAGAATTCAACAATGTTGCAGAATACAAAATTAACACAGAGATATCTGTGGCTTTCCTATACACTAACAATGAACTAATGGAAAGAAAAATCAGGAAAACAATTTCATTCACAATAGCATCAAAAAGAATAAACTACCTAGGAGTAAACCTAATAAAGGAAGTGAAAGACCTATACCCTGAAAACTATAAGACAGTCTTACGAGAAATTAAAGTGTACACTAACAAATGGAAATTCATCCCATGCTCCTGGCTAGGAAGAATTAATATTATTAAAATGGCCATCCTGCCCAAAACAATATACAGATTCAATGCAATCCCTATCAAATTACCAATAGCATTCTTCAACAAACTGGACAAATAGTTCAAAAATTCATATGGAAACACCAAAGACCCCGAATAGCCAAAGCAATCCTGAGAAAGAAGAGTAAAGTGTGGGGGATCTGACTCCCCAACTTCAAGCTCTACTACAAAGCCACAGTAATCAAGACCATTTGATTCTGGCACAAGAACAGAGCCACAGACCAATGGAACAGAATACAGACTCCAAACATTAACCCAAACATATATGGTCAACTAATATTCGATAAAGGGGCCATGGACATACAATGAGGAAATGACAGTCTCTTCAACAGAGGGTGCTGGCAAAACTGGACAGCTACATGTAAGAGAATGAAACTGGATCACTGTCTAACCCCATACACAAAAGTAAATTCGAAATGGATCAAAGATTTGAATGTAAGTCATGAAACCATAAAACTCTTAGAAAAAAACATAGGCAAAAATCTCTTAGACATAAACATGAGTGACCTTTTCTTGAACATATCTCCCCGGGCAAGGGAAACAAATGCAAAAATGAACAAATGGGACTATATCAAGCTGAAAAGCTTCTGTACAGCAAAGGACACCATCAATAGAACAAAAAGGTGTCCTACAGTATGGGAGAATATATTTGAAAATGACACATCCGATAAAGGCTTGACGTCCAGAATATATAAGGAGCTCTCACGCCTCAACAAACAAAAAACAAATAACCCAATTAAAAAATGGGCAGAGGAACTGAACAGACAGTTCTCCAAAAAAGAAATACAGATGGCCAACAGACACATGAAAAGAAGCTCCACATCGCTAATTATCAGAGAAATGCAAATTAAAACTACAATGAGGTATCACCTCACACCAGTAAGGATGGCTGCCATCCAAAAGACAAACAACAACAAATGTTGGCGAGGCTGTGGAGAAAGGGGAACCCTCCTACACTGCTGGTGGGAATGTAAGTTAGTTCAACCATTGTGGAAAGCAGTATGGAGGTTCCTCAAAATGCTCAAAATAAACTTACCATTTGACTCAGGAATTCCACTCCTAGGAATTTACCACAAGAACGCAGCACTCAAGTTTGAAAAAGACAGATGCACCCCTATCTTTATCGCAGCACTATTTACAATAGCCAAGAATTGGAAGCAACCTAAAAGTCCATCAGTAGATGAATGGATAAAAAAGAGGTGGTACATATACACAGTGGAATATTACTCAGCCATAAGAAAAAAAACAGATCCTCCTATTTGCAACAACATGGATGGAGCTGGAGGGTATTATGCTCAGTGAAATAAGCCAGGCGGAGAAAGACAAGTACCAAATGATTTCACTCATAAGTGGAGTATAAGAACAAAAGAAAACTGAAGGAACAAAACAGCAGCAGAATCACAGAACCCAAGAATGAACTAACAGTTACCAAAGGGAAAGGGACTGGGGAGGACGGGTGAGAGGTGAGGAACAAGGGTGGAAATAAAAGAAAGGGGGCATTACGATTAGCATGTATAGTGCATGGGGGGCACGGGGAGGGCTGTTCAACACAGGGAAGACAAGTAGTGATTTTACAGCATCTTACTATGTTGATGGACAGTGACTGTGAACGGGGATGTGGGGGGGACTTGGTGAAGGGGGGATCCTAGTAAACATAATGTCCTTCATGTTATTGTAGATTAATGATACCAAAATAAAATTTAAAAAAAAGCAGTACATTGTTTTAAAATTAGGAGATGGCAAAAAAAAGAGATTTGTGGAATTAATTAAATCAATGTTATACAGGTTTATTCTAAATTTATACTGAGATTTTTTTACAAAAATGATTTTAAAGGACTAGCAGCAGATAAATGAAATGTCACAAAGTTAAATTAATCAGAAATTAAGAGAAACACAAAGGAAAGAGAGAATATGAACACCAAATTATACCAGGAATAAAATCATTGAAATGAAATTTTAGAGGTTTCTATAAAGTTGTTATTGATGGTTAAATATTAACAAGAGATCTCAGTGTGATCAAGTTTTACTATTGGGTGAGAGTCCAGTGACATAGGTAAGGGAGAGGTGAAGATTTGAGGCTGACAGAAAATGAAGATGGATTTAGCTATAGGTTGTTGATGTCCATGCTTTTGATGGTGTGCCTGCCGGCTATGCTAGAACAGAAAGGGATTAAACTTTCAAGAGAACCTCATTCCTTTCTCTGTTCTTCCCAAATATCACCCTCTACCAGAATGGGTGGAATGGGATTAAAAACTAGTTTTATTGATTTCTCAAAAATATTTCCCACAAAATTGAAAGTTTAGGTATGTCTAGTACAAATATGAGTCACAAAGTAGTTGATTTTAAGATATGAAAACACAAACATACCTAGTCAATTAATCTAAATACAGAGACGTTTGATTAGCTACAAGATATAAACTAACATTTCTGACATAAACTGAAATTTTACCACTAGATCATTGACAGAAGAAATAAGCTGTTACGTTAGCTTGAATGTTTACATATGGTGTATATATTACATTGTTTAAAACATTCAACACAAGGGGGACATAATTATGTTTGGATGACATACCTGTTTTATAAGTATCTTACTTTCAAGGAGTTTAATGTCTTATCACCAAATTTCATGGAATCACCACAATGACTTCATAAACTTGATTTCATCTTCAAAATCTTTTTATATCTTTCTATGCCGAGGACATATATTGTTCAATAAACAAACATTTGTTACGTGGCAATTATGTGTTTGTCTAGAGTTTCATATACTGCTAAATAAGTTTAGCCCATGCTTTCTTTTACCTGAAAATCTAGAAGGGGAGATAGAAAAAGTAACAGCCAGCTATAAAAATTGTTAAAGGGCTGAAAAAGGTATTATGGGAATAAAAGAACAAGTGTCTCTTCCTGATAATGAAAATCTTTTAAATGGAGCTGACGGTTTCTAACTTTCAGTTAGCACAATTTTCTCTTGTGGAATGACTCAGATAGAAATGAATCTATACTCACTTTTGTTTGGTTTTAATGTGTCCAGGATAGTAAATTGAATTTACAGACGTTTTTTTAAATGTCTTCTACAGGTTGTAGCTTTTGCACATCACTTACAAACACCTACACACAAACTCATTCACACATACATGTGTACACATCTTAGTATATGTGCTTTATAGTTTTTAAAGTGTTCTCAGAAGTAGTATATTTCTTAATCCTTAGAATAAGCCTCTTATGTAGATAAGAATTATAAATGGAAGAGAAAAATAGTCTCAAGATATTTCTTGCATTTGTACACTCAGTAGACAAAAAATGCAACAACATTGTTTTAAAATGAGAAAATGTAGCAAAACTCATAAGTATTTTGTATCATTATATGAATTGTAATTTGCTGGTTTATGAGCATAAAAATATCTAGACTTTATAAAATCATATTTGTACACATTCAATTGCCACCTAAATAATATGTGTAAATAAAAGAAGAAAGAAAGCAATTTATATTCAGTAAACCAGTGTTAAAAGGAACACTTAAAATCTCATTAGGAAAACAAATGACTTGAAATGTCAGCAAATATAAACAGACAGATCATAGCTGCAAATAAATCAAGTGGGCTAATAGTGGTTGGTTGCCAGGAGTCACAACAGTATATATAATTAGCAATTTGGAAAAAAAAATTCACCAGCTGAGGAAACTCCAAATTTACCCAAACAAATTCAGTCTTGATAAAGTATAATCAGTTGCATCGTAAGGGGCAAAACACATATCTTTAATTCTATAATCCTAAGGAAAGAAACTTAATTATAGCTATTAAAAATTTGTGGGCTATTGAACCAAACAGGGTAATGGACTTGGTGTTTTGTCTGCATGATAAACTGGCATGTCAGTTTATTGACTTGGAAATATCTCTGAGAAACCTAAACAGATTTAGTATTTAAGAAATTGTATACGTCAAAAGGGGACAAAGTACCAGCACTAATTTCTAAGGAAAACATACCAGAAATTTTAAAAGTATTGTTAGAGAGAGAGAAAAAAGCCCTAAAAGGATTTTTTTTTCATAATTGGAAGGGAATGGCCTGTGGTTAAAAAACTACCTAGATGAATCTTTTGGGGAATAAAGCATAAAACACTGAGACCATGGTTAGAAGCAGACAGGTCTGAGAGAAAGCTCAACTATTCTGCAAGATCAGTTGACAAGATTTGAGAATTCGGAGGACAGAGAGAAATGGGAGGTGCATATCAAGCAATGCATCTGACCTTAACGGAGCAACCAGGAAGAGACTTACCAAGCACATCACCAAAGGAAGGTCATACATATTATTTTCAGTATTTTTCACTGCTTGGATGCAAAACCCTTTTATTGCTCCAAACTTTCATTCTTATTAGGCATATACTTTAATGTCTTGAGTAATGGCAATATAATAATAAAGGGGTGAGGGAAAATTTATCTGGGTCAGCTTGGGGCAGAAAAGCAGTAGAATGTGAATATCACTTCCTAACACTACAAGGATATATACAACGCTTTAAAAATAACTTTGCTTTTAAAATAAAAGGCTGTGTTTCCCCATAATATTTTATTATTCTTCCAAAATGATCTGTGTCAGGTAACTGCATGAGCGTCATTCAATGTCAAAAGTGGGAAGTGCGTTAGCCTCTTCTCCTTTTCTCATATGCATAATTCGATAAGTGACATTCTACATCTTATTTTCTAACAGTTTCTGAAATTCATGTGCTTTGCTTCCTCTACAATATCCCTATTTTAACTATTTTGTCATATTTTTATGGATTAATGAAACGACTTTCAAAATGGTTTGCGTACAGCCTACACAGTCTGCATAGAAGTTTGCCTACATAGTCGTCTCAAGTCCACACTCAGTTACTGCCAAGCGATTTCTTTTTTGCCTGGATGGCTGACCAACACAGTCTTCTGCTTAGAATCCTTTAGGGACTTATAATTACAACTGTATTTTTTATGCAGGTCTAGGATTTACTACTAGTGGAGAGAGAAGTCTATGCATGCAAATATTTCATTTCTCTTCGGGTTTTAGTATAAATTAAAAAAAATAATCTTTTAGATTGTGATCTTAGGGGTTGTAGTACTTTTGTGTGAATGGTAAGTCAGTAAAAAGGTAGATTTAGGACATATTCTTTCCCATGATGTTTTGTTCATAGAATTCCTCCCTCCTTTTTTTTTTTTTTTGTTTATACCCAATTAACATCTCATAGAATCCTACTTAGAGCAATATTGTAAAAACATGCCCTGGTATAGGGTATAAATTCAAAGTTACTTAGAATTATATAAAAGTTCATAATATTGCCTTTGGCTAAAAATCCAATTATATCTCTCTTTACTTGTGACCTTGTAATTTACGTTTTAGTAATGAAAAATGTGTTTAATTCTATGCAAAAAAAAGAATGCTTATGATGTGTCATGAACTCTACACCATAAAAACTCTTCTCTTTCCTTCTTCTGCCTCTTTTTCTTATTAAACAAGCTTAGCTCTGTCAATTGGACTTTCTACAAGGAAAACCCATTGTGTATTCGTGCAATCCTACAGGGCTGTCATGAGCCACATGTAACTACTGAGCCTTTGAAGGATGGCGATTATACTTCAGGGACAGAGATTTTTTTAATTTTATTTTACTTACTATGAATACGGAATTAAAAAGTCTCATGTGTCTAGTGGCTCCTCATTAGTGAAGTTCAAGCTGTTTCATTGAGTGTTACTGACGACGTCTCCTCTGACGAGCTCCACCAGCGTCCAAGGTGAAGATGAAACTTCTCTCCAAACTTTGCTCTTGCCTCTGTGTCTAACCACTTCCTTCTGCATTCTCTTTAGTCCTCCAGTCTCCGTTATCATTTTTATTTATTTTTTTTCAATTTTTTTTTTGAAATCCTTTCCTTTCTGAGGAGAAAGGGCTTTAATTCTTAGCCTTCTTGAGCCTTAGTTGCTTCAGATTTTGGCTTGCTGGAGATGGAGCACTTACTCAACTGAGGCTCTGCTGCGCTTGACAGGGGAGTAAAAAGATGGCCAGTGCTGATGCCCCCTCAGTGGTCACTGGGGCTGATTTCCTCACTTGTTAATGTGAGGAAAATACTCAACCTCTTATCTCAACACCATTTTAACAAAAAAATATTTTTTTTCCTATACAATACACTTTAGTTTCATCTTGGACTTTCTTATATTTAAAAAATACCCTGGAATTATTATGATTAGTAGCACTTGACATTTGGCTTACTTTGAGCTAGTCTACCATTAATTCCAGGAGCTCTATCTTGGCAAAGGGCACAGATGGCACCTTTGCTGCTTAAATTCCTTGTTGATTGAAGTATTTGTGCACGGAAGAGTGAGTGTTTAAGTGGGAGAGGTGTCTGGTTCCTTCCATTACATAAACTCAATGCTACTTTAGAAAGAAATGCAATTGAGACTCAAAATAGTGCTTAGAATTAATGTTGGATTAAAATCAAGTCACTGGAGGCAAAATGAAAAGGAGAGTATTTAATTCTTAAACTCTTATGTTGGGTACAGGACAGGAAATGGTCATTACAATATGTTATGAAGTAAAAACGAGAGAAAAGTTTCTAAACAGAAGAAAACCATTGTATAACATCTTACACAAAGTACACTTACCAATATTTGAAATATCACTTTTTATTTTTATTTTTTTGGTTATTATCTCCTCCACAAAGTTAGAAGCACCATGAAAGCACTTTTCCCTCTTGTTAGCTTCTATGTAATACATGCCCACAATAGTGCATTTATGCTATGAATGAAGAGTAACCTCAAGTCTTCAGTGTACAGAAAATATTATTAATGAGCAAGTAACTCCTAGAATTATGTGATTTAAAAAACCTCAAACTCGACTAATCTATAACAATTGTTATTGGAATTATATACATCTGATACATGCTTATGCACACACACACATATATTCTTGCCTTTAAACAAATTATGCAAATAAAACAAATTTAAAGATATTTTATTTTGATACATATATAGGAAAACATTTATGCTTGAATGTGAACTTTCTGGAGATTGAAAAAATAGTATCAGTATTTAGGAGAAAACCATTATGTAACAGCTCAGAAACTGTGCTTCACCTCTAATACCAAAAATAAAATGTGCTTGGTGGGGAAAAATGCAGGATTTTGAGTGTAGGATCTATGTCCAAATATCTGTGATTTGACAGCATACAAAATCACTGAGGCAAGCAAATATTCAATCAATGATTTCTAAGCTGGTGACAGTAACAATAATTGAGAACTAGACTTAGAGTCAGAAAACCCAGAGCCCTTCCCAGCTGTGCTGTTCCAGTGGTATTATGTTGTGGGCAAAACACTTTGTCCTTCATGTTTATACTTCTTTGTAATAAAGGATCCCTTCTTCTCTAAAAAGTCTTTACTTTATTATGTTGGCATGGTGGTTTGTTGTGATTCTTACAGCACTCCTGAGGAGACAAAGTGGAAGTTGTTATAGTGTTATGAAAATTTGCTTAGACTGTGATCAGAAGTTCTAAATTCCAACCTCACTCTTGTACTGCTATATGACCTTTTAAAGTCACTTAAACTGTTCCACAATTTCCTCTCATTTAGAATTGTATCTATTATTCCCTGTTACACTGATAGTCTGTGATTAGGCAACAGTCTGATTCAGAAGCACACAGGGCTGGTGAGCATACTGTATCACCAAACACTTAAGACCATCTAGTTGGCGATAGAATATTCTGTAAAAGTGAATAAATGATGCAGAACACTATTGTGTGCATTCTAAAATGCTTGTGAAATTACTTTGCTATTCCTTTTTCTGATGAGGGCAACACATCACAGTTTATTTAGCAAAAGGTACCTGATATTGAGGAATTTCAGTTCTGCAGAAGGTTATGTGTTTTCTAAGAATCTCTTCAGAATGAGAGTGATTACTGCGCCAAATCGGAGCTCAGTCAGGGATTTACAGCAGCTGAGAACCTCCAATATTCTGATATTACTTGTAATCTAATCTAAGAGCCTCATCTCTATCCACTAGGGTTTCAGAAGATTAAGTCTTAATGATATGAATTATATTATGTAAGTTTCTAAAAAGATATGACATTTTGAAGAGTAATTTCAGTGTCAAGTTAATTGCTGTTTCAATCTTACACATTTCAGGCAATTAAATTTAATTTTTAAAGACCTGTTTCCTGGGTCACTTTATATATAATGTCAAAATTTTTGTAAACTGGACTTAAAGTTGAGTTTTACTTCTAAACAAAATTGGCGAGAAATAGTTTATTCTGTGAATAAACAAAGTAGAAAATGGAATAAATTTTCTCAGAATTCTTGTCTGGCATATTTACTATAAACTGAAGTAAATTGTAGATGTACCTACCACTGCCTCTCCTGAAACAAAACAAAAGAAGAAATTTCTATATCTGTTTTATTCTTCCTTTTCCCCCATAAAATATAATGGTCATATTTCTTTGTCTGCTCTCAATATAAGTTATAGACACATAATAGAATCAATATAATTTTCCAGGCATTCTTATAATCCCATTATTGAATTCTGTCTACTCAAGTGTTCTGTAGAGTAGGAAAAGCCAGTAATTACTACTGTCATTAATTATTACTTGTTGTCCTAAAAATAGGAAGTAAGAACCTGAAATTTATTTGGTGTAGGTTAAAAACTGTTAGGACTGAATTGGTCTGTTGGCTTACATAGGAGCTGCTGTGTTGGAAAAATATGCTAGAAAAATGTTGGAATTGGAAGAATGCACTCAACCTGCCTCATGGCTACTAAACACATATTGAGATTACAAGGAATAAGCAAAGTAGACAAAAGCCCTGACTTGTGAATATTATATTTATAATTATTGGAAGCCTAATCTTATAAAAGAACAATGAATGAAATGGATACAATTGACTTTATTTGATGAGAATTGTTTTCAGCTGGTATGCTTATGAAAATAATACAATCTCTCACAGTAAATATATTAAAATAAGGTAGAACAAGACCCAGTGTATATATCATCCAACTACATAGGCCCATTCTTTATGCACACCAATAAATTATTTTAAAGAAAAACTCAGGTATATCATTTGATTGAAAAATATTTCAGTACATATCTCTAAATTATAAGAACACTTAAAAATTAGAACACTAACACTGCTTTAAAATTTGACTATAATTGCATCAAACATCCAGTGTTCAAATTTCCTTCTAATAATTTTAAGATGTTTATTAAAATCCAAAAATTTTCATACATTGCAAGTGGTTGATAGTTTTCTTCTTTTACTCTTTGACCTTTTTTGCTCTTTCTGTCTCTGTTACTCCCTGTTCCTGTCTTTCTCTGTCTCTCTGCCCCTGTTTCTCTCTTGATATGAATAAAAAGAAAATACAACACTCAAAAAGTTGGATGTAGCAAAGGCAGTGATCAGAGGGAACATTATAGAACTAAATACCTACATTAAAAAAGTATAAAGATCTCAAATCAACAACCTAACTTTGTACCTTCAGGAACCAGAGAAAGAATAAAAATAAATAAACCAAATCTGGCAGAAGGAGTAAAATGTATAGGTTAGAGTGGAGTTAAGTGAAATAGGGAATAAAAACATAACAAGGAGAATAAGTGAAAACAGATGTTGGTTCTTTGAAAAGGTGAACAAAAAATTAACAAACCTCTAACTGGATTGATGAAAAAAGAAGGTAAAAATAAGTAAAATCAGTAATGAAAGGATGAACATTACTGTTGACATTACAGAAATTTTAAAAGATTTTAAGAAAGTACTAAGAACACTTGTATCTAAAAAAATTAGACAACTGAGATTAAATGGAAAATTAGTGTGTTCCTAGCAACACACAAATTATCAAAACTGCCTCAAGAAGAAATGGAAAATATGAAAAGATTTTAAGAAGATACTGAATCAATAATAAAATACCAAAAAAAGAAAAGTCCAGGAACAGATCCTTTCACTTATCTATTATTTGTACTCCATCTATCCCAAGCATAAATTAATTTAACATTTATAGGACTTTTCTGAAAAGTACAAAAAACAGTAAACATGAAGCAAATTTTAAAAAAGAATCTCATCGTTATCCCCAACATTCTACCTTAAATTGACATGTGATATTTCTTTCAAGGTAAAGCAGATGGATGACTTACTCACTAAAACCTGATGAGGGTCACCAACTTTCCAGCATGTGATATGTATGTTCTTACCACTCACTACCTTGCAAATTCTATAAACCACGTTCATAGTTCAGGTATTGTTCCTGTAGAGTAACATCTTTTGTACCATATTGTATTCCTGTGTGGATAATGTTTGGTTATAACCAATAGAAAGATAAAAGTTTATTTCACTCAAGCAAGAATAATTACATGTAGGCAGCAAAGTTGGCCATGAAACAGACTTCTTCCCATTCCTTCTCTACCACATCCATTATAGCTCATATCTTTCTGGTACAATATGAAACTGAAGCTATCATATTGGCTAATTCCAAAGATTGGGGTAGAAGATAGAAAAATGCATGTGAGCACCATGTAGAAAATTCCTCAGGATGGGTTGTTACCTTATTTAACTATAAGGTAGTTAACTATAAGGTAGCTTTGTCCTCGGGTCTTATGCTGCTCCTCAATTCAAAGATGAGAATCATATCTTTTATTCCAGTTGGCCTTGATGTCAACAAAAATTTAGAGGTGCTATGTAAAGAAAAAGCCATAAGAGAGACAGCTAGCAGTCTCTGCATGGACTATTTTATAGTTCTTTGAGTCTCCCAGCATTTTACAATCATTTTAACAATTACTGGGATAACCTTTACATGATGTTAGGAGGCTGTAAAGGGGGCATAACCTTTCTGACTTTTTGCTACTTGAAATTTTTTTTGTAACTTTTACCCACCATTGTACCTTCTTTCTTATGATATTTCATGGGTCTGACCTCAAATTAGGAAGAATGATAAAAAATGGTCTTGATTACTCAGCTGGCAGATATTAAAGGCAGATGTAATATGGATTGAGAAAAATGAATCCTGCATGAAAAAAAGGAGACCACATTACCTGGCTAATTCTATGCCGATGTGATGATGATTTTAGTCTGTCAGATTTTACTTTTAAATCATTAAAAACATGTGCCTATGTTTTAGAACCATTTTTACTTATGATTCAAGTTGTGCTTTCTTTATTCAATGCCCCCCAAATCCTGCCTCCAAATAGTATCTAAAAAAGTTCTTTTACTATTGAAGACCATGAAATCTTTAGAACTTCACAGAGTGGTTCCATTGGGATGTTTCTTCTTGGCATTTCTGTTATATTGATGCATTTTTCCAAGTCTCTGTCACTGAGAAAATTTAGTCCAGAATTTTGGAAAATAGGGAAAAGTATTATAATTCTTCTGCAGGAGTTGAAGCTTAACAATTAAAACACAGAAGTTATTGGACCAAGGAATTCACTGACATCTAGTAGAAAGCAAAACAGGAAGGCTGACAGGCAAAGCTGAAGATGCAGGTCGACCTTTCTAGAAGGAAGCTGGAAGGGAACACATTATGGATAAGCAGTCACCAAGAATAATATCAAAGTAAAAATTATGCTTTTAAAAATATTTATGGTTATATCATAGAAGAAAAGGCAATTTTCCATATATATATATACATGTATTATTGTGCATCATTGAAAAATGAATAAATAATTTAATTACAAAACTACTGAAGGATATGAAGACTTTAGGAAATGGAAACATAAGTGGATCTGCAGTATATAAAAAAGATGCTTATGATCATTCCTTATACAACAAAATTGAAATAAAAACTATAGCGAGATATGGTTCTTTCAAAAACTGAGTGATCAACAAACACTGGAAAATTTAGTTAACAGCTAATAAATTTTAACCTGATTGAAAATAGCAAATCTCTCCTTGGCCACTCTTTACACATTCATTCAAAAAGACAAATTTACTCCAAATCACTTATTAATATCTAGCATGCTATACATTTTACTTATATTTTAAATAAACTACACACACCGAGAATCTCACAATTACAAGAATCTCACAACCGAGAATCTCATATAAACACAGTTCTTTCAACTTCAAGGCTTAACCTTTTCCTGAATCATCCAAAACATTCTCTGAGACCAGCAGAAAGAGGCCGTTGCTTCTTTCCTTGCTCCACTTCGTTTGTTTTCCTGTTCACCTGCATCCTCAACTCATCTTTCTCCTTTTTCTTTCCCAGGTCTGCCTGGCACAAAACTCCTGCAACCATGAAGAAGACAGACATATAATATAAAAGATATTGAAGGAAATCAGCTCACTGTTGTTGTAAAGAGTTAAATTCTAAAATTGTTTGTGTTGAGGTGGGACGTGGACCTTCACCTCCTTTTGTCAGTGGTTTATAGGGTAAAATAATTTTATCAGGGGAGGAAGAAGATAGATGGCAGTTGTGGTGAGCTTTGTATAACCTCCACTGCACCCCAATAACTTATAAAATGTAAGATTAATTCAGAAACAATATTTTAGGGATTTTCCTGTCATAAAAGCAATAATAACTTGGAGCATTTCAATGATCACCAAGTTGTGGTAGGAAAAAATATGACTACTGTGTGTGTATAAACCATGACCCTTCAGAACAGTTATTTTCCTTCTAAATGAACAATAATATGAACTATAAATTAAAACCAAATGGTTTGAAGTGAAGGCTTTGCCAATTTATATGATCAGGGATTTTCTATTATTATTTAACATAAATCTTCATTGATTTTAGATTAGTTAGAAATATTAGTTAGTTAATTTATTTTTCTAACTAATTAGTTAGAAAATTTTAATTTTAGAGGAAATGACCAGAAATGTCAGCAAATACTATGAGGAAAAAAATGAGATTGGCATAGGGGGATTTTAAATGTAACTATTTCACATAAATTGGTCAGGATAGACAATACTGTGGCCTTTTATCTGATTATGAAATAATTGGTGGAAGACCCACCATATTACAAGAATTCAAGATTGTTAACTTTTATTACTATTTAAGGGATTATTCAACTGGAAAAGTGTTTAAGGGCTTTTGAAATTGATGTAATACATATATTTACAGGTTAAAAATGAAGCCTTTTAAATGACAGCATTTTTTAAATTAAAGTACCATTGATATACAATCTTATGTTGGTTTCAATTATACAACACAGTGGTTCAACAGTTACTCATATTAAACCTTCACCCCTTTACTTTTTTGTTTTAATTCTTTATAGGAGATGGTAAATGAAGTAGAAATTAGAGAACAGTAAATGTAAAGGAGAAATTGTGGAATATGGCAAAAATGAATAAATTATGGGATGTATGGGAAGTAGTTCATGTGTAAATGGTAAGGTTTCCTTTCAAATCAAGTATTTTTTTTGCATTCCTCCTCTCTGTCAACTCTTTCTAGATGCTATATCTGTTCTATTTCCAAAATTTCAAAACAAATACCTCAAATTGAAATCTAATGTCAAAAGAGGATTAACTTGCAAAGGAAAATATATACGGCCTCTGTTTGGTGATAGCTTTCTGTCCTTAGAGTGGAACATATGGATATAGAATGGGACACTACATCCTAGAGATCTTTCAAAAATAACCATTTTTAATCTTTGTAATTTATATATCATGACAGGTCCAGAAGGCTCGATTTTACCATACCACACTCAATGACTTCATTCAGCTAAAACTCACCTTTCATTTTTCAACCTCAAATATTAACATTTTCTTTTTGGTAAGAAAAGCATTATCATGGGTGTTTTATTATTGTAAAAGACTATCAAAGCAATGTAGCCCATTAAATTATGGAACACCATTAAAAAAGAGCATTACATTGTCAGTCTCAGTACTGTGTATGCATTCTTGGATACCGAGAAATCTTTTCTGTTTCATTTGTGTTTCTTTCATTGCACTGTTTCATACTAGAGCACAATACAGGGTTAACAGTTTTTAAAGTAACTCCTAATTTTGTGCACATCTCTGCCATATTATTACAATCTGCATTTTGTTTAAGGTTTAATTTTAAAAATAATTGCCTCTTATTAAAATCCCCCACATTATATTATTGCTGGTCATGCAGAAAATTACTTTGCTGGAGGAAACACAACCATCCAATATAATCTTTTCTCTTATAGCAGAGAAGATAACTGGATTAATCAAAAGTCAGAATCTTAGAAGTAGAGTACTTTGTTGGCTAAACTATGCCTGTCATTTATAGATGGTAAATAATAGAGCTTCTGTGATGCTAGTTAGTCATGTGCAACTAGTCATCAGAATACTGAATTTTTTTCAAATATTAAAATGTATTGATTATCCACTGTATATCAGGAGAAGCTGGATTAGCCCTAAAAACTAGTTGCCTTGATAAGACATTATCATATAACCATGCCCACTAAGGTAACTTTCTCCTCAGCACACCTGATACTATTTTGTAAATGTCAAACAGCATTTGATAAGGTAGAAAAGAACTTTTATACTGTGAATTGTTAGGTGATTGGGACTTCTAATACTAATGGATCCATATACTGCTCTGTGGCTTGACTCCTCAGTGGTTCTCTTTGTATTTGTTAGTATTAGTGATTTTAAATGTAGTTTTTTAGAGCAATGCCTATAGTAACTTTTAGGGATCCAATAAAAGAGAATTTTACAAAGTCTAATTTGAAAGTGTTTAGGCGTATGTTATTACACAAAATTTTATTTTTGTTTTTATTTTTATTTTATTTTGGTATCATTAATCTACAATTATATGAAGGACATTATGTTTACTAGGCTCCCCCCTTCACCAAGTCCCCCCCACATCCCCGTTCACAGTCAATGTCCATCAACATAGTAAGATCCTGTAAAATCACTTCTTGTCTTCTCTGTGTTGCACAGCCCTCCCCGTGCCCCACACACACTATACATGCTAATCATAATGCCCCCTTTCTTTCTTTTCCCGCCCTTATCCCTCCCTTCCCACCAGTCCTCCCCAGTCCCTTTCCCTTTGGTAACTGTTAGTCCAATCTTGGGTTCTGTGCTTCTGCTGCTGTTTTGTTCCTTCAGTTTCTTTTGTTCTTATACTCCACATATGAGTGAAATCACTTGGTACTTGTCTTTCTCCGCCTGGCTTATTTCATTGAGCATAATAGCCTCTAGCTCCATCCATGTTGTTGCAAATGGTAGGATCTGTTTTTTTCTTATAGCTGAGTAATATTCCATTGTGTATATGTACCACATCTTCTTTATCCATTCATCTACTGATGGACATTTAGGTTGCTTCCATATCTTGGCTATTGCAAATAGTGCAGCAATAAACATAGGGGTGCATCTGTCTTTTTCAAACTGGAATGCTGCATTCTTGTGGTAAATTCCTAGAAGTGGAATTCCTGGGTCAAATGGTACTTCTGTTTTGAGCATTTTGAGGAACCTCCATACTGCTTTCCACAATGGTTGAACTAATTTACATTCCCACCAGCAGTGTAGGAGGGTTCCCCTTTCTCCACAACCTCGCCAACATTTGCTGTTGTTTGTCTTTTGGATGGTAGCCGTCCTTACTGGTATGAGATGATATCTCATTGTGGTTTTAATTTGCATTTCACTGATGACAAGTGATGTGGAGCATCTTTTCATGTGTCTGTTGGCCATCTGAATTTCTTCTTTAGAACACTGTCTATTCAGCTCCTCTGCCCATTTTTTAATTGAATTATTTGCTTTCTGTTTGTTGAGGTATGGGAGCTCTATATATATTTTGGATGTCAACCCTTTATCGGATCTGTCATTTACGAATTTTTTCTCCCATACTGTAGGATACCTTTTTGTTCTATTGATGGTGTACTTTGCTGTACAGAAGCTTTTCAACTTGATATAGTCCCATTTGTTCATTTTTGCATTTGTTTCCCTTGCCCGGGGAGATATGTTCAAGAAGAGGTCACTCATGTTTATGTCTAAGAGATTTTTGCCTATATTTTTTCCTAAGACTTTTATGGTTTCATGACTTACATTCAAGTCTTTGATCCATTTCGAATTTACTTTTGTGTATGGGGTTAGACAGTGATCCAGTTTCATTCTCTTACATGTAGCTGTCCAGTTTTGCCAGCACCCTCTGTTGAAGAGACTGTCATTTCCCCATTGTATGTCCATGGCTCCTTTATCGAATATTAGTTGACCATATATGTTTGGGATAATGTCTGGAGTCTCTAATCTGTTCCATTGGTCTGTGGCTCTGTTCTTGTGTTAGTACCAAATTGTCTTGATTACTGTGACTTTGTAGTAGAGCTTGAAGTTTGGGAGTGAGATCCCCCCCACTTTATTCTTCCTTCTCAGGATTGCTTTAGCTATTCGGGGTCTTTGGTGTTTCCATATGAATTTTTGAACTATTCGTTCCAGTTCATTGAAGAATGCTGTTGGTAGTTTGATAGGGATTGCATCGAATCTGTATATTGCTTTGGGCAGGATGGCCATTTTGACGATATTAATTCTTCCTAGCCTGGAGCATGGGATTAGTTTTCATTTCTTAGTGACCTCTTTAATTTCTCTTAAGAGTGTCTTATAGTTTTCAGGGTATAGGTTTTTCACTTCCTTGGTTAGGTTTATTCCTAGGTATTTTATTCTTTTTTATGCTATTGTGAATCTAATTGTCTTTCTGATTTCTCTTTCTATTAGTTTATTGTTAGTGTATAGGAAAGCCACAGATTTCTGTGTGTTAATTTTGTATCTTGCAACTTTGCTGAATTCGATATTAGCTCTAGTAGTTTCAGAGTGGAGTCTTTAGGGTTTTTTATGTACAATATCATGTCATCTGAAAATAGTGATAGTTTAACTTCTTCTTTACCAATCTGGATTCCTTGTATTTCTTTGTTTTGTCTAATTGCCATGGCTAGGACCTCCATTACTATGTTGGAAAACATTGGGGATAGTGGGCATCCCTGCCTTGTTCCTGATCACAGAGGAAAAGCTTTCAGCTTTTCTCTGTTCAGTATGATGTTGGCTGTGGGTTTATCATATATGGCCTTTATTATGTTGAGGTACTTGCCCTCTATACCCATTTTGTTGAGAGTTTTTATCATGAATGGATGTTGAATTTTATCAAATGCTTTTCAGCATCTATGGAGATGATCATATGGTTTTTGTCTTTTTGTTGATATGGTGGATGATGTTGATGGATTTTCGAATGTTGTACCATCCTTGCATCCCTGGAATTAATCCCACTTGTTCATGGTGTATGATCCTTTTGATGTCTTTTTGAATTTGGTTTGCTAATATTTTGTTGAGTATTTTTGCGTCTACGTTCATCAGGGATATTGGTCTGTACTTTTCTTTTTTGGTGGGGTCTTTGCCTGGTTTTGGTATTAGGGTGATGTTGGCTTCATAGAATGAGTTTGGGAGTATTCCCTCCTCTTCTATTTTTTGGAAAACTTTAAGGAGAATGGGTATTACGTCTTCTCTGTATGTCTGATAAAATTCCGAGGTAAATCCATCTGGCCCCGGGTGTTTTGTTCTTGGGTAGTTTTTTGATTACTGCTTCAATTTCATTGCTGGTAATTGGTCTGTTTAGATTTTCTGTTTTTACATGAAATTTTAGATATGAAGGAACTTTAAATGATTTTATGTTATAGAGGAAGAAAATAAAATACAGAGGGACAACATTACTTATGTAGGGAAAACACCATTACTCAAGGTGTTAGAATGAACTTGTATCAACCATGCTCATTAGAACATGCACTGAACTACCCAAGCTTATATAGGATAGTCCTAAATTGAATCACTTAGTATATTAGGTAATTATAGTAGTGACTGTTTAAATATTTACACATAACACACTTAAGGAAAAAATCACAAATGTCAAGTGTACACACCAAATGAAGACACCTGATAACCACCACCTTGTTTGAAAGTAGAGTGGCACTATCAACTAGCATTCCAAAGCCCTCTCATTTTCCTTTCTGATCACTAACCCCTCTTCTCTACAAAGAATATGACTGTATTAATATCAAAGGCTATGAACTAATGTTATATGTACAGCGTGTGTTTTTTATGCCTTGCATAATTTGCTCAAAATTATGTGTAGGTTTCATTGATGACTAAGTGTTCATCCAGTTTTAAAACTGTTTAATAATCAACAGGGCTTAAAGATGGCAGCATGAGAGGTGAGACAGAAATCACCACCCAAAACTATAGACAATATGAAAGTAAAGCATATACAACTAATCTTCAAAGAGCAATAGGAAATAAGGCTGCAACAGACTGCCTACATCTTGGGAAAAGAGCAGACCTCACAGAAATGAGAAAAGTACCAAAGCCATGATACAGCAGGAACCAAGCCCTTCCCCCACACGGGAGGGAGGAAGAGAAAAGGGCAGAGTGGAGGCCTAAGATGGCTTAAAATGCAGCCCTGGAGATCTGCTTTGGGAGCTTGAACCTACATTCCATGATGCTGTGGAGATTAGTGGTTGGAAAGCTAAGACAGGCACAATACTTGGAGAGACTGAGATTTCAGCTCCTCTGGAGAACTGGTACCCACAACAATTCGCTGTGGGACAAAAGAAAGGAAGCCTCTTTAAAAGATTTCCCAGCAGGGAGAGGGCTGCTAAAAGGGCAAGTATTGCACGGAGCTTGCTGCTCAGGAGAAAGGACAGGTGGACAAAATTGTCCAAGCACACTCAGTCCAGCAGGTTGGGAACTTTCAGGAGTTTAAGGTGCTCAATCCCCCTGGCTGGCAAGGCAGCCTGAGGACCCCCACCACAATACACAGCCTGCTGCTCCTTCCTCCCAGTCAGTATCAGCTTGCAAACCTGCTGTCCCCACCAGGACAGCCAAAGAGCAGTCCCACCTGTGGCAGTTACAAGAGCATAGAATAGAGGCTCCTCCTTGCATGCTTGGCCAACTGGTCCTGGCATTGGAGGCTGGCACTGCAGCCTGGAAGCAGGAAATAGCTCTTTCCTCCCAGCAGGCACCAGCGCCACTCACCTGCAACCCCCACCATGACTCTAGGGGCTCAGCATCTCCAGAGAGTAGAGCTTCTGGGCACTAGAAGGCACTGCCTAAACCAAGTTATTATTAGAAATATGAAATGTCAGAAGAACCTGGTACAAACCAAAAGCCCACCAACACCAGAAAGAGGGAAAAGTGAAACTGAACACAGCAATCTTCCTGAAAAATATCTCAAAATAAAAATCATAAACATGCTCACAGAGCTACAGAAAAATATTCAAGACCACAGAGACAAATTCAAAAAAGAGATAGAAACTTTGAAAAAATACAGTATCCAAAAGGAAAGATTTAATAAAGGGATTTAAAAGAAGGTTAGATGAAGTAGAGGAGATGGTAAATGAAATAGAAATTAGAGAACAGGAGTACAAAGAAGCTGAGGCAGAGAGAGAGAGAGAAAAGGATGTCTAGGAATGAAAGAATATTAAGAAAACTGTGTGACCAATCCAAATGGAAGCAACAATTACATGATGGGAGTGGCAGAAGAAGAGAGAAAAAAATGGACAGAAAGTTGGAAGAAATCCTTGCTGAATACTTCCCCAAGCTAGGGAAGGAAATAGTCTCTCAGGTCACAGAAATGCAGATATCTCCCAACACAAGGGATGTTAAGAAGATAACACCAAGACATAAAATAATTAAAATTTCATAAATCAAGGACAAGGACAGAGTACTAAAAGCAGTGAGAAAGAGGAAGAAAGCCCATCAGGCAATCAGTAGACTTTTCAGCAAAAATCTTACAGGCCAGAAGGGAGTGGCATGACATATTTAATGCAATGAAACAGAAGGGCCTGGAACCAAGAATAATCTACAAGGAAAATTATAATTTAAATTTAAAGTAGGGATTAAATAATTTTCAGATGAGCAAACATTGAGGGAATTTACTCCCACAAACCATCTCTATAGTGCATTTTTGAGGGACTGCTCAAGATGGAAGTGCTCCTAAGGTGAAATAGCTGTCAACAGAGAAAATAAAAGAACAGTAAAATAAATAGAATAATTAATTACTAAGCAAATGCAAAATTAAATCAACTACCCTCACTGTCAATTAAGAGATACTAAAAGAGTTCAGAATGTGACATCTAATATATAAATAATGGAGGAAGAAGAAAAAGAAGGAAAGAAGAGAACCTATAGATTGTCTTTGTAATAGCATACTAAGTGAGTCAAGTTAGACAAATAGATAGTAAAGAAGCTGCCCTTGAACCTTTGGTAACCACAAATCTAAAGCCTGTAATGGCAAAAAATATATGTCTATCAATAATCACCCTAAATGTAAATGGTCTGAATGCACCAATCAAAAGACATAGAGTTAACTGAATAGATAGAAAACAAGACCAGTCTATATGCTGCCTACAAGAGATTTGCTTCAAACCCAAAGCCGTACACAGTCTAAAAGTGAAGGGATGGAAAAAGATATTTCATGTGAACAATAGGGAGAAAAAAGCAGGAGTTAAAATACTTGTATCAGATAAAATAGATTTTAAAACAAAGAAAGTAACAAGAGAAAAAGAAGGACATTACATAATGATAAAGGCGTGAGATCAACAAGAGGATATTCCATTATAAATATATATGCACCCAACATAGGAGCACCTACACATGTGAAACACATACTAACAAAATTAAAGGAGGAAATAGAATGCAATAAATTCATTTTAGGAGACTTCAACACACCACTCACTCCAAAGAATGGATCAAGCAGACAGAAAATAAGTAAGGAGACAGAGGCATTGAACAACACATTAGAAAATATGGATCTAACAGACATCTACGGAACACTCCACTCAAAGCAGCAGGACACACATTCTTCTCAAGTGGACATGGAAAGTTTTCAAGAATAGATCATATAGTAGGCCACAAAAAGAGCCTAAATAAATTCAGAATGATTGAAATTTTGCCAACCAGCTTCTCAGAAAAAAAGGTATGAAACTAGAAATAGAATATGCAACTAAAACAAAAAAGCCCAAAAACACATGGAGGATTAATAACATGCCCCTAAATAATCAATGGATCAATGACCATATAAAAACAGCAATCGAGCAATATATGGATAAAAATGACAATAACTCAACAGTACAAAATCTGTGGGATACAGTGAAGGCCATGCTAAGAGGGAAGTATATTGCAATATAGGCTTACCTCAGGGAAGAACAATCCCATATGGACATTCTAAAGTCATAATTAATGAAACTACAAAAGAAGAACAAATGAGGCCCAAATTCAGTAGAAGGAGGGATATAATAAAGATCAGAGTATAAATAAATAAAATCGACAAAATAAAACAATAGGAAGAATCACTGAAAGCAGTAGCTGTGTCTTTGAGAAAATTAAAAATTAGATAAACCCCTAGCCAGACTTATCAAGAAAAAAAACAGAGTCCACACACATAAACAGAATCAGAAATGAGAAAGGAAGAATCACTACAGACACCACAGAAATGCAAAGAATTATTAGAGAATAACATGAAAAATATATACTAACAAATTGGAAAACCTAGAGGAAATGGACAACTTTCTAGAAAAATACAACCTTCTAAAGCTGATTCGAAAGAAACAGAAAATCTGAACAGACCAATTACCAGCAATTAAATTGAATTGATAATCAAAAACCTACTTAAGAACAAAACTCCTGTACCAGATGGCTTTGCTAATGAATTTTACCAAATATTTAGTGAAACTTAATACCAATCCTTCTTAAAATTTTCTAAGAAGTAAGAGTAGGGAATACTTTCAAACTCATTCTGTGAGGCCAGCACCATTCTAATACAAAATCCAGGTAAATAAACCACAAAAAATAAAATTAGAGACCAATATCCCTGATGAGCCTAGATGTAAAAATACTCAACAAACCATTAGCAAACCAAATTAAAAAGTACATCAAAAACATGATCCATCATGATCAAGTGGGACTTATTTAAGGGATAAAGGGATGGTAGAATATTAAAAAATCATCATCATCATCATCCACCACATCAACAAAAGGAAGAACAAAAATAACATGATACCTTAAAAGACACTGAAAAAGCATTTGATGAAATTCAACAGTCATTCATCATAAAACTCTCAACAAAATGGGTATAGGGCCATATATGACAAACTCACAGCCAACATCATACTTAAAAGTGAAAAGCTGAAAGCTTTTCCTTTAAGATCAAGAACAAGACAAATATGCCCACTCTCTCCATTTTTATTCAACATAGTTCTGGAGGTCCTATCAATGGCAATCAGACAATACAAAGAAATAAAAGGCATCCATACTGGTAAGGAAGAAGTTAAACTGTCCCTGTTTACAGATAACATGATATTGTACATAAAAATCCTAAAGAATTCACTCCAAAACTACTAGAAATAATAACTAAATTCAGCAAAGTTTCAGAATACAAAATCAGTACAAAGAAATCTGTTGCACTCATATACTAACAATGAAGTAGCAGAAAATCAGAGAAACTCCATTCAAAAATTGCATAAAAAGAATAAAATACCTAGGAATAAACCTAAACAAAGAGATGAATGACCTATTCCCTGAGAACTACAGGACAGTCATGAAAGAAATTAAAGAGGATACCAATAAATGGATATACATCCCATGCTCATGGGTAGGAAGAATTAATATTGTCAAAATGGCCATCCAGCCTAAAGCAATCTACAGATTCAATGCAATCCCTGTCAAAATACCAACAACATTCTTCAACAAACTAGAGCAAATAGTTCTAAAATTCATATGGGACCACAAAAGACCCCAAAAAGCTGAAGTAATACTGAGACGGAAGAACATAGTGGGGCAGATTACACTCCCTGACTTCAAACTCTACTATGAAGCCACAGTAAACAAGACAATTTGGTACTGGCACAAAAGCAGACCTATAGATCAATGTAACAGAATAGAGAGCCTGGATATAAACCTATTAATATATGGCCAGTTAATATACAATAAAGGAGCCATGGATATACAGTGGAGAAATGACATCCTCTTCAACAACTGGTGTTGGCAAAATTGGACACCTATATGTAAGAGAATGAAACTGGATTACAGTCTAACTCCATATACAAAAGAAAATTGGTAATGGACCAAAGACCTGAATTTAAGTCAGGAAAGCATAAAACTCTTAGAAGAAAACATAGGCAAAGATCTCTTGAATACATTTCCTCGGGCAAGGGAAACAAAAGCAAAAATGAACAAGTGGGACTATATCAAACTAAACATCTTCTTTACAGCAAGGGACACAATCAGCAGAACAAAAAGGCAACCTACAGTATGGGAAACTATATTCTTAAATGACATATTTGACAGGGGGTTAACATCTGAAATATATAAAGAACTCACAGGCTTCCACACCCAAAAAGCAAGTAACCCGATTAAAAAATGGGCAGAGACATGAACAGACACTTCTCCAAAGAAGAAATTCAGATGGCCAACAGGCACATGAAAACATGATCCACATGGAACAATAATTTCTGGCAAGGATACAGAGAAAGGGTAACCCTCCTACACTGGTGTTGGGAATGTAAGTTAGTTCAACCATTGTGGAAAGCAACATGGAGGTTCCTCAAAAAAGTAAAAACAGAAATACCATTTGATCCAGGAATTCCACTCCTAGGAATTTACCCAAAGAAAACAAGATCTCAGATTCAAAAAGACATATGCACCCCTATGTTTATCACAGTATTAGTTACAATAGCCAAGACATGGAAGCAACCTAACTGTCCACCAGTAGATGAATGGATAAAGAAGTGGTGGTACATATACACAATGGAATATTATTCAGCCATAAGAAAACAAATTCTACCATTGCAACAACATGGATGGAGCTGGAGGGTATTATGCACAGTGAAATAAGTCAGGTAGAGAAAGACAAGTACCAAATGATTTCCCTCATTTGTGGAGTATAACAATGAAGCAAAATTGAAGGAACAAAACAGCAGTAGGCTCACAGTCTCCAAGAAGAGACTAGCGGTTACCAAAGGGCAGTGGTTGTGGAGGGTGGGTGGGGAGAGAGTGAGAAGTGGTATAGGGGCATTATGATTGGCAAACATGGTGGAGGGGTTATAGGGAAGACCGTATAGCTAAGAGAAGACAAGTAGTGACTCTGTGGCATCTTACTATGCTGATGGAGAGTGACTGCAATGGACTGTGGGGGGAACTTGATAATATGGGTGAATGTAGTAATCACAATATTTTTCTTGTGAAACCTTCATAAGTGTATATCAATGATACCTTAATAAAAAAATTATATAATGATCATATAAAGTACTGTTGAACAATGCAGGGTTTCAGGGTGCCAACCACTGTGCATTTGAAAATCTGTATATAACTTTTCCCTCCCCCAAAACTTAAGTACTTATATAGCCTACTATTGACCAGAAGTCTCATCAATAAAATAAAAGTAGATTAACACATATTTTGCATGTATTATAGACCGTATTCTTACAATAAAATGAGCTAGAGAAAATGTTTTTTCAAATTGTCACAAACCTCCAAAAATTTTTCCAATATACTTAGTTTTTAAAAAACAGATGTATAAGGACTTGTGCAGTTCAAATTCGTGTTGGTCAAGGGCCAGCTGTATATCATAAAATATTCTTTGTGCTAGTAATGAATTATTTATTTCATTTAATTATTATGGGTAGTGTGACGATAAGTAAATTAATACAAATGTCTTGGTGTAATAATTATATATTTTAATTATATGCCAAGGTCTGAAATTTTGAGTCATAGGCAATTTTTATGTTCAGATTGTATAAAAAATGCCAAAATGTTTTTCCAACATAGTAATATTAATTTGCAGTCTGATCACAATGTATAAAAATTGTCTTTCCTCCAAATCTTTGCTAATCAGTGATATTGTTAGACTTTTTAATCACAGCCATTTCAGTGGCATATGTAATTATTAAGTTTCAATCTGATAAATTCACAGAGAACATTTACCAAGATAGACCACATTCTGGGCCATAAAACACACCCTTAACAAATTTTTAAAAAATCTGTCTTTTAATTGGCATATTTAGATAATTCACATTTAAAGTGATTATCAGTATAGTTGGGTTAATACCTACTGTGTTTGTAGCTTTTTTCTGTTCATTGCACTTGTTTTTATATTTCTTGTTTCTCCTTCCTTTGCTGCCTTCTGTGATCCTGAGGGTTAATCTGATTCCATTTTATCTTCTCTATTAGCATATTAATGATAATTTGTAAAAATTTTAGTGCTTGTCCATGTTTTTACAATACCCATGTTTAATAACATTTTATATAATTCCCTTTGTAGTATAGATATCTAATAATGAGTATATCCAATTCTCCCTCCTGTATCATGTAACATTGCTGTCATTCGTTTCATTTATCTGTCTGCTATAATTACCCAGTATATTGTTAATAGTATTACTTTTAAACAGTTATCATTTAGACCAATTAAGAATACAAATAAAACATTTTATTTTCTTATTTATTTTGTTAATTTCTACTTCTTTGCTTATGTAGAGTCAAGTAAGCAGATATCAAATTCTTTATTTCCCTGGATGTATCTGTATCCAGATTTGAGGGGAGTTGGTATGTTGTGACATCTTAGTTCTCTGATGGACCAAGTGAAGTTGATAACTTTTCAATTTATTCAAATTTTTCTTGTTATGATTGGAGTGACTTCCAAACTTTTTTACGTAACAGACTGAATCCAAAACTCTTCCGAAATTCCATTTTATATATTGGCCTTTTAGCCAACAGTTCACTATAGTCATTTAATAATGCTAATAACTTAGATTATTTTTGGATTTCTGCACATGCAACCCTGCATTTGTGAATAGCCACTGTCCTTTTTCCCATTTAGCATCTTTATGTCTTCTTTTCCTTTCTTTCCTGCCCCCACATTCTTTCATTATTCTGTTAGCTAGAATCTTTAGTCCAGTGCTTAACCTAATCAAAAGGGAAATTGGAAAATATTTTAACTGGATGCAAATAAAAACTTTGAAACTTCTGGGGTGCAGGCAAAGTAGTGGTTAGATGAAAATTCAGGGCTATAATTGCTAAAAGAAAAAAGGAAAAGGAATTGAAAACCAATTATATAGTGTCTACAATAAGAATCTAGAAAAAGAAGAGCTTATATAACAAGTAAAAGCAAGACAGTAAAGATTAGAGCAAGCATCCATTAAAGAGAAAGTTAACCCACAAAGGAAATCAATGTGGCCAAATGTGTCATTTTAAATGAATTATTAAATGCCATTAAAGATATAACTAGGTTGTAAGAAAAACTAATGAATATATAGACTCTACTACATATCTAACAAGCAGGGGATATGAAGAGAATATTATTGAACTTTATGTTACCAAGAACAGAACACTTAACTGAAATTGGTAATATCTTAAAAGATAAAAATGATCCAAACTGCTACAAGAAAGAGAAAACTAGAATAGTTCTAGTCTAGTAAAGGAACACAAATGTTAATTAAAAACCTTTCTATAAAGAAAGCCCCAAGTCTTGGTGGATGCACTGGTAAATTCAGTTAAATATTTAAGAAACGAATAATATAAATCCTATTTGAGAAAACAGAGGAAATGTTTTCTTACTTAAGGAGGCAAAAATTACCACAATACTAAAATCAGAAAAATTTCTAAAAAGCATGCATATTATTTCCATGTGAATATGTATCTATTTACATAGTGAAGGGATGAATGCAATGAAACATACATAGATACAAAACATAGATACAAAAATCTTTAGCAAACCATTAGCCAGTAGAAACTATAAATATATAAAGAATTCATATATTATGACCCAGTGATGTTTATCTCTGGAATGCAACATTGGTTTAATATTGAAACATTGATAGAGTTAATGCACTATTGTACTAGAAGGCCTACCATGTGCATTAAAACAAGGAAAATTGAAAGGCACATAAAAGTGAGGCAGCAAAACATTTTCATTTGACATAATTGATTACATAAAGAATCCTAAGGAACCTCAAAAACTGCTATTAATATAGGATTTTGTGGGTGTACGGGAATTACGGTCAACATACAATAATATATTGTATTTTATAATGTAGAAACAATTAGAATATGGATTAAAATACGATTTAAAACATAAATAATACAAGAACTACTTAAAGTTCACAGTACTAACATAACCTGTGTAATATCTCAAAACAAAACTCCAACGAGGACCTGAGCGAAATGAAAGAAAACACAAAAATGTAGCCATATACCATTTTCATTGAATGTATGTAAGAATATTGTTAAACTATCATTAATCTATAGATTTAACAAAATCTGGACCAAAATCCTGGTAGTTATTTATATAGATTTGCAAACTGGTTCAAAAATGTATTTGGAAATTCAAAGGCCTTAAAGAGCCAAAAGAGTTGAACAGAAAGAAACAGAATTGGAAGCCATTTACTGTTTGATTGCAAGTCTTATGTTACAATAAATGAATAGAGTGTTTTACTTTTGGGACAGACATACAAATAAAAGGAATAGTTAGTCCAGGAATAGCACCATAGGTATTTGATCATTTGACTTTCAGCAAAGGTGCCAAAGAAATTCAATGGGGGAAAGGAAAGTCTTTTCAACAAATGTTGCTAGGACAACTGGATATAGAAAAATATGAACCTTAAAACTGAACTCATGACAAGCACAAAACTACTGAAAATTATTCATAGACCAAAATGTAAATGTTAATAATTACACAACTTCTAGAAGAAGACAGAGAGAAATTATTTGTAACTTTGGAATATGCAAAGATTTCCTATAAAGTTATTATATGCATGAAACAAAAGTAAAAAAAAAAAAACCTTTATTAAAGTTGTATGTAAAGTATACTTAATTTAAAGATTGTTTTTAAAAATTAAGCCATTGATAATGCTGAAAATTACCAAAGAAAAGCATATGGGCAATATGATTGGAGAAATCCAAATAGGGAAATAATGAATTATTCCTGTCAGAAGATCCAGAACAAAGCATATATTATAAAGTCAACCATCCAACTGGAAAAGTAAATAAATAAAATGAAATTGAGGGCAGAAATATAAAATAGCTTTAAAAATGCATGAGATAAAAAACAATGCAGGAATTGCTTTAGAGCTAGCAGTGATTTTATGCTTTTCAGTTTTTTAAGAAACAAAACAAAGCAAAACTTGCATATCTGAAAGATGTGTGAAACAGACCCATTAAAGAATTTTACTTGTAAAGAAACAAAGCACATCCTGGTTAACAATTTTTCTTAAAGCCAAAAAAGCTTGAGTCAAATAAGCTTACTCTAAACAAAATGGGTTAGTGCTAGAGCAGATGATGGTTCAATGCTGTATTTATAACTCAAATTATCCTACTACTCATGACCCATGGGTTCATGAGTGACTGCCTTAGAGAAAAAATTACATATTTTGATTGACAAAATGAATAGGAGAGTTTTGCTAAGGTGTTGAAGCACTGGTAACATTGTTTAATAGAATATGCACAAATGGGGGAGAAAACCATTTCCTATTCTTGATTTCCTTTGGAACACACAGCAATGTGGTTATACGTGACTGCTAAGCATGTGGTGGCTGGGCCTTGTCAGCCATGACAACTGCTTTTCACTCTCAGATGGAACATCACTTCTTCGAATTTTAAAGACTGGTGATACTTTGAGAGGTAAGATACACCAAAAAGCAGAATAACATATGATCAGGGAATTCTGTTTTCTTTATGTAACTTTGGATATGAATATCCCAGGCCATAAAGAAATGGGTAATGATTGGAAGTATTGACAAAATCATTTATAACAATGATAAGTTTTATGGGAATCCAAAAAGGGATCTAAATTAGGTAAAGTTAATATTCTAATTATGAAAAATGTGGAGGCAAAAATGTGTTTATGAACCTTCTGGCCTTCTTGCAGCCATGGGAGGAATACCAGCACAGTGGCATTTCAAGTGGTTCATTATGTTTGCATAAATTTGCTTAGTTTGAGTTTTTGAAGGTGTATATTTACTGGAAAATGTGCTAAAGAAATTCTCCACAGGGTCCTACTTCCCCCAAACCCACCAGTTTCCATTAATGACAGTCTGTACCCAATTGGTGGATAACACACAGTTCATAAAGCCGGTTTCATACTCTTCATCAGAGGAATATATATGGGCTGATTTTCCTTTTCCTTCAATTTAAAAATCAGAGCAGAAGGATGTCTGCTTAGCTGGATACAGCATGTTTATACTAGAATTTCCAAATATTGAGATAAATAAGTTGCAACTGGAATCTCATGGTTTATGCATCTTTTGTTCAGCTAAATCCATCCATTGATTTTTTTTTAAATTTCCATTGTTATCTGTAAAAAACACTTTTTTTTCAGTTCTGGTGTTTATCAGTTATCTTAAAACCATGAGGGGAGATAGTAATAAGGATGTCATAGTGTCAACAAATCATAAATGTGTCTAATGCAGTGTAGAAGTGAGTACTATTTAAAAACCCACTTTGCTGAATTGAAATTAAATATCAATAGGTTGGAGACATTCCTGTCTTATTTTCTAAATTTAATTCATGTTGAATTTAATGGTTACTCTGTATAAATCTTAATAATATTTTTAGTGACTTGTTTAAAGTGAAGAAACATTATTATTTTCCTCTGAGAGAACCTTTATCTGAATGCCAAGAACCCAAACTTAAAGGCAGAATTTTAAAAGTGTTTGCTAATATTTAATGAAAATTATATTTTGCATTAGCACTCTGCTAAGAAAAAATCCATGATTGAAAATAGCTGTGAACACAAAAATTTTCCATCTTAAAAAAAGAATAAACTTTCCATTCATAAATATTCAAAATATTTTGTTATTCAAATGAATTTATATGTAGAAATTTATAGAAAAATCAGAAAAAAAATGCTACAATGTTGGCGATAGTCACTTTTTAAGTAAATTAATCTTAAGAATTTAGGATAATATCTGCCAGGAAAGTTGAATTTCAAGTTTTATTTGGGTAGACTGCTTATTTATCTTTCTTTGCTCTACAAATATATTTTAAGGTGTTTTTCTCACTAGTATTAATAAAAAGCCAATAACAATAATATTAATAATTTATTATTTCAGTGTGCTCAGTACATATCTTTCAATTATATTTTACATGTATTTAATATTTCAGTCCCATTATAAAAAACTATAGTTAATATAATTATCCACCCTTTCCCAAGGACCCACAACTAGGTAGTGGTAGACTTACAATCAGGCAGTTGAACTCTAAAGCATCACTTTTTAAAATATTTTTTTATTTTGTTATCATTAATCTACAATTACATGAGGAACATCATGTTTACTAGGTCCCCCCTTCACCAAGTGCTCCCCACAACCCCCATTACAGTCACTGTCCATTAGTGTAATAAGATAAAGCATCACTTTTAAATAAAATATACACTATGAGATCATCGTGAAAGGCAGAAGTGAGTATACATAAGTGTAATCAGAACCAAAACCCACTTAAAAAAGATTTGAGCAGAGTAATCTAAATAATACCTTTTAAAGATTTTTAATAGCAGTTTACTCTTCTTTAGGTACTTGTCACAGAAGAATTTTCCCATTTCCCTCATTACTGTAAGTAAGGAGTCATAAAAATTCATTCCTACCCAAGAATGTTCTGTGAACAATAGGAAAGTTAATGTATCAAGTCCTAGTGTGCTGCACGGGCGCTCCCTCCTATCCTCTCCTCCCCTGTAGCAACTGTAGTTTTCAGCCGAGATAAGTGAATTTGTACAAGTGGCCTGTTGGACCTCTAGATTATCAAATGAAGTGATAGAGTTAGAAGGGCTGATTTAGCTCCCAGACTAAGCCATATCTTCCATTTTTGCGTCAAGCAGGAGCACTTTCACATAGAGATCCTTTAGACCTTAGGCAACAGAACAATTTGGAATATTTTACTATTTCCCAGGTAGGTCTGTTGGTTTGTTCTGTTAGAGTTGGCAGTTAGTAGACATAAAAGGAGAAAAGGGCCAGCCCATTACCAAGGAAGACTTCTCCCTGACCAACCCCCAAGCCCTCCTAAGTCCCCAGTTTCACAGTCACGGATGCCTAGCTTATCAGGAGGCACAGACAGCCAAGGACACCTAGATTGTCAAGGACCCAGGACCACACCTGATTACAGGGCATGTGCAGGGTTGAAAACCTCTTCTGAAAGTAACCCCACGTCATTAAAATAACATCTAAATCTAATTAGCATTACGATTTTGGCTACCCAGGGGGTTTTGCTTAGATACTTACGGGTAAGGTGCCTGAACACTGAGAAAAAGATTGTAAAACTTAGAACTGTCAATCAACCTAACAATCAAAGGACATAAAACTCAAGACAGGACTTCCTGCTATCTTAACGAAAATTAAAAGCCAATTTAATCCTAATTATGGGGCTGTTTCTGGTTTCCAGACAGGATGCTCCTCATTTGACCCCTGACACTTTCTCTGTTTATACATATCTGAGTTCAGGATGTCTGGAAGTTTCCTTTATCTTTTGCTTCATCACCAGCCCAGACACCGTTCTGCTCTTTGTGTTCAATTCTAAGACTGTATTATCTGTTTTTAAAGAGTGTGCTTAGTGAGATCCACCAGAAAACTCCAATAAGTAGTCATAGTGTTATCATATTATTATAATTAGGATACTGTATTTGGAGAATAAGTAATATCTTTGAAATGAACCTTTTACCAGTTCTGTTTCAGTGTGGTTCTATAGGGGTTGTTAGATCCGGGGCAAATTATAATGGATAGACTATCCTGTGCATTTTATACCAGCCACTGGAGGTCGTTTTCTACCTGTAGCCTCTGTATCTTAAGTTCTTTTCAAGAGCAGATCCAGACTATGAGTCCCATTGCTGCAGAAACTGATTTGTAAAAGTATTTTGAAGCTGTACAAAAGAGACAAAGGCAATACAAAATACAACTCCCACTCTATGTTTCTGTATTTCTTTTTATTCCCCTTAGAATTGCATTCGCAGAATTTCCTGGCTGGATGCCAGTCCTGCACTAAGGCCCTTTACAGTGCTCTTCACAATGTGCTCATTATTATTTGAATACAAAAACAGCGAGCAAAAGAAGCCTGAAACATAGCTCACTGGAAACTGCTTCTTTTTTTTCCTGAATGTATCTTTGCAAGGACAGGCAAATTTACCGTCCTGGTTTCTTTTTAACTAGTTAAAGTTGAAGCATTCCCTGAGAAGTACGTCTCTAGCTGGACACAGGAAATATCACCTCTACCACTTCAACCCATCCTTTGAGCGCTACCATGTGTGGGTATTTTAATCTTCATGTTTTCTCATCATAATTTTGTAGTTTTTGTATTTATCAGGTATTTCTATCCTTTTCTATAGAACTGTTGAATCTTCATAGAAAAAGTTCTTTCTGGATCAAACTCCATTAAGTCAGTTTAATGTTTTAATTTTTGTTACATTGTATGGAAAATATTTCTATTAACTTCTATTTCATTTATATTTCGTGTATAACTTTTTCATCAGCATATTGATTTTACAATTATTGTTTGATTCATTTATTTGTTTTATTCCATATCAAATTCTGACAGTGTTACTTACATTATGATTTGCTATTCTAGATGCTACTTGTGTCAAGGTTAACTGTCACAAGTAAAAACATTTGCAGCTTTATATTTTGGCCAAAATATGTTATTCATCATTAGTTTTCTGAGAAAACCCCTCCAACCGTAACTTCACTACGTTGCCATATCCAAATACAATCAGCTAAGTAGTTTTTTTCTATACAGCCCTGTAACACTCAAGTAATTTTTTTCTGCTATTACCAAGCTAAGTTTGTTATTGTTATGCTTATTAATTATTATTGTGAGTATATTTTAGTAGTAGATAAATGCTAACTATCTCTGGTAATGCAGTACAGCAATACTTTGTGCTATGAAGTAGATAAATTCTAAGAATTAGTTATTATTATCTTAACTATTTACATAGGAGAATTTTTAACTTTTTATCATGACGTAATCTATTACTGGTTTATTATTTGGGATTTACTTATCCATCTAAGTGTTCAGTGTAGTTGTCATTATTTTGCATATTTTAGTTTAATGGTATATTAACTATCAAAAGAAACATAAGGGCTCTCTTGTCCCCTCCTGGCTTGAGCCAGGAGCTCTTTTCTCTCACTTTACATCCAAAAAAAGCCTGTACCTTGCTCTCCTAAAAAAAAAAAAAAAAAGAAAACGTAAAATTGTTAGTGTCAAACAACAATGTCTAAAACTCCTTTGGGTCAAAATACAGAGGTTAAGATACTATTTGTGTTTTTGTGTTACCAGGCAATAGACGGTGGAATTCGTGGTTCTTGTATTCTCAAAGGCAATAATTCAGTTGAGAGACCCAATGGAGAATTAAAGCGGCAAAGGGTTTTTTATGTAGTAAAGTGAAAGGAAGGCCGCGCCAAAGAAAGAGGAGAGAGGAGCGGGCTGACACGTCGGTGGGTAGCCACTCACTGGGTCTTACAGTGCATCTTTTTATGGGGTTGCTTTGCTCTCCTCCCTCCCATGTTGTCGGTCTCCCACCACCCTTTGGATCTGCCTTGGTTCATCCCCTTCAGCCTCATGGCATAAGTTGGTGTCATCGTTTTTCCCACGAGTGCCTAGCAAAAACCCAGGGAAGCCAAAACTGAAATGGAAATAATATTCTAATGGCCTCAGGGTCATTAGTGGACAAGGGCTTCCTTAGGTAAAAATGCTCCAAAATTGGGAAAGCCCCAGTGACCCAAATATTTTGTTTATCAATTTGTGCTAAACTACAAAAGGAGTTGGTCTAAGGCAGACAGGGCAGTTTCTGAGGGGAGACTGATGGCCTGCCTCACCCTGTCTGCCCCCCTACTCATGTCTATCTAACTGCCTTCTTTAACATTTGTAATATAAAATTATGAGCTCAGGCCTTTCTACTAACAATGGAGGCTTTTAATTTATGTGCATTAGTAAAGATATTTTAAAGCAAAATGGATGTCTTAAAAACCATGTTGTGTTTTTTGGATTTGTCAGATATTCTATCTTTAAGTTTTTAAGCTATGTGAGAAAGCTACTCACCAATTTTCATTCAAAAACTTTCCAAGAAAATCATGAATTAACATGGCTATAGCATTTTCAAGACATGCTTAGAAAATGCTATATTTCTAAGTCAAAGGACCTCAGAAAATTGCCACGTGATTTTTTCTTCTGTCTCCTAGGAAAAATGACATGAAACTTGTCACTATTTTTAACACAAGATGCTTCAAAGGTGTGTAGGTATTCAAACCCTGGGTGTAATTTTTACCTGTTTCAATAAATTACAATTAATAAAGATCTGTACTGTTTGGTAACATTCTTAGAATATTTTTATTCTAATCAGAAATAATTATGCTTACTATTTTTTAAATTCTTTTTTTCCCAGCTTTAGTGAGATATAATTGTCATATAAGACTGTGTAAGTTTAAAGTCTACAATATGTTGATTTGGCACATGAACATATTGCAAAATTATGACCACCATAGCTAGCTAACATCTCCACCCTGTTACCTAATGGGCACTTCTTTTTTTGTGTGTATGGTTAGAACATTTAAGATCTACTGTCTTTTAACAACTTTCAAGTATATAATACAGTATGATTAACTATAATGACAATGCTGTACATTAGATCTGCATATGTTACTCATATTATTTGTTATTTTCATCTTTCTAGTTTTTAATGGAAAAAGAAAAAACAATTCTTGGTGACTTGAACAAACAAAGTACACTGTAATTATATACCACCACTGTCTACAATTGGTGTCCAAGTGGAAGTGAGTAAAAATAGAATACCTCTTTCCTTTGAATCTATCATCATGTTTAGCTTCCCTGGGTGGAAGTTATCTTTTACTTGGCTAACATAACTCAGGTCTTAGGATGTACAATATTTCTCGTATCTGCTAGTCCTCTATATTTTTTAGAGTTCTCTTTCTACTAGACGATCCCCTCATTATTCCAGTCCCATGTTATCATTCAATTTTTTTATATAAAGCTCTCCCTGTGTAAATTATCCTGTGGTTTCACTCTCTTGATTGGACCTACAGTCATAGTAGAGTATCATGGTTTATTGGACTAATTCTAAGAACTAGAATTAGTGACAATATTGAATGGCAGGTATTTGATATTGAGGTAAGCCATCTCCATGAGTGGCTGCTAACAATTCCTCAAAATCTGTATGCACATACCAGTCCTCACATAAGAGACAAGTATTCAAATGCACCTTGATTTGGGGCCAGTCTGTGTTTTGTTTTGATGGATAAAATGTGACAGAAGAGATACACTTCTGTGGAACCCAGTAGTCATGCTGTATGGTAGCCATGCTAGGCTGTTGAGTAAATAAAGACCACGTGGAGCATGCTTGGGAGAATAAAAGACCATCTTCCAATCTTTCAGCTGAATGCAGCTATGTAAGAGACCCCAAGTAAGACCAGCAAAAGAGCTGCAGAGCAGAGCCTAAGAAAACTCAAAAGAATCATGAGAAATAATAAATTATTATTTTGGATCGGTTTGTTAAGTACAGACAAATGACTAAAACATCAGTTTAGAAACTGTGGTAAAACTTGTATATTCCTATTTCCAGCCAGGACAAGTCCACCAGCCTTCTCACAGCTCTGAAAATTCTATTTTTCTCTTCTTCAAGATACTTTTGTGTAAGGCAGACATTATTTAAAAGTCCTATATAAACCCTCAGAATCGTACAGTAATTCCTATTACTCACTTGGTAAAAGCAATAATTAATTAAAATATACTGTCAGTTTCTGTTGTCATGACAGCCATCCTGCTAACCTGGTGAGGATTGTAAAATTCACGAACATATACACACAAGCTGGGCAGAGCTAAATTAGGGACTTGGTGGACCTCAGTGAAATTGCCCTGATCATGGCAGCATAGCAAGCTTTTTAAGAGGTTGGATGCCCAAGAATGGGAATACCAGGTAGTAAAACAGGCATATTCCAATGGCCCTATTTGTGAATGTGTAAGTAATGATGGTCAGACTGTGAAAAACTTTTAAAATGAAAGCCCAAGATATTTGTGAAGAAAATCTCCATGTTTATATTAATCTTCTTGATCAGATGACTAAATGCTTGATAAAATGGTTTACCTCTCACAGAAACTGAAATAAATTTGTTTTTTTTTTAAATGTGTTCTATCTTGCTGACAACTTTTAATCGAGGATGTGCAGAAGCTGAAGAAGTTCACAGAATCGGGTAATGAAGGATTTGCTCAGTCAACGTGGTGATAGCCTACCCTAGTTGGAAATGGGTTATTTTGTCTGGGCTCACTCAGAAGAACTCCAGGGGCCCTAGTTTTCGACTAGCACACGTGATCACTTTGCTTCCAGCTGTAGCTCTAGTGGGGTCACCCACAGTGGCAGTCACAACCACCCTGGCAAATACCTCTCCCAAAATTAGGAGGCCAAATTGAGGATAACAAGGCAAAGAGATCGTTATGGATTGGATTGTGTCCCTGTGAAAAAAGACTGAAATCCTCATTCCTAGTACCTCAGAATGTGACCTTATTTAGAAAAAGGGTCACTGCAGAGCTTTCTCTGTTCCAAATTTTGTTCAGCTTTTCTTCAGCACAGTCTGACAACTGAATTTATTGGCAAGAATTTAGCTCTCCCCCACCCACCCCCAATGCAAACCTTAACCAACAAGTGTCGAGTCACTGTGTAAATTCACACATCCTTCTATTGAAAATACTGGAATGTGCTTTATGTTGTTCCACAGCACGCCCCTAGTAAAATAATTCTATTTGTAAATGTGTAAATGGCTATTTTTGTACATTATTGGCTTTCCTCCCTCCCTTGACTCAATTTCCCTACTTCCTTAATTATTCTTCCTGGGGTGGCCTCCTAAATCATCTACATATACCCAAGTGTTTGCTCAGTGTCTCCTCTGATGGATCCAAAGCAAGGCAGAGGGCGGAAATGGAGAGTGGAGTGCTAAGGAAAATGAATTAAACGTGTTGTCAGGGCGAACAACTGATTAATTTGTACTAAATTGTATAACCTGAAAAGGTGGGAAGTGGTGGTTGGACAATGCAGAGTAGGAACATGAGATTGCAGTGGTGGTGAAATGCCCAAGTTATATCTCCAAAGAAAGTTTGGATATAAAGAGATGAGTATTTTGTTCAGGTGTGGCTGGAACATCCTGAGAAATGTTGGTCAGATCATCTATATGGATGCTGAAGTTGCTACGAATATAACAAGGGATTGGTGGTTAGAACTCAGAGCTAAAATAATGATTAGTTGATGAGAGTGACAAGGAAGGTGGTGGATAATTTAGGCTGATGACCTTTGCATCGTAGGAGATAGTGTATATGCAATAAGAAGAAAGAAAAACTGTTTGCAAGCCACAAGATAGACGAAGAGAGTTATCCAATCTAATGAACGTGTTGCTCAAAGTTCTTTGGATGGGGGTTTAAATAAAACCGTGCTTCCACTGTGAATGCCACATGAGATCAGTGTCCTCTGAGGCAGGTGGATTCCTGGAGCAATGGGCTGTTCAAGACATGCGGGCACTATTGCTTAGCCCCAGTGAGATGCAGCTGCCTCACAGCCCGTGCCAGGAATGAAGGCCTGGCACAGTCGGTGTGGGGCTCTGTCGGGGTTTTGCAGGGAGCTGGAGGGGAGATAAGTTGACTGTCTAAGGTCATTGTTCTTTTCAACAGGAATTAGAAAAAACTCTGGGCAAAACTATTAGAGTTACAAACAGCAAAGAGTTCACAATAAGAATATGGCTTTGGGTTCATTTAACAAAAGGAATTAAGAATTAAGAGGTCAAAAACATTAATCTTTACTTTGCTACTAATGTGTTGTGACCCTGGGCTAGGTTCTTAATCTTTATTTTTTCTGCTCTAGTTTCTTCAACTTGTAAAATGTAGATGAGATAACATTGTGTGAGTTAATTAGTTAGTGTTCCTAAAATACAGATCATTATTAAATGTAGTCAGAAGCACTAATTACTCACAGTGACAAAAGGGCAAGTTTTGGGCTAGAGGACACTGTGCTTGTGATGAGAGTAGCAAGTACCCTTCAACTTCTCAGTTTCATATTAGTTATCTTGTCTGCCTTACCTGACATGTCTCCTGCTTTGATGCTGATAAACGGGACATGTCCTTCTAGCTCATGATTGTCAGCCAAGTAGATATTTATTTGATGTTCTCCATATAACCTAATGTAATAAATGCCATGATAACAGGCAAAGGAATGTAGCAGATAATACTTGTGATCTAGGATCAAAAGAAAGAAATGGAGTGCTCCCTAATTGTGTGGCCTTCTGCTAATCATTACATACTCTGAGATTCAAATTTATAATACCAAGAAATATATAATCATCTCTCATTCAAGACAGTTGTGAGGCTTCAGTAGTATTTTTTAAGTATTTAGAAATATTTTTTCAACTGCAAATAGAGAAACAAACACCATTACTATATCCTGGCTCTAGCTGTCCCAGTCAAATATAGGAAGCAGATTGCTGCACTCACCTTTTCTCTCCCTGCACCTTATTTTCCTAAATATATTCATTACTGTGCTGGAGAGAGGGTCCGGTTTATAAATGCATTCATTCATTCAGTGATCAAGTATTAAATGCTTTAAAATGTTAATTATTGATCATGGGGTAAAAAAAAAGGAATAAGCCGGCATGTAAAAGCAAAGCAATTGTAGTACAATGTACTATTTGAGACAGACAAGAAAAATTATCTAAGAATGTTGTGTGAGTGTTTGCCATAACAAGTTGGTGTGTAACACATTTCCACAATCTCAGCAACTTAAAAATACACCATAGATTCCCTCATAATTTATGTAGGTCAGGAGTCTGGCATGGTTTAGCTGGATGTGCTGTGGATCTCACAAACTTGCAGCAAAGGTGTGGGGTGGGGTGTATTCCTATCTGGAGGTTCAGATGGGGGACAATCTCTCCAAATTCATTCGGATCATTGGCAGAATTTATTTCCTGATGACTGTATCACTGAAGCTCCTGCTTTTGTGTTGACTGCCAGCTGGAAGCTGTTCCCAGTCCCTAGAGGACACTTGTAATTCCTTATAATTTGTTTTTCTCTATCATGGTCACTTACTTCAAGACCTCAAGCTTTGGCACCATGGAGAAGCCCAGACCCTCTCTCTCTTAGTTAACCTAGCTATGTCAGGCTCACCTGGGATAATCTTCTTTTGGATTCACTCAAAATCAACAGATTTGTCAACTCAGTTACCTCTGCCAAATACCTTCATGTCTGACATATTTCACTGGCTAGAAGCAAGCCATGGGCCAGGCTGCACTCAAGGAGAGTGCCTTCTCCAGCATGGGAGCACCCTGGGTGCCACCCCAGGGTCTGGTCACCACAACTGAGGGCGTGTCTAAGCTTAGAAAAATGAAACTTTAAGAGATTTTAATATTAACAATAAAAATAACAACTGACATTATGAGCCTTTAAAAAAGATTATCTATTATATATACATATAAATTTTATCATTATCTTAGGGAGATTAAATTAACAAATAAATCATCTTTACAACAGTGAAATAGAATCTACATCATAAAATTATATAGAACTATATGAAAAATAAAGCAGGAAGTGGATAGAGAATTGTGCAAACAGGACGAGCTCTTGTTTTACGTAGGATGATCAGGGGGAGCCTCTGTAAGGCAGTAATGTTTAGGCTGAGACCTTAAGGAAACCATACATTCTAGACTGAGTAGTATACTTGATGAGATGTCAGTTTATGGCTGAATAGCTTTGGCAAATGGTAGAATTGCTAGAGTATGTGCTAAAAGGGGTTATCTCAGGCTTGTAGGGAATAATTAGGTGTTTGAATTTTACTCTGGGAACTATAGGAAAGCAGTGGAGAGAGAGGACACTTTTTAAAGGATGGTTCAGATGCCATCTTATGTAGGGGGTGACCCTGGGGGGGACAGAGAAGTAGGGAGCTCAGTTAGGAGGCTACCCAGAGATCTAGTTGAAAGGTGAGATTGGTATTGATGGCAAAATAGTATCAATAAGTGGTTAAATCCTGGATGTGTTTTCAAAATAGAGCTGACAAGATTTGTGGATGGATTGGACATGGGACTCCAAAGGTTTTGACCAGAGCCCATGGAAGAATGGAGTTGCCTTGTACCTAGGTGGGTTTCAGGTGCTGATCCCTGGAGCACCCAGCCATCTAGCGAGCAGGAAGGCTAGGAGAAGCACCAAGTGTGACTAAGTAGAAATGAGTAATACACAGTATTGGAGATGACCAAAGGGGAGTCCCAGGATCCAATTAAGAAACTGTTCATAACTTTAAACTTGAAATGAGGTTGTTCAGCTTTTTTTTCCTTCAGCCGCCTTCAGTTGCCAAATAGTTAGGGGAAGTGTTAATCAGTGCTGATGTTTTGTAGATAAATAATGTGAAGAAATATAAAAGATAAAGACAAAAGAGTTTGAGGAAGCATGTAAAGGAGTGATAATTTTGGATCATGGACTTATAGTTTGGAAAAAAGGTAAGGTAGAATAGGGGGCTGGAGGCTAGGAGTGGTGGAGGACAGAGGCTTGCAACGTAGTGTGCTGAAGAGAGAACTGGAAAGATAGGAGATGAGAGATGGAATGTCGAAGTGCAGAGACTAGGAATGGCAGAAGTACAAGGGAAACTCACTTGTTCCTGGGGCTCACACGTCTGCTCCAGTGCAGAACAGGTAACACAGTGCTTTACCTGTTTACATGGCACCAACATATCAGGAGGACCAACTCCCAACAGTTCTGTTGTTTTTCGGCCTTGCTTGGGAACTCAGGTCACTACATGGCTCAAAAATTCTGCCCCCTAAGACCAAGCCCACCTCTTACTGCACACCCAGAGAACTGGTGGAGGGACCATCTTATAAGTCTCCCAATTCTCAAGTTCTCCCAACCTGATTTCAGCCTTGGGGAAGCCAGACCAAT
Source organism: Manis pentadactyla (assembly GCF_030020395.1). Classification (NCBI taxonomy): domain Eukaryota; kingdom Metazoa; phylum Chordata; class Mammalia; order Pholidota; family Manidae; genus Manis; species Manis pentadactyla. Next base: position 124,711,334 of record NC_080020.1, read on the forward strand.
TGTTGAGTTGCTCTCCCAAAGTTATTATCATCTGTGTTTCTAATCTGGCACACCTACATCTCTACTCATTTAGGATTTTATAAGATACTGGAAGTCTTTGGTTTTAAGGAGCTTCTTTCTACTTTCCTGAAGGAAATATCTATTAAGCAAGAAAGCAGAAAGCCATTATCTACTTGAAATTGCAGGAACAAATATCTGAAGAAAAAAATATATGCCTCAATATTACCCCAATTGTGTACATATTTCTGCTCAGAGCCATTCGTACCCGGGGGAGGTATTGTGTTGTGATATTCTATACCTTCCAAAAGGTTTTCAAAAAACAGACCACTGAATGTCTTGGCCCAAATGACTACAGGTTCACTATTAATCATTTATTCCTTTGGACAAACATAGAGTCCCTACTGATATGCATACATTTTCTGAGAAAGTAGCACTGATTATCAATTTCTATGCTTTCATGTAAATTAATTGGTCAACTCTGAGACTATGACCATGGACAACCAGCAAACAGCAGCTTGTTAAGATTGAATAAAAGATAGTGTTTTCTGTAAGGTGGAGAAGAGGGAGTTTCTGAGTCTAGTTGATATTGTTAGCAGTCTTAGAAGTCATCCTTGTTTTTGGGATAGAAGCAGCCACAGTGTGAAGAATTACAGGAATAGTTACTTCCTTCGTTTCTTCTTTAGTTCTAAATATGTATCTCAATTTATGAAAATAAAAGACCATATATTTCAAATATATCTTAGTAATAGGATCAGGAAAGGTTTAGTAAAAGAAAATTGAAACTTAACCTATTACAAAGGAGGCAATCATTCAATTGACATTAGTGAGCAGCCTGGCTTTTAATATAAAATATTTTTACAAAAGAAAACTATGCTGAGTTGCATTCAGGGTAATTAACTTCTCAGATGTAATAACTCCAAACTATGTTTCTTAAAAAATTATTTCTACATAATTTGGTTCAATTTCATGAACCAGGGCCCAACTATTATGTATATTACAGAAGCAATAGTTGCTATCCAGCGGGGTGATGCTCTGTGCTCTCTGATTGGACATACCAGGGCAGAGCATTGTAGGAAACGTATGACAGCTTTGCTTTTAGCATCTTTATGGTGCAGCTGATAAGGTTACAAGAGACTAGATTATAAGCTATGGGAGTCAGGCAAAGAGTTTGAACTTACACTGTAAAAGTCTCTTAGTTACACCCTCTTTACAATATCTGGAAAATCATTTACTTCACTAGGCTTATAGAGAGCCACTTAGTAAAGTCAAATGGATGTTGTATAGATAAAGATTTAATTTAATGAATGTCTCTTACAGTCAAGGGCATTATGGCCGTGACTTTCAACCCCTTCTATCCTGATGTATTTATTCAAGTTAATGAGGTGTATATCTGTTCAAAGTTTCTCATCCCAATAAATTGTAAGTTCCTTGACGTTGAGTACATGAAATAGCAAACATTTTTTTCAAGGAACAGACATTCAGAATATGAGTGCAGATTACTCTTCATAATTAAATTTTTATCTAATACAAGCATTGTGTTTCCCTTTAGCTTTTGTACTTAGAATTTTTTACAAGATTTGATGAATAACTCACCTCCCTGATTACATGCTATTTGCATATTACTTTTTACCTGCTACTAGAATGAACATAGCTAAATACAATAGCACTGTTTTTGTATACATGTAGAAAAATAGAGGAGAAAGAATGTAAAGAAATGATGACATTTCTAGCAAGAGATGACAACAGCTAGAGGAAATGCAAAAGGTATGTACACCCAGTCAGTATTATTAGTTAGTGGTGGAGCTGAGAAGGTTTTGTATTCAATGATGTTTGTTCTTGTTCTGTTTTCTTCCTCAAAATGTGTGAAAGCAGGGACCCCATGATTGATTAAGTATTAATGATTAATTGTCCACTAATCATCAATAGTTAATTAATGTAACTTCTGAATACACTTTATAAAAATATTTTAAGTTTTTAATTAATTAAAATGCTTTTGTAATCCTGTAAAAAATATTAGCAAGGGTTTGAACAGTGATTTCAATTTTTTACTTTATAGTAAATTATCCTGGACTTTGGGTAGAAAGGAATATTCTAATATATGCACTTTTCTAAACTGTGGATGTGGGAATCCATATGAAAAATGTTAGGCTTGCCAAACTTGTTAGATACATAAATATATACTAGTTAAAATATATAGTAGTTTTGAATAATACTTCAAAATGATAGTGGTTCAATATAAACCAGGGACTGGATGGAGTTGGGAGAATGGCTAAATAAATAAATATTAAATTTTTCTAAAAGGCTCTGGAAGACAGTATTTTTTAAAACATGACATTCACACAGGTGACATGAAAAAGAAATTCAGTAAAGGTGTTTTTGTTTTCCAAATCCTGTGTGCTACACCTAATCATTGCTTATTGCTCTACCTTTTGGGCCTGAGTCTGGGAAACATATTTTGCAGGGCAAAAGGAAAAGAAGTTGGCAACACTTGGATTATGAATTAAGTTCTAAGTTCTCCTCTTTGGTTTAATGTTGTACCAGTATATTATCTTTCAAAGTATTTAATATGCATACCAATGAATTCATACCGAAATGTAGTTATTGCATTAAAAATATCTTTCCAAAAGCTATTCTCCACAGAAGAGGAGTGAATGTGTGTTCCTAAACTTATATAAAGTAAAAACCTTCTAGAATCCTTGAAAACTGAATGTGGCCAGTATGTAAACTACATAGTCTCCTTTTCAAAGAGGAGGATAGTTCCTCAAATAAATGTGCTCATTTGGATTTGCAATATTTTCTATCATTCCCTTTGTAAATTACAGCAATAGCCTCATAATTAGCTGAATTGATTTGACCCTTGTCCACCCCCTGACCTCTCTGCAGAGTACATGGTAGCTAGATTATCATTCAAAAGTATAGGTTCAGTCTTTTCACTCTTGTGATAAAAACTCAGAATCAACTCCCCTTTTCACTCTAAGCCATGTTCTGTAAAATGACTTTCTCCTCCTCAAGTTTAACCTTTAGTTCTCAGATATCTTGAATTACTCTCCATCATTTTCACACTTCTCCTCCAACTACCAGCCCCATAGCTTTCTCCAAATGAGCCATGCAAGTTCTACTTTTAGGATTTTGCTTTGACTGCCTGGGCCAATTTTCTCAAATACTTCATGGTAAACTCCCTCACCTCTTCAGGTTTTTGTTAAAATATCACGAAAAAGAAGCCTACCCATATCAGCCTAAATAAAAGCACAACCCATCCCCTGTACCCACTAAAAATCACAAACCCTTTCCTTGCTCTACTTTGTCTTTCATTCCATAACAAACATTGCCTTTAATGTAAAATATCACTTACGTGTTTACGTTTATTGTTATCAGTCACCCCATTATCTCTAGGATGTAAACTACAGGAAGAAGGTTGCTTTTGGTTCACTGAAGTATCTTTGGAAAATAGGATATCACATAGCTTATAGTAAGCAATCAATACATAGTTTTACAAAGCTGAATTACATAAAAATAAGATAAAACAAATCATGTTTTGGCCTAAATATAAATGGTGGTATTAAACGGCTGATTGCCCTTGGAAACATATGGGCAATTTGTTAGACAATAATTTTTATTTTTCCTTAAAAATTAGCAAATTACACAGAATTGAGAATTCACCTTATGGTAATTTGGAGTCTATCTGCTGTTTGAATTTTGATTAAACACTGTCTTTCTGAAGGTTCATCAAATCAATCAAGCAAGCAAACCTGAGTCTAAATCCAGAGTTTCTTATGAAATATATATTCAATGATCTTTGAAAATTAGGCATTAATGATCATGAACAAAGTTTCAAAGGCCATGAATCAGAAAAACTTTCATAAAAAATATGTCATTTGACACATTTCAATAAGCATTATTATGCTCAACAAATCAAGGGATGATTAATTTAATTTTTTATATTGAAGGTTTGCAAATTTTATCTAGTTTAATGTTCATAGACTCACATAATTTTTGTTCACTTGGAATTTTTTAATTAAACCCTTAGGTTATAAAGTTTTCCCTTTAAAGTAAAATCTTCCTTTACTTTTGCAAATAAAGATTATGTGCTGCAGTATTCATATAACCTGTATCATGCATGCATTTGCTCCATCAACATATTGAGAGATATATTGTTGAAACAATATGGGCTGTTCTCTTGGTTAAGTTCTATGTCATACTGAGTTTTACACATGAAAATGGCAAGTGATTTGTAGACTCTCCCCACCATCCTTTTCCTGTCCTTTACATTTCATTATAATGAAGAGTTGAGATAAAATTGAGCAAAAGCCCACTGCAGATTCATTCCTTTCCCTTTTGAGTAATGTAAATTAGTGGAAATATGAAATGACAAAAAGCTTAGAATGTGTTTTAATTCATTCTCAGAAAGGTTATAATTGTATCATTATTTGGATCAAAATCAAATCAGTGTTTCCATTCTTCAGGTTAGCCATATTAGTGTCAGATAAATAGAATTTTCGTTTCATCACTAAAGGATAATGTGTTATTGTAAACCTTTATCTTAATGACTTTCAAATTTACCTCATGCTTGAATATTTATTTCTTTAAATGTCAGCTACTGTTTAAACTATTGCCCTTGTATATCAAAAAGCAGTTTGTCTGATCTCAGGAAATGTGTCTCATATGGCTGTTGAAACGCTGCAGTTGGGTTGTAAAATCTTTTAAAATCAATTTCATGCTTCCAGAATATAATCTGCAGTACTTGATCTGAAGTATCAACTTACAAACACAGAAAAAAGAAATCACCTCAATAATGAACGTCACAGCGATATAGCTTAACATTTTGTATTCAATACCAACAAGAATCTAAAAACTGCTGCTAGGATTTTAGTGTTAAGTATTTCAACCTTTAATGATCATTCATTTTTCAAAACATATTCAGTTTAATTCAATTCAGTCAGAATTATCATCATTGTAAATTGTTATCAATCTGTGAATAAACAACTGCATTTACGTGTCCCATCCCCCGGGACAATTATTCCCTTGCTCATAGATCTCTGAAATCTTCCAGTTGCCTACTGACACCCATGTGCTTGAGACATTGACAATCTAGGTTCATCATTGTCAAAACATGTTAGAAAAGAAAAGATTTAATGTTTTCACAATGTAAAAAATGTTAAACTAATAATTACGTGAAGGATTGGAATCCCCACCACATACCAATTAAATGTTCCCTTTCTTTTGCTTGTGCATTTTCTCAACTGACTGTTAAGTTCTATAGTCTCAAAACTAAAATGTTGTCTAAAATGTTGTCATTTCACAGTCCTATTTAATAATACTCTATGTCTCCTTATTAACTTTAAATGATTTTCTAATTTTTAAAAACTAATTAACTACTCAATTTTACCATTATTATTACTTTTATCCTGGAGGAACCCTTTAGAAAGTGGTCAAATCTCAAGGAACGTCTACATGTAAAACAAAAAAATCTCTGTAACACACCATAGATAAGAAAGATCAGTATTGTAGATATAATAATCTATGAATAATTTTCAGAGCTCTTTTAATTGGACAATATTTCCTCTAGGTCCATTTATAATAGGCAAATTTAAAAGTCCTATTTTCATATTTAGTTCTGTCTTCCCACAAGGCCACCAACTTTAATTCAATTTATTAGCCTAGGAATAGGAAATTTCACCCTACTCTTCCCTTTTCAAAAAGAAAAAGTCTGCCTCAATAATTTCCTTTATCTAAGTAAAATTTCCTAGCTATCTAATAACAAATTACTACTACAGAATATTCTAGTTTGGTAGGTTTTCTGGCAAATGGTATATAAAATATTAGTTGTGTTTTTTTTAACTGATGTGTTTCAGTGATTTAAGCTGAATAAACAAAAAAATATTTTCTGGAAAAATAAATATATCTCAAAAACAGCTATGGAGGGGGAAATAGTTAACACCTGGAAACAAGGAAAAACACAAAAGAAGAGTGAGTTTTTCACTTGTTTTATATTTAGCTTTTATCCTGAGAGCAGTGCAGAGTTGCATCTGACAGGGAAGTTAAAACTTCAGTGGGAAAACCCGCAGACTCGTTCTTTTTAAGAACTAGAAAACAGAGTTTAGGAATTACAGCCATTGGAATATGAAGAGAAAAAAATCTCAGAAAAGATAGCACCAGGGACGGGGAGGGCCAAGTTTTGTGTATACTTCTACTCAAATATTTGACTGATCCCTCAAGACAAACACAGGACTGACACCAGAAAGGCCAGCTAGACCTCAAAGAAGAAGATGAAAATTGGAGCTGCCTCCTACTAAAGGGAATAATTGAATTAACTGTCAAGTTAATTGCTTGTTAAAATGTAATACAAAATATTAACACTCTCAGAAGGAATATATCAGAAACCAGATTCTCTACATCATAGCATTCAAAATGTGCAGAATCTAATTCAAAATTACCAAATATATCAAGAAACAGGACCACATAATCAAATCTCAAGAGAAAAAGTAATCAGCAGAGTGAAAAATCTAGATAATGCAGATGTTGACTTTAGAAGATGAGGACCCCAAAACAACTATTTTAACTACTCCTACTCATCTTACAAAATTCTTCCTCTTTTCTTAAGTCAAGTTTTGAGGCTGAAAAGAAGATTCAGAGACTTGCTTTATTCATCTTAAGACTTGCTGATATTCACCTGTTTTCTGTTATTCCAAGCAGCAATACGAACAATTCAAGATTTCCATTGCAGTAAGATTTTTAAAACCAGTTTACTTTAAGCCCCCCAACATCTTACACTTGAAGAAACTAGTCCTGTAGAGACTAGTTCAGCTGTATTATGTGATGACAAATATCTGCTAGCTGGGCTTGTTTCTTGAGCCATTCTTCATCTTCAAAGCACCCAGCAATATATGTTTACATTTTTCTTGCATGTACTTATGCATTTCACCTTTCAGGTCAAAACCTCAGTGTAAAGTTCATCTTTTGGTAACCTACCAAATTTCTATATGCAGCAAGTGTAGGAGATGAGATTCAGCCTTTTTTTTTTTTTAAACATGCTCAAGTCAACTAGTTTTTGTTTGATAAATTTGAGCCTTTTTTGTAGCATCATTCACAACTTTTAAATTTAATCCCCAAGGGCTTTTGGCACCCACATCTCTCTGTGAAGAAATCAGTTTGTTGAGAAGATGTAGGATTTTCTGTAACCCCTTATAAGTCAACCATAGCTGGAGCAAATTCTGCATAGATGACAACACAGTTCCTCTAAGAGTGACCTTTTGTTTCCAGATATGAATAAAACATTAGGTATCTCCTTGACTTTGTTTATTGGGACCAGCTGTTTGTAACAAGTAAGACATTTTCAAATTTTCCATCATTTAAAAATATTTAAAATGCTAAATCTTGACATGTTTTTGTGAAATCTGTTGGCTTCTCAAGTTGGATAGAGAAGGTTTTTGTTTTTTGTTTTTGTTTTTTTCAGTAATGCAAAACATATTCTCTGTAATATGACATGCTATCAATATATTATCATATAATATTATTTTCGAGTGAAACATTTTCACTTCTCTCATACTACATCTTTTCTAGCATTTTATTCACTATACATGCTGGGCATATTAGCTTCTTACAATCTGATTTTCCTTTATCTGACTACATCTTACTTTTGCTGGTGAATAACCTTGTTCTAAAGCATTTGCACTAAGCATAACTTGGTAAACAAAGGCTTCATTCTATTCATTTTGAGATTTCAGCAGTTCTTTATTTATCAAATGGTTATAAATTTATTTATCCTTTATTTATCAAATGGTTTTACAGTTTAATGTTTTTAAAAATTTATTGGAGCCATTGTTACATTTACTCATTGTTCCTTGTCACCTCTTTCCCCAGGTGATTTCCAGTGGAATTCAGTAAAGTGGATTACTTGAATATATAAAACCTAGTGACAAGACGTTTTCATTGGAAAGACTAACTTTGGGGGGATTCTTTGTTCATGAGGGCAGTTAAATAAGTGATAAAACTCTAATTCCTCATCACCAGGCATCTCAGGATTATCTGTACAATCTTCCTATTCCATCTAACACCTGACTATAAAAATGAAAAACACATTTGTAAAACACAAACAGGTATGGAATATAAAAAGAAGGGCACAGAAACTAAAAAGATGAAAAAAATCCCCAAAATATGAACCCCAAGAAAATTCACTTTATATTTATATAATTAACTGGTTTGCAATGTTCACAGCTATAGTAAACCAGTGGCAGATGGGTGATAGTTGGGAAGGCAGCCAATTTACAGTGAACACAAATTTCTTCTTTAGAAATAATGCTTTCATCCAATTTTCTGCTACACTAATAAAGGTTTTTTTGCCTTTGTAAGTCAGTGATCAGTGCACAGGGAAGGTTGGGAGAGCTAACTTGGGAGAGCGAGGCTGATTATGACAGCCGCCTATTCTCCCCTTTGGGGAACACAGCCTTCAGGAACTATATTCAGGGACTATATTCAACCAAAGCTACACAGTTTTACTACTAATTGCCCTCTGGGGATCAAATAGCTATGCTAACATTGCCAATGGATTAGCTTTGTGTCTCTTCATTATTATTCATATTTTCTACTTAAGTACAGCTATTCCATCTGTTGGAATCATTTGAGTTCCTGATCCTTCCCACAGCTTCAGGGTCTTATTTGTTCTAAATAACCTATCAAAATATGTCCAACAAATACAGTTCCATTCCCAAGAAGAAATCTGAGGTTCATTCTTAGGATGATAAAACATTCATCTCCCTACCTTACACAAGTTACATGAACTTTTCTATGAGGGCACATAAGATTCTTAAATGTTGGTATGAGGGGCAGGCTTACTACTGAAAATGCCAGAATGTGAATCTTCTTGAGTTTAAGGTATGGGCTACATGTTCACACTTTTCCCTGTTTTCATAAATACAAATCAAACATTTCTTCCCCACAATATACAGTTACAGAAATACAGGTTGAAAGCAAGCCAGTGTTTCTATGAACAGATCGCTGAAGTTATATTTCAAATGATAGAACTCAGTACATATAGGCAGTGCTAATATGTAACACAAATCACTGACAGCTAAAATGGCTGCATAACATATGTTACACATGCCTTTGTGTATGCATGTGTGTATGCGTGTACAGAGTTAGGGAAACAGAAGGGGAGAGGTATATTAATTTAATTGCTGTTATAACTATTACAAACTTAATGACTTAAACAAAAAACGACAGACATTTACTATTTTATAGTTCTGGAGGTCTGAAATCTCACTGGACTGAACTCAGCAGGGCGCCCGTCCTTTTGGAGTTCCCAGAGGGGTGCCCTTTCCGGGCCTTCTTCAGCCTTGCGCTAGGCCTGTTCCTGAGCTGCTGTTCTCTTCTTCCATCTTCAAAGCCAGCAATGGACGATCAAGCCCTTCTGGAATCACATCACCGTGAAATGGCTCTGTCATCCCATTTCTTTTTCTGACTCTCCCCTCATGCCTACGTCTTCCATTTTTAAGAAACTTTACATTGGGACCACAGAGGTAATCCAGGATAATCTTTCTATTTTAAATTCAGCCGATTAGCAAACTTGATTCTGTCTGCACACTTAGTTTCTCTTTGGCGTGTAACCTTACATATTCACAAATTCTGAGGATTAGGACTTAGATGTCTTTGGAGGGTCAGTATTTGGATTAATTACCCCAGCACATAGTCTCCATTTGGGGAAATAAAACTTCTATAAATATGGTCCTGTTGAAACTTTAAGAACAGGGAAATTACCATTACATATACTTCTACAGGATGTTGATGTTTATCCTTGTTGAAGGGTTTTGAATATTGCTCTAAAGTTACATTATGTTATAAACTAAGGAGAAAGTCAATTTATTGAAAGAATACGTGCATTTAAAGAAATATCTCTCTAAAGTTTATGTCAAGCTTACTAAACAACTATATACTTATGAGAAGCATTTGTAAATTGTGAAAAATTGCATCTTTTATATTCATTCTTCTAAATCTTCAAAATCATATACATTTTAACATATAGTATTCACACACATATTTATGTACATGTACATAAACATGTTTTTTTTTTTTTTAGATAATTATTTTTTATTGAAGGGTAGTTGACACACAGTATTACATTACATTAGTTTCAGGTGTACAACACAGTGATTCAACATTTATATACATGATAATTCTAAGTACCAGCTATCACCATACCAAGTTGTTACAATATTTTGACTATATTCCTTATGCTATACATTACATCCCGGTTGCTTATTTATTTTACAATTGGAAGTGTGTACTTTTTCTTGGTTGTTGTTGTTAGGGCATCTCTCATATTTATTGATCAAATGGTTGTTAACAACAATAAAATTCTGTATAGGGGAGTCAATGCTCAATGCACAATCATTAATCCACCCCAAGCCTAATTTTCGTCAGTCTCCAATCTTCTGAAGCATAACGAACAAGTTCTTACATGGAGAACAAATTCTTACATAGTGAATAAGTTACATGGTGAACAGTACAAGGGCAGTACATCACAGAAACTTTTGGTTTTGCTCATGCATTATGAACTATAAACAGTCAGTTCAAATATGAATACACATTTGATTTTTATACTTGATTTATATGTGGATACCACATTTCTCTCTTTATTATTTTTAATAAGATGCTGAAGTGGTAGGTAGATACAACATAAAGGTAGAAAACATAGTTTAGTGTTGTAAGAGAGCAAATGTAGATGATCAGGTGTGTGCCTGTAGACTATGTGTTTATCCAAGCTAGACAAGGGCAATAAAACATCCACATATGCAGAAGATTTCTCTCAGAACAGGGGGGGTGAGGTTCTAAGCCTCACCTCTGTTGATCCCCAATTTCTCACCTGATGACCCCCCTGCGACTGTGCCTGTCTTAGGTTGTTCCTCCCTTGAGGAATCTTACCCGTCTCTGGCTAAACAGTCATCTTCCGGGGCCATACAGGGAAATGTTAAGTTGGTAAGTGAGAGAGAAGCCTTATTGTTTGAAATGGTTAGCTTTTTATTTCTTTGCATATTTATGCCCTGTGGCTTCTATGCCCAGCATTTGTCTTGAGGTATCTTTACCACTTGGAGGAGTTATGATACTCGGTAAATTTGATATGAGGCACGAATTCTATTTAAGAATTCGTTGTAATTAGGAAGGAAGAAGAAAAGCTATAGAAGTAGCAGGCGGGAGAAAACATGGGAAGATTGATTATTTCTTTGACATATCTTCTTGTAGAGTAACTTCAGCATGTATAGATTTTAAGCTACTACTTAAATTGCGCAAACACATTAACATAATAGGAGTATAGTTACATAACCAAAGCATACCTGTAATTACCAGCCATCTCCAGTGAAACCAAGAAAACCAGTTAGGCACCCTAGGCATTTGTGAAAACTTATCAATGATATGATGGTTATTATCTAACTGAATTTGAGTAGTTTGAGAAAAATCAGACAAATTAAAACAACCCATTCCTGGGCACTGTTCACATCCCATATGTTCTTTTAACAGTAAATAGTCTGTAGTTGTAAGATTTTGGAGCGCTACAATTTGCACTTCTCCTAATTCTTGGTTGAGTTCCAACAGTATAGATCCAGTCAAATTTGTTGTTTTACTGTATGCACAGGCCAGCTTAGATATCTCCTTCATTCCCATGGCAAGCCCAGGAGCTGGTGGGATGAGTGCATCTACAGCTGTAGCAGTGCGTGGATCTTTGTTGGGGTTTTTTGATGATCATCTTCTGGCATGAGTCTTCCCGAGAGTGCTGATGTTGGAAGTTCTCTTTCATATCGTTTCTTAGTTCATTTTCGGGGTAGCCAAATTAGGCTTTGATCCTCTGTATAAACACAAACAGACCCTTTGCCTACACTTTTATATGTCCTTTATATCATTGTGTAGAACTCATTAGAGGTCACCACATAGGAACTGCATTTTTTTTTTTTTTTTAATCATTAATCTACACTTACATGATGAATACTTTGTTTACTAGGCTCTCCCCTATACCAGGTCCCCCCTATATACTCCTTTACAGTCACTGTCCATCAGCGTAGCAACCTGTTGTAGAATCACTACTTGTCTTCTCTGTGTTGTACAGCCCTCCCCTTTCTCCCACCCCTCTATGGATGCTAATCTTAATACCCCCCTACTTCTCCCCCCCTTATCCCTCCCTACCCACCCATCCTCCCCAGTCCCTTTCCCTTTGGTACCTGTTAGTCCATTCTTGAGTTCTGTGATTCTGCTGCTGTTTTGTTCCTTCAGTTTTTCCTTTGTTCTTATATTCCACAGATGAGTGAAATCATTAGGTATTTCTCTTTCTCTGCTTGGCTTGTTTCACTGAGCAAAATACCCTCCAGCTCCATCCATGTTGCTGCAAATGGTTGGATTTGCCCTTTTCTTATGGCTGAGTAGTATTCCATTGTGTATATGTACCACTTCTTCTTTATCCATTCATCTATCGATGGACATTTAGGTTGCTTCCAATTCTTGGCTATTGTAAATAGTGCTGCGATAAACATAGGGGTGCACTGATCTTTCTCATACTTGATTGCTGCATTCTTAGGGTAAATTCCTAGGAGTGCAATTCCTGGGTCAAATGGTAAGTCTGTTTTGAGCATTTTGATGTACCTCCATACTGCTTTCCACAATGGTTGAACTAACTTACATTCCCACCAGCAGTGCAGGAGGGTTCCCCTTTCTCCACAGCCTCGCCAACATTTGTTGTTGTTTGTCTTTTGGATGGCAGCCATCCTTACTGGTGTGAGGTGATACCTCATTGTAGTTTTAATTTGCATTTCTCTGATAATTAGCGATGTGGAGCATCTTTTCATGTGTCTGTTGGCCATCTGTATTTCTTTTTTGGAGAACCGTCTGTTCAGTTCCTTTGCCCATCTTTTAATTGGGTTATTTGTTTTTTGTTTGTTGAGGCGTGTGAGCTCTTTATATATTCTGGATGTCAAGCCTTTATCGGATGTGTCATTTTCAAAGATATTCTCCCATACTGTAGGGTTTCTTTTTGTTCTATTGATGGTGTCTTTTGTTGTACAGAAGCTTTTCAGCTTAATATAGTCCCACTTGTTCATTTTTGCTGTTGTTTTCCTTGCCCGGGGAGATATGTTCAAGAAGAGGTCACTCATGTTTATGTCTAAGAGGTTTGTGCCTATGTTTTCTTCCAAGAGTTTAATGGTTTCATGACTTACATTCAGGTCTTTGATCCATTTTGAGTTTACTTTTGTATATGGGGTTAGACAATGGTCCAGTTTCATTCTCCTACATGTAGCTGTCCAGTTTTGCCAGCACCATCTGTTGAAGAGACTGTCATTTCGCCATTGTATGTCCATGGCTCCTTTATCAAATATTAATTGACCATATATGTCTGAGTTAATGTCTGGATTCTCTAGTCTGTTCCATTGGTCTGTGGCTCTGTTCTTGTGCCAGTACCAAATTGTCTTGATTACTATGGCTTTATAATAGAGCTTGAAGTTGGGGAGTGAGATCCCCCCTACTTTATTCTTCTTTCTCAGGATTGCTTTGGCTATTTGGGGTCTTTGGTGGTTCCATATGAATTTTTGAATTATTTGATCCAGTTCATTGAAGAATGTTTCTGGTAGTTTCATAGGGATTGCATCAAATCTGTATATTGCTTTGGGCAGGATGGCCATTTTGACGATATTAATTCTTCCTAGCCACGAGCATGGGATGCATTTCCATCTGTTAGTGTCCTTTTTAATTTCTCTTAAGAGTGACTTGTAGTTTTCAGAGCATAAGTCTTTCACTTCTTTGGTTAGGTTTATTCCTAGGTATTTTATTTTTTTTGATGCAATTGTGAATGGAGTTGTTTTCCTGATTTCTCTTTCTGTTGGTTCATTGTTGGTATATAGGAAAGCCACAGATTTCTGTGTGTTGATTTTGTATCCTGCAACTTTGCTGTATTCCGATATCAGTTCTAGTAGTTCTGGGGTGGAGTCTTTAGGGTTTTTTATGTACAGTATCATGTCATCTGCAAATAGTGACAGTTTGACTTCTTTGCCAATCTGGATTCCTTGTATTTTTTTGTTTTGTCTGATTGCCGTGGCTAGGACCTCTAGTACAATGTTAAATAACAGTGGGGAGAGTGGGCATCCCTGTCTAGTTCCCGATCTCAGCGGAAATGCTTTCAGCTTCTCGCTATTCAATATAATGTTGGCTGTGGGTTTTTCATAGATGGCCTTTATTATGTTGAGGTACTTGCCCTCTATTCCCATTTTGCTGAGAGTTTTTATCATGAATGGATGTTGAACTTTGTCAAATGCTTTTTCAGCATCTATGGAGATGATCATGTGGTTTTTGTCTTTCTTTTTGTTGATGTGGTGGATGATATTGATGGACTTTCGAATGTTGTGCCATCCTTGCATCCCTGGGATGAATCCCACTTGGTCATGGTGTACGATGGTTTTGATGTATTTTTGAATTCGGTTTGCTAAAATTTTGTTGAGTATTTTTGCGTCTACGTTCATCAGGGATATTGGTCTATAGTTTTCTTTTTTGGTGATGTCTTTGCCTGGTTTTGGTATTAGGGTGTTGTTAGCTTCATAGAATGAATTTGGGAGTATCCCCTCCTCTTCTATTTCTTGGAAAACTTTAAGGAGAATGGGTATTATGTCTTCCCTGTATGTCTGATAAAATTCCGAGGTAAATCCATCTGCCCCGGGGGTTTTGTTCTTTGGTAGTTTTTTGATTACCGCTTCAATTTCGTTGCTGGTAATTGGTCTGTTTAGATTTTCTGTTTCTTTTTGGGTCAGTCTTGGAAGGTTGTATTTTTCTAGGAAGTTGTCCATTTCTCCTATGTTTCCCAGCTTGTTAGCATATAGGTTTTCATAGTAGTCTGTAATAATTCTTTGTATTTCTGCGGGATCTGTTGTGATTTTTCCTTTCTCATTTCTGATACTGTTGATTTGTGTTGACTCTCTTTTCCTCTTAATAAGTCTGGCTAGAGGCTTATCTATTTTGTTTATTTTCTCGAAGAACCAGCTCTTGGTTTCATTGATTTTTGCTATTGTTTTATTCTTATCAATTTTTTTTATTTCTTCTCTGATCTTTATTATGTCCCTCCTTCTGCTGACCTTAGGCCTCATTTGTTCTTCTTTTTCCAATTTTGATAGTTGTGACATTAGACCGTTCATTTGGGATTGCTCTTCCTTTTTTAAATACGCTTGGAGTGCTATATACTTTCCTCTTAAGACTGCTTTTGCTGCGTCCCACAGAAGTTGGGGCTTAGTGTTGTTGTTGTCATTTGTTTCCATATATTGCTGGATCTCCATTTTGATTTGGTCATTGATCCATTGATTATTTAGGAGCGTGTTGTTTAGCCTCCATGTGTTTGTGAGCCTTTTTGCTTTCTTTGAACAGTTTATTTCTAGTTTAATGCCTTTGTGGTCTGAAAAGTTGGTTGGTAGGATTTCAATCTTTTGGAATTTACTGAGGCTCTTTTTGTGTCCTAGTATGTGGTCTATTCTGGAGAATGTTCCATGAGCACTTGAGAAGAATGTGTATCCTGTTGCTTTTGGATGTAGAGTTCTGTTGATGTCTATTAGGTCCATCTGTTCTAGTGTGTTGTTCAGTGCCTCTGTGTCCTTACTTATTTTCTGTCTGGTGGATCTGTCCTTTGGAGTGAGTGGTGTGTTGAAGTCTCCTAGAATGAATGCATTACGTTCTATTTCCTCCTTTAGTTCTGTTAATATTTGTTTCAGGTATGTTGGTGCTCCTGTATTGGGTGCATATATAGTTATAATGGTTATATCCTCTTGATGGACTGAGCCCTTTATCATTATGTAATGTCCTTCTTTGTCTTTTGTTACTTTCTTTATTTTGAAGTCTGTTTTGTCTGATACCAGAATTGCAACACCTGCTTTCTTCTCTCTGTTGTTTGCTTGAAATATCTTTTTCCATCCCTTGACTTTAAGTCTGTGCGCGTCTTTGGGTTTGAGGTGAGTCTCTTGTAAGCAGCATATGGACGGATCTTGCTTTTTTATCCATTCTATTACTCTGTGTCTTTTGATTGGTGCATTCAGTCCATTTACATTTAGGGTGATTATTGAAAGGTATGAATTTATTGCCATTGCAGGCTTTAAGTTTGTGGTTACCAAAGGTTTAGGGTTAGCTTCTTTACTGTCTTACTGTCTAACTTAACTCGCTTGTTGAGCTATTATAAACACAATCTGATGATTCTTTATTTCTCTCCCTTCTTATTCCTCCTCCTCCTCCCTTCTTCATATGTTGGGTGTTTTTTTGTGTGCTCTTTTTAGGAGTGCTCCCATCTAGAGCAGTCCCTGTAGGATGCCCTGTAGAGGTGGTTTGTGGGAGGCAAATTCCCTCAACTTTTGCTTCTCTGGGAATTGTTTAATCCCTCCTTCATATTTAAATGATATTCGTGCTGGATACAGTAGTCTTGGTTCGAGGCCCTTCTGTTTCATTGCATTAAGTATATCATGCCATTCTCTTCTGGCCTGTAGGGTTTCTGTTGAGAAGTCTGATGATAGCCTGATGGGTTTTCCTTTGTAGGTAACCTTTTTTTTCTCTCTGGCTGCTTGTAATACTTTGGCCTTGTCTTTGATTTTTGCCATTTTAATTATTATGTGTCTTGGTGTTGCCCTCCTTGGATCCCTTGTCATGGGAGTTCTGTGTACCTCTGTGGTCTGAGAGGCCATTTCTTCCCCTAGTTTGGGGAAATTTTCAGCAATTATTTCTTCAAAGACATTTTCTATCCCCTTTTCTCTCTCTACTTCTTCTGGAATGCCTATGATTCTTATATTATTTCTTTTATATTGATCACTCAGCTCTCTTAAAATTCTTTCATTCCTGGAGATCCTTTTATCTCTCTCTGCATCAGCTTCTCTGCGTTCCTGTTCTCTGTTTTCTAGTCCATTAATGGTCTCTTGCATCTCGTCCATTCTGTTTTGAAGTCCTTCCAGAGCTTGTTTTATTTCTGAGTTCTCCTTCCTTAGTTCTTGCATATTTCTCTGCAAGTCCATCAGCATGGTTATGACTTTTGTTTTGAATTCTTTTTCAGGTAGACTGGCTAAATCTATCTCCCCAGATTCCTTCTCAGGGGAAGATGTAGCAGATGCTGAAGCTGTCTGGGTTAGTCTTGTCTGGATCATATTTTTTTGCCTTTTCATGTTGACAGGTGCTATTGACTGTCAGCTGGGAGGGCCAAAATTTTCACTTGCTACTGGCCTTTCTTTACTGGGACAACTGCGACCCCTAGTGGCTTGTGTTGGGTAATTGCGTGTAGACTGGGTCTTTGTGTCTTGCCTGGCCGGGAGGGAGAAATTTCCCTTTCTGTGGGCGGAATTTGTCTCAGGCTGCTTCTCTGCTTTCGCAGCGCCCGGTGGGGTGATGGATGGGGGGGCTGCTTGACTGTTTGCCTCCGTGAGGGGTCTCAGAGCTGTTGCCCAGGGGGTTAGTGCACCCGGTTTTCCCTGTAATTTCCAGCTGCTGTACTGTGACCTGGGTTTTTTCCGTCAAGCTGTTAAGTCCCTGTCCCTTTAAGACTTTCAAAAAGCCCCCGCTTTTCTTTGTCACAGGGGCATCAGCTTCAGCACCCGCTCAGAGGTCTTACTCCCTGTTCTCCCAGTATCCAGGGCCCCCTGGGCATATACTGTGTCTGCGCTCTGGCCCGGATGGCTGGGGCTGGGTGTTCGGCAGTCCTGGGCTCTGTCTCCCTCCCGCTCTGCCTATTGTTCTCCCGCCGGGAGCTGGGGGGAGGGGCGCTCGGGTCCCGCAGGGCCGGGGCTTGTATCTTACCCCTTTCACCAGTTGCTGGGTTCTCGCTGGTGTAGCTGCAGTCTGGCCACTGTCCTGCGTCTTCTGGTCTCTCTTTTAGGGCTAGTTGTGTTTGTTGTATTTTCAAAAGTATATATGTTTTTGGGAGGAGATTCCCACTGTCCTAATCACGCCGCCATGTTGGCTCCGCCCCCCCATAAACATGTTTATATATGGGTGTCATAAATGCATATAATTCATACATTATATATATATATATATATATATATATGTACTGTATATACACATGTATGCATGTATAGTGTGTGAGTAGTCATATACTCCATATATTTTTTCAGTCCTTTTTTTTTCCTCAGAAAAGTTTGCAAGTTTGTCTACTTGTTAAGATTTATTTGTAACTCCCAAATCAATGCTAGCAGCACTTTTGTAGTCATTGATGAACACGTGCAGAGCAGCAAAATATTTGAGTGGTTTGACATTCATGGTCTCAGATGAGACTGAACAAGGTGACACTTGGTCATCCTGGCTCAGCTTTTATACTGACAATTAGTGTCTCTTTTTTGTAGCCTATTTAGTGCAATGTGTTTTTGCATTTTTATCCTTTTTGTTGATTTTGCTGTTTAAAGTGGCTTCCTGGTGTCATGCCAAGTTGCTATCTAGTGTCCTAAGTGCAAAAAAAGCTATGATATGCCTTACAGAGAAAATAGGTGTGTAAACCAAGCTTGGTTCAGTTATGCATCATAGTGCTGTTGGCAGTGAATTCAGTGCTAATGAATAAACAATATGCATTGAATAGGGAGGGTGTCATTAAACAGAAACACACACAAAACAAGGTTATTGATCAGTTGACAAAAATGTTGTGACCAGAGGCTCACAGGAAGCTATTTCTGAATTTCCCCAACAATTCATGTTCAGTTTTGGTTAATTCAGTTCTTACAGTGACTTCATAGAACATAAACTACTACAAATAATGTGAACCAGCTTTGTGTGTGTGTGTGTGTATACCAAATTAATCACATAATTAAAGTCTTAAAATTTAGTAATATGATTGGTACCTTTGATTTTCTAAAACAAATATAAAGTTTGCTCATTACTAAGCATGTAGGGTAATGAAAGGACTAGAAACTAAGGGTGACACTAGGAAGACTATTGTTGAACCCTTTATTTAGTTTTTTGTACCATCTAGAGGGAGTTCTGTGGTGCGTATAGAACTATTGACTAGAGGAGTGCATGGCAAAATTTTACATCAACTATGTTAGTATAAACCTTCCACAGCACATATACACTAAAAAGTATTCCCTTTCTGGTTTCAATAAGGACTCATTTCTTTAGAAAAAAAAATCATATATAGTAATTGCCAAAAGTATAAAAAAAGGATACTTTATCTTCTAAGTCTCATCTCCGTTTTTAATTTCAACAATGACTTCATGATAGGAACGGTACAGATAGGACAAGGAAAAGCAACAGATAAAATAAATGCTAGAATGTAATTATTCTTTAACTTGATTAATTTAACCTCATAAATCAGAAATCAACTGCTAAATATGTTTAGAATAATTAAGTGTATTTGAATTGTATTCTCACGATCTTTTGACCTAACGTATATTTCAAAAGTAAAAAAAAAAAAGTCTTGTATTAAGAGGAGTTTACTCCTATGTATGTCAAACTTAAGAAAAAATAGAACATTCAACAAAATAATGTTGATTTCTCATTCTTGGACATTTTATAAAAAGTAAAGTTACTTTTTTAAAAAAATGTGGACATAAATTGTATTTCTTTTTTTTTCTGCATTGGGCTAATGCAGTCTTCAAATTCCATCTCAGGGAGTTTAAAGACTCTATCTGAGGAAAAAAAAGCTTCAGGAACCAATTAAAAATCTAGTTTAGAGACTTATATCAGCCTGAGGAAATGAAGTAATTTAAAGTTAATTCAAGTTAGTCCTTCTTTAAAACTAGAAATCTGTCTTCTAGGAAATGGGTTTATTGCTATGTTTGGTTAGATATGATTTTTCCAAAGATGGGGAATTCACCAAAATTTCAAAGATTTATATTAATTAATCTTTTTTAATAAAAAATTTTTGTTGGAGAAAATATTATTTCCCAACTTGAAACATAGCTATAAAATTGCATAGTAGTATATAACCGTATGATTCTAACTCAGAGAGTACACTTAACAGCAGGAATATCAGAGGCCTCCATTCATCGAAGGTGAACCATGAATCACCTTTCCAACAATAGATTGAAAGGGGAATGAGAAAGTGTGAGGTATACAGTCTTAATTCTCAGAGATGAAAATAGGTGAATTATGTGTGAATGATGGGATGATATGCTGAGTATCATCAGTGCAATTGACATTATAGTTGTTCTACATAAGATGTGATTAATTGAAGTTATGCTTAAAAATAAATATTGTTAAAGAAGGGAAATGCATTAGATTTGGAGG
Organism: Manis pentadactyla; assembly: GCF_030020395.1. Classification (NCBI taxonomy): domain Eukaryota; kingdom Metazoa; phylum Chordata; class Mammalia; order Pholidota; family Manidae; genus Manis; species Manis pentadactyla. The sequence goes on from NC_080020.1 coordinate 124,731,536, forward strand.
ACTTGGGAAAAGAATAAAGGGATTATCTTAAATTTAAAGTGTTTCAGATCTTGAGTGGAATAGTGATAGGCTACGTGGAGCCACATAACATTTGTTGTCAAATTCAGTTCAGTGGAATCCAATTTTATTAAGCACCAGATTTCCTGTTGGCCAGTGAAAAGTTCTCAAACTGTTGATGATATACACTGATAATCATTTGTCCATGTAGCATGGTGAGTACTGTGATAAAGACATGCAAAAGGAACTACAAAGCATGAATGTAATGACAAAGAGACTGACTTAGAATTTCAGATACGGTGTCCAGGAAGAGACAAGAAGTTTCTCTCATAGCAGAGCAGACTGCCAAAGAAAGTTAGAAAACATATTCCAGAGGATGGGCAAACAGGAGCAAGAGAATGCAAGATAAAGAGAAATAATTGTCAAATCTGTACAAATAAATAGTGGTAAATAAAACAGGGATATAGTCAGAAATAATGAACAAAAATATGGGATTGTTTTCTAGATGAGAACAGAGGCTTTTCGCCCCCCTAAATCCTAGTTGGATCATTAGAGTAATAAGTTCATTACAATAAGAGTTTTTAAATATGTAAATGACTTTTATATTAACATGTTCAGCTGGTTCTCCAGGTGAAGTATAACATAAGGAAGAGCTGAAAAATTTAATTTGGGAAATATGAAACTTCAAATGATAATTGAAAAAATGAAATCTAATTAAGTCTTTGGGAAAACAGAGTAAAATAAGAACTGGTCCCTAGAAATGGAGACTGTGGGAAATAATCCTAATGTGCTATCTTGCATAAACAGATAGCATTTGGAACTGGCAGAAGTTATTAAAAGACGATGAAATTTAAAATGAGAAATAATATATTTTATTCAAAAATGCATATATTTAAGTAATTTTCAGCTTTCATAAATATTTATATGAAACTCTAAATTAAATAATATCACTCATTTCATTTTATACAAGCCTGAACTACATGAAGTTTCCATCTATTTCATCTGTAATTCTCAGAAAGGAAAAATTCTGAATAAATGGCTTGAAATATGTGATTCAGATGTATTTTAAAAGCAAAGACACACAGATACATCATTGTCTAATTCTACTTTAATCCACATTATTTTCCTAAATTTTAGACAAGTGGTTAGGTCATGGCAATAAAGAAAAGGAAATGAAAATATTAAAATCCCAGTTGTTACACAAAACAATTCCTAAAGGTAATTAGTTCCAGCAAACTGCTCTACTTTTCTTTTACTAAGGTCATTAGTCATAACTTTTACTCTCCCAAGTCCCTAATGTATGCAGTGTTTTAAAAAGAATTTTTCAATATTATTCAGTAAACTTGTCATGATCATTGGATTTCTTTGAACCACTCTTTGGTAATTTGGAATAGAGATCATAATCTATATTTGTCCATATAGCAAATTAAGTTTTTCTCAATTATGGTAAAATTGTAAGAACAAATGTCATTTAATGATCATGCAATTTATTTTGTGATACAAACATCAGTGGTGTTAGCACTGCTGTCTCCCGCAATCAATCCCCTCATTTTAGCTTCCTACACTTCTTTTACTTTTAATTTAATTACCTCAATGTCTGTGCCTCAGTTTTTGGGTAAGATTGTACACTGGTAGTCCTCTTATTTATTTAATTTAATTTTTGGTGGAGAACAGAAGAGAAGGTGATACAGATCATATTAATTAGCTGAAAAAAGACAACTCAGAAATCATTCCACAATTCTAGTGGCTCTGTACCTTTATTCTACCATAATAAACTCATCTAATCAGTAAAAAATCTGTCAACAACCTTACATGTACCATGTTAAACTATACAGTACACATTAAAATCAACAATCTGTCATTATAATTATTGTTATATTCTGAATATATTTTCAAAATAATAAAATAAAATCCTTATATATTCTAAATTCACTGACTATATCAAAATAACTTTGTTAATATTTATATGTAAATACATATAAATAAATCAGAAAACAAGAAATGTACAAATAAAAATGTACATACAAAACAACTTTTCCAAGTGCAAGTATCCTTTTCACATTACAACATCATTCACTGGAACAATAGTTTTTTAGTTGTTTTGTTTTCACCCAGCTATAATGCTTTAAAGTAAGAGTTACTTTATCTGAGCATAAATTTTATGCTTTCAAAGTGATTTGATTTTATGAAGACATTTTTGTTCAGGCACATTAAGTAATTTCCATTCATTTGACATTTGTGGACAACTATATGTCTTTATTTGCATACTAGAAAAGCTAGAGCTGTTTAGATTACAGTGGAATTATTAGTAACGCTGAATTCATTACCATTGTATATTCAATTGTTCAATTTTTGCTCTATACAAGATTAGGAGAGAAAAGAAGGCTAAATAGGAGGGTGATAGGGAAGATAATATACAGGATAATATGCAACACATAATAACACATAATCATTTAGGATGTGAGCCTGAAGAGAAAGTACTCTAACCCTAGCCTGAGTAAATACAGCAAAATTTACATAATAAATAAATAAGTAATATCAAATATGATGTCTGGAAATTTACAATGCCAATTTAACATACTGTGGTTATTGATTTAATATGATCTCTATTCCAAATTACCAAAGAGTCGTTCAAAAAAATCCAAGTTTGATTAAATTTCAGAAACTAATTTTGGAAAAAAAACTTTGTTTAGGTTATGAGGGATGTGACTATTGATAGAATTTACAACTCTGTACTTAAACCAATCTGTGTGTTTCCTTTGGTCTGTTATGTTTTCCTAAGACTGATCTACTATGTCATTGCCTGAAGATGGATAAATTGTTTCTCACACACACACACAAAATTTGCTCATATTCAGTTACTTTATTACCTTGTTTAAAAAAGATCCTATTTGTTCCAATTATATTATTAATCGAATATAATAGACACTTAATCTTAATTTTCTTCTCTTACTTTATAGATTTGAAGACAGAAAAATAAGAAATTACTGTCTCAATGCTTACGGTTCTTGTGATTATCTTTCAGCAAGTGCATGTGTTTTTCGGTTGTTTAAATTACTCTTTAATCTATAAAAAAGTTAGCTACTGATAGAGATAAAGATAGAGCTATCTGAAAATGCACACAGATGGTCCCTGACTTATAACAGTTCAATTTATGATTTTTGACCGATGGTAGCTAGCCTTTATTACTTATATCATCTTCTATGCTTAATAAAGCTAATGTCCTTCTTTACGGTGTACTTGGGCTTTGCTTAATAAACTCCAGCAGTTTAATGTCCTAAGTCTGTCTCTTGATTGAATTCTTCCCTTTGAGAAGACAAGAATGAGGAAACACAACATGCTCTGCCAGTAACATGGAAATCAAATCTCTATTTATAAACTGGACCGTGTTGTAGGATATAATATGGAAAAAGAGTTAAAGTTTGTTATCCTTGCAAAAAAGGACAACATAACAAAAGTAGTGACTTTAAACATCAAGTTTAAGTTTGAACTGGACTCATCTACCTTCAAGTGACTTTCTCTTATTTTTCAAAGTTTCACTATTATTCTCATGTGTTTGAAAAAGAGGGATAAAAGAAATAAAAAATTCGCCCTAAACAATATTTTCTTCTTACAACTTAATATACACTATCTGTGGAGAAAAGGGAATGGTGGATGGATGAAAAGACTTTGTAAAATTTGACTTTCTTTTAATTTATTTATTGTTTAATTTTTATATACATATAAAATCATGTGTATAAATTTTAATTATATAGTTTAACATATATGTTAGTGGTAATAATTTACTTAACATGATCACCTGCTTTCTATCACAGATAAAAACACAAACTAAGATTTGAAAAGCTGTAGCAAAAGATAAGAAAATAAACAAAATACATGAAATAACTTAATAAACCTGAATGTCTATTGCAGACTTTGACCATAATTAGTATTCACAAAAATTATACCACAGCCTCAGAGAAAGTATTTCAGTGGCCCATATTTTGGAAGAGCTTGAACTATGATAATAGGTTACTAGGACAGAATATGGAATGTGGCTTTATGCTCCAATATTCTGCAAGTCCTGCAGAAACAATTCAGAAATAACAAAATAGTATATGAGTCCATCAAATGATTCAGTGTTTCTTTCAGTCTAGAGAATTTAAATTTTAAGTCAGAATAAATACTTTGTAACTGGTTGTCACTGAAAAAAACATGTAAGTTATGCAATCAAATCATGATAGGTTAAAATAAAATAAAACCAGCAAAACAAGCCAAGCCAGAAATGTTTGGGTCTCCTTTTCTATCTTACTGAAATGATTTGAGTTGGAATCCATAGCTCTACATGGTACAGACTTATAAGTCAATTTCAGAGTGACAATTTAAACAGATGTTCATTTTAGAGCATTGATTTTTTTTTTTTTCAAGTGGCTTGGTAAGACCTAACATGGGTGTTTTGGAGCAGAGAAATATTTGGAAATTTTTCTCTAACATGTTTTCCCTTATACCAATACTTAAGAAAGTAGGGATTAGAGTGCATCAAATCCCAACCATTTCATCAGGGCACCACATAACCTTAACCACACTTGTAACCAAAGGCACATTCTTTAAATAGAATAGAATTGAAAACATACAGAATTTTATGTTTTGCTGACATATTATTCAATCTTTAAGATGAACACTGAGGAATGGTTTCAATATTCCATCTATGGTATCCGGGATGATTTAACTAATATTTTTGACAGAAAATAAAGAATATTTAAGAAAGTATGAAACCATACTGAATTTCTAATGCGGACAAGCCTAATAAACAAGCAGAGCAAATGTTATTGCATGTTTTCAGAAGGATTTCTAATGCTTACTATGAAAATCTATTTCACTGTCATCAGAGCTACAAGAAGCAATGTTATCAAATATGGCTGGTAATTAAGCTTTGATTTTCGGTATATATGAAGTCAATATATCAAAGAAATGCAACAACTTCAATTTTGAATATTTCCTACTTGAAATTCCTAGAAAAACTTTCAACTGTATTTACTAATACACCATATTGTAGAATTTAGCCTAACTGAATGGCAATCAGAGTCTAAAGGATAAATCGAAATCATTGAGAATGTACATGTTTTTGTTTATTTACATGAAACCTTAAAAGGAAAATGATGCATGTCAACAGCAGAGTATTGTAACCTTTATGAAGATATTTACTTTTAAATATTACCTTAAAAAAGACAAAAATTATTTTTTGTTGTTGTTTTTGGAAACACATAGCATGTACTTCCAGTTCCACAAAAAGTATACCAGGTAATGAGCATCTACTATTTGACAAGCATATGTAGAAATAGAAAAACTAAAAATGAGCAAAAAAGTCACTACCTTTTCTTCCTTTTTTCTTTTTCTTTCCTTTTATTTATTTATTTATTTTTTATTTAAGAGCTGGACTTGCTATCAACAAAATAAAATAGTGTTGAGGTATTAGGTATAATACAGGAATTTATAAGACACAGAATTAGGACAAAGGGAATAGTGTTTAAAGTCCTTTGGAAAGTTCAGGTAAGGGTTGGTTGAAGAGGTGATAACTGTTACATGGATGGCGTAATGATAGCGTGCTTATTTGACAAGAAAAAATGCCTCTCCAGGGCATCCAAAGGTAAAGAAAAAGTGTATGCCCAGAAAATGACAATTAGTATCCATTTGGTAAAGTAATACGGGAATCATGATGATGAAAAAAAAAAACCTTATATGTAATACTTAGCAACGTATGTCATTTTTGGAAGTACTGAATGATAGCAAGCAGGAAATATGGATAGAAAGATAATATATTTGTAAGGGATTAATTTTGGAGCCACCTGTAAGGACAAGATTGAAATCTAATAAAACATTTTATTGAAATTTGTATTAACAATTACATAAGGTCTATGCTAAATGTTATATTAAAGCCCACATTAAGAAATTAAGGTGTGCACAAAAATACTGACTCAATACAAAATTTACTGGAGAGGTAGAATTAAAAGGACTCTGTCTCAACCCTACTCAAACCCAGTAGCTATGATGTCCTGTCACTTCCATCTCTAAAATATAATTTGCATCATAATTTATATTTAACATATAATTTATCATCAAACTTTAGTGTGTGTCACAATTGTATCTTACCCCAAATCCTGTCTCAGCTACATTATTGTAGCCCCCTCGTCTCATCTGAACTCCTGTCCTTACTACCGATAAATTACCATATACCCAACACAGGTGTGATTTTTGACTTCCAACCAGTGAAGACAGCCTCTTTAATATGGTCATTAAAACCCTTAACGGTCTGCTCCTTCCAATCCCCCAGACTCACTTGCACATTGCTTGTTCCTCTTCAGCCATGGTGGCACCCTTTCTCTGTTTCAATGCCACAGCCCTCCAGTATTAGGACCTTTGCCCATGCTTTATGTCATATTCTCAAAGTTGGTTCTTTTCTTTTGTATAAATATCACCTCCAAAATTTTACATTCATTTATGACTGTTGATATTTTTCTCTTCCACTGGAATGAAAGGACATGAAAGAGGGAATTGCTATATTTTTTTCTAACCAGACCCAACCCCATACTTGATATAAAATAGGTACATGTTAATTATTGTTGATGAATGAGGTTTTTGAGGCTATATTTGTAGTAGTTCACATTTAGAAGAAGGCTAAAATATTTCTCCTCTTATTTTATAAAAATGAGGCATAGCTAAAAGTGTTTGAGCAGGAGAGTTCAAATGGTAATCTATTTGTAAACATGCCAGCTTCAACGTGGGCATGGGGGGGATGGTGGTTATGGGTCTGAGTTTTGAGTGCAACTCTTCAGAGGTGGCAATGCATTAATGGGCTGAGCACCAAGTCTGAGCTGTGGAGGCAATTTTTCCTCTGTGAGACCTGTCAGGTAAAGCCTTTATGATTGCCTTTGGATGGGCCTGAAAGATTACACACAGGATTTTGGCCTGCAACCGGATTCCACAGTTTTCCTTTCTGTGCTTCATTTTAGATAGTTTCCATCTCAAAATTTTCAAGTTCAACAAGCTCTTCTGGTTTGATGTCAAATTTCCCATTAGCACCACTAAATATATCTTTTTCATCTTACACACTTTAGCTGTTATCTCAGGTCTGTTTGTCTTCTGTATATTTTTCACACATTCTTAAATTTTTGAACATATTAGATATAGTACACTTCAATTTCATTCACTACTAATTCTAAACTATGTGTCAATTCTGGGTCATTTGTTCTTGATTATTGTTTTCCTCTTCTTTATGGGTTATAATTTAGAGGTCTTTGGCATGCCTGGTAATTTTGAAATCTTTTCTTTTATCTTTTTGAATCTTACACCTTTTGGAGATATTTTTGGATTCCTGTAAATATTTTTAGTTTTATTCTAGGACATACTTATATTATTTGGAAATAGGTGGGACTTTCCATGTCTTACTCTTAAGATTTTTGGGGAAGAAGTGAATTGGTTTTGCCTAAGGACTCCCCCATTCCTGAGGCAAGACCCTTTTGTGTTCTGTATCCAATGTTTTGGGAATTAAAAATTTTCTGTTGTGTTTAATGGAAACAGCCACTATAACCTCAGATATTTTAGACAGTTCTGTTCTTACACATGTGCTAATCATGATTCATCTGAATAATTTAGGTGTACCCTCTGCAGATCTTCAGAGTTCTTTCTTTGTGCAGGTCTTTCCAATATTTTCTCTTGTGAAGCCTGGACTCCTTGGACTGCCCAGAATCTTGACTCCATCTTTTCCAGAGAGCCCACCAAGGTCTCTCTGGTATCCCCATCTGTGCATGGCAGCCTGGAAAATCTTTCAGGCAGTTATGTTAAGGCATTGAAAGTTATCAACTCATTTGGTTTTTTCATCATCAATATCACAAATTGTTTTCCTATATTTCGTCCTTTATTTTTCTTTTTTAAGGTCGGGGGGAGAGTATATCTTATCTCTGTACTTTGTCTCAGCCAGAATTGGAGGGCAAAATACATTTCTTATGTGAACACATAAATGACTTCTGAATACTGTCATGTGAAATAGATCTGAAACTTGATTTCTATTTATATTACTGTAACAAATTGGATAATATCCCTGTGAAAAATATTCCTAATAAGTATTAGATTGCCTGAAATTTGTGAAAGAGTATATATGTAGTGCAACAGAATAATTTTGGTTTTCAATACCAATCAAGCATTTGTAATGTTTTATTACTAGGCAGAATTTTTAGAACAGTGGGAGTCTACATAGCAATTTCATCTTGGGGACACATTTTGTTTGGCCAGAATTTTTTTCTTTTATTTCAATTGTATTCTAATGTTCTGAGACAAGAGGTGCACACTCTGATTTGTGTCTAAGCCCCACCCAGCTTTGGCCCCTATTTTATTACCTGCTTGGATATTGAAGACACTAGAAATTGTAACCACTTCTTCCAAAACAATAGTGTTCCAAGCTTTTCCTTACTCAGTGTCTGTCTTCAAATTTGAAATATTGGAAAAGTTGCTATGTAAATATGCATAACACTAGTATGTTTAAATGTCTTTCTTGTGCATTTGGACATTTTTCAAAATACCAAATGAATAATAGAGATTTCTCCACAGCTGTGTACATACTGTCAGATTAAAATGTCAGGTACATTTTTCTGGTTTCTTCATTTACTAAAGCCAGTATTCTTTTCACTCATGGGGCCATCAAAACTGACTTCATATATTTTACCAACTGTATTTTAATTTTCTGAGATCCTCTACTGTAGTAGATTTGATTTTCCAGATTTTACATACTATTTACCTAAGATAAGCCATTTTTGTTAAAGAAAGGAATGTACCAATTTTGAGTAACTGATTAGAATGAGATAAACCCCAGAGGTTAAATGGGTAATGATACTTTATAGGACAAAATCTTATTCAGTTCTAATTGGTAAGAATTACATATGAAAGAAAAACAGCAGCGTATTTTAGAATATGTGGGTATGCAGAATATCTTATACTATATGGGTCTATTCTTATCTAGAAAGGCAGATGCATGTATTACTGTGATTAAAATGATTTAATCACTCTGTTTGAAGTGAATTCTCTGAACAAGTTCCATAGATTATAATAGCATTATACCTTTCTGATAAACCTAAAGTGCCGTGATAAAATAGTCTTCTATAGAGATAATTGCTCTAATACAACCTACGTTTTGAGAAAAATGATATGAGACTTAATAGCTAATTCTGTTACAGTTGATATTTAGCTCAAATATGCTTTTACTTAATAATTCAGATTAAATTGGCATCTGTCCACTTAGTATACATTTTTAATTTACATATTATCTCACAGTTTTCATTAAGAATCAATGTAACTTTATAGTGGCAAAAATAAAATAGTCTATCAATGCACACACACACATACACACAAATCTAAATATATATGTAATTTGTGTCTATTTCAAGTGGCTAACTGTGTACTAGGGACTGAATATTTGCATTCTCTCCAAAATCGTATGTTGAAATCCTGACCCCTAATGTAATGGTATGGTATTTGGGTGGTATCTAAGGTTAGATTAGGTCATGAAGATGGGCACTCATTATTGGATTACTGCCCATATCAAAGAGGAGGAAACACAGGATCTGTGTGTGTGTGTGTGTGTGTGTGTGTGTGTGTGTGTGTGTGTACATGTGTGCCCACACCAAGGGATGATAAGGGAAGGCATTACTGGGAGGAGGACCATTACCAAGAACCCAACTAGGGCTGGCAACTACTTCTTAGACTTCCAGTCCTCACAGCTATGAGAAACAAATTGCTGTTTAAACCACCCAGTCTATGGTATTCTCTTAGAGCAGTCTGAACTGACTGCAATACCATGCATCAATTAATTACTTAGATAATATATATTTTAATGGAAGTTTCTAATATAATTTAAGACACATTATTTAATTTTCTCATCTCTATACTCTTAACACACTTTAACATATATGCATAAATGTAATCATTTCTAGTTACACTTTTGTAGAGGATTTTTTTCCTTTGACTTGTTTCCCTACTTTAATTTTCTACCACCATGTGAGTAATATTGCAGTATTTCCAGAATCTCTCACCTGGCCTCAGTCCATCTCTATAAGTGTTTATAAGAGGTGGAGAGAAGTAGATCATCTCCACATCAATAGGTGCCTACAAAGGGCAGGGGAGGAAGCAAGTGCATGGTGGGACCCAAGAGGTATTTTTAGCTTCTTCTTAGGCAGGCAGGAAGAGACATGGTCAAGCAAGAGTAGACAACTTCTTATAAGCAATAAACAGATTTCTCTCATTTTATTTTTCCCTTTGAGTGATTTCAGCTTCAAAGGTTTATTTGCCCCAGGCTGGGAATTCATTTCCCCCCCAGGGTTACACACCACCAAAATAATCCTACCCCTCCTCATGACTTACCTTAATGTTAAATTTAATATGAATCTAATATGTATGGTTTATCCAAGTTTTATGAATGAATCATATACATATATGTCTTGTTTTGCTTTATAAAATTAAAATGTTATTACAGGAACTTTATCTGGTTTGACTCTTTTTTTAGTTAATACTTTCCAGATACCCTTCCAAATCATTGGGCATAGAATTCAAATATTCTTTCTCTCATGACATTTCTATTTTATTTGGATGTTATTGGCATCCAAAAGTCTTTCTGTATTTAAAAGATACAAATTAATGAGTTTGGAGATAAGTATATATCCACAAAACCAACACCACAATTTATGCCATAAATACATGAACCTGGAGAACATTATACTAAATGACATAAGCTAGACACAGGACAATAGTGCATGAAACGACTTAAATATGAAACCTAAAATACTCACACTCAGAAGCAGAAACAGTAGAATGGTGGTTGCCAGGAGCTTGGGGGAAGAGAGAAATGAGAGGTATTAGTCAAAGTGTACTAAATTTCAATTGTGCATGATAAAGAAGAACTAAGATCTACTGTACAGCACAGTGCCTATAGTTAACAATATTGTATTGTATACTCAATTGTTAAATGAATGCTTGATATTAAATTCTACATGTATGCCATAATTTATTCAGTCATTCCCTCCTAGTGAATATTCAACTTAGTTATTTTCTTTCCAATGTGAATAAGAGTGGTATTTATTCTTGCATATTGTTCTTAAATATGAAATATGAAAAAAATACTTTTATTTTTTTATTGGATGAATTTTAAAGAGCAAAAATTTTCAGAGGAAGAGGATATATTTTTTCAAAATGTTTGGTCTGATTTCCATCAGTAATGTATATTAGTGATTTTTCCCTCTTATCCAAAAGAAAAATGGCCTTTAACAGGAATAATTTGAGCAAAAAAATGTAAATAAAATATATTTAAGTGGTATTAGATTATCATCCAAAACATAAAGTAATTATTTATGAACCCAGAAGTAAGTAAATAAATAAATAGATGGGAGAGGAGAGAAATAAGTATCCAGTGTATCCAGTGCAGGAAAATTCTAATATATATATATATATATATATAAACTTTAGTCAGAGAGATGGAACATTAATTCCCTATTACTTTAAAGTAGGCTATGCATAGTGACTGCTTTCCAAGAGTATATATGAAAAGAAGGGAGGGAGGAAAATTTAACAGTGGAGAATCATGACAAACACTATTTCAGGCAGGTGATCAAGGTCAATATCCACGTGATACGTCATGTTGTAGAATATACCTTTAATATGATGTGATGATGATGCCACTTTCACACTGTGTTCTTTCTCACCAAAATATATGACACCAGTCTGATCATAAGAAAAATATCAGATAAATTTGAAAAAGGAACATTCTACAAAATACCTGAGTACTATTCCACAAAAATGTCAAGGTTATCAAAAATAAAGTCTGAGAAACCGTCATAGCCAAGAGGACACTGGGAAGATAACATAACTAAGTGTCATATGAGATCTTAGATGAGGTCTTGGAAAATGAAAAGGTTAATTAGATAAACACTAATAAATATGAAAAAATAAGTACTTCAGTAATGATAAAGTATCCGTATTAGTTGGTTCATTAATTGTAACAAATGCACTATACTTACATAAAATATTAATAATAGGAAAAAGTGTGTACAATGTATATGACAACAATTTATACAGTCTTTGCAATTTTTCTATAAATCTAAGACTGTACTAAAGATAAGGTTTACTTAAGAAAAACAAATAACCATAAAAGTAGCTTTAGAGTTTCCAGTTGGTTAAAAATATTTATCAATGTCTTTTTTCCTGAAAGATTTCTTTTACTTTTTTTTCCACCTTTCAATAATTATTTAATCCATCTGAAATTTACTTTAGATAGCAACCTATGTGCTGCAATATTTTCAATAGTTTCAAGATCATCAATGCGGAATCAATTAATATCTAAGTTAAAAGTTTTGATATGTATTTTTTAAATTGTGCATCACTAAATTTGATACTAATTCTTCCAAATTACAGGATTTAAGCATTTTTAGAAAAGTATTACTCTTTGTGACTCTATTTAACCCAAGCATATTCAACAGCAACTGTTATAAGAGCCACTGACCAATTAGCACATACCACCCTAATGTACTTGGATGCTGGTGAACAATTTCAATACAATATGAATAGCTTTCATAAAATACCTGTTAATTAAAGTGTTTAATTTACTGATACATTTCAGAATCTATAAGGTAGGTTTATTGCCCTGCTTAACTATAAAAATTGTGTAATGTTATATTTTAAATGTTTTATTTTTCAATATTCAAAGAGATAGCAAGCAATCTTCTTTTTTTTTTTTTCAGGAAAGAAAGACCTGGCCATTTTATTGAATGCATACCTGCAAAGCAGATCCATTTTATCTACATTCTTTATTGAATGGGAGACTATACATATGCCTCACCCTTCACCTTATCATTCAGTGAAAGAAGAAATATTTTAATAGGCATTAACATCTGGCGTATGATTAAAGCAAAGCAAACTGCATAATGCCACTATCTGAACATAAAAGCTTCAAGTGCTTTTCAAAGGTAGGTAATAGCTAGTCTTACTGATAGAGAAAATTACACATTTAAATGGCTCAGAAGTGTTTTCTTCAAAATACATCTGAAATTACCTGAAATATTTAGTTGTCGTCAAGTACAATAAAGTTTTTATTTGCTTATTTGTAGAGAGGTTGGGTGGTTAAGTGCTATTGGACCACAAAGTTAGCTCTTACTTGGTTTCATATTAGAACTTGAATTATCCTTCCAAAATGAATCTTATAATTAAGTGCTATAGCAAAAATGTCAGCAGAAATATCACTAGGAAGACTATTTGTCTTTGCATGATTCCATAGAACAAGAGGTCAATTCAACTATGTACTCTTCAATATGATCAAAACTTGTGAAAACAATATTTTCCAGACTATTTACAAATTGAGTAAAAAACTGCTGATCAACTGCAAGGTAGGATGGCACTGATTCTAGGACTAGAAGGAGTTCTGCCTACAAGTGACTTAAGGGGCAGGCAGGGATGGATAAAGGAATAGATAAAGGGGAAATTGCCTCAGTATTTAGTAAATTAAAATTTAAAAACAAAATGTGTAACATCAAAATGCATGGAAAGTATAGTAACTTGAATTAAGAGCCCTAATTTTCCAATCTTAGCTGTATCCATGTCTTTCAGTGTAGGACTTCCAAGTTCCCCTCAGTCTATCCATAATAGTGGTAAAAGTGGAGTGTAGTTTTCTACCGCTCAAATTTGGGCCCAGCACATTTTGCTTTGGCTAATGGGATATTAGCATCTACATTAAACAAAGCCATGAAATGTACTTGTGAAGTGGGGTTTAGCTCTATCATTCCTGCCATTATTGGGAAAAGCACTTACCCTAGCCTGTCCATCCAGAGGATGAGAGAACTGTACAGCAGACCACGATGCAACTTATAGCTCAGAGGCAATCACATCCATTCAGACCTTGACAAACCTACCCCCTAATGCCATGTAGATGCATGAAGGAAAAAGAAATTACTGTCATTTAAAGGCAGTGAAATTGGTTGGTGTGCTTTTTATTTTTCTCTCAACACTAAATATTTCATTCTATTCTTGCTTGCATGGTTTCTGAAAAGTCCAATGTAATTCTTATCATTGCTCCTCTACAGATAAGGTGCTTTTTAACTCTAGATTCTTGCAAGATTTTTGTTAAACTTTGTAGCTTGAAAATGATATGCCTAGGTGTAGGGTTTTTTTTTTTTGACACTTATCCTACTTGGTTTTCTTTAAGGTTTCTGGGTCTGTGGTTAGTGCCTGACAATAATTTGGGGGAATTCTTGCTCATATTGTTTCAAATATATCTTCTATTTCTTTCTTCCTTCCTTTCTTCTCATTCAGGTGTTTTCATTACATGCAGACTACACCTTCCATAGTTGTCCCACAATTCTTAGATATTCTGTTTTTTTTTCCCCCAGCCTTTTTTACATTTGGTTTCCATTTTGGAAGTTTCTATTGAAATATCTTCAAGCGCAGAGATGCTTTCCTCAGCTGTGTTCAGTCTACAAATATCACCATTGAAGGAATTTCTCATTTGTCTCACAGTATTTTTGATTTCTAGCATTTTGTTGTTGTTCTTTCTTAGAATGTCCATCTCTCTGTTTACATTGTCCATCTGTTTTGCACATCATCTATTTTATCCACAAGACCTTTAGCATAACAACCATAGCTATTTTTAATGCCTGGTCATGTAATTTCAACATCTCTGCCGTATCTGAGTCTGGTTCTGATGTTTCCTTTGTTTCTTTCACCTTTTAGTATGCCTTGTAATTTTTTCTTAGTAGTCTGACATGAAGTACTGTGTAAACGAACTACAGTAAATAGGCCTTTAGTAATGTGGTACTAAGGTATAGGGAGAAGCATTCTTTAGTCCCTTGACGAGGTCTCAGCCTTGTAGTGAGCCTTCACCTCTGGACTGTGCCCTTCACCAGTTCTTCTAGTTGTACCTGCGACTCCTGCCATCTGAGTGGGATGGGAATAGCTGGCATCATGTATTTCCCTGCTCCCACACAGAAAGCTAGAAAGAGCCAGGTTGGGTATTTCCCTTCCCCTAGGTTAGCTGGGTTCTGATTCAATTCCAACAGGTTAAGCTCTGGTTAAATCATTTCTCCTGGAAGCAGATCTTGCTAAGAAGAATAAAATGCTCTGGCTTATGGCCAAGTGGTGCCAGAAGCATGAGAGGTTTTTCTCCAACATTCACTGTGGGACTTGACAAAGCCCAGGAAGTAAAACTCACAAAAGTGTGCTCCTTATGTCATGACTGAGTCCCATAGAGTTTTTATCTCTCATTCTTGTTCACACTGTGACTCCAGCAATTCATCAATTACAATTCAGGTTTTCCTACCCTGGCACTGGTTCCCAAGAAGGACTCTGCTAGAAGTTTTCTGTTCCGATCAGTTACAGTCCTCTGTGTCTCCCTATTTGTCTCTCTAATTTTGGAGGCAGTGGTTTGAACTGTGACCCAATTTCTCCTTTAAATCAAAAAAGAGTTGTTGATTTTTCAGTTTGTTCAGTTTTTTTGTTTGTTGTGAGGACAGTTTTTTACATGCTGGACCAGAAACCAGAAACCTGGAATCATGCTTGCAACAAGTGACCACACTGCAAGATCCATCTAAGTTATTCCAGGCACTGAGTGTGGCAGGAAATATCAGAGCCATCCAGCAGCTAGTGAATATGAGAGGTGCTCATTTATTCAGAGAAGCTAGTGAATATGAGAGGTGCTTATTTATGCAGAATTATTGTAGGAATAACTAATGTATTAAGTGACAGGTATATTCTGTTCCCATTTTCACACACACACACACAAACAACAGACAAAAGTTAACCTACTAAACAGTATTTAGCAAACTAAAGTCAGATTGTAGAGGAAAAGAGAAAAATAGAGTCATCTTTTATGTGTTGGATAGAAGAGGCCTGAGTTAATGAAAGAAGATAGAGGAAGAGAAAATAAGTAAATAAGAAAGGAATCAAAGAATTCTGAAGCTGAAGGAATTTTGGGGCTACTCATTTCAACTATTTAATTTCTCACAGAAGGAAATTAATGTCCAGAGTTAGATGTTCTAAATTGTGAAAATTCATATCATGCCTGAGCCTGACATATATATTGTCAGTCCTTTATCCAAGTGATTATTTTAATATACTGTACTTTCTCTTAAAAGTGAAAGACCCAATATTATTCAAATTCTTCCTCATACTTATTCATATCTTTTGGAGTTACAGTTGGCTGAAGTACAGTGCTATTTTAATATAATGAATGTTTTAATAAAAGATGAAACAAATATTAAACTATTCTGGAGTGCCAGGCCAGTTACACAAAAGATCAGTCCAATAAATCTCTTCTACTCCTATGTTGAAAATTTGGATCAAAATTTCAGTTACAGAGCAAAACAACTTTCAGAGAGTAGATACAGCTCACGCCATTCTGAAAAATAAAAGGAATAAAAATGGTATTCTCTAATTAGAAAAGTACCCACTTCTCTCAAGCATAAACAAAGAACTGAAAATCACTTAAAATGTAAATTATATCACTATTTATTATGCCATCATTATACTGCACATATTTATAATATTGAAATGAGCTTTGGAAGCAATAGTAAAAACACATACACACAGAAATCACTAGAAAACCAATGGGCCTTGGATTAACATCTGACACACATGCAACAAAAAGTGCTAATGATTTTAGAACACCTTAATAATGATATGTACTCCTGTGGCAACTCAATCCAGCAGAAAAGTGAGGATTGAAAAGTCACTAATGATTCTTAAATATGAAAATAGAACATGACTTTTCCATTGATTTAGTGAAATAGAAAGAAAAATTCATGGAATTCATGATATATCTAAAATACATGTTAAATTTTAAAGAGCTTTACTTTTCAAACTTTCTATTCCAGCAAGTTTTGAGAACCAGGAATTCTTAGACTACACTGAGATAAAAGGACGTAAGGAATTTGTTTCTATCTCTGTTTCTCTCCCTCCCTCCCAGCGCTCATCGTGTTACTCTGATTAATATTGTTGATTTAAGGTGGTATGTTCGTTCTATTAACTGATCAAATTTTTTACCCTCCATCCTGGATGCCAGGAGTTCCAATTGGCATAGATACTACACACAATTAATCAAGGAGTCATCAATAAAATAAAATAAGTCATTAGGCAAAAAAAAAAATTTAAAAAATGTACCATCAACTAAATGGAAATGAAGAATGAATAACTAATATTTATATATGTCAGCCTAGTTTTGGTTCCAATCATTTTAACTGTTGTTTTCTTCCAGCTAGCTACTTCTGCTGGTAAGTCCTCTAAGTACTAAAAATTACTCTGAAGCACAAAAAAACAAAATCTTGACTTTTATCTATTCCTCTTCCTCATTCCCTTTTCTTACTTTCTGCCACAGTTCAATGCAATATCTATGTGCTCTTGAGCAGTGTAGACAGGTATCTGCATTACGGGGAGGTGTGAGGCTCTCCAGCAGCCTCGTGGAGATTTACAGCCAAGCAGAGTGAGGACCGTTGCATGAAAAGCTGACCCAGTGGATGGAAAGTCCAAGGCCAAAGAGCGGAAGGAGTGTTCCTGCAGTGGGAAGGACAAAGGTGGATGTTGGTGTGTCGGAGCATGAATGTGTCATCAGGAACTGTTTAGGGGGTAGATTGCAGGTGTTAGCACAAGAGAAGACTGGTGATACATGTCAGGATTGGTCAAATAAGCCAATATACAAACATATGAATTTTTGTTAATAATTTTCACATTTCAATTGCTCTAACTTGCTTTTTATTTATAAACATCCTGCAGTCATATGTCTGCTGGGTGGAATAATGTTTGCTGCCATTTAGGACTCCCTGCTCTTTTCCATTTACATTTAGGAAATAAATTCTGCCAAACCTGCTTTCCTGCCTGTTTATACCCATGTAAAGATGGTGCAAGATCCCCTCCTAACAGCACTCCCCCTGTGTATCAGGGAGGGAGAAGGGTCACCTACCACTCTCCCACTGAAACTCACCTCCAGCCCTTTTCAAGTAAATCATTTCCTGGTCACAGAACTGCTGAGCAAGAGAAAACACTTCATAGCATACTATTTCAGTGTTTAGTAACTGAAGAAACTGAGGTACAGGAAAAATTTGAGAGTTAAAAACTTTCAGGTAAAAAAAAAATGTTTTACAATACTTTTAGTAGAACAGAATAATAACCTTTTAAGAGCCCTTCTCAATAAGATGTTATGCAACACCTCACAAGCTCAACCTACAAAGGCTCATAGTCACTACTTTCCTCTTACCATCCATCTCACCTTTATCACTTTATTGACCTTCTCCTTTCAAATGTCTTAAACATTGAATTTCAATTTCCTTCTTAAAGACAAATTTCTCATAAAGATGTGCAAAAGTTACACAATGGCTGTTTGGGAAGAATTCATTTTAGTCCATTATTGGATTCACATTGTGCATACAAGTGCTTTAGGATCAGACAAGAAGATCTGCTGAATAAGTTGTTGGCATATTTCCTATGTGATGAGTTTCTAAATAAAAGTTATATTTCTGGGTAGCACATTTTGGTGTGATATATTTAAAAGCTTCCCACTATTTTACTAGGATTCCCTTGTATGTTATCATGGATATATATACGTATATGAACTGTATTTTTCAGAATGCATCAAGCTCACATCTCAAAAATCAGAATGGGTGCCTTTGAGAAGGAGAAATGCAAGTAAGCATGTTTTCTTCCAATTTAAAAAAGTCTGTGTTTAACTCTGTTGAAAAATGCACATTACATATTGTGTGACATTTATGCTGAAATCAGGTATGAGTAATGTAAGAATGGAGGTTGAGTTTTGACAGAATATTTTGCATTTATTACCTCTTTCTAAAGAAAGGTAATGAAGCAAGAAATAAGTCACAAGTAATAAGAAGCAGTTGAATAGATGATAAGCTGCATTATCCCCTAAACTTTCAACCTCTGTAGAGAAATATGCAGTTCTTTCAATCTTGTGCAAATATATGCAAAGCAGCTTCCGATTTTTGAAGACTTTTTCTTAGATGACCTTCAAATGGGAGACATTTTGGATAACTTCAGATAGTGAGTATAATTTGAACTTTGGCTCACCACTTTATGTTAATTCAGACTCAGCTCCCATAAATGACTCATTCATTCCTGGACCTACTAATCTCTATCCCTGTAGGTGATTCTTACATGGTTTAGTTAATAAATTAGAGCACTGCAGTACTGGCATCATTTGGTGATAAGTTTGTAATGCTTGTAGGTTATTCAGTGGCAAAGAATGAAAACCTTTTTCAGACAAATCATACATGATCAGCCATTAAATAGAATGGTGTCCTTGGTGAAATAATAAAAATGTTTCTTATAGCCATGAACCTAGATATGAATAAAGTGAAACATTAATTATATGTCTTTAAATCTAATTTCTTCAATTACAAACCTATGTTGTAATGAGTGGATGAAATATTCAGTCCCAGTCATCACTGAGACTTTCTGCTTAGAGATCATACTAGGCTCTTATACACATCTCTAAAGCACGTGTTTTTTTGGTCATGGTAATCTGCCTATACCAAATACCCAAAAAAATACATTGTCCCATCTGAAAAGTTTTCATCTGGTTCAGGAAATGTTCTGTTTTCAGGCAACATGGGGCAAAGGAAAGTGTTGATGCTACTGGTAAACAATTGAGGTCTAGTTATCTGTGTGTGTGTGCTGTCCTGTAGAAAGACATACATATTTTTTATCCCTTTCCAAGTCAGGGAGAAAAAAATCTCATTTCATATTGTCCTTAAAGGCCTTAATGCTCATACCCACCGCTGCCCCATCTCCATCCCTAATCAAACCTTATGCATACTGTTCATTATACTTGAGATTTTCAAAAGGCAGCAACTGCTGATTGAATCAAGAATCATTTTCTCTGGATATGACAAATATTCTTGGAATAGGAGATTACGAATAGTCTGAAACTTAGTTGGATAGAAGGGAAATAATAGGGAGAAAGAAAACAAATGCATCACTCAACAAATTAGATTGAAACAATAAAGAAACTGATAGGAGGAAGCTAGGAGAATTTTCATTTCCTGAACAGCAACATCAATGGTTGTTTATGTGAACTACTTGTAAAAACAAATAATATAAGATTGTAATTAAAGAAACATATATTTTTGTTATTTTTCATAGATGAAATTTAAAATTTTATTAATGCTACAGAAGGCAGTACATATAATTGCTTCTTATTTATATTTTCTTAAATCAATCCTTGGTAGCAATACCTGGAATACTTAAGCGAGTTGCGAGCTATACAGTCACAAAACATTCTTAGTGATGTTTCTGTAACTAATATGATAGAGCAGAGCTAATTTTTAGAGGAAAAAAAAAAGGAAATAGACATAGTCTTAGTGGACCTATTTCTATTCATTACTTGCTAACCTATACTGAGGGTAATATTTTAGTAAGTAACATTAATTACCTTACAAAAATTTTTGAAGTTACAACTGTATACCCCATAGATCTTACTTTTTTGTGGGAGAAGACAGTCATTGAATACATAGCAGATAAAGTTTATTCAGAGTATGCTGTTATTAAGGAAAAAAAGGGAAGGTCTGTTGATTCCATGAATTCTTATGACTGAAAATGGTTGGGAGACAGATCTTATTATTATTATCAGTATTATTGACACTGATTTGAAAAATCACATCTGTAAACAGCTTGGTTATAGGAAGATTCATTAGGAATTTGTTGCTGTAGCCCACATGTGAATTTACTGTGGCTCACACTATGTTTTAGCAAAGGAATTATGCCATGTCTTTGGATCTGAAATATAATGTAGATACAGTGCTTAGAAGTTTTATTGAATGACTGCATATTAGATGTGAAGGAATAAAACAAAACACAATGTACAGACACAAAGATTTCTAGATTTTTAGTTTGAGCAATGGAGTGGATGATGAAGCTACCCACGAAGTAGAAGACTGGTGAGGAATAGGTAGGTTTAGGGAGAATGATTGCAAGTCCTAAATGGGCATTTCAAATTGATTTGCTTATTACACATCAAAATAGAGATTATAGAAAAAAATATGGTTGGATGTTAAAGTTTCAACCACCGAAGAGGGTTTAGCGTTGCTGACAGAGATACAGGAGCATCAACATCCAGTGGGTATAGATACTAGTTGACAGATTCAAGATACAATGAGTGGTTGAGTGTAAAATGTATGAAGAGGGACACGTCAAGAGGTCCTCAAGCTTTCTGGCTTTCTAAAAGGGGTGGATTTTGATACTACTTATTAAAATAGAGACTATTGGAACAGGGAAAATGTTCATGGCCTGAGCAAAAAGAGGTTCACTATGGACAGGTGGGGCTTCGCACGTCTTAGAGATACTTCCAAAATGTACAGTAAAAATAAAGATAAAGTTCCTAGAAAATGGAATTAAGGGTGAAAATATGTATCAGATTTATTGTTGCTATTTTTTTCTATGTCATTTAGATTTTAAATGGTAAAACAGGAGGCAGGAAAATGATTAGCCATGATTAGACATGAATAACTAAGTGTGAAGTATGTAGGCAAGGAAACAAAGGGAGATTCTAAGTCCCATTCACAGTGCACTATTAGACACGACTCATATACACACAATAATCTTAGATAAGGAAAACTAGAGTCTTAATGAGACAGACAGGAGTATAGAAAAAAGGTTTGGCAGAAATATTAGTAAATATTTCCTAAAGCCTTGACATAATTGATTCTTCTTCAAATATAAATAAAATATATTTCTCTGATTTTATAAAATGTCACATTCTGGCTTTTACAGAGTAAAAATTTTCTTGCCTGTTCCTCCCCATCATCTTTGGAATTTTCTCTTGTTGTATCTTTTATCTTTTCTTTTTCCTGTTCAACGTTTCAGAGCAGCATATTAGTAACATGATACATAATATATTAATAATAGGAATAAGTATATATGTAGCTAATTTAGTCAGTATGATATTTTCTCACTAGCTCCAAGTGTATTTAACCAGTCTGACAGGAAAAGGGAAATAATATTTCATAAACATTTGTATCTTGGGTATTTTTTATAAATCCTAAAACAACCTGATAAAGATACTTTTTTTTTCGTGTAGATATATGATCACTCCAGGATATTCCAGAATTACTATCCCTTCTCTATTGAATTGGCATTGCTCCTCAGTCAAAGATCAGTTGGTCAAAGATCAATTGTATACATGTGGGTCTATTTCTGTGCTCTTTATTCAGTTCCTTTGTTTCATTTGCCTATTCTTTTAACAAAAGCACACTGTCTTGATTACTGTAGCTTTAAATTAAGTTTTGAAGTCACGTTGTGCCAGTCCTCCAATTTTGTTTTTCAGTATTGTATTGGTTCTTCTGGGTCTTTTTTCTCAGTAAATTTAGTAACAGTTTGTCAATATCCACAAAATAACTTTCTGGGACTTTGATTGGGATTGCACTGAACCTACAGAAATAATCAGAAAGAAGGAACATGACTGCTTCTTTTCATAATTAGGAAATTTTTAAAAAATTAGATTGTCTTTTCTTAGATTCTTTTTATCAGAATTTTGTAGTTTTCCACATAGAGATCTTGTATGTGACTTGTTAATCTTATACTTCCTTGTTAACTTTTTTTGGTGCTAATGTAAATTATTTTTCCCCTAATTTCAAATTCCCATTGTTCTTTATTGACATATAAGAAAGAAATTGACTCTTGTATTCTAAACTTATGTCCTGAAATCTTTCTATAATTGTCCATTTGTTTCAAAAGGTTTTTGTTTATTCTTTGGGATTTTCTACATAAACAATTCTGATGTCTGTGAACGAAGGCACTTCCAGTTTTTCTTCCTTAATCTATGTACCTTTTAATCTTCTTTGCCTTTAAATATTGTATTATTCCCAATCTTAGGGGACAATCATCTAGTTTCTCAGTATTAAGCATGATGTTACCTATTCATTTTCTGATGATGTTCTTTGTTAAATTGAGGGAGTTATCTCTCTAATTTGTGGATTGCTTAGAGTTTTTATCCTTAATGGGTATTGGCTTTTGTCAAATGCTTTTACTGCTTTTTTTGGTGTGATCATATATATATTATTATTTCCTCTTCAGCCTATTGATGTGATTTATTGTATTAATTGATTTTTGCTCTTTGATCTTCCTTATATGACTAGAATAAATCCCATTCTGTTGTGGTTTATAACTCTTTGCATTAATTGATGTATTTGATTTGTCAATATTTTTTTAAGGCTTTTGCATCTACATTCGTGAGAGATATTGAGCCATAGTTTTCTTTCTTGTAATGTTATTAAGTAATGGTTTAATTATTAAGTAATTCTGGCCTCATAGAGTACGTTTGGAAGTGCTCTCTCTCTGCTTCTATTTTATGAAAGACATTTTAGAGGATTAGTATAAATTCTTACATAGTGTTTTGTAGTATTCATTCATGAAACAATATGGTTTCTGGTTATTTCTTTATTGGAAAGTTACTTATTTATTTAATTTATTTAATAGAGGTAGAAATATTAAGAATAAAAAATAATTAAAACTTTCCAATAAAGAAATAATCAGAATCATTCCACAATGTATACATATTTCAAATCATTACGTTTTACACCTAAAACTGATATAATCTTACATGACAATTGTGTCAACTTAAAGAAACTAACTGAAGTCGTAAAGAATAATTCCTTTTTATTCTTTCCATTCTTTTTTTTTTTTTCTGACATCCCTGGAGTTTCCTTTAATTTTGAGTGGCACTGGAGAGGCCTAGGTAATTTTAGGATCTTGCTAAAGACAAATTGGACTAAATAGAGTTTGTTGTGTGTAGTGGTAGTTGGCTTTCACTTAATTCAGCATTGAGGGAAGTTACTGCTGGCTGTCTAGGGTAAGATTAATTTCCCTGACTGCTTCACTTGGCCACTGTGTCAACTCATTCAGTATCCTGGTACCCAAGCTTTACTGGGATCTGACTGCATCATAGCAGGCACTGCACCAAAGTACTTGGGTAGAGGAGGAGAAGCAAGGTTTTACATATGGTCTTTGGAAAATGTTTCTGATCATTAGTACAAAATTGAAAGTGAATTATTCCATACTCATCTACATCTGGTAAAAATTAAAATTCTACCTTGTTAGAAAGATGCAATAATGTAGTATATAAAATATGCAATACACTATTTTTGTGCTAGCAATATAAAATTAAATTTATTATAATATTTATGAATGAGGGTATAAAATTGCAACAGTAATGCTGCAGCAACCACATAATTGTGTTAGGTCAAAAATTTCTCATTTCAACTGACAATCCTAAATGAACAAACACTGATAATTATGGTAATGGAAAGCTTGAATTATAGAAGCAATATTTAAAATTTGCTTTTCTACAAATAAATTCTCAAAAAGTATAATGAAAAAATATAGGAAAAATACAAGGAGATAATTCATAAAAATCTTGTACTGTTGATCAAAGTTGTATTTGTCAATTTAAAAAATATGTTGTTTGTGATTTTTTTTATAAGAAAAAGCATTGTGCTTAATTTGGTATTCATAGTTTTGTGTTTTTTATTATTTAGGAAGGTTTATCAAATTTTATAAATTATGTTCAGATCCAATAAAACCTGAATCCACTCTGATTTTGAGGCTATTCATGCAAACATACTGAAAATTATGTCTTATTAGTTAATTAAATCTTTTTTCACTGAAATCTTTTTACCTATAGTAGTAGGTAATCTTTTAATAATACTCTCTGCCTTTGAGCCCTTTTAACCAATAGTTATTATGGTTATCTCAGCTTTATTTTACTTTTCTGTCATATGCTCTACATATTTCCATCTTTTTTAATTTTGAATCTTCATGTATAGATCTTTCAGATGCACCTTTTGTAAACAGCATATTCTTGGCCATGCTTTTTCTTATGTATTTTCAAATTCCATTTTAAACTGGGTCATTTCCATTTGATTTACTATCATTATTGTAACATTTAGGGGTCATATGCTTTTCATATGACCTACTCTATATTGCTTTCTTCTTTCTACTTTCTTGCCTTCTCTTGGGTTGTTTAAATTGTGTCTATATGTTTTTCATTTCAAATATGTCTACACATTATTTGATAATCTTTTTAAGAAACTTGGTCTATTTTCCTCCCTTTTAATCTGTATTGTCATTAATGACTTGCTTATAATCAATAGAATACAGCAAAAGTGATGCTATGCAGCTCTGGAGGCTAGGACAACAGGCCACACTACTTTGTCCTGATTATTGTGGGATGCTTGTTCTTGGGAAAGTCAGTTACAATTACCCTAAGTTCACCATGCTGGAGAAGCAACAGGCCAACGATCCCAGCTGGGCTTCCACACAAAGGTAGCCAGCATCAAGTGCCAGTCCATTCAAACCATCAAATAACTGCAGCCCCAACCAGGATGTACATGGAACTGAAATCATGCTCCTATTTCTGAAAGATTCTTCTGTAATTGCATTTGGTGGATTTCCTATATCTGAAGTTCACTTTATAAGTAAGTACATTCATTGGAGGTTTAGAAATTGGTGAATTCTCTCAGTGCATTTTTTTTTTGCCTGAAAATTTCCCTTAATCAAAAAAAAAATTACCCTTGATTCTTGAAGAATATTTTGGAAGTGCAGAAAATCATGAACAGACAGTTGGCAAT
Source organism: Manis pentadactyla (assembly GCF_030020395.1). Taxonomy (NCBI): domain Eukaryota; kingdom Metazoa; phylum Chordata; class Mammalia; order Pholidota; family Manidae; genus Manis; species Manis pentadactyla. The sequence goes on from NC_080020.1 coordinate 124,757,164, forward strand.
TATTTTTTTTCCGTAATCTTGAAGATATGTTTCCACTGTTTTCTGGTTTCCAATGCTTCTGATGAAATATTCATGTATATCTAAACATCCCCTTTGAGGTATGCTGTCTTGCATTGTCTGAAGTTTCACTCTGATGGGCCTTTTTATGGATTTATATGTATCTATCCTTCCCCAACTTCTCTGACATTCTAATTCAGAGGATATATGTTTTTTAGCAATATTTTGAAAATCATGGCCATGAGCAGCTCCATTAAGAAGAGTTCCTCTGATTCCTACTCCCAAAATATATCCCAAGTCAAGAATTCTTCCTTTATCTGTGTTTAATTTGACATTAAATTATCTACTGAGTTTTAATGTTGCATTTCCATAATCTCTACTGCTGATCTTTGTACTGCTCAAGATAAGGTTCGAAGGATCCCATAATGTAGAAATGAGACTGCACAGACTATATTAAAGGAATAAATGTTTATTGCAGAGTGTTAAGGACAATAAGCTGATAAATAAAAGATAAAGTAAAAATAAACACTTTACCAACCAGGGTACAACATTCAAGTTACACTACACTGGTAACAGCCATCTTGGAACCTTAGCAGGAAAATGATCAGATAGATGGAAAATGAAAGTAAGAATAAAAACTTCACCAGACTAGTAGACTATGGCCCAGTCACACCCGGTGGGAAGCCTCTGATTACAACCTCCCCGGAGTCTCAGTGGGACAATGATCCCATGTACTGCATCATTAAAGTCAATTTTAGAGATAAAGTAAGACTTGAGATGATCTGCTATGGCCACAGCATAAACTCAAACATTGTTTTCTATACTCAGTACCTGGGGGTACTTGGCAGAGTTGAAGGAAAAAAGTCCACTGTAGAGACACATAGTCTCTTCCCTACATACAGTCTTTTAGAGTAGGGGGCCAGAGTAGGGGCTGTGACTGGGATTTCGGCCATTGGAAAGAGGTGAACATCAGTCATCCAAGACAAGAAGAATCCACCAGATGGCCTGTTCTCTCACTCACCTTTCTTATACCTGTAAAGGGTCTCAAGGAAAATTCTCTTTGGGATCCAAGCCCAAAGGTGGTTTTGTGAGCCAGGGTGTCTTCCCTGCCAGCCTACCTCACTGGGGCTTGACAAAAGAGATGGCCTACCCTCCATTTGTTTTATGTAGTAAATGCCAGTAGGGTGTGTGACTCTAAGATTCACCCTTTTGAGCTCTAATTCTTTTCCTGTGAAATCTCTAATCATCTAAAATAGATTTTAGGAGATTTCCACCAGCAAGTTTTCTTCAGCAGGAGGCTTCGTGCAGGCTTCTATTACACTGTTATCTGAGGCTGGATGTCATGTCCTGTTATTTTCACTTAAGCATGTGCTGACTATTTTCACAGTTAGATTTTCCATGACTTTTGTTATTAAGCTTCATGTTGACAAATTACCACCTTAAATATTGTTGTATCTTGTGCTTTCAGCACCCCCTGAAGAACCTTGGATGCCAAGGTAATACATCCTCAGTGGACACTGTTGGGCTAAGGACTTTGCGTAGACTACATTTCAACATCACAAAAGTGTTATGCAGTAGATTTCACATTTTTAAGATAATTTTATAGATCAGGAAAATTAAATTATGTGGGTGTATCCATCTGGGTTCTCTAGAAAAACAAAACCAGTAAGATATATATTCCAGCACAGTGGACATTTAGGCTGGATTTCCATGTGAAAGTTCTGAATCAGATTTCCTTCTCTAGAAAATCTCAGGTTTTGCCCTTAAGGATTTCAATTGATTTATGAGGCTCATCCACACTGTAGAAGGTAATTTCCTTCACTTAATGTCAATTGACTATAAATATCACATCAACAAAATACCTTCAAAGTGGCATCTACCTTAGTATTGAACAAACAAGTACAAACCATAGCATAGTTAAGTTGAGACAAGAAATTCAGTATTACAATAGGATAAGTAGGTAAAAACACACACAATATAAGTAATAGAGTCCATTTACAAATAAAGAACTGGTTTATTGCGCTCATATTCAATTAAAATATCACATGGTCTTGATTGTAATAACTCAAAGTTAATTTCAAAATGAAATATGTGTGCTTCATTTTAGAATGTTATTATGCAGGATCAATATGTAAACATTTGAACTAAGTCTAAAAGTCTTTTTCCTTTTTTATTTTATTTATTGAAGTATAGTTAATATATTGTTTTCAAGTGTACAATACAGTGGTTCCCCAGTTACACACATTATTAAATCCTCACCCCAAGTAGTATAGTTACTATCTGTCAAAGATGTTACAGAATCATTGGCTGTATTCTCCATGGTACCCTACTTTGTGTAAAATTGGAATATTTCCAGAATCTCTCACCTGGCATTAGTTCATCTACATATCAATAGTGTTTCCAAATAGTGGAGAGAAGTAGTCTACCTCCATATCAATAGGTGATCACAATGTGGATGGTGAGCGAGCACACACTGGGACTGGAGAGGTGTGGTGGGGTCCTTTTTGTAGCCAGGTCCTGAGAAACACAGGTGAGCAGAAGTAGATTACTGCTTGTAGGCAGTAAATGGGTTTTTCCCACTTTATTTCTACCTTTGACTGATTTTGGCTTCAAAGGTTATTTGCCCTGGGATGGGAACATATTTCCCCCCAGGAGTTACATCTGGCAGTAGTTGGCAGTACCTCTGAACCCAAAATCTGCCTTCATGGCTGATGCTTGTGTGGGCTGCCCCTAGAGATGGTGGGGAGATACCTGAAACCACCCTGTGGATGGTGGGGAGATCCCAGTGGCTAGAGTGGTAGAGGGTATAGCTTCAATCAGAAGCCTCCATCCATTTGGAAAGCCCCTAGTGGGGAACCAGTCTAGGGTAAAACACCTCCTACAGGGGTGGGGCCTTCCCCAGAATTGGGGAAGTATAGAGGCACTGGAAGCTGTGGAATTAACCCTCCATGAGATAGAAGACTGCTTTGAGGCCCTGAGTGGCTGTGTGGCAGCCAGGATTGTGGGATGTCTGTTTCTTGAGATAGTGGAAAGTGTTATTGAGGAGAGAAACACACTTCGGCATCACTTAGAAGAGCTGGGCGATGACCTATGGGATGGCCTTAAGGAAGAGAGACAGTTATTGAGAAGACAGTTCACGCTCCTGGAAGATATGTTAGCAGCAAGGGAGGAGGCAGCCAGAGAATCCGCATTGCAGGAGGGCATGGGGGAGATACCTTCAGCACCAGAGATGGTAGAGGAGATGTTGGTGGGGCTGAAGACAGAATCGTTGCTGAGGCCACAGACTGACGCACCACCTCCTACCATATTAAAGGTCCACTTGGTTGTAATTAAGAGAATAAAAATGCAACAGCCACAGGTTGTGGAGCACTCCATGCTCCGCCTCTATACCCAGGATGAGCTGGTACACATGAGCATCTGGGTTCAACAGCAGCAGTCGGAACCTCTGCCTACATGGCTTTTGCATCTTTGGGATATGGGGGTGGAAAACATTGTTATGTTGACTTCCGAAATGGGTAGACTGGCTTCCCTGATGACTCACCCTTCCCTCCAGGAATGGTGGCAAAGTGCACATTACACTTCAGGGAATTAGGCCTTTCTAGATTGGATGACAGCAGCCATCAGGGTAGTTTGGCTTAATCAAGGTGATTTAACATACTTCCCCACAATCTGGAAAATGTATGCCGGTCTCTAATAGGTGTTATGGAAATTGAGCATGAAAAATATCATAATATGGACCCCCCCAGGTTTCCAATGAAGAGTTTTTCACTGCAGGAATGAGAAATCTGGCCCTGCATACAGCTCCCTCATCTCTCTATGGGTCCCTAGTGACTATTGTTGCCCCTCATATAGGGCAACCCATAAGTGAGGCTACTCATACTTTAGCAAATATGGGGAAGGTTGAAAGAATAAGAGCACAGAAGGGAGTATGTGCTACGACTGAAAGGAGAGGTGCAATAGGCCCCATGAAAGTCTTGAGGATCCAGATGTGGGTTGATTTGATAAAGGTTGGGGTAGTGAAAGAAAACTTGATAGGCAGCCCAATAGGGTCTTGTTATAACTGTGGCACCAATTAAAGCCAGAGCAGCAGTTCCAGCCACTGAGCTGCAGGACATGGAAGCTGGAGTCAAAGCCCTGTGTCTGGGCTGTGTCCCTGCAAGACTTCCTGGGAGACAGTACTCAGGCTCTGCCTGGGCCCTTGCTCTCAAAGAGAATGATTGGGCATTGTAGTCTGACTCGGGGTGGAGGGGAAAGGCCTCCAACTAGGGGGACATGCTGGGGACCAGAGGCCAAATGTAGAATTAAGAATTCATTGGTCCCCCATGAATGTACAGTGTGTCCTGGTGCTGGTGGACACAGGAGCTGAATCTGATTTATGGCAACCTGAACATTTTCCTGGGACACCTGCTTTGATAAATGGCTATGGGGTAAGGTATTAGAGTTAAAAAGCCAAAGTACACTGGGAATAGAGTGTTTAACCCCAAAGGAGTATACTGTGTGCAATCCTGCCATCCCTGAATACATTTTGGGGTTCAATATCCTGCAGAGCCTGTGGTTACAGACCACTGCAAATGAGTTCAGAATGAGGGTATGTGTGGTAAAGGCAGTTACGAGGGGACATGTTAAGCTCCTGCCTGTAATTCTGCTGGTACCTTGGCAGATGACAAATATTAAGCAGTATAAATTGCCTGGAGGACAAAAGGAAATTAGAGTAATTCTACAGGACTTGGAGAAGGTGGGCATGTGGGCATCATAAAGCACACTCATAGTCCTTTTATTTGTCCAGTGTGGCCAGTGAGGAAAACAGATGGCTCCTGATGTATGACCTGGCATGGACTACAGAGAATTGAATAAAGTCGTACCCCCTTTGCATGCTGCTGTCCCCTCTATAGCAGCCATTATGGACACACTCAGTCATGAACTGGGGATGTATCATTATGTTATAAACCTTGTTAATGCTTTCTTCTCTATTGACATAGTACAAGAAAGTGAGAACAGTTTGCCTTCACATGGAAGGCCAGCAGTGGACATTCACTGTCCTTCCGCAGGGATACCTCCACAGTCCCACCGTTTGTCATGGACTTGTAGCCCAGGACTTGGCCACAGGAAGAGACTGCAAATGATGTGGCTGTATCACTGCATTGATACTATGTACACGTCTGATTCTCGTGCTAATTTAGAAAGGGCAGTCCCTGGACTGCTGTAACATCTACAGAAGAAAGGATTGTCTGTTAACTGCAGCAAGGTTCAGAGACCTGGTTTGTCAGTATAGTTCCTGGAGGTTGTCAGGTCAAGTAAAACTAATGTTATCCTAGAAGCAATCATAGACAATGTCCAGGCTTTCCCTACCCCTACCACTGTGACAGTACTAGAAGAGTTTTGGGGATTTTTGGACTAATAGAGAGTGTTTATCCTATCCTTGGCGTAAATTCTGAAGCCATTATACCACTTGGTACAAAAAGGTATCAGGTGGGACTGGAATGAGACATATACAGCTGTTTTTACTGCTGCTAAGCATGTAGTCTAGGCCATGCAGATCGTGAGGGTAATGGACTCATTAAAGCCCTGTGAACTAGATGTTCATGTGACCAAAGATGGTTATGGATGGGGTCTTTGGCAGAGGCTTGAACAGACATTACAACTATTGGATCCTGTTCACAACTATGGAAAGGAACAGAGGTCTGGTACACCTTGACAGAGAAGCAACTGACTACTGTGCACCATGCCTTACTGACGATGGAGCCCATCACCAATGGAAAGTAGGAAGAACTTGCTTTTGAGCCATTGGTAGCCAAGAGTCCTTATCCGGAGGGAGAAGTTCCTATACCTGAATACGCTTGGCATACAGACAGCTCCAGTTACGGGCAGCTTCTAAAGTGGAGAGCTGTGACTTTCCATGCTAAGACTAAGACAGTATAGATGGAGGACACAAAGGGAAAAGCAGTCAGTGGGCTGAGTTGTGGGCAGTATGGCTCATGATCACCCAGGATCCCTCCCCTATAGTTGTCTGCAATGATAGCTGGGCCACCTATCGGGGCTTGACCCTGTGGCTACTGACATGGTACCATGCCAACTGGATGGTTGGTCACAGGCCCCTTTGTGGCAAGATTTGTGGCAAGACCTATAGGCCTCTGGTCAGACTTAGACTATTATTGCATATCATGTAACAGGACATTTACCTTTGGCATCCACAGGGAATGATGAAGCAATCACATTGACTCAGGTGTGTTGACTAGAAGGAAAACCTGTCTCTGATGTACCCCACTGGTTACATCAGCATTTGTTGCATGCAGGGTAAAAGACAATGTGGGCAGTAGCCTGTCAGTGGGGCTTTCCATTGACCTTTGAAGAAGTCAGCAGAGCCTGGAAGGAGTGCCTTGTATTCTCTAAAGGGACTTACTCTGAGTCCTACAGCACCATAGGACAATAGTAAAGGGGCCAATACCCCTTCACAGGAGGCAAATAGACTATATTGGGCCTCTGCCCATGTCAGAAGGATATAGGTATTCCATTACTTGTGTGGACATAGCTAGTGGCCTGTTGGTTGACTTTCCTGAATGTTATACAGATCAGCAAACAACCAAAAGTGGTCTAGAGCATCTCTTTGTAGCCTATGGCTGGCTGCAGATTGATTGAGAGCAATCAAGGCACGCACTTTACTGGACATGCATTACATGAATGGGTGCAGCAGTTAGGAATAAAATGGAAATTTCATGTACCATATAACCCTACTGGGGCAGGCATAATAAAGAGGCACAATGGTTTGCTGAAATCTGGCCTGAAGTCAGAAACCAGTGGTCTATGGGGCTGGTCAGTTCACTTATGGACAGTGCTACAGCATTTGAATGAGAATCTCGGAAAAGGAGCCTTGAGCCCTGTGGATATGCTAACACACATTGCTGCCTCTCCCATACAACTGTATTTGCAAACCAAAGAGGAGTTATTGAAGCCTGGAAAAGACCAGCAGAGCAGCATCCTGCTGCCAGCCCCAACTGCATTAAACCCTGTAGACTCTGTTAAGTGGACATGACCCTGGACATTTTGGCACATGGACCAGTGACGGCTGGCCCTTCTGGCACATTGAGGAAAAAACCTGGAAGCTAGCCTCCTGTGTATTCCTGGAGTAACAGCAGAGTGACCCCCCAAAATCATGATAGTGTACCCAAAACGTCTGGGAGGTAAGAGCATCATATGGGGAAGTTTTATTTTATCTTTATGGTCAGTGCATGTACCAACGCCACCCCCATGACAACTATCAGTCACTTCTCAGTGTCTGTGAGTCTACTGCTATTTTGTTCTTTCTGTTTTATTTTGTCTTGAGATTTCACAAATAAGTGAAGTGATAATGGTATTTGTCTTTCTCTGCATGGCTTATTTAATTTACAATAATAACCCTCAGGTCCATCCTTGTTGTTGCAAAGGCAGAATTTCTTCCTATTTTATGGCTGAATAATATTCCATTGTGCATATGCACTACATGTTCTTTATCCACTCATCTACTGATGGATACTTTGGTTGCTTCCATATCTTGGCTCTTGTAAATGATGTGGCAGTAAACCTAAGTCTCAAAATCCTAGATGTGCCTTCAAAATGCCTTCAAAACTGCTGAGGAGTCAAACCACAAAGCACCAATGTGTGCTGAGTATTAATCTTAACAAGTGATAATTTTGTTGGATTCAACAAAATTCCCATTGGAAAGAAGGTAGTCTAGATGATAATGTGTTCAATAATGTTTAAGGGAATGAATGGGCATACATTCATGTATGACTCAGTTATATTTAGGAAGCTTACCATAAATTACCTCAATCTCTCACAAAGAGACTGAAGGTAGTTGAGATAAAGGACTTAAAATAATTTTGGAAGTCGCTAAAGGCTTTATATATCACTGCATGTGGTAATATGATCATGGCCTGTTCTTATTAATCTAGTTATAAGTATTTTCTATAAATTAGACATTTTGGTCATAAGGTTTATTTGATGCCATTTTTTATATTGGAAAATAAATGATTCCCTTATCTCATTTAAAATTCAAATTTTGTTCTCTTGTTAGCTAAAATCAAACCAATAATATAGCTAATATAGTCATTCTCAACTTGAATTACTACCATCCCAACAGAAACAAATAAATATGAGTTGCTTATGGCTAGTATTTGATGCTGATATATATATATATTAGTTGCATATATATATGAATTGTCAGTGTCAGTGAACCATTTTCTACTGTGATCATGCAAGACTTAGTTTAAAATATCCATGAAATAAGAAATATTATGTAATTTTACTGTTAAGGAAACAAAGGCACAGAAAGTCTTTGACATTTCTCACAATGTCACAGAGCTAGTAATTGTAGAGATAAGATTCATATGCCTATTTACCTAAATCCAGAATCCACATCTCAGTAGTACAGTGGACCAACTTTTATATTTCATAAGAAAGGAATATGCAAAAAATAAAATAAAAATATTTCAGTCATATGAGAGTTAAAAGGCCCTGTTTTCTTAACTCATTTTTGTAATATATCAACTTAGAAACAATGTTATAGTATTAACTATTTTAAATATCTGCACCCAGAAACACATTTTCATTTACTTATATATATATTTTAACTGAATATCAATTCCTTTAAATAACTTCATTAGCTACAAAAAAATGATAGTGTATTATATGTCTTATTTTTGTTGTTGTTGTTATGGATAGAAAACATAACACATTTTCCCTAGTCTTACATGATCACAGTAGAAAATGGTTCTTTCAGTAACACAAATTTATGTGTAACTTAGAAAATTTTTGATGAGTGTATTTCCTAATTTTTGATGGGTATATTTTCTCAAGAAAGTCAGATCATTTTTAGGTAGCTTTACAAACACGTAGAGTATGAAATACAATTTCATTAAAGAAAATATCAATTATTGGATAAATTTACTAAAACATGCTTGTAAGAAAGACAAATTGCAGTGTAAAATCTGTATTAATAGTCTTAATAAATTTTCTTACCCCTTAATTATTTTTTCTGTTTTGACAGTCCCAAATCTTATAGTGTGTCCCAGTGATGCTACATTCAGAAATGTGCTTTTGGCTTCAGGGCATAATACCTCTCCAGCTCTTAAAGCCAGAGTCACCTGGTGTCCAGTATCCACTTGAATCTGCATGGCATGGGAACTAAGACATATAATACACTATCATTTTTTTGTAGGTAATGAAGTTATTTAAAGGAATTGATATTCAGCACTAGCTGGAATGAGATTATATTCTGACAATTTCCCAAAGCCCAAGAAAAGAAACTTTCAGGCAGGCGACTAGGGAGCATGATTGTAGAGCTGCAGTCCTATATGGGTCACCCAGGTGACAGGATCTTGCAAGCCCCAGATCAGAGCTCTCAGCAGCCCCTCCCTGCTTATCTCAAGTAGGACAGAGAGAGTGACATGCTCGAAGAAAGGTGAGTGTGGGCAACCTCAGAGAGGAGGAGGTGTGCTTAAGGGTTTTGGATCTGGGGTTTTATAGGGCTTTTTGGGTAAGGGTCAGCATAAGGCATGATATACACAGGTGATTTATAATTCCTTTGGAGTTTTGTCCTAAGAATAGGGTTTTTTAGGTAACTATGTTGGCTTGGAACTTCAGCCTTCTTTGTCCACATAGGTTTATTTACACTTCTGAGATCTGTCTCCTGCCCTGGTTACAAAGTTACTTGATTGGGGTCTAGAGGAAAAGGAAAAACAAAAACAAAACAGCATATAGGTTAAGTTAAGGAATAAGCTGGCCTTTTAGCAGGCTAAAGTAAATTTTACAATGGCATGATCTCATTGATACAATGAAGATATGGGCTGTGCTCAGATACTTTTCTTTACCTGGGGAATATCTGGACACTAAGTTATTACTGGCCTTTGGAACTTCAACTCATTAACTCATTAACTGTGAATACTTTCTGGCTCTTTAGTTTTACCTGATTAACTCTCTGGCTCCCTTTTACTTGACTGGCCTATTCTACCTCCACCCACTTTTATCTATTTTCCTGCCTAACAGTATCTGTTGATTTTTCTGTAAACTTAGAACTTATAAAGTCTAGTCAATTATTTAAACATTACAATCACCATTTCATGTGAACATGTGCCTAGAGCCCCATTAAGGCTTTGAAAAAGGCAATGCTGTGTGACACAACACATGTAGAAAATCTCCCTCCAACTCTTACTAAATCCTCATAGCATTCATGACAATTTTAAGAGAGAGCACTGTATACTTCCTGCTTCTATTTCATCCTTGGTAGATGGCAAGAACTCAGGGAATACATGACAGATTAAATGAATGAAATAAAATAAAATATTAGAACAATGTACTTTTTCTTTCCTTTGTGGCAACCACAATCTTGCTTTCTTTTCATGCCAGCAATACCCTATACTGATCATTTCCTATCATCATTTCTAACTTTGGTGCAATTGCTCAATGCCCTTGTTCCCACTGTATGTTACAAATGTTCCAAGTTCTACTGCATCTTTTTCTCAATGTATTGTAATTTGTTTAGTGTCTGTTTCTCCTGCAGAAGTGTGAGCTAATCAAGACCAATACATCTTATTTATTATGATTTACCTAATTCTTTCCACAGTGCCTGATAGAGTTCTAAATTAATTATTGGTAATATGAATAAACTAATGAATGTTGTTTCTTTCACATGAATCATGTCATAGAAAATCTCTGCCTATATACTTTAATAAAAGTAGTTGATTGCCAAAAAGCTTAAGGCTGTAGGCAGAATTTGTAATAAAGCAAACAAGAAGTAATTTTGAGAAGACAAAATCATGTAATTGAATGTGCATAGACTTGATATTTAAAAAATACCTACTTTGTGACCTTGGAAAGTGAATATAATCATTCTCTATTTTCTCTATAAAGGAAAATAATATATTTTTGTTTAGCTGATCAGGATACATTGGGCTTTGTAGAGTGAGCCTGGCCAGCATTAGTCTATAAGCTACATGAACCATGTACAAGTTGAGGATGAAGATGCTGAGAGCAGAGGATTTTATTGTGAAGATTTCCAGTGTGCCTGCCATTCTCTCTGGTCCTTAAAGGTGTGGGAAACAAGAATTAATTCCAATATTTTTCACTTTAGATCAAGGGAGATGCATTCAAAGAAACTACATGGAAAGGCTGACCTGAGTGCCCTGGAGACAGGAATTTAGAGAAACCACACCTGACTTGTAACCCCCAGTATACCTAAGGGTAGTTTCTCCTTCCTGTGGTTAAGTAAAGTGTAGGAGTCATTAGGAGTGCACTGTGCTTCCACTGATGAATGCACAAATCTTTGTGCCTTGGAAACCAAGTGAATACCGAGAAAATGAAAAAGAGAGAGAGAGAATGGACTTAGTCCCAGAAGACAGTCTGGAAAGGATCTCAGCTGTCAGAGATGCTGGCCTGAAGCATTGCCAGAACCAAAGTAACTGGCAAAGGATGTTTTGACATGTGTTGTACAAAGAGTCTGTTAGAGTGCTCACACTGGCTGCTCACATTTATAAGAAAACTGTCATGTTAAATTGTACCAACCTCCTTTGTGTCCCTCCTTTTCCTCCAAGACTTACAAATTTGAGTCAGGCCTAATTGGGTGAGAGTTTAAGATATTCAATATTTATACTGCACTAAATGGGATTTACTTTAGACTAGTATTATCTTGTTTAAAAACCTAAACAAAGAGAACATTCATGTAATCATTTCAAGTGACTGATAAAGCCAAGGTGTCTGTTTTTTATAGCATCCAGGAGTGTAAAAAGAACAAATTGACAAGGGAGGAATAATAAAATTGGTTCTTAAAGTCACACACCATCATAGTCATTTCACTCAATGAACCCATTATTTCTGTTAGTGATAATATCATAAATGTAAGAGCTATAAGAAACAAATGTTTCTTTTGAGTTATAGTCCTATAAAGAAAATATTTAAATCAATAACTGTGCTTAATTCTGAATGTCTTAATGCATTCCTTTACTTTTTCTGTAGAAATCAGCAGGGTTTTACTAAGGTGGCTGAGTTGTGCAACTATTGGAGTCATGAACCATCTGCCAGTGAAAATAGAGTCAGTCAACCCTCGACTGGCTAAATCTGCACCAAGAAAGTGTTCATGACAATGAAATGTTAGTTTTATAGCCCCATTTTTGGTTTAATTTAAAATAAAGGGAGAAAAAGATGTAAAGATGGGGAGAGAGAGGAGGAGAATGTAAATTCAAGTGGTTTGACAAGAATTCAGACCCTAGATGACATAAACTGTAAAGGGCTTTATTGTTTTTTGAACACCTTTACATCTTGTTTCCTTCTGTGTACTGATATATCTCTAGCCTTCTAAAAGATTTGTGTTTATTGACAGGTATGTAAGTGCATGTATGTGTATATGTATGCATGCATGAACATATGTATATTTATCAGTCTGTGTGTGTGTGTTCCTCCTTCTTGCTAATTGTTGTTCTTAGTGGAGGTGATGGTTATGTCATGTGTATGTATTTGAGTTTGAACTTTTTTCTCCCGGTGTCATAAAGAGAAGTACTCATTCCATTGAGAGCCACTGGCATGTGGATATTGTCTGGGGTCCTCTAAAAGCATAAGTTCCACCAAACAACATCTGATACAGAGGCTATTCAGAAAAGTTCATCTGCTCTATAGGAATAGAGGCATTCATTTTAAAACATGAGTCATGTAGCTATTCCAAGTCCTTTTATTTGCTTTTACAACCTAAACTACAGCTTGGACATGTCTCAGAAAAAGAATTACCATTGCCTATAATTAGGCATTTAATATACCAACCCATGAGAAGTTTTTGGACTTCCAAAGCATCAATAAGTCAATTATATTCCTAATCTTTATAACTCTACTAAAACACTGCTGCTGAGAGTCATTACTCTTGATTAATAGCAGAACATAATTATTAGATGAAAAGGCTTATATTTCTCTTTGATATCCAAATGCATGCATATATGCCAGTTGCCACAGAGAGTTTATTCAGCTGGACATTTGGGACAGTGGGCTGCATTTTTACAGCCACTCCAGACAGAAAATCTTCTCAATATCTATATTTTCAATGTAGCCAGGCATACAGATGATGATTTACAGTTGGCAGCCATTCTGAACTTTCCTTACTTCCTTGCGCCTTAATGAAATGATATATCTTAGTGCAATCTATAGCACCAGGAGCTTCAGTTCCCATAAGGAAGCCTTTCATAATAAAACTGTTTTTATTTTGATTTCAAGTTTCACATTTTCTATACCTAGAAATCTGCCAAAATAAACTTAGGAAAAAATAGTGACTCTACCATATTGTCTCCATCCCCCAGATGGATGACATTTAGCTTATACTGCATCATCCAATTCTCATTTATACTGAAATGATCTACTGCTGACTTTGTAATAGCAAATGAGGCTTGCTGAAAATTCCATCCAGAGAGTCATGTTCTTCTGTAAATGTGATAATTGCCCCCATTTGATTGCTGATTCATTTGGCCTTCATATGGGTAATTAAGAACCACAGAACTGTGGTAATCACCTAGCCACATGGTATTCTGAACATTTGCAACATCCTGTTTAAAACATACCAATTAAATTAAATACCTTCTGTAAAAGCTTTTTTTAAATCAAAGGTGATTTTTTTTTTAATTTACACTTAAAGGTGGAAGGCAGCTACTATATTGTCCCTTGCTTAAATATTTTAATCAGTCATAGTGTTGTACTGTGCTGTGTTAATTCATTAACAGCTTAGTTGTTTCTCATTTTGCTATGATATATATATATATGGAAATTTCCTCTCCTTACTTACGTAAACATACAGAATTTAAGATACAGATCTTTATTTTGGCATATTACAAAAATACTTTTACACTATATTAGATGTGTGTTTTACATGACTTCCAGAAGAAAGTGGAAGAAATGTTTGTTCATAACAATGACAAAATGATCAGAGTTCGACTGTATAGGTAACACTTTTCTAAGGGATTCTTTTTGATGAGTTGTGTAAATTGATTTTGACAATGTTTCATTTTTCATTGATGTTAGAATAATTCAACATAACCTAAACTTGTATTATATTAATCTTTTGCATTTGCATGAAACTTCATATTTGTGGATTTCAGCATTTCACCCTATCCATAAATTAATAATAATACATTTATTCCAAAAACTTAAATCTCCATTTTAAGAAGGCATATTAATGGGGGAGATGGCTAGGAAGAAAAGGGTGATTTGATAAACACAATTTAATTCCTTCCTTACCAAAAACCTTTGATTTTTTCCCCTCATTTCAGCTATCCAGAGAGCAGCAATGAGCTCAGGAATGATGGTTTCCTGCTTTAACTCCAGAAGAAAAACTGTGATGATGTTCAGAGTTTAGTTCCACTCCAAACTGTTATTAGCTTAGAGGACCAGATTCCAAACACTCTCCCATCAGAAGACATCTAATGCGAGGCTTCTGGGAAAGGTCATACTAACACATTAAAGTAGGAGTAGAAAAACATAAAAAGAACACTATTTAATTGCCTTTGGATAAGGGATGCTGTCATATGAAAATGGGAGTAGTGTCAGCTGTACTGGAATAATGATGTTGACCTCACAGAGTTAACCCAAGAAAGTCACAGAATTTTAAACTTTTCTATTGTTAAAATATTGAATCAAATACTCTGGAAGGGCCTTCCTCCAGAACTCATATTTGGTAAGATAATTAACAGCTTTAATGATTAACATATTTTAGGTGAGTATTCTATTCCTTGTAGACAAAAATTATAAACAAAAAAGCCTGAGATGTCATAAAAATATTGGACATAGAGTCTGGCTTCCCAAGAGTATTCTCATTACACTCTAGCCTCTCTGCCCCTGAGAGGGGGCAGCAACGATATGTTTTGGAAAATAATAATTAAAAATGATCAAATCTGCTTCATATTTTTTTCCTCATGGAAAGAAGAGGCCACAGAAGAAGGATGCCCCTAACCATCCTGCCACTGGGCAGGTGAGTGTCTGATCCTGGGGTGTGGGGTCCGGAATTCTTCTAGGCTCTCACTGTCAAATCACATGCTCTTCTATTTACTCTTAGATATGTTGGCTTCCATCTACCCTTCCTCTCTCATTAAAGTTCTGAACTAATTGGCAAAGAAAAGATTTTGTGTGTCGATGAGCTCAGAACTTAAGTGGGGAAATAGTGTTCTTATTGGTGCCTCGTCAGTGGCAACAGTAGGTTGAGTTAGTGACTGAAACTGAAATAAGTCTCTTTCAACTGAATTTTTGCTGCCTACTTTCAACCTATATGTGGATTTCTTAAGTGATTTTCAAGGCAAGGAGTTTCTCCACAATACCCAATCCCCAACCCGAGTTCGGGTATGAAAAGAGATTTCTCTTATTTACCTAACTTGATTCTTCACACTCATGTTTTCTTTCCTCTTCATCCTCCTCTCAGTAGATCACAAAGCCTTGTCTCTTATATGTAGAATGTTCTTTGAGAATTCCCTTTCCCTTTGCCACTTCAACTACTTTTTCTTAGCTTTATCATGTAAACCACTGCAACGAACTCCTACATCCATAAAAACAAATAAATATGGAATCTTAAATTTAAGTTAATAAGAAGTGGATAGTAATTTTTATTGTGAGGTAGAGCAGGGACATGAGACAAGAAACATGATTAATTTTTCCTGCCTATAATTAGAAAGGCCAAGATATAAATAGTATAATAAGAATAAAAGGGACTCCTTCTTAAGGCTAAGATTCCATTTTAAAACCAGGGGAGTTAGAAGGAAAGATTCCTAACATAATTTTTGGTGATTAAACAACTGACCCTATCCTAAGGCAGGGCAAACAGTTCTAAATGATATATTTCACTGTTTGAGGGTAACCATTACTTTGGACAAGAATAGGACTAATAATTTATTTGTGTAAGTTTATTTTACAGAACATCTAGAGAACTGACCATGGATGGTGACATTATGTCTCTGTCACTGGGGATAGACATCATAAATACACATGTCACCCCACATTCCCCTGGCCCATTACCCCATTCTTAAGACTCTTAAGTATATGGATTACAAATAATTTGACTTTGCATTTGCAGCATTTGTTGCAATGTTTAACCTGCAATAAATGATCAACAAATAGTTCCTGGATTAATACATGATCTCTATCTATTAATAAAAAATAACATTGGTATCCAGTCTATTTACTATTATGACTGTATTCCCAATATTATAACTCAAGGGTGAAGTGGAAAACAAGGGCAAAATTAAGCATCAGGATTAGGGGCATCATATCTAATAATAGAAAGAAAGGGATTGTATGTATATATTTCTGTAGGCAGAAATAAATTATCCATTGGTCATTTCTATAATCTTTTTTGTTCTTAAAAAGAATACCAAGTGTGAAGCAGGGTATTGAGCTGAAGGAAGAAGAATAGGATAAGTAAAATAATCTGATCACAAATCTGTCACTAGTTACCAAAGATTAGGTGAAGTGGGACTAAGATTGTGCCTTTTGGGGGATTGAGGTGGAAGGCCCAGGGTTTCCCAGGTTCATGTTTATTGGTGAATTTAAAACATAAGAGCAGGTATTTAAAGCATGGGGAGAGAAAAAACAAGCCGCCCAAATGGTCAGTTATCAAAATCAACCAAGATCTCTAAAACAAAGGAGCCTCAGTGGGGGGCGTGGCCGGGCTCTGTAACTAGTCCTGTGGCTGGCAAGGTGTTTAGTCTTTGCAGTAGATACCTCAGCATCAAAACTTAAGTCACACATTTGCATTACAAAAAAGAGAAACCCCAACTGTCCATGCTTAAAATTATCCAAGCAGAAATCTAAAATTTCTACCTGCTAAGTTTCCTGATCAACCCTACTTAAGGGACACATTCATTTAGATCGTGATCTTCAATTTTTTTCTTTTTAAGCTGCATTCTTACCACTACATCAAATTAACGACCAAGGACTATAGAATCTAGCTCCTAAACATTTAATCGATTTATTCCTTCTTTAATTATTTAATGAATATTTATTGAATATGTGATATGTTCCAGTCTATATCTGTATACGTACAATCTCTTTTTTTTTAATAGATATGATGTCCCTAATTCTGATGCCTAATTTTGCCCTTGTTATCTATCCACTTCACCCTTGAGTTATATATAATATTGGGAATGCAGTCGTAATAGTAAATAGACTGGATACCAATGTTATTTTTTATTACTAGATATACATCATGTATTAATCCAGGAACTACTTGTTGATCATTTATTTCAGGTTAAACACTGCAACAAATGCTGGAAATTCAAAGTTCTGTGGTAAGCATTGGACATAAAACAGTTAATAAAACAGGTGTAGGTATATCATTTGAATGTTGGAAAGAAAAGAAAAAGCATGTAAAACTGCAAAGATAGACAGAAGCAGGGTGTAGGAGAGGCAAATATTGTTACTTGTCTGAAAAGGTGGGAGGGTGCTGATCTTGTATGTAGTCAGGAGCAGGCATTCTGAGAACTGAATGCAGAGAGGAGCCAACCATGTAGTAAAGGAAGTAACACCCCAGCAAAGGGAAAAGAGCATACAAAGACACGCCCTCAAATCCATTTGTGACTGAGTAAATGAATGAAATAGTAGAAGTGCAGGTGGTTAAACGTAAAGTGAGGTGGCAGAAATGAGCAGGCAGGAGCTCGATAGTGATGAGGATCACACGTTCAGGATTCACCATATCTTTTTTAAGGTATATGGAAAAGCCATTGAAAAATTTAAATATTGCAAAAACCCACTTGGAGGTTGTTGCATTAGTCCGGATGAGAGAGAGCCATGGAAAGAAGTTCAAACATCCTAGAAATGTTGGAATTTCTGACCATCTGGACTCTGATGCTCTAAACTTTCCCTGTAAGAAATTTGAAGCAAGGTGGTCCAAAATTAACAATCACTGTTGGAAACATGATATAATGAATGTGAATTTGCAGGTTGCTATGAACTGAATGTTTGTGTTCCCCAAAGACTAGTATGTGGAAGTCCCAACCCTGCAATCAGCTCAGGGATCACCAGGGCTGCCCTCCTACCATGGGTCTATGGCTTTCCTTCTGGTTTCAAGGGCTGGGGCCACTTCTCCAGTTTCAGTGGCCCAGTATGATCTTGCCACAGAGATCGATGCCCACACAGAATGCTGCATGAGCCGGGCCCTCACTCAGAGCTGAAGGGGCAGGGCCACCTGGCACAGCTGTGAAGGTGACATTGCCACTCCAGTCGGTTTGCCCTGAATGCAGATCATCAAGCCAAGGAGGATTCTTCTTCAACCTTAAAATCAAATGGAATTTACCTTACCTTTTGGACTTGTTTAGGACAGCTCACATCTTCCTTCTATTTTCTCCCTTTTTGGAACTGGAATGTCTCTCACTTGCCCGTCCCACCAGTGCATTACAGAAGCACATAACTTTCTGTAGGTTCACTGCTGTAGAAGGATTTTACCTCAGGATAATCATACCTTGAGTCTCAGGCATATCTGAATTAGATGACATTTAGATGAGATTTCAGAGATGATTCTAGCATGAGTTAAAACTCTGTGTGCTATTGAGATGGAATGAATGTATTTTCATGTGAGAAGGACATGAATTTTTGTGACTGGGGTGAAATGTTATGGACTAATATTTGTGTTCCCCAATCCCCAGTGTGGCTGTATTTGGATACAAGGACTTTGAGGGGGTATTGTGGTTAAATGAGGTCATAAGGGTGGAGCTCTGATCCAATAAGACTGCAGTCTTTATAAGAGGACTAGAGACCAGGGCTTGCTCTCTCTCAATGTGCGCACAGAAGAAAGAATGGGACCCAGGACACACTGAGAAGGTGGTCATCTACAAGCCAGGAAGAGGACTCACACCAGAAACTGAGCATGCTGACACCCTGGTCTCAGACTTCCAGCCTCCTGAATTGTGAGAAAATAAATTTGTGCTGTTTAGGCTCCCCAGTGCATGCTCCTCAAAACATCTGGCATGTCTGGGGGACAGCCACTGCCCACCCCAGTGGAGTTGTTCACATGCTTAGTCCTTAAAATGTCTTGTTCAGTACAGCTAAAATAAAAATATCTTCCAAGCACTTGAAAAAGTCAGTGAAGAAATAAGTGAGTGTCAAAGCCATAGAATGGTTTATACATTAGGAACACATTTGACAGGATAAAATGCATTAGAAAAAGTAAAATCTAAAAATCTAAGCTTGGGAGAACACAGATCCCAATCTGCCATGCCTGCAATGCTTTTCTGTGTGTAGAATAAAGACAATTGTTAAATAGTTGTTATAGAATAGTGTTTATATAGATATTTTAGAGTGTTTTGCTAAAAAAATCACTTGGGGCCCTTTGGATACGTTGGCATCGCAATATTATTTCTCTCCTTGAAAATGATATAATGGAATATAAGCCCTAGAGATACAAAATTTGACTCTTCACCTCTTTGTCAAGGATGTTTTTGACTCATAATGGGGTAAGTTTATATTTTAGAAATAGAATATTAAAGACTTTCTGAAGGAATGTGTGAGTAAATATTGATGAGAGGAATTTAAAAGTATTTTTACAATTTTCTTATTAGTTGCTTGTTTAATTTTCTATTTGAATTAAACTAATAAATGATGGCTTTCTGTGCTGAAATTTTCAGGGAAAAAATAATTTGGTAGGTGGTTAAATATCCCTTTATTGGGTGTCATATATAATATATATTTCTCTCCTTCCTTATTACCAATGTCATCGTTTATGAATTTATTGTCTTATAGCTATTTACTATCACTTTAGTCACAAATTCAAACTTTAATTCTCATATTATGGTTTTTGTGTTAGAAAGATATTTGAATTCCAGGTCTAAAGCTTAATGGCTCTATGAATTGAGAAAGCCGTTTAATTCCGTTGAAATTTAGTTTCTTTCCACCAGATGGAATAATAATGACCACCTTGCACATCTGTTGGAAGAGAATATATATAAAAGCACAAGCTCTATACGTGATACATATTTGTAGAATTGGTTTCCATGGGAAATATATGTCTTCAGTCACCAATATCAGTGTTGACCCTGCATATCCTTTAAATGTTGCCTTCTTCATAAGACAGTCCTTAAGTTCTCTAATGTGTAACAATTAACACTTTTTTAAAGAGTATCTCATATTTGTTTTCTAAATGATTCTTGACATTTAGGCATTTGCTTTCCTAGATTTATATTTGATTGGAATACATATATATTAGGCTGGAGTTCAGTTCGAAGCCAGTAATTCCCCATCACATACACATTTTGTAAATAGCTGCTCTTAAAGGAACATTTATAGTCTCAAATAACCAGAAGAGATGCAGCATTTTATTTTCCATTACATACACAGAGAAACAATAGTGTATCAATAAAATTGTGTCCAGCTTGAAAAGGAGAATTGAGAAGGATACCATGATTTCTTCAGAAGCCCAACCCAAATCTCCTTCACAATTTGTTAAATGTGGGTAAAACATGTCTGTGTGTGAATTACGGACTTAATTCCATAGCAAATACCATGGAGAATGGAAAATAAAAATAAATGAGAAGAACAAAATAGATGACATCATTGGTAAGAACTGGGAAGAATTCCAGCATTTCCTAATTAGTCCTGTATGATTTGGAGCAAATTCTCAAACTCCGTCTTAGCCTTCAAGGAACTTAGGTAAAGAAACAAAATGTCACATATTGAAAATTAAACAACAAGGGGTGCTTGTAGCTCCTGGTAGAGTGGTTCCTAGCCCAGGGCAAGTTTATGAATTCAGGGAGACAGTGTAAAGACAAGGGCAAGAAATTGGGAATTAAAGGGGTTTATTTTCATGGTTTAGTTACTCCTAAATCACACCTGGCGCTCTCTCGGCTCCCTCCCTATTCTCATGGCTCTGAACCCCAGCTTCCCGGCTAGCTATCCCCCACTGCACAGAACTCCCTCTGTGACCCAGTGTCTCCCCATACTGTCCCTGGAAATGGGAGTAACTCAGAGGGTGGGTCCCTGATGACTGGCAGATGCCTGACCAGCTACATACCAGGAATGGAGGAGAGGAGAAAATGGGTGTTTCCTCTCCACCCTTACCTTGGGTCAGCTGTCCCATGTCTGACTGATCAGACACTCTGTCCCAGGGAAACATTCCATAAATGTGCAGACAGGCTCCTGTATATGGACAATGGGTGTTATTAAGGCCAGGCAGGAATCCTGGTCAGAAATATCCATTTTCCCTACAATGGTACAAATACTAAACTTGTAGTATCTCACAGAGACTTAAGGCCATGACTCACTACCAGTAGCTTCTTAAAACAAAAAACAAGCAAACATACAAAAAAAACCCCCGAAAAACCCAAACCTCCTGGTGTCTTGCTAAATGATAGCACTGGTAGGTCTGCCTTTCAGCAGAGTCTACTCATAGGAATAGGAAACAAAAAACTTGAGAGAAAGAAAAGCTTCTATTACTTATAAATTTTGCCATGTTTATTTTCCCATGATAATTATAGGAACTTTAGAAATGCAAAACAATATGAATAGTTTCTCTTGCATAAGGCAACCATTGTTAGCATTCTGTGTTTCCATCCAGGATTTTTTCAAAGCATATATTTCATTATTAATGTATTCCCAAATTCAATATGTTTGTGTTTACATTTTTCAGATTTTTTGCACAATTTTAGTAAAATTGCTTTCCATGTACTCTATCATTTTATTATTATACATATAAGAAGCTTATAATAAAATATAAAGCCTCTTCTCCAATAAAGTTATAAATATTTCTGGAAATTTCAGAATATTTTTGGAAATGTATCTCTACAAATCAAATGAAAAGACATGCTCATTGTTTAATATTTTTAATGTTTTTCCAAACTGTGTTTGCTAAATACTTCATAACAATTTATATTCCATACAAACTAATACTGCTCAACTCACCAGGATTTGTTATAATTTTAATGTACTTTTTTAGTTCCATAGGAGAGATCTTTTTCTAAAATATTGGTAAACATTAAAATACTTCCATTTCTCTCTCATGAATTCTCACTTGCTTATTTTTTCTTATCAATATGTAGGCCTTACTCTTAGCCACATTTTCTTATTTTGGGGACACTGTTTACTTTATTCATATATATGGAGAGAGATGGAGAGGGAGAAAGAAAAAGAAAAAAGGGGGAGTAGGGAAGATGAAGGGGCAGAGAAAGAGTGATGCATTAAGTGTTTTTTTAAACTTTAAAAAATGTTCACCAAAATTTAATGGTAAAGACATGGATGGTGGAATTTATACTGATTTTTACTTTATATTTACCTTCCTTAATGAAATTTTGAGGAATCATCACAGTGTGAGCCACTGAACCACTTTAAAACTCAGTAATAGACCATGTAGGTATGTGTTTCAGAAACACAAAAGAGAGGTGTGAAAATTAATCAAGAGAAAACCTCAGTGACACGGCTTTAGGAGGCCTACGATGGAAGCTCTCATGCCCAGCACTCCTCATAAATCTCAGCCCCCACCATAAGGATGGATGCCTTACTGTTTTAGTTACTTTACTCCTAGTAGGAGAAAGAAAGGTTTCTACCTTCCACCCACCTGCAACAGCCCAACCAGTAAGAGACTGTCACAACCCAGCCAACGAGAAGCCACAATACATGGGACTACTAGGTTACTCCAAGGGGCATTTTGCTTTGAACAGCCCTTGTAACTCAATCTCTCCTCCATAAAAGAGTGTTCCTCTCTTTTGTTCTTTTGACATGTTTATGTCTTTTCTGTAGCTTGTATGTCCCAGATTGCAATTCTCTGCTATTCTCAAACTCATTTTTTGCTAGTAAATCAAATACATCATTTTTAAGGTTAACAGAGGGAATTTAATCACAGGATTCAGCAACACTAGTTGCAAGCTAGTGATAATGTTTTCAAACACTAGACAGAGGCCTATATAGAATTTCCAGGTCCTCAGAGGATGTGGTTCAGCAAACCTAAAATTTGCATGAAAACTGGATTATTATAGATTTATAAGTTTCTACTTGCTGTGATTTTTTTTTTTTACCTCCCTATTATAGGCCCTCCTTACCAAAATTGCCTGTTGAACTCCCAGCACCTAGTACCTCAAAGTGTAATTAATGGCTAATTTTAAGGGTCAGCTTGACTGGGCTAAAGGATGCCCACACAGCTGGTTAAACATTATTTCTGGGTGTGTCTGTGAGGGCATTTCCAGAAGAGATTAGCATTTGAATCAGTAGACTCACCCTTACTAATGCACATAAATATCATCCAATCCACTGTGGGCCTGAATAGAAAAAAAGGCAGATGAAGGGCGACTTTGCTCTCTGATTGATCTGTGACATCCATTTCCTCCTGATATCCATTTCCTCAGACATCAGTGCTCCTGACTCTCTTGTCTTAGGTCTTGGACTTAATTATAACATCAGCTTTCCTGGGCTTCAAGCTTGCAGATGGCAAACTGTGGGATTTCTCAGCTCCATAATCACAAGAACTAATCCTTCATAATATCTTTTATAAATATAAATTTATAAATATAAATACACACACACACACACACACACACACACACACACACACACACACACATATATATATATCCTATTTGTTATGTTTTTTCTGGAGACCCCCAACTAATACCATAACCACATTTGGAGATAAGGTCTTTAAAGACGTGATTAAGTTAAAATGAGGCCATTAGAGTGGGGCCTCATTCCACGATTACTGCTGTCTTAAGAAGGGAAAGATCCCAAGGAGGTGCACACACAAGGATCATAACTTGAAGAGGCCACGAGAGGGTTTCACATGCTGGCCAAGGAAAGCACAACCCTGGTAGCACCTTGACCTTCAACTTCCAGCTCCAAACTGCGAAAAAATAAGTTCCTGTTGTTTAGGCCACTATGTGTGTATTTTGTTAGAACAACCATAGCAAATTAATATGCTTATTAATAGAGGTAAAGTTACATGAGGGAGCTTTTTCTCTCATAAGCCCCACAAAACATGATATTGGACTAATAACGTACTAGAAATGCTAGTTGATTAAATTCAACCATATAGGAATACTTCTCAATTATAGTCTCCAGACCAGCACCATTAGCATAACCAGGAAACCTTTTAGAACTGCATATTTCCAAGCCCCAAGGCACTACTGAATCAGAAACTCTGGCAATGGGATATGCAATCTGTTCAACAAGACCTCCAGGTGATCTGATGCACATTACAGTTTGAGAACAAGTTTGAGGTGCTGGGAACTAGGGACTGTGCAGGTAGCATACGTGAGTGATGCAGCCCAGGTGTAAGTCAACAGGAAAAGTCTGGCATTGTGGCAAACTAGAGAAGGCATACATCTCCACTGAGGTCAAGGCCAGACAACCCAGCTAGTTAATGTGGAAAGGTCTTTATTCTTTTTAAGGTAAAGAAGTAAAATGGACTTATAGATGGATATTTCATGAATTTAAAATGTTGGTAGCCAATTATAGTAATTATTGGCTGGTCAAATAAACATGCTTTCAGGACAATTCCACCCTGCTGTAAACTCTTATGAATAATAAAGAGCTTTGTAGGAGGGTAGTGAGATAAAACACACTTCTTTTTTTATTTGCACTTTCTTTTTACTGGACTGAGAGGGAGAGGTCGTTGAAGAAATTAGCTTCCTGTTTCTCTTAGAGTAATTTTTATGTACGTTGTAGTAGATTTAAATATACTGTGTGCATGTAACTCCTCACTCTGACAATGCATAGTTTTAGAGCTTACACCGTTCTATGTTTAGTGATCTGATTATCCCAGGGCAGAGTACGGATTTTGGCTCATTTACAATCAAGGCAGACCTACCTTTAATAGCATGTCTCAGGTGGACTGAGGTCTGTTTTCAGAGCGCTTGCTGCACGGAGCAGCACTCCCAGTGCCATCTGTGACTCGTACGTGGGGATTTAGAGCCGGAGATGTGCTGACTAGGACAGTTTCTCCTCCGCTGACCATCTGCCACAGGGGCTGGAAACAGCACTAGGAGTATTCAATCTTCAGATGAAAGGCCGTATTAGCTGGAATGAGTTTCTTACTAAATTACTGGGTCCAGTTTGAATGACACTTTCTATTGCAGGATGTTACCTAGTTTTTTGGATGCTGTTGTCCACTTGTTTGAAAGGACTTTTTGTTTTTTTGGCACCATTTGCTAGTAAATGAAGCGAGGGAAGAATGAATGTTTTATCACATTCTTGATGGTTATAAAATAGGAACATTTGCAAGTGTCCAAAACAGCTGTCTGCCCCTAACTCTGTCCCCCACTTTCCAGTCCAGGACTACAGCTGACAGCCTGAGATATTTTCTGTTACCAATATACCACAAATACTGGTTACTGTTGGAAGAGCATATCACAAAGTCACTTCAAATAAGGATAAAAATTATAGGTTGTCAACTAAATCTATAAGAATAATTAACAGAATCCTTAAATACTTAGACTGAAATTATTCAAATATGACACTTTGTATCAGTTAGGTCATATATCCAGTTCTTTATTTTGAGTTGTCTTGTCAATGGATTTCAGCCCCAGGCAAGTTTGTTATGGATTCAGTGTGACCAAAGAAATGACAATAGAACGTTCTTGGGGTGAAAGGGTTTAGACCCAACTTTATTTCCACAGTGGCAGGTCAATCACTAAAATCCCGTTCACTCAGAGCGAGTCTGCATGCAGCAAACCAATCTCTGCCTCTGGGCCTCTCTACCTACACAGCCGTCTTCTGGGCCTCTGTCCTTGGTGCTGCCACCACTCTAGTCTCTGTTCTGCTCTCCTGCAGCCTTGCAGCTGTGCCACCATGTCACCCAGGGCACTGGAAGGAGCTCTTTATATAGAGTCAATAATGATGCAATGCTCACACGTGTGCAGAGAGCTAGCCAACCAGAGACAGGTAAGAATCCAGGCCACAGGAACCTTCATTTTATCCACAGGAGTAAATTGATTTCACTTTATAATCTAAGTGATTGATTGTATTTAGAACTAATAATGAATTAAACACAGTAGACACTTGGAAAGGAATTATGACCTTTATGATAAAGATGAAAATATTAACTTATAGAAGCTTAGTGACACATGAAAAATACAACAAAATTAGGATTCAAACACTGTCCTGTCTTAAACTAAATAATAATATTCATGGCGTTTTTCTGCACAGTGAAGTCATAGATTCCCGAACACACAAATTCCATAAGAGCCAGATAATTTTGGATGAACTCTAACTTTATTAGCTCATTCCCAAATTCATCAATAGACTTAAGTTTCTAAAGACCACTCTGGCATAAACATTCTTCACCTGATTAGAAGGGAAATCACCCTTGTTTCAATGGTTTACCCTCTCTCCCCACTTCCAAATCCCAACAGCCTTTTTAAATTATAATTTTTTATACCATAACCTCTACAAGAATATCAAAACCTTCGCTCTGAATTTTGACAACATATTTTCTATGAATTTTTATCTTGAAAGAAATTATCTCTTTCCAAGAAATTTGTTGTATTTCTGAAGTTTCTGTTATTCTCTCAATGTCTGCTACCCCGAGGTCAAGATGTGTGATCACAGGGAAACAGAAAGAAGAGTTCAGTTGGGTTCCCAAAATAGCTGAAATTAAAGAAAGCATATAGATAAGTTTAAATAATTTCAACCTATTTGTTAAAAAGAGTGTCTCAAATCTTTTTCAGATTGAATTTAGGAGAATTAGATATTTTGTAGTCTAAGATTAGATCTGCAACTACACACATTCAGTGAGTCTTCACAAGGATGTACACTTCCTCTAAAATGGCTCCAATGTTCTTTGAAGGAAAAGAAAAAGGAAATCAGAGGTTTTGCAGCATATTCTAGTTATTGTATACATATGTATACATAATAGGTACACAGTTCCTCACAACTTATTTTTTGGAAAAATTCCCATCCAGATGCAAGACAGAGCTATATAATAAAAATAAATAATTTTGAGACTTTGGTGGTGGCATCCTACTGCAACTTAGTCTCAGAGAAAACAACCCCCACCACTGTACTTACTTCTCAAGAGTGCTGGTTATGACTTAGGTGTAGCCTACTTTTTAATAAAACCAGCAATATTTTGTTAAATGTCTTTGGCTCAGATTCACAAAATATGATGTATTTACTGGGTTGAATCTTGGAGGCAACAGTGACTACTTGATCTCAAAACCAAATAAATTATATTATGAAAATAATGTGGATTTATTTGCATTCTCAATGGTGTGAACTGCTTCGGTTTATTAATATGCATTCTAAATGAGATAAAATTGGTCGTTTTTCAAATGGATACACTTTATCAAAAGGATACACTTAATATTATGGGTTAGGCTAACTATAATATTTAAACAAAATATTCTGCCTCCAGAGACCACAAGTTGGCCTTCCTAAACTCTACCAGCTTTCATAAACTGAATTTTTTTAAGTGCCTACAGTTATCTTAATCACGCTTATACCAATAAATTATTAATTGATCAATTATCAGGTCAAATGCATCAACCAATAAAATCTCAACAATTTTGTAATCTATCCATAGTATGACTGATCCACCATAACATTTCACTAATGATGATAATTTCCATCTTTTTAATTTTTCTTTTACACTAAACACTGGCATAAACACACAAGAAAAAAGAAGTCTAAAAGGGAATGTTTGGTTCTATTAAAGAAATAATGCATACCATAGTGTGACGATCTCTAGTGATCTGAAAGAAGCTGTCAGTTGTCACACTTTACATACATTCTAATCCTGAGTGCTTTTTAAGGCCATGGGGGCAATTATCACATGAGAATGTACCTCTATACTCATTAGTCCTCCTACCCTCTGTCTTTTTCCTTTTCGGCCCATCTCATTTTGACACTGACCACATTCCCATAGCCCTCCATCCAGCTATCACAATGAGAAGGAGGTGCCAGTCCACTATGTCCTATTTTCACTAAACTTCTTTATAACAATTCAGGTAATGTTGAGAATATAGACCAGGAAGGAAAACTGGAACTTTTTTTTCACCTCCACAATATTCAGGCACAGAACTTTCTATTGTTGAGATATAAAATTCTGAAGAGGAAATCAGTCTCTATAATCATCAGAACCATATATTATATACTCTAAAATTTTATACTTCAGGCAGCAAAAAGATCCTTTTTATTTTACTTTCCCAGACAATGCTGTGATTGAATAGACCTTCAGTATTTAATCCTCAGGATAAATTATAATATTCTTATGTATCATGCGGCATAACTTTTTCTGTATAAAATCTGTGGTCTTTAAACATAAGTTTCCAGTACCTTTTAAGCAGTCTTTCTAAAGTTCCCAATTTTATAAGTGTTGACATCTCTCCTCTCCTTCAAGTCGTGAAGTTTCCTCTTTCTAAATAAAGGTCACCTGAGCACACTCAAAGTGGTTTTTGGAAAGGGTTTATGGTTTACTTATACAGAAAAGAAATACTTAGACTTTGAGACTCCTAAGATATAGTGGCCTCAGACTCTGGCTTCTCTCAGTGGGGTTATAAAAAACAAATTCAAATTTATAAATCATGAGTCTTAGTCTTTTGATCACCACAAGTCCTTGTACCCACTTATCTTCCAGGAGAATGTATTAGTCCATTCAGATATTCATTTAGCTAGATTATAGTCCCAAATTGTTCAAACACTAATCTAGGTGTTTCTGTGAACATATTTTGTGGATGTGATTAAAGTACATAAACAGTTGATTTTAAGTAAGAAAGATTTTGATAAATATTCTGAATTGTTCCATTTCAACCTTAAAGGACATTAAGGGGAGACTTGTCAGGGCTGTTGTGTCTAAGGTTTATATTGCCTACTGAGAGGAGAAAGTCCCACCCACCCCCTGACCAGATAGAGAACTGAATTAATGACATCACAACCACTCCTGATTGGCTGAAAGTACAATACTCTATTTGCATAGAGCAGCTGAGGTCTATGTACCTTTGAATGTCTGAGCTTCATTTGCATAGGGCACAACCAAACTGAGGTCAAGGTGGCTGAGTTGTACTGGGGCTTTTTACAAGGGTCCTGAACTTTATCTGCCTATGTCCCACCACCACCTGCCTCATTATCTTAAAGCCTCATTTCTCCTTTCCTCTTCCTTTTTGAAAACTGTTCCTTATCCTTTAAACATGTTTACTATGCCTATCCTATAAAGCACCTCTTTGATCCAGGCTCTTTTCTTTTCTTTTCTAAATTTCTTAAAAATTGTCTCTACATCTCAGTTTAATTTCTTTTTAAATTTACGTGTACAATTCAACTCTACAATCTCTCTGAAACTGTTGTCAACATTCCCAAAAGATTAAAAGATGAAAAAGTCAAAAAAGAAAGGAAAGCAGACAGGTGATTGTTAGGTTTGCTGGTTATCCAGACAGTCTGCAGATGTTCAGCTATATATCAGCTACATGTGGTTCCTTGAAGATGAGAAGGACATCTAGGTGCCCTGTCTCAGGAGCTAGTCAAGTAATGAACCATAAAGAATAGTGAAAAGAACTTTTTGGACTAAGATTTGACTCCTTTCCCTACCTCTTCTACTTAAACTTATTTGGGCATATTGTCCTTCCCTACTTCAAAGCATTGTTTAGGGAGCCTATTGGATTAAATATTTTAAAGTATTTAGTTCCCTTTTTATATGAATTAAACTCATGTCATTATTATTAGGTATAACTTAAAAAATAGTCACTAATATTGAATCTGAACATCTCAGTCTCTGGTTAGCTTCTTAAAATGCACTAGATTAACACTCTTGAACGACACCTGTTGCCTTTAGATTTCTTAGATTATTTCATACATGTGACTCTACATATGTGAACATGTGTAACACCTGACATTTACTACACAAATTATGGGATGTTAGATATTGTAAAAGTAAAATAAAGTGATTTTACCCTCCAAGAAAGTACTCTAGTTTATATTATGGTTTTATTTTTGTTTAAACTAAAAACATGAAAGTGTCAGTGTTTGAAAAGTGGTTGATCAATTGAATAAACTTAAATCCTTCAATATATGCCCCTACAGGCTTACTTTAGCTTGTTGAAATTAAAACTAAACTAGAATAGTGCAGGCAAAATCTCAATAGGTAGTATTAAACAACAAAATTCCTTCATAAGAAGTAATTTCCAACACCAGAATAAAATGTAATCTCAGTTTAATTTGGAAAGTGTACTTTAAATCAATTTATGTGTAGTTGGGCTATATCCTTGTAATACCCAGCAGGGCCTACCAGATGTCTGACCTACACAACTGCAATATAGTAAACAGGTGTTGTTTTAATGGACACAATTTGCTGATGTATGGAATGGCAGCAGTGGAAAGCTAATACACAAAAGCCCAGGACAGAGACATGCTTAGAGCCCAGGACCAGTTGTCTTTCTCAGCCTCTGGAGCTGAGCACCTCCCAAAGCTGAAGATGGAGTTTAAGGAAGTCAGACCTGAGGTCCAGTCTTGGCTGTCCTTGGTTTTAAATATCTGTGCCAGTCATTTCTTTAAGTCTTAGTTCACTAAGGACAGTAATAACATCTACTGCTAAGGGGTAAAAACTATACGTTAATTTGTATGTAAAACCCCTACAGAAACACAGTAAGGTATCAAGAAATAGTAATTACTTTACCATTGTTATTATTTATCAGACAGAGCATCCTCAGATCCTTCAGAATGTGGCTTTCTTTATGTTAGCTCTGGCTGTATTATGACCAACCCCAATATAACAGCTGCTTTAGTTCCTCATGATTCTGTGGTTTAGAAATTCAGGTAGGGCAGAGCAGCAATGCCTTGATCTCCTCCACAGTATGTGAGGTCTTGGTTGGGCTTCCTAGAATGTCTCTGGTCAGCTGGGGGCTTATGCCAGAGCCTCAGTTCTCATTGCTGTCCATTTTCTCAGCTTTCCTCCATATTTCATTTCTTTGTGTCTTGCTTGAGCTTCCTCACAGCATAGTAGACTTAGGAAAGTAGGATTTCACACATAGTGAGTGGCTTTCCCAGATATATTGCAGAAACTACTGGGCTTCTTAAACTGCCAGACACAAAACAATATTGTTTCTGGCTACAAACATGAACAAGTAGACAAATAAGCCCTGGAGATTTAATAAACAGTATAGTGAACATAAATAATAATACTGTATTATAATAATCACACTTGGTAAGAGACTAAGCCTTAACTCTTCCCACAACAAAAAAAAGAAATAATTATATGGTGTGATAAGAAGTAGTGTCACTACAATGGCAATTGTATTACAATATATAAATGTGTTGCATTAACATGTTGTACAACTTAAATTTACATAAAGTTATATGTAAAATATATTTCAATTACAAAAATAAATAACAAATAAACTATCAGACCCAGGACTTGCACAACATCACTGCTTTGCATTCCGTCAAATGAAGCAAGTTACAAGGCCAGCCCAGATTTAAGAGGGGTAAAATAGACCCTAGTTTTTGAATGGGTCATATTGCATAGACAGTAAATACAGGTTGGGAAAAAATTGACAGTGGCTGTCTTTAGAGTATGTCTTCCATAGATTTCTAACTTTACTCACTTGTCAACAACTCACAAAAAGCAAAACCCATTATGTTATTGAAAAACCCATACTATTTCTTTTGAATATCACACTGAAGCTATTTCAATAATTATAAAAGAGAAGTAAATGTTTTCTTACAGAACAGATAGCAGTGATGAGTAGATAAAGATATCTTGCATCATATGGCAGGCATCGAGAAATAATGTAATACAATCAGAAGAATGTATTATGCAGATTCTCTTTAAAGAAAATTTTAAAACTTTCTTCAAAGAAAAGGTTTTGAACAAAATATATGCTGCATTTTTTTAGAAATATATTCTCAGTTGCCAGCTCAAAGGAATAAAAGAGTACCTTTACCTTTTCTAACTTTGTACAAAAACGAGTGGTATATTGAAATAATACAACTATTTAAATTTGCATAGAATCATGTACTTGTATACCTAAACTATTGATCATATATCTATCATATACCTAAACTATACTGATTGATAATATTTTCAATATTCTTACTGAGGATTTTTTTAACAGTTCTATGTTTTGTAAATAGAATAATATATCTACTTATTTTATAAAAGAATCTTATTTTATATATATTTAACTTAAAAAATTATAATATGTTACTTAGCTAAAAAAATTTTTAAAAAGAAGGAAAACAAAATGTAAATGCCACAGTGATTTCTATTCTTGTCCCCTCTCAGGAATAAACATAAAAGGCTGAGAATGGCCACCTACATTTGATGCTTTCTCACTTGGTCTCAAATCCACTCTGCCTTTTCTTATGTGAGCATCTCATCCATCTGAGTATGATTCTATTGTTTAAAAACACACATTTTTAGTGGTATGCTGCTTCTAAAAGCAAGACAACTTTAAAGAAAAATATCCTAACACAGGAGGAAAAATAAATTTTAATAGGCATATTAAAAGTGGTATAGCAATTTCCTAAGAGACACACCCCAAAGAGATTTTAGGAGTTATTTTGCCCACTCTTCATTTATTGGCCAAATTTAGAAGCCAACTCCCATATATGATGTGATTCTACAGAACATCAGTAACAAACTTTACATTTAATAAATTGGAAATGTAACATTTTTTAATATTTTCTTTTATATAAAAAAATGTTCTTTCTCCTCTTACATTTTTTAAATTAAATATTTTACCTTTAAATCACTCATTAAAATATTAATAAATAATAGTACAGGTGGTGTGAATATTCCATATATTTGAAACACTACCATCAGTCATGCATTCATAAAATATAGATTTCTGTGCCTAGCACAAAATCTACTCAAAATTGAATAAATTGTTATAAAATTAAAATTCTTTTAACCCTATCAGACAGGTAAGCATATTTTATTTTTCTCTTTTCCAAATATGTTCATGTAAAAACTTTTAAGTGTTCCTTATTCTCTAAATATTTCTTTCCATGGACACATAGGTGGTTAGCCAAAGGAATCATTAGTACAGTTAATTGCAAAAATAGAAGATTTTTTTAAAAGTATCTTTCAGCTCTCAGATGAATTTGTGATTCTTTTTTTTAAGCATCAACATACAAAGTTAGAGTATTTAGATTTTTTTTGGATTGAAATTTTAATAATAGCTGGGCTCTGAAATTATAAAGATGGTTTTATGTCTGAACTCAAGTAACATTAGTCAAGTAAAAGATAACTTGCTAAGTTAAAACAACTTTTCTTAAATTATAAAAATGCAGGGTAAACATCACCAAGTGTTAAAACAACATCTAGAAACAGAAAAAATATTCCTTTGCATTTGGTAAAGATCTTATGGCTGTTGCCAAAAATACAAAATTACAAAAGGTCTTTATCCTGGATTTTTGTGTGTGTCAACTGAATGAATAACAGTCAATCCCACAAGAGTTAAAAAGTATCTACTCAAAAGCATAAAGTTTGTTTAGAACATAATAAATCTGATTCTACCAAGTTGAGGCAAACATTTTTTCAGAGAAATCCTTTTACCATAGCAACAATATAATTTTGTGTGCCCGTGCCCACACATGTGTGCTTGAAGAAGGGAAGCCTAAAGTGGTCAAAACAATGTTTATGGTTCCTGAGGCATAATTAGCATTAGGTAAATTAGGTAATGACAAGCACATTGAATAACAACATTTGTTTTACAAAACGGTATTGCTGCCTATGTCTGTATCTATTTATCTAAAATGCACCTCTTCTCCTAGAGATTTATTGTTATGAATATTCATAATTTTAATTTTAATCAGACTTAAATCAACATTTGTGACCACAATTTAGTAAACAGTACATCAATTTCTCTCCTTAGTTTGGAGTTGATAACTGAAGCCACACCTACAAGCAATGACAATTTCATTTCAATATCAAGCTCAAGATAAGGTACATGCAGCTAAAATGCACTCTTTTTGTGGTTTGAAAAATACCTTTTCCCCAAAAGACACCACACTATTAACATCGAGCAGTGATACATTGACCTTCCAAACTAACTCCTGTTCTTGAAATCTAATCAAAGTAGATGAATACAAAAAGTTCATCTCCAAACACATTCAAGAGAAGGGTTAAAATTATCTTTTTCACTTTAAAAGGTTACCATTATAACAAATTTATTGCAATATAACAGTGTCCTTTTGGTTCTATCATTTAGTCATCTCTAATACCTAGGAATGTTAAATCTACAAAAATTTAAAAAAAAGAAGATTTGTAAATGGGACTCCATGAGTAAAGGAGACTTATACTGTAAAGAAGAATTAGAACTCTAATAGGTGTTTTCTTACATTTTCCATAAAATAAAATACATCTTGATAGATTAAGAATAAATTGCTTTTTGCAATGAATTCCAACATGTTAGGTGCAAAAATAATCTGAAGAAATTCAGCTCAGTTATTTAAAACAGACCAAGAAATGCAGAAGGAAAAGAAGCCGAGAACGGTGTGGCCTTTCCAACTTCTTTTCTATTCTAATATTTCTTATAACATTGAAGAATTTACTCTCTCTCAATCTATTATCTCTATAAAATAATCAAATTTAAATACTATCACACTGTAATATTGATTCCCACCTCTGTGATGTCCTATTGCTACACTATATATAAATAATATAATACATATTTACATTTATATAAATAGAAATTTATCTAATCATCACAAATTAGTGATGTTTAATTCTTTTTAAGTCATAAAGTGCCAATTACAGAGCAATTAACCACATTGTTAAAAATATTGTTAGAAGATGGTGACAGAAGGTGACAGAAAAACAGGAGATTCAAATCTGGTACTTTTTTCATTTAAAGTCCTTGCTCTTGGTACTATGCCACATTGCTTTCTCCACAATCTAACAAACTGAGCTTTGTGTAGTGGTAGTATTGTAACCAGTGAGGTTTAGCTGAGATGTAATTATTTCTGGATGAAAACTAATGCATTGATATAACAGTGGTACAAATCAATATCAAATTTTTCACTACCTGAAAATGACAGTTGATCCTTGCGGTGTTTATTGAATAAAAATAAACACAGCAAGAGCATCATGCATTCAGATATTCTCAGTCAATGAGATAATTGCTAGAAATATAGGACTACAGACAATGCTTTTTTCAATTATGGCTTTAAAAGACATTAAAATCCCATGCAAGGAGATATTTCTATCAAGAAAGTACAAGATTCTATAATGTTCGCTCAGGCAACTGTTTAAAAAAAGAAGACAGGCCCAACATGGCGTCACTTATGCTAGGCCAAGTCATCAAAAAGGACTTCATACCTGACCTAATTGCAATTTCAACCTCTCCCAAAAATACAGTCAGTCAGGAATTCTCTGGTCGGCATCAATAGATAAGATAATGTCACAAATGCCTTATCCATCCCCAAAGAGTCCACCTAGTGAGATCCTTATCCTTGCCTCCTCTCATACATAGTTAGCATGATCTTTTAGGAAAATAACTACATGTATTCATGCTCCACTGCTTAATGTATTGATAAATATAACCTTTCCACATATACCCACTGCTATAAAGTATTTAAGATGTCTCCAAACAAAGGAGCTTTAGAGCAGTTTATCAGAACACATGGGTGGGCCGCTCTTAGGTCATGGCCCTCAGTGAGACTATGAATAAACTCTACCCTTCTGAAACATAATAATTATGTTGATTTCAGTCAACACAATTTTTAAAATTTTCAGTTGAAAATATGCAAAGAACACATTTCAAAATAAAACCACTGCCCAATTTTGGTGGGCATTCACTTGTCCAATTATGAAAGCAAATCCAGTTTTAGAGTAAGACCCTCAGAAAATGATGTCTGGAAGATGACATCTGCAATGATGACATTTGGATTCTCACCTGAATGGTCTGGTGGTGATTTTCATTACCCAATAAAGTCTTTATAATGATTCATTACTGAGAGTGATGCAGTAAATGCTTAGGAAACCATCAATACTGGGGAACTTTGTCACTATCTCCAGGATATGAAAAAGCTGACAACTCTCGTATGAACAGTGGTGAAGTCTCTTCAAAATGCTCAAGTGCAAAAATGCCACATTTGTTTGTTTTTCTAAAATCAAATATGGCTCTGTCCTTGCCTGAATTATTTTGTGAAGAAATGAATAATATGTTTAAGACCCCTCTCCCTTATTGCACCATTATAAAAATCCTAGAAGTTTGGTGGAGAAATGACTGTTTCCAATCTATTACTGCCATCCCTGCCTGAGATTGCCACCCCTCAAGCATTCATGGGCCATTCAAACACAAACAGCTCCAGAACCCATGCCATTGCACTTACCCTACAGAATATTTACCAATTAAATGGATTGTTTTAGTGCTAGAAAGCCAAATATTGATAATATGGAAAAAATAATAATTTAAAATTTCAATTTTCTGTTGCCATACAGTTTTATGTATTCTTTTCTTTTGAATTTACTTGCATTTAAATTTAAATTGAATTGAATTATTATTTTTTTAAGTGAACAAAATATAAACACGTGGAAGATTTTGAAATACAATTATTTTAAAAAGCATTTCGGGAAAATTCATGCCCTAATAAATGTTTTTCTTGCAAATTCAAGTATCATAGATGAGTCTTGCTTATTGTTAGAATATAACAGGGTTGCATTATTCCAATTCATATATGCTCATTTTTACAGATTGTAGCACTAAGAAATCTAGTTCTCAGAAATAAGTGGGAGTAGAAAAAGCTTTATTATAAATATCTTACCCAATTATCTGAACCTTTTCATAATTCAAAGAATTATGACAAAAATTGCAGAGTGATTTACTATAAAAACTGATTTGGAATCCTGTATCCACTGACATCTCAATTAGATATTTCTTCAAGTTTTGAATTCAATATAAAAAATATCTAAGAAAATCATTTGTGAAAGGTTTTGTTACAGTCAGTAGATTTATCTACATTTTTAAGTAGTGATGACTGTTTTGAATTACCCTCTTTTTTTTGTATCCAGGAGATTCAACACCCAGGGTAAAGCACCAAAGTAAATTTCAAAAAGGTTGAGAAGTATACTATTCTCTTGAAAATAAAAGAAACCTTGGGGGAGAAATATTCTTTGAAAAAGAAGAATGAAAAGAGGAAGATCAAGAATTAGGGAAGAGTTACTCAAATTTGACTCCTAAAAACTTGTTAAAATGATCTGCTTGCCCAAATACTCTTTATGAAGTTTTCTGGTAATCCCAGGGATTAGCAGACCCCGGACTGAAATAATTAGGAGGCTAAGTGACAAATCAATCAAATCAACTTTATTTTCTGTATGGCAAAAATCTCCAAATTCATTCTAAAATTCAGTGTAATCTGTTTTGAAGTGTCCTGTGACAGCCATCTTTCTGTCAGGAAGGCCCACCTGGGGAGGTCTCTCCTGCCAGATAGGTGAAACCTCAAACTGGACAGAGGAGGTTTCCTGACTGTGTTCCAGAAAGAATTCTTGAACCGGTCAAATAAGTGCAGTTAAGGAAAGAATTCATTAAAGCAAGGATAGTAGTGAATGTCACAGTTGCACAATGTCAGGAAAAGAGGATTCTTTATTTGTGCAGCCATGCAGACAATAGAGAGCAAGGGAGAATAGAGGCAGAAAGGGACGTTCATTGAACATCTGCTCAGCATAGGGCAAATCCTTTGCCAACTCCTAAGGCCAGGGTCACCTGGCATCCAGTGTCTGCTTGAATGTGCACAGCATGGGAAATAAGCCCCTACCACCCAGGGATTTGTGGGTGCCACATTGCTCTGGATTGAGTGAGATTATGTTCTGAGAACTTCCCAAAGGGAAAAAAAAAGGAGATTTTGGGGCAGGCTGCTTAATAACATGATCCTACAGCCACAGTCCTGTCCAGGTCATCCAGGCGATGGGATCCTGCAAGCCCAAATCAGAGATCTCAGTAGCCCTTTTCTACTTGCTTGAAGTAAAACAGGGAGAGAGAAAAGATTTGTGTTTAAGAATAGAGAATTAAATGAAGTAGCAAAGTAACAACCTTTTACTATGTCAACTCTTTATAGCTCATCATTTTTTCATGATAGGCAGGAAAAATTAATCATGATGCTTGTCCCATGTCCCTGCTCTACATCAATTTTACTACTAAATTCCAAGATAGATATGTACATAGTTACATTAAGAGATAGTTACATCAATCCCTGGCTGCGTGCTAGGAACGCAGTACAATTGGTCAGTGCTGGAACTAGATTCCATTTCATGAGTCCCACAGTAAAAACTTCATGGAGAAAAAACCTGTGTAGTTAGAGAAACACAAAAGAAGCACCGTAGACCAGGAAGATTCCGTCCTTCTGAAAGGTCCGGTAATACTTATTGTAATATATGATTTAATTTATCTACCTTTATTATCCTCTGCAGACTAGATAAGGGCAATCACACTTGTTTGAAGAGAACTTATAAAAACATCCAATGACTTGTAAAAAATCATTGAAAGAATTTGCTTGTGAAATGAGTCTGTTGGGGAGGAAACATGTTCCCCTACCCTTCTAGCTTCTTTCAGCTGGTGTAATAATTAAATTGAAATGAAATATTAAGAAGAGAAAAAAATGATTTAATTTTGTGTGTATGGAGCTCCACAAACATGAGAGGATCAAAAAAATTACCAAAGCAGGTATCTTTTATGTATTTCTAGTCAAAGAATAATTTGTGAAGAATGGACAAAACAAAAA
Source organism: Manis pentadactyla (assembly GCF_030020395.1). Lineage (NCBI taxonomy): Eukaryota > Metazoa > Chordata > Mammalia > Pholidota > Manidae > Manis > Manis pentadactyla. Next base: position 124,795,771 of record NC_080020.1, read on the forward strand.
TATTGAGGCTTGAGTACTAATGACTGAAGAAACAAAGCAGGGTTTGTGTCTGTAGCTGCCAGGGTCCTGAATTCCCTATCTCTGGTGATAAGGGTATCTTTCTACCACCTACTCAAGGAGGATAAATTTCACTTGGGAAATTTATTTCCTGCTTTCTGGGGGACAAAGGAAGGCCAGAGTGTCCTTTTTGAACTAGCTGCTTCTTAAATTATGTTATTTTAAAATTATCAAATTATCAAAGCAGGGAATCAAATTATCAAAGCAAATATTTTGGGGTGGGCTTCCCTGAGCCCCATCAAGTCCTTTCATCACTTGGTAGAGTTTATTGGGAGAGAAAAAAATTCCCTTCTTTCCTCCTGGTTTCTTTGTCTGCCTTAATCATGATATTGACATAAGACAGGTTAATAGGAGAAAAACAAATTTAATTTTGCACATACAGAGTCTCAAGGATATGAGACTTAAGGCAAACTGAGCAATTGAGGCTTGTATGCCATCCTGAGCTAAGGAATGGTTATGGGTCTGGGGCTTCAAAGTACAGAAGGGATTCACAACTTGTCAAGAAGAGCAGAAGATCACATGAATTAACAGCCTGTCCTGCTATGCAGATGTATCTTTCAGATAAAAAATTATCTCTGGCAGTAATTCTTTTCCTGATTCAGATCCCCTATCTAAATTATTTTAGGCAGTTAAAGGAGAGGTAAAAGTTTTTCCTGAGTTTGATGGTTCTTGATTGCCCTCAAAGCAAAATAATCTACATGCCAAAGTGGCATGTTTTGGAGTGGTGTATTCTGTTCCCTTTCAGGTTGGAGGAATAACCTGGGTATAGAAAAACACTAATAAGATTATATGCATAGGTGTTATTCCCTCAAGGACATTTACAGGCAATCCAGGGATGTATTGGTATCCTCACGATTAAGTCATTTGTATTATGTCCACTGCAAGTATTTAAAAGGGCCTGAAGATGATTTAAAGTTTCAGCCCACCCTTTCAGATTTACCAGGGCTGTGGTGATTAAAAAGATTGCAGAGAAGGTGCCCTTCTTCCTCCCCACAAACACTACCTGCCTGATAGTTTAGGAACGTTGATTCTAAGAAATTTTTATTATTTTAGGTATATACATGCAGTGTAGTAGCTAAAGTTCTTGTATGAATGTAGGCATCATCAGTAAGTCATTATTAAACTGTCATATAAATCTTAATGCTTTATAAGTAGATAAGAGGAGTTGCATTGTTACTATTCCTTCAGATATGTAACTTTACATACAGGGAATGAAACTTTGACAAGTGAGGTGGCATTTGTGAACTTGGTCAGCATTCTGCAAAGGGCACCATCTCCTGCAGGAAGTATGACGGAAGATTAACCTTAGATTCTATTTCTGTGTCACTGGTTGTATGTGTTTTTACCTTTATCACACAATTCTTAGAGACAAATAGGTTCTTAATTTTCTTTTTAATTTTGCTTTACCTGCAGCTATGGAGTGGAATGTAAGGTTAAAAGCCCTACATTCCCAAATCAGCAATTTCTTATACTTACCTATGCCCTAATGCTATCTATAAAAATGTCCTTTTTCTCTCTCTTGCTTTGTATCTCATGTTTTATATGTTCTTGTTTGCTCTCTTTTTTTTCTCTTTCTCTCCTTCTATCTTTCTTGCTTTGCCTCAGGCTAGGTTTCATGTTCCTATTATAAGAATTAATTCAACTATCCAGGCAAATTGAGTATTCAGAAGTAATAGTACATCCAAAACAAGGTTACCTTTCTCTTTCCTAAGGTAGAAACCATCAACAGATAATATGAGATCAGGATTAATTAAAGGTATTCTATATAGGTCAGGTCTGGCTGCACAAGATGAGATTTTGAATCCCTATCAGATAAGTATATGGTTGTACTTCATCCTGAAGGGAGAAAAAAATCAAGTTATGATTAATGCATCTTTGCTAATGATATGATATGTGGATCACAATGGAACTTCATCAATAGTAGTAGCACGGGCTTAAATATACCACGTTACCTTGAAGAAAAATGTTTCTATCATAGAGGGAACCCATAAGGTAGTAAAAAAATGAGAAAAAGAAAATAAATAAGGAAGGCAGAATCCTCTCTTAATTTAGCAGTAAACAACATAAGGTTTCATGACATATTCAAAGGGGACATTCTTTCGTAACATGGTCCAAAAAGATGTTTAGTTAGGTGAAAACTAAAGGTTTCACAGAATTAAATTCATTTAATGTAAGGGTTATTGCCAAGTCTTCTTAACAGTTGTGAAAATAAATGAAAACCTCCTACATGAGAACAGGCAAAGGGTGTTTATCAGAATTTGATATAGCAAGGGAGCTGGCCACCATCACTTGGATTTGGTAGAGACTCAAAGGCAGACAAGGGAGTGGGGAAGATTTGTTACGAAAAAGCAGAAAGCTTCATATATGCCCTGATTGGAGAATGTTGGTATAGGGAATCTGAAGGTGGGCTAACTGGAAATGGGGCATCCTATGTAATTGGTTATAGCACTTAATTGTCTTTTTGTGGTTGGACTTAAATTGCAGCTGAAGGGCAAAAATTAGGGAAGTTTTCAGTTCTCAACCAGTTCTTCACCATTTGGAGACATACGCTGCAGAGGGGGTGGTTTGGAATAGTTGCTACAAAGGCTGTAGGTCTCTGTTGTATTTTTATATTTGCCAGGATGCATTTTCATATTCAGTCTCTCATAGTTCCAGGTAATAGAATTTACTAAGATCACATAGTGCTTAATCTCTGGACCTGGAGATTGGTCCAAAGACACATTCTTCATTCAAACTGCATAGATCCCAACCCCCATAGACTTATTAGACAGGTTCAGGAGGCTAAGCTGGGAATCAGAGTCCTTCAATAATATATTTGAACTTGAAACAAAGAAAGAAGACTCAGGAAAAAAAACAAGAATGTGAAACTTGGAATGGATAATAATTCTACCTCTACAGCTGTGGCAGGGGGCAGTCTGAGAGAGAAGGCTGCGATCCAGAGAGAGATCTGAGAGATAGGAAATCAGTAAAAATAGCATCTCAAAATGAGAAGTTTATCTGTAAAACATAAAGCCAAGCAGTATCTCTGTTTTTCTTGAGATTTTGCATAAAAGCTAGGTAACTCCCCTTGTTTGCCAAACTGTTTTGCGTCTGTCTCTTGCAGTCAGATGAATTCTGTTACTCATTAAATATTCATGAGGTTCCTGAGCTTTATTAGCCACTGTGGTACAGAGCGCTGGTGCTCCCTGATATTAGCTTCTTTTCTCTTGAAAGCAGGTGGAGGCTGCACTTCCAGTCCCCATGCCCTTTGCAGTTGGACAGAGTCATGTGACTTGTTCTGGGCAATGACATATGAACAGAAGTGATGCGTGTCACGTTTTGAGTTGAAACATTTAAACGCTGAGCAGTTATCTCATCTCTCCCTGCTTTCTCCTGCGAAATATTATGGAAGAGGGCTCATGTCATCTTAATGACAGTAAGTCACGATCAGTGATGAGACTGAAAGGTCACCAAACCCTGGCAGGTGAAGATGGAATTTGGATTAGACTTAGAATTTGGGCTTCATCCTGGGGTCATACAACATGCGACAGCTATTTTTGATTGTATAGTCTGTTCACATGATGTGCTCATGACAATTGTTAAGTAATTGCCTTCTTTTAAGAAGAGCATGGACATGATCAGATATGTTTTTGTGAAGGATTGTTCTGCTGCCTTGTGCAAAATAGAGTGGAGAGAATGAGTGGAAATGAGAGATTAAAGAACTTTATCTTTACATGAGATAGAAAAAGTGGTTAAAACTTCCCTTAACTGCCTTTCTGTGCACAAGAATGTTCCTTGGGTTCTTATAGGTCAGTGAGTGAAAGGTGGGAAGAATATGGGCCCCTAAAAATCAAGAAGCTTATAATTAAAAAAAATAGTTATGTGCCCAACTTGTTTATAATTTTATTTTCATACCCAAGCACCTTCCAGAAAAACATTCTGTCAATACAAATAAACTGAAGTAGAGTAAAACTGATTAGTCATTAGAGCTGTACCACCAGATTAAACACATTATAATCTATAAATTGTAAAACCAATTTTGTATCTACAAGCACATTAAGTTGAGAGAAACTTTAACTGAATTTAGGTAAACTAATCGATAAAAACATATATTTGTACATAGCATTTTTTGACATATTGGGTATTCTTAATCTTTAAAGTGCTCATGAAAAACCTATTCTCTACACATTTCCTTTAAAAGTGCAGAAGAAATAATGAGGACCTAGCCTGGCTTCCTCTTCACTGTAATTTGGGCATACCTAAATAAGCCTTTGTACATGAAATAAAAGGTACAAACCAAAATAGTGTTTTTTACAGTGCTGTTTTCTTTTTATTTTTTTAATAGCAATATTGAGGGGAGGAGACATTTAAGAGAAATAATGGTTTTCTAATAGCCAGCTTGCAGAAAGTAAAAACAAATAGCAATGTTGTAAAAAAGTCATTTTGACACATTGGGAAATGAAAGTGTAATATGAATAGGAATATATGAATACATGCATATATACCTGAGGCCTGTGAAAAGTGCTGACCATAAAGGAGGGAGCTAATGATCTCTATTGTGTTGTAATTTGAGTGCATTATAACAGTAATGAATAGAACAGATTTGTGTGTTAACATACGAAATATGAGAGGAGTGGGTGCACAGTGTTTGGGATAATTAATTCTATCCCCAACTTCCTCCACAAATATGCATATATAAGCTGAATTATGTTCTAAAGAGAGCCCAAAGAACCAAAAATAGATTCTGAACAAGCTTGATATTCTAGGGAAGCTTAAATTACTATTTTTGATGTTCTCTGTGTCTATCTCATTTCATTTCAATTGTGTTTGCTTTTTATTCTAAGGTGTTTTTTTAACTGGATCAAATAATGCATAAAAATCTGCTGAGCTATGCAGGAAGTTTGAAAGCAGTGCCATTTAGAGCTTTTAACCCATAGTAAATCATGCTATTTTTCTAGTAATACATGCTTTTGTTTGTTTAGATCTCTGAGTGTGAGTGTACGTGTGTGAGTGTGTATGTGTATGTGTTAATTTTACTCTATTCCCAGGGAAATATAGACAACTGACATAGCAAAGGTATCTTGCATTTAGTGTCAACCAGCTTCTATTCAAAATAAGAAAAAAATTCAGATAGCTTGTAAGACTGTTAGAAGCATATTATTTAAGAGAAAACTACTAAGAAATGGACAAAGGCATTCTAAGATCCTACAAACCAGCAATTATTTCATCATTTTATTATTCACTATCCACATTACTTAGATCAGTGTTCTGCAAAATTATTTTGCTTGGGTGACTTAAGAAATGCCAGGAACTTTGAGTTCACCACTCCAATTACCACAGCATTTCAGGGAATCATTAAAAACCAACCAAACTAAACTTGATCAGTGGTTTGCAAAAGGACCTTAAGTTGTTTACTTTTAATGCAAGTCATGGCAATCTATCTCTGCCTGGGTGTATCCTTTATACTCAAAATGTGAATAGTTAAGTTCAAATTTATGGAAACACTACAGTGCTTTCCATAAGCATGTAAGTGGGTAAGTCACTGGGCAAATCAAATAAAGTTTAGTTATTAAAACTTATTGAAGAAAGGAAGCACATTCAAGCTCATAGCAAACAAATTGAAGTTGTTTCAAGGGACTGGGTACCATTATCTTTATCAGGGAGCCTCCACTGCAGATCATAACTTCTAAGGAAGTGAAGGTTACCTCACAACTCAAGAAGCTCCACACCCTAATCAAATGCATCTTTACACTCAAAGCTTGAGCCATTCTTCTTATAGGGTTTTTGGACATATGCCAGGGATAGCTAATCTAGATCTGGTACACTTCATTTATCATGATTTTACAATATGCAATTTGACTAATAAATGCTATTAGCTCAGTGCATTTAAGCATAACAGCAGCCCAATGAATCATGCTCAGCCACTGCAGCCTATACCATCCTTCCTGAAGTTTGTATGTATGCTTAGAACTAAAACAGAACTTGGGAACTAGAAAAGGGTCACTTAGCCTGATGTCTCTCAGAGCTCATGAGATCAACTCTGAGAGCTACATTGATCCCCTTGAAATAGCTTTATCCATAAGGAAGGCAGAATCTTACCACCATCTGTTTTACTTCCATGGCTCTATCTCACTTCATCTCAAACTCAAATAGAGGAAAATGGAGTGCCTTTATTGGCCTCCTGTAACAATATGGGTAACACTAGCGGCTTTAACAAAGAATCCTCAAAATGAAAGTAGATTAAAGGTTAACATTTAGTATTGACAACATTCAGATGAAGATATTCCTGGGTCAGTGAATGGCTTTCTCCCAGGGATTAATTCGAGAACTCAGCCTCCTTTCATCTTGTAGCTCCAACTTCCTTTGGGGCCTCACAGGTGTTCATTTTCAACTGACAAGTGTGGGAAGAGTTGGAGGATCAAGGAAAGATGTACATGGCCCAGCCCTAGAAGTGTGTTGCACATTACCTAGACCTCAGTCATGTGGAAAATGGTCAAGCTATGTACATAGGAAGGAAAGAGAAGAATTTTGATGAAGAACTATCAACCTGTTCCCCAGTTTTTCAAAACCAACTTTGTGGAACATAGACCTGCAGGGGAGACTCTCTACACTTTATATTATGTTCTGAAAGCACACATTTTTTGTTGTCATTAGCATACCTAACTATGGCTAATACATTATCCAGGTACTATAGATTTTTTGAACCAATAGTCTTAAAAATGGAGGTGTGGAAAGGAGGATTATATACATTTCCCCAAATCCCAGAATTAAGTCTTCTAATAGGGCATACATTACCTGAATATGAAGAAGACATAGTAACAGGCCCTCAGACCCTTTCTATACTCCATCTCCTCACCTAGGTTTACTATTCTCAAAAGCTCATTTCTCTATATACAAATTTCATTTTATAACATATATTTTTGTATGTAAAGAAACCCAATCAATTATTTTCAGTTATCCAACAGAAGTTACAAAACTTAAAAAAACTATAGATATCATTTTATACCTTATTAATGTATTTCCCATTTTAAAATTTAATCATATTATTTTATCCATATTTAGTGAATGAGTAAATGCCAACCTTATTTTTTTCCCTTTCCATTTCACTTTCCCCTGGCCATTGTGAAGCACCTTTACCATAGTGTCTGGTGACTGCTAGAGTTTACTTTCCTATTATTTATCATCATTCCATGATTTTATCAATAATCATTTATGCAAATTATAAGACTACAATTACAACTTGTTCATTATTGTTTGTTAAAGTACAATGTGAAAATCGTAGAGACATAGATTTTCATTTTTCCAACTTTCTTAAGTGTTTCTCTCCTGTCCCAGACATTATATATTACTTGTTACTGGGAGTATAATTTTGGACACATTTTTGAGAAGGAATCATATGAAAATGGTGTCCCCTTGCGGTAGAGCAAGGTGAGACTTGCATATTACTGTAAGAAAAACACTCTAAAATGTCAAAGCTTAAATAAAATTGTTAATTTCTCTTCACTCTAGTAGTCAAATATAAGAAGTCCAGTCTTGCATGGCTATTCTACTAAAAATATATACATTCCATGCATTTATCCATTCTTTTTAATTTTAGAATATTGGTGTCAACTTCTTATCCATAAAACTGACAATTTTTCTGTGAGATCTCTATTCTGTTTACTGGTGGTCAAAACTATACTTCCTCTGAGAAATAAAATGAGAGTACTGAGATAGGAGGCTTATTTCCCACTGGGTAAACACAATCTTTTGCTTCACCTTAGAATCATTTTTATATTATTAATTAGCAAACCCTAACCAATGAGATTTATAAAATATGGGCAAAGATGCATTAATATGGAGGGTTTTAGCATTTACAAAATAACATATCAGTTCATATTATCCAGTAATGTCCCACCATGTTCTATGAACTCTAAAGTGTGTCCAGATGCATATTTTTCTCATATAAGAATATAAAATCTGTAACCATTGTTTTCTATCAGGGACCCAGAGAGTAGAAAAAAAGGAATTAACATTTATGTGTACTAATCTATACTCAATAAACGGTGCAGAGCAGCCCTGCAGATCATATGCTGTAGCCTGAATGTTTGCTGCAAAGGATTTGTCCTTTCTTGCATGATACAAACCTAAAATTATTTTGTTGCTCAATAATGCTTTTTTAAATTAAAAATAAACTCTCCACATAATGAATAAAAGATGCATGTTGAATGAAAAATTAAGGTAATGTTGAAGAGAACTATGTAACTTGCTAAATTCAAGGGCTATAGTGTTATTACTAACCAGATGAAAATAAATTTATCAGTATCTCTAAAAAAGTAAAGAAAAAAGGAAAAAAAAGGAAGTGCTCTCTGCCATAACATGAAGCTCAGAAAAAAGTTGCTTCCAACAGCCCCATGATTATATGCAGAGTACAGAACACCTATCCCAAACAAAGACAATACTGGCCAGGTTCTGGAGACCCAGCAGAAGAAGCACAAAGTTCCCCAGACACCTCATTATAAAGCAGCTTTGTGGACAATGCTCACCTCTCAGTTGCACAGAGATCATTACTATCATCCGACCTCCACGGAATCCTACTCTCCATTGGGGATGGTTCTTAGTTCTTAGAAACTACTGAGACAATTAAGAAAGGGAGGAGAGAAAGAGAGAGTAAGATATAATTAAACTCCTGTAAACAATGGAGTTTGCAGGAGCTTAGGTTCCTGACTTTGATTTTGCTGCTAAAATAGCCCCAGGGAAACATTTCTTGAAACAATAAAAAAGATCAATTTAGGTTTCAAATTTTGTAACTCACAATAAAGCTTTTTTCTTCCCTTTCTTTTCCACTATTTTTCATAATCAAGATATAAGGCATATTAATACTGTATCACAAATAATGACTATGAGATTATATTTGAGTTTGGGGATTTCAAAGTCATTTTAGAAGAATTTGTTCAGTTGTTACACATTTTGTATAGAAAGTCTAAGTAATATCATTAAAAGCTCTGTTTAATTGCTTTGAAAAAGCATGTTTGGCAAGATTTTCAATCTTTCAGACTTCACATTTGATTCTTTGTACATCAGTTCATACAATAACTCACTTTTTTCTCTTTATTTAAATCCCTTCCCTTAAAATTCAAAAGCATTAAAACTTAAGCCCTTTAAAATGTTCTGTGTGGCCTATGATTATCTATGCATTCATGGAAACATATTAGACATCTAATCAGAGTCTAACTTAGTCTTGAATACACAGAAACAAATACGAGTCCTGAGAGTCAAGGGATCCAAATTTAATGTGGGAGGTAATGAATTAGCAAATGTAAACCTACTATGATATTGTCCTGGTTAGCCCTTAAATTATGGTATGGAAAAGGATACTAATGGTCAAGGAAGTCTTGAGAGAAATGATTTTGAACTAGGTCTTAAAAGACTGATGAGACTGTAATGAGACAGAGGTGAAAACCACTCTATTATGTTGAATCATTTCTCCAAATCCTGGATGATCAAGACTGCTTTTTCACCTTCAACTTTTCCATTCAAGCTCTATTGGGTTCAAAATAATAATATGCAAAATGCTAGGGAGAAGATTTAGCTACTTTATGTACTGGTTGCTAGGCATTTATAATTATAAGTAAAAGACCTGGGGGAAAAATCAGTTTTGTTCAACAATCTTTTTAAGTTTTTTGTTTGTTTTACCAAGTTTTAAGTTTCAGGAAAAGTTGGAATCAACTACCGACCAACTACAACTACATCTATTAGTGGGTCATTTGAAAAGATAAGAGAAGGTAATAAAACATTGATTATATGACAACACCCCTATACTAGGCAATATACCTGCCAGGTCATCTCCTGTCTTGAGGAAGTGTTCAAAGGAGCTTGGTCATGTCAGATGGCATTAAAAGTGAGAAAAAGCATGGCATATATGGGTATTTATGAGAGCTCCACATTATAAGTATTACTCTGTTGGCCTTCCTTTGTATCTGCTCATGTAAATATGCAAAAGTATTCTCAAAGTTAGCAGGCTCTTACAACTCACTTCTTGGATCTTGCATGGTGAGGAGTGCTTAACAAAGGCTATGAAAGTAGGCTGTGGCAGTATCAACCTCCCTACAGGAGCCAAACAGAACAAATCCTACATAACACAATTATCTTGCATTTTCAAGAAAATACTGAGTTAAAGGAAGAGCAAACCATAAACATTACCAAAGTTACTGATAGTTCCATTGAAACTGAAGAAGGAGTAATAAATTTGAGGTTCTAAATAATCATGAAGGGAATTAATCGGTGTTTTCTTCAAAACTAACCATGGGCATAAGAACTGCTAGATCTCAGATTGATGGAATTTTTATGTATATGAAAATAGATGGCACACAAATGCTGTACATTGATTTTCTTTATCATCTGAGCATATCACTAAAAGAGAAAGAAATATCAAACTAAAACAGTTCACAGAACATTAAATGAGAATTTAATAATTGCTATTTTTTAAGATAGAGGAAATGTTTAATAATAGCAAAAGAAGTTATTGATGTGCTATGGTAGTGAAAAATTAAGAACTAGAATTTGTAGAATTTTACATGAACTAATAAAGGACAAAGTTTCTTTGGTAGTACTTCCATTATTTGTTTTATCAGTATATTTTAAATAAAATTATTAAAAATAATGGTTATAACTAGGATTTTTTAAACCTAATTACAGTAGAAATATAATTGCTAACAGAGATACTGAATATAGAGGATAAATTCTATAGTGTTTTGTTATTAGACTGAGGAAATGGTGAGTATTTGTGTGATAATTTGGTTAAGCAGGGAATTGCCATCATTTTGAAAAGTCCCTATATTGTTTATGGAAGCTTAGAATAAAAAAAAAAAAAAAACAGAAATTCCACTCCTAGGAATTTACCCAAAGGAGACAAAATCCCTGATTCAAAAAGATATATGCACCCCTTTGTTTATTGCTGCACTATTTGCTGTAGCCAAGACATGGAAACACCCTAAGTGTCCATCAATAGATGAATGGATAAAGATGTGGCACATATACACAGTGGAATATTATTCAGCCATAAAAGGAAATGAAATAGAGGGTGTTATGTTCAGTGAAATAATCCAGGCAGAGAAAGACAAATACCATATGATTCCATTTATTTGTAAAATATAAAAACAAAGCAAAACAGAAGGAACAAAGCAGTATACTCACAGACACTGAGAAGTGACTAGTGGTTACCAAGGGGGAGGGTGTGGGATGGGTGCAGAAGGTGAAGAGGAGAGGGATAAAGAAGCACAATAATTTTCAATCACAATATAAGTTGATCACAGGGATTATTGAACCACTGTTACGTACATATGAAACCAATATAAGATTGTATATTAATGACATTTTAATTAAAAACAAACAGTGGCCTCGGTAAATATCTGATTACAATGCACTACATAATCTAGTAGTAAGATTGTTAAAATGACTGCTGGTTCCATTCAATTTTGCTAAATTGTGAGAAAAATACTAAGGGAGACAGATTTTATTAAATTCCCTTGAAATAAATATTTTTGTTATCTCCTAAAACACTACATTTAGTTTCATTTCTATTTTCTAATTGAGCACATGATGTGTTTTCTTTCACAGTAAAAGCTAATGAATGACAAAAAAGTGATATTAACTTCAGTCATGGGAAAAGTAGGAATGCCATGGATACTATATTATGTGGACTAAAAGGATTGCAATTTGTTGATTTTTGAAGTTTCAGTTCTTTTTCAGATATCATGTGTGTATATGAGTGTGCATATATATGATGTACAAATATATATGTATTCTGAATTTTAATATAGCAAGAAAAGAGAAATATTTATTTCTATGCTATGAATGTGAGATAAAATAGATTCAATTTTTTTCCACATTTAATAATAAAAATATCTGCGTGACCTTCATCTGAAAATGTACCTTGTAGAAACTGAGAATGAATTTCAACCCATAACCTATGAATAAACGGTAAAACCAACTTGAAAGTTGAAGAATATTGTTTCCTCTTGTCAGTATTGTATCAGGATTTATTGAAAACTGAATCTTGATTATCAATTATTGATCAAAATTAATGAAGATTCAGAGTTCATAAGATCTCAACTTGTTTGAACATTATGAATATCTTCACAATGAAAAGATTAGTCATTTATGTGAGTGAAAATATACTTCCACGTGCATAATTTGTCCTCTCAGTAAACAACAATTGATCTAATATTTTGGTTTGTTTATGTATGAATTAAAGCTTTCAAAGTTTTCATGAAACACTATTATACAACAACACCACATTATATAACTTCTTTTTCTTTGCCTTTTGGTTTAAGAGAATTCTTTGCTGCATTTTTTTGACTATTTTCTCAGTTGAATGATCTAGCTCACTGAAACTAGAATAATATCAGACAACTATTAACTTTCTTTAACCTCTCTAGGTCACTTTGCAGGCATCATCATCCAGCCTATTTATTTCTGCATACTCTACATATTTAATACCTATGAATTTTCTTTTCATAATATTTGTTCATTCATCCACATCATTAATAATGTTATTAAGTGAGGACAAGCCCAGCCCCAGTACTCCCTTCCACCTTGAAACATTTTGCTGATGTAGAGGTTATATCTGATTGAGTTCCTTTTAATTCTTCAAGGATTATTGATGTGGAATTAGCTTTTCAGCAATGGAAATCTTTAGTACAGATTAAATAAAAATGTTTTAGTGGACAGTAGGGAAATGATATCCAAATAGTAACAGAGAAACAGGTTAGGGTCCAGAGTCAGCACACCACAGGAGGGTAGTTTTTGGAGGTGAGAGAACAAAAGACTACTAAAAACTAAAGAAAAGAGAGTGAGGAAAAGATAACTGTGAATTTAGTTAAGGACTAACTCTGAAGCATTTTCAGTTTTTAAAGTTCTAAAATGATGTGTTGGTCAAGATTTGTTTAAACTGACATTTCAGTTTTCATTCAAGTAGTGGGATAGACTACACCTTTGTTATGAAGGTGTTAAGATTTTTAATCTAGAAAATCTATTCCTGTTATTGATTTGTATGTATGCATATTACAAATGTATGTATATTACAAAATGTATGTATATTACAAATGTATGTATATTACAAAAAAAATATGTATATTACAAAATATACATTTTGTAAAAAAAGATATTTTGGTTTTTCTATTTTCTTTAAATCTCCCCTATTCAAAATTGCTTCGTCTTTTGTTTTTCACACTCATAGTGCAATGCAAACAGATTAAACAAGGAATTTTACTTTTTCTGTGTTTCAAGTAAACTGGAGACAGAGATGTTTGGTATTTATTTTTACAAAATATAACAAGCTTCATAAAAGAGTCTGTTTCAATAACAATATTTCCCCAAGCACCAAGAATAAGCAAAGTATATGTTCTTTTTAAATACAATGGAAAACAAAGTCACAAACTTTAAGAGATCACCTTATTTTTCTTGCTAGCATGCCTTGCTCTTAAAATGCCCATTTGTCTACAAAGGATATTATTTAAAGGATCAATTTCCCATATATTGTGATTCAATTATCCTCTACTTTTACTAGCCATTTGCAAAGCATGCAAAATTAAGGAAATGAAGAGTAATGTTAGATGAAGAATTTAAAACAAATCAAATTCACAGCAACTAAGAAACTGTAATACCCAATGACAGAAACCACTACTCAATTGACAGTAATGAAAGGAAACTGTGCTAAAAAAAGAAAAAAGTAGGAGTGTTCATACAAATACATTTGTATTGGTTTTGTTTTTATGAAAAGGATTAAACTGAAAAACTTAGTAAATTACTGATTCAAATATGCTATGCTTTCCATTCTTTTTTACAAGGTTTCATTCCAGCTACAAACTTTATAATTAAAGTCTAGTTTTCCACATCAATTTGTCACTTTTCTGCCAAAGTTGTTTGCTTGCCTCTTTATTTAAACAGATCTTTCTATTAGATTTTTTAGGTAAATATTAGAAAGGAAAATAAATGTTTTGAGAAATGAAGACTGAGAGGCATCTGAGAGATTTATACATAATGTCTTAATCAATGGTACAGAATTCAAAATTATAAAGCCAACTTCTTTTAATTGAAAGACTACTCATAATGTATTTCATACCACACTGAGATAAATTTCATTCACTATCAAAAGATAAACTGATTAAATTGCCCATGTATATTGTAATACCTAATTGTAATAAGTAATTTTGGATTACAAAATATCAAATTTTTAAAAAAGCTCAATAGTAAGATAATAGTAGAGATAAAACTGATTCATAAAAATAATACAAAAACAAGAAAGGAAAATCTTAAATGGAAAACAAAACTAACAAAATGGTAGATTTTAATCTAAACACACGAATAAGTATATTAAACACTAATAGTATAAGCAGAGCAATTTAAAGACAGTAACTGTCACATTGTACTTAAACAAGGATGAACAATCAATCTGTCATATATAGGAAAATTATTTAAAAATATATAGCAAAATAAAAGGATGGAAAGTAATGTGCATGCAGATATTAATCATCATAAAACTGGGATAACTGTATTATCATTAAACAAAGCAGAATTCGTAAGAAGGAATAGTACCAAGGATAAATATTACCAAGGGATAAAATGACATATTTCATAATTATAAAATGGTCAATTCATTAGAACTATACTATGATTCTAAATTATCTGAAAGACTCTACATGAATATAAAATAATTCTAAATGCATCTGAAAAGAATCTTCAAAATATATTAAAATAAACCTGTTGGGCATAAAAGAAGAAATGGAGAAATTTACAGGAGCAGTAAAAAAATTCAACACACTTTACTCAGTAATTGATAAAAATAAAGAACAAAGTATCAATAAATAAACAGAAGATTTAGACAATACCCTCAAGTAATTTACAGTAATTAAAATTTATAAAACACTCCAGCCAACAATAACAGAGCTCATATGATTTTAAAGTGCAGACATAAATTTTTGCAAGAATTTCATGTCTATTTCTCATGAAACAAACCTCCAAAAAATAAACTAAAAATAATTGAAATCATGCAAAAGGTATTCTCTGATCATAGCAGTATTGAAGTAGAAAAAAACAAGAAAGATACTCAGAAAATAACCAAATATTTGGATATTAAGTAATGCACTTATAAATAATTGATAGGTTACAGAAAATCCAGACAGTTCCAAATTGTTTTGTATTAATTATTAAATTTTAACATACTAAGTGTAACACATCAGCATCAGCTGAAACTAAATCTATAATCACATGGCAATTTTAAGTGTCAAATGGTTATATTAGAAGAGTAAAAATGTCCCAAATTACTATCTACCTCCAGAACCTATAGAAACAAGTTCAAATAAAAATGAAAGCAAGAGTTTACATCTAAAAGAATTTCAAGCAGAATCTCAGAGATAATTTGCATACTCCTACTACCTTATAATTGACTAAAATTGCTTCATTAGCTGATTCCTCTTCTAAACTCAGACAAATGACTATTTTGCTCAAGAAATCCCAGGTTTATTCCTGTCTCTGAGGCTTTGTATTGCTACTTCCTGTTATTTAAAGATTGCCCCCACTTACTCATTCTGCTGACAACCTCCTAATTCCCCATTCAGGGCAGCATGGTAAAATAGAGATCAGCCATGGCGGGAGTATTTAAACCATGGAAATCAGCAAACACTATATGTCAATGTTTAATTCAGAGCACTAGTTTACCAACACCACTATTTAATAGCCTAGTTTCTCAAGTCATTTGTCAAAATACAGAGTCACATTGTCTATACAGTTAAAACTCACTCAAACATGTATTACCTTAAATTTCTATACTCAAATGTTTGGGATATTTTTTATGTGCATACCCAACAGGCCAAGAATAATAGTACAATTATCATTTAGCTAATTTTGAGAAGACAGGGGTGATCCCTTGTTGAGACAGACTGTACTTCTCAGAACAATCAACTTCAAAGTGGGTCAAAGACAAAACAGTTTATAAAATTCCTCTCAAAGGGAGGTTAATTTTCCCAGATTGCTTTTGGCTTTAAAACGTACACTAAACATTAGCTGTTTGGTTTTTGTTGTAGTTTTCCATAAATATATCTCTACAAATGTCAAAACGCTTGTAGGATCAATATACTAGGTTCCTTGTGGTCATATTTTAATTGCTTGACTCCTTACTGTCTGACATCTTGGTTTCATGGTAAAACAATTAGTCTAATAATTTAAACAACTCAAGTTTTAAAATAGGAATTTGTTTTAATCTCAGATGTTTTCTATCTCATGGTGATAAAATAATTTCTGGAAAATGATGTTCCAATAATATTTATTCCTAACTACTGATTGAAAATATTTTAAAGGAGAAATTGTTTTGGTTATATTAATACCAAAAGTGGTATTGCCACACAGAATGATGAATATCCCATTTTCCTTTGATAGAAAGTCATACTAATGTAACTCAAGAATATAATCTCAAGCATGTAACATATGTACATGAAATATATGGTGTGCTGAGCCAGAGATAACTCCTAAAAAGCATTGTATTTTTAAGTTGGTACTTGCTGCCTACCACACTCTCCCTGAAAGTTGCTAATACTTCTGTAGGTTCTATTTGGCCCAGATAATACAGGTGAGTTTATGTTCCTTTTTTCCCCCTAAACTACATAAGATTGAGCAACCTTCCCTCTATCCCAGTTGGGAATTTTGAGAGATCCTTATAGAATACAATAGGAGAGACATTCTACATAGTGAAAAATCTACCCACGTGGATCTTTCTATTTCCTCCAAATAACATGCCTTACATGGAACAAGCCAGAAGCTGATTTTATGAGACAATAATGATAGACCTTGTTCAAGTTCTCTACATCTGGTTGTGTGTGTTGTTGGGGAAGAGTTAGCAGATGCCAGACACCAGATCTTCATGGAATTCTTTGGTCTTGGGGCTGCATCCTTGTTGTAATTAAGTAAGGTCAAGAAAGTAAAAAGTTCAATGAAACATACAATTTTTAAACCATGGTATTGTATAATGTAATACATATGTTAAAATATATGCATAATGTAATACATATCATATTAAAACATATGTTAATTGTTTTATTTAGCAGTCACATTAATATAGCATGGTTTATGAAAACATTTTTCTATAGAAGTTATAGCAATTAGTGCTTCACAACACTGGCTGTGTGCTGGAATCATCTGACTCTTTGATTTTCCCTAATACCAAGTACATGAGGCAGGGAGTAACACTGGGAATAAGACTTTTGAAGCTGACCAAGGTTATGGAGTACTGATATATATATATAGTCAGGAATCTGTGAGGATATAGCATAGGATTCTTAGCTATGCAAAGCACTATGAGGATTTTTGGGTTAAATTAATTTTTATTCTTATGAAAGGAACATCTAAAACTAATGGCAATAATAAGTTAGAAATGCTCCATCTCCATTGGTTGGCTCGATCTGCAGAAGCAGTCTATTTTATGTTTGAGTGCAACCAAATGACATTTATCCTTTTCCATGAGTATGTTTTTTTTTTTCTGTCCAATGAGATATTTTCTTTAGTTCCATTTTGAAATTCCCAGCATTTCTTCATAGGAAAAACAAACAAGCAAGCAAGCATGCAGATAAGAAAAAGTGAATTTTAATGAATTAAAACTGCCTGGTGCCACATTTCCTATACTAATTATTATAAAACAATGCACTTATGTTGGCACAGAGTACTGGCTAGCTCTAACATCTGTTCATCCTTTCATCATTAGTAAAAAAAGACCTCTAATTTTGAACTTAACACATGATCACCTGAAATAAAAACTATATTCCCAGTCCCTTCTTGACACTAGGCATGACTCATGTGACTAATTTTGGCCCTTGAAATGTAAGCAGAAATGATATGTGTGACTTTTAGAGTGTTGTTTTAAAGGGAAAGTTATGTCCTATTCCTCTGCTTTTCTTCCTAGAAAAGCAGCTGTGATGGCTGGATCTCAAGCAGCAATATGAGACAATGAGAAGAAGCAACATTTTGAGGATGACAAAGCATCAAGGTAAAGAGACTGGATGTCTGATAATCATTAAAACGTTCTATCTCACCTTATCTGCCTGTCATATTCAGAGCCCATATCCTACCGCTAGATCATCTTGTTCTCCTCATCTTGATAGGTGAAGCTGAACTTAGCTTCAGTTCTTCCATAGCCAAGATAGAGTGGAACACTATTTCCCTGCTCTGCTCTGACTCTTGTGTGGCAGACACTTGTAAAAATAAAACAAAAAACAAAAGCAAAAAAACTGAATAGGTGTTTTAGTCTCCAAATGAAATCCTTTTACAGCCACTGTTTTAGTTTCTGATTAGTTTGTCTGGGATAGGTCCGGAGGGCAATATTCTCTCTTCTCAGCCAGATGGCAAATTTTCTGGAAAATGTTAACTGTTGGTTATGCATGACTGAACATAAGTTATTACTTAGTTAATAACACAAATTTAGCATCAGTAAAAGTTCTTAACTAACTGCACAATTTGGGGCAAGATAATAATCTTTGAGTCTCAGATTTGTCATCAGAAAATCAGAGATCCTAATATACTTTTAGGGCATTTCTGTGGCATTTAAATGGTTGAATTAAGCAGTTTATAAACTTGAGTGCCTGGAAACTCTTCAGAACTTAAAAAAGTGATAGTTGGATGTGAATGCATTTTTTTTTTATTTTTATTTTTTTAATAATTATTTTTTATTGAAAGGTAGTTGACGCACAGTATTACATTACATTAGTTACAAGTGTACAACACAGTGATAAAACATTTATATACATAATTCTAGGTTCCAGCTATCACCCTACCAAGCTGTTACAATATCTTGACTATATTCCTTATGCTATACATTACATCCCGGTTACTTATTAATTTTACCATTGGAAGTCTGTCCTTTTTTTTTTTTTTTTTGTGAGGGCATCTCTCATATTTATTGATCAAATGGTTGTTAACGACAATAAAATTCTGTATAGGGGAGTCAATGCTCAATGCACAATCATTAATCCACCCCAAGCCTAATTTTCATCAGTCTCCAATCTTCTGAGGCATAACAAACAAGTTCTTATATGAAGAACAAATTCTTACATAGTGAATAAGTTACATAGTGAACAGTACAAGGGCAGTCATCACAGAAACTTTGGTTTTGCTCATGCATTATGAATTATAAACAGTCAGTTCAAATATGAATACTCATTTGGTTTTTATACTTGATTTATATGTGAATACCACATTTCTCTCTTTATTATTATTATTTTTTATAAAATGCTGAAGTGGTAGGTAGATACAAGATAAAGGTAGAAAACATAGTTTAGTGTTGTAAGAGAGCAAATGTAGATGATCAGGTGTGTGCCTGTAGACTATGTGTTAATCCAAGCTAGACAAGGGCCATAAAACATCCACGTATGCAGAAGATTTCTCTCAGAACAGGGGGGTGAGGTTCTAAGCCTCACCTCTGTTGATCCCCAATTTCTCACCTGATGGCCCCCCTGCGACTGTGCCTGTCTTAGGTTGTTCCTCCCTTGAGGACTCTTACCCGTCTCTGGCTAACCAGTCATCTTCCGGGGCCATACAGGGAAATGTGAAGTTGGTAAGTGAGAGGGAAGCCTTATTGTTTGAAAAGGTTAGCTTTTTACTTCTTTGCATATTTATGCCCTGTGGCTTCTATGCCCAGCATTTGTCTTGAGGTGTCTTTACCACTTGGAAGAATTATGATACTCGGTAAATTTGATATGAGGCACTAATTCTATTTAAGGGTTGTAATTAGGAAGGAAGAAGAAAAGCTATAGAAGTAGCAGACGGAAGAAAACATGGGAAGATTGATTATTTCTTTGACATATCTTCTTGTAGAGTAACTTCAGCATGTATAGGTTATAAGCTACTACTTAAATTGCGCACACACATTAACATAATAGGAGTATAGTTACATAACTAAAGCATATCTGTAATTACCAGCCATCTCCAGTGAAACCAAGAAAACCAGTTAGGCACCTTAGGCATTTGTGAAAACTTATCTATGATATGGTGGATATTGTCCAACTGAACTTGAACAGTCTGAGAGAAATCAGACAAATTAAAACAACCCATTCCTGGGGAATGTTCACATCCCTTATGTTCTTTTAACAGTAAGTAGTCTGTAGTTGTAAGATTTTGGAGCGCTACAATTGGCACTTCTCCTAATTCTTGGTTGAGTTCCAACAGTATAGATCCAGTCAAATTGTTGTTTTACTGTATGCACAGGCCAGCTTAGATATCTCCTTCCTCATTCCCATGGCAAGTCCAGGAACTGGTGGGATGAGTGCATCTACAGCTGTAGCAGTGCATGGATCTTTGTTGGGGTTTTTTGATGATCATCTTCTGGCATGAGTCTTCCAGAGAGTGCTGATGTTGGAAGTTCTCTTTCATATCGTATCTTAGTTCATTTTTGGGGTAGCCCAATTAGGCTTTGATCTTCTGTATAGACACAAACAGACCCTTTCCCTACACTTTTATATGCCCTTTATACCCTTGTGTAGAACTCATTGGAGGTTACCACACAGGAACTGCCCTTTTTTTTGTTTGTTTTGTTTTACTTTGTTTTTGGTATCACTAATCTACACTTACATGACAAATATTATGTTTACTAGGCTCTCCCCTATACCAGGTCTCCCCTATAAACCCCTTTACAGTCACTGTCCATCAGCATAGCAAAATGTTGTAGAATCACTACTTGCCTTCTCTGTGTTGTACAGCCCTCCCTTTTCTCCTACCCCCCAATGCATGTTAATCTTAATACCCCCCTACTTCTCCCCCCCCTTATCCTTCCCTACCCACCCATCCTCCCCAGTCCCTTTCCCTTTGGTACCTGTTAGTCCATTCTTGAGTTCTGTGATTCTGGTGCTGTTTTGTTCCTTCAGTTTTTCCTTTGTTCTTATATTCCACAGATAAGTGAAATCATTTGATATTTCTCTTTCTCCGCTTGGCTTGTTTCACTGAGCATAATACCCTCCAGCTCCATCCATGTTGCTGCAAATGATTGGATTTGCCCTTTTCTTATGGCTGAGTAGTATTCCATTGTGTATATGTACCACATCTTCTTTATCCATTCATCTATCGATGGACATTTAGGTTGCTTCCAATTCTTGGCTGTTGTAAATAGTGCTGCAATAAACATAGGGGTGCATTGGTCTTTCTCATACTTGATTGCTGCATTCTTAGGGTAAATTATTAGGAGTGCAATTCCTGGGTCAAATGCTAAATCTGTTTTGAGCATTTTGATGTACCTCCATACTGCTTTCCACAATGGTTGAACTAACTTACATTCCCACCAGCAGTGTAGGAGGGTTCCCCTTTCTCCACAGCCTTGCCAACATTTGTTGTTGTTTGTCTTTTGGATGGCAGCCATCCTTACTGGTGTGAGGTGATACCTCATTGTAGTTCTAATTTGCATTTCTCTGATAATTAGCGATGTGGAGCATCTTTTCATGTGTCTGTTGGCCATCTGTATTTCTTTTTTGGAGAACTGTCTGTTCAGTTCCTCTGCCCATTTTTTAATTGGGTTATTTGTTTTTTGTTTGTTGAGGCGTGTGAGCTCTATATATTCTGGATGTCAAGCCTTTATCAGATGTGTCATTTTCAAATATATTCTCCCATACTGTAGGGATCCTTTTTGTTCTATTGATGGTGTCTTTTGCTGTACAGAAGTTTTTCAGCTTAATATAGTCCCTCTTACTCATTTTTGCTGTTGTTTTCCTTGCCCGGGGAGATATGTTCAAGAAGAGGTCACTCATGTTTATGTCTAAGAGGTTTTTGCCTATGTTTTCTTCCAAGAGTTTAATGGTTTCATGGCTTACATTCAGGTCTTTGATCCATTTTGAGTTTACTTTTGTATATGGAGTTAGACAATGGTCCAGTTTCATTCTCCTACATGTAGCTGTCCAGTTTTGCCAGCACCACCTGTTGAAGAGACTGTCATTTCGCCATTGTATGTCCATGGCTCCTTTATCAAATATTAATTGACCATATATGTCTGGGTTAATGTCTGGATTCTCTAGTCTGTTCCATTGGTCTGTGGCTCTGTTCTTGTGCCAGTACCAAATTGTCTTGATTACTATGGCTTTATAGTAGAGCTTGAAGTTGGGGAGTGAGATCCCCCCTACTTTATTCTTCTTTCTCAGGATTGCTTTGGCTATTCGGGGTCTTTGGTGTTTCCATATGAATTTTTGAATTATTTGTTCCAGTTCATTGAAGAATGTTGCCGGTAGTTTCATAGGGATTGCATCAAATCTGTATATTGCTTTGGGCAGGATGGCCATTTTGACGATATTAATTCTTCCTAGCCACGAGCATGGGATGTTTCCATCTGTTAGTGTCCCCTTTAATTTCTCTTAAGAGTGACTTGTAGTTTTCAGAGTATAAGTCTTTCACTTCTTTGGTTAGGTTTATTCCTAGGTATTTTATTTTTTTTGATGCAATTGTGAATGGAGTTGTTTTTCTGATTTCTCTTTCTGTTGGTTCATTGTTAGTATATAGGAAAGCCACAGATTTCTGTGTGTTGATTTTGTATCCTGCAACTTTGCTGTATTCCGATATCAGTTCTAGTAGTTTTGGGGTGGAGTCTTTAGGGTTTTTTATGTACAGTATCATGTCATCTGCAAATAGTGACAGTTTAACTTCTTCTTTACCAGTCTGGATTCCTTGTATTTCTTTATTTTGTCTGATTGCCATGGCTAGGACCTCCAGTACTATGTTAAATAACAGTGGAGAGAGTGGGCATCCCTGTCTAGTTCCTGATCTCAGAGGAAATGCTTTCAGCTTCTTGCTGTTCAATATAATGTTGGCTGTCGGTTTATCATAGATGGCCTTTATTATGTTGAGGTACTTGCCCTCTATTCCCATTTTGCTGAGAGTTTTTAACATGAATGGATGTTGAAATTTGTCAAATGCTTTTTCAGCATCTATGGAGATGATCATGTGGTTTTTGTCTTTCTTTTTGTTGATGTGGTGGATGATGTTGATGGACTTTCGAATGTTGTACCATCCTTGCATCCCTGGGATGAATCCCACTTGGTCATGGTGTATGATCCTTTTGATGTATTTTTGAATTTGGTTTGCTAATATTTTGTTGAGTATTTTTTGCATCTACATTCATCAGGGATATTGGTCTGTAGTTTTCTTTTTTGGTGGGGTCTTAGCCTGGTTTTGGTATTAGGGTGATGTTAGCTTCATAGAATGAGTTTGGGAGTATCCCCTCCTCCTCTATTTTTTGGAAAACTCTAAGGAGAATGGGTATTATGTCTTCCCTGTATGTCTGATAAAATTCCGAGGTAAATCCATCTGCCCTGGGGGTTTTGTTCTTTGGTAGTTTTTTGATTACCGCTTCAATTTCGTTGCTGGTAATTGGTCTGCTTAGATTTTCTGTTTCTTCCGGGGTCAATCTTGGAAGGATGTATTTTTCTAGGAAGTTGTCCATTTCTCCTAGGTTTCCCAGCTTGTTAGCATATAGGTTTTCATAGTATTCTCCAATAATGCTTTGCATTTCCGTGGGGTCCGTCGTGATTTTTCCTTTCTCGTTTCTGATACTGTTGATTTGTGTTGACTCTCTTTTGTTCTTAATAAGTCTGGCTAGAGGCTTATCTATTTTGTTTATTTTCTCGAAGAACCAGCTCTTGGTTTCATTGATTTTTGCTATTGTTTTATTCTTCTCAATTTTATTTATTTCTTCTCTGATCTTTATTATGTCCCTCCTTCTGCTGACCTTAGGCCTCATTTGTTCTTCTGTTTCCAATTTTAATAATTGTGACATTAGACCATTCATTTGCGATTGCTCTTCCTTTTTTAAATACGCTTGGATTGCTATATACTTTCCTCTTAAGACTGCTTTTGCTGTGTCCCACAGAAGTTGGGGCTTACTGTTGTTGTTGTCATTTGTTTCCATATATTGCTGGATCTCCATTTTGATTTGGTCATTGATCCATTGATTATTTAGGAGCATGTTGTTAAGCCTCCATGTGTTTGTGAACCTCTTTGCTTTCTTTGTACAGTTTATTTCTAGTTTTATGCCTTTGTGGTCTGAAAAGTTGGTTGGTAGGATTTCAATCTTTTCGAATTTTCTGAGGCTCTTTTTGTGGCCTAGTATGTGGTCTATTCTGGAGAATGTTCCATGTGCACTTGAGAAGAATGTATATCCCGCTGCTTTTGGATGTAGAGTTGTATAGATGTCTATTAGGTCCATCTGCTCTACTGTGTTGTTCAGTGCTTCCATGTCCTTACTTATTTTCTGCCCGGTGGATCTATCCTTTGGGGTGAGTGGTGTGTTGAAGTCTCCTAGAATGAATGCATTGCAGTCTATATCCCCCTTTAGTTCTGTTAGTATTTGTTTCACATATGCTGGTGCTCCTGTGTTGGGTGCATATATATTTAGAATAGTTATATCCTCTTGTTTGACTGAGCCCTTTATCATTATGTAGTGTCCTTCTTTATCTCTTGTTACTTTCTTTGTTTTGAAGTCTATTTTGTCTGATATTAGTACTGCAACCCCTGCTTTCTTCTCACTGTTGTTTGCTTGAAATATGTTTTTCCATCCCTTGACTTTTAGTCTGTACACGTCTTTGGGTTTGAGGTGAGTTTCTTGTAAGCAGCATATAGATGGGTCTTGCTTTTTTATCCATTCTGTTACTCTGTGTCTTTTGATTGGTGCATTCAACCCATTAACATTTAGGGTGACTATTGAAAGATATGTACTTATTGCCATTGCAGGCTTTAAATTCGTGGTTACCAAAGGTTCAAGGTTAGCCTCTTTAGTATCTTACTGCCTAACTTAGCTCGCTTATTGAGCTGTTATATACACTGTCTGGAGATTCTTTTCTTCTCTCCCTTCTTGTTCCTCCTTCTCGATTCTTCCTATGTTGGGTGTTTAGTGCTGTGCTCTTTCTAGGAGTGCTCCCATCTAGAGCAGTCCCTGTAAGATGTTCTGTAGAGGTGGTTTGTGGAAAGCAAATTCCCTCAGCTTTTGTTTGTCTGGGGATTGTTTAATCCCACCATCATATTTGAATGATCATCGTGCTGGATACAGTATCCTTGGTTCAAGGCCCTTTTGTTTCGCTGTATTAAATATATCATGCCATTCTCTTCTGGCCTGTAGGGTTTCTGTTGAAAAATCTGACGTTAGCCTCATGGGTTTCCCTTTATAGGTGACCTTTTTCTCTCTAGCTGCCTTTAACACTCTTTCCTTGTCCTTGATCTTTGCCATTTTAATTATTATGTGTCTTGGTGTTGTCCTTCTTGGATCCTTTCTTTTGGGGGTTCTGTGTATTTCCGTGGTCTGTTGGATTATTTCCTCCCCCAGTGTGGGGAAGTTTTCAGCAATTATTTCTTCTAAGATACTTTCCATCTCTTTTCCTCTCTCTTCTTCTTCTGGGACCCCTATAATACGGATATTGTTCCTTTTGGATTGGTCACACAGTTCTCTTAATATTGTTTCATTCCTGGAGATCCTTTTGTCTCTCTCTATGTCAGCTTCTTTGAGTTCCTGTTCTCTGATTTCAGTTCCATCAATGGCCTCTTGCATTCTATCCATTCTGCTTATAAACCCTTCCAGAGTTTGTTTCATTTCTGCGATCTCCTTTCTGGCGTCTGTGATCTCCTTCCGGACTTCATCCCATTTCTCTTGCGTATTTCTCTGCATCTCTGTCAGCATGTTTATGATTCTTATTTTGAATTCTTTTTCAGGAAGACTGGTTAGGTCTGTCTCCTTCTCTGGTGTTGTCTCTGTGATCTTTGTCTGCCTGTAGCTTTGCCTTTTCATGGTGATAGGAATAGTCTGCAGAGCTGGGACGAGTGATGGCTGGAAGGACTTCCTTTCTTGTTGGTTTGTGGCCCTCCTCTCCTGGGAGAACAGCGACCTCTAGTGGCTTGTGCTACGCAGCTGCGGGCAGACAGGGTTTCAGCTTCCTGCCCGGCTGCTATGGAGTTAATCTCCGCTGTTGTTGTGGGCGTGGCCTGGCTTGGGCAGCTACTCCAAAATGGTGGAGTTGCGTTGGAGCAGGAGCTGCTGGGAGGTTATTTATCTCCGTAAGGGGCCTCCCTGCTCCCTGCAGCCCAGGGGTTAGTGTGCCCAGAGATCCCTGGATTCCCTACCTCTGGATTAAGTGACCCTCCCTGCCCCTTTAAGACTTCCAAAAAGCACCCGCCAAAGCAAAACAATGACCACCAAAAAAAAAAAAAAAAAGTAAAAAATTTTTAAATTAAAAAAAAAAAAAGTTTTTAATTAAAAAAAAAAAAAACGTGTTCGCTCGTTTTTCTTTATTCTCCAGTGCCAGCCTCAGGCCTCTGCTCACCGGTCTTGCTGCCCTGTTTCCCTAGTATTGGGGTCCCTATCCCTTTAAGACTTCCAAAAAGTGCTCGCCAAAACAAAACAGCAAAAAAGCAAAAAAAAATAAAAAATTAAAAAAAAAATGGTCGCGCGCTTTTCTTATATCCTCTGTCGCCCAGCCTCCAGTGCCTGCTCACTGTTCTTGCTGCCCTGTTTTCCTAGTATCGAGCGCCCTGCACTCTGGCCCGGATGGCTGGGGCTGGGTGTTCGGCAGTCCTGGGCTCCGTCTCCCTCCTGCTCTGCCTGCTCTTCTCCCGCTGGGAGCTGGGGGTAGGGGCACTCGGCTCCCGCAGGGCCGGGCCTTGTATCTTACCCCCTTCGCGAGGCGCTGGGTTCTCGTAGGTGTGGATGTGGTCTGGATATTGTCCTGTGTCCTCTGGTCTTTATTCTAGGAAGGGTTGTCTTTGTTATATTTTCATAGATATATGTTGTTTTGGGAGGAGATTTCCGCTGCTCTACTCACGCTGCCATCTTCCGCCCCTCTCCGTGAATGTACTTTTTGAAATTAAAAATAATACTTTTTATTTTTGTTTTCATATTTTAATGGAACAAATTACTTATGCTTTTATTTAAATTATAGCACATGATAGTTTAACTTTGTCTCATAATAATTATAATTTATTTCAGAAAGATATTCATGATGTTTTCATTTGATGAAAAACTATATTTGTTTAGAGAAGAGGACTGGTTTTAATGCTTTGTAATAAGGGCTTATGAACATTTTTGCATTCTATAAGGTTTTCATATAACAAAGTATCAGAAGCGAGAGCACCCACGTAGCATAAATATGAACAGAAAACATCTTTCCTGGGCAAGTATAGGCTTTATAATTTAATTGTATTTACACTGATGAGTGCACACAAAGAAAAATCAATTTGTGGTAGTTTATTTCATTGGTATTGAAACTGTATCTTCTTTAATAAGTTTGGCACAAAGTGCATAGTTTATCTTCTAAGTTCATTAAGTTATTCTTTGGCTGTACTCTGTGGTGTTATGCAGTATTATATGGGCTTGCCAGTTGGGTGTTCAAAATTGGTTTCCCAAGCTATAGAATATTAACTTGCAATATTTACAAAAAGTTCTCATTCTCATTTATTATAAAGTCACAATAAAAGGGCATAAAATGAATATAAATATCCAATTTATTCAAGGCCCTTGTGGAATTATTCTGAAAGTATTACAAGATTAGGTTGAAAACCTGGGTTTATAACGTTCATTATTTTCTCTACCAACTTAATTATGCCATTCCATCTTGCTCAGTATGCTTTCTAAAATAAGTGAAAATATATTTGTACCTAAACTATATTGCAGGAAGTCTGACAGGAAAGATAGAAAGTATTTCCAATGCACCCACACAAACAAGACAACATACCACCAACACCTCTCTGAATCAAATCAATCACTTAGTCAATCAAGAGAGCTGCTGTGCATTCGCCTGTACCTCACAAATGATTCCACCATAAATTTGGTTGTACCGTGAGCCTGGCAGTTTCTGGAGGAAGTTCTTTATCCTCCCTGTGCCTTAGATATTAGAACCCAGAGGTGGCATCCTCCTCTTTTTCTATCACCATGCTTTTTGGAAATTTTTAATTATCCACCCAATAATAAAATCACATATTCTCCAAAGCACATGTAGATATTTGCCCTCTTAGATCATGACATTTATTAGTCAAATTGTTAACAAGCTTATAGATTTTTTTTTTCTATTCCCACCTCCAAAGATTTAAGCCTTTTTTATTTTTTACTGAATGATATTTTTAATCTATCTGAATTTATCTTCCCTTCACCTATGCTTTCCTCTTTCTAGATAACCCCTTTTATTAGTTATATGTTGCTGCTTAACTTATTATACCAAAACCTGTGAATTAAAAAAACAGTATTCAATGTGTCACAGTTTCTCTAGGTCAAGGAATCTAGCAAGGATTAGTTAGATCCTCTAGTTCAAGGTCTCCCATAAGGCTGAAGACAGAAGGTTGACAAGGGCTGTCCTCATCTGAAGGCACAATTGGGGAGGATCAACTTCCACGCTCACTCATGTGGTGCTTGGGAGAACTAACATCCTTGTTTGCTATTAACTGGTGACATTGGTTCCTTGCAATGTGAACTTTTCAACCTTTCTCAACATACCATCTGGCTTCTCTTAATGTGAGAAAAAGTAACAGAGAGAGGTCCTAAGATGGAAGTCAAGTCTTTGTGCAACCTAATTCTAGAAATGACATCCCACTGCTTCTGTGATAGGGTATTTGAGAGAAACAGGTTAATAAAGTTTGCCAAGACTCAAGAGTGTTTCCTCAAAGGCATAAATATTAGAATGTAGGGGCCAAATGAGGAAATTTTAGAGGCTATCTACCAAGACCCTGAAATAATAAATTATAAAATTTGTTCTTCCTTTGAAGTCAGTTAATCAAGCACACAGATCTTTTACCAATCTCCTGTCCATTCAGCATGTGTTGACTTTCCCCTGCAGCTGCTCTCCTATACCATTAAAGCTTCCAATCTATTGGTAGCTCCACATTCTCCCATTCCATTGGAGTTCCGCTATGGATAGTTGTTTCCTAAGAGTATAAAGTGCCTCTGGCTCTTTTTAACTCTTGATTCATGTTAGAATAACCTGGGGAGATTTTTAAATTACAATGTCTTGGCCTCAGCTAAGATAAACTAAACTGGTATTCTGTGAATAGATACTGGGCATTAGGGTTTTACAATAGCTTCTGTTATGATTCTAATATGCATTCATATTTGGGAATCAATATTAAAGATTTTTCCTGCAGTGTATTAGGGTTCCTTTTCCTCCACATCCTCACCAACACTTGTTTTTTCTTGTCTTGTGGAGACTCTACAGAAAGCAGTATGGAGGTTTCACAAAATAACTCAAAATAGAAATGCCATATGACCCAGTCTTCCACTTCTGGGAATTTACCTAAAGAAAACAAAATCACTAATTTGAGAAGATACATGTACTGCTTTGTTTATAGAGATATTATATATAATAGTCAAAATACAGAAACAACCTAAATGTCCATCAGTAAATGAATGAATGAAAAAAGATGTGGTACATATATACACAATGGAATGTTAGCCATGAAAAAGATCTTGACCATAAAGTGTTAGCCACAAATATCTTTGACATTTGTGGCATATTTGGACCTAGAGGGTATTACACTAAATAAAATAATTCAGACAGAGAAAGACAAATAGAGGCATATAATTTCACTTCTATGTGGAGTTTAAAAAACAAAACAATGATCAACAAACAAAACTGAAATACACTCATAAATACAGAGTATAGACACTGCTGGTGTTCATAGGAAAAGGAAGTACTATGAGATGGTGAAATAGGTGAAGAGGGAAAAAATTTAATGTGCATATTATTATATGTATTTCAATTTAAAAAATGTTATAATAACCTACTAAGCAAAAAGATCAAGTACATACTACTTCATATACTACATATAAGTCTACAAATACATATATGCTATATATAAGTATATTTCATATATTATAATATGAATGAAACTTAAAAATATTATACAGAATGAAAGAACCCAGACACAAATAGTCAAATACTCTATGATTTAATGGAATTTCTTTTTGGGGTGCTGAAATATCTGGTATAGTGATAATAGTTGCATATCTTTATGAATATACTAAAAGCCAGAGAATTGTACACTTTAAAAGGGTAGCTTATCATATGTGATTTGTATCTCAATAAACATAATAACCAAAGTAATTGAAAATACTTTTTGAATAAATTAAACATTCTTTTGTCAAACCTAAAACAAAGATTGACTAACCTCTTCTCTTGGGTCAACTCAGACCAACCACCTATTTTTAAGTAAAGTTTATTGGAACATACCTACATTTACATATTGTAACTCCAGGGAGGTGAAATCATGGGGCAAAATACCTATGAAAGAGAAATCACTCAAAGAGAGAAATAAAGTTTAAAACCTGTTTACTGCTTAAAAGCAGTCGCCCTGCATCTCTTTCTCTCCTGCTGTGTCAGAAGTGAGCAAATTCCCACCCCAACCTCTCCAGTCCAGATAAGATCTCACTTGCCCTTGTAATTACCTATTAATATGGAGATGGACTACTTCTCTCCACCCCTTGGACACACCTATTATATGAAGATGCATTAAAACCAGGCAAGAAATTCTGGAAATATTGCAATTTTACCCACAGGCCACCCTTCCAGAAATCTTGCCTTACAATTTGCTCATTCCCCATCTTCTGCAGTGTTCCCAGGGAGAGAAAATTGGAGCATTGTAACCAGACTAATGACATACAATAGCAACAGCAATAAAATCATGAAAATCCTCAAACCAGAGGATTCAGCTAGCTTCAAAGTCCTAGGCAGATTAAGTCCATAGCTTGCCCATTTCACAGGCAGGCAGTAGCTGAAGAGGTAGAGAGTTCAAAGCAATCATCATGTGCCAGCTGCATACAGGAGGTGCATCCGGCCACAAGGACTGTTAGAAGAAAATAAACTTAAGTGCCGTAAGATACATGTTTTAATGACACCAGCATAGGCAAATCCTGTCTATCAAGTAGGATGCATGCAAGAGAGTGGTCCTGTGATAGAACAGTGGCAGGGCTGGGATCTCATCCTGGTCTATTATACCATACTTTCAACCCCCTTCCCAATGGGAATTATAGATGGGTCAATATATAGGGCTACAGGAGGTACATGCACTGGGCATAAAGATAAAACAAAACTTCTCCATAAGATGATCTTACCTTATGCTTTGGATACACTACTGTTATCTTTGGGAGTTATCCTGCTGTTACTCCAAGCATACACGTGGGTCCAGCTTCCAGGTCTTTTCCCCAAGGTTCCAGAAGGGCCAAACATTGCTGGTCCATGTGTCAAAATGTCCAGGGCCACGTCCATTCAACAGAGTCTTCAGGGTTTAATGCAATAGGGGCTAGAAGCAGGATGTTGCTCTGCTGGCCATATCCTGGCTTCAGTAACTCCTCTTTGGTTTGCACACGCAGTTGTATAGGAGAGGCAGCAAGGTGTGTTAGCATGTCCATAGGGCTCAAGGCTCCTTTTTTGGGGCTTCTCATTCAAACACCGTAGCACTGTCCATAAGCAAAGTGACCAGCCTTTAGACTATTGGTGTCCAACTTAAGGCCAGGTTTCAACAAACCATTGTACCTCTCTATCATGCCTGCCCCAATAGGGTTATATGGTACATGACCACTTTATTCCTAATTGTTGCACCCATTCTTGGACCGTATGTCTAGTAAAGTGGGTGCCTTGATCACTCTCAATCACCTGCAGCCGGCCATAGGCTGCAAAGAGATGCTCTAGGCCCCTCTTGGTGGTTTGCTGATCTGCATGACATGCAGGAAAAGCAACCAGCAGGCCAGTAGCTGTGTCCACCAAGCCATGGCATACTGATATCCTTCTGATATGGGCAGAGGACCAATATAGTCCATCTGCCACCTGACAACAGGTATCAGCCCTTTTACTATTGTCCCATGTTGTTGTGAGACACAGGGCAACTTCCTCTTATAGCACACAGGGCACTCCTTCTGAATCTGCTGACTTCTTCAAAGGTCAGTAGCAAGCCCCACCAATGGGCTATAGCCCATAGTGTCTTTTGTCCCAAATGCAAAAAGAGCTAATGTAACCATTGGGCTACATCAGAGGCAAGCTTTCCTTCTAGCCAATGCACTTGGGCCAATATGTCTGCTTCATCTAGGAACTGCCAAAGGAAAATGGCCAGTCACATGATATACAGTAACAGTCTTAGTCTGACCAGAGGCCTATAGGTCTTGCCACAACTCTTGCCCCCAAAGGGGCCAGTGACCAACCATCCAGTTGGCATGGTACCACATCGGTAGCCACAGGGTCAAGCCCTGATAGACAACCCAGCTGTCAGTGCAGACAACTATAGGGGAGGGCTCCTGGGTCATCACAAGCCATACTGCCCACAACTCAGCCCATTGACTGCTCTTCCCCTCTCCATCCTCCACCCATATTGTCTCAATCTAAGGATGGAAAGCCACAGCCCTCCACTTCAGGTGCTGCCCACTGCTGGAGCCATCTGTACACCAAGCATCTTCAGGTATAGGGGCTTTTCCCTCCTGATGAGGAGTCTCAGATACCAATGGCTCAAAAGCAAGCTCTTCCTGCTATCTCCTGGTATAGGTCACTGGCCCCAATAAACGTTGGATTTCTCCACTTAAAGGGCTATTAGAGAGGACACTATGCTGCCGTAAATATGTCCCTCATTTGGCCAGTGTAGGCATCATGCCATAACAGCCTGTGGCCTTTGTGTCCAGTATCACACCCACCCCACAATGGGACAGGTGGTTATTACCTTGGTAGAAGCTGTTATGGTGATGGGCTCCATAGTCAGTGTGGTACACAGCAGCCAGTTGATTCTTCATTAAAGTGTGCCAGACGTTTGCTCATTTCCATAGTTGTGAACAGAATCCAATAGGTTGGTGTGTCCATTCAAACCACTGCCGAAGACCCCACCCATAACCATCTTCGGTTACACGAACATCTAGCTCACAGGGTCTTGATGAGTACATTACACTCGGCCTGCATGGCCTTGACTGCTTGATTAGCAGCAGTAAAAGCAGATGCACATGTCTCATCAGTCCCACCTGATGCCCTTTCGTGACAACTGATAGAAGGGCTTCAGAATTTTTGCAAAGTGCAGGATAAATACTCTCCAGTAGCCCAAAAGACCCAAAACTTTTATAATACTGCCACAGTGATAGGGGTATAGAAAGCCTGGACCTTGTCTTTGACTGCTTCAAGAATAACTTTGGTTTTAACCAACCAGACAATTTTACCCCCAAGAATTTTACAGACAAACCAGGTCTCTGAACCTTGGTACTGTTCACTGCCTATCTTTTCTCCTGTAGATGTTGTAGCTGTCTAGGAACTGTCCCTTCTAAATCTGAAAGAAAATCAGACATGAGCATAATATCATCAATGTAGTGATACAACCACTCCATTTTCAGTTTCTTCCTTGTGGCCAAATCCTGAGCTACAAGTCCATGACAAATGGTGGGACTGTAGAGGTATCTCTGTGGAATGACAGTGAATGTCCACTGCTAGCCTTCCCACCTGAAGGCAAACTGTTCCTGATTTTCCTGTACTATGTCAATAGAGAAAAAAGCATTAGCAAGGTCTACAACATAATGATATATCCCCAGTTCATGACTGAGTGTGTCCATAATGGCTGATACACAGGGGGCAGCAGCATGCAAAGGGGGTTTGACTTCATTCAATTCCTTGTAATCCAAGGTCATATGCGTGGAGGTCTGGCTTTTTCACTGGCCACACTGGGGAATTAAAAGGACTATGAGTGGGCTTTATGATGCCCACTTTCTCCAACTCCTGTAGAATGTCTCCAATTTCCTTGTGGCCCCCAGGCAATTTATACTGCTTAGCATTTGTCACCCACCAAGGTACAGGCAGAGCTACAGGTGGGTGCTTGGCATGTCCCCTCAGAACTGCCTTACTACACATACCCTCAGTCTGAACTCACCTGCAGTGGTCTGTAACCACAGGCCCTGCAGGATATCCAACACAAAATATATTCGGGGATGGGAGAAATGTATACGGTACACTCCTTTGGGGGTAAATGCCTGTCTCCAATGGGATTTGGGATTTCTTTACTCTAATTGCCTTAGCCCCATAGACATCTATCACAGCAGCATTCCCAGGAAAGCACTCTTGGTTGTCAGAAATCAGAGAACACTCAGGTTGTACATTCACAGGGGACCAATGAATTGCTAATTCTACATGTGGCCTCTGGTCCCCACCATGTCCCACAAGGTGGGACCTTAACTCCCCCCTCAGTCAAACCATGATGCCCAGTTGTCATCCTGTGGGGGTGAGGGCCCAGGTGAATCCTGAGTACTGTTCCCCAGGAATCTTTGCAGGGACACAGACCAGGCATGAGGCCTGACTCTAGTTTCCCTGTCCTGGACCTCAGCAGCTGAAACTGCTGCTCTGGCTTTAATTGGTGACACAGTTCTAACAAGATCCTATTGGGCTGCCCATCAATTTTTTCTTTCACTACCCCAGCCTTTATCAAGTCAAATCACATCTGGGGCCTAGAGACCTTCACAGGGCCTTTTGCACCTCTCCTGTCAGTTGTAGGCTGTACTTTCTTCCATGTCCTTATTGTTTCAATGTCCCCAAGATCTGCCAAAGATCAGGTAGCCTTACTTATGTGTTTCCCTATATGGAGGCAAGACTAGTCACTAGGGGCCCAAGGAGAGATGTGGGAGCTGTATGTAGCACCAGATTTCTCATTCCTACAGTGAACAAGTCCTCATTGGGGTCCGAGGCATCCATATTGTAGATGATATTTTTTATGTCCAGTTTCCCCAATACCTGTTGGAGCTCTGCATATGTTTTCCAGGTGGTGGGTAAATGTGGTAAATAACCCTGATTAGGCCAAACTACCCTGATGGTAGCCGCCACCCCACCCAGAAGTGTCTGATTCCCTGAGGTATGGCAGGCACTTTGCAACCACTGAAGGAGGGAAGGGTGAGTCATCAGGGAAGCCAGTCTACCCACTTCAGGAGCCAACATAACAATGTTTTCCACCCCCAAATCCCAGAGATGTAAAAGCCATGTAGGCAGGGATTCTTATATCTTCTGCCTATACCAGATGCTTGAGGAGCCCACGGTTGTTTCATTTTAATTTTTTAATTAGATCAGGGTGGGACTTCAACACAGGAGAGTCTGGTGCCTCGGCCTGTGGCCTTGGCAGCAGATTGGCCCTTGGCCCTGACTCCTCATTTTCTCCCTGGGGCTCCTCCACCATCTCTGTGGCTGAAGGCACCACTCTTTCCTTTCCCTCCCCTATGGCCTCCTGCAACGTGGCTTCTCCTGCCACCTCCCCACTTGCCACTGCTAAGGAATCTTGCAGGAGAGTGGCTCATTTTCTCAGTAACGTCTCTCTTCCTTAAAAGCATCCCATAGGTTATCGCCCAGCTCCTCCAAGTGATGCTGAAGTGTGTCTCTCTCCTGCCTAAGTCTGCTCTCTCCTCAATAACCCTCTCAATAACCCTCTCTTTCTCCTTGATAGCTCTCTCTCTCTCCTTGATAACACTTTCTACAACCTCAAGGAAAAGAGACCCGATAATGCCAGCTGCTACATGGCCACTCAGGGCCTCTAAGCAGTCTTCTATCTGACGGAGAGCTAATTCTGCAGCTTCTGGTGTCTCTACCCTTCTCCAGTTCTGGGAAATGCTCCACCCCTCCAGGAGGTGCTTTATCCTAGTCCAATTTCCCACTAGGGGCTCCCAAATTGGAAGCCCCACAGTAGGGGGCTCCCAGGTGAAGTTGCACCCCCTACCACTGCAGCCACTGGGGCCTCCCCACTATCCAGAGTACATCTCTCCACCTTCTCTAGGGGTAGCCTGCCCAAGGGTGGCACCCATGCAGACAGAGTTTGGATTCAAAGGTTTTGCCGACTACCACCAGATGTAACTCTGGGGAGGGGAAATCCCTGGGCAAAATACCTTTGAAGCTGAAATCAGTTAAAGGGAGATATAAAGTTTAAAACCTATTTATTGCTTACAAGCAGTCGTCCTATATCTGTCTCTCTCCTGCTGTAGCAGAAGTGAGTGAATACCCACTCCTCCAACCTCTCCAGTGCAGATAAGCCCTCACTTGCCCATGTATTTACCCATTGATATGGAGATGCTACTTCTCTCCACCCCTTGGAAACACCTGTTGCTATGGAGATGCACTAAAGCCAGGCGACAGAGTCTGGAAATATTGCAATTGTACCCATATCATCTATGGTTTGCTTTCCCACTACAAAGTAAGAATTAAGCACTTGCTACAGAAACCATATGGCTTACAAACTGAAAATATTTACAATCTGGCTCTTTACTTAAAATTTTTCTGACCTCTGACCTATCCCTTTTCACATCTTTGTTTTTTCACCAGCAGATTTCCAAACTCATTCCTAAATGAGCCGCACTGTTTGGTTATTACATATTTTTAACACTTCAGTACTGCTAAAAAAAAGTGTACAAGCTAATTGGGAATATCATAAGACAATGGTCATCATTATGACCTGGGCTCATAGTTGCACCTGACACAAATTCTTCAAGTATTCTCTACCATCATCTGATTTCTAATACCATCTTCTTTTTTCTCTCCTCTCTCATAGCAGATGACTTTAATAGTACTACACAGAGAAATATAAGTCACCATATTCACATTTGTCCAACAAGCTGGCAATGAATCAATACAGCTGCCTCTGTTTGCAGCCATCATCTCTCTCACTGATCCTGTGAAATTGGTTGTATTCCTTCCTCTGGTGCAGGCTAATTCTTTCCTCTGCCATCAGGTTCCATTCTTATTTGGTTTTATGAGAAAATTTATATTGTTAATAATTATTACTCTGTCCTGTAAATTCAACTTTCCTTTCCCATCTAGATTCTCCTTATGTGTCAATGATCGTCACTTTAGCTCCCTGTCTTTCCTTTTTTTTAAATCTGAGTATCAGTTCTATATAAACCAAATTTCTGCTCAACATATCAACGTAATCCTGCCTCAACTAGACAAACCTCTCCAGAAAATGAATCTCCTACCTTCTACTGTGCTAACAGAAAAGTCATTACTGTGATGTTAACTAATGATAAGTGATCTGGAAACTTAACTATTCTTGATATAACCTTTCAAATGTGCACACCAACCCCACATTCAGCATTTTATACCCCAACATGATTATCCTCTCCAGGGTCTCTACAGTTTGAACGACTTTAGCTTTTGTTGACTTTCCTCTTCTCCCCGCATAAAGACAGTGAAGTTTCTTGAAGAGAAACATGACCACTTGCTAGAAACAGAAAGGAGGGAAGCCAGTCTACCTACTTCAGGAGTATTATATTCAGGACCATTATAACATGGGAGAGATTATTACACTAGGGGAGAGAGAGAGTGAACTCCGCTACAGATATAGCAAAGATCATTGCAGATATATAGCCAAAGAGCAGAACAGAGTGAGAGGCTCAGAGGAGAAATTGATTAGATCACAAGGGTAGGGGCATCCTTGTTAAAATGGATTTTTGCTAAAGGCAGGCCAAGGTAATCAGGTATCAAGGGAGAGGGGATTCTAGATAAATTGACTTATCAGGATTCTTTGCTAAAACTGGAATTGAGAAGAGGGCCCAGAGGAGCCTGACTAAAAGTTGGTAGGGTCTTTTTTGTTTTCAACATTCTGTGATCTAAGAGTGGTACTAATTTTGGTACAGCACTAGAGTGCTTGTTAAGGCATACACATTCTAGAAGGCCTGTGATTTGTTTTTGCATCTTTAATTACAAGGACGAAATAAAATGTCTAGTGCACCTCTTCGATTCTGATTAAAATATTAAAATATGTAAAGATTCTAGTGGCACTATTTGGTTTTCAAATTAAGCTTATAAATTTTAAAAATTAAATATCTATTATATTAATTACATTACTTTGTATACACAAATGTACATTTTTATGTTTACATGCATGTGTGAATTTTATTAAATATTCTCTACATTCTCATTTTTATTGCTTCAATAAGAAAATATAGCTCTCTGGTAATAATATATTTGTGTTATGCCATAATGCCCAATTTGAAATATTCAAATGAAATTTATTGACATCTTTTCTCTTATATGATGCTTTAAAATGAGGATTAAATAATTATATATTTAAATATGACGGTTATCTTGTATGTTAAAAGGTACAAATGTGATAATGCAGCTTGTTACAGTGTTCTATTGGTGAATGAAATAACATCAGTAGTGTGCCTACTGCAATGTAATTTTTATTAATATTGAAAACTGGAAGTTTTCAGAATAAAAAGGGTATATTTTTCCTTTAATTTACAAAGTGCTTGCATTCTTGAAAATTTAGTTTATAGTAAACCATCCCAAATTGTTGTATGTACTTAGTTTCTTAACTAAATAATTAGAAATTGTCATCTATGTGAATATTCCCTGGGGCACTAACGGGGAGCACTTTTCTCATTGTAGTTGGCGGGACATCTGGCATTGCTGGCCACTGGACGTGAACTGCCATTGGGCCTTCCAATTTTGACAGTTGAAACACCCAGGAATATACAAATAGAAGAATCTGGTACTAGCATACCTGAGAATCAAGATCTCAGGAAGGCACATGATTTCAATAAAATGTCAGATAACTGAAGAAGACCTAAATTCAATTATTCTGTACTTACTAAGATCCAAGTAGAAACTATATTATAGATGCATATATTTAGAATGAAATTTAGATATTAGTTACCAATTTCATGTTCTATCCAAGTGTTCTTTCTATTGTCAAGCTCTTTTCTGGCCCTCTTCATGATATTTAAAATAAGAAAGACAGAAAGGGGAATGAACATAGTTTGTTGCACATTTTATAGTAGGGTGTTAGCTCTATTTCTTATAAACGTTCTCATTAAATCTATACTAAAATGTTATACTTTGTATTTTTTATTGAAAATTGTGAAGCTGAAAGGCATTATTAACTCTTCCAAGAGCTCTCAATTATGTAACAAATAGTGTAGATTTTCAGACTTTTTGATATGAAACTTTTTATTACAACTTACCAAACACCTAAATATATTTAGGTATAAATACATATGTTTAAACTGCTATTTTAACCTTAAAATAAAATTTATTTATAATAAATTAATTATAGAGATATAAACACTATTATTTTCTTATTTGTGATGCTTATCTTCTATTTTCAGAGTTAATACAGCACATTTTATAAATCTTTCCAAAATTAGTACCCAAATATAACATTGAAAGTTTGTTAATGAATTAATAACAGTGATAAAAATATTCTACAATTTACCAAGACCATATTTAGTTTATAGTTAATATACTTAAAAAACAAGTTTTATGAAAATTAATTCTAAAATAGCATGAATATGTTTATATGTGTAGACTCATGATAGGTCTATGTGAATTTTCTCATTACTATCTTTACAAACTTCATTGAAATCACAT
This sequence comes from Manis pentadactyla, assembly GCF_030020395.1. Classification (NCBI taxonomy): domain Eukaryota; kingdom Metazoa; phylum Chordata; class Mammalia; order Pholidota; family Manidae; genus Manis; species Manis pentadactyla. The sequence goes on from NC_080020.1 coordinate 124,835,133, forward strand.
TCAAATATTATGTAAATTCAAATTATGTATAGTAACATGTAATTATTAAAACATCTAAGAATGTCTCCATCATTCTATTTTGGTCAGAAAGTTTCCGAGAAATCCACATACAGTCATCTCTTCTTTAATGAAATATAAATGTTCTTAAAAGTCACCTTGCTTTGCAAAGTTGTGCTAAAAAAATCGTGAGGACACAATAAACAAACTTCATCAGTGACGTGGAAAAAATAAGTAAGAATCTAATAAAAAATAGTAGCACAAGTTTACACATAGTGAATAGTTAAATCATAAATACTCCAATAAATACGGCTAGATTCATGAAAAACACTTGAAATTTCCTTGTGGAAGTAAGAATTGGAGAAGCAACAGCTTGTGAGTTATTATGAAGTAGAAGAAAAAAGAGGGTTCTCTATAATTAGATAGAAAATTGTAATACCTGATATAAATGCACGTGGCTTATGACATATAGTAACTGTGGGAGGTGGTAAATATGCAGGGGGTACCTATGTTTGCAGTTTGTGTATTCGTATGTGTCTGATTCATCTGGGTGCATTTTCCTGCATTTGCCTAGCCTTTCTCACATAAGCAAATTCATCTCTACATTATGTCCTAACTGTTCCCAAATACAGGTTGGAACAAAGTCACAATTTCAAAACAGGTATTATAGTAAAACTGTCCATATTTAAAACAGTTTTTTCTCTACAATTAGAATACTTAATTCAATTTTTAAACATATTTTTGTATACCAGTCATTTTTAAAGAAATATTTAAAATCACTTGATGAAGCAAACATATTCCACATCTAATTGCCACATCTTGCTTCAATAGTTTACAATAGAAGTGTGTCTTTCTTAAAAATACAGCAGAAATTTTAACTACATTTATAATTACTAATAATATTGAAACAAACATAAAGGAATTAAGAATTGCTTTGATTTTTGTAAATTAGAAGCAATACAGATACATTTTACTTAATCACCAATTCATTTCTGTGTTATTTTCAGGAGGCAATTTATTTTCATAAGTAACTTTAAGGAATATATGCTAGAAATTTTCTTTTTTTTTTCTTTTTGGTCAGTGGACATTGACCAAATTAATGCTAGGTTGTGTAAAATCGGTTCAGTAACTAAATGAATAGGCTATTCAATAAATTAATGAGCTAGGAATACAAGTTGTTACAGTCTATAAAGTCATATCTAACATTTTATTATGAAAGGTGAGTCATCCAAAAATTCGCTTTGTAATGATTGCTTGTTCCAGCAATAAAATGGATTTCCTTCCAGTTTGTGAGTCCATATGTCCTTTTCTACATATTGAGCCAGTCTCTGAAGACTTTGTAGTAGTTAATGAACCTTTAGTCAGTTATTTCTTGAGGAATATTTTTGTTAGCATATTAAAAGGTATAAAAGGGATGATTGAGCTCAAATTCTGGCAAAAAAAAAAAGAAAGAAGAAGAAGAAACCATTGCATCCGTGATCAACCTTTCTTTTCTTTTGGAACTTCATGGCCGTGTAAAATGGCACTCTTTACTGCTTCTAGTAGACCCAAACAGGTAACTTCCTAGCTCATAACAAATTCTATACCCAGTTTCTAACAGCAGCCACAGGCCCAGGATTCTGTCTGACCTAGTGCCACTACCAGCTATTTCTACAGGGCTGAGGCTGAGAGGACTCTATAACCACATCAGGCCCAAGGCAGATTAATAACATTCATTCTTTATAATGCTAATAGTGAGTCTTAGAAAGAAGAGGATCATGTTGATGCAGGGCAGAGTCAGGAAACAAGCATCATAGTTAACTTTTCCTGCCTATGATGAAACATGCTGAGATATAAATAGTATAGGAAGAACAGGAAGGATTCCATCTTAAAGCTAAGATTCCATTTTAAAAACCAGGATGATAAGAAGATTCCTAACATATTCTTTAGCAAACAGACAATAACTCAATCCACTTTGGGGGCAGGGTGGGTGGTCTTGATTGATATTCTCCTGGAAGTAATTTCCTATCCTGGAGAGGAACTGACCAATGCCTTGTGGTAAGTTCACTTTGCAGAATTACCTGGAGGACTGATGAGAGAAGAGACTGAATGTCTCTCCCTGCAGATAAGCATTTTGAGGCCACTTTACAAGTCTCTACCCACTGGTCCTTTAACAAATCCTTAAAGGAGGGACCCACCAACCTTTCAGCATGGCTCTTCTCTGAGGACACCTTCACTTTTCTCTCTTTAAGTGTGTAACTTTAAATAAAAATCTGCTCAACTTAATTGTGTTTTGTCTCTCTACTTTTCCAGTGGTGTCTTTGTTTCTTTGCTATTTCATTTCTATTTCCAAACCTTCACTTAGCCTCAGTTTTACTCCTGATAAGTAGAGAGGGGCTGCTGAGAGCTCAGATTTGGGCCAGAAAGTTTCCATCACTTGGGTGACCCAGACAGAACTACAGGTGGAGGAGCCTGCCTGAAAAATCTCCTCTTTTTGGGAAGTTCTCAGAACATGATCTCACTCCATCCCATGCTCTGTAGCTCCCCAAATCCCAGGGTGGTAGGGACTAGTCCCCACGCAGTACAGATCCAAGTGGACACAGGACGCCAAGTGACCCTGGCTTTAATAGATGGCAAAGGAATCTGCCCTATACCAAGAAAATGTTCAGTGAACTTCCTCTTTCCCTCTGCACTTCCCTGCTCTCAGCCATGTGCAAGGCAGCTGCCCTTCATTTCTACTCTCACTCTAATGAATTCCTTCCTTGCCTACACTCTTCCGACCAGATGAAGAATTCTTTCTCATTCAGAGTCAAGACCCCTCCCCTGTTTAGGTTGAGGTTTCACCTGGTGCACAGGGAGAGACCTCCCAGACCCAGCTGCTCAACAACATCCTGCCACTCTGCTCTGGTTACAGTTGAGTTTTCCTCCACTTAAGGAAGAAAAGAATAAACTCTATCACCACAGGAGAGAACGATGTGGTACTTATATGGAAGCAGATGTGAGAAGGAAAACTTCAGTCCTTCTGTTGGGCAGAAACCTGTACTCAATTATAGAACTTGCGAGCTGCCCTGCTTCCTAGAGATTCCCCTTTAAGCCTTTAAGCCTTTGATATCTCTAGTATATTCCAGAAGGTCTTCATTTAGCCTAAAAGTAGAGAGTTTAGTTAGATGTGTTGGCAAGTGAAAGAGACCTGACTATAAATGCTGCTCTTTCAAACCAATTATTTTCATTTTCATTCAGATGGCATAATTCTATAGTAGACCTAGTGCCTCCAAAAACGTAATGAATAAGCACAGATTATAACATAAATTCAAAGCATCAACCCACAGATTACTTATAAATTGCAAAGGAAAATTCTAAGTGTCTCGTATTTGCACCACAAATGTAACTTAGCATCAGTGATAATGGAACAACAACCTGGCATTTGACTTCTAACAGGATAAAGAAGAATCTCCTATGAATCATTCTTGCAAAAATGTTTATCCTAAAAGTAATTAAGCCTCTAAACCTAACATCTAGTGTGCAAGGAAGTCTGACAACAGAGGGGCAAGTTGCTTGACACCAACAGGAAATGATCAAACAAATTCAGAATGTAGCGATATTTAAACAACAATAACAATGGATCTGAACTCTCAAAAAGTTTTGAGACTGTTATAGATGAAGATACAAAAGGATATAATGACCTAACAGCAAAATGTGAAGCATGGAATTGATTAGGAACTGTTTTTTAAAAATCTGTAAAAGATATTTTAAATAACTGGCAAAAGTTATCTATTGACTAATTAGAACATAATATTGTAGAATTATTGTTACTTATATTATGAAGGGGAAAAGCAGAGGTAATAACCTGCAACTGAACTCAGTAAGAAGACGGTTAGGTTAGGCTTTTCTGGGAGTTTCCTTTGAACTACCATCAGAAGAATAAAGAGAAGTTAGTTGTCTCATTCAACCTAAAAAGAATTTTGAAGATTTATAGATTTAACTTCAACCTAACTTTTCTTAATCAATTTTTAATATCCATATGGAATGAAACCATAAGTTATCCTGGTCAAAAATTTACTTTCAATGAGGTTAACATTTTGGCATCTAAATGGGTATCTCATAAGCACTTTTAACAGTATAATTGATTTGGCATCTACTTTTTATGCTGCATAAGTAGAAAAATCTTGTAAAATCAAGGTGATACTTAGAATAGGAAACTGACAATATACTAAGAATCATTTGATAGCTGAAGTCTAAAGAAAAAAAGTCAATATAGTAATGTCCACAAAATGGCCTTCCTGCTGAAACATGAGAAAATATGTTTGTATACAGATGAGTCTAAGTAAAAATACAGGAAAATAAAAGCTTACAAAATGGATCATAGGCCTTACATCTAGAGAAAATATTATTTACAGAAAACATTAAAATTCAAAAGGGATAAAAATATTGTTCAAAAACAGCTAGCTAACTGTTGTTCCTTGTGTTGAAACTAGTAAAACAATGTTCCTTACATTGGTATAAAAATTCACATTGTAAATGAAAACATTTCTTTTGATGTACAAAATAGATTTTATACATAATACTCTAAGACAAAACTGGAATTAGATGATAAGTAATGTATGAAGGTACTTTGTTACAAGAAAAATAATAAAAGCAGGAATACCTCAAACTGTTATTTAAATGAAAGTTTTAGAGTAGTATAAACCAGAAGCAAATTGTAATTAAGGTACTCTCTATCAAAATGGAACCATTAATTCATTCAATATTTATATTCATTAATTAGCAAATATTCAATGAATACTTGCCCCTTGCAGGCAGCATACTGGCAGGAGACATACAATTGTGGGAAGAGAGAAATCAAACATCTTACTAGACTTAGAGTAATTAAACACAGGCAAATTAAATTATTTCCAGTTATAAAAAATTGGTTCATGAAAAACAAAATATGGCCTCAAAAAATAAATAGGGGAGATTCCTATATAATGAATGGAGAGTGCTTCACTGAGGCAGTGCCATTTAATTGGAAACCTGAATTATGAGATGGAGTTAGCAAAGAGAAGATGGAGAAAGGCTTTGTGGAGTATGTGTAAATAAAAGTATGTGTACATTACTTGAAACTGGATAAACCTTGGAATCTTTGGGGAATTCAGAGCAGGTTTGACACACTATAATGAGCTAGCAATTCAGGAAAATTAAGAAATAAAAATAGACCAACTAGTGCATGGCCTGTTGACTGAGATGAAGTTTGATTTTATTCTAAGTGATGTGGAAATCCATTTAATGATTTGAGGAAGAGAAGGAGCATGGTCAAATTTCCCCCATAACAGGATATGCTGGAAGAAGAATGAATAAGGGGCAGGGAAGGTGGAAGCAGGGAGAATATTTTTAGACATTGACTTTTCTCAGACTTCAGTTTCTAACTTTCCCCAGCTTTGATCACTTCAGGAGTGATGTCATCATTCACAGCAACCAAAGCCAGGAGCACATGAATTGTCATTTTCTCCATCGTGTGAATTAACTGATGGTAACAGACAGAGAGAAAAGTTGGCATGTCATATGTTATTTAGTAGATTAAATCTGTACACTTAAAATGGATTAGGCCTAAGTCTACAATAAGTGAAGAATCAATAATGATTTTAAATTTCTGGCTTGAGTAAGTGAGCAATAAATGATATAATTCTGGTGACAAAGTAAATTATCACTAATGCATGTTTTAAAATGTAATAACAAGGCAAAACTGATAATACTGGAAAAAAATAATGACATCGGGTTAAGAGATTGTTCTTAGAAATATTTGTAAGCAAAGAGAATCTCTGGAAATTTAGTATGTATGCTATTCATGAGACCATAAGATATTCAACCTTAAATAGGTTCATTTGGATTCAGAATGTACCTGGGAAAAGAACAAAATGGAGAGAAAAGAAAAGCAAGGCAAGATGCAGAAAATAAAAAGAACAGAACAAGACAGAAAAGACAAGATAGGAAAAGAAAAGGGAAAGGATAGAAAGGATAGCAAAGACAAGACATGCAGGGCAATGGTTGGAAGAAAAAGGAAATGGAAGTAGTAGCAATGGTATGGATAATAATTTAAAATATTTTCAGATAAAAAATTATTCATCTTTGACTTATTTTAATTCAAGGAGACTTTGGCAAAACTCTATCAGTATAAAAACGGTTGCTAAGAATTAAAACAAAATTTAAAATAAGCTGCAATTTCTGGAAAAGACAACATTCTCTATAATATTCAAAACGGACCAATAGTTTAACCCGTTTCTTTTTCTCCTGAGATCCTATGACAGCATTATTTCTTCCAAAAGAACTAGGATCTTTTTCTTATCGGTGGCATGTCAAGAAGAGCGGTGAAATTCCAGTCATGAAAATTCACCCAATATTTTGGAGCCAAGACTAGGCCACCCCAAAGTGTCCCACTTTCACATATTGTTTATTTTGAATTGAGAGTTACTTAAACAGCCAGTGCAAGAACACTCTGATCCCTATCTGCTTCCTGAAAATAGGGAATAAATCTCTCATGAAGGGTACTTTCCCTATGCTAAGGGATACAGAGGCATCCTATCACCAGAGATAGGGAACCCAGAGCTCAGAAGGCTGTATTCACAAACCTTGTTGTGTTGGATTCTCCCAGAGGAGGACGCCGCCCCAAATCACTCACGGAAGGCGTCTCTTGATGCAACAAGCAAGAGGAATTTATTCAGAGGCCAGCTAGCTGGGGTCCATGCGTTAGCCCGACGCAGCGGGTCTCAACGAGGACCCCGAACTCACAAAGCCAGAAGTTTTTATAGCATTTTCAAAGGGGCAGTATTTTCTACAGTCACAATACAGTGTTTTTTTTTTCATAGACACATAAATTTTCGGCTGACGCCTCATCCTGGGGGTCTGATTAGATAAAATCACTTTCGGAATGTTTAGGGTGGTTCTAGCAAGATAAGCTTAACTGATTGAGGTTGGCTAACTAAAGGTCACTACAATTAACACTGGCTGACTAACTTGTTTTTCAAAGTTCTAGTAATTTTTCTCCTTCTAGGTTAGAAAATGGTGTTTGAGCCTTTAAGATGGCTGTGCTTATGCTAACTTTTGATTCTTCAGGTTCTACAGTTGCTTTTACTAATTGACTACCCAAGATCAAATTCTGTTTAGAATTCCTTACTAATTGAAGCTCCTAAACTTAAATTTCCTTTGTCCTGTTTATTCCTCACAAATATATTGCCTCTTTGTCTAAAAAGTATAAAAAAATGCCTAGCTTGGTCTTTTCTTTAGGTGTCAATTTCATTATTGGTCCTCTATGCACATGTAATAAAACTTTTTTCTCCTATTAATCTCTCTTGTAAATTTAATTCTCATACAAGCCAGAAGAATCTTGATGGGTGGAGGAAAATGTTTCCTTCCCAATAATTGAATAATTTTTAGCTATTCGAAGGAGTTCAAAAATCCTTGTGCTATGCTACAAAGCCACTGGTTAGCATTATAATCTTGTCTGGTATTATATATCCATTTATTAATGCATTAACTGAATTTCTAAGTAGAATACATTTGTAAGGAGTTTCAGCTCTTTTATCCCCAACACTTAAAGTTAAATATATTTTGAGGAAATATTATAAAATAACTTTTAAAAAATAAAAAGGATTTAGAAATGTCACAATGAAAACAAAGTTTCACTTCCTTTTTTGTTCTGTGAGTTTAGTAGGTCTCAAAGGCAATAAAATACACAATAATTTATAAAGATATAATTCTCAATTATGGAATTACACTGGAAATCACTTATACTGTAGGTTATTAATATAACAGCTAATTTATTTAATTCTTCTTGTTTGTTAAAAATGACATATGACAGTGAAAGCTTCAATCCAATTAGAAAAGACTATCTTTGGGGAAAACATTTTCACAGACCTAAATTTTGCATAATGATTCAAATTTACATTTCATCATAGTTTTTCCATTAGAAATTTGCTCATAAGACATAAGTTCTATTTGTATTCTCTCCAGTGGGTTTTCCAGCAAGTGTTTAAAATCCTTTAGCTATTTTGCAACCAGTATTGTAATGGATAATAATATCAATCTCTTCAGCTAATTTACAATAAAACCAATGATAATATTTTTCAAGGTATCATGAAAGAAATATAAATATCACCTGGCATTTATGTATATCCCAATGTTACATATAATATACCATTAGTATTTTATGTACATTGATTGTTAAGATATGCTGAATATTCTACAACTATAGATAAGCAATGACAATTTTTATACTTTAGCTCTTGAAGTTAATATTGTTTCCTTCTATCCTTTTCTATCACTTTATTTAGCTTTTGCATTAGTATAGACTCTGAGTATTAGGGACAATAGTCATGAGAGTTTAGTGAGGGATATATTTAAATATCACAAAATAGTTGGGTAGTTTGATATTGTTTCATAAGTAGCAAATTTGGCCTCTATCTCCCTCCAGCTTAAAATCCTGACATTCTTGGACATAGATCCTACAAGTTTTCCATGTAAAATCTACAGTTCAATAAACATGTTCATTTTTGTATGACTTTGTATATGTCATGGCCATGTCCTAGATTACCACCCCCCCCCCACCTTGACTGACTGGTTTTGCACGCTCTTCTGTACAGCTCTAGCCAAGTCACCTCTTGGTGAGTCTTCCCTTGGCATCTTCCTTCCTTCCATCATCATTAGTTATATTGAGATGTTGCAGCATACATTACATCTGTTTAACATATGGACTTTCCTACTATAAAACTTGAAGACTGTGACCATGAATATTTGTGTCAGAATTACTTAGAACAGAAAATTGCTTAGAAAATATTTACTGTGGGAGAGATTTCAAGAGCAAACTAAGTGGGATTGAACTTGGGGTGTTGCTGTTTCAACAGTGCTTCTGTTTTAAATATTTTAATCAGGATTAGCTGATCAAATAATTAAGGAATAAGTGTCAGTGATATAAAGAAATGAGAAAATAGATAACTATAAATATTAAGCCTCAGTAGTAGGATTTAATCCCTCTCTATAGTCAAATGGGGTCAGATATGAGTATGTGTGAACCATTGCTATTAGTTATGGGAATAGGCCTGTAAAATAAACCACTCTATTATCATTTGTGAAATATTTATTTAATATGAAGTGATGCAGTATGTATAGTATGTATTTATTTTCTTAAAATTTAATTTTCACTGTATATGACATCTGACTCCTTAGATTCTGTTAAATAAGAGTACATTCAGTCATATATTAGTCAAATACACAAAATTTTTTTAATGCTGGGAAACATATACTTTGGAATGTATTATCTTCTCATAGACGAAGAAATCATAATTTCTGGCAGAAAACTATACTCTATCTGAAAAAAATGTAATAGTGAGTTCACAGCAAATTGTTCACATATGGAATCAACATAGAACTGTATCAATATTTGTAAAAAATGTTGGTTATATGTTGCTTTTAATTTATTGGAGAGAAGTACAAAATTCAAGTGACAATTCTATTTTAATTTCATTATTTGTAATTATGAAACTAGCAATTTTTTTTCTCCTAAGCAGTTTTACCTGGAGCTTCAGAGACTCCTGTGAAAAATATATACTAGTATGTATTTTGTTTACTTCCATAACAACAGAAGGAAATTCACACTTTATGTCCTGCAGATTTGGCTCTTTTCTGTAGATGACAGATGGTGGAGAATCCTTTTTGAAAATAAATAACCCCTGTTTTCATGCTGAACAGGTTTTTCATTTACATTCATATATCAAAAACTTTGCCATAAAAATACGGAGCAGTCAATTGAAGTAATATAGGATTTAAATAATAAAAGATTTCAACAATTTAATGCTTCTTCCATTCATTTTAAATTGAAATTTTAAAGAAGTTATTTGGGATTATGCTGACAGAGTACACATCCACATCCACTCTCACACACACACACACACACACACACACACACACACACACACACGCACGCACATCCAGTGGAAGGAAAATATCTCATCTACACTGATTTCATTAAAGATCAGAAATTAAAGGTTTTTAGACTTTTAGCTGAAGCTCATGGTAAATGAAAATCATATCTTTGCTGGATACTATTAATCAAGAGTGCACAGAAACTTTAAAATGTCTGTATTTATATAGCTTACATATCAGACCTGAAACTTGAGATCATCTGTGTCAACATGATTTAAAAATTTATTTCAGAAAATTATTTTTCAGGAAGGTAAGGCTGTAAACCAATAAATCATTTTATTGTTCGTTTCAGGAAATTTCTGCAAACCAATTTATGTGAGCAAACAACTCTCCTCTGAGACAATAGATTGCTCGCCTGGGCAAATAGCTGTTTATTAAATAGCAGTTTACTTATGAAGACTCACTTTAAAGCCCTCAACTAACAGTGTCTGTGAGTCTTACCTACTTATATTATGAACTTGACCATTTTATCTATAAAGTCACAATGAGTAATTTTCACAAATATTAAATAAGATTGCAAGCTTTTAATTAATAAAGGTGCTAAAATATCAATCTCAAACCCTCCTTCTGTTACAGAATCTCTCTCAAAATCAACAAATTACACAGATGGTAGGTGTCTCATAATCTTCAATCATTTCCTACATCTGACACCATGATTTGCACCCTCAGATATTTTGCAATGTTTCTTTCCTCCTGTGTGACATCATATGCCTTAATTTATTAGTGAAGGATTTGTGTTGTGTTAAAAAGAAAGACACAGGCCCAACACTGCGACATTTCTCTTAGACCAAGTCACCAAATGAGGGCTTAATACCTAAAGTAACTGAGGCCCCACTTCCTCCCAGAAATGTAGTCAGTCAGGAATTTTTTGGTCAGGATCAGTAAGATAATTTCACATATTCCCTTTCTATTTCCAAAATATCCACCTAGTGAGACCCTTATCCTTGCCTCCTCTCACACACATAGACACACAGTTAGCATCAGAAGGTGTATAACATGATTTTTTAGTACACTGACTTAGATGCATATATGCCACACTGCTTGACATATTGACAAATGTAACCTCTTTTGTGTACATACCCCCTGCTTTAGAAAGAGTATTTAAAATGTCTCCAAATAAAGAGGCTTTGGAGCAGTCTACCCAAACTCCTTCTTGGTTATTTTGAGGGCCATGAACCTGTGAATCAATTCTGTCTTTCTTAACTATAACATCATGTTGATTTCAGGCAACAGTTGGAAATAGAATTACCAGATTGAATGCTAATTTTTTAAATCTCTGAAGACGTATTCTCATTTCCTTATTAATAACTAAGTCTTAGATAATATGAGCACCCACCAAAACATTAAACTGAAGCTATCCACAAGGTATCAGATTCTTTTAATCCAAAAATTGAATTGGAATGGCTAAGCCCATCACTTGCATAGAAACTTTGCAAACTAAAAGCTGATGAAGGTTAAAATCAATAGTTGAAAAGCTAACAGCAAAAATGTTAAGCACATCTTTAGAAGTCTGTATCTGATTAATGACTCCAATTGTTAGAGTCAGTGTATAGCCATACATGAGCAGGGAAGGGGCACAGGGAGCTTTGGCTGGTGTTTACATTCAGTTAGATGCTTGCTTTGTAAGGTTAGAGGTACCAGAGGGAGAAAAGCAAGGACAGTGCAAGCAGAACAAAGACAGCACCAAATAGCTCTGTGCCATATAAGGAAAGAACAGACAGCTCTTCCTGGATTCCAGTCCCCTGATGTGCCAACAAACCCCAGATGCAGACCCCCTCCATCTGGAAGGAGGAGACCTCTGGCTGTCCACCACCCAACCCTGAGCCAATAAAAATTCCCCACATACCTCTGGCGTGGCCCACTTCCCCCTCCCTTCCCTGTGCTTATAAAAACTCCCTGTCTGGTTGGGCGTGACTTGTCCGGCCTGTGTCTGTGCAGACTGGTGAACCTCGCCCAGGATTGTGCTCAAATAAACTGCCTGGCCTTTTGTTACCTCTCGTCGCCTGCTTATTTCAGTTAGAATTTATCTTACCTGCTTATATTCTACAAATTCCATATAAGTCCTTGTGGGATGTGGAGTACGACTATAGATAACACACTGTCCCAAACCAGCTAGTCCCAACATGGAAGAGAAATTGAGCCAATCTTCACTCCAAAATCTTTTAACATAGTAAAAGTCATGCCCCTCTGTCATTAACATAGTAAAAAATCACACCTCACTTCACTGTGACAGTTCTGATGTGGACCAAATATAGAAAAAAATCCAACTACCTGTTATGAGGGTGGAACAGGCCCAAACTCAAGGAAGACTCAACCTGTTCCTTTTGAAAATTAACCTCACTTAGTGAATATTCTTCTCCCTTCATATTAAAAAGGCTCCCTACTCTTCCTTCAGTACAATTTCGTCTGGGTCCTCCCATGCCCCAACTCTCAGGCATGTAATCTCTCCTTTCTTTAAACTCTAAATCTCCAAATAAACTCTTAATGCTCAATGGCTTTTCTGAGTCTGTTCTTGAATTCTTTCTTAAAACGAGATCAAGGACCCATTTCTGATAACACAATGAGTGAAGACACAGATCTGTTTAGACTTATAAACAAAAGTATGTTCCCATGACCTGTGATAGTGAATCCCAAAACTGTAGTATTTTCTTTGCCACGTGAAGGCACTTATCTAGAAGGGTAGATCTCGTGAGACAGGGAAAAGACAAGACAGACAGCCATTGTCTAGTTAGAACAGGATAAGGGGTCTCAGGAAAGAACAAAAGCAGGAAGCTTACTGAGGGCCTCAGGAATATACAAGAACAGGATGCCTGGGGTGGTAACGCCCCTGTTAATTTGTTTTTCTGGGTATTTTTTGGTAGCAGTAAGGGTCACATGAGCATGGCAACTTTGTAAATACAGACAACTTTGAATAAGATTGGTCAAAGTAAGGAGCATTCCAGCAGGAACTAATAGAAATTAGACAACTCAGCTAAGTCTGAAATATATACCCCTAGACACATCCCAGACATGGGCACTGGGAGTTCTGTACTATCACTTTCTTTCAATAAAAATCCCTTTTTCCTGCTAGTCTACCTTGAGCATTCACGAAGTTCATTCTTTAATTTGGTGAACAAGAACCCTGGTATCACTTAGATCTGATTTCTGTAGTGTACTGGTAGATAATGATAGTAAACCGCTAACATGTTAATGATGATTCTATTTTTGGTATCTTTGTATTTAGTGGTAACTATATTATTTTACAATAGTATTTGACTTAATTGACTAAATTTATCAATGAAAAGAATGCATTTTATAATACCCATGCACTAATATCAACATTAAAAGGCATTATTTCACAATGAAGTTTTACACATTAAGTAATTCAGATACTTAATATGGCAGAGATAGATTTATAGATTCAAATGTTTGCACACACTTGTGTTTTGCTAGATGAGACTACAGTTCTCAGCTTTATTTATATTATATTAGGCCATTAGGCCATGGGATTAAGATAAGAACATAAAGAAACAATATAATCAGTAGTTTATACATAAGAATACTGTAATTCCAAGGGGAAAATATGTTCCTAGTCTAGGAAAAATAACCTCTGGAGCCAAAATCAGTCAAAGAGAGAAATAAAGTGGGAGAAACCCATTTATTGCTAACAAGCAGTTGTCTACTCCCACTCACCCATGACACTTGCAACCCAGATGCAAAAGGGACCCCACCAAACCTCTGCAGCCCAGGTGTCCTCATTCCCCACCTCCCTTATAATCACCTATTGATATGGAGATGCACTAAGGCACAGGAAATGGAAATCTGAGTGTTTCCTTTTTATATAGATAATTATCTGTCCAGGTTAGTATTAATCCTATTCTGAAGAATCTTTTTTAAGGCTTAAAATACCCTCAAACACACTGAATTGCACAAATCAGAAATCATGCCAGGAAAACTCTCATCTTTCCCACTGTCAGATGGGGACTTGGAAGTGAGGCAGGAATTAGTGGAATGTAGGTAGCCTTAGATTTCATAGCCCCAGTGAGGGGAAGTCAGGAGGGGACTAGGGTCAAGGCTTTGCAGTAAACAAGGAGCCACATCCTGGGCATCTATATAATTCTGCATGAGAGACAAGGGGCCACAACCTGAACATCTGGAGAATTAAGCTTGAAAAACAAAGGGGTCTACCTAGCAACAAGCCCCTGCCAGTCCTGTAAACTTCCTTCTTTTTGGTTTATTGTGGGTAAAATTGCAATATTTCTAGGATCTCCCATCTGGTCTCAGTGCATCCATATCAATAGGTGTTTCTGAGGGGTGGAGAGAAGTATCTCATCTCTGTATCAGTAGGTGATTCCAAGGGGAGTAGGGAGCAAGCACACACCTGGACCAGAGAGGTTTGGTGGGGCTTTTGCAGCTGGGTCATGAGAGAAAGGGGTTGAACAGAAGTAGACGACTTCTTGTAAGCAATAAACTATTTCTCCCACCTTATTTCTCCCTTTGGCTGATTTTGGCTTCAAAGGTTTATTTGCCCTGGGCTGGGAGCACATTTTCCCCTGTGAATGTACACTTATAAACCCTAGACACTGAAGCCCCAGTGTCCTCTACTCTTGGAGCCCCACCCATTTAAAGGGAGTCTTTTATTCTTTCCTTTTCACTCCACATTAAAAACTTTACTGCCTGCTCCATGCTCTTGTCTGTTGACTTCATTCTTCATCACCTCCAAGATACAACCCTGGGAAAAACAGCATCTCAGCCAGTAACATCTTATAATGGAAAAATAAAATAGAACATCTCAGATGGTAAATCTATGAACAACAGGAACAGTGCACAATGAAATTACTTCCATAGTATCCACAGCTTCATTACATGTACTTTTCTTCTACTGCTCCCATAGATTTTGTCAGTGCTGTGCAGACTCTCTCATCTTCTGAATAGGAACTCCACCATTGTACATTGGGTGTGGATTGTACAGGTAATTTGTCCTTTGACTTTATAAGATACTAGACCTTGGTATAACTATAGCTGGGCCTAATGGAGAAGACTGCACATTAGATTTTGGAATTTAAATTGGATGCAGTGACCAATGGTGTAAAACTATATATTGTTTCTCTTATAGAGGGAAGTGAGTGTGCAGGAAGTGTGTAATTGTATATTTTATAATTGATTGTCTTTTGTTTCCTGAAATGGTGATATATCAGGGTAATCTTGAAAGCTACAAGTTGGTAATAATAGAATCTCCATTAACCTAAATGTGCTTTGTGGAGAGATGGCTCTTTAGCCAAAAATGCTTACGTTTTACTATTATGCAAACAATAAATCACCTTCCATTTGGTTTAAGCCATTCATTACACTTTCTAGATCTGTTTGACAAAGAAGCTATCATATAATCCACTGGACCAACTATCTGTGTAGTTATTTACATGGATTCCGACAATGTTTTAGAAATAATAGAGGTATCTGGTATTTGTGTTTACTATGTATCTGATACTGTTCTGATTTTTTAACTGTATTATATAATTTTATTCTTGAACAGACTTTAATTGTGGATACTAATAAAACATTGATTTTGTAAATAAAAAAGATTGATAAAAACTAAGCAATTTGTGTAAGAAAGTATATAATTATTTCCTATCTTCAGTTGTATAATGAATTAGTATATTTAGTTGATAATTTTTTAAACAGCCCTGTCATGTAATTAACTGTATGATTTTTTTCCAGTTTTATTGAGAAATAATTGACATTCACCACTGTATAAAGTTTAAGGTATACAGCATGATGTTTTATTTACAAATATTGTAAAATGATACCAAAATAGGTTTAACTGCCACCCATCTTTCTCATATAAGTATAATAGAAAAGAAAGAAGGAGAGACTAAAGGAAAAAAATCCTTCTGGTGAGAAATCTTAGGATTTACTCTCTTAACAACTTTCCTATATATCAAACAATGGTGCTAGCCATTGTCATCATTTTCCATATTGCATCCCTAGTAATTATTTACTTTATAACTGGAAGTCTTCACATTGACTACCTTCCTCCAATTCCCATTCCTTCAGCCCCTATCACTGGTAAAAAAACACTTTGAACTCTTTATTGGTGAGGTTTTTTTTGTTTTTTAAGATTCCATATCTAAGTAAGATAATACAATATTCTGGCTGGCTTATTTCACTTAGCATAATACCTTCAAGATCCATTCATGTTGTCACAAATGGTAGGATTTCCTTTAGTTTTATGGTTGGATAATATTCCACTGTGTGTGTGTGTGTGTGTGTGTGTGTGTGTGTGTATACATATATATACACACACCACAACTTTAACTACTTTACCCATTCATCCATTGATAGAAACTTAGGATGTTTCTATGCCTTGGCTATTGTAAATGATGCTGCCATGAATATGGGGGAGTAGATATCTTTTTGAGCTAGTGTTTTCATTTTCTTTGGATATATTACCAGAGTTGGAATTGCTGGGTTTCAAGAACCTGCCATAATATTTTCCACAGTGGTTGCAAGAGTTTATAACCCCACCCACAGTGTACAGAATTTCACATCCTCACCAACACTTCTTCTTTTTTTTATTATTTTGGTATCATTAATGTACAATTACATGAGCAACATTATAGTTATTAGACTCCCCCATTATAGTCACTGTCCATCAGTGTAGTAAGATGCTATAGAATCACTACTTGTGTCTTTTTTGTGTTGTACAGCCCTCCCTGTGCCATCCTCCACATTAAATGTGCTAATCATAATGTCCCTTTATCCCCCTTATCCCTCCCTTCCCACCCGTCCTCCCCAGTCCCTTTCCCTTTGGTAACTGTTAGCCTATTCTTGGGTTCTGTGAGTCTGCTGCTGTTTTGTTCCTTCAGTTTTTTCTTTGTTCTTATGGTCCTCAGATGAATGAAATCATTTGGTACTTGTCTTTCTCCACCTGGCTTATTTCACTGAGCATAATACCCTCTAGCTCCATCCATGTAACACTTCTTATCTCTTGTCTTTAGAATGATGGCCATTCTAGCATACACATTCTAACAGGTGTGAGGTGATATATCATTGTAGTTTTAATTTGAATTCCTCAAATGACTAGTAATGCTGAGCACTCTTTCATGTACCTATTAGCCTTTCATAAATTTTCTTTGGAGAAATGTTTATTCAAGTCCTTTGCTCATCAATTTGGTTTATTTTCTTGTTGTCCTTTGCTATTGAGATATATGAGTTCTTTATATGTTTTAGATATATGTGCCTTATCAAGTACATGGTTTGTAAATATTTTTTTCCCATTCTGTATAATATCTCTTCACTCTATTGTTGGCCAATAATTTTTAGTATAAATTAAGTCATGATGAGAATAATAGTTGAATTCTTTAATGTTCATTGAGAGTCACCACTCTATCAATTCAAAATTAATTCACCTATTCAAAAAATGTTTACTCTACTTACAATAGAGTTGTAAGCAGAATATGGTCCCCCAAAGATGCCCATGTCCTAACAATCTGTGGCTATATTACCTTATAATCATAAAGGACTTTGTAATGGTGATTATGTTAAGGACATTGAGATGGAAGACTAACTTCGATTTTCTTTGTGGGTCCAATTTGATCACATGAATTAAAAGTAGGGAAACTTTGTTGGCTAAAATAAGGGAAATGTGGCAAGAGAAATGGTCAGAGAAACAACACTGCTAGCTTTGAAGAATGGAGGAAGGGAACTACAAGCCAAGGAAAGAAGGCAACCACCAGAAGCTGGAAAAGGCAGGGAAATGGATTGTGTTGTGGAGCTTCCAGAAAGGAATGCAACATTACCCACACCTTGACCGTAGCCTAGTGAGACTTGTGTTTAACATCTGACCTACAGAACTGTAAAATAATATATTTGTGTTATTTTAAACCACTATGCTTATAGTAGTTTCTTACAATAGCAGTAAGAAAATAATGCAAGAGTGATTAGAAAAAATTATAAGCAATAGAATAGATTTTCTTTCCTCCACATTACTTATAACAAGGGAAAAAACTTTAAATTCACAAGTTCCAAAAAGTAATTACTCTCTAATATACTATGAAACTAAAATAGAAATTCTATTGAATATATAAAATAGGAAGTTAATTGATACAGCAAGAAATGTTTATTGTTGAGCACTCATTCGGTTGCAAATAACAAATGTACTGGAGTTATAGTAAGCCAAACAAATATTTGCTTTAAAAACGTGAAGCATTGTAAAGAAATGGAAGTCATCAAGGTTTCAGGCATTAACTATAAATTGTAAAGATTTTTAAGAATTATAAGGAGTCTGACCCTTAGAAAAGATGTTCCTGATTTTTAAAATCACAAATGTCCTCTAAAATTACTAATCTAATAAATATCCATCTTGATTAAAATGCTGTGAAAAATCACAGCTTAAATTATTTGGTCACAAACTATATCTACTAATAAACGCTATCATGTTCTCTTCTCACATTCCTTTACACAATCATGGATGAGATTTAATTGTCCTTTAGTGTCATGGAACACAGCCTGGGATTAAGCTGATAGAACTGCAAACTGAACAGTAATGATGAGACTTCGGAAAAGAAAATCATCACTTAGTAAAGAAGGTTAGCCTTACTCTACACTTTCTCGACAGCTGAACTAATATGAAAAACACGTGTCTTGTTCCTTCTCAGTTTTGCATGCTTTTTTCTGTCAACTGAGTTGCTGTTCAAGTGATTTTCTCTGTGAAGTGTCAGAAACATCCATCCCCCATTTGGTTTTTCTGTGTACATTCCAGAGTGTTAAGGATTCTTAACTGTAAGTAAAAGGCATGTCTGTGTTGTCTGATTTTCTGTGTAATTGCTGTTTGTGATTGTCCTTTTCCAGCACAGATTATTTTTCAAAATAATTGCATTCCCAGATTTTGCAGAGATATGCTCATTTACTAAAATAAGTACTTGAATTTCTGGAAAAGAAACATCAGATTTTCATACTAATATGTAAAGTGGCTCTGATTTGAGAAGGCATCTCTCAAAATGGTTGGTTTTGCTGTCTAGTAGAAATAATATTTTATTCCTTCTATTACTTTGAAAAGACTATAACAGATTAAGTATGTGCGTGTATAAAACTGGGACATATTACATCCAAAGGAAAAACTCAGTTGACTAAACAAACACTATTAAGTAAACCAGAATTTCTTTTTATTATTGAGATATCTTTCCCAGTTGGATAACAGGACATTTGATTATATTAAGCTGCTTCACCACATACACACAGACGCACACAAATATACACTCCACAGATAAGTGTTTTTTTCCTGTAAAGAGAAATGCTCGCATAGATGTTACTTATTGATGTAAAATTGATATGTCAGTAGGTTCCCTATTCAGCACACTATAGCATAAAGCTATGCATGTAACATTCCATCAGAATGTATATTCAATAAAGAAATCTTTTTGTTCAATGTTCTGTGTTCATATATTTAAGTGAGCATCTGGAGTCTAGTGTGTGCTCAAAAAATGTTTGTTGATTGCATAGTAAGTAGACTTTGAAGTAATCAGTGCTTTCTGGCATACCTAGAATAATCATAGCTTTGCAAAAGATTACCTTAGCTAGCTTTGTTTTATATTTTGACCAGGGTAGCTGCCTAAAATATTACCAGACAGCTTGTATTTAAAGCAAAAGTTTATTAAAACTCACTGTATCAAAGATGTATGAAACCTTGACAGATTCCTAACAGTATCTCAATAAGGAGGGGCCAGAGCAGAATATTACCTGGTTGTGGAGTATGGGCTCAAGTGAGTCAAGTGAATCTTCTAATGTAAGTGACATTGAAATTGGTCAAAATTAAAATAAAATAGTTCAGGGTCGGTGGCTATGGCAAGGTGAGGGTCTTGGAACAAATTCTGATAAGGAAACTATTGTTGACTAGGTAGGATATAGCCTGAGTTGGAGGAGAAGCCATTATTATTTGGAGACATGATCAACCCAGTTGTACACTGCTGATTGAAGAGACATGATAATGTATCCTACATTTGTTAGTAGTTTTTTGGACCACTGTATAGTTAGATTTCTTTTTTCTATTATTTTGTTTGAATGACTCTCTTTAACATCCTTTGATGGGACAACATCTGAATAAAATTATTTAAAACTCCAGAAATCATGTATTTTGAACAATGTTAGATATATACTAAAGAAAGTATTATGTTCAATATTGTAGTCTGCTTTTAAAGAAACCAAGAAAACCCATATGAAGCCAAAAGGAACAGATCCTACTCCCAATCCGACAAGCCCAGAGAACCAGCGATGTGTTAGCCATCTACTGCTGCATAAAAAACTACCCCAAAACATAATGGTTTAAACCATAATAAATGTTTATTATCTCTCCCAGTATTTGGAGGGTCATAATTTCAGGATTAGTTTATAAAGACAGGTGGCCTGACTAAGCATCTTTCAAGAGATTATACTGTTAGGGAAAAACCTGAAAAACCTGGACTGGATCATTGATGGGAGAACCAAGCAGCACTCGGAGGTCTTGGAGTGTTGAGGTTTTATTTTTAGAGTGGCGGGCTCAGAGGGAAGTAATCTCCCAAGGTCTGAGTCCTAAACAAAGGCAAGGGGAACACTATATATCTTTCTGCTTCTGTATCTGCTTCTGTATTCTGTATCTGTATTTGCACAGCAAATGAGCCAGCAAGGGAGAGTGAGTTCAGGGAGTGAGCTTAGGGAGTGGGTGCCTGGCAGAGCGGGGAGTGCAGGGGAGGAGGAGTTTCTGTTGTCTTTGCTAAGAAGAGAAGCAGAAGGGAGCCACCTGGACTAGACTGCTGTCCTTGTAAATTTTTCCCTACCAATACTTTGTTAACTGGAACTGAGGCCATCTGAGGCTTTGGCTAAAGCTGGAGCATTCATTTCCAGTGTGGCTCTATTGCATGACTGGTGAGGTGTTGACTGTTGGTGGATGGACTCATTTCCTCACTGCATGCATCACTCCACAAGACTATATCAAGTCCTCACAACATGATAGCTGGCTGCCACCAGAGTGAATGACCCAAAAGGCCAATATGGAAGTTCCATGCTATTTATAGCTTAACCTCTGAAGTCATACATTGTTGAACACTGTCATTTCCACCATTCCCAATAAATCACCTATACCAGTTCTAGGTCATTGTGGGAAGAGACTGTACAAGTGCATGAATACCAGGGGTGAAGATGACTGGAGACCTACTTGGTTAGCTACCACAGGAGGATTTGCCAAATCATCTAATTATATGATTTATATCTGTCTCTTTTGTCTTCTAAGCATAATTAAAGATTTCATAAAATGTTATAGATGTATGGTATTCTTCCTCTAAAGTAGCCATTGTACCACCTAGAAAGGGCAACATCTGGTCTAGATATTTCTCTGTTTTAACCATTAGCTGCCCATGGCCATTAACTTCTTGGCTGAGGAGTTCTTGGCTTTACTGACATTTTATGGCTCATAAATTTATCTACTAAACCGTAATATATAGGAATTTTTCAACTTTCATGCCTTTTGTAAAGTGTGATATCAAAAGGCTGATGACATAGGAAAGTTTTACAGAATTCCCCTGGAGTGGTTAAGATTTCAAAGATTTCAAATATTGACTAGAGGCTCAGTTTTTCTCCTTTCTAAAAATAAAGTTATTTAGCAGAATTGTTATTGATGCTTTTATTCTTTTGTTTTGTTTTTTTCAGAGAATATAAATAATGGACCCAAAAAGAACCTGCATGATGTTATTACCCATCGTGAAACATGCATTTCTTTGAGAAATGTACTAGTTTTCTAAAGATGCTACAAACATTAGCACACATTTACTGGAATAAAATACATAAATTTATTTTCTAAGCAGTTCTTTGGATTAGAAGTTCAAAACAGTTCTTAGTGGGCTAAAATCAAGGTATTCACAAGGTTGCATTCCTTCTTTAGGCTCAGTGGGAGAATCCGGGTTCTTGCCTTTTGCAGCGTCTAGAGGCCAACTGCGTGCCTTGGCTCACAGTCCCTGGGTCAGTCAGTTTGGGCTGCTTTAATAAAATGCCGTAGGTGGGATGGCTTAAACAACAGACATTTATTTCTCAGTTCTGGAGCCAGGAAATTCAATCAAGGCACTGGAAGATTCAGTTCCTGGAAATAACCCACTTCCCGGATTATATTCCACCACCTTCTCACTCTGTGCTCCCACAGCTTTTCATCAACATGTGCTCATGCAGGGAGAGCAGCATCTATTGTAAGGGCAGTAGTCCCATCATGAGGGCACCATCTTCATGATGTCATCTAAACCTTATGATTGGCCAAATGCTTCACATTCAAATACCATTACACTGGGCTCCAGCATGTGAATTTGGGAGGGGCACAAACCTTCCTCCATCTTCTAAGTCATCATAAGAAAGAGCATCAAATACTTCTCACATTACATCACTCTGATCTCCTTTTCTGTCTCCTTCTTCCACTTTTAAAAAGGCTTATGATCATCTGGTCACCTCAAAATCTAGGATAATCTCCCTATTTTAAGGTACTGACCTTTGCTCACAACTGCAACATCTCTTCTGCCATGTAAGGCAACATATTCATCACTTCCAGGGATTAGAGTCTGGACATCTTTGTGAGTTCATTGGTCTGCCTACCACATGCAATATGATTACTTTCTGTAAAATTTGCTATAATAGTCAATAGGTTTGGATACTACAGATCCATAGCACTCGTTAGCACTGATACATTGTATTGTTTGCTTTCAGCACCATTCTGGTGTTAATCAGGTGGGGCCATATAAAGAGCACATCTCATCACACAAACAACAAGGTAGGTCTGATAGTTGCCTCTGTGACAGATATTTTTTTAAGTCCTGTAAATATGAGAAAAATATTAAGTACATGGCATTTAAATGGTCCATGACTGTTGTGCCATTGTAGGAATAAACTTCCCTTCCTAAATATGGTATATTTGGGGTTTTAGATTTTTAGTTATCTAATGCTCTTTCTGCTAGATAAAATATCTGTACATAGTGGATTATTGATAATCATCTGCTGATAATCCCAAATGTTTAATCACAAGGGACCAGTACTAAAAGGAGCTAGTTGGCTCCTCAAGGAAAATGTGTGCAAACCCAACACTGGTGGAAATACATATTTTAGTCGTATCATGAAGAAATTGCAACCAGTTATTGGACTTCTTTAGGTAAGTGACTAAAGATGCTAAAAGAACTATTATGATCATACATAAGTTTATAGGTAATGTAATTAACTGTAAAGCATAAAAAGAGAAAAAAAAGATTATTTATGAAAATAAAGCACCAAAGTATATAGATTGTGTCACAAACTGTAGATATTTTACTTCCAATGTTTATTTCTCACATAGTGATTTCCTTGATCTGGAGTCCTTTGATGGAAGGCATCTCCTTCTAAAGACAACTTGTTTCTGGAAGAATCTAAAAAAACTTTCTAAGAATCTTCCTAAGAAACTTCTGCAGGCATGGTTTAAGAGAGTACAAAGAAAAGATTTCAGTACCTGTTCATATGTCCTTTACAGCATTTACTTCAACAAATGTAGATTTTAGAATAGGAAGTAATATCTCTAGATACATGGTTTGTTCTGTTACTAACTTGTAAACCACAGCTGAATCATAGGAGGAAATAACAGACACTGTAAGTTTCATGGTCTCTGTGAATTTTTCCAGGTTTAGTTTTTGAATTCCAGCTGTTCTTTCTACCTTCAATGAAAGTTATGTTTGATGTGGACAGTGGAATTTGATTAAGTGATAGACTGCCAAAGTCTTCAGTAAAAATTTCAGTAAAATGCTTTCCTCTGTATATTTGTTTGAATTCATCAGGCTGGAAAGAAAAGTTTTTCTCCATGCCAAGAAGCAAACGATAATCAAGACATATTCAAAATCCATTGTCAGCACTAGTTGTATGAAATACATTTGAATTTTTGCAAAGGACATTTAATACTTTCTTCAGGATCAACCTGATGATGGCTGAGACAAGCAATAAAGATATACTTAGCAATTTTAGCAAAATTTCTCACAATCTATTTATTTAATGCAATGGTTAATTTGTCTTCACTTTGCTAATAAAGCTGATCAACTCTGTCTAAAGTTTTATGTTAATTTACTTCAATAGAATTGGAGAGAGCAAAATCTTCTCTTGAGCTATAATATACAATTTATGGGCATATAGTTTATAATGCTCCTGACAATAAGAACATATTAAGAGAACAAAGGGTATTGACAAACTCCAGGTTTGTTGACAGCAGGTACTTTGATATCTCTGCCAGATGAAGGAATTGAAACCTAGAAGCAGAAACCTGTTATAGATGCTTATTGTACCAGTCTTTGTTCTTGAACATGTGTGTTTATTTTAAATGGAAAACTACACATTGATTGAAACCTCTTGTATTAATATATTCTATTTACACAAAAAACTTGAAATATGAGCTGATCTTTGATTCAAAAGTTTGGTAAATAAAAGGACCCACACAATAGCTTTCAGTTAAATACCATTCAAAATATACTAATAAATATAGCTATTTCTATTATCCTTCCTTTTATAGGGTGAAGGAGCAAATCTGGTGTCCTTTCCAAGAAATTCAAGTATTTTTTTGCGTAAGAGTCATGTTAACAGCTTCAATATTCTGAATTTGGAGCCCAATTTTAGGAAAAGTGGCATAAGGAATGTTTAAGGAAACAAGACAGAAGCATAAGTCACCATTTTCAAAGTAAAAAATATTTTTTATGTATAACATTTTCAAATTGAGCAATAATTAACCCCAATCACTATGAATTTTACTGTTAAAATGATTAAATAGAACTTGAATTTAAAGCCTTTGTTTTTTATTTTCAAATACAATTTTAGTATTTTTATCAGCATATTAAATAAAGCAATGTGTGTATCACAATAAATCAGACACCTTAATAAATTTTAACAATTTCTTTAAGAAACAGACCGTATTGCTCACCTCGGAGGCATATTTGCATCTCTCTTTAGTTACACCAAATATTGTCTCAATCATTTCTTTTGTCACTTTAACAAAAGTACCCAAATTCTTTTCCAAGAGAAACCAAAAACTTAATTTAAAATAGGTATAATGATAATGTCAGAAGGGAGCTATACAAGTGACAATGACAAGTTGAATCCTGGAATCAAATTACAAGTGAAGCATCATTTTTACAGATACAAAGAGAGGGACAAAAAGATCAAGTAATTTGCAGAGGATGGTATAGTTAATAAACTTAAGAGCCATGAGTGATACAGTTCCATCCAACTCAAAATATTTGGTTTCCACTGCAGTCACATAGTTTTTGAAAATAATGAAATAACTGTATATGTGCATAGATGGGGGGGAAAAAGGAGAAAAGGTAGATGACTAACAGATTTGAGAACTGAGAAAACAGCGATGCTAAGGAATGCTCAGCGGGCCATCGAGGAAAGGAAAGAAGGAAAGGAACAAGTGGGTAGCAGTGTAGATGTGGACAACGCATATGTTTTGGATCTGCTAACTTTGAGGTACCTACGAGACATCCAAATTGCTGTCAATTAGGTGGCCACATAGAGCACTGTGCAACTTGGAGGACAGGACTAAGCCATATTTTGGTAAAAGTGACATATAGTGCCAAGTGAATGAGCGATATCAAGTGAATGCACATTGAAAGAGGGCCCAAGACTCAGTTTTAGGGTCCTTTTAAAATTTGAAGTATAAGGGTGAGTATAAAAGGGTGAGGTGAGGTGGGATTGATTAAGAGAATGTGGTCACTAAGTAGTTCTGAGAGTTTTTTTCAAGTTTGCAGTCAGTGGTTGAATGCTGCCCAGAAAATACTGCAGTGAATACTCAGTGACGGACTAGATAGAACTTATATCCCAGAAACAGTAAAAAGAAATTAATCTATCAACAGTACATTTTAACAAAGTAGCTCAAAAGTTGTCTTCAAGAATTTCGGGGGAAGAAAAAATATAAAAGTCTTCTCTTCCTGTTGCCAGGCAGCTGTGTCTGAGAGGCCTCTCCCTGTGCATCCAGTGAAAGCTCAACCTGGGTGCGGGAGGATTCTTGACTCTGAATGAGAAAGAATTCTAATGCAGGTCAGAAGAGTGTAGGTAAGGAAGGAATTTATTAAAGCCAGAGTAGAAATGAATGGCAGCAGCCTTGCAGGCAGCTGAGAGCAGGAGAAGGCAGAGGTGCAGAGGGAGGAAGGGGAAGCTCGCTGCACAGGGTCACCCAGGGGATGGGTGCAGGCCCAAATCTGAGCTCGTAGCGGCCCCTCCCTACTTATCAGGGGTGAAATGGAGACTTGGAAATACAATGAAATAGCAAAAAGACAAAAAGCAGTACGTTGGGTAGTGAGAAAGCTTTATTTAAAGGTATACACTTAAAGAGAGAAAAAGTGCAGGTGTCCTCAGAGAGGAGGCAAGCTAAAAGGTTGGGGTTTCTTGTCTTTTAAGCATTTTTCAAAGGTCCAGGGAGTATAGACTTGTAAAGTGGTCTCAAAATGCTTATCTCCAGTGACAGACATTAAGTCTCATCTATCATCAGTCCTCCAGGTAATTCTGCAAAATTCACTTACCACAAGGTATTGGTCAGTTCCTCTTCAGGATAGCAGCTTCCTTCTAGGAACACATCAGTCAAGACTTCCTGCCCTGCCCCCAAAGTGGACTGAGTTATTGTCTGTTTGCTAAATATGTTAGGAATCTTCCTAACTTCCTCATTTTTAAAATGGAGTCTTAGCCTTAAGATGGAGTCCTTCCTGTTCTTACTATACTGTTTATATTTCAGCATTTTTCATCATAGGCAGGAAAAGTTAACTATGATGCTTGTCCCAGGTCCCTGCCCTATATCATTACCATATATTAAATTAATTTCAGATGAATCAAAGACTTACATATAGAAATTTAAAATTTTTAAAATAATGTAGGTATACATTCTCTCTATGGCATTTTCCAGATTGTTTTACATGTAGTAACACTTAATACTGGTATCAACCTTTTTGTGCTCAGTACAGCTATTACAATTTTCTTATTGTAACAGACTCCTCCTCATGCTTCTATGAAACTGAGGTGCAAAAAAGGATGAAATTTGCTCAATGCCACAGCAATTTAGTGTTGGATTTGGAATTTGAAAGCAGTAAATCTGAATCCAAAATATTTACTTTAACCATTGGAGTACACGACACACTGAATCACAGAGGATAAACTGCACGTATTAATAATGAAGGAAGGAGATCAATCTCATTAGTATCCAAAGAAAATACAGTGGAAGGTACATGAGACCATTCCACAAATATAATGGAAATAAAAATAAAGAAAAATGTGTTGTTAGCTAATTTGTGGTGAAATAATTCACTTTCCTATTATGCCATAAGAAAATAGTGGAATTAAAACAATTTTTTTGGAGAACTCTTTTGAATTAATAATTAGAAAATTTTAGTTTTTGACCAAATATTCTTGTTCCAGTTAAAGTTTATATATAAATGTGGCTCATTGTTTACTTTTAAAGGGAAAAGTGAAGTTAAGTTTGTGTACACTATGAATCATTCATTTTACAAAATTAAATATATGCTCAGACACATAGAATCAGTAAGGCAAAACTATACATAAGGTGTTCATAATTGTGATCAGTGTAGGATATTTAATTTTACATGTTTTTATTTTTTTCCTAGTTTTCTTCAGTAAACATGTATGCATTGGTCACTGAATAATTAAATTGCTTTAAAAGAAATGCTTAGCACTGTCTAAAACACTAAAACACTTGTGAACAATTGAAAATTTCTACAAAATGCAATGTTTGCAATGTGCTTTAGTTAAATATTTAATGACAATTGAAAATTCCAGTGACAACTTTTTTGAAATATATTTTCAATACAACCCATCTTACATAAATTAACTGTATTATAACTGTGTAGAGTTACAATTTATTTATTTATTTCTATGTTTTCTTTTCCATTAATATCCAAATTATTTTACAGTAGTATTACCTATTTTAATAATCAGAAAAAAATCAGTATTACCAAAAGTCAATATCTATGATAATGATAGAATAATGTTTTGATTCAGATGAATCAGAAGTAGTGCAGATAACAGCTCTAGAACTTTCTTTTCCTTTGCACATTGGGTCTGTGTTTAGCATTACTGCTTTTCCTTAGACCTTGAGAAATACACTGCTGTTGGGCAAAGAACTAGAGGAGCCAAAAACAATGACTTGTTCCTCTGTCTTTTTTACTTCTAATTGCCAATTCTCACTAGTAATTTAAATATTACACCATGGAAAGGATTTTGAAATCCACCAGGATTAGATAAGTCATTTTATTTAAGAGAGAAGCACTGTCTGTTGGAACTTAAGTCTATGGAAATGACATTATTGTAATACTAGGCTTGAGACTATCTTTCTGAATGATTTTAACTTTTGAAATAGTGTTTTGGTCTCTTAAGATAAACCACATTTTCTTCTTTGTGGTCCTTCAGCTGTATTTTTGTAGTGAAAAATACTTCTTTGAAATAGCCCACACTATCTGAAAGATGCCACGTGTAACACTGGCAGCCATTTGAGAATGGTAGAGAACCAATAAATCATTCAGAACTGTGGCTGTTTGCTGCAACTTAAAAAATTTACCCTCTCTTTCTTTACAAAGTGCATTTCAAAAATGCATTTTCCCTATTTACATTGATATATGAAACTGAATATTGGGATATGAAATGAAACATTGATTTGGCACTAATCCCTTAGAATTTAACTATACACTTACTGCAACATTCATTTACATGACAACAGGTTGTCAGAATCAAAGGCATGTTTTAGCTATGTGAATTTTATTTTTTGGAAGTATTTCAAAAACTTATGAAAATAACATATTTGTTAGTTGTTTAGGTAGATTTCTCAGGAAAGGAAAATGATAGAAAATGGATGTATATCTAGAAGTATAAGCTATTGCTAGGTGATCAGTCTTCCCATATTTAGCAAATATGCAAATTGCATGTACACTATGTTCCTTCATTATAGCAAAACATTTCAATGTATGTTTTTTTGTGTGTATTTACTGAAATCACTGTGATTTTAATATATGAAGAGTCTCTGAACAATATGTCTGGAACTGGGTAGAATAGTGGAGTAATTGCATGACCTTAGGAAGACCATTACTTTGGCCTTTGATAAGTGATAGTACTATAACAGTTGGGCCGTTCCATAGTCTAAAATATATTTTTATATTTGCTATCCTTTTTAGTTATTTCTGTGAAATTAATAACTCTGCTTATTACATTGGAAACAAAGATAATCTGTATTGACTTAATCATATTGATGCATTGTCAATAATTCATATTGATGTATGATATCTTTGTAGATTGAAAAATTAAATTGCAATGGAAGGGAATAGACACATATTAAAAACTGTCTATTTTGTGTAGTGGATCTGGCTAACTACAGGACTATTGCTTCACTGAAAGGAGGTAGAACTAGATTGTTCAAGTAAATAGAACTGGAGGTTACGTTTGTCATTAATCCCCTTCTCTCAAGCACTAACCAGTCTAACTCATCTTGATTCTTGTAACTAACACACTGTATATTTATTTTTGCTGTTTATCCAGCTAGAGCTTATGCTCAATTAGGGGTGGTTTTCTTGTTCATTCATACCTGTTCATTAGTACTCTTTTGTGTCTAGAAGAATTCCAGGTATACAGTAGCCATTTAAACATTATTTATTGAATAAATGGATCCTACTTTAAAGAGACTGAGTCCAACATTTCAGCCTGAGTAGAAGGAATATATGCCCAAACCTGGCCCTGTATACTTAGAGTTCTTATGATCTTCTTCTACCAAAATAATGGTTTAATGACAGAGAAAAGAGTTTTAACTTATTATATCAGTTCATTGTTTCACAGTTTTCTCATCACAAATATACTTTGCACTTGAAAAGTGATGTGAGTATTGGTGTTTATTAGTGTAGCATGTAGGCATGGGAGAGAGGGTAATGAAATCAGTACTCTGTATCTCTTTTCCTCTAATGTAGTTTACTATATTGATTTTGCACTCTCAATTCGCCAAGTAAAAATTTGCAATGGGCAATTTCCCATTTTCTGATTACAAGGAAGAGTATATAATATCCTACATTGAGACAAGAGTTGACTTCATTTTGATTTTACATTTAGAGTTTATAATCTAATTAAAGAAAATGCACATATATCTAGAGCTAATCATGGATAATAAACACATATAATTACCATTATGAGAGGATATTACAATAGCTGAAGTAAAAAAAGAAATGAAAAGGATTATCAGCATTATGTAAATTAATATTCTTTTTAAGAATCCCAGTTACAGTGCAAGTAT
This sequence comes from Manis pentadactyla, assembly GCF_030020395.1. Taxonomy (NCBI): domain Eukaryota; kingdom Metazoa; phylum Chordata; class Mammalia; order Pholidota; family Manidae; genus Manis; species Manis pentadactyla. The sequence continues at coordinate 124,865,329 of NC_080020.1, forward strand.
TAAAATAATTCAACACATTCAGAGCTCATATATTTTATAATCATTTTAAAAAGTATTCAAAAGTATTTCTGTGTGCAAAACATTTTCATAATAATCTTGTTTAAGGTATAAAATTACATTGCAGAACACAATTATTTTTCTTTTTAGAACACATGTAATAAAATGTAATTATCTCTGTTTTTGCATAAACATGAGTTTTAGTGGTGTTATTTGATCATGCATAATAAGAGTACTTTCTTGAGGTAAAAGTAGTACAGTAATTCTTTCTTACTTAACTCAGAAAGGAAGCTTAGTCACACTGAAGGCAGAAGAGATCTGAAATGAAGATCATTTGGTGGGTATAGTGAATTATCTCAGTCACCCAGAGTTATACAGAGTATTTTTGAAATTCTTATTTATTATCAGTGCATATGTACAGCTGAGAATTCAAGAGTGGACTGTGCAAAATTATCTGCAAACTCCTTTCTCATTCACTGCATGAAGGTGGTATTATTTGTAAAATTGGTGAGTTTTCTAAAATGAAAGTGTGGGCCTATGTTTCCCACTCATTCCCTTCCTTTATCTTCTTGTAGAGGGCAGTTGCTGCTGTCTTCACACTACACAATGGACAATGGACACAGAAGCTGTTCTAACAGTTTTTTGTGTATAAATGAACAGTTTCTGGAAAACTGCATCATGATAGCAGCAAAAATAAAGAGCAGTTCTTGGTGTGGTCTTGTATCTTCCTAGGCAAGTATGTATCAGGTGACAAACAGGACCAACCTTAGACAATTTTTCAAACAACAGTAATAGAGCTGGCATTTTTATTTTTATTTGTTTAATCACTGCCTCTATAATTCTACCTTAACACTGAATGGGACAATAAATTTTGTGTATTATCAAATACAAACATAATAAATTCACTATATATCAAATGCATTATCATATGCCTATCTTCTTAAAATAGCATTGTCTTATTTAACCTTTTAAACTTATATTCATTTATTGATTTACTTTATGCTGATATCATTCATACTATCACACTGAATATCTTGAAGACATAGCTTAATAAAAATATAAATTCCTGTTCCTAATCTTAGAGACTCGGAGAGTAAATTTCTCCAAATGGGATGTTGATAGTAATTTTATATTTTTCATCTTATACATTTGGTCACTAGTAGTAGAGTTAGTTACATATTGCATATTTTGATGCACAAAATGCCTACTAACAAATTGTGTCTTATTTCTTCACTGAAATTTTTAATCTTGATATTTTTCCCTGTTAATATTCCATGGATATATAGCATTGCTTGAGGATTTAATTTAAAGTCATTAAAACATAAGTCTTCAGAGATAGCTGCTGACCTTTCAGTGTTCTTCTCTCATTTTTAGTAAAATATGCCAGTGTTGGCTGAGCACAACGCTACCGGTTCCATCCTTCCTTATATGGAGGTGCAATTGTGTTGATACAATTTGTGTGTAACTTCTGAAATGGCCCATCAAATGCAGTTGACTCAGAAGGGAGAGAGAGGCCTTTTTGCATTTCTATTCTTTTCACTGCTGGCCTGGAATGCAGAAACACACTGGAAACATGAGGTTGCCTTTAAGATGAAAGTCATGTCCTGAAGTTAATGACAAGAGAAATCAGGAGCCCTAGCATTCCTGAGGACATCATAAAGTTTACATAGTAACAACAGACTGCTAATTGCAAACTTCCTGTATCTAAAAGAGAAAAAGAAAATCTCCATTTTTTTAAGCTTCTGTATTTGAATATCCAAATGATATTTCTAGTAGATAGGCATCCCGAGCACATATGAAATACATCTTAGAAATTTATTCATCAATTTAATAATCATAATTTATTGGACTGGTACTCTATGAGATTAATCCAATGTAATAGGCAATCTATCCATGGAAACCGGTATAAACTTCACATCATTGTGAGATACTGGATATACCTGACATCTCTGAATCCTTTTTGGCAGGACTACTCTTTCCATGGGCTCAGAAACCTTTCTAAGAATTTTGTGTGTATAAATGAATAATGTCTATTAAACTGCAGCATGATGGCAGCAAACTTTATTTTTATTATAAGTATCTGAAATATTTGGTGAAGACATTTCACAAATACACATCACTTTAATTGCAACTTTTGTTAGCTCCAGCATTTTTTGTTAATTTCATTAGCAAAGCAACACACAATTCAAATAGCAATACATTGCTTTTGCAGGAGGACTTTGGGAAAGGAAAGCCTATTTATTGTATTCATTGCTGCTTAGACATCTGTAACTCTGAGGCAGAAATATGCTTCCAGCCCAGGACAAATAAACTTTTGAAGCTGAAACCAGTAAAAAGGAGAAATAAAGTGAGAGAAACCCATTTATTGCCTACCAGCAGTCATTGATTCCTGCTCACCATTTCTTTCATGATGCAGCTACAAACAAGATCCCACCAAACCATTCCAGTCCAGGTGCCCTCTCACTCTCCACCCCCTTGTAATCACCTATTGAAATGGAGATGGTTAAGTCTCTCCACCCCTTGGTAACACCTATTGATATGAAGATGTACTAAGGTCAGGCCAGAGATCCTAGAAATACTGCAATTTTACCAACAGCCTACCCTTCCAGAAATCTCACCTCATAATCTTACATGTGATTGTGATACTCACTCCCCATCTTTTGTAATGGACCCTGTGTGAGAAAACTGGAGCATTCTAACTAAACTAATAGCATACAGAAACAACAGCAATAAAAGCATGATAATCCTCAAATTGGAAGATTTTGCTAAATTCAAAGTCCTATGCAGTTTAAGTCCATAGCTTGCCCATTCCACAAGCAGTCAGTAGCTGAACAGATAGGGAGTTCAGAGCAGTCATCATGCATCAGTTGTAGCCAGGGGGCTGGCCTAGGCTACAGGGTCTGTAGAAGAAAATAACCTTAAGGGCAATAAGATACATGTTTTAATGACACCAGCATAGGCAAATCTTGTCCATTGGGTAGGTTTCATGTATTCCTATGATAGGACAGTGGCAGACTCATCCTAGTCTAGTATACCAGACCTTCTTTCCCCTCCCTGTGGGAGTCACTGATGGGTCAATATATAGTGCTACAGGAGGTGCATGCACAGCCATAAAGATAAAACAAAACTTCCCTGGAAGATACTCTTACCTTCCGGCTGTTTTGGGTACACTTTGCTCTTACTTCAGGAACACACAGGAGGCCCTCTTCCAGGCCTTTTCCTTAAGGTGCCACAAGGGCCAGCCATCACTGGTCCGTGTGTCAAAATGTTGATGTAGAGAATGTAAACCTATCATGTGGAACAATTTATACAGCTGAGTTACACTTTAGTAGACCTAATCAAAGGGAAACTATCAGGACAAATTTATGAGTCATATGCAGAGAAAAAATATTTCAAGATGCTTGTTAGAAACATCCAAGCTGGTAGAGGTCCTGAAAATTATGATAAAATACTTCATAATTGGGAGCTGCAATGAAGCTTATGTGCAGATTTAAAGACAGTCATTGATACTGAATTTACCTGATGATGTGTGCACAATAATATTGTGCTATATTTTTCATGACAGAGGCTTCTAAGGCATGTTCCCTTCTGGAGCATAACAAAAGAAGTAAGAAAGAGATCTCCTAAGTTGTAAGAGAGAAAAGACTGGTAATCAGAGTGGTGTTGATGGTAGTAGATGGTTAGCACCACCAACAGTGTATTTGCACATTACATTTGCAACTTTCCTTTGCTAATGTCACAGTTTTGTGGATGATTCTTTTTTATCCACACAGTTTGAGTGAGGAGGAACAATATAAAAGGATGGACTAGAAGGGAATCATTGTGAAGACCACAGTGGTTGGACAGGCTGATTGCAATCCTGAGCTTGACCACATCACAAATGTCTGCTCAAGTTTCAAGTAAGGAGAGAATGAGACCTCAGACTATGTTAAGGTTGCTTTTACGCTGATTTTCAGTCAGATCAGCATTTAAGCAGCACGAAGGACATATACAAAATAAATCACAGACCTGAAAGGATTCAGCAACCTTTCCCGCTCAAGGGCTTATCCAACTCTCAGTTGTCTCACTGTCCATGTGGATTAAAAGAAGCCACTAGTTCTTAGGAGCCTAGATCCCCAGGTCTGTGGCCTTCTAATACTTTTGAAAGAGACCTGGAGGTAGAAAGCAGGTTTGTATCAACATCCAACGTTCTGCCCTCTGGCTTTAGGAGAAAGTTTATGTTGTAACACATCTAAAGTTTGCCAAGTTGTGTGTCTTATGACCTCTTCGGGTTTATGTAAGGCTTTAATACTGCTCTGCTGGCCCTAACTTACACAGGACACAGGTTGTATATATAATCATCAGAATTTAGCAGAAAGTTTGCTACATGTTAAGGTGGAGCAAAGTTGGGGGTTGAGTCATTGGAGACAAATTACATGCACCATCACATCCTTTGTTATCCTGATTCCTACACGGACCCTCTGTGATAACAATTTAATCTTAACTCTGCTTGTAATTAAGCATGTGTATTTATGGTTAAGTTTGAAAATACAAATATTCACTATATTTTAAAGAATACAAGTGGTTAAAAAATAATATCTGTCCTTTATCCAGTGAGGGTTATATAAAACTATGACATATATATTTGTCTCCTTCTACACTGGCATTGCTTTGCATATCTTTAATATCTGTATTGTTTTAATCTGCCTTCACATCAAAAAGAGACCATTTTAATAAATATAGCAAAGACTTTTTTTTCAATAAGTATCTCTTATTGAATTTGTTATATCTATTGCATGAATATAAAATATGAATTTTGTCCTCCAGTTCATCATCACAACTCCAGTATACAGTCTATTTACCTGCATGTAACACAAAAAAAGACTCAGTAATTGGAGGTTACTGAAGATACTTTGGAATCTGGGGTGTTAGGGATGTAGAATATGGGGTGTAGAAATGTTAGGGTGTAGAATATGGGGTGTTAGGGCCCAGGGTGTCTCAGATCCTGTCTTAAGCTTTATAAAGTAGTAAATGACATTTATGCACCTGGATCTTGCTCTATTGACTGCTTATTATTTGTATTTTCTGTAGTTAAATGTAGAGCTAATGGTTTTGAGAAACTGGGGGAACAAACTATTTGCATTTTTGTCAAGAGTGAATTTGGCTAATATACAATCATATCAAAGGTTAAAAAAATAAATACATAGAGATATAGATATAGATGATAGATAGATACAGATTGATAAATAGATATAGATAGATAGATAGACAGATATAGATGACAGATGATAGATAGATAGACATAGATACATAATAGACTAATAAACCAACCAACCTAGGTCAAGTTGTAGTCTCCTGAAAGAAAGTCGTTGCCAAAAAGTGTTAAAGCCTATGGCATGGTATGTATCATAATACTCCTTCCTTTCTTTTCTCTAGTTATGAACCCTCTAATTATCTCCTTATTTGATGACTTAAAATTCATTCAGCAAATTGTTATGCCATTATTAACATCAGAAACTGTAAATCCATTGTCTAAAATGATCCAAAATATCACTTTCAAATTGATTTATATACTTAATTTACTTTATAAAAGATGGAATTTGTTTTTGAGAATAACCAAAAAATCAATTCATTCTTCTGTATATTCATTTTGTGTCATCTGTAGTTTAAACTTTTCATCTAATAACAGATTGCATGCAGGAGTCTATATCTAATAACTGGCAGATATGCTTTAGAAATGACAAAAATAAACTGTGGAGATTCATATTGGTGGATTTATTATTGGGATCAACTGCTTTATTAAGTAAAAGTTTTGCTTAAAATCCTTAGCCTTGCATAATTTGATAGGAGTTCCAAAATAACAGAGAATTTATAAAAGATTCTTACTTTAAACCTGGCATATTCCTTGTAATATATAATATAATTGCATTGAACATGACTGTTTGTAAAACTATAAATATGATCAGAAGAGACTCAAACTAAATTAAGTTTTAACAGCCATCAATTTATTCCATGATGACACTGACATGAAAAATGACTTACTGAGAATTGTAAATCTTATGGTCTTAACTATTGCTAGGGATAGTCTAGAAGTTTTCCTCTCAGAATATGTACAGTAAGACAGTCATTTTATTAGAAATACTATTCAGAATATTATTTTTCCTATGAATGTGTAAATGTAAAACTCTTAAGGTGTTTCCAACATGATCTTCCATCTCTAAATTTAATTTATTTCTGAACAAATGTCATTACTTTAAATTTATAAGTATTCAGTTAAATTTTATCTAATTCTTTTGTCTCTAGATAGTCAAGAGTTAAACAATGGTATTCAAGGCCAACATGCTATACTCTCTCTGTTACCACTGCCAAACAATGTGACCTAACATAGGTGTGAGATTCCCATAAGAGGTGCACTTTTTCATAATTCATATTCTAATACAGAGTACCATAATTCAAATTCTCATACATAATTTACACAAGGATGATTTATGTACTAGAAGATGTATTTCTAATGCATTCCTGAAATCACTGAGAACAGAAGAGGCATAACAAAAATAACACAAAACATGTAATAAACTTTTAAGTTCAAATGCACTTCTTCTTAAATTTGAATATTATGTAAATGCAAATATTAGGAATACCTTGATGCCCATTTAGTTATGCTGTCCGATTGTATCATTTGTTTGATGAAGATAGTAAAGAGAATTTTTCAGGTATAAAATAGTACTGGAGTATTAAAATAGCAGTGGTATCCAGGTTAATGTTATATCCTAAAGAAAATAAACTTGGCATCTGTTATTCCTGTGTTACCTACTGAATATTAAAATCCCTGTTTTTAACCTCTTGAGAAGCCAAATAGATATCAATATTTTAAAATTAAGGGACATTTGCTTCTCTCATATTCTCCCTTTCCACTCAAAGGTCCATTGAAAATATGAAACAATCACAATATACCTAGCCATATAGATATATATGATAGAATAACTATGCACATAAAGATATTTCTATACAATTTTTATAGAATAGTAACATGCACAAAGAAGTTACAATATAATTAAAACATATATTACAGTTCTCTTGTTTATTATCATTCTATAAATCTAAAAAATATTTTTACTTTACTATATTTCATATTAAAACTATTTTAAACTGTTACCAGAAGTGAGAGAGATTGATTACATCAGTGTCACTCAAAAATATGAATTTTTCCTATGATTTTTTTTAATCCCCTCCCACTGTGACTATGTACTCCATCATATGACTTGCTTTGGCCAACAAAGAGATAGAGAATGTGATACAAGGACAGGTTTTTAAAAAATTGCTTGCCAGTTTTTGCTCCCCCGTTTCTTTACTGGAGATTGCTTTAGAACATGACCCTGAAGAGATATCAGAGCTTCATACATGCGAAAAATATGTAGAGGATAATCTTGTAGTCCCAGGTGAAATCATCCAAGACCAGCTAACAAGCTAGTTGACAAACAAATGAAATCTCAGTTGAATTCAACAGAGCCTCACCTTTGGCCCTAAATGATTACATAGGCATGGATCAGTCTAGTCAAGCACACACACATAATACAATGTTAGACAAGTCAAAGATTCATGAGCAGTAATAATTGTATTATTCAATAAATTTTGAGATAGTGTGTTATGCAGTTATTAGATAACTGACTTAAAATGGGGAAATTGGCCATCTGGGGTTTGCTTTGAAATTTTTAGTTTTCTTGAAATAGTTCTCATTTATTCAGTATTAAATAAAATAAATTATCAATTTAATAATGAGCATTTTTGTATGTAGATATGCAGTTATATAATTAGAAAAATCTATTGCATCTTATGATATAGAATACATGTTAGAATGCATAAGTAAAAAGCACATTAAATATCATTTACTCCAAACTACTGATCTTAGAAATGAGAAATAAAAGACTTAAGAATATGAAGTGACCAGTATAGAACACATAAATAAATGGTGACAATGACAAATTTTAGAATCCAAACACCTGACTCCAATTTGAAATGATATTTGTTAAAAATGTGTATGTACACAAGGCAAACATTTTCCATATGTTTCAAAAATTATTTTGTCAATTTGATTAATAAGCCATAAAATCATTAAAATGATATTGGATTTGGTTATGCACTCCTATGTTTATGACCGCATTGTTTATAATAGCCAAGATATGGAAGCAACCAAACTATCCATCAACAGATGACTAGATAAAGAAGATATGAGATTTGGGAGGAAAAAGATGGTAGAGTAGGAAGGCAAGGTGGAAACCTCCTCCCACATACACACCAAGGAAGCAACTACAGCTAACTCCGTAAACAACCTGAAGATTCAGAACAGGCCATCTACATCTGGTGAAGAAAACAACTACACAGATGAGGATAAAGTGACAGAGCCATGATTAACCTGGATCCAAGTTCTTCCTCCATCCCAGACCACAAGCAGGAGGGAAAGAAATGGAGCAGGGAGGGGAGAAACATCCAAAATCCTGCACATTTCGCCCTGGAGATATGATCTGGGAACCAAAGTCCACATTGCACTGGGCTCTAGTGATTAACGGGACTTGACACCAGGAGAAGTTGGAGCACTCTGGGGGCCTGAGACTCCTATTTCTAGTAAAGAATAGGAAATCTCCATTGGTGCTACTAATACCCAATACAGAGGTGACAGTGTAAAAGCTTTACCAACAATGGGAAGGATTCCAAAGGCTTAGAGGTCAGAGGTATTGTCTCTGGAGGATAAAGGGAAGTTGGACAATACTTCTCAGCCCTCCTTCAACCCAACTTGTCAGGCTATGGCAGAAACCAGCTCTAAATGCTCCATTGCTCATGCTGGTGGCTCAGCTCCTGGTGATACCTTACACACCTGCCCACTTACCCAGCCAGTTCAGCCCAGCAGCAGACCTTGATGCCTGGCAGGTGGAAAAAGGCTTTCCCAGCTTTTCCAGTTCTCGCTCACGCCAACTACAAAGGTGCCCGCAGGAGTCAGCTCCCAAAGCTCCTTCTCCCTTGCTGGCAGCCCAGCACATTTCATGCTTCCATAAGCACCCACAGGCTCAACTCTGCCCAATTGCTGCTCAACAGGCAGAGGACTTTGCCCACAAAAATCCCCATGGAAACACCACTGCACAACTTACAAAGAGCTGCCTGAGGGAAGCTGTCAGCCACAGCAGACAGAGATCAACCATTGCCAACAGACAGGCAGAAAGGCAGACATACCCACAGCCCACCAACAGTAACTGCAGCAGTACCACAAAGGGGAGCAGACACTGGTGAGCAAAGAGTCTTGAACATCTAGGCACAAAAATTACTTTCTTCATAAAGCCATACTGTCTAGACAAGGAGGCATAGTGGATCTATCTAATACAAAGGAAAAAACACAGAAACCCAGACAACATAAGGAGGCAGAGGAATATGTTCCAAACAAAAGAACAGGATAAGACACCAAAAAGTGGGCTACATGAAACAGAGTTAAACAATCTTCTTAAAAATGACTTCAAAGTAACAGTCATAAATATTCTCACTGATCTATGGAGAAAAATTGATCTCAGTGAGAACTTCAACAAAGAGATAGAATAACAGAAAAAGAGGAACTCAGAGCTGAGGACTTCAGTAACTGAAATGAAATATACAATGGAGGGAATGAATAATAAATTGCTGCTAGGACATAATTAATGAGATGGAATTTGGAGAATAGAAAAACAAGGAAGCTGAGGAAGAGAGAGAAAAAAGAATCTCTAGGAATGACAGGATGCTCAGAAAATTGGGTGACAACTCCAAATGAAACAATATTGCCATAATATAGGTCCCAGAAAGAGAAGAGAGAGACAAAGGAGTAGAAAGAGTCTTTGAAGACATAACTGATGAAAATTTCCCCAATCTGAAGAATGAAATAAACACCCAGATCCTGGAAGTGCAGAGAGCCTCTAATGAAAGAAACATCAGGAAGACAACACCAAGACATATAATAATTAAAACGACAAAGAAGAGGGTATTGAAAACAGCCAGAGAGAAGGAAAAGATTACTTATAAAGGAAACCCCATCAGGTTATCAGCAGATTTCTCAGCAAAAACTTTAAAGGCCAGAAGGGCAAGACATGAAATATTTAATGAATTGAAACAGAACAACCTTCAACCAAGAATATTCTACCCAGCAAGAATTGAAGAAGAGATTAAAAGTTTCCCAGGTCAGTGATAGTTAAAATAATTTACCATGACTAAACCAGACTTCCAGGATACGATAAAGAGATTTTTACAAATGAAAATGTTCTTAAGCCTAAATATTTTTTATCAGTGAAAAAAAACCCCATAGTAAAGGTAGTAGACCGATTACTTACTAAAAACATATAAATTTTTTTCTGAGCATTAAAATCAACTATACACAAAATCAATCAAGGGATACACAAAAAAATGCTTATTATGACATCTATTACATAAAGTGTGGAGGAGGAAGAAGAATAACAAAGAAATACTCTTAGATTGTGTTTGAAAATTAATGAACATTAAGTTAATATTGACTGTTATATACTTAGAAAACGATCTGTGTACATTATGGAAACCACAAGCTGAAAGCCTATAATAGATACACGAAAAATATTTTTAAAAAGGAATTCCAATCACAACACTGAAAACCATAAAATAACAAGTGTAGTGTATCAGAGAGGAGAAAGGGACAGAGAGGAATTAGAAAAACAACCAAATAACAACTAATAAAATGGCGATAAGTACACAATTATCAATAACACCTTAAACATAAATGAACTGAATCCACAAATGAAAAGATATAGGACCCATCTATATCCTCCTGCAAGAGACTCCTTTTAAGCCTATAGGCATATACAGACTGATAGTGAAAGGGCGGAAAAAAGATATTTCAGTAAGAGGGATAAAAGAGTAGGATTAGCAGAACTTATATCAAACAAAATAGGCTTCAAAACAAAGAAAGTAACAGGAGATAAAGAAGGACATTACATAATGATAAATGAATCAGTCCAAGGTCATACAATAATTATAAATACATATGCATGCAACATAAGAGCACCTAAATACATAAAACAAATATTAACAGAACTAAAGAGAGAAATAGACTCCAACTCAATCATATTAGGAGACTTTAACACACCATTTACATCCATAGACAGATCAACCAGGCAGAAAATAAATAAAAAACAGAAGCACTGAACAATACATCAGATCTGATGAACATACAGATATATACAGAGCATTCCACCCAAAAGCAGCAGGATATACATTTTTCTCAAGTCTACATGGAATGTTCTACAGAATAGTTCAGATATTAAGACACAGAAAAAGTCCCATTAAATTACTAAAAACTGAAATTTTATCATGCAACTTTTCAGATAACAACGGTATGAAACTAGAAATAAGTTACAGGAAGAAAAAACTATATAGGTTAAACAACATGCTTCTAAATATTTAATGTATAAATGAACAAATCAAGGAAGAGATCTAGAAGTACATGGAGACAAATGAAAACAAAAATATACTACTTCAGTATATGTTGACCCCACAGAAGTGATTCTAAGAGGTAAGTACATGTCAATACAGGCTTACCTCAGGAAATAATAATCCAAAATTAACAGCCTAATTCATGTAAAGAAACTAGAAAAAAAAGAACACATGAAACCCAGAGTTAGTAGGAGGAGGAACATAATAAAGATAAGATAAAAAATAAATAAATAATAATTAAAAAATAAAAAAAAAGCAATGAAACTAAGAGCTGGTTCTTTGAGAAGACAAAAAAAAATAGATCGACTCTTAGCCAGACTTATCAAGAAAAAAAGAGAACAAAAATAAAATAAGAAACAAAAAAAAAGGAGAACTTGCAACTGACACTACAGAAACACAAAGAATTATTAGGGAATTCTATGAAAAATTAAATCAGTAAACGGGATATCTTAGAAGAAATGGACAAACTCCTAGAAAAGTACAATCTCCCAAGAATGACCCAGGAAGATGAAGAAATTCTGAACAGACCAATGAACAGTAATGACAAAAGTCAATTACTAGATGGTTTCAACTGAAGATTTAAAGAAGAGTCACTATCTATCCCTCTTAATTATTCCAAATAAAGTAGGAAAGGAGGAAATACTTCCAAATTTACTCTATGAGGCCAGCATCACTTTAATACTAAAACCAAAGAAAGACACTACAAAAAGAAAAATTAAAGATCCATGTCCCTCATGGACACGGATGCAAAAATCCTCCATGAAATATTAGCAAAATGCACTAAAAAAATACATCAAAGTGATCATCCATCACAATGAAATAGGATTTATTCCAGAGATGCAAGAATAGTACAATATTTCTGAATCAATAAACATCATAAACCATGTTAACAAAAAGAAGGATAAAAACCACATGATCTCCATGGATGCTGACAAAACATTTGACAAAAAGCAACAGGCACTCATGACAAAAACTCTCAGCAAAATGGGCAGAGAGGGAACATGCCTCAACATAATAAAGGCCAAATACAGTAAGCTTACAGTTAACATACTCAGTGGTGAAAAGCTCAAAGCTTTTCCTCTAAGATCAAGAACAAGACAAGAATGTCCACTCTCACTACTTTTATTCAGCATAATTTGGAAGTCCTAGCCACAGCGATGAGACAAGATAAAGAGATTAAAGGCATCCAAATTTGTAAGGAAGAAGTTAAACTGTCACTATTTGCAGGTGACATGATACTCTATATAGAAAACCCTGAAGACTACACCAAAAAGCTATTAGAACTGGTAACTGGATTCAGCAAAGTTGCAGTATACAAAATTAATACATGGAAATTTGTAGCATTCCTATATAGTAACAGTAAACTAGCAGAATGAAAATCAGGAAAACAATTTCATTTACAATTGCATTGAAATAAAATACCTAGGAATAACGCTAACCAAAGAAGTGAAAGACCAGTACTCTGAAAACTGTAAGACATTCATGAGAGAAATTAAAGAAGATACAAATAAATGAAAGTTTATATCATGCATGTGGATAGGAAAAATTAATATTGTCAAAATGGCCATCCTGTCCAAAGCAATTTATGATTTAATGCAATCTCTATCAAAATACCAGCAATATTTTTTGATGAAATAGAATAAATAATCCTAAAATTCATATGCAACCACAAAGACCCTGAATAGCTTAGCAATCTCAGAAAAGAAGAATAAAGCTGAGGGTATTACCCTCCCTGACTTCAAGCTATGCTACAAAGCTATAGTAATCAAAACAGCATGGTATTGACACAAGAACTGACCAATAGGTCAATGGAACAGAACAGAGAGTCCAGACATAAATCCACACATGTATGGTCAATTAATACATGATAAAAGAGCCATGAATATATAATGGAGAAAAGATAATCTCCTCAATAACTGATGTTGGGAAAACTGACAACTTCATATAAAGAATGAAACTGGATTACTGCCTAACTCCATACACAAAAGTAAACTCGAAATGGATTAAAGAACTAAATATAAGACATGAAACATAAACTCTTAGAATAAAAAAGTGACAACAATCTCTTGAACATAAACATGAAAATTTTTTTTCTGGGCATGTCTCCCTGGACCAGGGAAACAAAATAAAACATAAACAAATGAGACTACATCAAACAAAAAGTTTCTGTATAAAAAAGGACACTATTAATGGAAGAAAAAGAAAAAATACACTATGGGAGAATATATTCATAAATGATGTATTCAATAAAGGTTTACCATACAAAATATATATATAAAAAGGCCATATGACTCAGAACCAAAACCACAACCCAATTAAAATATGGGCAGAGGACCTGAGCAGATATTTTTCCAAAGAAGAAATACAAATGGCCAACAGCCACATGAAAAGATGTTCATCACTAATCATCAGGGAAATGCAAATAAAAACCACAATGAAATATCACCTCACACCAGTCAGACCAGTCACTGTCTAAAAGGCAAGAACTAACATGTCTTGGAGAGCACATGGAGAAAAGGGACCGCTGCTACCCTGTTGGTGGCAATGTTAACTAGAGCAGCCATTGTGGAAAGCAGTATGGAGGTTCCTCAAAAAACTAAAACTAAAAATATCATTATGATCCAGTAACTCCACTTTTAGGAAATTCCTGTAAGAAAACAAAATCCCTAATTCAAAAAGATATATGCACACCTATGTTTATTGCCATATCATTTACAATAACCAAGATATGGAAGCAACCAAAGTGTCCATCAATAGATGAATAAAGAACATGTGGTACATATATACAATGGGATATTATAAAACAGAAAAAATCCTGCCATTTGTGACAACATGGATATATCTAGAGGGTATTATGCTACATGAAATTTACCAGAAGGAGAAAGATAGGTACCATATAATTTCACTTACATGTGGACTCTAAAAACTAGACAAAAGAAAATGAACAAAGCATCAGTACACTCATACACTGAGAAGTGACTGGTAGTTATGATGGGGGAGGGGTTAGATTGGATAAGTGGCATGGTTGAGGGGGATAAAGGGATACAGAAGTTCTCAATCATAATATAAGTTGGCCATAAGGATGGTAGTACAGCATGGAGAAACTAGTTAGTGATTGCATGACATAATTCTATGTTAACAGATAATAACTGTACTAGTTGGGGTGAGGATAGTATGTTAACTGTTGAACCACTGTGTTTTATAGTTGAAATCAATTTAATATTGTATATCAACTATACTGCTATAAATAAAAAATCTGAAGAAAAGTAGAGTTGGTGCATACATACAATAGAATATTATTCAGCCCTAAAATAGAAAAACCTTTTGCCATTCACAGACACATGGATGGAACTAGAAGTTATAATGCTAAGTGAAATCAGCCAGGCAGAGAAGGACAAATACTATGTGATTTCACTTACATGTGGAATCTACAAACAACAAAACTAAACTAAACAAAACAAAATGACCAAAATAGCAGTAGATTCATAGACACTGAAAAGTGACTGGTGGTTACCATGGGGGAGGGGTTGGAGTTGGTGGATGAAATACATGAAGGGGATAAAAAGGAACGGAATCTTAATTGTATTATAAATTAATCACAGGGATGAAATTTCAGTTAGATAGCATAGTCAGTAATTCCACATCTTTCTGTTGACAGACAGTAACTACACTATTTGGAGTAAGCACTTAATAATGTAGATAACTTTAAGAAAAAATTGTTCTGAAAGGGCTTTCAAAATGATCCCACCTAATGTTTAAATTTGCTCTTCAACATGCTCATTTGCCTTTTCTGACTTCTTATGGTATAATTAATCATAAAATTAGGTTAAAGCATAATTTCTAATGTAATTAATATTCTATCACCACAAATAAAACTTTTATATATTAATACTCCAGATTATGACTTTATCTCAGAGTTTAGAAAATAAGAGTGATGTTTAGGTTTGAACAGCTCATTTGACAGTTAATCACTCAATGTTGCAATTTCTTCTTAACCATAGTATTCCCAGATACAAAATTTCAATTAAATTAAATTGAATTCCATACCTGTGTTTGGTATTCATGAAACTTTGTTTAGAGAAAGGACAATTTTTAGTTACCCATGTAGGGAAAATGCAGAATTACACCACTAGAACATTAAATGAAAAGACTACCATGTAATACCAACCTAGGAATATATTCTCATCTTTGCATTACTGTTATTTGGACCTGCTGATGGGGCAATGGTCTTGCATTCAATACATGTATCAGTATCTCTGACCTTCAGCTAATAGATATCAGTAGCACAACCTCCCCTCCCCACAGTAGTAGCAACTAAAAATATTTCCAAACTTTGAAAAAATGTCCTTTGGTGTGCAAAATCCATCCCAATTGATACTGCCTTAAGGTAGAAATACAAAAAAACTTTCAAATCAATAATCACATTTGTATGCATATATTAAGGACTGATATTAAGACAAGATGGAATAGATCCTGTAAGAAAGCAGCAATCATATTTAAATTTGGGGGTCCTTCTACTGCTGCTAGGAATTTTATCATTCTTTAATGATGTAATGACTTTAACATCTAAACATTAGCATACTAATTTTTCTTAGATCTTTCCATTAGTATAACTTAAGAATTCTTTAAACTTGGTATACATAAGGGCTAACCGTGTAACAGATACCTATAACTGCTTCTTTATCTATACACCTATATCTAAACTAAAGTATATACAGAATATATATAGAGAGAGTAGAGCATATACAGAATATATAGATAGAGAGAGAGAGAGTATTTACAAAATCCTGTATGTACTCTGTTTTATGGGAAAAGTAGCTAGAAAGTTTTGCTGGGGTACTTTGAATTGTAAGTCTTTTACTTTTGTTCATAAGCTCTAACCCAGTGGTTCAGAAAAGGAGGAATTGTACCTCCCATCTCCATTTCCCTATCAGGGGACATTGTCAGTGTCCACAGACATTTCAGGTTATCACAACTGGGAAGGACAGGGTGTACTTAAGGTTTAGAACCCAGGGATAATGCTATACTCCCAGCAATGCACATGATAGTCTCCCACAACAAGTTTGAGAAACCTGCTCTAACCCTAATACAATATCTTTAAATGCAGTTATGAAGGAGAACCTTGAATTTCAAAAGGAGGTAAAAAAAAAATCAATAGAGAAGAAGCATCCATATTTTTATAATAGATATAAATTGAAGTTAAAATAAAAAGAAACAACATTAATCCACACTTTAGAACAATACTGGAGGCTACTATCAGGAGTTGTAGGCAAATCTGAGATATCTTTAAGTGGCCTAGAGAAATTGTGAATATTGTACAACTAAATAATCCTAAATTTAGGGAGGAGTCTATGAAATGTCTTCTCCATCCCGTATGATAAGTCACAAAATATGGGTTGTTCAGAGCATTTTCCATTATAAGCTTTCACACCAGTGCTTAGAGTCCCTAGGACCTCTATAGGACTTTGGAGCTGAGAGGTAAAGTATAGAGATAGTGAGCTCAAGAGATAGAGCACAACAGTGTAGAGTTTTATAAAAGTTCATCTGGTCTTGAACATACGAGTGGAAGTCCAGGTACAAAATAATCTCTGAATATATTATTGATATTATCTGTAGGAATGTGAAACAAAAATGTGTGTTATATATTAGCAAAATTATTAAAAAGAAAATAAAGTGTTTCTAAAAAGTGAAAAAAACACACGATATTAAATGGCTTACAATAAAAATTACATCTCACTCCTGTTTCTTCATGGAAAATCAAGTGGTCATCTGAAGACAGAGTGAAGGATGGGATGGGTTACAGCAAAGCACAAGAAAACTTTTGACGGTGATGGAATTGTTTGTTTTCTTGATTGTGATTAGTTTTTCATAGATGTATACATATGTCAAAATCGGTCACATTGTCCTCTTTAAGCATGTTTAGCTGACTATTATTATACCTTAATAAAATTGAAAAAAAATTACAAGAAAATAATGCATTGTACTCATTACCTGTCAATTCCTTTCACTTTTATTGGCTTCAAAGATATCACAAAGTTGAAGAATAGTATGAGGCAAGCATATAAAAATTGCCCATATTTGGGTTCCAATACTCTGCCATTAACTCAACAGGGAGAATTTCTTATTACTGGCATGAAAAGGGTCCACCTACACACTCCCAATAAGATTTCTCGATATTCTAGGATATGGACACACTTTGGTAGCTTAACCCAAAAACCATTGCTAAGGATGGGTAGCCTTGATGGGAAAACAAGAAGACTGCATTTGGACACTCATCAAGAATGATGTGGAGTGAACTGGATAGATAGGTCAGGGCCAGAAGTGCTACATCTTCAGTGGGAACTTACTCTTTTACCCATCAGAACAACTTCTCACATTGAGAGCTGATGTTTCTATATAAGTTTTCTCTGATCAGGGTGCTCAGTCTCCATGTCAGCCCCACTGCTTCAAAGCTGAATCTTGATGTTTCTATTTCAAAGGCACCTACTTCTAACCACGCACCGTTAGTAATTTCCCACCTTACCAGTATTCACTTTGAATTTAGTTGCAAGCTGAGACCAGTGACTACCTAAATGTGTCTATTGCCAGACTCTGCTTCCTTTTCTGATCCTTAGTTGATGTGCAGACTCTACTATTAACTTGTATTTGTTATATTCCCTTGCATAGACTGTATAACACACTTTCATGTTATTTTCATTAAGCAAGAATATACTGCTAATTAAAATAAGATCTCAGTGAATTGTAAAACATAAGATTATCTTTTGGAGATACTGAAATGTGAAATAAACAGGTATCATAATTAATGAACTACAGCTGCATTTTTGGTCAGTTATTTTAATTACATTACTATATGACCCATGTCTTCAAAAACTGAGCCACCTCCTTTTAGAGTATGTACCTGAATTGTTTGTAATCTTGCATGAGAGATTTGTCTCTCCTCCCTCAGTTATTTATTTATCCATTTATTTTTTATTTGTTTATGTGTTCAACTATTAATGAATATTATTATGGACTCAAGAATATAAGGGTTATATGGAGCTATATAGTCATTGATAATTTATTAGTTTTTTGAATCAAATTGTTATAGTCTTTGTGTGCGCTTTCAGTTGGATCCCACATGCCTCTGGCATACCTCTCAAAATAGATTGTTTTTGAGCACTTCCTTACTTCCTGGCACTATAAGGTGTGCCTGGCATACCTTGTATATTACTTTAGGTCTGGCAAACTAATTAAATGAATTAGTTTTTATAAGTTGCTCAAAGTATTGCCTAGCAAATTATAAATAATATATAAATGTTTGCTAAAAAATTCCATCTTATAATATTGAGTACTTATTTTGCTGCCATATGAAACCACTCATGTTACCCTTATTGATTTACTTAAAAAATTATAATTAGATATAAAAAGCTACTGTATTATGTTCCATACTTGGAACCCAGATGCCCTCTGGGTTCAATTATACTTTCTATTTATACTTTCTAATATTATAAAGAGAGTTGGAATTCTGGCATTTTGGAATATTAATGAACTTTAAAATCAAAGATGGATATTCTCTAGTCATTGAATTTCATTAATCATTCAATATTTATCAAAGTTTATTCTGTGCCTATATAACCCTGAAGTACAGACTTGACTAGAGGTTGACACTGTTCTAAAAAAGTTTGGTTATGAAGACTGATGATATTTATAATAGCTCTTAGTTAAGCTATTGAAGAGGATTTACTGCCAACTGAAGTGATAGTAGATAAATGTTGAAAAATGTGGTGAATGCCCAATCATTTTCCTAAGTAAGATATATCACAGAAAGTGAAAAGTCTTCAGCTGTGTGCAAATCAGAAATTTGGGTTATGCAGTTGATTATTCATTCATTTCATGTTTAAAAAATATATTTATTAAGAACCTAACATTTAGAAGACTTTATAATGGATGGATGGATTATGCAAATTAATATTGCTCCAGATAGCTCAAAGCATATTGGGGAAAATATTCCCAGAAACACTGTAGGATGTGTGGGAAGTGTTCCAGAATGGGTCGCATGATTTTGCTGGGTTTAGGGGAGATACAGGTAGACTGTGGATAGGTTTTTCCAACACTCATTCCATCTCCTTAGAGTTGAAGAGGTTAGAAAACAAACAAAACAAGCAATGTGGCTCCCTCCTTTGAGCCAGTGTTCTCCATGCAGCCTAGTACTACTTTCCCATTGTAGTTGTATGTATTGTGTTTGGAGGGATGAAGGCAGAGCTTATTTTGTGTTTGTTAATTCTGGCAATGAAAGCCATGGAGACAGGAGTTTTAGAAATAGTGGAACATGCAAGCATTCAATGTTCTTGTGTCTAATCACCAGTTTTGTGGATGAGAGAAGCTTAAAGTTTTGGCAGTAGGAGCATCTTCCTGCCCAAGATTGCAGGAATGATTGTGTCTTTAATTCCATAACCCAAATCCATTCTTCATGCTCCTAGTCACATGTACACTTCAGCTATTCCAGTTTTTCCAACTGTGTATGTTTCAAATGCACTTTCTTCTTGAGCTACCTACTGTGGTTCCTGTTTCCCTCTCAAAACACTGGAAAATGTGCTTAATACTTTGTCTTTAAGAAATTCACTAAGACAACAATGCCTACACTGGCTACACAGAGTCAACATTCTCTACCCCTTCCCACAAGAGGTTAAGTATAGTATAAACTTAAACTTATACTGAAGTAGAAGTACAAACAGCACACAGTTTTAGGCATAATCTATGTTTTATACACTGAAACAAAGAGTACTTAGATGAAAATATTAGGAACATATTGTTGCCAAGTTAAGCAGTCATCAGAAATGTAAAAGTTTAATGTGTCATACAGAAGAGTTTTTACTTTATATTTAAGCAGTGAGCTTAGAGTCAAATGGTATTCCCCCTGAGATTATGTCTTATGTGAAGTAGAGTTCTGGGGAACAGAGCTATAGATAGACCAGAAACACTTGATAAAGAACATGGTGGCAATAATTTCTTTTGTGTATGCCAAACCCATTGCCTGGCAAATTGCAAGCCCAATGTGTTTATAATGTCATTTGTGCCAAAATCTTTTTTTTTCAATTCTGCAATAAAAGTAAATGAGAATAAAAATGGAAAACTGTTCACCATTTATTAATTTAAAAATTATATGTTGAACACATCTATGTATCAGGCATCATACTAGGTGTGGAAGGTGGATGGCTGAGGTAGACAGCATCCCTGACCTCACAGGGCTTGCTATCACTAAATGAGAGAGCCCTTATGAATATGGTTAGATAAATGAATAGTAGTTATACACAATACATGATGCCATATCACATAAGTGTATATAAACAAAAATAAGGGTGTGGTAAAATATTTTGATATTCGTCATGTGACTTGGCTTTAAGCTGAAGTATTTCTAAGACACCCCTGAGGAACAGGCAATTCAGCTAAGAACTGATAAATGTCTCTGAAATCACCTTCCAAAGATCAAGGAAAACAGCCCTAGAGAGAGAAAGGGCACTTGTAAAGACCCTAAGTTATAGAGCTTATTTCACATGAACTAAAAGGTCATGGTGGATAGAAGATAGAGATTGGGAGGAAGCAAGTAGAGAAAGCAGTTGGAATGGCAAGTGGAAATTTGTAGGGCAGGTTAAGAGTTCTGTATTTTATTCTAAATGCACTGAGAAGATTCTGGAAGTATTTTAAGCATGAGGATTCAATGATCATAGTTATTGAAAAATATAGTTTATTACAGTTAGAGAGTGTCTTGGATAGAATTGCTGAGGATGTAACTGTCCAAAGCAAAACAGGGGGCTAATTTTTTTAAAAACTGCAATATTTCTGGTAAAATTGGTCATGGTGACTCAAATTATTGTTTGCAATAAGGAGAAGAAAATGGATGCAGTTGTATATTGATGATAGTAAATTGACAAGACTAACTTGTCAATAAGAAATAATGGAAGGGAGGTGTCAAAACAGCTTTCTAGAAAAAAAGGGTTTATAAAAGAACCATATTCTTAGCTAGATGACATGATCATAGTTATGTCATAAGAGGTTATTAGTCATAGTAGATGGGGATGTAGTTGGTTAAATGAAGTAACTTGGAGCTCTTAAGATAGATCTGGCCTAAAGATATACATTCTGGCATCTCTGAGTATAAGTGAAATGTAAGCCATGGGAGAGAATGTATTTTCCCAGGGAGAGAGTTAGGTGTAAGAAGAAAAGACATAAGATTAAATACATAAGAAATTCAAATTTAATTGGCAGTTGTAGGAAAATGAGATAGCGAAGGATACTGAAAATTAGCAGTCAGAGTGAATAAGAGTAGAATGTAATGAAAGGTAAGGAACTGAACTGCTGCAAGAATAGGAGAACGGGAAATGAAGAGAAGGATTGAAATTGAATAGTAACCAGAGGTTATGGCAGTGTGCAGATATTCAACTTAGATGAAGTCTGGTTGCTTACTGTTTTATAATGAAAATCTTTACCAGGGATTAATAAAACTGAGAAGTAAGGTTATAGAAGAAACATATGATTTAGCCAAAAAAGGGGGGGAATCTAGGAAATGGAGAATATGTTTAAAGAAGATGATACATTTCTTCAATGTATCATCCCTCTTTTTATGATTTTTAAAATTTTCATATTTAAAAGTATAAGTTATCATTTTTCTAAATTGTTTTTATTATTTGTTACACAGAGAAATGCACTCATTATTCAAGCAGCAAAATATCACTCCCATTATGCTGTTAAGGCATTACTAGAATTACTAGAGCTATTAATCCAATGGACTGAAATTGTCAATTCACTTCCCTATCAATCCTATCACTGTGGAAGGAAGAAGTCCATTAAATGATGATTACCTATAGAGGAGTGGCTTTATCTTCCACAATTATGACACAAAATTAGTTTGATTTGTGAAACAGATGAACAACAACAAAAAAACACAACAAAGAATAATGTAAAAAAGTCTCTTAATTGGTATAATTCCCTTTTTTTCATCCTGGAGTTACTTAGATTAAAACATCATTTAAGTATGATAAAGTAATATATGACTAAATACCTGAACATAATAAATCTATTTAAAATTGACCCACTTCAATAGTGTCAGAAAGTACCAGAGTCAAGTGATTTCTCCTAGGACTGCACCTGTTTACTGCCTGAGATCATCTCTCCTGGTCACAAATCAATACTACTTTCTTCTATTCACCAGTGGTCATAAAGCTTTCCAATAATTCTAATTTTAAAGAATGATTACAGCTGGTATGTAGTCATTGATTGCTTAAAGGTAACAGCTGAAATGAATGCAAGGTAATTTCATTTTTAATGAATGAGCATTTTTGAAAAGTCAAGCCTTTTTCCCTTGACAAACTTTATGCATGAAGGTTATGTATTTGATTATATGTGAATTTGCATTGGAAGTGTGTGTGTGCATGTGCATATTTCAGCAATGAACTCCTGCACTATTCCCAGCTAGGGAATGATTCTGCTTAATTGAGAATTATTTTTAACTTGAAACATATTTATTCCTTTAAATTTCTAAAATGGATTTAAATAGGTTAGTGATTTGTGGTGATATTAAACACACATCCACAGTTTCTTAACATTCCTCAATTCAAAAAGTAGAACTTAATACTCCTCCCCATTGAGTGTGGGCTAGGCTGAATGACTCACCTCTAAGGAATACATTGCTTTAGAAGGATTGAAATGCAAGACATTAGTCTTGAGTTCCCTCTCTCTCCTCATAGGCTCAGTGCTCTTGGTATTTTCTCTCCCCTATCTTCCCTCCCTTCCCTTAGTATCTTTTACCTTGATTTCACTACTTGAGTTCTGGGTACAACAAAAGTTTACTGTATAAATGATATTACATTATATCCATACATCATTTTTAAGAAGCTCTAATATTGGATAGAAGTAATCCACATGTGTTGAATGATGCTCAATCTTGTAAAATTTCTATTCTTGAAAACTGTGTTTGCTTTGTCCCTTTTGTGATAATATTTCTGGAAGGATGCTGGTCAGTGCTAACTAAAGATGGGAGAGTAGTGTATGTTTCTTACAGGAAATTAGAGGAAGTAAAATAGTTTATGGAGAAAGAATGCTAAATGAGTAGAAGATAGATTAGAGGTCACACATCAGAAATACTGCTTTTCTTCCCTTCACTGTGGATAAAAGCTTAAGGTGGTAGTAAATAAAGCAACAAAAATGCAGTACAGAAAATGGGCTTGAGTTTCCCTTCCCTTCCAGGACACTGGAGACACTAACTTCATGTGGCATCTCAAGACCCACAAGAAGCTATCACAGCAGAATGAAAACAATTGCATCATAAAGTTAGATCATTTAGCCCTAGTTTAAATGATGCTAGAGGGGTAGTTATCAACCTGTTCATATTTATACTTTTGGTCTTTTACTTGGAGCAAAGAGAAGTAATTAAAATGTTTTAATGTTTAAGGTGGATTTGAATTTCAAATTTCAGTTCCATAGAGGTTACCCAGACTAGAGAATGGAATTTAGAATGTAAACATTCAATAGTGAATTGGGAATTTGGTTCGGAAGCTAATGAACTTTCCATGTAAACAGAGAGTTTTGAATAGTGATGAGTAGAGATGATCAGCAGACATATTTGTATAATATTTCAGAGGATAAATCAACCAGTAATGAGGGTAGATTGAATATGGGATGGGAGTAGAAGGGCAGGTCTGAGGAATAATCCCTAGGACACTGGTTTGCATATGGTGATAGATATGATGACACTTGGTGGGTTTAATTTGGAGATTTCCAAAGGGAGCTGTCAAAGAGGCAGTGTTATATGTGAGTCAGGGTTCAGAAGAGATTCCTGGGCTGTACTGGCAATTCAGTTTTGTGAGTCAAATGGTATAAACCAACACTGAGGCTCTGTTTGTAGGTATGAGATTGCCTGTTGAGTATATACAATGGAAAAGGAAAGGGTCAAGGTGTGAAGTTTAATGTTGCCTGTGCCTAGCAAGATGACTCTATAAAGGAGATAGGGATGGAGAGATCTGAGGAAAAGGAAAATATAGTTAAGATGGCATCCTAGCAGCAAAAAAGGGAAAATATTTATTTAATGTTGGAGTTTGGCTGAAAAATAAAGCTAGAAAGTCAAATAAGATGAGTCAAAGAAAAAAAGGTCCATTTATTTTAGAAACATTAGCAGCCAAAACAGGATTTGATATGATGGTATGATCACTAGGGAAACAATATTATAATGGATGGAAGAAACGAAGAGGAATGGGAATGGAACAACTGTGTGCAAATAGCTCTTTCATGAGTTCGGATGTTGAGATGAGATGAGACAAGAGATGTAGTTGAAAAGTTGTCTTTTAATAGGAGTGAATTGAACATGCTTGAAAGCAGGTGGTATGTTTATATGTTAGAGGAAGAGGTTAATCATTTAAGAGGGAGAAGGAGTAATAGACAGCAGGGTCTCTGAGAAGGTGTTAAGAAATCAGAGAGGGGATTATACACATACTAGGCTATTGGGGTCAGGGGTTATGGGTTCCTGATATTTAAAGAGACAGGAAGATAATTGAGATTGAAATTGGCAAGGGAATTGTCAGATAGTGTTGAGATCCTCAGTGGATTTGCCATCCATGGATTTATGATAGTTCAAATATGTCCTATTTTGTTTTCCCATAGATAAGTTTTTCAGAGGCAAGTTCAATGCAGGATACTGACAAATGAATTTAGGGGATTTTCATGAGCGTCACTTAAATAATTGACAAAAAATTAAATTAAATAAGTAAGCAACTAAATAAAGAAAAAGACCAATAGCTTGGAGGGAAGTAGAAGTATAAATGACTTCAATGACTTAAAAGTTAAAATAAAACTAAAGAACACATTTTGAAATTAACTTGTGTGTTAGAAATAGAGACTGAAGGACTTAAAGGGAAGTTTTGATTCATTAGTGGTTACTTGAAATGAAAAGGGGAAAATGTGTGACTGTAGGTGTGAGTGGTTAAAGGCAGTGTAGGAGAAGCTCAGCGGATTTGAGGCAGTGAAGAACCTAGTAGGCTAGGATGTTGGCCGGGTCATTGTCACTGACACCGAGAACAACCAAGGATTGAAAGTCTTGGAATGTAGAATAAGAACTGGATATGGGGCTGCAGTCTCCTCTGACTGAGAAAGATTGACTCAGATGTGCTCAAAAGGAAGAAATGAAGGTGACGGTGGTGACATTGTGGAATGCTCCATGACTTCAAGATTTTTCTTCTTGAACCCATTGTTTATTTGCATCAAAACAAAATACTGAAAGGAACAGGTGATCATCATTTTCTAAACTGAGGCATACTGAACCCTTGATGTCACTGTGAGATAGCCACAGTTAAGAACTGGAAGTAGAGGAAATAGGTGAACAAAGTTTCCCAGCAGAGAGAATTGCTGTAATTATGAAATGATGGCTCCCCAAAAATAGCATATTTGTATTTTTTGGGCTAGAAAGGAAATATGAGGAAAATACAAGAAGTATCTTGGTTATCTTTTTATTAACTAATTATACAGTTGGAAGGGAAAATATTAGGCTCCTGGAAAAGGATTTCTTAAGGGATACAAGATAGAAAGATATATTGACAGGACTGTATTTCAAGTTCACAAATCAGAACAGAGAAAGTGATCATGATCAGTGCTTGTAAAATATTGACTACTGCTAAGAAAGGTGATCATTAGCTTTTTGGATAAATGCAGCTTCATATGAGATTATGTTGTCTCTTTACCTCACCTACAACCTTAAAACACAAGAATTTGCATTTTCATGTAGGTCTTAGGAAGAAAAAGTGTTTTGAAGAAAAAAAATAATAGAAATAAAAGAAAGGGGAAGATGAGAATAAACTAAAGTAGTATCTTAGGCATAAAACATCCAGGGATTTTTTAAAAAAATGAATCAGGTGAGCCACATATAGGGAGCTATCTCTCACAGTTAAGAAAAACACTGAGGAAAACTTGGGCCACATTTTTATAAACTCTGGATAATTTACTAGTTCAGTATGCTTTGGTTTAGTAGTTGTTTTGTTCTTTGTTCCAAAACACTATTAAATACTTTCACAAGAGTGTGGGAACTGGGCATTTATATATATACATATGCAGTGGAAATTATAGTATAATATGAAAATCATAAAACATGTACTTTTGACATGAACTGTAAACTTCTACGCATCTGCCTAAACCCAGTGCCCATGCCATTTGCTCTCTGAAGAGCTCCCTTGTATCTTGCATACTGAGTGGATTCCCTAGTTCTCTGTACTCTCCTAGTTCATTTTTGAGGTTAACAAAACATATTTTAGAGTTGAAATAAATTATTAGATAAAAATATTGGGAGATCAAAAATTCTCCTTTGCCCTGTTTCTACTCAAGGATTACTCCCCACAGGTCACTGCAAATGGGAACAGATGTGACTTTCTCTTTTCGATGTTGTGCAGACCAAGATGAGGAAAACCGAGGCTCTTGCTTTTCTGACCTCGGATGGCATTCTCCCAATGGGTCCATTTCTCAACTCTGATTAGCTCTGTGATGGTCGGCATTGCTTGATAATGGCAATGCTTCCCCTGGGAATTATCCAGAGCATATGCCCATCTCTTTTTCTGACTTAAACTCCATGACTGTGAATCTCGACACCACATCCTAGAGAAGATCCATTACATCTCCCTTTCTTGCAGTTGATAAGTAAGGAAGAAAAACCACCTACGAGGACATATGACAATACGTGATTAACAATTAACATCAAGAAATACATTTGTTTCCTCAAAACTTAAGACACACACACACACAAACACAGTTGTTTTGGTGTCCATTGGTTTTCCAATGCTCACTTTGCAATGTCACCCTGACTTTTCTCTGAAAGTGGAAGCAGCCTGACAGGATCTGCTTACTTACTAAACTCTAGGCAGTACCCCTTAACTCTGTGATTCTCAGTCTACCCACAGGAAAAAAAATAAAAAGTTGCTTCTTAGTATCTTGGGGATAATTACTGTTCAAAAAAGC
Organism: Manis pentadactyla; assembly: GCF_030020395.1. Lineage (NCBI taxonomy): Eukaryota > Metazoa > Chordata > Mammalia > Pholidota > Manidae > Manis > Manis pentadactyla. The sequence continues at coordinate 124,892,749 of NC_080020.1, forward strand.
ATTAATAACATACTGTACATACTTGGGGAAATATAATTAAAACCCAAATCTCCTTTCAACTGAGAAAACTCCCCACAAAGGTTGGAAATAAAGGAGCAATTTTATTATTGACTAAGCTTTAACCAGAATGTGATGTGTCCCAAAGACATTCTGCTAAAGAGATTGCAAAGCCAGAAAGAAATTCCCCCTTTGTAGATGGCCAAGCAGATAAAATCCAACATACAGGTAATCAAGACATAAAACATAACTAGTCCCCAGGTAGAGTATTTGACAGCAGCATTTGTCATAATTCATCCCAAATTCACTTGTTAACTGGGGTGACCAAAGGAAAGACGAACCTCTCATAGGAAGTTACTTCTACAGCCTGGAATAAGGCACTCACACAGTTAGGAAACTGGGAGGATATCCCTTGATATTTACACCTTGAAGAGATGGTTCCCAAGCATTTGGGAAAAACATTCCAGGGTTCTCAAGCTGACAGGAGGCTTATTTAGCCTTTAAAAAAGTTTACTTGTTTCAAAAAGACTGAGAGATAATTTATAGTTACATTTTTTCTAAAGTAAATGCTCTGTAACATACAGTTCAGTGTAACGTGAACCGTACTTCACCAGGACCCCTCCCACCTCAATGGCACTCTCTGTGCTTCCTGCCCTCTCACAGCTGGAGCCCAGTCAGCATCCTGCAAGCAGAGTTTTAAAAGCAGAGAGAAATCACCCTGACAGAAAGCCCTCAGTGGGTGTCAGAATTGAGGGCTATATTTTTTTAACCTTCATCTTTTAAATGGACAACTGGGAGTGGCTTTACCTAAACCTCTCAGGAGTCCCAGGCAGAACTGAATCCCTATGGCCCTCAGCCACACCCACAGTAAGGCATCCTATACTAGCTTTGCATATGTATTTTTCTCCTTTTTTTCTGCTACTTTACTCTGGCTCTTTCTACTCACAGGTGTGGTAGATCCTCCTGTTTTGAAGACTCAAGTATTGAAATTGGGCCCACCTAGATAATCTAGACTAATCTTCCCATTTCAAGGTCCATAATGCTAATAACATCTGCAAAGGCCGTTTGGTCAGTAAGGCAACAAATTAACAGGCCCTGGAGATTAGGGTGTAGATATTATTGGAAGACTAGTGTTCTTCCTTCCAAAGTACTAACAGGCAAGGTCTGTCCATTTAACTGTATGTTCCCTCTGAATGATACAAAGTGATGCAGAGTAGGATTCAAAAATACTTGTTGAGTTAGAGATATAGAGAGGAGAATATATTTAATTTTCAAAGGATAGAAAAGCAATAACAATATGAAACTCTTAGAAAACTCAGATTTTGAAGGAATTAGAAAATAACTCCCTTATTAGTCAAGAAGGGATACATAGCATCTGAAACCTAGGCAAAAGTATTATCAGAAGGTCCTTGGTCCAAATAAGTTATCCAAAGACATTGTTTGCTACCCTAATATTAACAATTGAATTAACAATAGCTAAAGGCTGTTCACAAAAATTTATCACTCCCATCCCAGGAGCTGAAACATCACCAAGCACTTTTGATGAAAAGATTTGGAAACTGGATCACAGATTTCCCATATCCATTAATGCTTTATGTAAGGAAAAATGTCCAAAATAAAGAAAAACAGACTTGGAGGAAAAAGAAAAAAATCAAAACAAAACAAAAAGGTGGTGATGGGACTAGAATTGTAGCAAAATGAGGGGAATTACTCTTTCCCAATAGCTAGTCTCTTAACAAGAGGATCAGGATTCAGTTATCCTGAAACATTTTAAGGTCCATGTGTCAGGTTCTGGAACACATAGAGCTTAGTTTAACTCTTTATAAAATTTTAGATGGTGGTATCTTCTCATTCTCTTCTTCTTGTCATCTCCTAGAACTTCCCAGTTTTTGGCACAACTAGTCTTTGAATCATTTAGCTTTATGCACAAACATGCTTGAATTAAATATAAATAAATGAAAGGAATGCAATTTCTGTATGTGCTATGCTTCCCTGCCATGTAAATACAGAAATGCAAAAAAAAAGTTTACATCAGTATTAGACTCAGGAATTGATCACACACACACACACACAAAAGATCACAATTTTGCCAACACTGCCTTCTACTCAATCCCATGCTAAGATCAGGATTTACCACAGTCAGTACTACCAATACCCCTAAAGACAGCTTTGCCACCATTGCATTTTATGCTTCCTAATAAACTGTATGAACTTTCTCAAGCTTATATTTTAGATCATCTTAGCTTGTGTATTTCTTCTGAATTCTCAAGGCTAAAGTCAATTTTTTTTTTTGGAAAATGCTTCAATTTGTGAGCAAATGTCCACGTCACCATCGGCAGCCTTCACAGGAATCTCAGAATAACAGAGCACTTTCACTGTCCTCACAAAGACAGTCTGGCATCCATTGACTAGAGTATTGCCGTACTGCAGCTGCAGCTACTCAGATTAACTACACCCCGACCCCCACTTTGGAGCTGTGACCTTTTTGCGATGAGTATGTCACAAATACTGTACCAGTTTTTCAAAGAATAGTCTGTCAAAACTTGGGAACAGGGATTTTTTTTTTCCATACAATATCTGCAATAGACTTATAATATTAAAATATGATGAATGAGAAAGGTGAAAAATATTAAATTTTAATGAGACTGAGCTTTCAAAAACCTAGAAACTCATGCTTATCAGGGAACCGCAACCAATGTTTAAATCTCATAAATCAGAGGCTTAATACCTTGAAGTCAGCAGAATCACATTATAAACATTAAAACTATATATTATCAAATTCTGAACTCAGATATTCAGGGGGAGTAATAAAAAATTTGTATGTTTAATGTTTTACTCCAAATAGTTCTACTAATAAACAATAGAGGCAAATGATTAAGAGTTTGGTCTCTGCTATATCTGAGCTTATATCCCAACTCTACCTCTTTCTAACCATCTAACTTGACAAGTTACTTAAAGTATAAGCAGTAGTTTCCACTGCTGTAAAATATGGCAAATAATTTGGTAGTAGAAATTACCTACTGTGCCCATATGTGATATGTGCACATTAATCTTGTGAAGATTAAATGAAGTAATCCATACAAAATGGCATATCATCGGTCCTTATAAACATTGTCTATTGTCATTGTCTGCTGCCTGCAGAACTGAAGTCAAATAAATCTGTCCTTTGAAAACACAATATCTGAACATAGGCAAGATAGTTTCAATCATCTTTTCTAAATTAGATCTCCTAAAATATTGTAACATGTTTTTGTCTAGTGTCCGGTGTTTACTCAATAAGAACACAGTCATCTTGTAGTAACAGTTTAATTGTCAGTAACTTCTGTCACATGGAAACCCACTGAGTAAAATTTATGTACTCTACAAAATACATGACAAAGTGAATTCATCTGTTTTGTAAATTAATGGCTTAAGAAAAAGTCAGCCTTCAATTCGATTCCTTTCCATACATCAGATCATACAACTCACTGACAGACATAGAGGAAAGGAAAACCTTCACTCCCCTCACCATTTCTGAGTTCTCATGCTAGGCTAGGCTGGGACATATTTGTGATAAAATCTACATTAAACTACTCTGGATCTGAGCCTGTATTTGAGCAGCCAGAGATGGCAGGTCAAACACGATTAGAAGCCTATGCAGGGAGAAAGTCCATATGCTTTTGTAACAGAAAGGAGTTAGCAGCTACAGAGCCCTTGTTCTGGACTTTTTAAATCACCTAAACTACTAAGTGACAAAGAAATACAGCCAGAGGCTTTCTACTACCAAATTATATGCCAATTTGTAGAGTACAGGCCGAACTCTAGCAACAGTATAAAACCCAGGGGTTTCAAACTCAGTAACAAAGTCAAAAGCCTATAAGCAGAAGTAGAATAGAGACAGGGCTGTCCTCTTATTTAATATTGTTCAAAAATGAATTTTTATTGCTTACTCTCAAATGGGAAAGAAATTTCACAAATAAACTATTAAGCTTTGTTTAAAATGAAGAATTTACAGCATTAAATACCAAATCATCTGATAACCTTTAGGGGAAAGGTCATGAGGGTTGGATTCTAGTGGTGGGATTAGTGACCTGATACGAAGAGACACCAGGGAGCTTTCTCTCTCTCTTTCTCTGCCCAGTGAGGAAACAGCAAGTAGCCAGCTGTCTGCAAGCCAGGAAGAGGGGTCTCACCAGAATCTGATATGCTGTCACTCTGATCTTGGACTTCCAAGCCTCCAGAACTGTGAGAAATACATTTCTATTGTTTTGGACATCTAGTCTGCGGTGTTTATTAAGATATCCTGAGCAGGCTAAGACAGGGAGAAAAAGATCCTGTATAAAATACTGGAAAGGGGGCTTCTCCAGCACCATGCAGGGTTTCCAAAGAGAGGGCACTGAACTCAATGTGAGTCCTACACAACCTCTGTGCCACTTGGCCTTTAACATGGATCCTTTCAGAGGCTGTTGGTGATCTTCCCATGTCTTTGACAAACTCAGAGCTCCAAGAATTTGTCTTTGGTTCAGGTTTACCATCTGCCCAGTATAAGACACTAGGCATAGAGCCCTTCATGCTCTCATTGGAAAGGTTAAAATTTCATTATTGCCATATTTAAAGCTGAGAACAGTGTACACATGTCTATGAAGAGTATTGATTGCTATAAATCACTCAGGATTAACTGACCTAAGCTCCCCTCCAGGAAAAGACCATCGCTATGGAGAAACTTCTAGGGAGAAGAAAGAACATTTTGGATTAAGAGGGGGAAAGAACAGATTGTTAGAAGGAAGGTCTAGCACGACTGTCCTAGGAAAGAGATTGCAGTCACTACCTCTTAAGGTCTGATTTGTTAAGTTTGAGACCAAAAGTCAATGAAATAGTTATGGAAGGAAATTTGCATGCTAAAATCTACAGTTAGTGGAGATGTAATAATTTTTATATCTTTGCACCAAAAGTATAAGAGCAGGTTCTATAAATTAGAAATTATTGAATATGAAATAAAAAATAGAAGCACAGTTGTCTTGGTTTAAGTCAGATCAAATCTCTAGAAATTTGTAAGAATAATTAAGAAGTTAAATCTTGGAGTCTATATCACACATTGTACTCCAGTGAAAGAAAACAAATGTTTTTATAAGTACATATAGATTTCAAGTAAGCATTGTCTTGAATCTCAGTAAATTGCAAAAAGAGCTTTAATTTTAAAATGATTAATGAGTTTTATAGACTAAAACGTAAATATTAAAAAGTATGCATTAACTTAAAAGTCCTTCCATGAGATATGTGTAGGTTTCATGACACTGGGTATTAAAACTAAGTGATATCCAAGGAAAGCATTCAAGTTTGCTTGTAGGTTCACATAGTTATCAAATAGTTGAGATTTCTCTTCTGTGAATAGCTTGTTCATACTAGTCTCAATTATTCTTTTTTTTTAATTCTGTGTTATTTATATAGTTTGGAGTCTAATTATAAATAATTAAATTATGTTAAGTTGTAATTCAGCATATGATTAAATGATGTTATGGTGAAAAAATAAAAACAGAAATAAGCAGGTTTGTATCACTCATGATGCAGATTCACCGTGAGTCACCTGGGCCTTTGCTTTCCACTTCCTCACTCGGGATGCATTGCTGAGCAACCACTCTCTAGTTTAGAATACTTCTGGTCCCCAGGGGCAAGGAAAAGAGAGAGGAAGCCAGTTGCAAATTGGCTTTTAAAGCTCTGACCCAGAAATGACCCTCTGGCACATGTCACTTTTATTCAGATTCTATGGATCAAAGCAAATCAGTGGCTACACAAGTTCTGTGTAGGTGATAAAGTCATTCCTCTCACAAATCTGCCAGGAGAAATGAAATAGTTGCTAAAGAGATCAGTACAAATATAATCATAGCTGGCAAAAATTTCTCCCTGTCACTTATATCAGGGTTGGTGGGGTAATTTCGGGACCAAAGATGTTAATGATAAATTTGTCAAATGTATTAAACTTTCTTGTTAGTTCCTTCTTGAATGATTTTTAAAGAAATACCTTCCTATCCTGAGTTCACGCAGGCATTCTGTTATATATTTAAGATTCAGGCTCTTAGCAAATTTGATGTTTATAATACACCATTGTTGTCTATGATCACTGTACTGTACATTAGACCTACAAGACTTATTTATATACTAATTGAAAGTCTGCACCCTAAACAACATCTCTCCTATTGCCCCACCCCAGACCCTCATAACCACCATTTTAATCTGTGTTTTCACAAGATGCTTTTTCTGGTTCCACATACAAGTGATATCATACAGTATTTGTATTCCTCTGTTTGACTTATCTCACTCAGCATAATGTCCTCGAAGTCCACCCTTGTTGTCGCAAATGGCAGGCTTCCCTTCATTCTCATAGCTGAATAATATTCCTTTTATGTATGTGTGTGTGCATATATATATGTTTATAAATATATAATCACATCTTCTTTATCCATTCATTCATTGACAGACACTTAAATTATTTCTGTATCTTGGCTATTGTAAATAATGCCACAAAAAAACATGGAAATGCAGAGATCTTTTTGAAATCCTATATTTCATTCCCTTTGGGTATATAGTTACATGGGGAAGAATTATATGTGCATGCTCATTTTGAAGAAGAACAGTGTGTGTTTGTGTATATTTATATGTAGTGTTTTATTCTTCCTCACTTTATGGTCGTCCCCCCTCTTGTCAAATTGTCTCAAGGTTGTCCATATAGAAACTGAGCAGAACACACAGCTGGTCTACAAAAATAGTCAAAAATGCCTTTTCCTTAAACTAATGATACTCTTCAAAGAAAAAGTATAACGTGAATATTGGTAAGACAGACACAAAGTCAAAAATGTATAAAATGTTTATAAAATGCTGAGTTTGTTAAAAGTGTGCCAATAGAGGTTTGACTGCTTATAAAATATCCTTGGCATAACAAGACATGAAATTTATGGTATGATAAGATAAATTATATGGGTCATGGACTCTGTAAGACAACTACAGTTTTTAACCGATCAATCTACATCTTTTTTTATGTTCTAGAATTTCTCTCCAGGTCCTCAGATCTGGTCCTCAGATCATCCATGATAGATTAAAATCAAACCAACAAACAACACAAATTTGATTCTTTGAACTATACAGTGTCTGTATTTTGGGACTTGTACTAGAACTGAACATTTTCTCCTCAGTTGGGCAATTTTGCTATAAGTTTGCTTATTGTGTTCTTGACCCTTTCCCATATTTCAAGAGGAGATCTGGTTGCCAGGAAAAACAACTTTCATGTATGTAAGATGGAAGAAAAAAAATTAGGTTAAATTAAATAAGCAGCATCTAAGATTTTGATATATATTTAAAGAGTACAATGGTTAATTTTGGACCCAGTGTTTCCTGCTACTAAGGAACTCAGCCACAGCATGGAAAGGGGAGCATACATTTGGCTATAGAGGCTTTCAAACACAAGATGTGTCCTTTTCTAACACTTTATCTGGCATTAAAAATTTTAATATTTTCAGAATAATTCATACTGAAATTAAACATACCTGTTTCAAAGGTGGGGTAAAGAGAGGATTACAAGCATCTTGTTTAGTTGTTTTCACTACAAAATGGGGTATACAAGAAAATGTTAGTTAAAGGAATCCACAGGATATACTTCAAACTAGAAAGAAATCCTTGTAGTTTTTTTCTTATACGATACTGTAAGTCTTTCATTAGAACTATCTTTTTTTCCATTATGTCACGTAACAACTTATAAATAACCTTAAAGTGGACCCAGGTTAATATTAATAATAAAATCTTCCTTAACTATACCAGTACCATAGCAACTAATATAAAGGAATAATTATCTTACATAAACTAATTTGCCAATGATTAATAAATCACACAGTTTTAATTACCTTCTGTTGTCAGAGAAAAAAAAATAGGCCTTCCCCAACTTTAGTATTACTATTACAGACAAATAATTCATTTTAATCTGTCAATTCAAAAGTGAGAACTATGAACTGCTGCAGAGAGTCGCCTGGAAAACTTTACAATTTAATTCAGACTCTTTAAAAAAATAGAAATTATAGCAATCACATCATCTTAGACAGTTTTTCTTCCTTTGTCCTTCATGTACATCCCCCAGGTGTACCTTTATCTTCCTCCCTGGTTCCTCTTTCTCTGCCCCTTTCCTTCCTTCCCTCTTTCTACAAATGTTTATTGAACACTCCCTATTCTCAGGCACTGTTTCTATTTACCACATACAAAGATAAAGACCTAGGAACCTACCTTCAGTCTATCAGGATACTGACCTTCAAATAAATAATTCCAGCATAATGTGAATATAGTTCCATTTAAGTTTTCATGTTTCATATTTCATTTATTAATATTATCATCCATTAGCTTTCTTTTGATAAGGAAGATTTGTGACGTCACCTTTGCAAATTTTAATTGTATATCATTTATTCCTAGAAATAGATGAGACATTTATCATAACCTATGTTTATTGTTTCATTATTAAACCTCACATAAAGCCTTTTTTTTTCCTTTGAATTGTTTCCATCTTTCATGGACCAAATAAATTAGGCTGAATCTATATCGTTATTATATGCAACCCATATGTACAAATAAAAGCCTGCTACTGTAGGCAATAATTATGTCAAGGTACATTTGGTTTCATTTTATGATGGATGCCAACTTTCCATTAAAAGGTGAAATGCTGCATTTCAAAAGGTTAAACAGGATGATATTTAAATAGAGTCCTAACAAGATAAATTTGGAATGCAGAATGTGCTCAATAGAAGACCAATCTCTGGCAGCCTTGAATTGCACTTAATGAGAAATTGGACAAATTTTCAGTCATTTTAAGTTCCTAAATTGCTATACCGTTGCTGTTTGTGAGTTTGTACAGAACAATTTGATAAGAAGTTGCATTTAAAATGACATGTTGATAATTAAATTCTAGACCGGCATTAAATGTGAAAAAATGTGATAGATAATATTGGCATAGAAAATAAGTAAAAAAGTAGGTTTTAACACAGTAACTGTAAGATGAAGCATTTGTGTAAATGGTAATACATACTCCTCAGATTTCAGATAAAAAGAAGGTTACAGCAAAATAAATATTCAAATTTCTTTGGCTTATTCTGCCACTTGCACAGTGTGCCAATTCTTCTTCACCTCTTCTAAATAACGTTTTCTAGTGTCTCCTTTTAAGTTAGTGTTGATTTACAAAAAAAAAATAGAAAATTGGAAAGGAAAATAATACTACTCTATTTGCCTATAAGAAAAAAATAGTAAAAATGGGGAATATCCCTTTTATTAATAAATATATATGAGAAACCAATTCAGCTGAAACAAAGGGTTAGAACAATTTCCTGAGAAGAGTATATTACAATTAGGGATGTCTTACTCATTTTATTCAACTAATAGTCAAGAAGCTATATATAGCATATGATATGCCTTTATAATAGACCTATTATTATAGTAAATAATTTCATATTATTTTTCTCCTTTGTCCCTAATTACTGTATTATATGCCTGTGACTCTTTTGAAAGAGATGCCTGTCTGTGTGATTTTCTGTATGAATGTTACAGGTTGGAGGGCTTTCTTTCTTATTTCCTCACTCCTTTTTTCTTAATGTCTTTTATTGTCTGAATAAATATTTCTTACTGGAGAAAGGATATTAGCTGTATTTAATGTATCTTTTTTTTTTTCATGTGTAACAATGTTAAACAATGCAATATTTAAGACAAAGTAGTATTAATTTCTATTGTTTCTGTTTTCTGATAGGGCAATTTTAGGTGAGTATAAGCTTAAACAAAACAAAATAAAAGCTTCTTTACTATTACCCACCAGCTCCTGCCCACTGACAAACTGTTCACAATAGAAACTGTGAGAAACCACCCAATAGTAGCTCTTTATTCCCAGGAAACAAATGGAAATTAGTCTTAGTTTTGCATTAGCTGATCCTCCAGTTGCTGAAAGTCAAGTTATCCTGATAATAGTAAAGTTGTTACAGGAGAAGGGGAACATTGTTTTCAAAAAGGTTTCTCTGTGAATGATAGAGACAAAACACATCATCCATTTAACTTCCCTGAAAATACCTTTATTTACTAAAGAGCCATATGAACTAAACAAATGAGACTATATGCAAATAAAGAGAGTACTATTTGAATGAAAACAATGGGATGTTGTTAATTTTGTTTTTAAATCATACAGTATGCCCCAACATAGTGTTTATTAGCACTTTAAAACACTAGGGAAGCATTTAATATACTGAAGAACTTAATATAATAGGACCCTAGAAGCCTGAACGCAACTCATACAGTAGGGGAATCTGGCTCATTAAGATCAGTGATGCAACACCCACAGGTATTGAATTTTAAATGAATTCATGAACCTAATAAATCACCCTGGCTGTCAAGTGAAATATAATTTGTGAAAAATTTATTACACATGATTATCATGTATTAAACATAAGGTTTAAAATTTAAGCAAATGTTATACTCCTAGTTGGATAAATATTCCAGATTGCAAGGAGTCTTTAATGCAATTTGACATCAAGCTGGTCACGGCAGAGTTTATAGTTCTAATGAACACCATCTCAGTCTTTGGTAGCTCATTCTTGTCAGAGTACAGATTCATTTCTGACCATGTCACATATATCCTTGTGCTTTGACTTCTAAATCCATTCATTCCTCTCTTTCTGAAGGCCCATATCTCTCCTATGCTTGATGCAATGCCCTCAGTGTCATTGTAAAGGTGATGACAAACAACACAGATCCTGCAGGAATGGTTTGTGGCCATAAAGACCACCCTAAAATCTCCGAAATTAGCTTTGTGGTTTGTGGGTCTTGTTGCAGTGCTACAATTCAATTAAACAGTCCTGTTCTTAACTTCTGTCTTGTCCAAAAAGAGTTCTTCCCATACATAAAAGCAGACATTTTCTATTTCTTCATTCATTTTAATGCATCACAAAGGATGTAAATATTCTCAAAAATCTAACTCTCCTTTCTTGTCCTTATTGTCTCACTGGCCTGGTAGAATTCACCAAGCAATCATTCTTCCTATTGAAATTTGTATTGGATTGATACAAAAGTTGACAAATATGTATTTTGCAATATTCTGTAAGATCATACTAAATATAATTCACACCTTGGCTGAAACATATCATACAGCAGGGATATCTTCAGCTACCTATATCTCTAACACCAGAAGGTAAACTTTCTATGAAGCTTTTCATCATCTATTCGTTTTAATACCTAACAATTTCCACATAATTGTTTAAACTACCTAAATGATTCAAACACAATTTCTTAAATGGTTGAGTCTATTTGTAAAATTCATTATGGAGAAATATCAAGCTGTTCTTTGGGGAAAATATGAAACTTATTTACATGATAAATTATACATAAATATATACACATATATGCAAATAATTATTTATTTGAGGAAGTATACACATAATTTCTAAGGAGCTGTTTTAGTTCTACACTTTATTTGAATGCTAAATTAGTGTTGCATATATCCATCCATTTAAAAATATATTCAATATGCACTTTAAGCTCTTTGTGCACTTTGTACATAGCATTGTATGCTAATGAAAAATCAGGCAGTCTTATTCTTAGGGCCCTTAAAATACAGTTGTAGAACTGTAGATAAAAGAAGAAAATATTTCCCTTAGGTGGCAATAAATTCCATGAAAATAAAAGCATGATTAAGGATTAGGAAGTATGAAAATGTGTAGAAAGAAAGTGTTTTCCAACAGAGGAACGAGCACATGCCAAGGTCAAGAGGTGGGAATGTCCTTGGCACATTCAAGGACAGCAGAGAAACTGGTAGGTAGACCCAGCATGAGTGAGGCCACCTAAGAAGATGCGATCCAAGGGAGGTGTGGCCAGGGCTCAGGACTCAGTGAGCCCTTCGTAGTGCCTGTAAAGGACTTTCGTTTTTATTCTTAGTGAGACGTTATACCATCTTAGAATCTGAGATAAGTGCCAAGTTCTAGTTTATCGTTTTTAAAGCTGAAGTATAGGGAATACGCAGATGGGAAGGGGCATCCCATGTGATCCATTTGGTGGCTATGCCATTAATCTCTGTCAATATTATTTTTATATGATTATAAGACTCAGGAGGGAAAGTTTTGTGTTTTGTTGTGTTGCGTGTGTTTCTACTGTTGTATCTGTACATAGCATCATCAGCATCATCAAAAATGTTGCAGTCACTTAATAACTGCCATCTAATAAATGAACAGTGAATAGATGAGGGTTATGATCAGTATACTAAGATGAGGGAGTTCTGAATATAGTTTGAATATAGATCTAATAGAGTTGCTGATGCATTGGCCATAAGGAGTGGAGAAAAATTAAAGACAAATCTTTTGGATTGAATAACTTCAAGAATGTAGTTGCTATTTACTGAGATAGTAAAAAAGTGTGGGAACTATGTTTAGGAGCAGAATAGAGAAATGGGTATTGGAAGTAATAAATTTGGTATGTTTAACAGATTTCCAGATGGAAAGATCAGCTAGGCAATTGATACATGAAAATGATTACTTGCAGGTTCTCTTTTTATTTTCATTGATCACATTATAACTTTACATTGACCTCAGTTCTTATAGTGGCACCAGTTAAGTTTTTCTTTTCCATGGCAAATTTAGCAAAAAGACAGGACTAAATATGCGTTGAAATGTCAGGAAAAGTCTCAGTGTAATGTTTTATAATCTATTTTCATTGCGAGCCTCAAGCAGCTTATGAATGGTTTGTGGGAGAAAAACACGATTTTGTAACCACTGGGGCAAATCTTCTAGTGGCCTAGAAGATATGGGCACAAATGAGGCTCTTGTGATTATATATGATTAGGAAAGCCTATGTCTATGGAAGCAGTTTCAGCTGACCTTGCTGTATTTTAAGAGTGGTCAAAACCTCTCAAACTTCTAGCAATAGAGTGTAAGTGAATGACTGGAATGACAATGAATTTAGTCCAATTACTACTCATTTATTTTCAATATTTAAGAAAAATTAAAATAAATTGATGGAAGAAATGTGTATCCAGGACTAAACAGATGTATTTTTGTAGACTCATTCTTAAAAATCACATGACATAAAATTCAAGCAATAAGAATTCAATTAAACTTCAGTTAATCATCCAATATGTATAATAGTATCCTACAAAAATTATGCTCAGCTCTATGTACTGGAGACCTTTAATTATTATTTGTGTTTAGAAAGATCTCCTTTATCCAGGATCAAAAGAAATTCTGGTGAGAGGGGGTAGGGTGCATAATTACCCCATCATACCATAATAAAAATCTTTGTTTGGGAAAGGATGCTAATGGAAACGTTCTCTGGCAGACTTTGAGTTCTAAAACTATCTCAGTAACAGAGAACAATTATTAATAACAATAAGTAAACTTCCGTTTGGTAAATCTTAACATCCCACTCCAATATAAACTCTTCAGCTTCCAATGAATGCTTACTGTTAAAGAATAATGCAAATTATACCTAACTTCCTCATCCAGCAAAATACGCAGGTAAAGAACCCAACTTGGAATTTTATTGTTGATCCTTTACATCCTCATTTACAAAACAAGGATGATAAACTGATAAAGCAATGATAAAGAATGTCAAAAAACCCAGATCTACCTAATCATGACTTCTATCAACAATTTGATGTATTATTTCTGTGGACAGCTACTATGTCATTTAAAACTATGGTTAATATGACTTGAAATAATTATACTTGGCACTACTCTTGACAACAGTTGACATTTCAAGTTACTTTGAAAGACACACATATAAAAGGTGCTCCATAAAGGTTTGCTCTATGTTCTGTTTCTGTCAACACAGATATTTGTAACTAATGTCTCTCTATTGGCACAGGTCTCTCTATTGCATATAAAAAGGAACTCAAACTATTATAAACATTCCACCTAAAATAGCATATTATAGACTAATACTTTATTTTATGAAATCAACACTAAAAATTATCTTTCTAGCTTAACTATGTTTTATATTAACAAATGTTATTTTAAAGTTCATAAAAGCTTTCCACAGTAAATAGTATATAAAAGACTAGTTAATATAGTACTATTCTAATGTGATCATTTCATAAAATAATTAGACATATGGCATGCTTTTCATTAAATTTTTGCAATGCATATTTAAAGCTAACTGCCTTTCTAAGAATAATTGATTAGATGTCATCTATGACCATCTGAAACTCAGGAAACCTTTAATAAAGATCAGTTTGTTTGGTTATAATAATTCAGTTCATCTGCTTAGCATATAAATTAAATAACATTGATCAAAGTGATTAGTATAAATTGATTAGCTCTCAACAGAATGTAAATACTACTTTGCTAGGCTAATATTAGCATTTGTTATACAAACACATTTTATAAAATCCACATATTTATTTAGAATCCTTTTAGCTAAGATCATATCAAACTGCGTATTCAATATATTTAAATTTTTTCCTAATAACACTAAAAGCAGAAGTGAAATGCTTTCTAAGATATTCATGGGAGGAAGGTATATTTATAATTATTTTATGTGATTTAACTTAAAACACATTTGAAATGTACATTCTTAGTATAGTTAACTTCAGTAATATGGAATGAATTTAGCTAACCTCAGAAATCAGGAAGTCTGTTATTAAACACATCATATGTTTGTAAGCTCTCTAATAGATACAGAATGCATTATTAACTAAAACTGATGACCCCAGCACCTTTGATCCAGAATTTTGATTCAAAATTTTAAAATTAGGCATGATTTTCTTGTGCTTTCATCATTTGGAATCTGCAGTTAGAATTTGGCAAAAAAAAATAAATCTTAAAAGTCACCAAGTTTACTTAAGTTGTTTACAATTCTTAAATTTTCCTTTGTTTTGCTCAGTACCTCTAATTCTTCATCATTTGGATAGGAAGATGTTCCAATTTCATCGTGTTTTTTTTCCTGTTTCAAACCTATTTGCTAATTTTTTCCAGAAGATATGGTTCCTTTTATGATGATATGACATGAGATTATAATCTTGTCACTGGGGATGCTTACTGCTACTGAATTGTTCATTATTTTTGAGCTTCTTTGATGGACAGAGATAAACAAATGTGTGTCTCTGTATTTCATATCTATATATAGAATTTTAACTTTTTTATGGATAAAATTCCTCATGCATTCATATTGATATATCTAATTTAAATTCAACACAAGACTTTAGTTAATATTATCTAGATTACATCTGTATTTCCTTTCTTCCATACTGAGATAACTGGTTTTCAAGGATACATGTGATGATAGAAATAGAATGTATCATAATGAAAGCTTTCCTTTATCCACATTACACACATAATTATTTCAGAGTCATATTAATAAAAATAACAGCATTATCTGCATAGCTACATGAGAAAATAATTTAAAAGCTTGAACATATTCTCTTCTTTCAGCCATATATGTTATAATTTAACTACGTCATATACCATTGTTCTCTATACTTTCTCCCTTTTAAGTTTCATTTAGACTTTGTCCTATGTCATTATATGTTTAAAACTTACCACCAGTAGTTATGATGATATCTGAATCTTGCTCTTAAGTGGATACTTCAAGAAAATTTCACGTTATAAATATTTTCTGAGCATTATTGGCTGATAATAGTTTGACTCTACATTATTTCATGAATATCAGTTTTGCTGGATAATAACTTTTTGCTTACATTTCCTTTCCTTGATACATTAATTGTCTTATTTCATTTTACTGTTTTTAAAGTGGTACTTTAAAAAGTTTGGCTAGTATTTTTTTCTTTTTGATGATTTTGCCTAGATGGCCAGAGGAAGTTTTTTTATTTCAAGTATAGTAACTTAATTAGAACAATATATCATAATTGTTCATGCCGAATTTATAGTCTCAGGTATATGGTATGCCTTTTTAATAATTTAGTCTATTATTATTTATAACAAAATATCAGGGGTATTTTTTTGAGTCAGAAATCTTATATATTCTGCAACCTTATATTCATTTGTTCCTTAATGGTGTGTATCAACTCCATATTGAATCTTTGCCTATTGCTAAAAGTTATTATAATTTTCTTAATTTTCTTTACTTCTAGGGTTTTAAAACTTTTCCTTTCTTAACCTGTTTTTCAGTAGACACTACCTACAGCATTTATTCACTCCTGCATTCCTTCAAGTTTAGTTTCTTCCCTGCAATTCTTTTTCCTTCTATTTCTAATCATTTCCTTGATTTTGTCAACTTATTTCTGAGTTTGAAAAGTTCTGATTTATGTTGTTACCTTTTGTTTTGTAATAATTTTTAATGTTGTTCCTTCCATTACAGTAGAAGGTACAGTTTATCTATTCTGTAGACTTTAATAAGGTTTTGTTGTCTGTAGGCATATTATTATGTTTATTACTATCTTTTTTCTTATACTAATTTTTTATTGATCATTTTTATATCAAATCCACTTACTTGAACTTTTTGAAGTATGTTGTGTTTATGGTATGGTATTTTATCTAAGTTCATAGAGTTCCCACCTTCAGGAGTCATATGTGAGAGTTCTCTCCAGCCTCTGTAGATGTACTGTGGGCCTCTTTGCACTCAACTTCTTTTAAATGCTATAAAACCCTTTCTAGTGGCAGTTGTTATTCACAACATAGCCTAAGGCTATCCTTTAAACTCCAGATGGCTATTTGGGGAATCACCTGTGTTTAAGTTTGCCAACTATCCTATTACCTACCATAGCAGATTTTTTTTTTACCTTTTCATGATTTGTCTCTACTCACTTCTATTTTGGACTTCGTGGGGATGCTTTGTTACCTTGTTTTGTTGTAAAGTTTGCCCATTGGATTTTGCTTTTCTCTTATCCTTGCTCTGTTTTTATGAAGGAACTCAGAAAAATTAATAACTGAACTATTACTGATCTTACCTGCTCGGCGTCATCCACTTAATGTATTTTTATAATCATAAGAACCCAGGAAAATATAATCTATCTGCACACAGAAAAGCACAAACTAAGTAATCATTAAGAGTGAATGATAAAATTTTTGTATTTAGATCCAACTGAAATTTTGATTCTTTTTTTGTCTTTGAGACAAGTAAAATAGTTTAAGAGATTATTATTAGTTTTACTTCTACTTATGATGATAGGATACCTGGAGTTTCAAGGCATAACCCAGTAACAGCACTGTTTTCAAGGAAGCAGAATTTGGAGAAGTGAGATGATGTCCACGGACACAACATGTGTTCTAAAGGGTTACATGTGAGCTCCTCCAATGCCTCTTTCAGGTACTTGCAAATTAAGTCTCAATATATTAATCATTGTCACCCCATAAATTTAGTTCTGTTCAACAAATATTTCCTGGCCTCAGAAATATATTCTACTTACTCTAATGCTCAGAGTTTAGTCACATGTCAGTTACAGTTCTGGTTACTCATTGTCTCTGCCTCACAAATGGAAAGAAGCAGGCTATTGAACTTGGAGATAATAGTAATGATTTAAACTGATATCATGAAAGAGAAGAAAATTTTAGTTTTTAAAATTTATGTGGAAATCAGTATGGAGGTTCCTCAAAAAACTAAAAATAAATATGCCATTTGACCCAGGAATTACACTCCTAGGAATTTACCCTAAGAATGCAGGAGCCCAGTTTGAAAAAGACATATGCACCCCTATGTTTATTGCAGCACTATTCACAGTGGCCAAGAAATGGAAGCAACCTAAGTGTCCACCAGTAGATGAATGGATAAAGAAGATGTGGTACATATACAGAATGGAATATTATTCACCCATAAGAAGAAAACAAATCCTACCATTTGCAACAACATGGATAAAGCTAGAGGGTATTATGCTCAGTGAAATAAGCCAGGTGGATAAAGACAAGTATCAAATGATTTCACTCATCTGTGGAGCATAAGAACAAAGAAAAAACTGAAGGAACAAAACAGCAACAGACTAACAGAACACAAGAATGGACTAACTGTTACCAAAGGGAAAGGGACTGGGGAGGATAAGGGGGAAAAAGGTACATTATGATTAGCACACAAAATGTAGCAGGGGGGGAACAGGGATGGCAGTACAGCACAGAGAAGACAAGTAGTAATTCTATAGCATCTTACTACACTGATGGACAGTAACTAATGGGTATGTGGTGGGGACTTGATAATGGGGGAGTCTAGTAACCATAATGTTGCTCATGTAATTGTACATTAATGATACCAAAATAAAAAAAATTATTGAAGGGAAGTAGAAAAAATACTATATAGTAGGAAATATACCATATGAGTAACAGTTATATTTAAAAAGTCTTATCTATTACAATATGAAAGAAATGAAGAGCACCTGAAGGCATACTTTATGCATTGATTGTATAAATATTTAAAGGACAATTTCTGTGAATCATTGCTTTCTATTTGGAGCAGGGAATACCAAAATAATAAATGAAAATACTTGTTTTCCAAAAACTCACAATATAGTTGAGTCTACAGAAAAGTAAGTAAATAATAATATAATATGAAAAGTGAAAATAGCACAGAGCATAGAAGAGAAGCCACCAAACCCTTCCTGTGAATATGAGGAAACACAGTTATGTTTTCACATTGGATGTGGTACTTAGAGGTAAGTAGAACTTTATCCATTGATTGATAGGGTACCAGGCCTAAGTGGCAGTTCGTTTTTTAGCTCACCCAGTGCTTCAAAAGGAAAATGCACAAATCATCATCAGTCTAGATGGAGCATAAGTGAAATAGAATTTTGTGTATCCATTTTGTGGATTTGCTGTCGATGGGACATAGAACTGTTGTGGGAGCTTGAGGACAGATGCATCTGGAGAAATCAAGAGCAATCACATAACGAATGTTTCGTATGACCCATAAAGAGCTGTGACTGTACAGCACGCAAAGATCTACAACTTCATTTGGTTGACAGATATTTATTCAATGCCTGCTCTGTGTTCTTCTAGGTATTTGGTTTATACTAGAGAAAGAAAGATCTGCATTCCCACGGAGCTTAAATTTATAAGCAAATATGTACTAATCATTAAAAATTAAGAGTTAAGTATCTGGTGTGCTAGCAAATGATGGGTGATATGGAAAAAGAAAATGTAGAACAAAGGAGATCAGGAGTCTGTGAATGAGATAGTGAGTGTTGGTGGTAGCATTAAATTTGATGTCTAATTTAGAAAGTGAAATCCCAGCAAAGATTTTAAAAAGGTGAAAGTTTGCCAAGCTGATCTCCCAAAATTCTAGGCAAAGGGAACTGTTACAAAAGTATGGCTAGAGGGAACTTCTGGGAACGTTGGAACAGATGCAGTCTATTGCATTGTGGTTCAAATGTGTATAAAAATATATTGTTAACTTATTCTTCCTATGTGTTCTATGAGATAAACATTTTTTTAACAAAGGGAATATGCATCTAGAAATAATGTTTTGAAGATTTGCTTACCAAGCATCTACTTACTCCACTAAACAGTACAATATATTTAGAACAGATGTGTCTAAGATAATTACTTCAAAACAATTGTTTGAAGAATATCTATATCTTTGCACAGGGTAGAAAGATATAGTATCTTCATTTTACATCTGAATGTTTACATGAAATGGAAATATGTATGAACATCTTTGCTTTTCTTTGATCTGTTAATACACTTCAGATATCGTACAGTGCACATGCTCTATGATTTGTTTAGTTTTATAAATATGATAAGATCAAATTGTTATTTGGAGCAAAAGGAGTGGTGCTCCATCAAGCAATATGGATCTCTGATATGTTCCATACAGAGAGCTATGTTTCTTTACCTATATAAATCTGTAAGCATTCTTAAACTACTATAATCATGGTTAGTTAAAAATCGGGGAATATTATTTTCATCATTCCCAATCATGAAAAGAAGAAAACAAAAAATAATGTAAATAACATTTCATAATTCTAATTGGTATCTGTCTTGGAGACTTCTAGTTGTCTACCAACATATCCATTCTCCATTACTTCCTCAGTAAGAGCAACACAATATTCAGCTATGTACATTGCTGGCAAGTTAAAAGACTACATTTCCCAGTTGTCCTTGCTGAACAATTATGTCTGTATGACAATGTTATGATCAGTAAGGTGTTTCTTTAAGAAGATAGGGTGTGTCCTTTCTGTCTTTTCCTCAGTATTGGCCTAGAATGGAGATACAATGGCTAAAACGCCAGTTTCAATCTTTGTCCTCAAAGGTAGACTTTTATTTAAGGAAGAGAGTGAAGGAATCTGGAATTTCTAAAAAAAAGAACATAAAAACTAGTGAATTTTTGGCTTCCATACCTATATCTTGGAGTACTTCACTCCAGATAGCTTTTATGTGAAAGAATAAAATCCTGTGCATAATAGTATCTGGGACTTGAAGTTTTCAGTCAAAAAAGTCTGAACCTAATCCTAGATGATAGTATTGCACATATTTAATTTAGTCACACTGAGGAATAGGTGAATCTGAAATGTGTAGAAAATTGTTATACTAGGCTTTTAAATACACAGGGGTATTTAAACCAAATTAAAATATTGATATGGATTTAATGTTTTGCTATGGTTATGTTAGAAGTAGAAGACCAAATTAAGGAAATTGCTGAAAAAATCTATAGTGAGAAAAGGTGTTAGAATAACTGGAAGGACCTGGCCCCCTATGCAGTCAGAGGGCCAGGTCGGCAACAGCACATGAACAGATGAGTGGGCCTTTCTGAGAAGGGGCCTGTGAAAATGTGGTGCTTGCTTCAGGCCCAAGCATTTTCCAGGGAACCTCTTTGTATACATGTAATTAGAAACACTTGTCTCTGATGACACATGAATTTATTACACGGTGTGACATATAACAAATCAGAGTAGAATGGGTTTTATCTGAACTTAAGGATATAGACACAGTTTCAAAGGTGAATCAAAGGGCCCCATCTCTACCCATTTTATCAAATTCTGGAAGATAGACACTTTGAGAGTAATTACCAGACAGCTGCAGGTTTAAGGTTATGTAAATGTTTAATCTGTTGAGCTTGACTGAGTTTATTCATGTGGAAAAGAAAATAGCCATTCAATCAATGGGGTTGAGGAAAAAACTTCAATCACTCAGTTCAGTCATATCTTGCTCTTTTCTCCTGTGGAGCAGAGAAGAAGATAAACTTTCTTATACTTTGCATTTGGGTGTTGTTATGTAGCTAGTTTTCACCAAAGGTTGCAAATGGAAGTGATGCATTTCACATATGGAGTATCAAAGTATCACCAAAGTATCAATTTATGGTGAAAAAATTTCAGCATGCCTCTCCCCATGCTGTGGAACTGCAAAAGAGTCTTGTTCTTAGATGATACAGCCACGAAATCAGAACAACATCAGTCACTGGATCACTGCCTGGAAGACAGTCATCCTGAGAGGCAGCCTAAAATTTTTAGCATAAAATGTGTATTTTGTTGTGTGAGGCCATTGAGATATTTGGGTAACATTAAAAAAAAATTTATAAGAGCAGTTTTAGGTTCACAGGAAAGTACAGAAATTTCCCATATACCTCCTGTCCTTCACCTACATAGGCTCGCCCATTGTCAACATCCTCTAGCAGAGTGGGGCATTTGTTACAACTGATGAACAGACCCTGACATATCAGTCCCCCAAAGTTCATAGTTAACTTTAGGCAGGATAGTTTTTAAAGGAGATTAGGATAACCTACAGGAATAAGTCCCTGTGGTTCTCTCCAACTCATAATAATAGTTCATTTTCTTTTTAAACCATGTTACTCCAAATAGCCTTATACAACAGAAGTCTAAGGCATTAACATACACATGAAAAGACACACACACATTTTCAAAGTTAATGCTATTCAGAGGCAGCAGGCATAGCAGTTTTTTGGCCAATCATGACTTGATACATTCTTGTAGGTAAGGTTTAAATACTGCCTTTTTAGAGTTCATTTCTAATGGTTTGGATAGAAAACCTGAGAGTTCTTTGCAATTGTCATATTAGCATTTGTGCAGTCCACTGTTAAGATATTTGAAGGGGCCCAAACAAGTAACAGGTTAGATGTTGTAGTAGTCTGCTCAGGCTGCCAAAACAAAGTACCACAGACTGGCTTAAACAACAGAAATTGATTTTCTCAGTTCTGAAGGCCAAACGTTCAAGATCAAAGTTACCTTAGGGTTGGTTTCCAGTGAGTTCTCTGTCCTTGGATTGCAGACTTCACTTCTTATTGTATCCTTACATTAGCATTTCTCTGTGCTTTTTTGGGGCAGGTGGGTGGGTAAAGAGAGAAAATGGGTGGGAGAGAGGGAGAGAGATCTGACAATCTAACATTTGTTCTTCTTCTTACAAGGCCACCAGCCTGTTAGATTCAGGTCCATTCCTTATGACTTCATTTAACCGTAATTGTCTTCCTAGTGATCCTATCTCCAACTACAGTGATAATGGGGGTTAAAGCTTCAACATATGTGTTGGTGAGAGGAGGATACAATTTAAGCCATAATAAGAGTGTTATACTAGTAGAATTCTCTCCTTCAGGAGGAAAATTTTTGTCAGAGATGAATAAGAAACATATCTCCTGACCAGACAAATAAAAATGCCACCTTTAGTGGTTGCTATTTTCAACTCAAAGTCTGTATACTTTAAGGTTATGGCCAAGGAGGCTATGACTGTTCTTTTGGAGAAAAGAGCATTCCATCAGGAGAGTTCTACTCTCACCTTCTGATTTTGCTCCTTCAATGTCAATCACTCCTCCTTTGGGAATCCTCCTGACACCAAGGATGCTAAGTAAGTAATCTTTATACCAGAAGGTTCTGATATGAGGAAGAAAGGTGTAATGATTAAATAATTCCAATGCGATTCTGTATTCAAGATAAATACTTCCTGATCTATCCTCATTATGAATTATTCTAGCTTTATTATCCAACATAGCTTAAAGGTGATCTACAATGAGATCAAATGTCAATATCCAAATAGTGCAATAGTGAAAAACCAACACTGAGATATTCTGAATTGATTATAATTTCCATCCTGTTATTAAATTGCCAAGCAGAAATTAAATATAAAATTACTCTTGGGAGTTAAAGTTAAAAAAAAAGAGAAAGATCAAGTCTTAAATTGAAACACACAAACATTAAAGTTCAAAATAAAATTATTTTTCCTTGTGAATTAAAGGCCAAAGGGATGCATAGCCAAACCTCACCCTTCTCAAAGTTTTAACCTGGTTAGTCTAAGCTAGAGAGTTCCTCAGTGTCCAGGTGGATTTGTTTCTTTCAAATGGCCTGGATTGTCTTTGACTGAAATAAATGTGGTATTCCCAGGGATCCAGGAGTTCTATTATTTCAATACCAAGACACTTCAGTACCTCATTTTTTGGGTCTGTAGCAATAATAGGACACACACAGCATGGCAAGTTACCCACATCCACCAAATTGAGACAACAGCCAATTCCAAGTGAAAGCAGTCATCTCAAATTCTCTCAGGATTGAGTGCCTAGAGGTACCAAAGGTGACAGCAGAGGTTCAGGTGCAGCTGAGGGAATAATGTGTGATGGAGGAAATCATGGTCACACACTTGCAGAATGATACTCCGCCTCTCTAGTTTTGAAGAGTCCGTTACTTTAAACCTAACCCTGGTGGGGGGATATTTTCCATTGCATAGTGGAAATAGGGGTACCATATTTAAAGGTTTCATCTCAAAGGGGTCATGTCTGAGAAATGGTAGCTGAGAAATGTCTGCCTTCTTGCAAAGTTGAAAGATCAGCCATTGTAATAAACTTGCGTTGACTTTCTTTTCTATTTATGTATTCCAATCCTCTTCATTTCCAATTTCCCTCTGTGTTTCTTATTTGAAATGCCCCACTAGTAAATTAGTGGGGGTAATTAGCTGGTAATAGCATCAGAACTTGCTTGTAACCATTCATTTTCAATTCTATGACATAATTCTTATCTGTTGAAGAAGGACCCTCAACTCTCACATGAACTGACACTACAGTTAGGCTTCTCAGTCTGCTGAAGACCAGTTCCAGGGCTTTGTCATCAGTCAGCGTCTCTTTCAGGTTTTAGTACTCCATACTTTCAGCAATAATTCATTCTGTTTTATTGTCATTGTGGTGCCTTTCTGTTTGTTACATCATTCTTCCTCCCCCAGCTTCTAGAATTTCTCTTATCCTTGAGGACTCAGCCCAAGTAGTACAATGTAACTGGCTTAGTTCAGTCCCTATCATTCTCTGACATGTGAGTAGGGCTGACATTGTTTGCTTAATTAAAATGCTTTTCTTCCACGTACTTGTTCTCTTCTCCCTGGCTCAGACATTCATTTATCTAAATATTCCTGAATCAGTGATTTCTGGGACTGCAAAATTATCTACTGTTTAAACAAATTTTATCAAGATGCATTTTCCTGAATTGAATAAACTCATTCCAGAAGTATTTCCCTATCAAATTAGCCTCTTAACTAGATTGGGACAAAATTTGTTGTCATCCTGCCTGACACCCTTTACTATGTAGCAGAATCATCCATAAATGCCACTTGATAATAGATATAATAGATAGAGTCATGTATATATATCCACATATACACCTTATGACCCCAGCCAGGCAAATAGAACTAAAACATTCAGCTTTAATGACTGAATCATTTAATTCTTTAAATGAAAAATTAAATTTCTGAATCATTCTTTGATTTTCATCAGAGCATATCCTCCTTGTTTTGTTTTGTCTGGCAGCTAAACTATTATTGGTCTGCAGTTATTCTGAAACAGAATATCTACATTCTAATTATTTGACAAGAATATTTACCTTGAACTCATTGTTTCTCAGTAACTTTAAAAAGCCAAGCTGTGACACATGATAATTGGAGAGTGAAGGGTTTTGCAAGACAGGAAATCCAGGAGGAAAAGTAATTAGATCAAGAGAGAGCTATACAAGCCCCGGGTACCCTGGGGTTCCCTTCCCAGGGCTTCCATCCCCAAGAAGGACTGAAAAGGGGGCAGTTGTTACATGTTCACCATTTTTGTTCTTGTTTTTGTTTTTATGGTATGAAGGAGAACACAAAGGCCATGTCTGAGAATGGAGTGGCTCTAGAAAAGAAGAGAATTGAGAGAAAAAGAGGTAAACACAGTTACAGAAGCAATTGTACATTACAAACCAGCTGACTTTTAATATTTTTGAGATGCTAGTAAAATCATTATTATTTCACTGGACAATTAATATCAATGAAAGTTTATCTGCAACTCATTTTGTAGTCCACTCACTAAGATCTTAAGTTTAAGGTTCTCTTACGAATATCCCATTGTACTTTTATAAGAAAAATAATCATTATCCTTGATCTGAGCAAGTTCATTTTCCCTATAACAGCCTGATAATTGGACTCAAATTTTAAAGGTGTGAGGAGAAATTACACATGAGATATTGCGATACTTGAAGTCAATTACAAAGTCAGTGTGACATTATAGCAATATAGTGACATAGAAACTGCAGTTTGAAAGGTAATATACACTTTATAATTGATGTTTCAAGTTGAATATCAGACATTTGTGGGGTTACCTGATGTCAGTAAATTAAGGATTCTGAAAGCTTTCATGACTTTTCAAATTGGAAATATATATTGAACTATTTGTGGATTTTTCCCACCTGGCTCAAGTGTGTGTGTGTGTATGTGTGTGTGTGTGTGTGTGTGTGTGTGTGTGTGCATTGTTTTTATTTTTGCATTATGTATCTGTGCTTTTATCTATCTGCACAGGTTCCACAACAGCTATATGGATAGATGGGCAGAGCAGAGTTGACATCAACTGTAATGTTTCTTTATTCCAGAGGTCAGCAAACATTTTATTTATCAACCACTGGAGATTCCCTTTGGTAAGAATAATTCACTTTGGTAATTTACTATGGTTATTGACTTTGCTAACTGGGACATAACTCTGAGAGGAATGGTTCTCCAGAAGAATCTAGTATTTCTGTTACCACCAGAATGAGAAGTTACTAGCAAATAGCAGTTGTCCTTTAAATGGTGGGAACATGATGAGGCTACTGACTTGTCCAGTAGAAGGAGACTAGATTTTCCTGGACATGAATTTTGTGATGGGGCTTTTGATTATACAGATTGTAGAAACTCTCTGTAGGAATACACACTAATTATTATTGACATCCTGAAAAGTTTTATAGGCAAGAGAATATCAGGAATTGAAATGATCATATTCCTGTATGTTACAGAAATGCAACAGTATTTAGTAGCTTCCATGCTGGGCGGGATGGTTCTAGAACACTGGAAGGTTTCACACTTACCATTACTGGTAATGCTTTTTGATATTTATAAGGAAGTTAAGGTAGATGATAAAACTGTGAGTAATGGACATTAAGAACTTCTAGAATCTTTATTCCATCATGTACCTGGGAGAAAAGGAGACCTTAAAAAGTATGACTGAGTGTTATTAATTGTACTTATTTTAGTTTTCTTCAAGAGATTTAACTACATTTTTTTCATCTTCTTTGTTTTTTTGATTGACCATTTTATGACTGCATGTGATCTCAGGTTTAATTTAAATTACAGATAATTTATTGAAGAATATGTAATTTATCCATTTAATTAGATGTTCAAAATACATACTTGGGTTTATCTATATAACTAAAGAGTATCAACTTCAATCACATTGTTTGGCCCAACATAGAATTGTTTTTATTGAGCTAAAACTAGTTTAGTGTCGTTTTCCAGAGTTTAAAAAATAACTGTGATGCTTGGATTTACTTGGAATGGTGTTTACTTTATTGTTTATTAATTTATTGTTAAATTATTTTTTAATAACTAATTTACACTTTATTATTTTTATTTTGGTATTGTTAATGTACAGTTACATGAACATTATGGTTGCTAGACTCCCCCTATACACTTTATTTTTATGAGAATTTGTAAGAGACATTTTTCAATGGCTGTAATAGGAACAAATGTGCTTCTTTTTCAGCCAAAACAGTTTTGTGAATTTTGAATGTTAGAAATCATGTTCCTAACCCTTTCCCATTTTCCATGAGCAACCAGGAGCTGCAGAGTCAAACCGGTGGTCTATATCCCCAAAGTACACATCACCTTCCCTTATCCAATTTATAAAATCACACCTGAAATCATCACTATCATTTCATTATTACTACGAATAAAAGGAGGGAAGAGAGCAATGATGATAATGTTCATAGCAACTGACACTTATAAATCACTATATGATAAACAATGTGCTAAGCTGCTATCTTATATATAATTCTGGCTCTAATTATACATTATTTTATTAGATCATTATCGTACCATTATCATTTTATCATATCATTATTTTACAAGCAAGGGAAAAGTTCCTGAAAGGAAAAACAAAACAATCTGAAGACACATCTTGTTGTTTGTCAAATAGAGTATGGCACTTAAAAAAAAATTATGCTTATCTAATCAAGAAAAATATAATTGTTTCTATATGCAGGAATTGTGATTACTTATCTTATAATACTTAATGAATGGCCAGTTATTAAAAGGGTAAATTCTAACCGAAGATTTTATATACCACTGCTTATGCACTCAGTTAAAAAAATTATAAGCCCCTTAAGGACAGCTTATTTTTGTCTCCACAGTGCCTATTATGTTGATTTGCACAAGGGAGTGTTCTTTTTATAAATAAATGAATGGCTCACATAATTTTTTAGATATCCATAGGAACTGTGGAATAAGAAGGAAAAATGTCAACTGAAATTAAAATTGTATTCATAAAGTAGGCAAAAAATAAATGTATCAGTGAGAAACCTAAACAACAAAATGAAAGTTTCATTTCTCAAAATGGAAGTTCAAAAGTTCATAGGAATGCATGGTCTCAGTCATTAACATTTTTTAGGCAGAAATTATTTAAATTTGCCATGATTAGTGATTATTTACTCCCCCCTAGTAGAGTTATTTGGATCAAAATATGAAGCGGCTGTGATCCTCAGCAGCTGTATCTATAATGCTGCTCCCAAAAGGTCACTGCAATGACACTGCAGGCTCCTGACATATATTCCTGTCTGTCGCCATAAACATCTCACTTGCAGTTGAGAAGGTAATTAGAAGGTTTCTATGTGCATGCTTCAAGATGTGCTGCTGAAGGATTTATGAATTAAATTTGCCTGCTGAGCTGCAGCAAAGGTGATAGCATCTCCAGTTTACAACCATGTTTTTAATTTCGACATGTTATGCATGGTGAGAAACAACAACAGTCATTTCCTTTTTACAAGCATTATTACTTATAAATCATGACAGTGGCATAGCTGCATTAGTTTGAAGGGATGAATAGTTAACAGTAACAAAACTGCTTAATTTTTTAAGAAGCCTTATTCTTCAAAGAAGCAAAGTAAGGAAAATAGCATTTTCCATTGTTTTTGCATAAAAATATATGGCAATATTGAATTATTTAGTGGCAAGTATATTGATGCTGCAGATTACTTTGGCATCCAAAATTAAGAAATGATTGGCAGGTGGAGGGGTGGAAAGATTCACAGATAAAGTATGTAGAGTAAGTGTTAGTGTGAATATCTCGGTGGCAGGTTTGTAGATGTTCACTATAAAATTCTGTCCAATTATCTATGTGTTTGAAAATTTTATATAATAAATGTCGAGAAATATAAATTGAAATAAATACAGTCAAAAGAGATGTATAAAATATTGCAAAGGTCTATTTTACTATTGCCAATTATCCTTTGAAAACTGAAAGCAATTTGGTTAATTGTCAGTGTACTACCTGTATGTCACCAAGTATCTGGAAATTGGAACTCCAAGTGCGTTTGTTCATTGCTACAAATGTTGATTTTTGTAGTGCTAACCAGTTCTACCCACAGTAGGTAAGTTGAACTTCAGGAAACATTGCCAATCTATTTGTGCAACAATCTTCCAAGGTGAAGGCTGAATTGCAGTCTAATTTATTGCGGACTAATCGATCACAGATGATTTATATAATAACCGGTTATTAAAAGCTACTGATGACCACACACAGTTTTCATTCTTTTGTGGTAGTACACATTAGTCTCTGTTAAAGAATACTGCCACAGGCTTTACAACACATTCTGGTTAGTATAACATATCAAAAGGAATGAATCAAATGTATGGAGATGGTTTCTTTCCAAAAACAGGTAGTATATGGAAATTACTAAAATTATATTCTGTTTAGGATTAAGAAACTTTGATTAATAATGTTCTAGAAGTCCAGAGCTCTATACATGTACAGGCTTCAGGCAAGTTTGACACTTGTATTAAGACAAAATGATTTAGAAAGAAAAATTTTACCAAGTTTTTTAGAAAACAAGAAGAGATTGCAGAATTTGAGGCAACATAGCATGATATTTAAGCTTGGGGACATTGGGTCAGAAGTCAGAACTTCAACCCTCTGTGTAACTCGGGAGCTCTGTGACCGTGGCAAACCTGGCAGTACATCTCTACCTCCGTTTTCTCATCTACAGTATTAAGATAATAGTATTTTTCTATTTCTCAGGCTTCTTACGAATTATCAAATAAAATTGTATACACCCACATTTTATAATACTTGGAGAATAGTAATTAATCAATAAACAATGATCAGTTTTCTTAACACTATCTTTAAGTAAGTAATATAAGTGACTATTTAAAATGAAGTGTTTTTAAAGTAAGCACAGATAGTATCATTGTCAACTTGGAATGTAGTAACAGTATGTAAACTCATATTATTTAATAAAACCTATATTTTTATAGCTGAAAGACTGGAAAATCTAATGAATTTGTACAGAAAACTATTTTAATGATAATAGATACTACTGAGAATGAGATACCTTATTTTTCAGGAAGGTAACATTCTTTGAGAAAATATATACATACATATTTATATACATGAACTTTTTTATCCATTCATCTTTAGATGGACACTTAGGTTGTTTCCATTCAGCTATGTGAATAATGCTGTAGTGAACATGGGAGTACAGAAAACTCTTCAAGATTTCAATTTAATTATTGTATAGATACCCAGAAGTGGGATTGCTGGATCATGATAGTTCTGTTGATGATATTTATTTTAATTTTTGATGAAACTATTTTGCATGCTGGTTGTACCAATTTACATTTCCACTAACAGTATACAAAGATTCTCTTTTCTCCACAGCCTCCCCAACACTTTTTATCTCCTGTCTTTTTGAAAAGAGGCATCCTAGCTGGTGTGAGATAGCATACCATTCTGCCGCTGATTTGCACTTCCCTGATGATTAGTGATGTCAACCACCTTTGTATGCATCTGTTGATCCCTTGATCCACTCTTTTTATATTTCACTCCTGCAAACAGACTTTGTCCTTCCTAATAAAGAATCAGCTCAAAAGGCCTCTGCCTCAAGATTTGCTTTGTAGTGAACCCAACTTAAAATAATCCCCTATATTAGGGCAAGAAAATTAAGCTATTAAAATCCAGAAGGTAAGTAGTTTCTAAAACAGTTACTACTGGAGTCATTACAACAAGATACTGACTTAACAAGATTACTTCCTGAGGTAATCTTTTCTTTCAGGCACACTAAATTGATTTTATTTAAATCTTCTAGTTTTTTATAGTCACTGCAAATATTGAACTAACTCAATACTGGGAGTTAGAGCAGTCATTTCAGCAGATCAGAATGGCTGTTAGACTTCCAGTGAAGTGTATTTAAGACACAATCAAGGATGAATCGAGCTTCACCTGTAGAGTTTGTAGCTGCATTTAATAAATCACATTAAATTACTTAAATTATGTTGCTAAATATTGTCACTTGGATATAAATCAAATTAATAAGGGAATATCTAGAATTTGCAAGGTAAATGATGATATTAAATAGTTAACCTTAAAGTATTTTACTTCAGAAGCTATTTGAAAGTGAAAAGGATTTCTGATAATTCCTAAGTATTCTGAAGTTAAAGCAATATTCTTTAGATCTAGATAAGAAGTAATATATTCTAAACATGTTAAGCAAAATAATTTTTAAACTATGATGAATTTTACTCACTCAGGAGAGATACTTAAACATGTCATGTATAACTTCCTCTTTAATTTGTACTAATTACTAAGAGTTGGAAATGCGAGATTGGCAGTTGCTAAAAACGACCTGCTTTTCTATTTCAGTATTTGAAGTGTGAAGCATTACTGGCTTGGCATGTTTATTGGATGCACTTAGTGTATATCTTAATATTCTTTGGATGCCCAATAAACTTTGATGGGAAAACAGATCATTCTGCCATTGCAGTTAAGTCAGTTTTAAAAAACCTTTCATTTTCTGATGCAGTCTGATGAAGTTATAAACAAGGCTTTTTATCTGATATCCACCTATTAAAATATAATATTTGAGAAAATGGTCCTTAGTTGACAGTGTCAACTAAGATAACAAACATAAAGGAAGAATTTAAATTTGTTGTTCATTATGGTTAATTAAATTTTGACTCAATATAATGATATTAACAAGTAATTTTCTTTAGAATTGAGTGTTTCCATTCAGTCAGATGTGTTAATTTTCTCTAAAACCCTATGAGAATTTAAGAGTAATAATTTAAAAGTTCATTGTCAATTACTAATACTTCCAACACAATTCATTTTTAATATGTGTATAATATGTAATATGGGCCTTTCAGAATATGCTATATTGATCCAACTTTTATAAAACCTATATATTTTTATTTTAAGGTATGCCCAAATGATGTACAGCATAAGCAATAGAGAGAGTAGCAATAGAGAATGTTAGCATAAGAGTGATAATCAATTCAGCAATTGAAACTATTCAGTTTCATTACCTGTACAGTTGCATAAATCTTTAAGACTTCTTCACCACCAAATTGGTCTTTTGAAAATTCACACATGAAATTACGGATACTTTGGTTAAACAGGTACTGATAACAGGTAATAAAAAGTTAGCAAAATCTACATTATAAAATTATTCCCATTTACATATAATTTTGAAATACATAGCAAAATACAAACTAAGCAATATGTCTGGCCGATATCAAAGTCACATTTTCTTAAAGCACACCATACTGTTACATGACTATGGAATCAATTATATATTGAATTACTCATCTTAAAATAGCACTTCTACTTTCCAAATGTGTTCCTCTAAGTTCAATTCCTATTTTCCAAGTGCATTCCTTTTAATTCAATGACAAGTATTTAAATGGAATTACAACTTGATTGGATATTATATTTTAGGTTTCCCTTGCAAATAATATACATATATTATGGGAAATTCTCTAAATTACTGTTTATTCAATTGCAATATATCCTATCTGAGTTGCATCTACTAAATGAAGAGAGTTAATTATTAAACATTACAATAGTTTTCTCTCAAAATGTTAATTTTCCTCTCTTTTCTGTTGGATAAAGACAATATAAGTTGTAAATATATTTTAATTAATTTAACTTTTCTGTACACAATAAACACATCACAGTTACACTTAACAAAATTATTGTTTAGTAAGGATCATGTATAATTATTTTTGAAACATGTTGCTCATTGGAATAAGATTGCCATAATATTTTTTTCAAAAAGTATCAGAGAATGCTAGTATAATGTGTATATATGCTAATATGCCTGCTTGTCCAGTTGTGAAGTTACTTCACTTACTTCTTAAGAAATCGTATCTGTAGAAAGGACAACAAAAATATAACATATCACAGCATAGTGCTTTTTCTAATATTAGCTGATGTTTTTACTGTTACTCCTACATTAGATTATTTCATGTTGCTGATTGTAGGTCATCATTTTTTCTAGATGATAATCTCCCATGGCAATAACTGTGTGCTCTCTATATTACCTCAGATGGAGAAAGCATATGTGACATTAGTTAGTTCACTGAATGGAGTTCACTGAAGATATCTAAATTTGGACTCAAGAAGTAGAAATTAATACTGTGACATGGTTAACTGGGGAATTACATTAATAATTGAGGCCAAAGAACAAAATGAATTGTGAAAATTAATTTACGTGTTACATTTGGTAAGCAAACTTAACCATCAGCTGAAATTACCTTAATTTTTCTTTTCTGATAATAGGCATGATGAACTTAATTTAATTTTCTCAAGTTGTTATTTACAGAGTTAAGAAAATTCTAACAAAATAGTACATTGACAGTGGACCAGAATGACCCATGTCTAACAGACCTTAGTGCATATAGTGACTTCATGAAAAGAATTTAAAGACAATAATCCATATGCTTGAGAAAGAATCTTTTCTCTTTATTGCTTTACTGTTCATTGAATATGAGCCTTACATTCAAATCCCTAGGAAGGAAAATATATTCAAGCATAAACAATTTAAAATTAACACTGACAAATTAATATTGAAATACAGGCAAGCAATTCCACATCTCATATATTGTTTCCATCTCTCTTGTGTCACTTATTTCCTCAAGGATTTTTATTCCCCACTTATAAGCAGATTATTAAAACATATCCATACTTGTTACATGTCAGTTGAAAAATCGGGATAGGGCTTATTATCATAAAAATTAAATATCTAGGCTACATGTACTTGCATGTCTTAAATCAATCCATATCTAAGGTAGTTCAAAACATCAGTCTATTGGACAACTCTTACTGTTACCTGAGGAACATACTGCATTTCCCAGATTCTGTCTTCTCAAAGGAAAGAATTCAATTGAGAGAACAGATAGAAAGAAAAAAAAGCAGCAAGAAATTCACTGGGTTAAAGTGAAAAAGATATTCATGAGACAGGAGAGTGGACTATCTGGAAACCTGAAGCAGCCCCACTGTTAGAGTTAGTTTTTTAATTTTTTTTCTTAAGATGGCAGGAAGTCCTGCCCTGCATCTTACTTCATTTGATTGATGGGTTGATCAACAGCTCTAGGTCGTATAATTTTTTCTCAGTGCTCAGGCACCTTACCCAAAAACACCTAAGTGAAGTCCACAGGGTGGTGGTGGGAAAGGTCAAAACTACAATGCTAATTAGACTTAGATGTTATTTTAATGAGATGGGGTTACTTACAGACAAGGTCTTTGGACCTTGAGCATGCCCTGTAATCCGGGAAGCCCCTGTGGTCCTGGGCCTCTTGTCAGCATAGGTGTCCTTAACTATC
This sequence comes from Manis pentadactyla, assembly GCF_030020395.1. Classification (NCBI taxonomy): domain Eukaryota; kingdom Metazoa; phylum Chordata; class Mammalia; order Pholidota; family Manidae; genus Manis; species Manis pentadactyla. The sequence continues at coordinate 124,926,732 of NC_080020.1, forward strand.
TGGGCCTCCTGATAAGCTAAGTGTCCTCTTGATAAGCTAGGAGCTGGGAACTAAGGAGGAAGTAGGGGTTGGTCAGCACAGAGTCCTCCTTGGTGATGGCCTGGCCCCTTTCTCCTACTTATGTCCAACTATCTACCTACTCTAATATTACCAATGAACAAACAAGTTTATTTCCAAAAAAATATCTAATTCAAAATATTTGCCTCATGAATATGAAAACTAAGAGTTTTATTTTTATACATAAGTTCATTTCTATCCAAAGAAATACGTGTTAGATAATTCCTAAGGACATTATTCCAAAGTATAAAAGTGTTCTATATCAAAATTAACTAAAGTAAACACTATAGTTTTATCTTCTACTGCTACTCTAGTCAACTCTAAAGAAATGTACTGCTTTTAAAAGAAGATTTTTAACAAGATCTATTAATATTAATGTTATCTACATAGAATATTAAATTTTTATAGTTTTCAAGTATTAGAAAGGCCCAGAAATTATAGTGGGTATTTCACAATTAACCTATACCAAATCCTACACCATATTGTTAATATTATTCCTCCTTCCCTAGTGTTGCTATATATTTTTTCTTCCATACTAAAGGCTTTGTACTTGGGATCTTAAAGAAATCATTGATTTTTTTAGATCAATTTTATGTTTATTTTTGTTTTCTGTGCATTAGTCTTGTTGTTTCATATACTATAATTACTTCAGCAAAATTTGTTCATAAATAGCCTAGACAGATAAAATCTTTGTGGATAAATATCTAGCTACTGAAAAATCTATTACTACATAGACTAGAAGTATTTGCACAACTGCAAACAGAAACTCATCATTAATTACAATATATTTTTTACTCTCTCCATGGAACTGAGACAATTTTTGGTCAATTCCTACTCTGTCCTTTATAATTATAACATTTTGTGTTATATATTAATTAACCAACAGTTAAGATTGAACTTTGGTTCCTGGGTTTATTTTTCATAAAAATACTAAAACCTTGGCAAAATTGACTTGGCAAAAGCTAGCATGCAGGAGTCAATAATTACTCAGCACACACAGAGGAAATTTTTTAATAAAAATTTGAGAAACCTATAGCAGACATTGATGAGAAGTATGAAAGGAGAAATACAGATATAGGCTATTAAAAGTTCCTATTGTTTTAAAAGTTATTTTAAAATTGAATTTAATAGAAACTGCTCATGAATTTATAGGCTTAATAAAATACTATATTTGATTAAATGTGTAGACACATTTAAATATAATGAAGTTCTTAATTTCCATGAGTAATTGTAGGCCATTACAAGTGAATAGTGGACTGTTCCAAATTATTTATTCAGATAAAACATGGGATGCCGGTAAACTCAAATTTTGATTAAGCAATATATTTTTTTAGTATAAGTATATCACAAATATTGCTTATGACATACTGGCTCTAAATAATTATGCATGATTTATGTGAATATTTGGGACATACTTATATTTTGAAAGATGTACCAATATTCAAATTTAACTGAGCCTCTTGGATCATTATTCACTACAACTCTAATGACAAGGCACATAAAAATAAGGTACGTGAGTGTGTGAAAAGACAGCAGTAGTGATACAATTACATAAAAAAAATCTACTCTTTCTCTTCTTAGCCCTTAATTTATATTGGTCCAGTAACTGAAGGTGGTAACTGAAATTTTTGAAGCCTTGAAGAATAGAAAAAGAAGAAACTTCTACCTGAAAACTGTTATCAATTTTCTCTCTCCCAAGAGAAGAAATGTGATTTTACATCTGAGGTAACTTTTTTTATTCCTTCTGATCTGTGCAAATCACAATGTCTATCCAAAACTCAACCGCTTATTGTTCTTGAGGAAGTTATAAGATGTATCATTAACCTGAGTGTTGATGTAACCAGTGAAGTATTTCTGGTCATATAAACTGGTATGTTTATTAATAGCCAGAGCAAAAACTACTCGTGTTATAGCATAATTGATGTCAAATAGCATAACTGTTGAACATTTTTTTAAAAAGTACTTCTCACAACCAGAACAATGGCTCTGTTTGGAGGGAAGTTCTTTTCCCCAGGTTTCATATCTCTGTGTAGAAAAAGCTTCCCTAGGGGATTACTTCGGATTTCATGTTCCATTTTCTTTTCTGGTGGTTGATTTGGAGAGAAGAGAATTAAGATGTCTGTATTAGTACCCTCTCCCATTTCTTTGGCAATCTGTTACCAGCAGAAAGAATGTATTCTGGTCTGTTCTTAAGTAATGCATTGCCTTAAGGGCAAAAGCCCTATATTTGGGGTAAAAATCATTTGGCCTTAACTAAACCACATTCTCCAATATCAATTTTATCAGTGAAAGTAGTTATGTTTTTTTCTCTATTAGTCTGACCACTACATCTGGGTCTCAGATGGGTTAGAGGGCTATTATTGTTGGGTCCTTTAAAAACCCAATGGTCAAGTGAAAAAGTTAGTTGGAACTGTTATTATAAAGTTATAGTCAACATAATTGAACTGATCATCTTGTCTCAAACATATCAAACTTGGGCAGGAAACAAAGTAAATGTACATTCTGGGTCAGCAGGAAGAAAGTAGAAAGCCCAGATGTTAAAAAAAATATGCCCTGAAAAGAAGTACGGTGAGCAGGAGGGGAGAGCATGCGGCTCGTGGCAGGTCTGAGAGTGCAGCCAACACACCTGAGTAATTTTGAGCAGACAAAAATCTCAAGTCCATGCTGGTCTGGATTCTGCTACTAAGCTACCTGTAATCAGCCCCCCAAGCTCTCAACAAAGACACAAGGAAAACAACAAAGAAGCTAGATGGGTCTGTGCTCCATTTCCTGCCTGTTCCTCATGCAAAGCCTTTGCTCTTTTTATGGTTGAGCATCTGACCTCAGCTCTCTCCTGCTTTGGTCCCACAATCTTGGGTGTCTCAGATTTATTTCAAATACATTGAGAACAACAGATCAGAAAACCTGGAGATTTCATAGACTCATATCGTATTTTTGTAAAAGAATAGATTTTAGTGCAACCTCTTTTGAACATTTAAAGAAATGAATATTTAGATTTTGCCCATGGCTTTATATCCGGTCATCAGGCATCACATTTTTTGGGGAAAAAAAAATTCTGTGTATCTGGACCCTATAAAAACAGGTGAATACCTAATTCCTGAAATGCATACTGAATATAATGTTGTTTATTTTAAGTAATTTCACTGTTCCTAAATTTAGATGACCTTCAGTTTTTTAAATACAGAAAATAAGATATTTTTAAATGCAAAGTTTCTGATAATTTAGCAAATTTGTTGTAGAGGCCACTAAAAGGTTACAAAAAGTAATTTCAGAAGCATAAGCCATTTCATTATATATTAAGGGGTCCAGCTAGTGTGCAAGCTAGAATCCAGTCAATCATTTTGCAATATCACTTGTCTCTACTTTTGAAACTTTTTTTTTTCCCCTTTCAAACAAGTTCTCCTACATCAAATGTGCAAGTTCTGGGAGTCTTTGGGTGAGAAATTTGAGTCAATAAAATTGGTAATTTTCACTCATGCCATCTTTGAACACATAAGGGGAGGGAAATATTTCATTTTAGTCTTGGTTTTATCTGTATAAAGCACCCAATTGCCCTGGTCTGCTTTTCCCAATGGTGATATCTCACAGTGCCATAAAAGTCTGCAAGGTTCTGAAACTTCAATAGACTCACACAAATGAGAGAACACATACCATCAGATCAGCAACAGACTTCTTTCTTTTATTACTTGCTATTTCTAACTGCACAGATTCAGGTTGATGACTGTCCTAGCAGAAATTTTAAGGACTGTATAGGTGAAATTTCAGAACAAAATACATGATTTCCAAGTACTTTTTATATATAAAGTCACATTGGACTTCAGAATGTATTTGCTCAATAAATATATATTAATTGAATACCCATTGTATACTACTAGTAGACAATGAGTGAATGATATTTAAACTTTAATGGACACATTGACATGTGAAGTAAATGAACTGTTTATTTTTATGTCATTATCAATAATCTTTAATTACATATAAACAATGATATAAATTTATATTTTACATGGCTTTACGTGATTTGGTTATTTTCAAGTTTAGCAATCCATAAGATAAAGTATGTCAGAGGCATCATAAAAGGGAAATTGCCTTTTTGTTTTGTTTTGATTTGTATTCTCTCTTCTCTGACTAGGTTTAAGTTGAACTCATTGAAAGTGACAAGCTTCAATTCACCATCCCACCTGTGGCCACTAAAATGGGGTTATGTGAAGGCCAAACATCATTTTTTACTATGTAGGAGTGAATTGTGAACCTGACACAGACACACTTGTAATTGAATTTTCCCTCACTACACCACTTTCAGAACATATAATTCTTCCTATGAGGTATCATTATATACTACACATATATATATACTATATGACTATACATAATCTAGCAGGTCCAAAACTGTCCCCTTCTCTAGAAATTCTGTCATAATAGTATCTGTTGTTAATAGTTAAACAGCAAGCTTGTCTTCCATATTGTACCACAAAGATGAAAACCAGTAAAGGTTTTTTAAAAGATTGCAATCATATTAACCAAATTTATCTTAACCAAATTAACTTTTTCAAAGATGGTTCCCGAATATTGAGTAGAATGTCACTAGGTCCTTGGGGGAGCAATGTCAAGTTGAAAATACCATATATATATAGTGACAGGGCTCCAAAGAACTGTCTGCAGTGGGCTTTAGATTTGGACATTGTTATATTCAGTATCAACTGGTGTTATCAGTGTTGTGCAATAATTGAGAGAGGAATATTCAGTGCAAAAACGATGAATTTCAAGATTACAATTCTGGAGAATTCCCACTTGTTCATGTAGACACAGGATAGAAAATTGAAACAAAATTGTTAGATGGAGAACAGAGTATAAGAATTCTAGGGAGCAGAACACTTCATAGTTAAGCTTTAAATAATAGAGAGATTTGGTAAGTAAAAGGAAACTTGCATATATTTGATTTGGCCATTTAGCTATATTGTAAGAATATTTACAATGGGATGGGGTTACCAATAATTCTACAGGTAGATAACTAGTAGGCTGAAGTAACTATTCCCTCTGGTCATAATTTTCTCCATGAATTGTAAAGAAATTCTTCTGCTGAGAAGGAAAAGAAAGTTGGAGATGGAGGAAGACTCGTCACCTGGGTCAGCCACAAGGATCATGAGAAAGAGACTTGTCAAGGATTTGTCAACCTTTAGCCTTCATGTGAGTTTGGATACTACTTTGTGCCACATACAGGTTGCTTGCTTTTGGATTTTTATTCTGGTGCTGTCAGTATTTCTTATATCTGTAATGCACTTTCACTTATTTTCAACTGTTGAATCTTATCTATATAGACTTGCAATTGATTTCCTTCAAAAAACCTTTCTGATTCCCTCCCAACAAGATGAGGTATCACCTTCCTTTGAACTACAGAAACAATTATTTCTGTAACATTTTGGCTCTGTTTATAACCTGGGACAGTTTCAAGTAGCAACACAGCAATATGACTGGTTTCTTATCTTCCCATGCTCTTGGCATTGGAAATAACCAAACCTTGCTTTTAGAAACACCCCTCTTCCATCCATTGAAACAGTGTGAGGGTGCAAATCCTGAATTTGTTTTTGAATTTCTGTTATTGCTCATGAGTCATCATGTACCTCACCATGTGAGGATGAAATGTAGGAGCAAAGTTTATCCCAGGGTATATTCTTGAGGTCAAAGAAGCAAAAAGAGGAAAGATGTGAAAGAAATGCAACTGGGGGGAGGGAAAGAAATGTGGATATAGTTGAGGATAGGCATTTTCCCATTTCATTTTTAAAACTGTAAACTTTGCTACAGGTTGTGCTGTTAAGTTTGTAACCCAGACAGAAAAAATAGAACTAAAAATTTGGGAATCTTTTCTGGAAAAGAAAAGTATATATATATCATATATCACATATACATATATATGCAACACATATTTACTATATAATCTTTTACTAACAGGGTCACATAGTACTTGGACATATATTGCCTAAAAATTTGTTACAAACAGCATGCATTGAAAAACTTCAATTATAAAACTTCTTACAGGTTATTCAATTACTAAGTTTGTAAAACAGAACACTAATCTTTGGTTTAGAAGGACCCTTTAATTGATTTGTGCAAAATTTAAGTAGATGTTGTAAGAGGAGAACTAAATGACTTTCTGTTAAATGACTGAATATCTAAGAGAAGCTGGGCTTCCTGTCTGAGGAAAATGACTGAAGCATTCATCTGATTCACTGTACCAGATTATTTCAGGCTGTCAGATGGCAGAAGGGTTTGCAGAAAAGGTGATAACTATCTTGATACTTGGTACAAAATTTTAAGTAAAAGTCACCTGCACACAGCCTTCTGCAGTACTATGGGAACTTAGAAGTGAAGAGGCAGTAAACATAAATAAGGTTATCACAGTACATGCCTCCCTTGGGGCCTGTGTGGGGTGGGGAGATCATCTAGAAGAAGAATGAATACTTGAGTCCCAGGAGACAAGCAATAACAGGGCAGCTGGAGCCCAAGGCCTAGTCTAGAGAAGCATGTGGGAGGCAGGCAATGGGACACAATAGCCACGCGCATCTTTTTCTAACTTCAAAGTGATTCATGGAAGGAGAAGAAGCAGACTCTGGCATTCATAAGAGCCAATGAATGATTAGTACAGACCCTTAATTGTTTTATTCATTATATGCTATGTTGCCACAAACTTCATGGCTTAAAACAACAAAATGTATAGTCTTACAGTTCTCGTCAAAAGCCTGAGTCGTTCTCATCGGCTAAAGCAAAGGTATGGGCAAGGCTGCGTTCCTTGTGGAGAATCTTGTTTCTTGCCTATTACAGCATCTCGAGGTTGTTTAATTCCTTGACATTGCTTGCTCCTTCTTCAAAGCCAGCAATACAGTCACTGTCTTTCCTTTCATCTCTGCTTTATTGTCTTATATCTCTGTCATAATAGATCTGGGGAAGGTTGTTTGCTTTAAAGGACTTGTGTGATTGCATTAGGCCCACTTAAATAATCCAGAGCAATCTCCCCATTTTAACGTCCATAACCTTAATGAAATTGGAAAAGTCTCCTTTATTAAGCAAGGTAAATGTCACAGGTTAGTGTGTGGACATCTCTCAGGGACCATTTCTCTGCCTCCTATAGAAACATCAAAAGTGGAAGATTAATGGGAGAGTTCACACTGTGGGATATAAAGTCAAGTTTCAGATTTATTGATCTGAACTTTTAAATTTATTACAAGAATATGTCCAAATGCTTATATAAACTGAGAAAACTTGAATATTCTTCTATTATTCTTAGTTACAGGACTTGTGGCATTCATTGTTAATGACAAACATATAGTTGAATAGAGAGAAATGATTAAAACTAATTAAATATATACAAGTTCAATAGTCAATAAATAGGAGTTTTTATTAGGATAAACTTGATAATCACCCTTATAGAGTAAGATGTACAATAAAAACAGATAGTGAATATGGAAATATCACATCTGAGTTCTTAATACATCAAAAACTCACTAGCTGATACCAGATATTTCTCAAATCTCAATTTGTCAAATTTTGAAAGCTTACCATGAAAGTACTACTAGACTATTTGAAGCACAGAGAAATTCCTTTTATACTGCATCTGAGCAAAAAGAATTACAATTTCCAAAGGAATCAGGATCTTTTCTTTCCTGTGTGTTATATTAGAAACAGTGGGCCTTCAAGCCATCAGGAACCAGACTGGAATTCCAGCTTTCCAATTGCCCAGCTGAGCGAACCTGTACAAGTTATTTAACATCTATGAGATTGTTTGCTCATGCTAAAAATGAGAATAATGGCGTCAACCTGTACACTTGTCAGAAATAGATATCATAGCTAAGTATTGATCATAATAGGTCTAACTCTGGGGGCAGGGAGGGGATCCCTGGGCAAAATATCTTTGAAACTGAAATCAGTCAAAAGGAGAAATAAAGTGAGAGAAACCTGTTTATTTCTTACAAGCAGTCATCGACTTGCGCTCTCCCATGTCTCTGGTGACCTGGCTGCAGAAAAAGAAGTCTCCACCCAAGCTCTGTGGTCCAGATAAGCCCTTGCTTGCCCTTATAATTACCTATTGATATGGAGATGGGCTACTTCTCTCCTCCCCCATGGAAACACCTATTGTGTGGAGATACACTTAGGCCAGGCGAGAGATTCTGGAAATATTTCAATTTTACCCACAATAGGCTCTCCCCAATAATGGTAAATATTAATATCATCCCATTTACTTCAGATTTATTTTTAATCAGTCTCTAACATGTTTCTCTATCATAGAGATTATTATATTACTAAGCCTTTTGGCCTTCACAGTCAAAACCTATTGAATAAACATTAGCACATTTAGAATAGTTATTTTCTCTGGTGTTTATTTCTGCCCTACTTTCTTAAGAATCAGAATTAATTCACCTTAATTAAGCACATGTCCATTCCTACTGGCAAGTTTGACTTCTAAACTTCTAGGTTGGATTTTAAAGATACTGCATAGCACTTCTTCCAAGCACAATCCATTGGTACACACCTTGGACTATGTCTGGGGTTTTGGCTGCTCACAAAAACTTTTGGCCACATCAAAGTATCAACAAATGTTGATTTAGTGTGAAGTTTTACCAGAGGCAACCCCAGAATGTACATAGGAAGCAACAATTTTAATTTTATCATAATCTCAACCAAGTGAGTACAGAGGGACTCTTCACAAAGATTTGGGTCTATCAGTCCAGTCATTGAAAGGCCAACAGCCTGCACAATTGGATAATATGTTAGCCACAGTCTGGAACAAATACAATAAATATTATTAAGGAATACTTTAGAGAGTATATATATATATATATACATATGTATATATATATATATATGTTGTGAAAACTTAATTCTACTAGCCCTAACAAGGCTGATCCATCATCTTCCAAGATCTGAGAAGAAATGTTAGTAAATAAGTCCATAATCTTGACAAGATTTTTAAGGAATGACTGCAAGGTTTTAAAATACCCCTCCCAGAATTGTTCTGGGAGACTAGCCAATGTTAGAAGCAATGCCAGGCTGTGTATCCAGACTTTGTCCTATCTTGTATGTTCCACATCCATTAATATGGAGTTCTCACTTTCTGGTCTCCCCATTCCTTCAGTCTAGCCTCTCTGACCACTACAATCTCTGTCTTAAGTATTACTTTTGTCAGCGCATCCATTCCTGACCAGCCTGTATTAAAGAGGGTGTCTCTTTTCAAAGAATTTATGATATTTCCATAATTTCGTAGAATTACTCTCTAATTCATTACCTTGCTTAATTTTTCTCTTATAGTACTTAAAGCATCTGATACAGGATATATTTATATTTCTTAAAAATGTATTGTCTGCCTTCAGTTAGAATACAATCTAATTGTTTTAATTGACAATATTGTTTTAACTATTCATTATTATGGTTCTAGTTTCCAGAGCAGTACTTGGCATATAATATGTGTTTTATACCTGTTAAATGAGTGAATGAATGAGACCAGAAGGTGGGAGGCATGTTTGGACCTTAAAACATCACATTGTTCAGGGTCTATATACCTTTGAGACATTTTATTAATATGATGAAGGAGAACAATCATACCAGATGTGAACTATTATATCATTTGCACAAATAAAATAAGGAAATTGCTTCCTAAGTTTTTTTTTTTTTAGTTTCAGGGATTTAAGAACAAAATTTTTATTCGGTCTTGAGCATATTTGCCCCACATTACTGGAGCTTATTGTCTGGGAGAGCCTCTAACTTATTTTCTACTTAATTTATCATCCTTTTCTGCAATAAAATCTATAAAGACAGAGCCTCAAACATGATAATTTCATGATTACTTTCAGTTAATATAGCCTCAGTATAATGAGTAACTTTAGCATTTGAATTATGTTTTGGCCACCTGTTTAAATCCCACCTTACTGAATTATAATATCACGCTAGATAATTTAAATACCCACGTATCTGGACAAACAATAAATCAAACTTCTGGCCCTGTAAAAAAAAAAAGCAAACTGCTTTTGGTATCAAGCATTAACAGTGGCTCAAAAGATCGCATAAGTCAAATCAATGACTGCATACCAATCAGGACTAATTAAGAATCATCTTTCAATGTAAAAATATGGCCAGTCACAGTTCTCATCTAATTGCTACCACCTTTTTTAAAATATATAAATGATTCTAATTATATCCTATAAATAATGGCAAAAATTCATCTGACTTTTGTGCCAGCCAAATTGAGATCATAATTAAAATAATGTTGCCATTGGGCATAGACTACAGCTCTGATTTCCATACTAGAATTAAAACTTTCTTTATCCCTCAAAATATGGCAGTCACAAATTTCATATTTGTGACTTTATCATGACAGGAGGACTTATGGGTTGCCATTTTGAATAAGAAGTCCCTGAATTATTTCTCTTCTTCTTTTCAAGTAAGAATACTTTTTCCCCTAGAATCATAATAAACCAATCCCAGTATTAGTCTAAAAAATGAAGAAAGCCTCTACAAACAATAACCTTGGTTTCTAATGCCCTGCTTGGATGCTGAGTAAACTTTTGCATCCTCAAATTCTTTCTCTTCAATATCCCCAATCAATAATCTATTTTCCAAAGCTCTCCAGTTATTGAATGTTGGTGTTTGTCAGAAAAGTTTGTACTTAGGCATAGAATTTATGGTCTCTGCAAGGAGATTTTTAGTATTCAATCTGGAGTACAGACATAGGGATAAATCTAATAGGAGTTTTCCATTTTTATTGTTTTTGTTACAGGTCTTGTTAGGTAGAGTCTGTTGTGTGTGTGTGTGTGTGTGTGTGTGTGTGCGTGTGTGCGCATGTGTGTTTATTGTTACTGACTGACCTTTATTGCTAGTTTCTTAGGACTGCAGTAACAAAATATCACAAGCGTGTGGCTTTAAACAACATAAATATATTGTTTCACAGTTTTGGATACTGTAAATCTGAAATCATGGTATCTTCAGGGTCACACTCAATCTAAAATCTGTAGGGGAATCCTTCCCTGCCTCTTCCTAGCTTCTGGGGGCTGCCAGCAATCTTTGGTGTTCCTTGGTTTGCAGACGTACTACTCCAGTCCTCAGTCCTCATGGGACACTCCCTGTATCTTTGTCTTCACAGAATCATCTTATAAGGACACCAGTCTTACAGGATTAGAGGCCCACCGGACTGCAATATGATCTCATCTTAATTTAGCTAACTGTGAGGGAAATGAGCTGAGATCAAATGGCCCTTGGAGTAGAAAGTTGTCAGTTTGCACGTGACTGGTTCACTGCACCTCCAGGTTGCATTAGAACTGGATGTCGAAGTAGAGCCTCAACAGCCTGTTATTTTTTCATCGTACCTGGCTTAGGTTTCACGGGGGAGCCCTCTAAACACTGACTTTATTAGCTTCTTATTCCCCCTGATTCTTCATATTTCTTTTGTTCTCTTTTTGCAAAACAAAGACTTCAGGAGCCTAGGTACCCATTTTATGGATCCATATCTGAGTAGCTGACCATTGCCAGAGAAACTGTGAAGCCTGGATTCATTTCAAATTTATGACAATATTCTCTAATTTGAACTTCATAAACCCTCACCCTTCCTTGACAATTGCCCTATATCTTATATTTTTGACTCATCAGAGGAATGTTTCATTCTTCATGCTCAGCTGAGTATCTCATGCAGTAGTTCATAGAGAAAGTAGATGCAGAGAACAGCAATCTCTCCTTATCTGTGGGGCATACATTCCAGGAGCCCCAAAAGATGACTGATACTGTGGATGGTACTGAACCCTGTATATGGATTTTTCTTATACATACATACATATGATAAAGTTTTATTTATAAACTAGGCATGGTAAGTACAATTGTAACAATATACCACAATAAAAGTTATTTGAATGTGATCTCTTTCTCTAAATATTTATTGCACTGTACTTACCCTCCTTTTTCTTGTGGTGATAAGAAATGATAAAATGCCACCATGATGACATGAAGTGAGGTTAATGAGGTAGACATTGTGACACAACATTAGGCTACTATTGACCTAAAGATAGGTCAGACAGAGGGTCATCTGCTTGCAGAGAGTGAAGAATCTGCTTGCAGGTAACTGAAACCATTGAAATTGAAACAGTGGATAAGTCAAGTATGCTGCATGTGCATTCAGCATATAAGGATCTGAATCTATATAATTTACCACATATATTATTGGGAAAGGTAGCCCTCCCACACTTAAGCCCAGTCATTCCACTTGTGTTTGAGGTTATCCCTTCCTACCCTCGTGGACCTCACTCTTGTAGCCATTACCTTTCTTTCCCCATCATCACATATTCATATGTAACACCCTTCATCTTAAATAGCAAAATAAAAATAACAATCTCTTGAAGACACGTAATTTCTAGCTACCTCCTAATTTTTCTGCTACTTTCTATAACAAAACTCACAATAAGACTTGCCTAAATGTATTGTCTCCATTTATCCATCACATCCTCTCTTCTCTGTCCTAAAAGCTCCAGCTTTTTTCTCACAAAGGACTGAAATAATTCTTATTAAACTCGCAAGTAATAAGCATTTTACCACCATCTATAATCATTACTCTGTCTTCTTCTTTATCCTTGACTTCGTGGTGGCATTTGATATATTTGATCAGCCCATTTTTCTTGAAACATTTTTTTCTCTCCAGCTTTCACTGATACTCACCTATGTCTTTGTTTATGTTTCGGTGGTGTTTTTGTTTGCCCCCCCACCCCCAGCACTATAACTTTACAGTCTCCATGGGTGAATTTTTGCACTTTGCCACATCCTTAACTCAAGGGCATAAGAGGGTTAGATCCTAGGCTCTCTTTTTTTCTTTATCTATATGTTCTCCCTAGAAAAAAATATTATCCAGCCTATGGATTCTATTAAAATATTTTCTGGGGATTACCATTTTTAACTCCAAATCATTCTCCTCCACTAAGTTACTACACTTAAAAAAAAATATTAGCAGTCTCTTCTTTGCAACTTGAATATGTAACAGACATACCCACTGGTCTCTGCTAATTTTCTCTCCTAATCAAATTCTCCATTGTAGTTAAAGACTCAGTGTGTGTGTGACTGTGTGTGTGTATTTGGGAAAAACCTTTAAATTATAAAATTTGGAGATTGTGTATGTAAGTAGAAATAAAAGGAAGGAATAGGAAAAGTAAATCTTAATTCAGATTTACTTAAATAAGTTATAAGTGATGGTAATTTAATTGTGGAGAAAGGGAGAGGGATAGACAGTAAGACAGAGAGATAGAATCTAACGCCATTTTGAAAAGTTAAAAGTTAACAAGAGTTTTTTGACCACAGGACAAGATTTTTGTTAAGTATTGCACAAATAAACTCTGTCACAGTAAATATTACAGAGTGCATGGGAACATGAAAACAAATAGAAGAAGTCAAGCTTTGTTAATAGATAGATAGATAGATAGATAGATAGACTGATAGAGATACAAATATAATCAGTCACTGTGTCCAGAATGAATTTACAGAGAAGACAAAGTGAAATTAACCTCATTCTCTCATATTATTAAGCCTGAAAAAAACATAATCACAGAATGATAAAACTGGAAGAAGCATGAAATATCAGAGAAAACCCTCATTTTTTGGATGAGGAAATGGTGAAGAGGGGCCAGTTTTATAAAAATGGCTGGGGAAACTTGCTCATCACTCTCCCTGTATTTTGTAAGAGTCACTGGAAGCTGGCATCCACTCTTTTCGCTGTGTGGTTCTTCCTCCATGGCGGTTTTCTGCCACAAGATGTGCAGCTATGTTGGAGAAAGATGCATCCTTGCCAGTGCCTACTGGTGTCTGCAGTAATCACACCACTCATAATTTCAGGGTCAAACTGCATCTTCTCCATCCTCATAGCCAACAACCCCCATGCTCCAACTCAGTACCTGTATCAGGAGTTGGCAAGAGACTGAACTCAGCTAAGTCATCCACCAAACCCACCTTGGCAATGCCAGCATGGGGCAAAGACTGCCACCGCCACACCCCACCCCGGATGCTCACACGCATAGGGAGTGCAGGAGTCAGAGACCACTGGGCGAGGCCCGGGAGGCTAGGACACTGTGGCATACAGAACCCCAGGCCATAAGGAAAAGGTGGCAGGACCATGAAAACTGAGTCTTCAAACTCCGAACACATGACATGCCCCATTATTCAATCACAATTCACTACAAATATTCAAATTTGCATTACTAAGAATTTCAAGGCCACAGCTGCAGAGTGTTAAACTTCAAGCATAGGCTCTTGTGAGTGTGGGCACCCTGCAGTATGGTGGTAATGGCTCACCCATTAAGCCAGTCCTGCCTGGAGAGAGCAGGAAATCCCAAGAGTGAAAATAAATTCATCACACAGATGGGTTGATGAAGCTGGGGACAGGGAATGGGTTGATTTTAAGAGCACAGTGAATATTTATCATACATTTTATTTATAAAACAAGTTTTTTATTAAATACAAGTGGACACATTCAATTGTTTTACAACAAACTTTATTATTAGAGACTTTTGCGATGTAGTCTAAATGGCATTAACATTCTTTAACTCATGAATATTAAAAAAGATTTGCATTCAAAGCATGTATCATGTACTAGAATTGCTTCGTTTACATAAGCCTTCTGAGGCTCAGTTACTTCATTTTAAAAACGCGTGCAATAGGTGAACCTGACTGATGAGTTTCTTGACAAGATTAAATAAGGTATAGACAAGAGTCAGTCATATAAGAGTTCAATAAACATTAATAACATTATTATTAATGCGATTGTATTTCTAATTCATGTCTACTATAGATAGCACTGCAACAAATTTCTTTGTATCGAATAGTTTTAAAAATGTCTTAAAACCTGCTCTTACTTGAACAGATTTCTAAAAGAAGAATGATTAGATAATGATATGGTTCATTTTTAAATCCCATCACAAACAAGTCAACATACATACTTTCAAATGGTTTTCAAAATACATACAATAGATTGTACTCCCACTCTGGGTAAAAAAAAAAAATGGTTCATTTTATGGAACTCTAATTTAGTACTTTCACACTTTAATACTTTGAGAAATGTGTGTTTATGTTGTTATTTCTCTCTCTCTTTCTCTGTCTCCCTCTGCCCAGGCTCCTGATGAGTGAAATTTTGAGACGCTTAGCTTCAAAATCAATAACAAATGCTCTAGAGGGGATAACTCTGTTCTTATTACCAGGTGACTGGAATAACACAGTATGTCCCCTGAAGATACCATATGGGTGTAGAATTCACACAAGCCATTCTGAAACAGGTAGAATACAAAACCATCCGCGTATTCTCGCCATAACATCTCTGTAATATCAACATGTCTTTGACAGTGGACCTAGCTATTTTCCATAGTTCTATCAGGGAGCCTGGAGAGCGCCATGCTTTTTAATGTTCTTTTCAACATAAGGCTCTATTTCTGACTATCAGGCATAGCTTCAGGCTGATGATTTCATGATTGCAATCCCTGTTGGTTACTCTTCCAACACATAGCCAAGATAACTGTATGATCACCTTCTGGAGCTGCAAAATGCTCCCAATAAATATGGCACTTATGAGTAAGTAATGCCTTCTAATGGCATATAGCTCACTTGAATGCTTCTGGCAGTTTCTCAACTGGACACTCCTTTCATTTCTTTTTTAAGCCAAGGACAAATATTGGAAAATATACACATACGAGGACAATTTTGTTACCCTAAAGAGATGGGTAATAAATGTGGCATAATATAGTAGGGAAACAAACTAGGGCAGATATCCATTGTAGTAAAAGTTGGTATCGTGTTAGTAGACCAGTGGATATTTAAGATAAAATATCTCCATTGTTTCATTGAATAGTTTGTATTATAAAAGGTTACTTCATATTGAGGGCAGCATCTCTATAAAAAGAGGGTCTTCCAATAACTTTGACATGGAGAGATATTGAATATTTCTTGGTCCAACGTAAATATACAGTAGTTCTGATAAGAGGTAACTTGAAATTTTTTACAGCGACCTCTATCTACATGTCATCTAACATATATCAAATGCCACATTTGAGAAAGATTTCATGGCTCTGCCTTACTGATCATTAAAACATGTCGTTTTTAAATATGCAAGAACAATGTATCAGCATATAAACGATGTTATAAAAGCCACAGAATAAAGTAGAGATGTAATTGGGTCTTAATGGTTGAGTTATATTGTTGGCTCTTATTGTTTTCAAAAAAAATGAAATATTAATTATCAAATAAAATATTTTGGCTAGTAAGAAAACTAAATAAAGCAAGTGAAACAAAAGATAATAAAAGAAAAACAAGAGGGAAATGTAGACTACTATGAAAAATACTAATAAATAACTTCCTATTCCAACTATTTGTAGGAACTTAGAAATGAAAAAACAAAAACTAGCATTCTGTATGATATATAATTATTGGGTAATTAATGACAGGCCATGGGTAACATTGAATATTATATTTAGAAATGTGTTCTTCTAATATCCTTTCAGTTGAGTAATATAATGACATCATTTAAGTTACACACAATGGAAATTTTTATGTATTAAAGGTTTTTGTAATTCAAGGAATGTTAAAAATTGACAGGTACAATTTCTGCTCTTCTGAAAATTTTACTGAAATCCCTAAATAACAGGATGAATTATTTCCATATGAGAATGTTGAGGTATACGACTCCACAGGTAGATATGTTGAACTATACAGAGCTATAATAGTACAATTGCAAGCAGTTTTCTTCCAAGAGATAGCTAATCATGCTTGAAAAATGTTTCTTTCATCTTTATGTATTTATATACTGAATAATGACATGACTTAACCATCATTATATATTTAAGAATTCATAGAAACATAATTTCATGAAATAACCTATAAAAATGTCATAATTCTTATTGCTACATACATATATTAAATAGAAACTTGGTTTTTGATGAGAAGATCTAAGGTCCTTCAGAATGTATTTGTCTTTCATTTTTTTTTTACAGTTGTGCTTTTTGGTGTTTTCTCATATGATAACATGTAACTTTACATATCTACTCTGGTCCTAGCTCCACATTCTCAGAGATTTCAAAAATAATATGCAGCATCCCAAAGTTGAGTAGCTCAACTTGTTTTAATATTTTCTGCAACCTTTACTAAGTAGAAAACAGTGGTTGGTGTCTTACCTTCAGTTTGAATCCAGCAAAATAAATCTCATTCTTTAATTTTCATATGCTGGAGGCAAAATTTTCTTGAGTAGAACCTACAAAATCATGAAAAAGAAGGTATTTTCAGGAGTTTTTTAATTAAAGAAAGCCTTCAAGTAAACTTAAGCCAGAGACTACTTAGAATATTTCTTTCTGTACAATTTCCTCCTTGGAAACTTTTGGAGATGTGCTTACATCACAGAAAGCCAGATAAAACCAATATTATTTTCAATTAATATAATTGATTTGTGTGCAAATCAATAGGTAATTATATAAAAAATTCTGATTAGAGATTTGCTTAGAATAAAATGTCTGTCATAAAAAAGGGCACAAATCTATAGTAAAAGCACAGAGATTTTTATTTGCTTGATTTTGTGGGATTTTTCCCCTAAATAATTCTCCCTATCCTCCGTCTTTCTCTCTCTCAAATGTATAATTTTTACTTGCAAAGGGAGAATGTAGAGAAATTTTGTTTGTGCAAAAGTCAAGCTTATAGATCATCTGTTAATGTCCAGTGTATTAAAGGTTCAATCCAGGGGATTTCAGACTTGAGCATAAATTTACAGAGCCTCTTGGTGTAATGAAAACAACCTGTGCTTTGAGATCAGTGGTTCTAGGTGTAAAAATTGTAAATGGAAGTAACACATATGTTCATTAATGTTGTAGAGACTTACAAATTTGAAGCTGAATATATAAAAAAATAAAAAGACATCTGGAAAAAACAGTTGGATTGAGCATATGTATTTACCTCCATTTCCCCTTACGAGTCATTATAATAACACATACATTATAAATAAACCAACAAAGAATTAAAAAACAAACAAGATAAAAACAACAATATGATTAAGTCTGGAAAGAGAATAGACAAAATATCACTGATTTGAAAATTCATGGAAGTTCCAACCCACCTGGAGTAATCTTTGAAGAATTCTGATTTGTATAAATGAACTCCAGAAAGATTCATGAATTTTGGGAAGCAATCATTACAGACAGTGGAGATGACAGTGGAGTGGGAAACAAATACTGGATGTCTGCTTAAGAGGCTGACAGAAATTCCTATCACTGTAGACAGAATACAACTGTCTCTCTAAAGCCAGGGAGAAAGCTAGAGCCTTGTTGCTTGAAGTAAAACATATAAAACACGAAAAACAGGAAACCATGAAGAGATGTGGGTGAGATACATTACATAATAAACAGGCATGGTCTTATGGGCAAGATTTTATATACATGACAAGGGATATTCAGGCCATTTAAAGAATCTTTTGTTTTTTTAATTTCCTTTTTCTCAAGTTTGAAGCTTATTTGCAAAGAGCCAAACTACATTTAATTGATTGAATTTACCTACCTTATGTTAGTACTTTATGGAATAATTAAAGGGATCTTTCTACAAAATCAGTACTAACACATTAGTGTCTGATCAATTCAGCCCAACTAAAAGATTCCTGGTGGCACACTGTAATGAATAAAATTTAACTTATTTCAATATAAGCATCCCTTTTACATTGTGGTATGAGTCCAATTTCACTTTAATTGCTTAGCTTCTTACACTGTTGTCTAGGATTCATTTTCTAATTGTAGATATCAATGCTTACATTTACATCTATTTCTAGGATTAAAAACTTTCACTTATTTATACACTTGTGGACAAGAGTTGCTAGCTTATATCAAAACTGATAAAACTATTTAGGAAATTAGATTATATGTTCCCCTTTATAATTAAATGGACATGTTTAGGAAAATTTAGGAAATTCTCATAAGGAAAAAAATTGAAGTCTTAATATTTCACTATAAAATAATCTTAATATGTAGGTAAACACAGTAGAACTTTGGTATTTAGTTTCTATCAACATTTACATGGATATCTATGAAATATACATGTTTGCATAGTATGACCTTTACATAATTTCTATTAAAAGGTTCCTATTAACTAATATCCTGAAAACTTCCCCAGAGATTTTGAATATATATATGCTTAGAACACAAAACACACCAAATTTAAAAGAATAGAAATAATTCAGAAAAATATTTTCAGATTTCAGTGGATTTAAACTAACAAGAAATTATAAAAATATAATAAATGATAGATGGGGAATTTTCTAAATGTTTGCAAACAACACTCTTCCATATTAACTTTGGTCAAAGAAAATTTTCAAGAGGAATTTATAAAATACATTATATAAATAATAAAATAAAACTCAACATTTGTGGATATAGAGAAAGCAGTTTTGAGAAGGAAATATGTAACATCAAGTATCTATGTTAAGAAAAAAGAAAAGATCTCTGGTCAGTAATCTAAGCTCTACTTTAGGAAACTAAAGAAAGAAGAGCAATTTAAGATTAGTTTAAGAAGAAAGAAAAAAATAATAGTACGTAAATTATTAAAATTAAAAACAGGAAATCAATAGAGAAAAATCAGTGAAACTAAAAATTTATGTTCAGAAAAGACCAGCAAAATTGATAAACCCCTAGCCAAACTAATAAAGAAAGGAAAAGGAAAACACAAATTATCAGTATTAGAAATGAAAGAAAGGTCTTCAGTACATATCCAATGGAAGTTGAAAAGCTAATAAGGAACCCCTAGAAGAACTCTATAGTAACTTAGATGAGGTGGAACAAACTTTCCACAGACACAAATGGTTAAAATTCACACAAAGAGAAATAATCCAATTAGGCCCTTATTTATGAAAGAAAATGAATCAATAGTTAATAACCTTCCAAAGAAGAAGCCTCCAAAGCAGATCATTTCACTGGTGATTGTTACCAAATATTTAAAAAAGAAATGATACTAAATGGCCACAATCTCATCCAGAAAATAACAAATGAGGGAAGTCATTCTATGAGGCATTACCATAATAACAAAAACATATAAAAGCTTTACAAGAAGGAAATTATTAATATTTAATGTTGAGATACTGTATACTTTCCCACTTAAGTCCAGAACAAAAGAAAAATATTCTCTCTCACTAATCCTACTCTATATTTTATGTGGATTTTTAGGTAGTGCATTAATACATTAATACAAGAAAAATAATGGTATACAGATTTGAAAGGTTGAAATAAGGCTGTTTTTATTCTCAGAAAACATAATTGTCTATGTGGAAAACCAAAAATAATTTTAGAAAATCCTAGAAATAATAAAGGACTGTAACAAGGTCCTATGCTACATAGTTCTGTATATACATTTTGTGTGTATTTCCATATATATACATATATTACAGAATAATATATATTACATTGACCAAGGAAATTTGAAATAAAAATACCACCTATATAGTACCAGAAATGAAGTACTTAACCTCTATGTGGAAAAAATAAATGCTGGTAAAAGATATCAAAGATTAAATCAAAAGTAATTCTTTACTTAGGAGCTAGAAGAGTCAATATCATTCAGATATATTTTCTTCCTAACTGGATATTTAAATTTCATGCAATTCCAATCAAAATTCCAGCAAGCTATTTTCTAGATATTGACAAGATAATATAAAGTTAATGTGGAAAGAAAAAGACCTAGAATAGTCAAAACAATAATAGAAGAATAAGAGCAAAGTTGTAATGTTCTGAATTCCAGATTTTAAAACTGACTATAAAGCTACATTAATTAAGAGAGCATGGTATTGGCATAAGAATAGACTCGTAGATCAATGAACCAGAAAACAGCCCAGAAAGAAGTGCACGAAAATATAATAAACTGATATTTCACAAAAGAGGCAAAGACAATCCAAAAAGGAAATGGATGGATAAACAAAGTGTGGTTCCATTACAACAGAGCAATATTATTCAGTGATTAAAAGAAATAAACTAAGATGCTGTGAAAATATGTGGATGAATATTAAATGTATATTAAAAGTATAATGATGAAATCAGGGATCAAAAATATAAATTAGAAACAACAATGCCAAACATATTCATCTTTGAGAAGTATAATAAAATTGATGATCAACTTTCTAGCAGTAGAACGCTACCCTCTTCCAGGGTGTATACGTGCTAATTCCCAGATGATGCAAATAAGTTAACTTGAACAGCAAAACAGACATTGCAGATGTGATTCAGTTTAGCATCTTCATCAAGAGAGTGTGTGTCCTGGATAACCCAGGTGAGCCCAGTGCAGTCACAAAGATCCTTACAGGAAGGGAGCGTGCAAGAGGGAGGCAGAAGAGTCAGAGTCAGAGAGGGGTGACAACAGAAGCAAAGACAGAGTGATTTCATTTCAGCCTCTGAGGATAGAAGGGTACCATTAATGCAACTATTACTGAGGACCTGGGAAGCTGGGAAAAGCAAGAACATGGACTCTTTCCTATAATGTGCAGAACGAATGTGTCCCTGCAAACATTTTAACTTTAGCCAGTGAGCCCACTCCGAACTTTTGACCTCTAAAACTATAATACAGTGAATTTATGGTGTTTTAAGATACAAAGACTGTGTTAATTTGTTACAGCATCAATGGGAAAACTTAAAGAAATTCTTAATGAGACTGATGACAAATTTAAAGAAAACAAAAACTGACAATAGAAAGGAAAAATGAAAGGAAAAGGAAAAATGTACCAGTATACATGCTTTTGATTTAAAAAGCAAATAGGGTATTTCCTTCTTAATTTTCCAGATTCCATTTAGCAGCAGCAAATTTTTATATATCAGCATAAGAGTATTAAGACAATAATGAAAAAGGACAATGACAAGGACACAGCAGAAAAGAAAACAAAGTATACTATTTAATTAATTGTGAAAGGATAAAACATCATTCTTTTCATTTGCTTTTTATTAAACTTTGGGTATTTTTTTTTAACATTGAGGTGTTTCGATCCTAATGTCAATAATGAAAATCATTTAGTTGGGAGAATAAATGGCACCATGAAAATGATTCTGCGGCCCTATAAATTGCCCGGCAATTAATATAAATTAACTTTATTATAAATTGTATAGTACATTTCTGCCAGTTTGAGAACTATGCATTTTATTTTCATCTGTATTTTTTTTATTTTGGTATCATTAATCTACAATTACAGAAAGAACATTATGTTTACTAGGTTCCCCCCTTCACCAAGTCCCTCCCACATATCTCTTCACAGTCACTGTTCATCTGTGTAGTAAGATGCTGTAAAATCACTACTTGTCTTCCCTGTGTTGCACAGCCCACCCCATGCCCCGCACGCACCATACATCCTAATCGTATGCCCTCTTACTTTTACCCCACCATTATCGCTCCCTTCCCTCCTATCATCCCCAGTCCCTTTCCCTTTGGTAACTATTAGTCTATTATTGAGTTCTGTGATTCTGCTGCTGTTTTGTTCCTTCAGTTTTCCTTTGTTCTTATACTCCACATATGAGTGAAATCATTTGGTACTTGTCCTTCTCCACCTGGTCTATTTCACTGAGCATAATACCCTCTAGCTCCATCCACGTTGTTGCGAATGGTAGGATCTGTTTTTTTCTTGTGGCTGCATAATATTCCATTGTGTATATGTACCATATCTTATTTATCCATTCATCTACTGATGGACAATTAGGTTGCTTCCATATCTTTGCTATTGTAAACAGTGCAGCAATAAACATAGGGGTGCATCTGTCTTTTTCAAACTGGAGTGCTGCATTCTTAGGGTAAATTCCTAGAAGTGGAATTCCTGGGTCAAATGGTATTTCTATTTTGAGCATTCTGAGGACACTCCATACTGCGTTCCACAATGGTTGAACTAGTTTACATTCCCACCAGCAGTGTAAGAGGGTTCCCCATTCTCCACAACCTCGCCAACATTTGTTGTTTGTCTTTTCGATGATAGCGATCCTTACTGGTGTGAGGTGATATCTCATGTGGTTTTAATTTGCATTTCTCTGATGAATAGCGATGTGGAGCATCTTTTCATGTGTCTGTTGGCCATCTGGATTTCTTCTTTAGAGAACTGTCTATTCAGCTCCTCTGCCCTTTTTTTAATTGGATTATTTGCTTTTTTGTTTGTTGAGGCCACAGATTTCTGTGTGTTAATTTTGTATCCTGCAACTTTGCTGAATTCCGATATCAGTTCTAGTAGTTTTGGAGTGGAGTCTTTAGGGTTTTTTATGTACAATATCATGTCATCTGCAAATAGTGACAGTTTGACTTCTTCTTTACCAATCTAGATTCCTTATATTTCTTTGTTTTGTATGATTGCTGTGGCTAGGACCTTCAGTACCAGGTTGAATAACAGTGGGGAGAGTGGGCATCCCTGTCTTGTTCCTGATCTCAGAGGAAAAGCTTTCAGCCTCTCGCTGTTCAGTATGATGTTAGCTGTGGGTTTATCATGTATGGGCTTTATTAAGTTGAGGTACTTGCCCTCTACGCCCATTTTGTTGAGAGTTTTCATCATGAATGGATGTTGAGTTTTGTCGAATGGTTTTTCTGCATCTGTGGAGATAATCATGTGGTTTTTGTCCTTCTTTTTGTTGATGTGGTGCATGATGTTGATGGATTTTCAAATGTTGTACCATCCTTGCATCCCTGGGATGAATCCCATTTGGTCATGGTGTATGATCCTCTTGATGTATTCTTGAATTCAGTTTGCTAAAATTTTATTGAGTATTTTTGCATCTACGTTCTCAGGGATATTGGTCACTAGTTTTCTTTTTTGGTGGGGTCTTTGCCTGGTTTTGGTATTAGGGTGATGTTGGCTTCATAGAATGAGTTTGGGAGTATTATCTCCTCTTCTATTTTTTGGAAAACTTTAAGGAGAATGGGTATGATATCTTCTCTGGATGTTGGAAAAAATTCCGAAGTAAATCCATGTGGCCCAGGGGTTTTGTTCTTGGGTAGTTTTTGATTACTGATTCAATTTCGTTGATGGTAATTGGTCTGTTTAGATTTTCTGTTTCTTTCTGGGTCAGTCATGGAAGGTTGTATTTTTCTAGGAAGTTGTCCATTTCTCCTAGGTTTTCCAGCTTGTAAGCATATAGGTTTTCATAGTATTCTCTAATAATTCTTTGTATTTCTGTGGGGTCCGTCGTGATTTTTCCTTTCTCATTTCTGATTCTGTTGATGTGTGTTGACTCTCTTCTTCTCTTAATAAGTCTGGCTAGAGGCTTATCTATTTTGTTTATTTTCTTGAAAAACCAGCTCTTGGTTTCATTTGTTTTTTCTATTGTTTTATTCTTCTCAATTTTATTTATTTCTTCTCTGATCTTTATTATGTTCCTCTGTCTGCTCACCTTAGGCCTCATTTGTTCTTTTTCCAATTTTGATAATTGTAAACATTAGACTATTCATTTGGGATTGTTCTTCCTTCTTTAAGTATGTCTGGATTGCTGTATACTTTCCTCTTAAGACTGCTTTCACTGCATCCCACAGATTGTTGTCATTTGTTTACATATATTTCTGGATCTCCATTTTAATTTGGACATTAATCCATTGATTATTTAGGAACATGTTGTTAAGCTTCCATGTGTTTGTGAGCCTTTTTGCTTTGTTTGTACAATTTATTTCTAGTTTTATCCCTTTGTGGTCTGAAAAGTTGGTTGGTAGGATTTCAATCTTTTGGAAATTACTGAGGTTCTTTTTGTGGCCTAGCATGTGGTCTATTCTGGAGAATGTTACATGTGCACTTGAGAAGAATGTGTATCCTATTGCTTTTGGATGTAGAGTTCTATAGATGTCTATTAGGTCCATCTGTTCTAGTGTGTTGTTCAGTGCCTCTGTGTCCTTACTTATTTTCTGTCTGGTGGATCTGTCCTTTGGAGTGAGTGGTGTGTTGAAGTCTCCTAGAATGAATGCATTGCATTCTATTTCCTCCTTTAATTCTGTTAGTATTTGTTTCACATATATTGGTGCTCCTGTATTGGATGCATATATGTTTATAATGGTTATGTCCTCTTGTTGGACTGAGCCCTTTATCATTATGTAATGTCCTTCTTTATCTCTTGTTACTTTCTTTATTTTGAAGTCTATTTTGTCTGATACTAGTACTGCAACACCTGCTTTCTTCTCGCTGTTGTTTGCCTGAAATATGTTTTTCCATCCCTTCACTTTTAGTCTGTGCATGTCTTTGGGTTTGAGGTGAGTTTCCTGTAAGCAGCATATAGATGGATCTTGCTTTTTTATCCATTCTATTACTCTGTGTCTTTTGATTGGTGTATTCAGTCCATTTACATTTAGGGTGATTATTGAAAGATATGTACTTATTGCCAATGCAGGCTTTAGATCTGTGGTTACCAAAGGTTCAAGGGTAGCTTGTTTACTACCATACTGCCTGACCTCACTCGTTTATTGAGCTGTTGTAAACACAGTCTGATGATTATTTCTTTCCCTTCTTTTTCCTCCTCCTCCATCCTTCATATTTTGGGTGTTTTGTTCTGTGCTCTTTTTAGGAGTGCTCCCATCTAGAGCAGTCCCTCTAAGATACCCTGTAGAGGTGGTTTGTGGGAAGCAAATTCCATCAACTTTTGCTTGTCTGGGAATTGTTTAATCCCTCCTTCATATTTAAATGATAATCATGCTGGATACAGTATCCTTGGTTCAAGGCCCTTCTGTTTCATTGCATTAAATATATCATATCATTCTCTTCTTGTCTGTAAGGTTTCTGTTGAGAAGTCTGATGATAGCCTGATGGGTTTTCCTTTGTAGGTAACCTTTTTACCCTCTCTGGCTGCCTTTAATACTCTGTCCCTGTCCTTGATCTTTGCCATTTTAATTATTATGTGTCTTGGTGTTGACCTCTTTGGATCCCATCTCTCGGGAGTTCTGTGTGCCTCCGTTGTCTGAGCAACTATTTCCTCCCCCAGTTTGGGGTAGTTCTCTGTAATTATTTCTTCAAAGACACTTTCTATACGTTTTTCTCTCTCTTTTTCCTCTGGTACCCCTTTAATGCAGATATTGTTCCTTTTGGATTGGTCACACAGTTCTCTTAATATTGTTTCATTCCTGGAGATCCTTTTATCTCTCTTCATCAGCTTCTATGCTCTCCTGTTCTCTGGTTTCTATTCCATCAATGACCTCTTGCATCTTATCCATTCTGCTTTTAAATCCTTCCAGAGTTTGTTTCACTTCTGTAATCTCCCTCTGGACGTCTGTAATCTCCCTCCAGACATCTGTAATATCCCTCCAGTCTTCATCCCTTAGCTCTTGCATATTTCTCTGCAGCTCTGTCAGCATGTTTATGATTTTTATTTTGAATTCTTTTTCAATGAGACTAGTTAGCTCTGCCTCTGCAGATCCTTTCTCACGTGTAACTATCTTGAACTGGACCAGATGTTTTTGCCTTTTCACGGTGATAGCAGTGGCTGTAGGCAGGTTGCAGTTGTGTCAGCTGGGAAATAAAGTCCTTTCCTGCTTGCTGGATTCCTTGCCCTTCTCCACTACCTGTGATGGTTACCTGCACTCCTGGAGCAGCCACCGGGTTCATCCCATAAGCTGCTGTGGGCGGGGTGTCCATCAGAGCAGCATGGAGCCCTGCGGGGAATGGCAGGCATGCCAGGTGCGCTCCTCCGTGCTAGAGGCGACCCTGCCAGGCAGCAGTGTGACAGCAGCAGCCTTTGGGTCTGGCCCAGGCAGCTGTGCATTGGGCCAGGATTCCGGTCGGCTGCTGGGAGCGCGCCTGCTCCCTCTGGCTCCGCTTTTGGTGCGCACGGGGCTCTTCCAGGCAGGCTTCTACTGGGCTCTGGCTTCACTGCCACCGGTGAGCATGTGCCATGCCCAGGTTGTTCAGTTGTGTCTCTGTGGGCTAGCACAAGCCTCTCCTTCTGCGCACGGATCTGCTCTCTGTTCTTTCCGGCGCTGCTGTCCCTAGTGCGCCTGCCACTCTCCTGCTACTGGGCCCATGTCGGGGTCCGCGCCCATTGGAGGAATGACTGGCAGGCTGCTTAGTGCTGTGAGGGGCTTCAGAGCTGCCCTGCCTCCATTTAGGGTGCCTAAGTTCCCCCAGTATTCCCTGCTGCCGGGACAACTTCATCCAGCTATGGGGTCCCTGTCTCTTTAAGACTTGCAGAAAGCAGTCACTTTTCTTTTGTCTCAGGGGTGCCAATTGTGGGGACCTTCCCACAAGTTTTGTTTTTCTGTTTCTCTAAAATCCAGCACCCCTTGCACCTTGTGTCTGCATTCCGGGTGCAGATTTCTAGAGCTGGTTGTTTAGCAGTCCTGGGCTTTCACTCCCTCCCCATTCCGACTCCTTTCTTCCTGCCGGGTTTTGGGGTGGTGGAGTGTTCGGGTCCCGCCTGGCCGTGGCTTCTATCTTATCCCCTTCATGTGATGCTGAGTTCTCACAGATGTAGATGTATCCTGTCTGTTGTACTGCATCCACTGTTGTCTCTTTTAGGAGTAGTTGTATTTATTGTGTTTTCATAAATATATATGTTTTGGGGAGGAGATTTCCTCTGAACTACTCATGCCGCCATCTTCCCATGATCCTCTCATCTGTATTTTTAAGGTGAATTATAGAAAACCAGTTTTAATAAAAGCTTGATTAATATAAGTCATAATGCCTAAATATCTAAATAAGACTCTGCTCAGAGTCTTATTTTCAATCTTGCTGGTAGCTTTCTCTAATCTTGTGGGCAACCTTTATGTCAAACAAATCTTTAGTTTGAAAATCTATTTGAAGTAAAGAAAACCATAGTTTGGCAATGATTTCTGTAATGTTGAAAATTAGCAACTATTGTCACAAAACAACAATGTACTTAGACTCAAATGTAATTATCTGTTTAATTGTTTCGTGTTTAGATTTCAAAACCATTATTTCATTACATTTTATATATCTTTACCTATCTCAACCCACGTAAGATCATTTACTTGTCAGTGATAGTTACATTTAATTTACTGTAAGTAACAATTGCCTATTTTGTACTGCTTATATTTTATTCCCCTGATTTTAGTTTGGAATTATTAGGCAGCTTATAGCCCTTATATTTAGTTTAATGCCTTCACAATAGACTTGCTGTAAATATTATTATTTGAACTTTTGACCACTCTGGTCATAAGGTTGGCATTCAAATCGATCAAAAATTATTTGTGATTTAAGTGAAATTCATTGAGTGAATACTTGCAAGAATGTATAAGGTGTTTCTTTTTTGACTTACTTTAGAGGTAAGTATCATTATTACTTTTACTTAATAAATCTACATATGTAGATTTGCTTTTGAATATTTTTGTTTCTTCCATCTGGTTCCCTGCTATTTTGAAAAGTTCATTATTTTCTGAGTAGGAAACATAAGTATTGAAATGATCAATAATTGCTTGTCATATTTATTATTTGCTTGGGTTTTATGTCATTATCTGTCACTGAGTCCAATGCCTCACCCCTGAAGGGAGACTATGAGTTTACTTACCTGCAAGCATAAGGATGAAGAATATATCCAGGTTATGGATAACCTGCTAGAGACCTGAGCAAGCATTTAAAGTTCCCTACATTTGAAAATTTTATAAGCCAAAAGATTTTTCTTAAACTACAGAAAATGATTTGTGTTCATCTTAAGTGTTATCTAATTATTTAATGTTGTGTTTAGATCCCAATCTCAATAATGCAAATTCTTTCGTTGAGAGAATAAATGGCACCATTAAAATAACTCTGCTTGTTTTGTTTCATAAAAATGCATGATATCACTATCATGGATATTCAATTTGCTTAGAGCACAGAAAGTAGTAAAATCATCATCATCATCATAATGATAATAATAGAAAAAGAAGAAGAAACTCAATAGGAATGGTTTCCATTTTTAAACTATTTTATGTCCCAAGCATTCTGCTCTGTGCTGTATGTGAATTAACTTATTAAATCATCTCACCAGAACTGGGGTAAGTACTACACTAGATAGATACTCTTGCCTGAAAAAAAATAAAGGAAATCCTAACTCAATAAGGAAAATTTATTATCTCATATAGCAAAACTGTAGAGGTCAAGCACCCCCAGGTTTGTTTAGTTCAGTGGCTGAATGATGTCATCAAGATCCCAGCTTTTTCCTTGTTTTCTGACCTGACCTTTTCAGCAGCTTTGTTCTAAGACTTCCTCCCTTCATGAGAGTAAAATGGTTATGACTGGGTGTATAAACATGAGAAGGTGTAATACAACATGTGAGTAACTTCAGTGTGACTTCCCTTTTCTAATGAGGGAAATTCCCCCAGAATCCTTCCAACAGACTTCTCCAAATGTAAGTGAATATGAATATAAACATAAATATAAATACGAGTAAATTATATGTTTATCTTTTGAGCAAGGTCAGGTCTCATAATCTTCCATACACTGTCCCTGGCAGGGAGGTTGGGATTTTAATGATTGGCTTAGACTAAACAGGATTAACACTGAGTCATCTGAGAGAGAATTAAAAACATGGACAAAATAGACAGTCTAGGGAAACTGAAAGTAAGATAGGGAACCACTTATGTCTACTAGAGATGTTATCCTTACTTTGTAAAAAATTTAAGTAAAGATTAAAGGAATGGTTAGATCAGCATTATAGGGACAGGTATTTGCAGAACATGAAGTCACTGAGGAGTTGTAGGGTTGGAGACATACAGTAGCTGGTGACAGTAAGACAATGTCTAATAGTGGCTTAGAGGGAAAAGAAAGGAAAGGGTAAAGGGAAGGAAAGAAGGAAGGAAGGAAGGAAGGAAGGAAGGAAGGGAGGGAGGAAGGAAGGAAGGAAGAGAGAGACAGAGGGAGGGAGGGAGGGAGCTATTAATTTTCAAGTTCTCTATAATAAAATACTATTCTGGGAAAGAATGGTATTAGAAGTCATTATGCACTTACACAGACTTTGGAACACAAGAACAGCATAATGAAAATATTAACTAAAACAAATATTTAGTGTTGTAGTGACATCCAAATTTCAGTCTGTTGAGCTATGTAAAAAGGTTACACTTTTCTAGGAAAAATATAAAGGTTTATATTAAGAAGTCAGAGTGCCATTTGTACTTTAATCATGTACTCATCTAAGTGGAAATGAGCAGGACTAATTCTTTAGAATTTAGATGCTGAGCTGAAACAAACCTATTATCAAATAACTGGATAATCTAACAGAGCTACAGGAAGTAACTTCTATAAAATAAATTCACTTCTAACATAATAAAATGATTGATTAAATCCAAGGATGATGGATAGTTGCTACCCTTGGATATGCATTTAAATATAAAAAAAAGCTTGTCTAAAGTTCAAAAAAATATTTTTTTTGATATTTAGAATTATGATTCTTTATAAAATATACATTATGATCAATATTTGTGTACCATCTTCAGTGATATTTGATTTTACTCTATTTTTTTATGTGAACAGGAGACATCAGACCAGATACTCATCAATGCTTTGCCTAATATGCAAAAAAGGATTTACTGTAATCAACTCTTCAGGAAACAAACACACAAGTCTACTCACATATAGTTTTTTTCTTTAAACAACACTTTCTAAATCCAGGCATAGAGGAAATATTTATAGGATATTTTCATTTATAAGGAAAAACTCAAGTTGCAATCATAAACAAACTGAGAAAATAATTCTGAAACATTCGATGAAGTATTTGGAAGTACTATAACAAAAATCATATGTCCCCCAGATTCATTAATATATATACTTATATATATATGTGTGTGTGTGTGTGTGTGTGTGTGTGTGTGTATACACTTATGTATATTTAAAAAAAGAACTTAAAGAACTTAAAGGTGTTTTTCCCACCCAAAATGATAGTGTTTATCTCAGATCAAGTTAAATACTACCCTTTAATAGCAAAAGTTCAGAAATTCTTGTGGTTTCTAAAATGTACTTTCTCTAGATTCACAGTGTTAACATCTTGTCTTCCTGGACTCCATTAAACATCATATATCTAAGATATAATAAAATTTATCATTCTGATTAGTGTAAGAGAAATTTCATTACATTTAAAAAATAATCTTGAATATGTGATTATAGGAAAGAAAAATTTATAGCTACTACACTTACTTTAGTGCATTTTTTTCCTATTAAAATCAAGAAGTGATAATTTTGGAAAGAAATAATGAACTTAGATCCTGGAGAATATTTATTTATGTTAAAACCATTTTGTATGTATTCAAATTATGTCTTCTTATAGAGAATTTATCTCATGGCAAACTTATTTTATTTTCAAATTTAGGAAAGGAGTCATTGATTTGAGCAGTTCCAGTAGTCTACATTTTTGTTTTATTTCATGAACCTTTTAAGTGATGTCATTATAACTAATATAATAGCAGGGAGTGTGATAAGTCTTCATTTCCATGGCATGTTTGCCAACAAGTTACAAATAACCTTAATTATTACTGATTTATGTAGCTATGTATATGTGTGTTTGGGAGTGGATTGCTAATTTCAAAAACCAGTTTTTGTGTTCTTTTGTTTTATTGTTTATTCTAAAAATATGATTTAATTTTTAATCTGTTAATGTGTAACAGTTTTCAATTTTCTCAGTAGCTTAGATTTAAAAAGTATTCATGCATATTTTGAAAATATTAGTTGTGTCCCTATTTAGCATTAGCAGCAAAGAAAACACAATTTACTTTCCATAAGTGGTTTTCTTCTGGCATTTTAAGCATGAATTCCTTAGGTTGAACTAATGTACTATAAAAAATAAGTCCAAATAAAATTAATCGCCTTACACTATCGGGTGATGTTCAGGTCAATGTGTTACCTCTCTTCCTCAAGGACCTTATTCCACCCATGGCTCTGCCGTCGTCCCCGGCTGGCCGAAGACAGCCAGGTGAAGGGAAAAGCTTTGAGAAAACATATGGTGTCCAACTTGGAAGTAAAACACATGGCAGATGCATGCAGTTTATTTGAGAGAACTCGGCCTCAAGGTCACAGTGAACATCAACATCTATATGGCTGGCAATATAGTTTAGCTATCTTCTCAAAAACGCAAAGGAATTCGGTGGTTTAGTGGTTTCTACCGTAACCTACAAAAAAATTTTCAGGAACTCAGCTGAAAGGCAAGCCAATGGAACCATTCCTACTTCCTTTTCCTGGCAGACAAATATCTAGCAAGTCAGATTTATTTTCTATCATTTGAGTCTATTTGATGTAGTACAATATACCCATTTTAAAATAAAAAGGTGTAAGAGAAAACAAAATGGAAATTAAAAGCCCACTGAAAACAGTGTACCTATTAGTTATGTCAGGGTGGTTAAAATCCCAAGGAGTCCAAAACCCAAGATGTGCCTTTAACTGGAGGCTGCCTCTCTTTCCAGCGGCTCCAATTTACAAAATATCACTCACAGCTTTCCTTGACTGATGGAAGGTTTAAACATTGTAGATTAAGCCACATATTTCCAACCAGCCTATTTTGGAGAAAAAAATAAATCTGGCACACTCTAGTAAATCTTGTTCTCTATTTTGAAAATTCTATTGGTGAACCACATGCCTAGAGAGATGTTCTATGGTCCCTAAAGGCCCATGCTTATTGTCCAAGATTGGGACTCATGTACATTCACATCCAGTTGCTATTCTGGAGCACTGCTACTGTACCTGGGTGGCTGGGGCTGCAAGGACTCTAACTCTTAACCACATATCCCTAGTCTGGATGCACCTACAGATGCTGGAGTGTTTTGGGGCCTCAAATAAAGGTGCCTCCTTTCTTGTGAATATCTCTGTCAGATCCATGGAGCCTTTAATGTGAGTGGACTTCATTCTGGGACAACTTAATTCTATTAGAGAGGTTCTAATCATGTTTCTTCTCCAAAGAGAAGATATCAAGGTCATAACCTGTGAGCCATCCTCTCCCCTGCAAGGAGTATCTTCAACCCCATGCAATACTTCATAGAGCAAAGAGTTTCTGACATAGTAACCTTTGTCAGGCTACATGTCCCTTGTATCTTTCTTTCACTAGGGCAAAAAGATGCCGAATCACTAGCATCACTGAGAAGGGTGCCAAGCCCTGAAAAAGTCTGAAAAGGGAAGGTCACCCAAAAGGCAATTTGTATTTTTCCCTATACAAAAAACTATGAGTGACTTCTCTACCAATAAAACATTTTTACCTAGCTTCCAAACATTCCATTATTCTTGAAAAAATCAAGCTCCCCAGCTCCTATCCTCAGTTAGAGGTTCAGGTCAAAACACCCTGTATGTCCCATTTTATAACTGGTTTGACATTTTAATTTCCATTTCCTTCCCATCGTCTATTAAGTTATAAAAAGAGGCAGGCAGTTTACCGTGCATTTACCACAATAATTTCAGTGCCTAGTACAGTACTGTAGCATGATGTAGATACACAATAAATATTTCTTGATTAAATGAATGTATCAAAATGTCCCCATTACTTAATTAAGCCAATTAGTTAAAAGTTAGTGGTTTTGTCATCCATATTGCCTCTTTTATCAAAGTGCGTGAAGTAGAAATAAGTCCTTTCTGAACATTGTTACATGTTTACATAAAAATACAAATAAATAAGAATGGCAGATTGAATTTTCTTTCATAAGAAGCAGTTTTCAATACGTGAAAGAAACAATAAGATGAAAAGCACAGTTTGGGTTGTTGACATTATCTGAATATCCCTCAGGTCGCCTTGAAAAATGACCTGTGACCTCTATCTTTTTTTTTTTTTTTTTTTTTTTTTATTGAAGGGTAGTTGACAACAGTATTGCATTACATTAGTTTCAGGTGTACAACACAGTGATTCAACATTTATATACATGATAATTCTAGGTACCAGCTATCACCATACCAAGTTGTTACAATATTTTGACTATATTCCTTATGCTATACATTACATCCTGGTTACTTATTTATTTTAAAATTGGAAGTGTGTTTATATATATATATATATATATTGTGAGGGCATCCCTCATATTTATTGATCAAATAGTTGTTAACCACAGTAAATTTCTGTATAGGGGGGTCAATACTCAATGCACAATCATTAATCCACCCCAAGTCTAATTTTCGTCAGTCTCCAATCTTCTGATGCATAACGAACAAATTCTTACATAGTGAATAAGTTACATGGTAAACAGTGCAAGGGCAGTCATCACAGA
This sequence comes from Manis pentadactyla, assembly GCF_030020395.1. Lineage (NCBI taxonomy): Eukaryota > Metazoa > Chordata > Mammalia > Pholidota > Manidae > Manis > Manis pentadactyla. The sequence continues at coordinate 124,960,902 of NC_080020.1, forward strand.
AACTTTCGGTTTTATTCATGCATTATGAACTATACACAGTCAGTTCAAATATGAATATTCATTTGATTTTTAAACTTGATTTATATGTGGATTGCACATTTCTCTATTATTATTTTTAATAAAATGCTGAAGTGGTAGGTAGATACGAGATAAAGGTAGAAAACAGAGTTTAGTGTTGTAAGAGAGCAAATGTAGATGATCAGGTGTGTGCCTGTAGACTATGTGTTAATCCGAGCTGGACGAAGGCAATAAACATCCATGTATGCAGAAGATTTCTCTCAGAACATGAGGGGGGAGGTTCTAAGCCTCACCTCTGCTGCTCCCCATTTTCTCACCAGATGGCCCCTGCGACTGTGCCTGTCTTAGGTTGTTCCTCCCTTGAGGAATCTTACCCGTCTCTGGCTAACCAGTCATCTTCCGGGGCCATACAGGGAAATGTTAAGTTGGTAAGTGAGAGAGAAGCCTTATTGTTTGAAAAGGTTAGCTTTTTACTTCTTTGCATATTTATGCCCTGTGGCTTCTATATCCAGCATTTGTCTTGAGGTGTCTTTACCACTTGGAAGAATTATGATACTCGGTAAATTCGACATGTGGCAGGAGTTCTATTTAAAGGTTGTGATTAGGTAGGAAGAAGGAAAGCTATAGAAGTAGCAGGCAGAAGAAAACCTGGGAAGATTGATTATTTCTTTGACATATCTTCTTGTAGAGTAACTTCAGCATGGATAGGTTTTAAACGACTAATTAAATTGTGCACACACATTAACATAATAGGAATATAGTTACCTAACCAAAGCATACCTGTAATTACCAGCCATCTCCAGTGAAACCAAGAAAACCAGTTAGGCACCTTAGGCATTTGTGAAAACTTATCTATGATATGGTGGATATTGTCCGACTGAACTTAAACAGTCTGAGAGAATTCAGATAAACTAGAACCACCCATTCCTGGGGACTGTTCATATTCCATATGTTCTTTTAACGATAAATAGTCTGTGGTTGTAAGATTTTGGAGTACTACAATTTGCACTTCTCCTAATTCTTGGTTGAGTTCCAACAGTATAGATCCAGTCCAATTTTTGTTTTACTGTATGCACAGGCCAGCTTAGATATCTCCTTCATCATTCCCATGGCAAGTCCAGGAACTGGTGGGATGAGTGCATCTACACCTGTGACAGTGCGTGGATCTTTGTTGGAGTTTTTTTTTTTTTTTTTGCTGATCATCTTCTGTCATGAGTCTTCCCGAGAGTGCTGATGTTGGAAGTTCTTTTTCATATCGTATCTTAGTTCATTTTTGGGGTAGCCAAATTAGGCTTTGATCCTCTGTATAAACACAAACAGACCCTTTGCCTACACTTTTATATGCCCTTTATATCATTGTGTAGAACTCATTAGAGGTCACCACATAGGAACTGCTTTTTTTTTTTTTAATCATTAATCTACACTTACATGATGAATACTTTGTTTACTAGGCTCTCCCCTATACCAGGTCCCCCCTATATACTCCTTTACAGTCTCTGTCCATCAGCGTAGCAAACTGTTGTAGAATCACTACTTGTCTTCTCTGTGTTGTACAGCCCTCCCCTTTCTCCCACCCCGCTATGGATGATAATCTTAATACCCCTCTTTTTCTGCCCCCCCTTATCCCTCCCTACCCACCCATCCTCCCCAGTCCCTTTCCCTTTGGTACCTGTTAGTCCATTCTTGAGTTCTGTGATTCTGCTGCTGTTTTGTTCCTTCAGTTTTTCCTTTGTTCTTATATTCCACAGATGAGTGAAATCATTTGGTATTTCTCTTTCTCTGCTTGGCTTGTTTCACTGAGCATAATACCCTCCAGCTCCATCCATGTTGCTGCAAATGGTTGGATTTGCCCTTTTCTTATGGCTGAGTAGTATTCCATTGTGTATATGTACCACTTCTTCTTTATCCATTCATCTATCGATGGACATTTAGGTTGCTTCCAATTCTTGGCTATTGTAAATAGTGCTGCGATAAACATAGGGGTACACTGGTCTTTCTCATACTTGATTGCTGCATTCTTAGGGTAAATTCCTAGGAGTGCAATTCCTGGGTCAAATGCTAAATCTGTTTTGAGCATTTTGATGTACCTCCATACTGCTTTCCACAATGGTTGAACAAGTTTACATTCCCACCAGCAGTGTAGGAGGGTTCCCCTTTCTCCACAGCCTCGCCAACATTTGTTGTTGTTTGTCTTTTGGATGGCAGCCATCCTTACTGCTGTGAGGTGATACCTCATTGTACTTTTAATTTGCATTTCTCTGATAATTAGCGATGTGGAGCATCTTTTCATGTGTCTGTTGGCCATCTGTATTTCTTTTTTGGAGAACCGTCTGTTCAGTTCCTTTGACCATTTTTTAATTGGGTTATTTGTTTTTTGTTTGTTGAGGCATGTGAGCTCTTTATATATTCTGGACGTCAAGCCTTTATCAGATCTGTCATTTTCAGATATATTCCCCCATACTGAATTGTTCCTTTTTGTTCTATTGATGGTGTCTTTTGCTGTACAGAAGCTTTTCAGAATAATATAGTCCCACTTTTTCATTTTTGCTGTTGTTTTCCTTGCCCGGGGAGATATGTTCAAGAAGAGGTCACTCATGTTTATGTCTAAGAGGTTTTTGCCTACGTTTTTTTTCCAAGAGTTTAATGGTTTCATGACTTACATTCAGGTCTTTGATCCATTTTGTGTTTACTTTTGTATATGGGGTTAGACAATGGTCCAGTTTCATTCTCCTACATGTAGCTGTCCAGTTTTGCCAGCACCATCTGTTGAAGAGACTGTCATTTCGCCATTGTATGTCCATGGCTCCTTTATCAAATATTAATTGACCATATATGTCTGGGTTAATGTCTGGATTCTCTAGTCTGTTCCATTGGTCTTTGGCTCTGTTCTTGTGCCAGTACCAAATTGTCTTGATTACTATGGCTTTATAGTAGAGTTTGAAGTTGGGGAGTGAGATCCCCCTACTTTATTATTCTTTCTCAGGATTGCTTTGGCTATTCGGGGTCTTTGGTGGTTCCATATGAATTTTTGAATTATTTGTTCCAGTTCATTGAAGAATGTTGCTGGTAGTTTCATAGGGATTGCATAAAATCTGTATATTGCCTTGGGCAGGATGGCCATTTTGACGATATTAATTCTTCCTAGCCATGAGCATGGGATGCGTTTCCATCTGTTAGTGTCCCCTTTAATTTCTTTTAAGAGTGACTTGTAGTTTTCAGAATATAAGTCTTTCACTTCTTTGGTTAGGTTGATTCCTAGGTATTTTATTTTTTTTGATGCAATTGTGAATGGAGTTGTTTTCCTGATTTCTCTTTCTGTTGGTTCATTGTTGGTATATAGGAAAGCCACAGATTTCTGTGTGTTGGTTTTGTATCCTGCAACTTTGCTGTATTCCGATATCAGTTCTAGTAGTTCTGGGGTGGAGTCTTTAGGGTTTTTTATGTGCAGTATCATGTCATCTGCAAATAGTGACAGTTTGACTTCTTCTTTGCCAATCTGGATTCCTTGTATTTTTTTGTTTTGTCTGATTGCCGTGGCTAGGACCTCCAGTACTATGTTAAATAACAGTGGGGAGAGTGGGCATCCCTGTCTAGTTCCCGATCTCAGCGGAAATGCTTTCAGCTTCTCGCTATTCAATATAATGTTGGCTGTGGGTTTTTCATAGATGGCCTTTATTATGTTGAGGTACTTGCCCTCTATTCCCATTTTGCTGAGAGTTTTTATCATGAATGGATGTTGAACTTTGTCAAATGATTTTTCAGCATCTATGGAGATGATCATGTGGTTTTTGTCTTTCTTTTTGTTGATGTGGTGGATGATATTGATGGACTTTCGAATGTTGTGCCATCCTTGCATCCCTGGGATGAATCCCACTTGGTTATGGTGTACGATGGTTTTGATGTATTTTTGAATTCGGTTTGCTAAAATTTTGTTGAGTATTTTTGCGTCTACGTTCATCAGGGATATTGGTCTGTAGTTTTCTTTTTTGGTGGTGTCTTTGCCTGGTTTTGGTATTAGGGTGATGTTAGCTTCATAGAATGAGTTTGGGAGTATCCCCTCCTCTTCTATTTCTTGGAAAACTTTAAGGAGAATGGGTATTATGTCTTCTCTGTATGTCTGATAAAATTCCGAGGTAAATCCATCTGGCCCGGGGGTTTTGTTCTTGGGTAGTTTTTTGATTACCGCTTCAATTTCGTTGCTGGTAATTGGTCTGTTTAGATTTTCTGTTTGTTTTTGGGTCAGTCTTGGAAGGTTTTATTTTTCTAGGAAGTTGTCCATTTCTCCTAGGTTTCCCAGCTTGCTAGCATATAGGTTTTCATAGTATTCTCTAATAATTCTTTGTATTTCTGCGGGGTCCGTCGTGATTTTTCCTTTCTCGTTTCTGATACTGTTGATTTGTGTTGACTCTCTTTTCCTCTTAATAAGTCTGGCTAGAGGCTTATCTATTTTGTTTATTTTCTCGAAGGACCAGCTCTTGGTTTCATTGATTTTTGCGATTGTTTTATTCTTCTCAATTTTATTTATTTCTTCTCTGATCTTTATTATGTCCCTCCTTCTGCTGACCTTAGGCCTCATTTGTTCTTCTTTTTCCAATTTCGATAGTTGTGACATTAGACCGTTCATTTGAGATTGCTCTTCCTTTTTTAAATATGCTTGGATTGCTATATACTTTCCTCTTAAGAGTGCTTTTGCTGTGTCCCACAGAAGTTGGGGCTTAGTGTTGTTGTTGTCATTTGTTTCCATATATTGCTGGATCTCCATTTTGATTTGGTCATTGATACATTGATTATTTAGTAGCGTGTTGTTAAGCCTCCATGTGTTTGTGAGCCTTTTTGCTTTCTTTGAACAGTTTATTTCTAGTTTAATGCCTTTGTGGTCTGAAAAGTTGGTTGGTAGGGTTTCAATCTTTTGGAATTTACTGAGGCTCTTTTTGTGTCCTAGTATGTGGTCTATTCTGGAGAATGTTCCATGTGCACTTGAGAAGAACGTGTATCCTGTTGCTTTTGGGTGTAGAGTTCTATAGATGTCTATTAGGTCCATCTGCTCTACTGTGTTGCTCAGTGCCTCTGTGTCCTTACTTATTTTCTGTCTGGTGGATCTGTCCTTTGGAGTGAGTGGTGTGTTGAAGTCTCCTAGAATGAATGCATTGCATTCTATTTCCTCCTTTAGTTCTATTAATATTTGTTTCCGGTATGTTGGTGCTCCTGTATTGGGTGCATATATATTTATAATTGTTATATCCTCTTGATGGACTGAGCCCTTTATCATTATGTAATGTCCTTCTTTGTCTTTTGTTACTTTCTTTATTTTGAAGTCTGTTTTGTCTGATACCAGAATTGCAACACCTGCTTTCTTCTCTCTGTTGTTTGCTTGAAATATCTTTTTCCATCCCTTGACTTTAAGTCTGTGCGCGTCTTTGGGTTTGAGGTGAGTCTCTTGTAAGCAGCATATGGATGGATCTTGCTTTTTTATCCATTCTATTACTCTGTGTCTTTTGATTGGTGCATTCAGTCCATTTACATTTAGGGTGATTATTGAAAGGTATGAACTTATTGCCATTGCAGGCTTTAAGTTTGTGGTTACCAAAGGTTTAGGGTTAGCTTCTTTACTATCTTACTGTCTAACTTAACTCGCTTGTTGAGCTATTATAAACACAGTCTGATGATTCTTTATTTCTCTCCCTTCTTATTCCTCCTCCTCCCTTCTTCATATGTTGGGTGTTTTGTTGTGTGCTCTTTTTAGGAGTGCTCCCATCTAGAGCAGTCCCTGTAGGATGCCCTGTAGAGGTGGTTTGTGGGAGGCAAATTCCCTCAACTTTTGCTTGTCTGGGAATTGTTTAATCCCTCCTTCATATTTAAATGATATTCGTGCTGGATACAGTAGTCTTGGTTCGAGGCCCTTCTGTTTCATTACATTAAGTATATCATGCCATTCTCTTCTGTCCTGTAGGGTTTCTGTTGAGAAGTCTGATGATAGCCTGATGGGTTTTCCTTTGTAGGTAACCTTTTTTTTCTCTCTGGCTACCTGTAATACTTTGTCCTTGTCTTTGATCTTTGCCATTTTAATTATTATGTGTCTTGGTGTTGCCCTCCTTGGATCCCTTGTCATGGGAGTTCTGTGTACCTCTGTGGTCTGAGAGGCCATTTCTTCCCCTAGTTTGGGGAAATTTTCAGCAATTATTTCTTCAAAGACATTTTCTATCCCCTCTTCTCTCTCTACTTCTTCTGGAATACCTATGATTCTTATATTGTTCCTTTTTGTTTGATCACTCAGCTCTCTTAAAATTCTTTCATTCCTGGAGATCCTTTTATCTCTCTCTGCATCAGCTTCTCTGCGTTCCTGTTCTCTGTTTTCTAGTCCATTAATGGTCTCTTGCATCTCGTCCATTCTGTTTTGAAGTCCTTCCAGAGCTTGTTTTATTTCTGAATTCTCCTTCCTTAGTTCTTGCATATTTCTCTGCAAGTCCATCAGCATGGTTATGACTTTTGTTTTGAATTCTTTTTCAGGAGGACTGGCTAAATCTATCTCCCCAGATTCCTTCTCAGGGGAAGATGTAGCAGATGCCGAAGCTGTCTGGGTTAGTCTTCTCTGGATCATATTTTTTTGCCTTTTCATGTTGACAGGTGCTATTGACTGTCAGCTGGGAGGGCCAAACTTTTCACTTGCTACTGGCCTTTCTTTACTGGGACAACTGCGACCCTTAGTGGCTTGTGTTGGGTAATTGCGTGTAGACTTGGTCTTTGTGTCTTGCCTGGCCGGAAGGGAGAAATTTCCCTTTCTGTGGGTGGAATTTGTCTCAGGCTGCTTCTCTGCTTTCGCAGCGCCCAGTGGGGTAATGGATGGGTGGGCTGCTTGACTGTTTGCCTCTGTGAGGGGTCTCAGAGCTGTTGCCCAGGGGGTTAGTGCACCCGGTTTTCCCTGTAATTTCCAGCTGCTGTACTCTGACCTGGGTTGTTTCCGTCAAGCTGCTAAGTCCCTGTCCCTTTAAGACTTTCAAAAAGCCCCCGCTTTTCTTTGTCACAGGGGCATCAGCTTCGGCACCCGCTCAGAGGTCTTACTCCCTGTTCCTCCAGTATCTAGGGCCCCCTGGGCACGTACTGTGTCTGCGCTCTGGCCCGGATGGCTGGGGCTGGGTGTTCGGCAGTCCTGGGCTCCGTCTCCCTCCCGCTCTGCCTATTCTTCTCCCGCCGGGAGCTGGGGGTAGGGCGCTCGGGTCCCGCCGGGCCGGGGCTTGTATCTCACCCCTTTCACCAGTCGCTGGGTTCTCGCTGGTGTAGCTGCAGTCTGGCCACTGTCCTGCATCTTCTGGTCTCTCTTTTAGGGCTAGTTGTGTTTGTTGTATTTTCAAAAGTATATATGTTTTTGGGAGGAGATTCCCACTGTCCTACTCACGCCGCCATGTTGGCTCCGCCTCCTCCTGTGACCTCTATCTTATCAAATTAAAATTGAGTATTAATTTTAGCTCTGATAAAATGGTCATATAGTAGTTGACATTTAACATAGATCACAGAAGTAAAGATTGCAATCTTTTAAAAAAGTTTTAGACTTATCAGACAAGGCATTTTCCTTCCATATTGCTGTCAAGAAAACTATGAATAAGGCTCTTTTTTTTTATTGTTGTCAGTAAAAATTAGAACTCCATAAATTAATTGGAAGGTAAATTAAGAATCAGCACGTGAGAAATGTAGAATCAATGTTCGTTTCACACAAAACCTCTGTACCATGATTAAACACACTGATTTGCAGCAATCATGATTTTTCACAGTTTTGTCTCACCTTTATTGATTAGCATAAGAGTGCTGTTGATGAGTGTTGGTATATAGCTCTTTTGGTTGTTACCTATCAATCTCCTTCTCACACAAAGGTATAGAAATATAAAGAGGAAGAAAAAGAAAAAAAAATAAGGGGAGGAAGGAGAAAATGAAGAAAGGAAAAAATATTATGTAATGTGAAGTTTAATTTTTTGTGTCAACTCGGTTATGCCATAGTAAACAGATATTTAGCCAAATATTCTAGATGTTTCGGTGATAGTATTTTTTAGATGAGATTAACATTTAAGTAAGTAAACATTGAGGAAAGCAGATTACCCCCCATAATATGGTTGGGTCACATACACTCAGTAAAATACCTTAACAGAAAATGACTTATCTCCCTGGATGAAAGAGAATTCTGCCAGCAGACAGCCTTTGGGAACATACGGCAGCTCTGCCCTCAATTTGCTGTTACCTAGTAAGTGGATGGCGTGCATTCTGATAAATCCTGTGAATCACTGTCTTCTGGCTGGTTTTCTGGAGTCACATAAAATAGTCTGTCCAGCATTCTTTCTTTTTGCATCATCTCTATCTGCCACATCAACTCAGTTTTGTCTATGTTGCTCACAACGGGACATTATTTTCTTTGTTCTTCTACAGCTGTGAGATTGCCCAGAACTCTCTGTTCCTTGCCTAAGTGTTAAATTCTCATGTACTAAGAATAATTCTTAGTCTTATATTCCAGCCTAGAAATGAAATACCCCAAAGTGCAACCCCTGGGCCACTTTCTTGGCCCCCACCTGTGTTTGTCAGCTAACGCATATGGCTATTTAGTGTACACTCTTCTTTTTGAGGCTCAACACTTTCCAGTTGGATTAGGTTGCAATTTAATGCTAATTATCAGTTTATAACCCAAGAGAGAAGAAAGGGAGCTCTTGAGGGAAAAAGGTCATCTGTTGCCTTTGCGGGGAAGGCCACTTCAGTGTCTTCTAACTGGGATAAATTGCTAGCTTTCACTAGGGAGGGGTGGTGAATCACATATATGAACTCTGAGGATTCAAAGAATCCAGCAGACACAACTTCTTCAGGAGCATCTATTTGGGTAATCTATCTAGATGACCTCATCCCACGTATCAGGGTCACTGATTTTACCAAGAATGGCTCTAGCTTCTTATGTTTCTACAGTGTAACAATACAGCTCATTGAAAACTCCTTGTTTGAAGGCTTGGATACCCTCCAAATAGTTCAAAAGATCGAATTATTGCAACTGCAGTGGCAGTCCCTTCCACTGAACCATTTTCTCCAGTCGCCAAAGGTGAAATCATGATCAGTTGGGACCTCACCTTGTGCTGGGGGCAATCCTCTCCTACTCAGGAGGGCATCTCCCTTGCCTGGCAGTTAGCAAGTGAGGCCCCAAGAGACAGTTCAGTTCCTCCAGAGGGGATAGGATATGAAGAGCTTTTTTTTGAGGAGATACCTATAAAAAAATGAGGGAGAAGAAGCAGGAGTAGGCAAAGAGCGGCTTCAGACTTTCATGCACAGATGAAAACTGTAAAATGAGACACAGAAATAAGGATTTGAGCAAAAGTGTCTCAGATTCTAGTTTAGATCTGCAATCAAGCGAGTGGAAAATTTCAAGCCATGCTTTTTAGGCTCAGGAGTTCCTTGGCTTTCCTATTATCACCCGCCTCAGTCATTGACTGGGACTTAACACTAATATGCTGATGCATCCAGAAGTATGGACCTAGAGCAAGAGATTCGAGTGGAGTGTTTTCAGGGCTACCGTACTGTTGAAGCGCTGACTTCAAAAATATTACTTAAAATATGCAAGCACTCCTATTTGAAAGTAATTTATAATTGTGACTTCTGACTTGAATTTAATAATTGGTCATACTAGCAAATTTCTATATAGATACAATCAAAGCATAGCTCTTGAGGTTAGCAAAATGGTGCTATCACCACCATGTGTTTATTGTTTCTGGACCTACTCTATTCAAATTGCAAAATAATGAAACAGTTTACTATTATATATCATACTGCTAGGCCTACAAACTTTTACACAATGAAAGCTGATAGCTCTACTGATCTCCCATGGCAGAATCTTAAAAGGAAAGGACATAGAGTGTGAGTTACAAATTTCAACATGAGGGAATGATAGCTGCCAGCTGTCTCTGTGGGGATGCTGTGGAATCCTAACATTTCTAACCTTATGAGAGAAAACAAAATTTAAATAAAATTACTTTCATTTCACTTTCAGATGCTGGTCATCTTATGTTAATTGAAAAATTCACTACTTTAATATCTGCATTCTGTCAGTATTCAAAACACAGTCTTCTCAACATATTCTAAGTAAAAGAATTTAAATAATTATATCAAGTCTTGCCCTAAGATTCTTTTTCTTTTTCTTTTTTTGGTCAGATGTTAGGGTTGGAAACTGGATGACATACATATATTCTGAGTTTATAAAAGAAAAAGTAAAAGTAATATTATTGTTCAACAGTACGAGTACATGGTTTTATTTGTCTTTGTTTTGTTTTGATTCCCAGCTTCACTAAGGTGTCATTGACAAAGCGTACCTACTTTCAGTTATAAAATGAACAAGTTCTGGTGATCCAATGTACAGTGTGGTGATACAGGCAATAATACTGTGTTTTATACTTGAATTGTGCTGAGAAGATCTTAAGTATTCTCACCATACACATACACACACACACACACACACACACACACACACACACACACACACACATAGCAATTATACCTGTTCTTTTAAAAGAAGAACAGAATTAAATCTATTCTTTGTTTTTAAGATTTTCTCTCATTACAGATATATTCATGTTCCCCAATTATTTTCTCCTCCCTTCTGTGAAAGATTATATTTCCTTATCTACCTCCCCATACAGGTGTGTCCTTTCAGGGAGAGGCCTAGACATCTGACTTGGTTGACCAATGAGCTTTGAGCAAGCATGACCTATGACAATTCTGAACAAAAGATTTAAACCACTGCATATTTTTGCCAGCTTTCATGCTGGTTTCTTCTGACAAAAGAATGACATGCCTCAAATAGGGAAACACTTCGACTTCCATCCTTGAACGTTTAGAGAGATACAAAAGTGCTGTAACACTAACTCACCACCCTGGAACATAATGAGATGATATAAGAATATTTTTTATAATACATGGGAGCTTTGGGGATTACTTGTTACTGCGGTAAAATTCACTGATAATAAAGCCGCACTTTTTACATTTTTTCTGAGAATGGTAACTGTTTTTCTGATTTCTGAATTGTGAAGTTTAATAGGTATCATGAGATTTAACTGACTACTTTGCTTATGTCTGTCACCAAATGTTGCATATTGTGTTTAATAATTAGAATTCAAATAAAAAAGAAAAAATTACAAAATTACATTGTTTGCCTAATTCAATGCTAAATACCATAAGGTAATTTCAGATTTGGAAAGGAAAAATGTCCTTTCTTTTGACAAATTTATAACCTAATCTGAGATTTCAACACAAACTTTTAAGAATACATTATGTTACGAGAACGAAACATAAATAAGTATGAATTAGCACATTTCTTTGGAAGAGTATACATTAATAGCTAAGTGATAATTTATCATTTGATTGTGTGGATGCTAACAAAATTCAAAGTATTTCATTAGAGCATATTTAAAATTTAATATTTTTATTAAAAAATTAATAAATTAATAATATGTATTTTTAAGATAAACATCTCATTCCATAAGAAAAATGTTTCAAAACATGATAAAAGTTTTCAAAACTTATTTATATAGCTTAAAATAAATATATGGATCTTTTTTCAAAAAGAAATCATACAATTACCTCCTATTATTCCATATTGTCTAACATACTTTCTTTACTAATAGGTAGTTGTCCAGATAATGAAGATAATTAAATATTTACTGTAACCAACTAGATGGGAAAGAATGAACCTCAACCCTTTAATCACATCATAAACAAACAAAACTCAAAATGGATGAGTTCTCATGTAAAAGCAAAAACTATAAAACCCCTAGAAAAAAAACACATGAGAAAATCTTTGTGACTCTGGTTTGGCAAAGGTTTCCTATGTTACCTGTGCTACCTTGAAGCCCCACAGTATTACATATGTCAACACATCACTTGCTGAATGTACCTACTCTCAATTAATAATTATTGGAAGTGATAATAATCATGATGCTACTTTATTCCAGGGTTCAATGAAGATCAAAATATTGTCATCAGGTTAGTGAGTAACCAGGTCCAAATGCTATCCTGAGGTTTGGCATTTTGTCTTTTTAGGAACACTCCTGGAACTATCTTAGCCTATGTTTGCCAACAAGTAGATATCCAAGCAAAAGTTTATATACTACCTTTCTATTAGCAACTGTAATTCCAGGGAATGGAGTAAAGTGTAAAAAATTCAAGTTAGGGAAGGGTGGTGGGAAAGCTAATAACTGGTGCATTATTGAGCTTTCCAGAGATTTGTATCAGATTTTAAAACCATTTCTCATCAGGCATTATGAACAATTGCATGCCAGGATGGTCTTTCGGGAGAAGAAAAAGGAAAGAATTAATTTGTCTCCTCTTCACATCTGTCAAGCATTCTTCCCATGGGAAATTCTCTGTTCTGCATTTTTGGCTGTGCAGATATGAATGGATGCTATGTTATCTCATATCTCAAATCTACAAAGATGCCCCCATGTGAGGGCCAAGACGTGTATGTTGTAGGCATAAGGCAGAAGCATTTTGCTGATGGGAAGACAGTTTGAGCCCAAACCGATGTGCTGTAGCTGAGACTGAACTATTGAGACCTCAAGGACTTGAACTGGTATGTAACAAAGACCTGACCCAGAAAGACAGGGAACATTGTCCATCACAGCATTGTTACTTCAGTCACCCACTTTACTTCTTCAGAGTCAATCACAGGTATTAAATTTCATCTGTACTTCTAGGAGATATTTTGTGCAAATGTTATTTTGTAATGTACTGTGTGCTTATACATGTATATGTGTTTTTACATGTGTATATATTATATATGTGCATATGTCTATATATGTACATATGGCCTATGTATGTACATGTCCATATATATATATTATTTTGTGTCTATGTGTACTACATGAGTATATGTATATTATTATTTGAACAATAAGAAATAAGAAATATAGGATTTATATTATTTTTATATATTTGTTATTTAACTCCTCTACCATATAGTTCATTGGTTTCTCCAGGATCTGCTTCAATTTCTAAGGCCACAATTCAAAACTCCACAAACTAATTATTGTTATATAATAGCACATAGAGCAGAGCATTTATGAAGTCCAATAATATTCAACCATGGTGGCTATATTTAAATGTTGGGAACATTTTAAATTTTGCCCCTTTTATATATTATAATATTTTTAATTTTAGTTAATAAGCATGTATTACTTTCATAATTTACATAGTACTATATAATAAATATTGGAATAAAAATGCATTTATTCAATTTTAATAAATTTAGAAGTGGAAAAAAATGTATGGTGGAATATTTTATTATTTATAATCAATCTCACATTTCATAAATAAACATATAAAAATCATCAAATTTAAATTTTTTATAATTAAGTAAAGCAAAAAATGGAAAAAGTATAAAAGTCCATATCGATGATAATATTTTCTATCATTCTAAGATGACTCTGTCATATCCATATTCTATTCACATTTTGTTTCCATTCTTGATATGTTCTCTATTTCCATACCACACTAATATATTTAGTTCATGAATTACAATACACACTTCAATTTCATAAATAGTTATTTGCATTTATAATTGAATTGAATTCAGGCAATTGTCCACATTTCTTATCCATGTGAAAACATAACTGTATATTTCAAATAACTAGATGTCTACTGAAGAAAAGACATATCTGGAGTCATCCAAATTGAATAAAATACTTTGGAATTTCAAATATATTTTAAATGTATAAATACTATATAAGTATTTATAATGGAGAACAAACCGTTTAAACAAAAAGTTGTGAATATAAGTTGAGAGCATTTAGCAGTTAATTAATGTTCATAGTGCTTCATCAAATCAGATATCAAATATATAATACATATGCCTATTTTCTGTTTTCCAAACATAAAGAAATATTCCCCAAACTGTTGTTTTTCTTTCTACTTTGATAATCATCATGAACATTTCTTATAGCTTCCTTAAATATATTTAAAAAGATATCCCTCTCTACTTCCACCATTTTCCTTCATTATTTGTAAAAGTTTTAACTTAGTAATGTATCTGAATTTTAAAAAAAACTAGAAAAAACATCAGACATTAATCACCAAAATTTGTTTCTAAAATGTGAATCTCTTACTTGACATTCAAGACTAATGTCTTCTAGCTTTTGAATATTTTATAGCTGTTTCTGAAAGGTCTAGTTCTGAACCTAAATATATGGCTTTGGTTCAAAACTAAGATTATCATTTTCCTTTTGAAGTATTATTCAATCTGGGAATATGTAGGTTAAATTTGATTGATGAGGTAACTGTTAACATGATTATCCTGATTCAATGAAAATAAATATTTCAAAAAAAATTATAAATGATTATTAAAAACTACATTGTATAAAGTAAGATCATTTAGACCTCCAATGTAATTTTACCAATATTTGGCTCATTTTTGTTATTACTTAGTTTCCTCAAAATATATGAAAGCCCCCCAAATTTATATTGACACATACTAAAATAAGCAATATTTTGTTATTGGCAAGGTCACAAGTATTTATTTAAAAATAACTGTGTTAGGCAGTGAGGTAGTTATGTTCTCTAGTTTTTATAACTTCATCTTCACAATAATGCTCCAAAATAATGAGTACTGTCTAATTAAAAAAATTGTGAATAATTTACCAACTCTCTTTTCCAGAAAGTGGTAAAGTAACAATTCAAAAGGGTTTTCTGGCTTCACATTATTTTTTTTCACTATATCATACTGGTTCTCTCTTAACTGCTTTGAATTACCAAAATATTTTAAGCAATTACATTGTTTTTAGTACCTGTTTATATTTCCACAGGCTTTTCATCACTCCATTCAACAAATATATATTGAACCAGAAATACTGATATTTAAACATTTTTGACCTATAAATATGACAAGTCCATATAGTTATCTTAATATTCGTTGATGTCTCCCTCTGTGGAGGGGATGCAGCATTCTATTATTTATACTCTGTGTAACAATTACTTAGTTTGTTGTGTAACAAAATAACATTTACTATCTCACACTTTTTGAGGGTCACGTTCTAGCATGCATTCAGCTGGGTCCTTTGCTTTAGTGTCGCTCACAGGTTTGAGTCCAACTACCAGGCAGGGCTTTGGTCTCTTCTGAGAACTTAACTGAGGAAGGACCCAATTCTAAGCTCACTCATGTCATCCAGAATTCATTTCCTTAGCAGGTTTTGAACTAAAGCCCTCAGTTCCTTACTATTGATGATTTAGTCTATTCTCAGATCCTTGCCATGTGGGCCTCTAGAGCTTACTTCATTAGTACGAAGATACAAGAAGGACCACAGAAAGAAAAGAGAAAGGGAAGCAATATGCAAGTCACAGTAATTTGTAACCTAATCTCAATAGTAACATCCTATCACTTTTGTCATATTATATTCATTAAAAGGAAGTCACTAGGTCCAGTTTACACTTACGGAAATGGGATTACGGAGGGCAAGAAAACAAGAGGTGAGGATCAGTGGGTGTCGTTTTAAGTCTGTCTACCACTACGATGAAGTAGATGAAGTGTCTGCTTTCATGGAGCACATTCTAGTGTTGCAAGGAACACACCAAAGGTATATATATATATGTGTGTGTGTGTTTATATATATATATATATATATATATATATATACACATATGCACATGCACACACACAAACATACAAGCACAACAATAAATACACAAAAGTTCTATGGGCTATTTAAAGAATGGAGATCAAAAGCAAAATGCAATTTTATACAAGATACTGAGGAAAATGAAAGGGAGCAAAAACCATGCAGATTTCTAGAAGGAAAACACCCAGCAAAAAAGAATAGGAAATGTTTAGATCCCTGAGATAAGTGGAAGTTTAGTGTTCGGGGAAAAGAAAGAGGCTCTTGTGGCTGGGGAAGCATAAAAGGAAAAAATGGATGGAAATACTTGGCTGAATCATGGAGGGCTTTTAACCTGTGCAATGACTTCAGATGATCCTCTGAGTGAGATGTGAATCATTTAGAGCATTTGCTGTTGAGAAATATCATGACCCAGAAAGGACCATTCTGAATTCTGTGTGGAAAATAAAGTAAGAGTAAAGTCACTAAAATATGACAAGACAATAAAGAAGACTATTTTGATAATCCAGGTAAAGTTATTGATGATGTGGGTCAAAGTGCTGGCTGTGGATATAGGAAGAGATGAAATGCCCCTGAATGTATTTCAGCGTAGATCCAGCAGCATTTCCTGACAGATTTGCTAAGAGAGAAATAGATCAAGGATGACCCAAATATTTTCACCTGAACACATAAATGGCGGAAGTGCTACTTAGTAAGTGGGAAAGATTGTGGAAAGAACAAATAGCATTAAGTGATTTACATTTGAAATAAATATTGGATGTGGAAATATTTATGTTGAGGAGACATTTCTTTATGAATCTGAAATGAAAGGGAAAGGAGGTTTGGAGAAAAAAATTTGTGAGTCATCAGAATAGAGATTGTATTTAAAACCATAGGACCAAATGAGATCCTCTGAAGAGCAATCAGAGATAAGGAAGAGAAAGGTCTGAGAACTGAAACTGGAAATATCCTCAATATGTAGAGTTTGGACTGATGAAAGTGATTCAGTAACAGACTCTGAGAAGATGTATGGTAAAGGAAAAACAACGGTGCTGTGGCAGGTGTAGAAATGAAATGGTCAAGGGAGATGAGAACTAAAATTCACCATCATATCTGACAGCATGAAAGCTGTAAGTGACTTTGATAAGAACTAGATCTGAAAAGGTTCTATCTCTAGTTGAAAGTGTGTTTCTCTAGGACGTCGCTTTTTGCCATGTAATGCTTCCACTAGTTTGAGCTCTCTGGGCTACTCAGCCCTAGCTATGGCAATTCCTGCTGGCTGTCTCAGCGTTCCTTCTGTGCTCCCTGACCAGTACCCACTCCTCTGATAGTAAGCCATTAAAGATGGCTCATTTGATAAACTTGGGGTAGGTTTTCTTCCCATCAAGTCTCTTAAATGATACGGGGGATCATGAATCCTTCACTGGAACTACTGACTTCACAGTACATGATATTTAATGACTAGGGAGCAATCAATACTTTACAGCAATGAAGCTGGTCTTTAGACTCAGGAAAGCTGGGTCCAGCCATGGCTGCTCTTCCTCCACTTCCAAGCAAATACGCATTTCAAAAATGATCTACTGAATTCCATGAGATGATGACAAAAATTATATTATCTTCCATATTAAGTGGAGTTTACACCAAAAAACAACAATAGCCATCTAGATAAAGAAGCAATAGATTGAGAAATGAATAATAATATATACATTAAAAGTAAATTCTAAATCCAATATTCTTTTTAATAAAGGAAACATTTGGCTTATTATTTTAGTGGACTTTAGTTTTAGAGCAGTTTTAGGCTCACAGCAAAATTGAGAGGAAGGTACAGAGACTCTGACTATACCCACTAAACACACACACTTGTGTAGCCTCTCCCATTATCAACATAACTCACCAGTGGCCCATTTGTTACAATTTATGAACCTATATTAATACATCATTTTCACCCAATGTCTGTAGTTTGCATTAGAGTTAACTCTTGGTGTTGTATATTCTATGGGATTGGACAAATTTATAATGACATGTATCCATCAATATGGTATCATACAGACTGTTTTCACTTCCCTAAAATCCTCTGTGTTCCTCATATTCATCCCTCCCTCAATCCTAGACACTAATCTTGTCAGTGGCCAAAGCAAACCGCCAATAACTACGAGTCTTTTTCCATCTCCATAGTTCTGACTTTTCCAAAATACCATACTGTTGGAAAAATAATGGTGGGTAGTCTCTTCAGATTGTCTTCTTTCCCTGGGTAATATGCATTATTTCCTCTTTGTCTTTTCACAACATGATAGTTCATTTCCTTTTAGTGCTAAAGGAGGAAATATTTTTTAAATGGAATATTTTCAGGAGTCAAAGTACAAATTAGATAACAATTGAGGTATTCTGGTTAAATTAGGGATGAGGAGGATACCTGACTGACCTTGGTTCTAGACCATCTCTGAAAAGCCCATTTAAAATAGCTGGTTTGAGAAGAGGGAAAAAGGGAAACAAAACTGTTTATTTGTTTATATCAAAGTTTCTGAATAACCTTTGAAAAATTAGAGCTGAAAAATTCTCTGCAAAATAAATTCAGCTTTTATATATTTATTTATTGTCCTTAATTTGAACATTTATTCCACAAATGCACACATGCTTAGTAGTCTTCTTTGCTGCCCAACAGTTTTAAGCTCATAATTTCTAAGCATCCAAACTAATCAGAAATTATCAAACTCATATGTGAATAAATACATAAGCCATTCACAGATTATACACACACATATCTGTATGCATACATATTTAGAAATTCTGATGAAAATGTCTTTAAATAATAAATATCTGAATATCAAAACTTACATCTATCATATTAAAAGGAAAGTAATAATTACTTCTACATATAAATATGGCTCCAATATTTTCCACAAGCAAATGTAAGTACTAGGGTTTATAAACTTACTCAACCTCTTTCTCATCATCAGAATTAAGCTTGATCACATTTACCAGTGTATGTATTTTTACTGTTGCTGACACAGTAGATCCAGTCAAGGCAGTGATTTAAAGGATTTTACTAAGCTGTTCAAGGCTCTTTTATTATATATTTATTCATGATGACTGGGATTCTGCACTGTCAGCTGGATGTATTATAATCTATCATTTTGGATCAGTAGTATTTCTAGGTTCATTTTGATTTTGTGAAGTCTCTCTTTTGAGTTGCCATAAATTAATTTAAAATTTATTTCCTTACAAAGACTTATGCACATTCCTATACTGATTGAATGCAAGTCCCTCAAGTATTTATTTTGACTTGAAACTACATGCATGGCAAAAAGAATTTAAACCTTGATAGATGGGTATTTTACTTTTACTTTTCGTGCAACAACTCTATATAATGATTAACAATGAAAAATTTAAAATTATGTGTGGTTTGTGAAGTTATTTTTGTTTAATATTATTACTTCTTATCAATATCATATTGAGTCAAGGAGAGGTATTTTTCATTTCTCTGTTATCAGATAATTATTTCATATAGATAAAAATTCCATGGAAAGCTGAAACAATTTTTTATGTGCTAACACTTATGTTGTAAATGACATTTATTCACAATGCTAAAATTTTAAAGACAATATGTTTATACTTAAAGGAATAGAGTAAACATTCTGTTGTACTTTTAATCACTTTTTATGACTTGAACCATCTCATAAATATCAGTTATTGGCTGGCAATACATGTTAGGTGGCTTTATTTTCATTGATCTTACATATGGATTTATATAGGTTCTTTCTTATAAGAGAAGGACCCACCCTTTCTTATGAACTGCCAAGGCTGTCCAGTAATTATGGGTTAAGTTTGTGCATTTAGTGTATTATCTGTGGCTGAGTTTAGATCTAAAATCCATCCCATGCATCTGTAAAAAGTTAATGGGTTTTTGGTCAATTACACTTTTTTTCCTATGAGAGGCTTTTTAAGAAACCACTGAAATCACAGTCCTATTATATTTGATTACACTACCTAAGATGGTCCACATATATCATCAGTGTGATTCAAATTAAAACAACAATGAGATAGCACCGCACACTGATTAGAATGGTCTAAATCCAGAGCACAACAAAATCCAATGGTGTTGAGGATGTGGAGCAGCAGGAACTCTCATTATAGCAGGTGGGAATTCAGAATGTTACATCCACTTTGCAAGAGAGTTTAACAGTTTCTTACAAAACAAAAGATATTCTTAATATACAATCCAGTAATTGATCTCCTTGATATTAACCTAAAGGAGTTGAAAACTTAAGTCCATGAAAAAATCTGCACTCGGACATTGACAGCTGCTTTATTCATAATTGCCAAGACTATATAACAACCAAAATGTCCTTCAGTAAGTGAATAAATTATGTCATATCTAGACATTGGAATATTACTCAGCATTGTAGACACTTTGAATTAAAAGTAAAAATATTGTATTGTGTCTGCAATAGCTACTATACGTGGTTCTCTAAACCAAAGAGTGTAAGAATTACTTGCTTATCTCACTGTCAAACCTGGTTATCCATTTATGGCTTTTGGGCTTCCCATTCTTAAGAACTTGTCATCTGCAGGGTTACAAGAACTGTTCATAGCAAATAGGGAACAATGTTCAGAGCAGAACAATGGTAAATGACTCATTGATCCGGGATGTGTGCAACACTTCGATATTTTGGATTCTTCATTGTAGCGGACAAGCAGGCAAAGAGAAACGAATAGTTTACTCCTTAAAATTAGCAATCCTCTTTACCGTGAAAAGCTAAACTTAACTATCACATGAAGAGAGCAAAAAGGATTACCCTGGAATTGAGAGAATCTAGTACCTTTAGTGTTTCCTAGTCAGGTAATAAATTCACTGGACATTATAAAATCCGGACAGTGATAGGCATTACAAACTTCAGAATCTTTAGGGATTCAGGTTTCAGTCTCCCCACGAGGCAAGCAATCTAAAACAGCCGAAGTTTTGGAAAAAGGGGAAAGGTATTTAGAACAGTTTGGTGAAGGAGAGGTGGTGAATATCTGCTATTGCCTTGGCACCAGCTGGAGTAGCAGGGTCTCCGCTTTTATCTTCCTATTACCTTGGGTTTTCCAGGGACTTGTGACTTACAACCACCTTGAAAGAGACTCTGTAATTGATTGGATGTATATCTAGGCTCTTCGGGAAGCATTAAGTATATTTTATACCTACAAATAATAGTGACCCTATGTTGTACTGTGGGAGCTAGTTATAATGTGGACAAACAATGGGAACAAGTCATATATATATGATCAACAGTTTTTAATGTGTCACCATATTGCTGCAGTTCCCCAACTAAACCCTCAGTTTCCTGCTCTGGCTCAGCTGATTTCACAGCTGGTGGACTCCGCTTTGCCCTTTTGCGTTGTGTCTTGTGTTCTTACAGTCCTGATGGCCAATAAATGCCTGGGAGTCTTTGTTTCCTGAAGGAAACATTAAAGGAGATGGGAACTGCCATTCTAGCTGGCTGAGCAAAGGGCTAAATAATACTTCAAACTGCAGGAGAGTTATCCTTCTGTAGGATGAATTTTGACCATGAAGTTAGGAGATAGGAGAGGCAGGTGATTGATAAATTTCCTTTCAGCATTTGTAACGTAATCACACTGTTGAGAATAGAAACTTCAAATTTCACTAGTTCTTCAATGAAGATTAATGAAACGATAATTTTTGTGAACAGCATAGTCACATTTTAGTCCTTCTTGGCCTTTAAAACTGGAGTTCTAAATTTAGGGCTTTATACTAAGTGTTATACATGAGAGTAAACTAATTTTTCATAATAATCATTTTTTCCCATATGGTTTCTCTAATCAAATTAAAGCATCAGCAAAGATTGCATCTGTAACATATCTAGTTTTATAAGCCTGTAGTCTGAAAAGTCATTTATCTTTTCTGGTGTGTATTTTAGAAAGTCTAATTCAGTCTGCTATTTTGAAATTGTTTGGTTCTGTTGGAGCAGCAAACTAGATATTAGAAGTGATTTTATTTAATTCAACCAATGCTTTCCTCCCTTTATATAGATATATTTACATTTTGAAAATTGAGTATGTGTGTAATAATTTTTAAAATACTTGATTCTTAAAATATATATTATATCAGCATGCTTTAAATCAAAATTCTGTAAAGCATCCTGTTTCTGGATTAAAAATGTATTTGATTTGTTTCTCTATGTAGTTTATATAGATGTTTCTTTTTTTTTTTAAGATAACTATTTTTTATTGAAGGGTAGTTGACACACAGTAATACATTAGTTTCAGGTGTACAACACAGTGATTCAACATTTATATAGATGATAATTCTAGGTACCAGCTATCACCATACCAAGTTGTTACAATATTTTGACTATATTCCTTATGCTATATATTACATCCCGGTTACTTATTTATTTTACAATTGGAATTGTGTATTTTTTTTTTTTTTGTGAGGGCATCTCTCATATTTATTGATCAAATGGTTGTTAACAACAATAAAATTCTGCATAAGGGGGTCAATGCTTAATGCACAATCATTAATCCACCCCAAGCCTAATTTTCGTCAGTCTCCAATCTTCTGAAGCATAACGAACAAGTTCTTACATGGAGAACAAATTCTTACATAGTGAATAAGTTACATAGTGCACAGTACAAGGGCAGTCATCACAGAAGCTTTCGGTTTTGCTTATGCATTATGAACTATAAACAGTTAGTTCAAATATGAATACTCATTTGATTTTTATACTTGATTTATATGTGGATACCACATTTCTCTCTTTATTATTATTATTTTTAATAAAATGCTGAAGTGGTAGGTAGAAAAAAGATAAAGGTAGAAAACATAGTTTAGTGTTGTAAGAGAGCAAATGTAGATGATCAGGTGTGTGCCTGTAGACTATGTGTTAATCCAAGCTAGACAAGGGCCATAAAACATCCACGTATGCAGATTTCTCTCAGAACGGGGGGGGAGGGGAGGTTCTAAGCCTCACCTCTGTGGATCCCCAATTTCTCACCTGATGACCCCCCTGCGACTGTGCCTGTCTTAGGTTGTTCCTCCCTTGAGGACTCTTACCCGTCTCTGGCTAACCAGTCATCTTCCGGGGCCATACAGGGAAATGTAAAGTTGGTAAGTGAGAGAGAAGCCTTATTGTTTGAAAAGGTTAGCTTTTTACTTCTTTGCATATTTATGCCCTGTGGCTTCTATGCCCAGCATTTGTCTTGAGGTGTCTTTACCACTTGGAAGAATTATGATATTCGGTAAATTCAATATGAAGCACGAATTCTATATAAGGGTTGTAGTTAGGAAGTAAGAAGAAAAGTTATAGAAGTAGCAGGCAGAAGAAAACATGGGAAGATTGATTATTTCTTTGACATATCTTCTTGGAGAGTAACTTCAGCATGTATAGGTTTTAAACTACTAATTAAATTGTGCACACACATTAACATAATAGGAGTGTAGTTACATAACCAAAGCATACCTGTAATTACCAGCCATCTCCAGTGAAACCAAGAAAACAAGTTAGGCACCTTAGGCATTAGTGAAAACTTATCTATGATATGGTGGATATTGTCCAACTGAACTTGAACAGTCTTAGAGAAATCAGACAAATTAAAACAACCCATTCCTGGGGACTGTTCACATCCCTTATGTTCTTTTAACAGTAAATAGTCTGTAGTTGTAAGATTTTGGAGCGCTACAATTGGCACTTCTCCTAATTCTTGATTGAGTTCCAACAGTATAGATCCAGTCAAATTTGTTGTTTTACTGTATGCACAGGCCAGCTTAGATATCTCCTTCTTCATTCCCATGGCAAGTCCAGGAACTGGTGGGATGAGTGCATCTACACCTGTAGCAGTGCGTGGATCTTTGTTGGGGTTTTTTGATGATCATCTTCTGGCATGAGTCTTCCCGAGAGTGCTGATGTTGGAAGATCTTTTTCATATCATACCTTAGTTCATTTTTGGGGTAGGCAAATTAAGCTTTGATCCTCTGTATAAACACAAACAGAACCTTTGCCTACACTTTTATATGCCCTTTATATCATTGCGTAGAACTCATTCGAGGTCACCACACAGGAAATGCTTTTTTTTTTTTTATCATTAATCTACACTTACATGACGAATATTTTGTTTACTAGGCTCTCCCCTATACCAGGTCCCCCCTATATACACCTTTACAGTCACTGTCCATCAACATACAAAAATGTTGTAGAATCACTACTTGCCTTCTCTGTGTTGTACAGCCCTCCCCTTTCTCCCACCCCCCCATGCATGCTAATCTTAATACCCTCCTTTCTCCCTCCCCCTTATACCTCCCTACCTATGCATCCTCCCCAGTCCCTTTCCCTTTGGTACCTGTTAGTCCATTCTTGAGTTCTATGATTCTGCTGCTGTTTTTTTCCTACAGTTTTTCCTTTGTTCTTATACTCCACAGAAGAGTGAAATCATTTGGTATTTCTCTATCTCTGCTTGGCTTGTTTCACTGACCATAATACCCTCCAGCTCCATCCATGTTGCTGTAAATGGTAGGATTTGCCCTTTTCTTATGGCTGAGTAGTATTCCATTGTGTATATGTATCACTTCTTCTTTATCCATTCATCTATCGATGGACATTTAGGTTGCTTCCAATTCTTGGCTGTTGTAAATAGTGCTGCAATAAACATAGGGGTGCATTGGTCTTTCTCATACTTGATTGCTGCATTCTTAGGGTAAATTCTTAGGAGTGCAATTCCTGGGTCAAATGGTAAGTCTGTTTTGAGCATTTTGATGTACCTCCATACTGCTTTCCACAAAGGTTGAAATAATTTACATTCCCACCAGCAGTGTAGGAGGGTTCCAATTTCTCCACAGCCTCGCCAACATTTGTTGTTGTTTGTCTTTTGGATGGCAGCCATCCTTACTGCTGTGAGGTGATACCTCATTGTAGTTTTAATTTACATTTCTCTGATAATTAGCGATGTGGAGCATCTTTTCATGTGTCTGTTGGCCATCTGTATTTCTTTTTTGGAAAACCATCTGTTCAGTTCCTCTGACCATTTTTTAATTGGGTTATTTGTTTTTTGTTTGTTGAGGCATGTGAGCTCTTTATATATTCTGGACGTCAAGCCTTTATCGGATGTGTCATTTTCAAATATATTCTCCCATACTGTAGGGTTTCTTTTTGTTCTATTGATGGTGTCTTTTGCTGTACAGAAGCTTTTCAGCTTAATATAGTCCCACTTGTTCATTTTTGCTGTTGTTTTCCTTGCCCGGGGAGATATGTTCAAGAAGAGGTCACTCATGTTTATGTCTAAGAGGTTTTTGCCTATGTTTTCTTCCAAGAGTTTAATGGTTTCATGACTTACATTCAGGTCTTTGATCCATTTTGAGTTTACTTTTGTATATGAGGTTAGACAATGGTCCAGTTTCATTCTCCTACATGTAGCTGTCCAGTTTTGGCAGCACCATCTGCTGAAGAGACTGTCATTTCGCCATTGTATGTCCGTGGCTCCTTTATCAAATATTAATTGACCATATATGTCTGGGTTAATGTCTGGATTCTCTAGTCTGTTCCATTGGTCTGTGGCTCTGTTCTTGTGCCGTTACGAAATTGTCTTGATTACTATGGCTTTATAATAGAGCATGAAGTTGGGGAGTGAGATCCTCCCTACTTTATTCTTTTTTCTCAGGATTGCTTTGGCTATTCGGGGTCTTTGGAGTTTCCATATGAATTTTTGAATTATTTGTTCCAGTTCATTGAAGAATGTTGCTGGTATTTTCATAGGGATTGCATCAAATCTGTATATTGCTTTGGTCAGGATGGCCATTTTGACAATATTAATTCTTCCTAGCCACGAGCATGGGATGAGTTTCCATCTGTTAGTGTCCCCTTTAATTTCTCTTAAGAGTGACTTGTAGTTTTCAGAGTATAAGTCTTTCACTTCTTTTGTTAGGTTTATTCCTAGGTACTTTATTTTTTTTGATGCATTTGTGAATGGAGTTGTTTTCCTGATTTCTCTTTCTGTTGTTTCATTGTTAGTGTATAGGAAAGCCACAGATTTCTGTGTGTTGATTTTGTATCCTGCAACTTTGCTGTATTCCGATATCAGTTCTAGTAGTTTTGGGGTGGAGCCTTTACAATTTTTATGTACAGTATCATGTCATCTGCAAATAGTGACAGTTTAACTTCTTCTTTACCAATCTGGATTCCTTGTATTTTTTTATTTTGTCTGATTGCCATGGCTAGGACCTCCAGTACTATGCTAAATAACAGTGGGGAGAGTGGGCATCCCTGTCTACTTCCCAATCTCAGAGGAAAAGCTTTCAGCTTCTCGCTGTTCAATATAATGTTGTCTGTGGGTTTTTCATAGATGGCCTTTATTTTGTTGAGGTACTTGCCCTCTATTCCCATTTTGCTGAGAGTTTTTATCATGAATGGATGTTGAACTTTGTCAAATGCTTTTTCATCATCTATGGAGATGATCATGTGGTTTTTGTCTTTCTTTTTGTTGATGTGGTGGATGATGTTGATGGACTTTCGAATGTTGTGCCATCCTTGCATCCCTGGGATGAATCCCGCTTGGTCATGGTGTACGATCCTTTTCATGTATTTTTTAATTCGGTTTGCTAATATTTTGTTGAGTATTTTTGCATTTACGTTCATCAGGGATATTGGTCTGTAGTTTCCTTTTTTGGTGGGGTCTTTGCCTGGTTTTGGTATTAGGGTGATGTCAGTTTCATAGAATGAGTTTGGGAGTATCCCCTCCTTTTCTATTTCTTGGAAAACTTTAAGGAGAATGGGTATTATGTCTTCCCTGTATGTATGACAAAATTCCGAGGTAAATCCTTCTGGCCCGGGGGTTTTTGTTCTTTGGTAGTTTTTTGATTACTGCTTCAATTTCGTTGCTGGTAATTGGTCTGTTTAGATTTTCTGTTTCTTTCTGGGTCAGTCTTGGAAGGTTGTATTTTTCTAGGAAGTTGTCCATTTCTCCTAGGTTTTCCAGCTTGTTAGCATATAGGTTTTCATTGTACTCTCTAATAATTCTTTGTATTTCTGTGGGGTCCGTCGTGATTTTTCCTTTCTCGTTTCTGATACTGTTGATTTGTGTTAACTCTCTTTTCCTCTTAATAAGTCTGGCTGAAGGCTTATCTATTTTGTTTATTTTCTCAAAGAATCAGCTCTTGGTTTCATTGATTTTTGCTATTGTTTTATTCTTCTCAATTTTTTTTATTTCTTCTCTGATCTTTATTATGTCCCTCCTTCTGCTGACCTTAGGCCTCATTTGTTCTTCTTTTTCCATTTTCAATATTTGTGACATTATACCTTTCATTTGGGATTGTTCTTCCTTTTTTAAATATGCTTGGATTGCTATAAACTTTCCTCTTAAGAATGCTTTTGCTGTGTCCCACAGAAGTTGGGGCTTAGTGTTGTTGTTGTCGTTTGTTTCCATATATTGCTGGATCTCCATCTTGATTTGGTCATTGATCCGTTGATTATTTAGGAGCATGTTGTTAAGCCTCCATGTGTTTGTGAGCCTTTTTGCTTTCATTGTACAGTTTATTTCTTGTTTTATGCCTTTGTGGTCTGAAAAGTTGGTTGGTAGGGTTTCAATCTTTTGGAATTTACTGAGATCTTTTTGTGGCCTAGTATGTGTTCTATTCTGGAGAATGTTCCATGTGCACTTGAGAAGAATGTGTATCCTGTTGCTTTTGGATGTAGAGTTCTGTAGATGTCTATTAGTTCCATCTGTTCTTGTGTGTTGTTCAGTGCCTCTGTGTCCTTACTTATTTTCTGTCTGGTGGATCTGTCCTTTGGAGTGAGTGGTGTGTTGAAGTCTCCTAGAATGAATGCATTGCATTCTATTTTCCCCTTTAGTTCTGTTAATATTTGTTTCAGGTATATTGGTGCTCCTCTATTGGGTGCTTATATATTTATAATGGTTATATCCTCTTGTTGGACTGAGCCCTTTATCATTATGTAGTATCCTTCTTTGTCTTTTGTTACTTTCTTTGTTTTGAAGTCTGTTTTGTCTGATACCAGAATTGCAACACCTGCTTTCTTCTCTTTGTTGTTTGCATGAAATATCCTTTTCCGTCCCTTGACTTTTAGTCTGTGCATGTCTTTGGGTTTGAGGTGAGTCTCTTGTAAGCAGCATATGGATGGATCTTGCTTTTTTCATCCATTCTATTACTCTGTGTCTTTTGAATGGTGCATTCAGTCCATTTACATTTAGGGTGATTATTGAAAGGTATGAACTTATTGCCATTGCAGGCTTTAAGTCTGTGGTTACCAAAGGTTCAGGGTTAGCTTCTTTACTATCTTACTGTCTAACTTAACTCGCTTGTTGAGCTATTATAAAGGTGGTCTGATGATTCTTTATTTCTCTCCCTTCTTATTCCTCCTCCTCCCTTCTTCATATGTTGTGTGTTTTGTTCTGTGGTATTTTTAGGAGTGCTCCCATCTAGAGCAGTCCCTGTAGGATGCCCTGAAGAGGTGGTTTGTGGGAGGCAAATTCCCTCAACTTTTGCTTGTCTGGGAGTTGTTTAATCCCTCTTTCATATGTAAATGATATTCATGCTGGATACAGTAGTCTTGGTTCAAGGCTCTTCTGTTTCATTGCATTAAGTATATCATGCCATTCTCTTCTGGCCTGTAGGGTTTTTGTTGAGAAGTCTGATGATAGCCTGATGGGTTTTCCTTTTTAGGTAATCTTTTTTTTCTCTCTGGCTGCCTTTAATACTTTGTCCTTGTCTTTGATCTTTGCCATTTTCATTATTATGTGTCTTGGTGTTGCCCTCCTTGGATCCCTTGTCATGGGAGTTCTGTGTACCTCTGTGGTCTGAGAGGCCATTTCTTCCCCTAGTTTGGGGAAGTTTTCAGCAATTATTTCTTCAAAGACACTTCCTATCCCTTTTTTTCTCTCTACTTCTTCTGGTATACCTATAATTCGTATGTTGTTCCTTTTTGTTTGGTCACTCAGCTCTCTTAAAATTCTTTCATTCCTGGAGATCCTTTTATCTCTCTCTGCATCAGCTTCTCTGCGTTCCTGTTCTCTGTTTTCTAGTCCATTAATGGTCTCTTGCATCTCGTCCATTCTGTTTTGATGTCCTTCCAGAGCTTGTTTTATTTCTGAATTCTCCCTCCTTAGTTCTTGCATATTTCTCTGCAAGTCCATCAGCATGGTTATGACTTTTGTTTTGAATTCTTTTTCAGGAAGACTGGCTAAATCTATCTCCACAGGTTCCTTCTCAGGGGAAGACGTAGCAGATGCCAAAGCTGTCTGGGTTAGTCTTGTCTGGATCATATTTTTTTGCCTTTTCATGTTGACAGGTGCTATTGACTGTCAGCTGGGAGGGCCAAACTTTTCACTTGCTATTGGCCTTTCTTTACTGGGACAACTGCGACCCCTATTGGCTTGTGTTGGGTAATTGTGTGTAGCCTGGGTCCTTGTGTCTTGCTTGGCCGAAGTGTAGGAATTTTCGTTTCTGTGGGCGTTTTGCCTTAGGCTGTTTCTCTGTTTTCGCAGCGCCCGGAGGGGTAATGGACGGGAGGCGGGGCTGTTTGGCTGTTTACCTCCATGAGGTGTCTCAGAGATGTTGCCCAGGTGATTAGTGCGCCCTGTTTTCCCTGTAATTTCCAGCCACTGGGCTGTGACCTGTGTTGTTTCCATCTAGCTGTTAAATCCCTGTCCCTTTAAGACTTTCTATAAGCACTGGCTTTTCTTTGTCCCAGGGGCATCAGCTTCGGCACCCGCTCAGAGGTCTTGCTGCCCTGTTTCCCTTGTTTCCAGCCTTCCACGCATGCACTGTGTCTGTGTTCTGTTGCGGGTGGCTGGGGCTGGGTGTTTAGCCGACCTGGGCTCCCTCTCCCTCCCGCCGGGAGCTGTGGGGATGTGTGCTCGTGTCCCGCCGGGCCGGGGGTTGTATCTTACCCCTTTCACCGGGCTCCCGGCTCTCGCATGTGTGGATGTAGTCAGGCTGTTATCCTGTGTCTTCTGGTCTCTCTTTTAGGATTAGTTGTATTTGTTGTATTTTCAAAAATATATATGTTTTTGGGAGGAGATTCCCACTGTCCTACTCATGCTGTCATGTTGGCTCCGCCCCTACATAGATGTTTCTTATAAAATTATTTGGAAAATATAAAAATACTTTATATTGAAATTATACTTTCCCTTTTTTCCAACATTTGCAATGCAACTACATTATTCCCTCTAAAGTACATATTGACCTTATTTTACTAACCCTATTTTAAAATGTACACAATGGATTTTATTATTTCAATGACAAAATAAATATTTCAATATAAAAAAATGAGAATTTAGAAAAGACAAAATAGAATGATTTGCAGTTTTGGAAAGGACTTGTTTATATATGTTTGAATCTTCTTATTTAGGAAAATATGAACCATTATTTTATTTACAATTAATAAAGAAAACACAAACTAATAACAGAAATTTGTTAACTGAAGAAACATTTTGATATCCAAACCGCATAGGCCATAAATAGTTATGCAGTTTTTTTTTAATGCCAAGTGGTAAATTATTAGGGTAAAATACTATTAATTTCAAATTCACACATTGCAATTAAATGTCATGAAACTCTTACTGATGTTCTGCCTATGCTGAAAAAGAAATTGCTATTTCTTTACTCAGTGTGGATAGTTCTGCTTTTTAATTAACATGAAGCCAAGAATCTTCCTTTAAAACACTCTATTCCCAGTAGTATCCTCTTCCAATTGTTAATGAAAAATAAACACTGAGTCTACTAAAATTGGTGCGTGGTTTATTTGGGACTCATTTCATTTTTCTTCCCACAAAGTCCTGGATCAAATATGTGATTTCACCTCTACTACAGAGGATGTTCTGTCTTATTTTTTATGCACTCAATGGAGTATTATATTTATTCTCCCCTGCCTTATTTCTCCAATTTCATTCAAATAGTAATAGAGGAATGAGGAGTAAAAAGGGTTTATAATTTAAGGAGACAGATGCACTAACAGATGGACTAGATAATTTTGCTTTAATGCCTATGGAAAAGGAAACAAGGTGATATATTTCTCTGATGGATAAGAGGGAATAAAACAGCAGACAAATAAATAAAACATTTGTTAGACATCAGCTAAAGGTGATGATGAGGAAGGAAATCTCTTAGTTTTGTAAACTTCTAAAAGTTAAGCTAGCCCATGACTGCTTAATGAAACCTGACAGGCCATTTTTTTAATACTTTTGGATTTTTTAAAGGTATATATGTATTTTGTTTTCCTATGATTGGTATATAATCTCACAAGTGGAAAAACAATTATTTCCCAAAATGGGGCAGCAGGGAGGGGAACCCCTCCTTCTCTCAGTGGATAGCTAGCAGATTAGCAAAAAGATAAATACATCCTTTTATTAAGATTTCTCAACTTCATATCCTCCCCACATTTGGACAATTTTGAACACATTTCTTTGTTGCAGATGTTTATAGGAGGGCAAGCATCAGGGTGATCACTCTATTCCTTCTAAACAATCTAAAGGTAGTAATGGGAAGGAGAAGATATGCCATTTCAATTTTAAAATACCTTATTATAAAAAATCTTAACCATACAGATAAAAGAATGTACCCACATTTTTACCCCCTACATTCTAGAATTAACAAATCAGTATATTACATGTCTATCTGACTACTCATGCATACTTCTGTTCCTTTGCAATCTATCTTATTTTTCTGATTCATAAAGAAGGATCAAAAGAAAGCCCTTGATCTTTCAACATAGGAAACTGAGCCTAAGTACATATGACCTAATCTCAGTGACGGTCTGCTCACTTGGTGGGCCCTATCGCCTCTTTCAGGGCTGAAAGTGTAATGAAACAGGACAAGAGAAAGGAGAGGTGGAGGCTCGCTCTGAGAGATACGTGTTGGGCCAGTGCTTAAACCCCACAATTAGTTATGAAAAGGCAATTTAGATTTTTATCCAAAATTCATCTTTTCTTCCTTCTTGTCTTCACCAACACAGTAATGAGAAATATAATTAATATGGAATCTGGTAAACAACTCAATGCAATACAAAGTACTTTTAGAAAACATTCATTGTATTTAAACAAAATCCTGTATTTTTAATAGCTTTGGGAATTACTATGTACAATTATATACAGTAAAAACTAATAAATGAATTGAAGGGATTACTCAAAAATATGTAAATTATGCTGCTGGATTTTCAAAATTCCTCCACACTCTTGTTAATTTGTTGTAAAATGTACTTTACAGTTTCCATCCCAACCTGTCTCATGTTTAAACTTCTACTTGAATATGTCTTACATATTCAACTATTCCAACTAAGACATTTGTCATACAGAATGAATTACAGTGAACTTGATAAAGAGTATCAGAAATTAGAATCAAAATTGATTACAAATTTCAAACTGTGTGCATCACAAATGAAAATGAAAATGTTCTGAGTTAAAACCATTGTATTTCCAGATGGGAAATTCATTTTACAAATGCACAATTCTTAACATGCTCATTAAATATGATTGCAAAATGAACAGTTGAAAGGTAAAGTCTAACAACTGAAGACTAAATGTGACTGTCAATGGGAAATATGGTGATACATTGAGATAGAAGTGTACACAATTAATGACAATATTTAAACCAAACTAAATTATAATACCTGTCTCTCGGCACTCAAAGAATCAAGAAAATTGAGGCAATCATGATTATAATTAGGCTGAAAATACAAAAGCATTTTTAAAAGATATGATTTACAGTATTTTAACTAGATCTGAGTAGGATATCAAAAATTTTGCAGTGCATTTCTTAGTCATTTCCTGATCTCTGCTACCAGTTTCAACAGTGTGTGTGCTGGGATTTCTTGGTTCCAGTTGTGGATTCCTGATTCCCAATCTTTCTGATTGTGGCAGAGGCTGTAATATCCCTATAGGGTCAGTTTTGTGATGTTCTGGAAGTCATTTCTAGAGTAACAACTGAGACATTGTATAGCCTACCTGTTTTGGACTGAACTGCATCCGCCTAAAATTCACATGTTGCAGAACTCAGCATGTGACTCTGTTTTGAGATAGGGCCTTTAAGAAAGGTCAGTTATTTAAAATTAGGTCATTCAGTTGACCTCATGAAATCTAACTGGTGTCCTTCTCAGAAGAGAAGATGAGTACATACAGAGCTGCCCTGGGGCACAGAGGGACATGCTCAGAGGGACAGCTTTAGGAAGAGACAACAACAGGGTGGCTATGTTCAAGCCAAGGAGAGAAGTTGCAGAGGAAACCAACCCTGGCAGGACTTTGATCTTTGACATGTGCCCTACAAAACTGTGAGAAAATAAATCTCTTTGTTTAAGTCACACAGTCTGTGGTATTTTTTAATGGCAGTTCTAGCAAGCTAATACACTGCCATTCCTAAGATTGTTAACCTAAATTCCTATACTTAACTCTTTCTGGTAAAATACATAGACTATTCCTTTCCCTGGATTGAATACTGATGGGCATACTATTTAAGAGGAAAATTAAGTAACAGATCCTTAAATTGTAATCTGGGATTTCTTAACTGAACCAGTTGGATGTGAAGGATAAGATGATTCTGTTCCTCTTGGAAAAAGGAATTAATTGCATACAACACACAGTGACATAACAGTGAAATTATCACTAAAGTAACCTACTACAGACAAGACTTGGGCAGGGTGAGTGGTCTCTGTTTGACTATAGTTTGAATGAGTCATTTAAGTGGGGTGGGAACAATGATGGTGACTTAAAGTACTGAGACTAGAAAAATGACAAGCTCTGGGCTTAAAACATCACTTGAAGGAGTGAAAACAGTTAAATAGATAAACCAGAAAAGAGAATATTTGAATGCCCTATTAGATAAAAAATTGGTCAGTGTAATTTTTCATTAGTCAAATATATTTTAAGTATATTTAAAAATGAAATAAAATTTCTAATTCTAGTAAAGATAAAGTAAATGGTACTAAACTAGTCCTACCACCACAAATAATATAAAACAATAATATGCATTAAGTAACAGTTTCTTGTTAATGAATGGCAGATACCACAAAACAACAGTCCCTGAGAGGACAAACTAATGAGGTGAGCAAGGGGTAGTCATGGATCTTGACCTGTGACACTTTTACCCACTGAAGAACCAGGAGCTGAGGACCATGTAGAGCAGGAAGCCTCACTAGCTGAAGACTTCTTCTTCCTTCTTGTTCCAATTGTTGCTTTTATATATAACATTCTCTTACCTGTTTCCAGAAAACTCTTTATTTGTACTTTCATTACACACCTGAAAATTCTTAATCCCTATTTGACATTGATCTTCCCTTCTAGTCTAGGTTGGTTATTGTTTCATCATTTACATGGAGAAATATCAGTGCATCCACTTTGGCTCAGAAAAATTGCTGAAACAGAAATGACAAAGCAGTTGAAAAATGTCAACCAATTTTGTTACCAAAAACTAAAGAAAACAAAACAAAAGATTTAGTTATCATCCCATTAGTGAACAAAAAATATTACTTGTTTGTCAGTTGTTACTGAAAATACATTGTGGGTAAAATGGCAACATTTCCAGAATCTCTCACCTGGCCTTAGTACATCTGCATATCAATAGGTTCCAAAGGGTGGAGAGAGGTAGTCCACGTTCATATCAGTAGTTAATTACAAGGGGGAGTGAGAGCATGTCTGGACATGAGAGGTTGGGTGGGGTCCCTTTTTCTGCAGCTGGGTCATGAGAGACTCGGTGAGCAGAAGTGAATGACTGCTTGTCAGCAATAAATGGTTTCTCCCACTTTATTTCTCCCTTTCACTGATTTAGGTTCCAATAGTATTTTGCCCCAGGATTTTCCCCCAGAGTTATACACATATACAAATACTTTTAAAAGTTCAACCTAGGTTTTATACTTCTCTAGGTTTTAAATTAAAAAAATTGTATGCAGCACAATTTTAAATTTAATGAAAAAAATCAAATGCTATGAAAGATTTTTGTTGACTGATTCAGTGGAGTAGCAAATATTTTGAGTTCATTTTTTCATGCCATACATACATAAAACCATATCACATCAACCTTCATATTAATTTTATATTCCAAAAAAATGATCAAGTATCTTTCCACTTCTGGGAGCTATAAATGTTCTAGAGAGCCTGATTTAACTTCATCCTGTATGTGTAGCTACAACTTAAACATCTTGAAGTTTTGTAAAGAGTACTAATAGATAGTCCCATACATGTAAGGCAGATTTTAACTGTTTACCCAAACAGTTGAAATAGTTTATATATGCATGATGTTAAATAATGAAGTGAATTATTATGCTAGAAAGACTTGCAAACTTAGTATGCTGAGCAAATATACAATGCATTATCTAAGACTTGATTAATTTTTAAAGTTAATCTTAAAAAATAAAGTTGGTTTGATTACTTCTTTATGGCAATTCTGGTGGTTTTCACATGTTCTCATTACTTCTCAGCAGAATCCAAGATAGAAAATTTAAAAGTACAGCATTGAAAATATGCGGGGGAGAGTTTGAATGGTTATATATTTCATTAACACATAAAATTGTGTAAGAAGATGAGTGGAAATTTTTTAAGACAATCACAGAATACTGGTTTCTCCCTCAAGTTTTGTATATTTTACAGAAGCAATGTAATAAGAATTTGTACATGTTAAGGAAGTGTCAATTGTTCAATGGCAAATTAGCTCATTTTGTGTCCTTGAGTTTAGTTTATGCAATTAAATTTAACATACATTTTTTTTTCATTTTCTGCTAAGTGCCAAGCTATTAGGTACAGAGAGATGGAAAGGGAAACAAGGAATCATCCTTTTCTTTAAGAAGTCTCTCTCAATAGTGAGTGTTAGATCAAAACAAAACACCAGCAACAAAAACCAACCCCAAAATCCAATATGAACTTTGCTATCTATATTTGATTGCATTCCCCAGATGTTAGGACTAAATTGCACCCCACCACAACCTGCAATTTC
This sequence comes from Manis pentadactyla, assembly GCF_030020395.1. Lineage (NCBI taxonomy): Eukaryota > Metazoa > Chordata > Mammalia > Pholidota > Manidae > Manis > Manis pentadactyla. The sequence continues at coordinate 124,996,437 of NC_080020.1, forward strand.
ATATGTCGATGCCCCAACACCCAGTGTCCCTGAAAGTGATTGTATTTGGAGGTAAGTCCTTTAAAAAGGTGATTAATTTAAAATGAGGTTGCTAGAGTGGGCCCTAATCCACTGTCAGTGGTGCCCTGATAGGAAGAAGAATTTTGCACACAAAAGAGACACCAGGGATACACATACAAAAGGAAAGGCTATATTAGGATACAGCAAGTAGACAGCCATGTACATGCCAAACCTGCCCTCAGCAGGATCTTAGACTTGCAGCCTCTAGCACTGTGAGAAAATTAACTTTGGTTGTTTACAACAACTAGTCCGTGGCATTTTGTCACGGTAGTCCTAATAAAATAATATACAAGATTCCAGTTCATTTTTTAAAAATTATAAATTTATTTAGCATATATTTGACAACCTGTTTTTCACTGGGTGTTTTGCAATTAAAAGCAATGAATAAAAAGACATCATCTTTTTTTTTATTGAAGTATAATTGATACACAATATTGTATTGGTTTCAAGTATACAACAAACTGGCTTAATAGTTACATACATTAATACATTTTTACCCCAACTAGTGTGGTTACTATCTGTCAACATAGAAAGATATTACAGAACCATTGCCTCTATTCTGTATTCTCCATGCTACACTTCCATTCCTGTGACCCACTTACATTATGACTGAGATTTTTGTGCCCCTGTACCCCCTTTGCCCATGTTAACCACCACTTCTCAGTGTCTCTGAGTCTGCTACTGTTTCATTCATTTTGTTTTGATTTTTTTATTTAGATTCCACAGATAAATAAAATCATATTTATTTTGTCAAGAAAGATATCATCTTTGTAAGTTTGAACAACTAAAAGAGTGGAAAAAATACTGAATAAATAATGACAATTTTGAAGACAGTGACATTTTTTGGTGGTTTATTACAACAACAATTAACAAGAGACCTCAATATGGAGTTATTTCAAATCTTTTAAATTCCTGTAGGTTGTGTTTGGGTTACCAAAGAAGGTGTCAGAGAAGGAAGAAAGTATTCCTCATGAAAGGAACCCAAGGAAAGAGAAGTCACTGAATTTTATTAAACTGAAACCTAGTTGGTAAAGTTGATGCAGACAAACTGAGTGGAAAACTGATTTGGGGGCAAAACTGAGAGAATGGCAAGGATGTAAAAAATGGCTGTGCAGGTTGTGTTTATCTACAATATATTCAAATGGCAGAAAAATGTTTTCAACAGAGCAGAGATGAATTTTTTTATTTTATTGTTTTCACAGTTTTGTTGAGGTACAATTTATCTACAAAAAATATCTTGTATAAAAATCTCTTTTATGGCATTCAGTTTTATGAATTTTGGCAATGTTATATATTCACTAAACCTCCACCACAACTGAGATATTGAACAGACAAGATGATCCAAGGAATTCCCTTTAGTGCCTCTGTGGTTGATCCCCCAGCCTCGCCATTCCTGCACCACACAATCACATATCTGCCTTGTTTCATTTTATCATTATTATTTTTTTACCCTAGAATTTCATGCAAATGGAATCATATAATTTATATAGAATCTACTATGTTCAAAATTTTTTCACAGCCTGTTTTAAGTATGTTTCCAATATTTTATTTGCTTTCTGATCAGCCTTCTGTATAGTATTTATACACTACAATTTGTATGGCCATTTACCAGTTGATGAGTATTTGACTGTTTCCAGATTTTAGCTACCATGAGTAATGCATCTATGAACATTCATATGAAACTCTTTGTTTTGATATATGCTTTCTTTTCCCTTGGATAGCTTTTTAGGTCCATTATTTATGTTATATTTGGGTAAAATAATTGACATAAGTTCATAACTGATTTCAAGAAGGTGATCATGACAAGGAAGAATTCAAGTATAATTCATAATGTTCGGTCTTGAAAGAGTGTATGAAAATGATTTTGGCATTTTCGGAGATGGAAGGAAGTTTAAAGAGAAAATTGTGACTTACAGTTTAAAGTCATTAATTTGAGAGTCTATCTTAGAGGTAAGTGGTGATATTAAATATTGAGGTGAATGAAGATCTTACAGGTAACAAAAATGTTTTTGGCTAGAAAGCACATATATTGTAATATGATAAAGGCAAATAAAATTCATGAGATAGAACAAGATTAGTGACCAGCAAATTAAGTCCAAGGGCCAAGTTACCTATTTTTGTAAATTAAATGCTTTTTTACAATTGCTGCCCCCGTTGGTTTATCCATTGTCTATAGTTGCTTTTGTACTATAACCCAGAATTATGTAATTGTGACTAAACCCAGATGACGCACAAAACCTAAAATATTTACTCTCTGGACTTTTACAGAAAAAAAGTTTGCTAACCCCTTGGCATTATTATCAAGAGAATATAGAGTTATAAGTAGAAACAGGAAGACAGTGTAGACAAGAGAGTCAAAACATTCTGCCTTTAAAAATAATGTGAAGGACAGAATCTAAATAAAAGATCCAGAGAGGTGTATAGACTATAAGGAAAGAAAAAATAGGAAAGTGTGCTGTTACTGAGTCCAAGGAAGCAGAGTTTCTAGGAAGAATGTGAGAGTGACTGAAATCAAGAAACATGAGGATTGAATAAATGAGTATATGGAAGTAACTGATGGATTTACAAGAACAATTGTAATAGAACAATTGAAATCCAATGATGCTGAATGGGATTGGAGGACAGTGTTAGCGCACGTAATGAGGTAATGATTGTATTCAATGGTTATGACAGTGGGAAGAAAAATGATTGAGTTGTTGTCCAGGAACTTTTTGCCTGTTCTTCAGCAGGATAGTAGGGACCATTGGCTGTAGTCTAATGGAACAATAGGTATCAGTTAGTTCTCTTGGAGAAATGGCTGAGTATAAAACTGGGGCAGGAAATGAATAAGATGAGTTTGGAGCATCTGGCATTGGCAGAGTAAAGAAGTACTCATGCGAGGGAAAAGAAATAAGGATGGCCGTATGTGAAAAGGACATATAATCCAATAGAAAAAGTCCCCAATAATCAAAATTAGAAAATTTGAGGTACAAAATAAATGAAGTAGTATCGTATTACAATCCTTGATCTAATATATACACATCCAAGAGTTCATACTATGGTAAATATATAATTCAATAAAATAAATAAATGGTGGATTATAAACAATATCCCTTACAGATAAATTCCTAACAATTATGAAGATTCTCCACCCTTAAGAACATGAAGCATAGCTGCCCATTCTTTAAGTATAATAACTTTATTCCAAAGAGTATAGTGTGAAAAGGGGGGCAAAGAGGTAAACAGTGGAGAAACCTGACAACTTCCATAACTTTTCTCTCCAAAACCCACAATCTCAGTCTAATAATGAGAAAACCATCAGATAATACCAACTGAAGACCATTCAACAAAATACCTGACCAGTTTTCTTGAAAACTGTCAAAAACAAAAACAAGAGTTTTTATTACTGCCATAGCTGAAAAGATGCTAGAGAGACTTGACTATTACATGCCATATGGCATCCTCAATAAGGATCTTGGAATTGAGAAAGACAACTAAAAATGAGTAAATCTTAATAAAGAATGAATTTTAGTTAATAATAATACAACAATATTGGTTCATTAATGGTGTCAAATGTACTATTCTAATGCAAGATGTTAATAATAGGACAATTTGAGAATGAAGTACATGGAGGTCTTTGTATTATCTTTCTTTGCTAATTAAGCCTATGGTAGAAAGTTCCTTAAGAAATTAGGCAGTATTTATAAGAATTCTCAATAAACTGTTTCAGTTTGTTATTCAGAAATCCATTATATTTTTATTGAAGTAAAATTGACATACAATGTCCTATTAGTTTCAGGTATACATCATAGTGATTTGAGGTTATATACATTAAGAAATGATCCCTCAGTAAGTCTAGTTACCATCTACCATTACACAAAGTTACTAAATATTATTGAGTATATTCTTTGTGTGATACATTACCTCCCCGTGACTTATTTATTTTATGACTGAAAGTTTGTAACTCTTACTCTCCTTTGCCTACAATATAAAATACATTACGTTTTAAAACTTAGTCTTTCTTCCTGGAAATATACACAATGGAAGCTATGCCAAGGTCATTTTTGTGGTTTTTCAGTATCACTATCAAGGAGATACAAAACTGGGTCAGCAGGCAGCATGCTCGGGTGGAAATAGGAAGGAATTGTGGTTGATAGAAAGGAGGCGCAAAGATGGATAAAGAAACCAGAAAAGGAAGGTATCACTCTTATCTGACTTAACTTCACAAACCAGATAATGATTTTCTTAGCTGTTTCTTTTAGGTTTGGTGATTAGTTGTGTTCAAAGCTGGGAGAAGTCCCAAATTTCTTTTCCATCAAAAAGGGGAATTTAGCTGAAGCCACATTTTAAGATTTACCCCAAAACCACCTGAATCATTTGGAGAAAAGACATCAACCAGGATTTTTTGATGACTTCCTGATTAACAGCAGTTGATTTATTATTTCTAAGGAGCATTTCTTGCTTGGGTTTATCATATTGTTTCTTTTATAACCTTAAAATGAATACTGCCTTAGAATTAAACCACATGGCTTATGACTGGCAGTAAGCAACTGTTACACGACATGGCTAGTGTGGATAAAATGAGAGTTCCTGGGCCAGGATTCTCACCTGGCCCTGGTTGACTAGCTCACTGCACACCTGGGGGCAATTTGACTCTATATAAAGAGCTCTGCCCAGTGCTCTGGGTGCAACACGCTGGCACGGCTGCAAGGCTTCAGGAGAGCAGAGCAGAGGCTGGAGTGGTGGCAGCACCAAGGACAGAGGCCCAGAGGACGGCTGTGCAGACAGAGGGTCCCAGAGGCAGAGACAGGCTTGCTGCATGCAGACTCGCTCTGAGTGAACAGGATTTTAGTGACTGACCTGCCACCTGGAAATAAAGTTGGGTATAACCCTTTCAGCCTAAGGTTTTGCTGTTATTTCTTTGGTCACATTGAATTCATAGCGAACTCGCCCAGAGCTGAAACCCTTTGGCAAGACAGCTGGAAACCAGGTTCATTGTTTTCAAACACCTACAGGAATATGAAGTAAAGGCATTTTCACTGCATGCTCCTTTGTCAGATTCTGCTTTGTTCTTAGACCATATGTGAATATGGATGGATCATATAAGTAGCTACTTAAGGAATCAGAATAGTGTCTAAAATTGTGAATGTTGGTGTGATATAAGGGCTACAAATTACTCATTATTTGTTGCTGAAACTTCAGAGAAGACAATTATGTGTAATATTTTTTTTTTCTCACATTGACTGAATTGCATCTTGTAACCCATCTGTGAATATAATCAGCTCACAAGTGCCCAGGTGATGCCCACAAGTGTGTATGATTTACTTGAATTTCTCCATCACCTGAGGTGCTCAGCATTTTTGATGACTCCACCGTCACTGGTCCCATTACAGTAAGATGTGCTTGGGGTTTAGGAAACTGGATATAGTGTGGCCTGAAAGTGGAAAGGATTTTTCTGGAAGCTCACCTTGGGCATAATACAGACTTGTTAACTTAGATAGGGACACAAGAGGGAGCTATTTTCAAGGAAACTGACCATGCTCAAGCCATGCACCTTCAAAGAGGAAGAAAAAGTCTGATCAAATTAAAAGATGGTGATCAGGTGAGCTGGTGGCTCAGGCTGTATGTGTGGACACATTCTGACCGAGTTAACAAATGGCAAACCATCATTGATAAGTGTGGGTAAATACACAACCTTATTTATCATGACCACATATCAAACTGTTAAGGAATTTGAATTTGCACTTGTATCTCAAAAAATATATTGTGCTGTTGCTTTGAATGCTATATTGTTATTCTCATAAATTCTTAAAACGAAGTTAACTTAAAGCAAGGACATTCCTGTTTTATACTGTGCATTTAATTATGATTCTGAACCCAAATGAATGTGCGGGTTGAGCAGACTGGGACTCCATAAATGGAAATATATCCATGCTCAATAGATCTAGTAATGCCACACCAAATACAATCATATTGAAGTCTTCCCTTTTCATATACACAAAAGATTTAGAGAATAGTGATGTATATGTTGAAATACGTGCAGCTCATAAATCTCTATGTAGATGAGTTCTCATAAATCAAACTTGCCTGTGCAATAAGCAATCAAAGAAATAGTGTTTTCAGCAAACCAGAAATCTTTGAGTCTTTATGTCCATCCAAGATAACCCTTCTGACTGCTAATAACATTGGTGTTTTTCTGCCATTGTTCAAACTTTATAAAACTGGAGGATGCAAATCATAAGATTTGATTGTCTTATTTTAAGAATTTTCCACCACATTCAAACATGTTGTTGTGTGGAGCAATAATTTGTTTATGCTTATGGCTATATAATATTCCTTTGTATGACTACTCCATAATTTGTATATCCATTTGGAGAGGCACTCTTTTAACTTCTCATTTTAGGTTTTCTCAGGAAAGATGATTATTATTCTGTGTTTTGAATCTCACATTAATAAAGTCAGAGAAAACTGAATTTTATTCTTGAAGTATTTCTCTAAAAGACTGATATTTTTTCACCTTTCTTTTATTTAGAATGTTCTTCTCACAAGGGACTGATCTTTATGTCTCAATTTCAACTGCCCCTCCCATTTTATAGTGGCTCAAAGCCAAGTTACTCATCCTTCAACAGTCTTTAACATCCATCACATGACCAGGATGGACATTTGGCCCCTATGGTGAAGCCAGATGCCACATTTTACTCACCCATCTGTTTTCAGCTTTTATTTTTCTGTTATTTTGCCTTTGGGGAATTCCTCTTGTTTTCTATGAGCTTGCAAAACCATTTAAAAATAAAAGTAATGATGCTTTATGTAACATGTACTTATTTCACAATATGAAGACTTGTCAGACATTCTAGCCAACTGAAACGTCACAAACAGAAATATCGTGCAACTTTTTAGCGTTGATCATTTTACTTCTATTCACATAGAAGTTGTGAGAAGAAATCCATGTTAAGTTTTATTTCAGGAATAAGATGTGTGAGTTAATTACTTTAAAAAATGCACACTCCAGTTGTTTATCATTATTTGCTTTTTTCAATGACTTCATGAACATTATCATATTAATTATTCTAATAACCTTATGTGGATTTAAAATGTTGAAGATCCTACTATCATAGTCACTGTATACATCTTCCATGTAAATATCAATATCATATTTCTTGTTTTAGAAATATGAGAATCTTATGTGGTCTTGGTGAATACAATGGATAATGTGCAAGTAGATCGCTTTATTCCCACTTCAAACAAAAGGCACTGAAACACATGAAAAAAATATAGCAAAATGAAAATGTTTAATGTTCTTAAGTAAAACATCTTTGTATTGTGTATAGATGAAAGATGAGTTTTAATATAAGTATGTTTTCTTTTATTTTTAATTGAAAAGAATTTCAATACTCTAGATATAAAAATATAGATAAAAATGGTTCAAATCATACACATTAAGTAAAAAATATTCTGCTTTCAAATCTTGTGCTTCTATTTCTTTAGTATCTCTGAATGTTCCATTTTTGGTGAGAGCCCTTTATGGATCATTAACTCCATTTCATAATTATATTTCATAGACTGTCAATACTGGATCAAAGTGTCACAGCTCTTATATTCATAATCATATGACTAGAATTGCTGGTGACAGAAGTAACTGGCTTACTACCACTTTTGGACCTCTGGGGATAAACAGTCAAATGTTAATTAAAAAAATAGTTCTATTTCTGATAAAATGCCATGAAAAATTCTTATTTGTTTTCCAGTTTAATAAAACACTAAGCTCTATAAATATTTGCAGAAGTGATTCACAAATGTGTCCTTTCTTTGCATTTACTATCATGTTGTTCTTACTGGAATAAAAATAGAGACTATAGAAAGGTATGACATCAGTAATTCCAATTATATAATGAAAATTTCATTGAGCCCTTTAAAATAAATTATTTATAATACAATTATAGTATTCAAGCAGCATATGAAAATATCTTGCTGAAGCTAAGATTAATTCTTGAAAGATGTATTTTATTGAATACTTCACTTTGCTACATGTACACTCAATGCAAATGTTTGGGGTTTTAAATGTGAAGCCCAAAAGATAGTAATATGAGGTTTCTTTCTACTTTGTGAAGTTGAGACCTTGCTAATTCTACTTAATATAAATGGCCAATGTTCACCATACTAATATTATGGATGTAAGGTAGATGGCTACTTGAATTTGAAAAATATTGGAACTTTTGGGAGAAAGGAATTGAGGGAGGCAAATAACTAGAATAGTGTATGTATGTGTGGTCACAAATAATTGGATATCAGGAATGCAATGAATTAGGTTATTTTTTATAAAATCTGAGGTAGAAAATTTTAGATAATTGATTTAAGTTAAGTAAATACACAATACTTTCCAACTGATGCTACAGAGGTACTAACTATTCAAAACAGTTATTAACACAGTCATATCAATAATAAAAAAATGGATAGGTATATTTCTGTGTATGAATGGATTACCATCTTCTTAAGCCAATACAAAAATGAAATATAAGTATTTAAGTAAAATCATACTAATTTATATATTTTATATATATATACATAATTTCTATAATATATTGGTTATAAAGATGAGTATATAAATGCATGTTTACATAAATGTTTATGTAATTTATATTTATACAAATTTGAATCACATATACTTTCTTCATTAGATTGATTATATAATATTGATGTATTTCTGAACTTGTGGAACTAACCTATGCACTGCTCCTTTCATAGATGTTTAGGTACATCTATAAATAATGGAAAAATCAAAAGTTAGTAAATAATAAAAATAATTCATTAATGTGGTTTCATAATTAGATAAACTTTGGGGTTTAGCTATGATGAATTGTCATAACATATCAATGAAGAAATCATGAGGTGCAGAAAGAAAGAGAGACAGACAGAGACAAATAATAGACACACACAGAGTTTAATGTTACCTCTCTTGACCTATTTACAATTCTTTGTTAGCACACTTTCTTTTATTCTTCTGATTAAATAGTGTGACTTCACTTTTTTCAATAATGTATTTGAATCTTTTTTCAAATATAATTTTCTCTTTTCTTTTTCAAGTCCTTTTTTGAACTTCTTTGCTTGAGCTCATAAGGCCTTTTCTGTCTTCTGAGGGTTCCAAAGGAATTCTTGAAATTTTGAGGTGCGGAATCAGGCTTTCCTGTGTATAAAAAAGCAGCTCTAAAATCAGTGTACAGACTAAGGAGAGGCGATTGCAGTTGCTTCCTTTTCTTTCCCTATGGGCAACTCTTACATGGGATAGAGTCATCATTTTTCCATAATATTATCTGAAATTTTTACAGAAGCAAACTTTTAATTTCTTAAGGTTAATCTTCTAGTTATTTTCCTAGTTTTGATAAGATCCCTGAGGCCAGGAATTTTAACATAATAATTAACCCCTTTTGCAACACAGGCTGCACACATAATAGGTCTGACATGAAATAATATTTCATACAGTTCATACATTTTAAAAGGTAAATTATTATTCTCTAGTAAGATAGCAGTTTCAGTTTGGGGATTGGGGTGAACCACTTACTGTAGATCACCAGAAATCTTAAACAAGGATAAAAAACTTCTAGTTATATAAAGTTGTTCATGAAATCTCTTGAAATCCTTGTAATAAATGTATTATAATAGTATATTTAGATATTAAAATATAGTTAATTTTATTTCATGAAGTACATTCATTTAAAATCATTAAAGATAAAACTCTCAGAGAAAGTAAATATATTTCTAACTATGCGGCAGTTTGAGAGACTTTAAAAATGTATACAATCCTGACTCATTGTGTAGATTGTGTCCTAAATCACTATTTTTAAGAGATGAAGAAACACAGTAATATGTTCTTATAGTGTTCTCATGATATATAATATTACACATTCTGTTTTATGCATTATTCTTATGCATATATTATTTTTATACCAGTTGGACTTATGGCTTCTATAATATGACTAAATTCTATACACACCTCTATCTTTTACATGACCATAATACATAGGTACAAATTAGAAATTAATGATACATTTAAGGTATAAAGAAAGAAATATAATTTAATACTCTTAGTCTACTGTTATCACTAGTGAAACACTACTACTGAGAATACAGGAATTTAATTCAACTACTGGTTCAAAAGAAATTTAAACTTTAGGAACAATTTAGGAAGCAGTTATTTATTTATAGGAAAACAACAAAAATTGACAACATGAGTAAGATGATTTGGAAAATATTTTACTTTTATACTATAAAGTAATAAAATCTTTTGTATTAGTATTAATTTTATAATTTTGTTATCATTAATCTACAATTACATGAAGAACATTATTTTTACTAGGCTCTCCCCTACCCCAAGTCCCCCCCACAAACCCCATTACAGTCACTGTCCATCAGCATAGTAAGATGTTGTAGAATCACTTCTTGCCTTCTCTGTGTTGCACAACCCTCCCCTTTCCCTCACCCCCCACATTATACATGCTAATCATAATACCCCCTTTCTTCTTCTCCACCCTTATCCCTCCCTACCCTCCCATTCTCCCCAGTCTCTTTCCCTTTGGTAACTGTTAGTCCATTATTGGGTTCTGTGATTCTGCTACTGTTTTGTTCCTTCAGTTTTTCTTTTGTTCTTATATTCCACAGATGAGTGAAATCATTTGGTATTTGTCTTTCTCCGCCTGGCTTATTTCACTGAGCATAATACCCTCTAGCTCCATCCATGTTGTTCCAAATGGTAGGATCTGTTTTTTTCTTATGGCTGAATAATATTCCATTGTGTATATGTACCACATCTTCTTTATCCATTCATCTACTGATGGACACATAGGTTTCTTCCATTTCTTGGCTATTGTAAATAGTGCTGCGATAAACATAGGGGTGTATCTGTCTTTTACAAACTGGAGTGCTGCATCCTTAGGGCAAATTCCTAGAAGTGGAATTACTGCGTCAAATGGTAAGTCTATTTTGAGCATTTTGAGGAACCTCCATATTGCTTTCTACAATGGTTGAACGAATTTACATTCCCAACAGCAGGGTAGGAGGGTTCCCCTATCTCCACAACCTCACCAACATTTGTTGTTCTTTGTCTTTTGGATGGTAGCCATCCTTACTGGTGTGAGGGGATATCTCATTGTCATTTTAATTTGCATTTCTCTGATAACTAGTGATGTGGAGCATCTTTTCATGTGTCTGTTGGCCATCTGAATTTCTTCTTTGGAGAACTGTCTGTTCAGCTCCTCTGCCCACATTTTAATTGGATTATTTGCTTTTTGTTTGTTGAGGTGTGTGAGCTCTTCATATATTTTGAAAGTCAAGCCTTTATCGGATCTGTCATTTATGAGTATATTTTTCCATACTGTAAGGTTCCTTTTTGTTCTATTGACGGTGTCCTTTGCTGTACAGAAGCTTTTCAGCTTGAGATAGTCCCACTTGTTCATTTTTGCTGTTGTTTTCCTTGCCTGGGGAGATATGTTCATGAAGAAGTCACTCATGTTTATGTCCATGAGATTTTTAGCTATGTTTTTTTCTAAGAGTTTTATGGTTTCATGACTTACATTCAGGTCTTTGATCCATTTTGAATTTACTTTCGTGTATGGGATTAGACAGTGATCCAGTTTCATTCTACTACATGTAGCTGTCCAGTTTTGCCAGCACCATCTGTTGAAGAGACTGTCACTTCCCCATTGTATGTCCATGACTCCTTTATTGAATATTAATTGACCATATATATTTGGATTAATGTCTGGGGTCTCTAATCTGTTCCACTGGTCTGTATCTCTGTTCTTGTGCCAGTACCAAATAGTCCTGATTACCGTGGCTTTGTAGTAGAGCTTGAAACTGGGAGTGAGATCCCCCCGGCTTTATTCTTCTTTCTCGGGATTGCTTTGGCTATTCGGGGTCTTTGGTGTATCCATATGAATTTTTGAACTATTTGTTCCAGTTCGTTGAAGAATGTTGTTGGTAATTTGATAAGGATTGCATCAAATCTGTATATTGCTTTGGGCAGGATGGCCGTTTTGACGATATTAATTCTTCCTGGCCAAGAGCATGGGATGAGTTTCCATTTGTTAGTGACCTCTTTAATTTCTCTTAAGAGTGTCTTATAGTTTTCAGGGTATAGGTCTTTCACTTCCTTGGTTAGGTTTATTCCTAGGTATTTTATTCTTTTTGATGCTATTGTGAATGGAATTGCTTTCCTGATTTCTCTTTCTATTGGTTCATTGTTAGTGTATAGGAAAGCCACAGATTTCTGTGTGTTAATTTTGTATCCTGCAAATTTGCTGAATTCCGATATCAGTTCTAGTAGTTTTGGAGTGGAGTCTTTAGGGTTTTTTATGTACAATATCATGTCATCTGCAAATAGTGACACTTTAACTTCTTCTTTACCAATCTGGATTCCTTGTATTTCTTTGTTTTGTCTTATTGCTGTGGCTAGGGCCTCCAGTACTATGTTAAGTAACAGTGGGGAGAGTGGGCAGCCCTGTCTTCTTCCCGATCTCAGAGGAAAAGCTTTCAGCTTCTCGCTGTTCAGTATGATGTTGGCTGTGGGTTTATCATATATGGCCTTTATTATGTTGAGGTACTTGCCCTCTATACCCATTTTGCTGAGAGTTTTTATCATGAATGAATGTTGAAATTTGTCGAATTCTTTTTCAGCATCTATGGAGATGATAATGTGGTTTTTGTCTTTCTTTTTGTTTATGGGGTAGATGATGTTGATGGATTTTCAAATGTTGTACCATCCTTGCATCCCTGGGATGAATCCCACTTGGTGATGGTGTATGATAATTTTGATATTTTTCTGAATTTGGTTTGCTAATATTTTATTGAGTATTTTTGCATCTATGTTCATCAGGGATATTGGTCCATAATTTTCTTATTGGTGGGGTCTTTGCCTGGTTTTAGTATTAGGGTGATGTTGGTTTCATAGAATGAGTTTGGAAGTATTACCTCCTCTTCTTTTTTTTGGAAAACTTTAACGAGAATGGGTATTGTATCTTCTCTGTATGTTTGATAAAATTCCGTGGTAAATCCACCTGGCCCGGGGGTTTTGTTCTTGGGTAGTTTTTTGATTACCACTTCAATTTCTTTGCTGGTAATTGGCTTGTTTAGATTTTGTGTTTCTTCCTTGGTCAGTCTTGGAAGGTTGTATTTTTCTAGGAAGTTGTCCATTTCTTCTAGGTTTTCCAGCTTCTTAGCATATAGGTTTTCATAGTGATCTCTAATAATTCTTTGTATTTCTGTTGGGTCCATCGTGATGTTGCCTTTCTCGTTTCTGATTCTGTTGATGTTTGATGATTCTCTATTTATCTTAATAAGTCTGGCTAGAGGCTTATCTATTTTGTTTATTTTCTCAAAGAACCAGCTCTTGGTTTCATTGATTTTTTTCTATTGTTTTATTCTTCTCAATTTTGTTTATTTCTCCTCTGATCTTTATTATGTCCCTCCTTCTGCTTACTTTAGGCCTCATTTGTTCTTCTTTTTCCAATTTTGATAATTGTGACATTAGACTATTCATTTGGGTTTGTTCTTCCTTCTTTAAATATGCCTAGATTGCTATATACTTTCCTCTTATGACTGCTTTTGTAGCGTCCCACAGAATTTGGGGCTTTGTATTTTTGTTGTCATTTATTTCCATATATTGCTGGATCTATATTTTAATTTGCTGGTTGATCCATTGACTATTTAGAAGTGTGTTGTTAAGCCTCCATGTGTTTGTGAGCCTTTTTGCTTTCTTTGTACAATTTATTTCTAGTTTTATACCTTTGTGGTCTAAAATGTTGGCTGGTAGAATTTCAGTCTTGAATTTACTGAGGCTCTTTTTGTGGCCTAGTATGTGGTCTATTCTGGAGAATGTTCCATGTGCACTTGAGAAGAATGTGTATCCTGCTGCTTTTGGGTGTAGAGTTCTATAGAAGTCTATTTGGTCCATGTGTTCTAGCGTGTTGTTCAGTGCCTCTGTGTTCTTACTTATTTTCTGTCTGGTGGATCTGTCCTTTGGACTGAAAGGTGTGTTGAAGTCTCCTAAAAATGAATGAATTGCATTCTATTTCCTCCTTTAGTTCTGTTAGTATTTGTTTCACATATGCTGGTGCTCCTGTGTTGGGTTCATATATATTTATAATTGTTGTATCCTCTTGTTGGACTGAGCCCTTTATCATTATGTAGTGTCCTTATTTATCTCTTGTTACTTTCTTTGTTTTGAAGTCTATTTTGTCTGATACTAGTACTGCAACACCTGCTTTTTTCTCCCTATTGTTTGCATGAAATATCTTTTTCCATTCCTTGACTTTTAGTTTGTGCATGTCTTTGGGTTTGAGGTGAGTCTTTTGTAAGCAGCATATAGATGGGTCTTGTTTTTTTATCCATTCAGTGACTCTATGTCTTTTGATTGGTGTATTCAGTCCATTTACATTTAGGGTGATTATCGATACGTATGTACTTATTGCCATTTCAGGCTTTAGATTCGTGGTTACCAAAGGTTCCCGGTTACTTTCCTTACTATCCAAGAGTCCAACTCAACTCACTCAGTATGCTGTTACAAACACAATCTAAAGGTTCTTTTCGATTTCTCCTCCTTTTTCTTCCTCCTTCATTCTTTATATATTAGGTATCATATTCTTTACTTTTTGTCTATCCCTTGGTTGACTTTGGGGATAGTCAATTTAATTTTGCATTTTCCTCACAATCAACTGTTCCACCCTCCCTACCATGGTTTTACTACCTCCGGTGACAGCTATCCAACCCTAGGAACACTTCCATCTATAGCAGTCCCTCCAAAATAGACTGTAGAGATGGTTTGTGGAGATAAACTCTCTCAGCTTTTGCTTATCTGGAAATTGTTTAATTCCTCCTTCAAATTTAAATGATAATCTCACTGGATAAAATAATCTTTGTTCCAGGCCCTTCTGCTTCAGGGCATTAAATACATCATGCCACTCCCTTCTGGCCTGTAAGGTTTCTGCTGAGAAGTCTGATGTTAGCCTGATGGGCTTTCCTTTGTATGTGATCTTATTTCTGCCTCTGGCTGCTTTTAACAGTCTGTCCTTATCCTTGATCTTTCCCATTTTAATTACTATGTGTCCTGGTGTTGTCTTCCTTGGGTCCCTTGTGTTGGGAGATCTGTGGATCTCCATGGCCTGAGAGAGTATGTCCTTCCCCAGACTGGGGAAGTTTTCAGCAACTACCTTCTCAAAGACACTTTCTATCCCTTTCTCTCTCATTTCTTCTTCTGGTATCCCTATAATGCGAATATTGTTCTGTTTGGATTGGTCACACAGTTCTCTCAACATTCTTTCATTTTTAGAGATCCTTTTTTCTCCCTGTGCCTCAGCTTCTTTGTATTCCTCTTCTCTAGTTTCTATTTCATTTATTGTCTTCTCCACCATATCCAACCTGCTTTTAATACCCTCCAATATGTTCTTTAAAGATTGTACCTCCAACCTGAATTCATTCCTATGTTCTTGGATGTCTTTCTGTACCTCCATTAGAATATTGATGATTTTTATTTTGAACTCCCTTTCAGAAAGAGTCATGAGGTCCATATCATTTAAATCTTTCTCAGGAGTTGTATTAACAATTTTACTCTGGACAAGGTTCCTTTGGCGTTTCATGTTTGTACATGGTGCCCACTAGTGTCCAGAAGCTCTACTCTGGAGCTTCTCATCCCCTGAAGCAATGTCAGGGGTCGCAGGTGAGCGGTACTGGTACCTGGGGGGAGGAAAGAGCTTTTTCCTGCCTCCTGGCTACTGTGCCTGTCTCCACTGCCTGAGCCAGTGGGCTGAGCACACAGGTATAAGTTTTTGTCCCAGAGCAGCCGGATATGGATCCCTGCTTTCCACAAGCAGCCGGAATCCCAGTCTCCCCAGGAACTCTGCCTGTATTAACTTTGCAACCCGGTAGTCATGCGAGTCTCATGAAAGCACCATGAAATGTAGGTTTGTGCTCCCAGCGCAGATCTCCGGAGCCAGGTATTCAGCAGTCCCAAGCCTTCCGCTCCCTCCCTGATCAGTTTCTTTTCCTCCCGCTGGTGAGCTGGGGTGGGGGAGGGGCTCGGGTCCCAAGGATCCACAGCTCTGGTAAGTTACCCTGTTCGGTGAGGTCTGCTCTTTTCTCCAGATGTGTGCAGTCTGACACCATCCTCTTTCCTGTTGCTCTCTCAGGATTAGTTGTGTCCAGTTTTAGGAGGAAACCTCTGTCTCTCCTCTCACGCCACCATCTTTAATCCAAAAATCCGTATTAAGTTTTATATGTTTGCCATGTGATATATATATATATTGATCTGTTAAATGTTTGAAGGAAATAATTATCAGGCAACTATTCGTGTTATTTAAATTAATTAATTGTCTAAAGCCTTTCTGCCATCCTTTATCTGAAATATTCAGGACCAGGTGTTTTTCAGAATTCAGACTTTTTAATTAAATAATTTAGTACAGTGAATATTTCATGTATCATAGAATGCTCAAATGGATCTGGAGTAACATTCAGAATCAAACAAATTAATATTCATAACAAATGTGATTTTTCAAGAGTCTATTAGTAGCAAAAAGTTTATTTAACATTTATTTGCAGAGTATTAAAATTATTTTTTAAATTGTGGGACAATAATTAACATAGTATATGTTACTTCTACGAGTAGAAAGGTCATAGGCCAAGCTAAATACTTCTACACTTGCAATAAGTGTTAATTACCCCTGGTTGTTTGAAAGTCTTTGAGAAACAGGCAATTCACTGTTCTATCACCCTCACATTAAAGTTGGACCTTTGATGATGAGAAAGATAGAAGGTCCATAATTACTGAAGCTGTGCAGAGTAGATAGCCTTTGTAAAGACCTCTTCCAGTCGTATCTGCCTCAACAAAAATTTCTAAGCAACCTTAAGACCAAACGTTACATGATGACATATTTCTATCATGCCAAAAGATTCTTCTTTTCAAAGAGCTCATAATATCATGTTTATCATCACTGCTATCCTCATCCATTTCTATGGTAAGCCCTAGTTTAGTAATTTCACCTTCTCAAGAAATGTATAAATAAATAGAGCCTCATAGTGAATAGGCACCATGTCATGGATGTCAGCTCTCACTAAATTATTTTATGCTTTCAGCTGATAAATATCGACATATATAGCAGAGTTTGAAATGATTTTCTAATTAGTGACACAAATCTTTTATAGTCTCCACTTGCAAATTCACTTTCAAACACGACTGAGTCCAAAGTCTCTACTAGGCATTTGCTAATGGTGACTTACCAGATTTGCTCTTAATAACTGGGTAAATAGCATTCTTAACTTTCATCAAGTGTTGAGCCTGAGAAATGTGTTAATAATAGCAAGTTCACAGCAAAGCAATCAGTCAGTGTGATTATATGTGTTATTCGTGGAGGATAAAGTCCTTGTCCCAATATTGTATTAGAGATTTACACTGAGTGGAAGTAAAACTGCTGAAAAGATCACATTTTGCAGAACTGGGAGGTAATGTGAAGGGCAGTTTTCCTGGAATAATACAATTATACTCTTTTATGCCCACACATCTTTACTACAAATAGGTTGCACTACTGGGGCACTGTGATTATTAGAAGTGTCAGAAAATATTTCACTTACCTATACTTTCATGTTTTCATTAAACTACTTATCTAAATTGCATACACCTTTCAAATATCTCAGATGTTGGCTTTTTCCTGAACATGAACTACAACTTTTTAATTTATGTGCCTGCAGCATTTGCGTATCAAGAACTACTTTTGTGTGTTTAGCATTCTTAAATATTTTGTGATATTCATTTAGAAATGATCACCTCTTTTGAAAGATGCAGCCAGTCTTTTCCCTAGTGCTATAAACTATATTTTCATGACTAAGATTTTTATAACATATTTAATGATACATTTTTCAATGTTATTCTAAGTTGTTTCCTGATCAGCATTTTTCACCATACATTTTATTATATTTTATTTTATTTATTTATTTTTTGGTATCATTAATATATAATTACATGAGCAACATTGTGGTTACTAAATTCCCCCCATTATCAAGTCCCCACCACATACTGCATTCCAGTCACTGTCCATCAGCGTAGTAAGATGCTATAGAATCACTACATTTCTTCTCTGTGGTATACTGCCTTCTTCATGTGCCCCCACTACATTATGTATGCTAATCGTAATGTCCCTTATTCTCCTTCTCCCTCCCTTCCTGCTCTCCCCCAACCCAACAACAGTCCGTTTCCCTTTGGCAACTGTTAGTCCATTCTTGGGTTCTGTGAGTCTGCTGCTGTTTTGTTCCTTTAGTTTTTGCTTTGTTCTTATACTCCACACATGCGTGAAATCATTTGGTACTTGTCTTTCTCCGCCTGGCTTATTTCACTGAGCTAATACCCTCTAAGTCCATGCATGTTGCAAATGGTAGGATTTGTTTTCTTCTTATAAATGAATAATACTCCATTATGTATATGTACCACATCTTCTTTATCTATTCATTTATGATGGACATGTAGGTCGCTGCCATTTCTTAAGTTTATTTCTCCAGCCTCTTGAATATTCACACTAAATTCAAAGAGTGAATCATTGTATAATGTAGCCTATTTCATGGCCAAATGGCTGCTAAGTGACATGTTCACTTCCTCATTGAGTATCCACTCAGGTAACACAAAGTCAAGATCTTCATTGCATACCCATTCAGTATTTCTCTATATTTCCCTGGCTCTTGGTCATTGCTATCACTGTATGACTTCATAAACTGGCTCAGATTCCTTAAGTTCTACTTGGCAAGTGTCTGTATTTCATATTGTTTGGCAAGATACCTCAGAAATGCACACTACCACATTCATTTTGTTTTTATCATTTCTTATATATTGATGTTGAAAAATACCACCTTATCATCTAGCTCTCCTCATGCAAATATTTTTATAAATTTTTTATATTTTTCATGTTTAGACTATTACAGAAAAATTAAGCAATGTCACAAAATAAGAACACTAAGCTAATCATCAGTAATTAGCACAGGCTTTTGTTGGTAGGAGTGCTGAGACCTAAGAAATCCCTCATGCCATTTCAAATACTTTGGGGCGTCAAACATATGGTGAAATAAAAGACACCTTTTCTGTTCTCAAAACTTCTACAATGTCATGATTTTGGATTAATATTGTGGGCCTATAAATATAAACATATGAAATATTCAAATCATAAAGCATGAAGATGTAACAATTCACTATATTTGCTATATAAAATTTAAAAAGTGTGTTCATTGCTATTGAAAAATTAATAGAATTGCATTTGTGAAGCTAAGAATTAGAGTTTAAAGTCCATCTTGTAAATTTATTCCACTAAATTATTCTAAACACGGTATTTAATAAAGATAACACATTTGCACATTAAATTTTGTATTTATTCTCACTGATATCCTCTCATCTGATCTCCACAAAATAATTGTGAAGTAAGACAAATATTACTATCATGTCTTATGAATAAAGACATAATGGTTGATGGATTAGATGGAGTTGAGAAGCATAAAGAAAGGTAGTTACTTGATATTTAATTTTTAAATATGTTCTTTCACATTTTATGCAGCAGTTTCTGGATTTGCCTTATAACAAATTGATTTTATAATTAAAAAAGTGATTCTGACTTACAAAGCATAGTGAAAGAGATATGAGATAATCCATTGTACTATCTTGTGCATCAGAAAAAAATGCATAGATATAACCTCGCCTGGCAATCACCTCCATCCTACCACAAATTTGTATAATACCTTAATATCTGTGTAGAAAATTCATTCATATGTCTGTCCAAACATAAATTAAATATTGGACTACACAATAGGTTGCATCAAGTGTATAAATGATGACAGTATTATCCAAACCAATAATTGATTAAAAATTTTTCAATTAATTCATTTAAAAGTCTTCCAATTATAAGATGAATAAGTTTTGGGGATCTAATGTACATAATGATGACTTTAGTTAGCAATATTATATTAAAGACTTGAAAATTGCTAAGAGAGATTTAAATGTTCTCACAAAAAAATGAAGGGTTATTATGTGAGGTTATGAGGTGTTAGCTAATGTTATATGTACATTATACATGTTCTATATATATAGAATATGAATATATGTAGATGTATATATACCTGCATTAAATCAACATGTATGTACATGCATTAAATCAGCAAGTTTGCACCTTCAATTTACACAATCTTGTATGTTAACTACAATTCATAAAGCCAGGAAAAAAGTCACTGAATAAATGAGAATTAAGTTCCAAATTCTGTGTTCTGGATTGGGAAGCAAATATGTAGACATAATCCTTACCATTAAGGGCTCACATACTTTTCTAGAAAGCTTAGACATATAAATTATTACTAATGAATAATGCAATCACTCATAGGAAAATAAAGTAGCTGAGACAATCATTAATGGCAGAGTTGTGATTCTTCAAACCAATGTTTATCGTTATCCTCTACTACTAAGTAATTTTGTTTCCATAATATCTAGACAGTCACAACTTTCTCTGAAAATTTTAAGTATTTAGAATCTAATCATGCCATATACTGTGAATTGCATGTGCATTGAAATATTTTTTAATCATTAAAGCATGTTTCAATCAACATTTGAAGGTAGGCAAAACTGTAATGAATAAAATGGCAAGTAATAGAATTAGATAGAAATTATTTGTTCAGAATGTCTGAAATTTTATTTAATTATATGCCCATACAAACACATATACTCATAGAAATATTAAAAGAAAAGCATCAAACTGATATTTTCATCCTGTTGCGTAATTGAAATATTAGTAATAATTGTTTTATTTATGTTAATTGGTATTTCCAACCTCTCAACAATGGCTTTATAAAGACTTTATTTAATTAAAAAATATGTGAATATATAAAATTTTACCTGAAGTGTTGGATCTTGTTTATTTTTCCTTAACTGCACTGAAATTTTAATGGGTAAAAAGAAAACGAGTCCAATCCAGAAGATTCATTTTAATGTAGCAGGAATAAAGGAGTTAAGTTGTGTAGTTTTC
This sequence comes from Manis pentadactyla, assembly GCF_030020395.1. NCBI lineage: Eukaryota > Metazoa > Chordata > Mammalia > Pholidota > Manidae > Manis > Manis pentadactyla. Next base: position 125,017,505 of record NC_080020.1, read on the forward strand.
TATTAGAGGACAAGTAAGAAATATTGGAACTGATGCTACTGACTTTTATTTTATTATATAAATATTAATTACTTTGGGAAATACATATGTGTGTGTGTGTATACTTATACATATATTATAGTTCTCAATAAATGTATTACCACAATTTTTTTCAGGTATAATGTCTCATGCTTTATGCACATAGGATTAAAAAAGGAAAAAAAATAAAATAAAGTCACTGAGCTGTTAATGATGCAAAGTGGGTGCCTTATAAGACTGCATGCTCAATGCTTTTAATTTAAAATGAAAGAAGTGTCTCAGAAACATTTATTTATAAAGTGGAAAAGATGATGCAATTAAAATAAATTGGCTGGCATGGGTTAATTATCTTTTTCTTACATTTCTGGATGAATCTTTTCTTTAAGAACAGGTTATAATTTAAGTCAATGCAACGCTCTATAGAAATATCCACATGAGAACCAGAGTTTGACTAGATATTATTTACTAGTGCCTTTTTCAGACCATTGGATTACTTCTCACAAATCATTAATATAGTTCTCCATTATGCTCTTCAAAGTCCTAATTTTAATAATCCTATTTCTGTCTGGTAGATATTGTATCATAAATATGAAATGACTTCACCTGACTTCACTTGAAATTCACTTAATTTTCAACTCTGTTAGCAGTGAGGTGAGAAGAAAATAATTTCATTCAAAATTATAGAACAAGGTTGCTTCTATCCTAAGAAGCTTTGTAGCTACTCAGTGTCCTAAATGGAGTTATGGTTTATTTCATAGCTTTATATGAGTGATTACATCCAAATCATACACTTTTTTCTTTCTGTATCTTTTGTGTCATTGCTTATCAATTTCATGATTATTTCCTGATCATTTGTGACATCACAGATTGGTCAAGTTCCTGTATCTTGATTTGAATCAGGTAAACTTCAAGACATAGACTTGAGCATTATCTCTCTCTCTCTCTCTCTCTCTCTCTCTCTCTCTCTCTCTCTCTCTGTCTCTTTGAAACCTAAAGCATTCATAGCTAGTTTGATCCTTATCATTTCATTCTTGTGATAATAGAGATATATAATGAATGAGTTTCCTATTTTTAAAAATGCATGCATTATTTTTAGTGAGTATATCTACATCCAGATGCACTACTGGTGTGTTGATAATTGCATTAATCAGTACATGATTTTCTATTTGACTGTACAAATTCTCATATTAGGAATTTATGCTGTAGCAACACCCACATATAGGTGTGTGAAGGTGAATACGTAAAACAATCACACTCAATATTATTTATGCTGGTGACAAGGGAATATTCTCAGCAATAGGAAAATGACTGACAAGATTATTCTACATTCATATTTTAGCTAATCTTAATAAGGAGATATAACTATAGATGCTATTGAATATATTCTTATCTATTTTGTAGTGAATAAAGGAAATCTGTCAAAATATTTTTGTACTCAGATTTCAATGTTGTAAAAAACAACAATTAAAAGAAAAAATATTGGTTTTTGTATGGCTTCCTATGAATATGCCTTTTGATCAAATGATAAAGAAACTAACTACCTTTTTAAATCACTGGAGAAATAATTCTTCCTCCATATCTATGTTCTGTAATACTTTCTTAAGCTATACATGCAATCTTCCTACAGAAATATTTTTTAAAAACATTTTATAAATTATATAGTATTTTCCCCCAAATAAATATTAACATGATAATAGTCACCCTTCCCACTAACAGATTTGCCTTATCCAATAGAAAATGTTTCTTCTGCTGTGCAAGGGTTTAATTATAAGTACAAATCCCTTCTTATATATAACTGCTCTCCTCGTATCAATTTCCCATTAATTTTTAAATATGTTTAAACATCTCCCAATTCAAAAATAATAATTAAATTAAATTTGAAACACTTTCTTCCTTGGGAATAATTGTATTTCCTTGGGACTATATATTTCTGATTTTCATCCAAACTTTCTAAACACTTTCTTACTGCCTTTTTGGGCACAGCCTGTCCCTACAATGTCAGCTTCAGGGTTTCAGCATTAGTTCCTTATTTCCTTCTCTGACTTCACTTCCCATGTATCTGTAGCCACTTCTGTGCCTTCAGTCTTTCTTTGCTGAAAGCTCTTCTATATCTCCCAACCAGGAGTTTTTCTTATATCCTACACATTTTATAAAATTTCTTAGCGGATATGATATCAGCCTCTCAATACTAATAATTATAAAATAAATTTAATATCAAAACATGCTTCCTGAAATATCAGAACAAATGAGCCATCACGAAACAACCCAGAATCCCAGCCCCAAATCTGGAAATCATTTTTCCCGCATCACTATGCTAGTCAATAATGAAGCATTCTGATCCTGTCCAATCTATATTCTTAATATCTCTGAAATAAGCCCAAACCTGTCTCTTAAGAAACATTTTCTTCATTCAGATAATTATTGTTTCTCACCAGAATTATGAGAAATTATCTCCTAAATGAATGAATGAAAGAGATGTTTGTACAGTGCAGCTTTGATGAAGCCAATGCTCTGTTTTTATGCTTGAGTCCTTGTTAGCGTGGAAATAAATTATTATTTACATTAGTAAACTTCTTTAATATTGCTATGAATTGTGACTTTGTGGTTTGGCACCTTTTATCTCTCCAGTCTCAGATATCCTATGTTCATCAGCGCCCCACTGTATTCTTGTCCTTCTGAATAAAATATACTATAAATTTTTCCTTTGCTTATGTTCTAGTCCCTGCAGCCCTTTAAGTCAGAAAATTGTTAGAGACAATCTCCACGGAAAAGTCTTTCTCAAAACAAGCCAGGTTAGATATTACCCCTGTGTACCTAAATATTGTTTCTCCCTATTATGATACACATCACATAGTATTGCAAATGCCTAGTCACTCAATAGCTTCTCTGTTACAGGCTACCAGACAGGTTCAGAGTTCTGTTCATTATAGAATATATTTTCAGTGCCCAGCAAAATTCCTGTTAGGAAGGAGGTGCTTGTGAAGTACTATTTTAATAAATGAACAGATCAATGAAAGAATGAAGTAAAGACAATATATTTTTGCCTCCCCTGGGAATGATTCACAATGTACCCTTATAAAAATATCGCCCTAAAAGATACCTCAAATAAAGTTAATCTAATTTAGCATGTACTTAAAGAAAACACTTAGCAAGGTCTAGTATAGCAGAAGTTATTCAAAAGAATTCATTCAAATTGTTAATTCCATATCATTTTAATTAAAAATGTGGTGAGTTAAAGTCTCCCTGACCATTGAGTTATAAGGTCAGCATTCCCTTCCCTTTAATATTGAAAGGTCTGTGAGTGTTTTGATGGGTAGAAAAGATGGTATTTGACCTTAGTTGGAAAATCCTGGTTATAAATTGTTTGTAGTAGATCAATTCCAGATCTGTGGTTTCAGAGGCACAGATTCATAGAGACTGTCAGGTAAAACAAAGAACTCCTCTGGAGAGGAATGGGAGATGCTTGATCACTGACCTGCTCATTCTGCCTGGGAGGTAGTCCGCCACAGTGAAGCACCTGGAAACCAAACCTATTATTCTGGCAAGAGAGCACAGGTCTGATGTGGGAATAATGGATCAGAAAAACAGTTCATAATGTCCCAGACCTTGCTCAGCTGTGAGTCTCTTCATTGCCTAATTATCACTAAAGACAATAATCTTAAACTCAATTGAAACCTCGATTTATAAATCTGATTTTACATCATGATTTTTTGTGTTAGATCATGGACCCACAAAACTGTATAATGTTAAAAAATTACGATTTTTAAGTAAGTTTTGTGGTTGTTACACAGTAATAGATAACTAGTAAAACAAAGGGAATTAGGTTAGTCTCAATTGAAAAATACATGAAGATGAAAACACAACTAATTTAATTTGGCCATGAAAGCAGATTTGATTTTATGTAAACAAAAAAATCCTTTAACAAATGAAAATAATTGCATATTATGACTACAAAAGTGTGAGTAATTTTCAAAATATCAAAAACCCGGTCATGTGTACTGAAAAACACATTCCTTGTTATAATGAAGTTGTCCACATTTACTAAGACATATATTATTATTGATGGGAGCATTAAAAGTGGGGCAAATTTAGGTGCATGGTAGGTTTTGTGCCATTGGTGCTTACAAAACAAAGGACAAGTTGAACATTTTAACAGCATTGCACCAGCTGTGCTCAGAGTATTAGTGCTCTGGCAATAATCACAGCATAGCACACACCCTAAGGTGCTAAACTCACTTCCTGCTGAGAGTAATGCTGAACTTGCATACATACTCAAAGTACTAAGTAGGCAACATTTCATTTCAACACAAATAGCAGAGAGTAGTTCTTCAGTTGTTATTTTCTGGGCAAATGAGCACCTCACTAGAAAAAGGCCATATCAATAAATCTAATTATAATAACAAATTCTTCATTTTTTTGTCCACAATACAATTTCTTACGAAAATTACCAATGTATACTAATAGAGAAAAAATATTTTAGGAATACGTTCTGCTATCTTCTCAAAAGCACCTGCAGGGCCGTCTGCAGAGCACGAGCAACATCTCCCTATTCAGGGCTGAGACTTCCAGGGACCAGCCACTGAGAATGCTGCTTGCAGACAGGTCACAACTGAGTCCTTTCCCAGTTCTCGCCTGCCGTTGAGGGAGGTATTTCCCTCATTTTCTTTATTTCTCATTCATTTTTAAAGTCTGATTTCACTGGGTACAGACTTCTAGATTGGTGGGGCTTTATCTCTCAAAACTTAAGTATTAAAACAAATTTTTTTGCTCAATATTTAAATATTTAACTCTCTCCTTGCTTTCATGGTCTCTGAGGACATTTGGATGTAATTCTTATATTTGTTCCTTTATAGATAACACGGATGTTTTTCCCTCTGGCTTCAGGATTTTTCCTTTATTTTGATTATCTTCATTTTGGAAATGACATGCTGTGATATGTGTGTTGTTTTAGGCAGTTATTATTCTTGGTGTTCTTTGAGCTTACTGTATCTGGGTTTTGGTATTAATTTGGGGAAATTCTCCATCATTATTATTTCATATATTTCTTTTGATCCTTCCTCTCTTCCTTCTGTTACTGCTTTTCCCATTACACATACATTATACCTTTTGTGGTTTTCCCACAGTCCCTGGATATTGTTTTTTTTTTCTACTCTTTGTTCTCTTTGCTTTTAAGTTTTTGAGGATTCTGTTGATATTTCCTCTAAGAGATTTTTTTTTTACTTTAGCTGTGCCCAGTCTACTAATAAGACCATAAAAGGCAATCTTCAGTTCTGTTGCAGTGATTTTGATCTTTAGCATTTCTTGTTTGTCTCTTTCTTTGAATTTTCATCTCTCTGCTTCCATTGCCTATCAGTCTTGCATGCTGTCCACTTTTTCCATTAAAATCCTTAGCATTTTAATCATAGTTGTTTTAAGTTCTCGGACTGGTAATTCCAATACCCTAGCCACCGTGTTTGGTTCTGATACTGGTTCATCAAACTATGTCTTTGGCCTTTTGGTATACTGTATATTATTTCTTGATAGGCAGACACAATATGCATGGGACAAAGGGAACTGCAAAAAATAAGCCTTTAATAATGTGATGGTGAGGTGTGGGGGAGGGGGGAGCAGTCTCCAGTCACAAGTGTTTTTCATTTGTTTTCCCCTCCACCCCCATGCCTCTTGGGTGAGAAGGCATGGCTACAAAGTGCTAACACTGGGTATGTCTCTTCCCTCAGGTTGTGAGGCTCTGATAATAATACCCTGCAGTTTAGGCTCTGGGGAACCAGTTTCCCCTGAGGAAGGCTTTAGGGAGAAGAGCAGAGCGCTTCGGGATATTTCAAGGGGTTCCCTCACCCTTTCCCCTGCCAAAAGTCTGAGAGGATTTTTGGCTGATACTTAACTGACAGAACCTGAACAAGCTCCTGAAAGTAAATCTCACAGTATTGCGGGGACCCTATGAGTGGGTGCCCCTGGAATTTTTAATGCTCAGACTTGTCCACAATGAGCCTCCTGAAATTTGTTGACTTCAGTTCGGATCTTCTGCCCCTGGCGCTGGTTGCTTCGGTGATTCTGGTCACTAGCTTCCGCTCCGGTAAGCCAAGACTCCTTTTCTTGCCGTTCTCTCCAGTGTTGGGTGTAAAAGTTTGTGCTACGTCTTCTGTTTTCTTATGAATCCAAGAAGAGCTGTCAATTTTTCAGTCTGTTGAGCATTTTGGTATTGTGAAGTAGAGACTTTCAAGCTGGGTACACGTGGAATAGGAAATGTCGAAAGTTGAGAAATAGCAGTTATAAAACCAATGACTCACAGAAGTTTATTAGAAAATGAGTAAAAATTTTTTTTTAAATGCAACAAAATGACCGTTCTGGAAATGGAAGCACTCAAGTCAAAATGTGGACTGAGCCTCGGGGGTGTATTGTCCTAAAGCAGGTTATGTACTGGGAAAGTGGTGACTGTTTATTCCTGATTATCACAGTGATTGCTGACAGTATTAGAATGTTCTTAAGTGATAGGGAATTGGTTAGTGGTTCTCTTTGTCAATTTTAGGGAACAGTTCAAATTTTGTTTATGATTTCCAGAGGCATAAGCAAGAAATGACTCAGGTTCAGTTTCTTGCAAAATAAGTTACATTAAGCTTTACTTGTGCGACTAAACAGGTTTGTCTGCTTAAGAAATTTTCAAGACTGGTCTCCATTTGTGTTTGATTATAACAATTCTCCCCTTTCGGTCATTCTTTTAGCAGGCTGAGAGGATGACCACCAGGATAGCCTAATTCTCGGTTACCACTTTTGATGTAGTCATGCCAAAGAATCACATGTTCTGTTTCCATTAGTTGAATCATCAGGCTCATTTATGTGGTTATTGTTAATTTCACCCACTTGTCCCATCCTGATGAATACATTTGGTCTGTGAGTGGCTGACAACAGGCACTCAAAACCCTTGAAAGTATACATCTTAGAGAGGTTAATATAATTACCATAAGGAGAAAAACAGCCAAGGATTGAAAAATTCCCCAAAGCAGAGTCCCAGGAGCCAAGATTGAATGAATTAAATAACTCCAATGGGTTATAAGATTCAGGTTCGACCTTTCTAAATCAATTTACAATGTTTTGGATAACATATAATTGGGGTTCCAATTTTTTTTGAGTTATTTACATAGGCACAATGTGATGCACTGGCAATCACATACCCTCATTACTGATACAAACATACATGAACATGAGGATGTTTTATTTCAGAAGGTGGTGGTATAGGTGGGCTTCCACTTAAATTAACTTCTATGGTGTGAGCAACCTGATAATTGAACTAGAGTTTTTATGAAAGCAAAAGAAAAGCAAAGGTTAATATTTCAGTCAAATTATAAATTTGGTTTCTGAATGTGGAGAATAGCCAGTTGAGAAAATTTCTAGATTTGAGTTTGGAGCATCTTTAGATGGTGGAATGAGGACTGTAGTTTTAGTTTGATGGATTTTTCTAGTTTGTAGTTGGACTATCTTTGATGACATCATCAAGTGTTCTGTTGAAATCTCCTGAGTGGCCCATACAGCCACAGGCCTGAATGTAGTCCTTACACAATCTGTGGTGGTGGATTTCTGAACTTTGCAAGTAGATACAAATAGGATTAGAGACCCAGGTCAACTTAGTCTTGCAAAATAAGCTAAATTGAGCTTCACTTGTGTGACTAAATTGTTTTTATTCCACTCAGGGAATGTTCAAGGCTGGTCTCCATTTGTTTTTGATTTGAATAGAAACCAGAAGACATCTAGACATTTTTAAATACAGGTTAAAATTCATACATATTTATATGTTGTGAATTGGTATTTAGTAAAATATCACTTTGCTTTAGATACATTATTCATAATTTAAGTAATGTTGACAAAGTTTACATATATTCATCATAATAATATTGGAAAATGCAACATCTTGCAACTAAACATTATTAAATGTATATACAGCAGTGACACTGGAGAAGAAAACTAAATCCAAGATTAATTTATAGTAGTTGAAATTCCTTGACATCTTTACTTTTAAAATCTAAATTTACTTTTGTAGACATGTCTTAGAACCATTATGAATGGGATTAAAGATAGATTTTATTTCCAAAGTTAAACTGTATACTTTGTATTAGTGGTCAAAATCATGTAAAAGTAAAATTATTTACATGTTTTTTTTGTAAAAGAAGAATGTCTCAGCAAAAAATTGATCATATGTAGAAAGTCAATTTAATTATAACTTGCATATTGCTCTCTAGGTGTTTAGTTAAAAGTTTGCAGGTAGTATTTTGTACAAAGTAACCCCTAGTAAAGATATATAAAGATAGGTCAACTCTCAAGTGACATAGAAAATCTGACCACTTTCTTAAGTTAGAGATGAAAGGACCCAATTATGTTTGATGTCAGTCTTCAATGGAATCCTAAAGGATCTATGTCCTGGAATGCTGCATTTACAGCTCATTCTGAGTCTTGCAAAAGGATAAATTTCAAGATCCAAACTATTCTAATGAATAGGGTATCTGGAAAGCCATTCTTCATTTAAGTGCATTTAAATTACATGGGCCTACAACATCTGAGCAGCTGTGTGACTTTGGTCAATGTTCTCTTTGTTTCCTTCCGACTTATTTCTTACTCTTACTACATGAATAATGATTTAAAAAAATAAATTTCAGAATTTGTATTATATAGAATAAACAATTGTGTGTTAAGATACTGTTTCACTAATTTTCAGTGTAACAAATCTGTATATATATCACTGCATTAACCATTTGTTTATTCGCATAAATGTGCACAATAGGATATAAATTCCTTATAATAATTTATGTAGTAGACTACATAAATAAAAGTAATTTTGTGAAATAAAAGTAAACTGTTCATATGAATAACATAATTTCAGTAACTACATATTGAATGTATAATATAAATATTATTTGCCATTTAATTGTTTTTAAAAACAAAGGAAAATCAACTCATGGGGTTTACTAAATTTTGAATATTCTTATATGAATATTGTGATTGTTCATAAGTTATATTTGCTATCTGCAGTAATACCAAAGGTACCTGTTGAGGGAAATGTTATCTTTGGAGTGTTTGTTTTTTATAAAACACAGCTGAGTCCCCTCTATACTTTGGAGGTCTACATAAACACTCTTCACATAGTTTTCTCCATTAAAGAAAGGAAGGGGAAAAAATAAAAAAAGTAATAAAACCTAATAAAGACAAGCATCATTAACTTTGATAAATTTACTGAAAATTTGTGGGGCCACATTGCATATTGCATGGCTATCTTCCCTCTCCTTGGTTTTTCTAGTCTCTTCTGGATTCTAACCCACCTTCAGCCGAGAACTCAGTTTATTTTAATTTTTTTCCTTTTATCTGGATTGAAAAGGCTCTCATCAAATTTTATCTAGGATCTCAGCTGAACCAGATTCCTTACATTTATAAGGATCTACGTTCACTTTAAGGTAGTTCTGGTTAGGGGAAGCTTTTTTCTTTGTCAGAGATTAAACATTGGTAGCGTTTTGCAAATTTGCTCCCAAAAAGCTCTTCTAGCAGGTAAGGATAATACAAGGCACTTACTTATTCGACTGGAGATTCCTTCTTGGTCATCTCTAATTCTTCTCTCATTTTTTTTCTCAATTTTATAATCTTTTGGCCTAAATTGGGTCACTGATTCTTGATTCTGTTCTATTCCTTTGATATTATGTGAGCTTCTTATATTCAACCTTGACCCATTTTACACAGAAGGTCTGTTTCTCTCCAGCCTGGTCAGATCTGAACTAGACTCTAGCAGATCCTAAGTAGCTGAATGATGTGTAGCGGCCTTTCTTTCTGAAGGGGAAGCATTAGAGTTTATTTGTGGCTTGGAAAGAAAGATGAGAACCCAGTCTGTGCCTTCCCTTGCTTTCCCATACTCGGAATGAGCATTATCTTTATGGTTCAGATCCCTACATGCTGGGATAAATAACCAAAGGTAAATCTCTGCACAACTTACCCGTATGTCCAGACTGCCTCCTTCCAGGTGAAAAAAACGTTTCTTCTATCAAATCTGTTTATTTTTAGAGTCAGAACACTTCACACTTCTGTCACTATTACCATTTTATTTTAACCTCTTGACTACAGTTGAATTCACCTCCAAAGATAGTTTGATGAAAATTTGGCATGTTCTCCATTACTGCAACAGAAATGTGGACATCTTTTAACAGTCTTACGTTTTTTTCCTTTAATTTCACAAGTGCTGCTCTCAGCTGATGATAATCACTGAGTTATTACTGGTCACATAAAATCTGTTAGAACTGACTCCAGCTTGGTAGTAAACTGGTAGGTTTATTCTGATAAGGACAATTCATATTTTTTGAGAGATTTGACATATAATAATGAAACTATTTTTTAAAAGCAGAGAAGGTGCTATTCGGGTTATCTATTTCTTACCAAGGGAGTTTTGTACTTTAGGTCTTTTGTGTCTTTCAGGGAGTTTGCCCACTTAACTCTAAGTTATTTTGTGACATCCATTGTTCATAATATTTCCTTACTAGCCTTTTTTAATATTTGTAGAATTAGTAGTGATATGACTTTCATTTCTGATATTGGTGTCTTTCCTTTTTCTTCTGATTAGTCTGATTAGAGGTATATCAATTTAATTGACTTACTTAAAATCATCTTTGGGTTTCATTTTTTTTTTCATTGCTTTATGTTTTGATATAATTCCCCTTATTCTGCCTATTTGGAGCTTAATTTCATGTCTTTTTCCTTGTTTCTTAAGGTGAAAACTGAGTGGTTACTTGAATCTTTTCTCTTTGTTAGTAAGAACATGTAGTTCTACAAGTTTCCCTCTAAGTATTGTTTAGGTTGCATCCAACATACACATTCTGTTCTTATTTTAAAGGTCAATATAAGATTTCTTTTTATACTTTTTATGAAAGTCATTTACCAAATGTTTGTTTTGTCAGTAATTTCTCCCAGAATGTGGCTTATCTTTTCAATCTCTAACAGTGAGTTTTTCGTAGCATAGCTTTAATTTTATTAAACCCCAATTTATTAATCTTTCATGGATTGTTTTTGATAATGTGTCAAAAACTCATCATTAAACTTGAGGCCACTTGGATTTTCTCTTGTGTGGTCTTCTGGATTTTAAAAAATAATTCTACATTTTACTTTTAGTTGCATGATCTTTTCTGAGTTAATTTTAGTGAAAGGTGTAATATCAGTGTCTTATACCTTATCATGTTTCATATACACTTAAATTGATCCTGCACCATATGTTTAATAAAAATATTCTCAGTTGAATTGCCTTTGCTTCTACTAAAACTCAGATGACTACATCTCTGTATGTTTAATCTGGAATCTTTATTTTTCCTATCAATCTATATGTTGATCCTTTCTCCAATACCGTGCTGTATTGAATATTTTAGCTTTATTAATTCTTGAAATTGAGAAGTGTAAATCCTAAAACTGTTCTTCTTCAGTATTGTGCTGGCTACTTTACATGTTTTGATTTTACATGTAAATTTTCTAATCAGTTTTTCAACACCTGCAAAATAGCTTACAGGTGTCGAATTTGGATTACATTGAATATGTAGATCGAGTTGGAAAAAAGTAACATTGTAAAAGTATCAGTTCTTATCTCTGAAGAGACTCTCTCCATTTATTTAGAGAGATTTTGTAGTTTTCTGCATAGAATCTGCACATATTTAGAGATCTTATAATCAGATTTATGTAAAAGTATTTGGGTTTTTATTGCTGTTGCCAATGGCAGTGATTTTTTAAAATGTAATTCCATATTATAATTGCTCATTCTAAGTATATTTACCATTTATCTCATAACTTCGTGTACTTATGTATTCTAGGGTTTTTTTTTATTCTTTGAAATTTTCTAAATAGACAATCATGTCATCTGTGAACAAATACAGCTTTATTTCTTCCTTCTGTTGGGAAGGAAAGGACTCGGCTCGGTGTCGTAGGGAAGTCAGATATAATGAGACAAGAGATCAAAGTCAAGAAAACAAAGTAAGTTTTAATACACTCTGCACAGAGTAACAAAGCAGGTCTGCCTAAGTTAAGACAGGCTGCTCATTCTGAGGCTTCTTTTTTGTGGTTTTGGCAGGGCAGAGAGGTCCTTGATTGACAGCTGTCAGCTCTCTAGGCTTGTTCTGATTGGTGAAATAGGGACAGGAGCTGTGCTGTGCCTGCGCCTCTGATGTTTCTGATCGAGGGGTCCCTGGACATTACCTGAGTCACTCTTGGCCCCTGTGGCTTCATCTGATCAACCCTCTGAGTCATTTCTGGCTTTCTGGCTCTATTTGAGCAACTCCCTGAGTCATCTTTGCGGGCCCATGCTCCTTTTCATCCCGCTCATTTCTGTCTGTTTGCCTAACACTTCAAAATCTGCGTGCCTTCCATTTTCTTTCCTTGCATTTTTGCCCTGCCAGTCAGAAGTGCCATGTTCAATGTTGTTGAATAGGAATGATGAAAGAGTACATTCTTCCATTGTTTAAAATTCTGATAAGAAAGTAACAGTTTATTACCATTACAATGATGTTGAATACATGTTCTTTTCCAGGTTGACACAGTGTCACCGTATTCCTAGTTTTCTGACATTAATCACTGTAAATTAATGTGGATTTTTTCACATGCATTTTTTCTCTGTCAATTGACATATCATATGATTTTTCTTCTTTTGCTTATGGATGGGGTAAATCCCATTGTTTGCTTTTCAAAAGTTGAACCAGCATTGTACACGTAGAATAAGTGTGCCTTGGTTGCATTAGTTGAGAATTCTTACATGTATTTTCATGAGAGGTATCAGCCTGCAATTTTCCTTTCTTGTAATACCTTTATCTGTTTCTGATATTAAAGTAGTGCAAGTTAGGCAATGATTGCTCCTTCTTTTTTAAATTTTTCTATTAAAACATGTAAGAACTGGTTCCAATTCTTCCTTAAGTTCTTGGTAGAGCTGACCTATGAAACTATCGAGGACTGATTTTCTTTCGAAGAAGGTTAATAATTATTCATTCAATTTTTCAATAGGTACAGGCCTATTTAGATTACCTTTTTCCTTGTAAAAACTATGGCTGTTTGTATCTTCAGTGGAATTGTTCCATTTCTTATCATCACCAAATTTGTAGATATAAAATTGGCCTTAATATTCATTTATTGTCCTTTTAATGTCCATTAAGTGTTCATGAGATTGAATTAATGTGCATAAGACTGTTAGTGATGATTCACTCTTCAGTTTCTCATATTAGTATTTTATGTCTTTTTATTATTCAATTTGGTTAGATGTTTATCAATTATATTGATCTCACTGAAAATACAACTTTCTGGTTCCATTGATTTTTCTCTGTTGTTTTCCTGTTTTTCATTCATTGGCTTTGCTCCTATTTTTATTGCTGCTTTTCACTTGATTGCTTTAGGCCTAAAATGATCATCATTCTGTTTTCTAATGTGGAAGTATAGATTATGAACTTTAGATTTTTTTCTAACATGCATTTTACTGTTATATATTTTCCTCTACGTAACTGCTTTCACTGTGACCTACAAATTTAGGTAAATCGTGTTTTCAATTTCATTAAGTTCAAAACTTCTTTTAAAGTTCTCTTCAGATTTCTTCTTGATACAAATGCTATTCTGAAATGTGTTGCTTAATCTTCTAATAATTGAGTATTTTTTCAGCTACCTTTCTTGTATTGATGTATCTTGGAGTTCCATTAGTCTTACAATAGCATTATATGATTTGTATTTTTTTTATGTTTAATTGATGGGATTTTTGCCCAGAAGGTGACCAGATTTCCACATGGGCTTGGGAGGAGTGTTTCTTCTACAGTTGCTGGATGGAGTGTTCTGTAAATGCCAATTAGATCAACTTGATCAATAGTGTTACTTGGTCAGCTAGTACCTTACTGATTTTCTGCCTGCTTTATTTATCAGTTACTAAAAGAGGGGAGTTGAAGTATCCTTTTTTTTGGTCTTTTTCACTTTCTCTCTTGCCCCATTTTGATTCTTCTATCCTTTAGTGCACTTGACTGATTATGGCCTCCATCAAAATATTCTGTCTTTCTCTCTTGCTCTCTCTCATTGTTACATCATTGCAACAATAAAGTATATAACAATAATCAATGCATATGGTTATGATTGTACTTTAGCACACTTGTTTTGACAAGCCAACTAACTGTATTTTAAACTTTAAAAGACATACAAATCACTTGGGAATCTTGTTAAAAATGCAGATTCCTGAGCTCCACTCTAAGACATTAATATTGGATTTGTCTACTTTGATTTGAAGTTCTATCATTTTTTGCCTTGCCTATTTTGCATACATGTTAATATGCAGACATATTAAGTGTTAGTGTGTCTCATTGGGAAATTAATACCTTTATGCCAAGTCTGCTTTCAGCCTGATATTTTCCATTGTTCTGAAGTCTGCTTTTTCTGAAATGATTATAGCTACTCTTTTTTTCTTTAAGCATGGTATATCTTTCTTTACCTCTTCAGTTTAACTTATCAGTGTCTTTATAATTAATGTTTCTTGTAGACAACATATATTTTGATTTTTAATTTGTTTAATGTACACTGACAATCTCTGTTAATGCTGTAGTTAAAGCTTTTACATTTAAAGGGTTGTGGATATTGAGATAATATATACAATATCTGTAACAGTCTTTTATTCATTGCTTTATTTTTTCTACTTTTATTGCCATCTTGCTTTAATTGAGGATTTTTTAAATTAAAGTATCATAGATACAATCTTTTGATGGTTTCTCATATACAAACGAGCGGTTCAACATTTACCCATATTCTCAAGCCCTCACCCCCTCCACTGAGGTCCTTGTCTATCAATTAAGTAATGTTAGAGAGTCATTAATTGTACTCTTCATGCTGTACTACCATCCCAGTGACCTACCTATATTGTGATTGTGAATTATTGTGGCCCTTAATCCCCTTTTCCCTCCCTCCCCAACCAACATCCCCAACCCTTCTGCTTTGGTAACCACTAGTCCCTTCTTGGTGTCTATGAGTCTACTGCTTTTCTTTTGGTTCCTTCTGTTTCACTTTGTTTTTATACTCCAGAAGTGAGTGAAATCATTTGGTATTTGTCTTTCTCCACCTGACTTATTTCACTAAGCATAATATCCTCCAGCTCCATCCATGTTGTTGCAAATGGCAGGATTTTTTCTTTTTATGGCTGAATAGTATTCCATTGTGTATATGTACCAATCTTCTTTATCCATTCATCTATTAATGGACACTTAGGTTGTTTCCATATCTTGGCTATTGTAAATAGTGCAACAATGAACATAGGGGTGCCTGAGGAGATGTGTTCAGGAAGAAGTTGCTCATGTTTATATTTAAGAAGTTTTTTTCTGTGTTTTCTTCTAAGAGTTTTGTGATTTCATGACTTACATTTGGGTCTTTGATCCATTTCAAATTTACTTTTGCATATGGAGTTAGATAATAATCTAGTTTCATTCTCTTACGTGTAGCTGTCCAGTTTTTCCAACACTAGTTGTTGAAGAGGCTGTCTTTACCCCATTGTATATTAGTTGACCATATATGTGTGGGTTTATAACTGGCCTCTTTATTCTGTTTCATTGATCTATGGTTTGGTGTTTGACAATTTTGGAGAATTCTGACATTATTAGTTCAAATATTTCTTTCCTGCTACTCTTTTATTACTTCAATTTTTTATGTTATTTCAGTTACAGATGTTACTCCTTTTTAATTATCCCACTGTTCTTGGATTTTCTTTTTATTCTGTTTTTAGTTCTTTTTTCTTTTGCACATCAGTGTGGGAACTTTCTATTGATGTCTATTAACATATCTTCCAGCTAACTGATTCTTTCATTGGCTATGGCCAGCCTACTGACACACCCATAAACAGTGTTCATGTCTGTTACATTGTTCCTGATTTTTAGTATTTCTTTTTCTTTATTTTTGCATCAGAGACCTTATCATATTAAGCACAGTTATTTTAAATTCCTTTCTGATAATTGTAAACCATGTCATATTTAAGTGCAGTTCTGATGCTTGCATTATTTATTCAGTGTCATACAATTGGTTTGAAATTTTGTTGTTGAAAAGCAAAGACTATGTTTTGTGTAACTGGAACTGGGGTAAATAGACCTTCAGTATGAGGTTTTTTATGGTAATTTGGCTCAGAGTTGGGCTTTGGTTAACATTTGCTATAGCTGTAGGTGCCAGTGGCCTCAGCTTCCTCTGTTATTATAGTTTTTGACTTCCCTGTTGTCTTTGAGTTACCTAAAAACTGCTCCCTAGACACTCTCTGTTAGAACCTTTCACTGTAATCTACTGGTATTATATTGGAGTCTTGTTTATGTGGTGGTAAAGTATGGGGGACTGGAAACATCCTGTAATCATATAATTAATTCTCAGTTCTTTCAGTGGCCCTGTGCTCCTGGGTTCTGACCTTCATTAGGGTTTCTTAGCTTTCCACTCCCCTTATGTGAGATTTGGAAAGTGGGAAGGGATTTGAGTCCAGGAGATTCCCTTCCCCCAGGTGGGATAAGGCTCTGATAAAGTCTTTTCCAGAGTAGCCTGTCATATGGTGATGTCTCTGGGAATATTTAATAGAGTTTTTTTTTCCCTCCTGTCAGAGCCAAGAGCATAACTTTATTGGTTCTTTGCTTTCAGAAACTAGTGGGGTTCCTGGAATTAAGATGCATAAAAGTATAAGGACCTTCATAAGACTATGACTAGGAGTTTCCTTCAGCTAGTCTATGCTCAGCTTCCAGCATGTGGTCACAGTCACCATGTGTTTCTCTCAGCTTATGGCTTCAGGTCTCCTGTTTTAGATAAGATTGATATTGGCTATATCTCTCTGGTAAGATTGATCTTGACTAATTCTCTGGTTTAACTGTTTCCAGATTTTAGGATGACATTCTGCCCTGTGACCTCAGTTCTCTAACAGATACTAGAAAAGTTGACTTTCAATTTGTTCAGCTGTTTTTCTTCTGTAAGGAGCAGAGCAATAACCTCCAAGGTCTTAACATGTCAGAGCTGGAAACCAGAAGTGTGTTCAAATTTTAAAATTCTATCTGACATATATGCCTTTCATTTCTATGAAATATAATTAATGCCATTTTAGAATTTCCAATCTGTTATCTTTTGTGTGCCTGATTGTTGTGACTTTGTGCTTTTTTTGAGATTAATTATTTTTCAATCATTACAAATTTCTCCTCCACTAATTTTACACTTATAATGCATACTATTTCCATATTTTTAGGTCATGAATCATTGTCATCACATTGAATATTAAGGTACTTTTACTTACGCTTTTATTTGCTGCCCCACTTATATATATTTTGTCATAGATTTAAATTGTTTTAAGAAACCAACACACACTTTATTACTATTTTACACAGTCATTGTAATTCAGAAGTTCCAAATATTTAGTCCTTTCTATGCTCTTCATTTCTGATTGTGTATGAGAAAATCCTCACAAATTCATTTTTCTACTGCCTAAATATATCCTCTAGGATTTTATTTCAGATAATGTACTTGTTTGTCTATGCTTTTAGGGTTTTAGTTCGCTGTTTTTGGGGGGATAGGATCTTCTATTAAACTACCTCAACTCATTTAGATACTGAGTTTTCATTTTTGTCTCCTTAATCTCATAAAATTCTCAAAACAAAATTTCAATTTTCCCAAATTGGCAAATGTACTTAGGTAAAAGTGGCTTCCACATGTGTTTACTTCTTTGTGTTTGAATTTCACTTCAACTGTGGTTGGTAAATCCTTATTCTCTGAAATACCATATGATTTCAAAAAGATGTCTTTCATGTATCTGTTTATGGTATTAAGCAGGATGGTTGTCTGAATAACCTAACCTACCATTTCTGGAAGTGAGAACTAATTTTTATTATTGGTAAGTAAGAAATGAAAAACAATATTCATACAGATGTCTTCATCTGTGTGTGTGTATATATGCATGTATGTAGGGATGTATATATATGTACTTGTATACCTTTATACCTTACAGCATGTTAGGATACTTCTCTTAGGTACTTAAAGGAAATGGTGATGATACTCTTAGTAGCAGTGTGAGCAGCAGTAGTGAAAATCAAAGCAGAGAGGTACTTTGTTGTATTGCTCTTAGGACTTAGTCACTCCAAAAGCCTTAAACACATCTAACTAGAAAAAAGTTATTATGCCAACATGATATTATTATAGTGCCAACATGATAGAAATACAATAACAAGCATTTTGACCTTTTGACAAATATACTACATTGAAATAACAATTAATTTATTCTTAGAATGATAGTGAGATACATACTAAACTTATCTCCCTTTAATGGGAGAAAGACATTCTGAAATTTAATGTAATTTGTTCAATATTATATAGCTAATTTGTGGTGGAGTTGCCTTAACCTGGAAAATCAATTGCCATTGTAGGTGGCCTTTGTAACTTGTAAAGACAAAGCAGGTAATTTTAGTGGATCCATATAACACTTAAAATGATTATATTGTGACACAATACTTACATAATTCTGTCAAACCAAAGCTGAGGCTTTTTCATGTGTATTTACTGGTCAAAGTTAATTTAAATTCAAGTTCATTATTGTCATATTCTTGACAATAAGAAAATATATTATGTGGAATAGCACTAAATATCTTGGGCCCAAAGAAATTAGAATGAAAAATCAGAATGAGAAAAGTACTGAGAACACTGAAATTAGTAGAACACCTAATAGTCAAAACTAATACTTACAGACTGCTTATTAGCAGGAATACTTTAATTTTAAAGCAAGAAATAGAAAAGTATCAAACTTTTCACTGGAGATAATGATTCATATCCTTTAGTGACATGAGACCAATTTCAGCAAGCATTTCACCAAATTATTTTCCATTTCCTTTTATGGCTTCCAAAGCAAAATATGAACCGAGTCAAAAGCATTTTCTAAGTTTTAAGTGAAGTTTTCAGTGTAGAATTCAAGTCTGAAGCATGTTGACTTAGTTTTGCCCAAACCTAAGATCTTTTCTAGCAACAAAGACAAACCTTATCTTTGTCTGGCTACACCCCTCCACTGTACAGTGTGTGATTGTAAATTCCTATAGCCATCCATCCATCTGTCATCCCAGTTTTGGTCATCCCAGGATTAGTCTCACTTTTATGATCCTAGTAATTATTACTTAATAGGACTGACAAACACCTATATGTAATAATAGTGACATGAAGGAATGGATATGTTTTTAATACAGTTGTGCAAACTATAAGATACAAGACGAATTATTGTTTTAAATGTCAACTCCGAGAGTCATCTTAAATTTTAAATGAAATAATCAGGAGGAATAATTTCAATGATTGAAATGTTAGGACTTTCTGTCATATCCATGAAAATAGTTTTGACCATGATTTTCTTCTGTAGATAGAAACACCAACTCAGTCCTTGAAAATATGAAACTGCCAAGTGTACAAGTGGGAGCATATTTTTAAATAAAACAAAAGTACTGAGGAATACAGAGTTGAAAAATTGAAACAATTATTGTCCCTGAGAGCTTAAATTCAGATGATTTGCAGTATCCCATAAATATATGATGCTATTTGCTCTATTTATAAAATGTACCATTTGACTCACTTACTTTATGGTATTTATATCTCCTATGGCCACACTTTTAGAAAGCTATTTTTATGAAAGCTTTGGAAAGGTCTTTAACTTTTTTGCTGTCATAAACTTTTCAAAGGTGGTGACACAAACATTGAGTTTTATAAAAGAATCCACAACTAATACTATGACTTTCTCTTACTCAATATTTTGTTGTAAATTTCAAGGAAAACATATACTTGTATTTTTAAAAATGAGTTCATTTTCATATTTAAGCTTTTTAAAGTTACATATACACATTGATTTTAGAAATAAGCAAAAATGTTTTCCTGTGCTAAGTAAATGTGATTTTATGTATGAATTTCTAGTTCTATTTTTCTTGAGCTCTCTTGAAATTCAGCTCAGATAAAGGCGATTAAAGTCAAATAAAAAGGTTATATAATCAGTTCTGTGTAATTTTTCTACCTTTCCCTTGTTTATGTACAGCACCATCCTTGGTTTTCTGTAGATACAGGGGGAAAACCCTTCTTAACTCAGGTCACAAATATTACAGTTACAATCAAACTCCAGAAACAGAAGTGTCCTTTGTAACAGATCCCTACCCTTTTCTAAAACAACAGTAACAATAAGTTTGGCTAAGGACCTGTGAGAATTTAAGTAGCTCCTTTTCATTTTGGGCCTTTTATTATAATGGATGCCTGCAACTGAGAATCAGTTCCCTTATGGGGAAGTGGGGGAAACCTGGCTGAAAAGAAAACTAACAACAAAACCAAACAAAAATTAAAGCAATCTGGGAAAACATATGTTGAGGGTTTTCTTTTAACCCATTCTCAATTGAAAGCATGCATCACACTTCTTAGGGGAAAAGGAGAATCCAATTTTATACTATAAAACTTTCTACAAGGAAAATCAGAGGTTATTTCCTCTTTTTAGATAACCTCTGAGGGTTATATAAAAATTCAGAGTAACAAAATCTTTTTATGTTTGAATAGCAAAGAGTTTAAGAGAAAATACTTTGTTAGTTTCAAAAAGGCAGTTCTATTTTCTTTCATTCAAATGTGAGGCCTTATAGCTATTATCTTTAGGTATCTTAAGGCTAAATATTCATGTAATTCTAAGTTATGAGGAGAAAGTAATTAAAATACTTGGAAAACTTAGTAAGAGATTTTGGAAGGAATGCAGATAGCAAGCTGTTTGAAGACCTTTGGATGCAGCAGTTATGAAGACCATATCTTATGAAGCTGAGCGGGTATTTTATTTTCTTTTATAAATAGTGATTTGCTATTTACAGTCACTTACTATTTATGAAAAATGCTATGCTTTAGAGAATAAGCATGTACAAGACTTATATTTAAAAGATCCAAGAAACAGCCAAGTTCTTCCTCCCAGAACAACAGCAAAATCTCAAGGTCCACACTTATCCACCCTTACAGTAACTATTCGTGATGCATTTCCTCTATTGAGAATGGATTTTTCCTCCTATTTATTATGGTTACTAAATATTTAAAAATCTGGGGTCTCTATTCTGGAATTAAGCTCTGTAGTCAGTATTTTTTTTAATGTATATATATTAAAGAAAGCTAACACATAGATATTTATAATATTTTAAAAATGTATCAGACCATAGTACCACATCATCCAAATACTCTAAATATTTTCATTTTAATGAATTAAGTTTATAGTATCTTACAAAAACTCTTAAAATATTTAAGGGAAATTGCACAATTGACTAGAGAAATCATCTAATGTAAGAATTATCTCCATGGAAAATATAATTGTACATAGTTTATAAATATTACTTTCCTGGTTGCAGTATGTTCAAACATACTGCCAAAAGAAAACCCTAGAGGCCAATTATAAGATTCTTTCTTCATAATGATATCTACAAAAAAGAAACTTTAGATAATGGCTATTAGATTAGAAACAAAGGAAACAGTGTTTGTGTAAAAATATAAGACACATGGTTGATATTACCTGGGTTTGTTAGTCACTAGATTCCCATGCATCTGGATATTTTCTTCATCCCATCAAGTTGACCAGAAAGAGTTGCCTAAGCATTTTCTCAGGAATGTAGTATTCTCCCCAAAAGAGGTAAATATTATGCAACATAGATGCCCTAGATCAGGTTGGAAACAATTTTTGTTTGTTTGCAACCCTGTAAACTGAGATTTGCAAAATGGCAGGAATCATTAAAGAACCATAGAAAGCTAAACTCTGATTAAATTTCATTCAATGTGAACACACCCCCATTCCTCAATGAATAGCTCTGGGGCACTGAATCCTGGCACTCTAGTTAGTTGCAAATGCAAAATCTTTTATAGTAGGAAGAGCAAAGTTCATAACTCTTTTCAATTATTTTTGATAAACCATAAACAAGGATTTATTTGCATTTTTAATTCTATCTTTGGGTATGTTAAAAGCAATATAGTTTTATTATTATTTGGGAAGATGATTTATGGTATCCATTTAAAAAATTTTGAATTTCAAGTTTAGGGAATATGGGTCACACTTGAAATAGGTACAAACAAATGTTTCTGTTTGCATATTTGTTTTTGTGTCAAAATATGGCCAGTCTATCAGATCAAACTGACAAATCAAACAGGCTGCAAACTCCTGTTGTCCTTCAAAAAACACTCTGCCTTTAACTAACTTTAACTAAATATTCCTCTCCTGGACTTTGCCAACTCTTATTTCCTATAACCCATTGAGCCTCTTTCCTTTGATTGGCCTACACATCAATGGCTTCTCTTCAAGATATTACTAAAACACAAATATCTCTTATTCCTCATTCCAACTCTGCCCATGGCAACTGTCCATGTCTTAGAATCCAAAGGCTTAACTATATTTTTTAGATGGGAAATGAATAATGTGTCTCTCTCTTCAACATTTACCATAGCAGCAGGAAAAGAACAAGTTAATATTTTAAATAATTATCTCAACAAATTATTTGTTTAGCATATATGTTCTTTCACTCCATTTAGTAGAAACTGGTGAAAAGCCTAATTTCTAGTAAACTCTGGAATATGGATTTATTCATGTATATATGCCAATAGAAGTTTATCATATTAATGTAAAAGTGATTATATTCCTTTGAAATATTTTATTTGTATATATGTACACACACACACACATATATATACATATGCATATACATCTAAATTGGCTGCAAAATGAATAGGAGTAAACTCATATTTTTATTACTTTATTCTCAACACTGACATAATGTACTATTTATTTTTTTATTTTTCCTGAAGTACACAGACTTCAAATAAGATATTTCACATGGTAGAATTTGGGTTATGGTCTAAAATAATAATATTATTAAAGTTAACAATGCCTTATGACTTCCATTAACTTATCATTTTCTGAGCATTTTTAATGAAAACTGTTATAGTTATGCCATTGGATTACCTAATGTAGGTCTTTTCAGATGTTATTTAATATTAGTATTAATGGAAAAAAACACTTAATTTTATTGTCCATTTCTACCATTTTACATTCTACTTTAAGCTATTAAAATAAATCATAGCTAATATACATGTAACTAGGTTTCATAGTTCAACCAACTCTCCAGCAATCTTTCATATATTTTAGCTTTAATAAACTAGAAAGTAAACATAGAGCAGTATTTCAATACTTATAAATATTTCAATGCTAAAATATTGCTATACTTGATTTTCTGATTATTTAGAAATAAAATGAACCTGAGATATGTAATTACAATAAATTTGGGATGGCTAATTATAGTTTCATGGTGTATTCCAGCTGTAGCTGAATGAAACATCATTAAAATATGTATCTTTTAGGTCTGTTTTCTTCATTATAGGGTAAAAGAGAGTCAAGGTTAAGTGTGGTTTTTCCAAGTTCATGAGCAAATTTTATCATCTGTCATTTTAAGCAAGTAATATTAAATATTAATCTTACACAAATTTAAATTCACATAAAAATATGGCAGATACGCATTTTCTTAAAATCTGTGATATTCTAGACAATGTATTTTTATTCAATCTTAAAAAAGAAACAGGTTATTAAGACATGAAAAGATAGAGGAACCTGAAATGTAGATTAATAAGTAGAGGAAGCCAATCTGAAAAGGTTGCGTTCTGTATGATTCCAACTATGTGCTATTCTGAAAAAGGCAAAATTATGGAGACATAAACAAAAATTCTAGAAGAAAAACAAACCAAAAAAAGGACATATTTTTATTAGGCTAACGTAATCTTAGGATAAATAAGTGGAAATGTTTGGAAATAAATTTCAAATATTTCATGGGTGGAAAGATACTCTGTAGAGTCTTGGTTACCAAAGTGTAAAGTTTTACTTTTGCTCTAAAGTGAGTGAGAAATCAGTTGAAGCTTCTAGGCAAGAGAGTACTATGATAGGCCTGGTTTCTGGAAAATGGATCTCACCATAACAGTTCACCCGACTGCATAAGAGATCAGCATTATGATAGTGCATTAATAATGAGATGATATAGATATAAAGACATTTGACTGAAGAAATTACTTTATCCTGACATATTCTACCACAATAATATTAATGGACACAATTTTTTCTTTGCTCACACATGCTTTGTTGTAATTACCTTTTTATAAATTTAGAAATTTAAGTGGGAAATTTAGTATAATCATTTGTTCAGGAATCTTAACCTGTATTCCTTTTGTTTCTTAACTTGCAATAATTTGACAGTCAACTCTACTTTTCCACTGAGACCACCTTCCTACAGCCATCAGCAATCTCTATTGTTCTCACTTCAGGGAAGCCTTCTAGATGGTTGTTAATATTGGCTATTGCAGATTGGAGCCAAGATGGCGGTGTGAGTAGAGCAGTGGAAATCTCCTCCCCAAACCACATATATCTATGAAAATATAACAAAGACAGCTCTTCCTAGAATAAAGACCAGAGGACACAGGACACCATCCAGACCACATCCACACCTGTGAGAACCCAGTGCCTTGTAAAGGGGATAAGATACAAGCCCCTGCCCCACGGGACCCAAGCACCCCTCCCCCAAGCTCCCTGCGGGAGAAGAGTAGGCAGAGCGGGAGGGAGACGGAGCCCAGGACTGCTGAGCACCCAGCCCCAGCCTTCCAGACCAGAGTGCAGACACAGTGCGTGCGTGCGGAGCCCTGGATACTAGGGAAATAGGGCAGCAAGAACAGTGAGCGGCTACCGAACGCCTGGCATGGGAGGACATAAAAAAAGTGAGAGGCCAATTTTTTTTTTTTGCTGTTTTGTTTTGGTGAGCGCTTTTTGGAAGTCTTAAAGGGATAGGGACCCCAATACTAGGGAAACAGGGCAGCAAGACAGGTGAGCAGATGCCTGAGGCTGGTGCCAGAGAATAAAGAAAAACAAGCGGCCATTTTTTATTGTTTATTTTTATTTTTTTAATTTAACAAATTTCTTTTTTTTTTTTTTGTGGTTGTTGTTTTGTTTTGGCGGGTGCTTTTTGGAAGTCTTAAAGGGGCAGGATGGGACACTTAATCCAGAGGTAGCGAATCCGGGGTTCTCTGGGCACCCTAATCCCCTGGGCTGCAGGGAGCTCGGAGGCCCCTTATGGAGAAAAATAGCCTCCAGGCCGCTCCCCCTCCAACGGGAATCCACCATTTTGGAGCACCAGCCTGAGCCAGGCCACGCCCACAGCAACAGCAGAGATAAACTCCATAGCAGCCGGGCAGGAAGCAGAAGCCCTGTCTGCGCGCAGCTGCCCAGCACAAGCCACTAGAGGCCGCTGTTCTCCCAGGAGAGGAAGGCCACAAACCAACAAGAAGGGAAGTTCTTCCAGCCGTCACTCGTCCCAGCTCTGCAAACTATTCCTATCACCATGAAAAGGCAAAACTACAGGCAGACAAAGATCACAGGAACAACACCAGAGAAGGAGACAGACCTAACCAGTCTTCCTGAAAAAGAATTCAAAATAAGAATCATAAACATGCTGACAGAGATGCAGAGAAATACGCAAGAGATATGGGATGAAGTCCGGAGGGAGATCACAGATGCCAGAAAGGAGATTACAGAAATGAAACAAACTCTGGAAGGGTTTATAAGCAGAATGGATAGGATGCAAGAGGTCATTGATGGAATTGAAACCAGAGAACAGGAACGCATAGAAGCTGACATAGAGAGAGATAAAAGGATCTACAGGAATGAAGCAATGTTAAGAGAACTGTGTGACCCATCCAAAAGGAACAATATCCACATTATAGGGGTACCAGAAGAAGAAGAGAGAGGAAAAGGAATGGAAAGTATCTTGGAAGAAATAATTGCTGAAAACTTCCCCAAACTGGGGGAGGAAATAATCGAACAGACCACAGAAGTACACAGAACCCCCAACAGAAAGGATCCAAGAAGGACAACACAAATACACATAATAATTAAAATGGCAAAGATCAAGGACAAAGAAAAAGTTTTAAAGGCAGCTAGAGAGAAAAAGGTCCCCTATAAAGGAAAACCCATCAGGCTAACATCAGACTTCTCGACAGAAACCTTACAGGCCAGAAGAGAATGGCATGATATATTAAATGCAATGAAACAGAAGGGCCTTGAACCAAGGATACTATATCCAGCACGACTATCATTCAAACATGATGGTGGGATTAAACAATTCCCAGAAAAACAAAAGCTGAGGGAATTTTCTTCCCACAAACCACCTCTACAGGACATCTTACAGGGACTGCTCTAGATGGGAGCACTCCAAGAAAGAGCACAGAACAAAACACCCAACATATGAAGAATCGAGGAGGAGGAATAAGAATGGAGAGAAGAAAAGAATCTTCAAACAGTGTATATAACAGCTCAATAAGCGAGCTAAGTTAGGCAGTAAGATACTAAAGAGGCTAAACTTGAACCTTTCGTAACCACGAATTTAAAGCCTGCAATGGCAATAAGTACATATCTTTCAATAGTCACCCTGAATGTTAAATGGACTGAATGCACCAATCAAAAGACACAGAGTAATAGAATGGATAAAAGGGCAAGACACATCCATATGCTGCTTACAAGAAACTCACCTCAAACCCAAAGACATGTACAGACTAAAAGTCAAGGGATGGAAAAACATATTTCAGGCAAACAACAGCGAAAAGAAAGCAGGGGTTGCAGTACTAATATCAGACAAAATAGACTTCAAAACAAAGAAAGTAACAAGAGGTAAAGAAGGACACTACATAATGATAAAGGGCTCAGTCCAACAAGAGGTATAACCATTCTAAATATATATGCACCCAACACAGCACCAGCATATGTGAAAAAAATACTAACAGAACTAAAGGGGGAAATAGACTGCAATGCATTCATTCTAGGAGACTTCAACACACCACTCACCCCAAAGGATAGATCCACTGGGCAGAAAATAAGTAAGGACACGGAAGCACTGAACAACACAGTAGAGCAGATGGACCTAATAGATATCTACAGAACTCTACATCCAAAAGCAACAGGATACACATTCTTCTCAAGTGCACATGGAACATTCTCCAGAATAGACCACATACTAGGCCACAAAAAGAGCATCAGTAAATTCCAAAAGATTGAAATCCTACCAACTAACTTTTCAGAACACAAAGGCATAAAACTAGAAATAAACTGTACAAAGAAAGCAAAAATGCTCACAAACACATGGAGGCTAAACAACACATTCCTAAATAATCAATGGATCAATGACTAAATCAAAATGGAGATCCAGCAATATATGGAAACAAATGACAACAACAGCACTAAGCCCCAACTTCTGTGGGACACAGTAAAAGCAGTCTTAAGAGGAAAGTATATAGCAATCCAAGCATATTTAAAAAAGGAAGAACAAGCCCAAATGAATGGTCTAATGTCACAATTATCGAAATTGGAAAAAGAAGAACAAATGAGGCCTAAAGTCAGCAGAAGGAGGGACATAATAAAGATCAGAGAAGAAATAAATAAAATTGAGAAGAATAAAACAATCGCAAAAATCAATGAAACCAAGAGCTGGTTCTTCGAGAAAATAAACAAAATAGATAAGCCTCTAGCCAGACTTATTAAGAGGAAAAGAGTCAACACAAATCAACAGTATCAGAAATGAGAAAGGAAAAATCACGACGGACCCCACAGAAATACAAAGAATTTTTAGAGAATACTATGAAAACCTATATGCTAACAAGCTGGAAACCCAGGAGAAATGGACAACTTCCTAGAAAAATACAACCTTCCAAGACTGACCCAGAAAGAAACAGAAAATCTAAACAGACCAATTACCAGCAACCAAATTGAAGTGGTAATAAAAAAACTACCAAAGAACAAAACCACCGGGCCAGATGGATTTACCTCGGAAATTTATCAGACATACAGGGAAGACATAATAACCATTCTCCTTAAAGTTTTCCAAAAAATGGAGGAGGAGCGGATACTCCCAAACTCATTCTATGAGGCTAACATCACCCTAATACCAAAACCAGGCAAAGATTCCACCAAAAAAGAAAACTACAGACCAATATCCCTGATGAATGTAGATGCAAAAATTCTCAAAAAATACTAGCAAATCAAATTCAAAAATACATCAAAAGGATCGTACACCAAGACCAAGCGGGATTCATCTCAGGGATACAAGGATGGCACAACATTCAAAAGTCCATCAACATCATCCACCACATCAACAAAAAGAAAGACAAAAACCACATGATCATCTCCATAGATGCTGAAAAAGCATTTGACAAAGTTCAACATCCATTCATGATAAAAACTCTCAGCAAAATGGGAATGGAGGGCAAGTACCTCAACATAATAAAGGCCATCTATGATAAACCCACAGCCAACATTATATTGAACAGCAAGAAGCTGAAAGCATTTCTTCTGAGATCGGGAACTAGACAGGGATGCCCACTCTCCCCACTGTTATTTAACATAGTACTGGAGGTCCTAGCCATGGCAATCAGACAAAACAAAGAAATACAAGGAATCCAGATTGGTAAAGAAGAAGTTAAACTGTCACTATTTGCAGATGACATGATACTGTACATAGAAAACCCTAAAGACTCCACCCCAAAACTACTAGAACTGATATCGGAATACATCAAAGTTGCAGGATACAAAATCAACACACAGAAATCTGTGGCTTTCCTATACAGTAGCAAAGAACCAACAGAAAGAGAAATCAGGCAAACAACTCCATTCACAATTGCATCAAAAAAAATAAAATACCTAGGAATAAACTTAACCAAAGAAGTGAAAGACTTATACTCTGAAAACTACAAGTAACTCTTAAGAGAAATTAAAAGGGACACTAACAGATGGAAACTCATCCCATGCTCATGGTTAGGAAGAATTAATATCGTCAAAATGGCCATCCTGCCCAAAGCAATATACAGATTTGATGCAATCCCTCTGAAACTACCAGCAACATTCTTCAATGAACTAGAACAAATAATTCAAAAATTCATATGGAGACACCAAACACCCCGAATAGCCAAAGCAACACTGAGAAAGAAGAATAAACTAGGGGGGATCTCACTCCCCAACTTCAAGCTCTACTATAAAGCCATAGTAATCAAGACAATTTGGTACTGGCACAAGAACAGAGCCACAGACCAATGGAACAGACTAGACAATCCAGACATTAACCCAGACATATATGGTCAATTAATTTTTGATAAAGGAGCAATGGACATACAATGGCGAAATACAGTCTCTTCAACAGATGGTGCTGGCAAAACTGGACAGCTACATGTAGGAGAATGAAACTGGACCATTGTCTAACCCCATATACAAAAGTAAACGCAAAATGGATCAAAGACCTGAATGTAAGTCATGAAACCATTAAACTCTTGGAAGAAAACATAGGCAAAAACCACTTAGACATAAACATGAGTGACCGCTTCTTGAACATATCTCCCCGGGCAAGGAAAACAACAGCAGAAATGAACAGGTGGTACTATATTAGGCTGAGAAGCTTCTGTACAGCAAAAGACACCATCAATAGAACAAAAAGGAACCCTACAGTTTGGGAGAATATATTTGAAAATGACAGATCCGATAAAGGTTTGGCTTCCAGAATATATAAAGAGCTCACACGCCTCAACAAACAAAAAACAAATAACTCAATTAAAAACTGGGCAGAGGAACTGAACAGACAGTTCTCCAAAAAAGAAATACAGATGGCCAACAGACACATGAAAAGATGCTCCAATTCGCTAATTATCAGAGAAATGCAAATTAAAACTACAATGAGGTATCACCTCACACCAGTAAGGATGGCTGACATCCAAAAGACAAACAACAACAAATGTTGGCGAGGCTGTGGAGAAAGGGGAACCCTCCTACACTGCTGGTGGGAATGTAAGTTAGTTCAACCATTGTGGAAAGCAGTATGGAGGTACATCAAAATGCTCAAAACAGACTTACCATTTGACCCAGGAATTCCACTCCTAGGAATTTACCCTAAAAACACAGCAATCAAGTTTGAGAAAGACAGATGCACCCCTATGTTTATCGCAGCACTATTTACAATAGCCAAGAATTGGAATCAACCTAAATGTCCATCAATAGACGAATGGATAAAGAAGATGTGGTACATATACACAATGGAATACTACTCAGCCATAAGAAAAGGGCAAATCCTACCATTTGCAGCAACATGGATGGAGCTGGAGGGTATTATGCTCAGTGAAACAAGAAAAGCAGACAAAGAGAAATACGAAATGATTTCACTCATCTGTGGAATATAAGAACAAAGGAAAAAATGAAGGAACAAAACAGCAGCAGAATCACAGAACTGAAGAATGGACTAACAGGTACCAAAGGGAAAGGGACTGGGGAGGATGGTTGGGTAGGGAGGGATAACGGGGGGGAGAAGTAGGGGGGTATTAAGATTAGCATGCATGTGGGGGTGGGAGAAAGGGGAAGGCTGTACAACACAGAGAAGGCAAGTAGTGATTCTACAACATTTGCTATGCTGATGGACAGTGACTGTAAAGGGGTTTATAGGGGGGACTTGTTATAGGAGAGAGCCTAGTGAACATAATATTCATCATGTAAGTGTAGATTAATGACACCAAAAAATAAATTAATTAATAAAATAAAGCAGTTCCTGTGTGGAGACCTCCAATGAGTTCTACACAAGGGTATAAAGGGCATATAAAAGTGGAGGCAAAGGGTCTGTTTGTGTTTATACAGAGGATCAAAGCCTAATTGGACTACCCAGAAAATGAACTAAGATACGATATGAAAAAGAACTTCCAACATCAGCACTCTCTGGAAGACTCATGCCAGAAGATGATCATCAAAAAACCACAACAAAGATCCACGCACTGCTACAGCTGTGGATGCACTCATCCCACCAGTTCCTGGACTTGCCATGGGAATGAAGAAGGATATATCTAAGCTGGCCTGTGCATACAGTAAAAGAACAAATTTGCCTGGATCTATACTTTTGGAACTCAACCAAGAATTAGGAGAAGTGCAAATTGTAGTGCTCCAAAATCTTACAACTTCAGACTATTTACTGTTAAAAGAACATATGGGCTGTGAACAGTCCCCAGGAATGGGTTGTTTTAATTTGTCTGATTTCTCTCAGACTGTTCAAGTTCAGTTGGACAATATCCACCATATCATAGATAAGTTTTCACAGATGCCTTAGGTGCGTAACTGGTTTTCTTGGTTTCACTGGAAATGGCTGGTAATTACAGGTATGCTTTGGTTATGTAACTATACTCCTATTATGTTAATGTGTGTGCGCAATTTAATTAGTAGTTTAAAACCTATACATGCTGAAGTTTCTCTACAGGAAGATATGTCAAAAAATAATCAATCTTCCCATGTTTTCTTCCGCCTGCTACTTCTATAGCTTTTCTTCTTCCTTCCTAATTACAACCCTTAAATAGAATTCGTGCCTCATATCAAATTTACCGAGTATCATAATTCCTCCAAGTGGTAAAGATACCTCAAGACAAATGCTGGACATAGAAGCCACAGGGCATAAATATGCAAAGAAGTAAAAAGCTAACCTTTTCAAAGAATATTGCTTCTCTCTCACCAAGTTTACATTTCCTTGTATGGTCCCGGAAGATGACTGGTTAGCCAGAGACAGGTAAGATTCCTCAAGGGAGGAACAACCTAAGACAGGCACAGTTGCAGGGGGGCCATCAGGTGAGAAATTGGGGATCAACAGAGGTGAGGTTTAGAACCTCACCCCCTCTGTTCTGAGAGAAATCTTCTGCATACGTGGATGTTTTATTGCCCTTGTCTAGCTTGGATTAACACATAGTCTACAGGCACACACCTGATCATCTACATTTGCTCTCTTACAACACTAAACTATGTTTTCTACCTTTATCTTTTATCTACCTACCACTTCAGCATTTTATCAAAAATAATAATAATAAAGAGTGAAATGTGGTATCCACATATAAATCAAGTATAAAAATCAAATCAGTATTCATATTTGAACTGACTCTTTATAGTCCATAATGCATGAGCAAAACCAAAAGTTTCTGTGATGACTGCCCTTGTACTGCTCACCATGTAACTAATTCACTATGTAAGAATTTGTTCGTTATGCTTCAGAAGATTTGAGTCTGATGAAAATTAGGCTTGGGGTGGATTAATGATTGTGCATTGAACACTGACTCCCCTATACAGAATTTTATTGTTGTTAACCATTTGATCAATAAATATGAGAGATGCCCTCACAACAACAACAACAACAACAACAACAAAAAAAAAAGTACCCACTTCCAATTGTAAAATAAATAAGCAACCGGGATGTAATGTATAGCATAAGGAATATAGTCAAAATGTGGTAACAACTTGGTATGGCAATAGCTGGTACCTAGAATTATCATGTATATAAATGTTTAATCACTGTGTTGTAGACCTGAAACTAATGTAATGTAATACTGTGTGTCAACTACCCTTCAATAAAAAATAATTATCTACCAAAAAAACAAAAACAAAAACAAAATATTGGGTATTGCAACTCCAGGGGAAAATATATTTCTAGCCTGGGGCATAAAAACCTTTGAAACCAAAATCAGCCAAAGGGAGAAATAAAGTACGAGAAACCCATTTATTGCTTACAAGAAGTTGTCTACTACTGCTCGCCCATGTCTCTTGCTACCCAGCTGCCAAGACCCCACCAAACCTCTCTGGTCCAGGTGTGCACTTGCTCTCCACACCCCTTGTAATCACCTACTGCTTTAGAGGTGGACTACTTCACACACCTTGGAAACAGCTATTGATACCCACAACTATTAAGCATTATTTGACATTACAGATAATATTTTTCCTGAAACATTGTAAAACAAGTTCTCTGACTCACTTCTTACTTAGTGACTGCTTATTTTTAGAAAACTTTGTGATCTCTTCATGTATGCAGACCATAAATGTTGGCATTCTTTGCTGAATTTGGCCATCTTGTGTTCCTGTTTTTTATGTCATTGTGCTGTATGATTTTATTTTCTTCTATAATGAGCATTGGATAATATACATATATTCAACATAGACTCTGTAGACTCCATACCTGCACTTTTATGACATTCTGAACAAATCAAATTTCCCACTGACACCAAAACTTTAATTTCCCACCTCCTAAATCTTTTCCTTTTCCACTATTCCTTTTCTATGTGAATTATATCTACACCATTCATTTACTAAACTATAAACCCACCTTGCCTGTGTTAGTAAGCCAACTTCCTTAGTAGGTCATCCAATTTAATTGCATTTCCACTCTGTTGGCAGAAAGGTCTTTCTAAAATAAAAATTTGATATTGTTACTGCTCTGGTTATCTCTTCAATACTTTTGCCAAATCTGGCCCAAGGTGGTAAGAATCACTTGTAACAGTTATGGTGTAAACTATGATGTTGCATTAAATAGACCCCAAAAAACAACATAAAGTGATTGAGAAAGATGGAAGTATACTTCACTTGGCTGTGGTGCAATCATTTTTCAGGGAACTTCTTCCCTTTCATCATTCTGTCCAAGTGTTTCTCTTATCTACATGATTCAACAAGGTCCAGATAGATATTCCTATACCAGAATGTGAAAAGTGAAGGAAAGGAATTCTAGGGCCAACACCTTTGAGTTTAAGGAAATCACCTGAAATATTCTATCAATCCTTACATCCCACTGTCCCAAACTTAGTTTCCAACCTAAATGAAAGAAAGCAAGGGCATAGAGTGTGTAAATGAAATGTCTATCTAACAATTAGTAAATTATCTATAAGGTAGAGGAGGTGTACCTCTAGCACAATTTACCGCACCATCAAATTCAGCTCATCCTTCTCATGCTCATATTCTGTGTTTCAGCCATTGGGATTCATATTAATTTCCTTTAATTATCTTTACTTTCTTGATTCTTCATGTAGGTCATGCTGTTCTCTTTCTAAGAATAGCTCTGTTTACTACTGTCAGTTTCTGTTACTTGTAGCTAGTGAAAACTATCTAAATTACAGTGTTTCACAAGGAACCACTAAGGACGTTTTGACTTATGATTGGCTTATATTTGTTGATACCTTTATTCAAAAAATATTTATTATTCATGTTTTTCCCTTTCAATAATTGAAGTATTTTTATTAATAATTTTACAAAGCATTATCAAAATATGTATGTATGAATGACTAGAAAATGTTTTCCTCAAAGCTACTGAGGATTTTGGTCTATATTCAGTCTTCTATGAGTTCTGGAATGTTTCATGTATGTTCTTAGATAACCTCTGTTCCAGTTATTCTGGTATCTTCTGGAATGCAGAATTCTAAGATTGGGTCTCTATTTTCTGTCTTTTATAGGTATTGCAACACTTATCCTTTTATCTCTGTCCTTTCCATTTGATTGTGTCAGATTTTCTTTTCAATTTTATCTTTCATTATCAAGTGTATGAAGTTTTCTTCTTGAATTGTAATGAGATTTAGACATTTTTGTTCAAAAATTTAACTAATTTCTCTAATAAAATATCCAGAGTTCTGCTCTTACTTTGATAATTCAAAATGACATTCTTACAGTCTACTGCAAGATTTTGTTTTATAGGTGTCAAGTCAGAATATCTCCCTCTTTATTTACATTCAATTGAGGCTCTCCATGCTATCCCACGTTTTGCCAACAGATGGAACCACTTTTAATTTGCTTTCTTAAATGTACAGAGGAATTAGCAAGATGATGTCCATAAACTGTAGATCAATACTTAGTGTCTAGGAAACATTGACTATTATAGCTTTCCTTGAATTTGTCTTATTCTCTACAATCCAGTTTCTGACAAGAAAAATAAATGGATTCTCTAAAACATTAATTCTGCAATCTTCACTTCTACATACTTCCCTTCCATTTCCTGACCTTAAAACAGTCCTGTTTTGTGTGTGAGAAATCTCTTCCCATGTGTAATATGCATCCAATCTACTTCTCTAAATTTGTTCACATACGCTCATTCTCAATATATTTCCCTCTCTCTCTCTCTCTCTCTCACACACACTCATATGCACATACACACGAACTCCCCAAGTGTCACATTCTCCTTGGAGGTTTAAGAAAACATTTACAAACTGCAACAAGAACTATTGATGCATACTATGTGCTAGGCATTATTCAAGGTGATTGGAACACAACAGTGAAGGTATTAGGCAGAGCCTTTATCTAATATATTTCATATTTTAGAGACCTGATATAGATAACAAACAGCAAATAAAATTATAAAGTATGTGAGAAAGTAATACACCTAACATAAATCGTAGACTAGAGCATAAGAATTCTGAGACTTATTTATTTTAAAGAGGCTGGTCTAGTATGTCTTTAGAAAGCCTGACCACAAACAGGAAGGACTGGAGGTTGGTATTCATGCAGGTATGGGGAAGGGGGTTTTCTAGGTAGTGGGGAAACCCAGAGCAAAGCCTTGGTGTCCATGAGAAATAGCAAATGGGTTAGTGAGACTCAGGGAGGCTGAATGAACAGAGGCAAAGAAGAGAAGAGATGATGTCAGAAAGAGAATGGGAGGTTACATTGCCTGTAGCCTCCTAGGTACTAGGCTTTGACTTGGTTTTTGAGCTCAGAGCTTTGTGCAGTAGAGAATCGTGATCTGATCATGAGTTAACAGGATCTCTTTGGCTGCTATATTGAGAACAGACAGTAGGAGCAAGGGACAGAGCAGTGGAATTGTGCAGCAATCCATACTAGAGGTGGTGGAAACTTAACACTCTTACCAGATAGAGCGAAAGAGGTGAATTGTAGTTGGATTTTTTAATATAATTTGAAGGTAGAGATAATATCTCATTCAATATTTCAGAAAATCATGGTATGAGAGGAGAAGGATGCCTCTGAGATTTTGAGACCAAATGACTGGAAGTTTAAAGCAGCTGCTGTTAACTATAATGGAGAAAATTGTGGGAAGAAAATAATTTGGAGGAAACATCAGTAGTTCACACTAGAGCATATTGAACTCAAATCTTTATGACTTCTATTGTCAGTAAATAGTGGGATGTGTGAGTACAGAGTTTATGTGTGTGTTAGCTCAGGCTGCTGTAACAAAACACCACAGACTGGGTGGCCTAGACAACAGAAATTTATTTCTCACGGTTCTGGAGGTTAGAAATCCAAGATCAAAGTGCCAGCCATTCAGTTCTTGTGAAGGTTTGCATCCAGTGTTGTAGACAGCTGCTTTCTCACTGTGTTCTCACATAGCAGAGGGAGAGAGATTTCCCTCTTGCTTCTTGAGGGCTCCACCCCCATAACCTAATTAACTTCCAAAGGCCCATCTCCAAATACCATTACTTTGGTGTTAGGGATTCAACATGGGACTTTGGAGGGGGCATAATTCAGTCCGTAATATTTAGTCAATAATAAGAGAAGGAGATATAATTTGAAATTTATTGTAGCTAATGCCCAAAGATATTGCCCATCTCATGAACCACATCTCCCTCTATCTATGATCTTGGATTGTCTTCTCCTCTTAAATCTGAGCTGGTTTTATGATTCTTTTGCAACCAGTAGAATGTGGTCCCAGTGATGATGCATGGCTTTCAAGTGTTGATAAGAAATCTTGTGGCTTCCATGTGGATTTATTGTAACACTTGCTCTGGAGGAAGCCAGTTGCCATATTAGAAGTTTGACTAACTTGAGATTATTATGTTGTGAAATGCAAGGTTGCCCCAAGGACAAAAGAGGGTATCTCCATAGCCCCCAGTTGTCCCAGCCATACCAGGCAAGACACCAAACATATTTTAAGTGGAAAACTCATTCAGCCTTCAGATGACCCCAGCCTGTCCTACCAATAGAGTACCAACTGCATGAGAGACCCCAAATGACCACTGTTTAGCTGACTGCAGTCAACCTGTGTAAGCCTTGATAGAAAACAATACATTTTTTTCAGCAAAGTGTTATTAGGTGGTTGTTACATCCCAAAATTTCAGTGTACAGATAGTACCTAAATCCACATGTTGGGGTACATTCTCCAAAACAATGAATATAATAAGAAATAAGAAGTAAGCCATATACAGAGCCCCAAACAATGTCTTTAACTTATAGGGGAAGACAATGGCAATAAATAAGGATGCCAAGTCTAAAATTTTTTAATCAAAAGGGAAAGAATCACCAGGTACAATTTATTCAGCTAAATAGATTATTCTGATCTAGAGTTAACTATTGGATTATCATTTTGGGATTGAGAAATTGGTAGCCTTGGAAAGAATGGCAAAAACCTTAATTTAGTTGAAGAGAACATAAGAGAAACATCATTTGGAGGCAAAATAAAGGAAAAATTAATTTATGGGGAAGGGAAAAGAGTGAAGAAATTTTAGTAAAGATTCTATAAGAGAAACATCATTTGTAGGCAAAATAAAGGAAAAATTAGTTTATGGAGAAGGGAAAAGAGTGAAGAAATTTTAGTAAAGATTCTACTAACAGTTTTGACCATATTTCATAGATCAAACATGGAATGCTGAAATACTCAGTGATCTACAATAGTAAAAAGCTGTTAGTACCTCTCTCAGTGAAGGAGGGAAGAGTATACTTTAAGGCCAGAGTTAGGTAGAATCATAGGACAGGTGCCAGAAAATAAGCTCCAAAGTAGAAAAGTAGCAGGAGAAACTCAAACTCTCTTCCTTCTATTGTCTGATGTCTCCTTTGACCAACGTGTGTCATTGCAAGTCAGTCTGGGGAATATTAGTAGGGCCTGCCTACCAGGTGCAGTGCATGGCAAAGAAGACTGGGGCATGGAATGGTGTGGGATGCAGATGGGAGAAAAATATGTCACTATGGAATACAAAAAGGAAAACGAGTTTAATGAAAGGAAGTAAGGCTGAGGATTGATGACAACAAAATCAATGTGGTTTTCAAGAAGAATATTTGACACTGACTCTGTTACATCTACGTTTAAAGCTTTAAGTTTTTAGTGTCTATTCGACAGGTGCCTTCAGATAAGATTTTTAAATGCTATTCTTTGACATTCTTTTCACTGTTTGTGTACAATGAACTTATTTGCATTGGTCATAAGCGTGTGCATTTCCACTTTGACGATTAAAAATGATATGGCAGAATGAAAATAGGAAAGTGTCAAAGGGGAGCAGAAAATTGTGCTTTTGCTAAAATAATACATTAGCATCCGAATAGAAAGCAAGAAAGAAATCTATCTAGAGAATCCGGAATTTGGGTTGTGGGCTGGGTTAAAGGTGGGAAGGAGGCTAGGAAATATAGACGGTCAGTTAGCACAGGGAGGTGTTTTTATGACTGTGTATACATGTATTGAGGGTATTTCATAGACTCTGTTGCCTTTCACATGAACACAGCACATCAGCTGAACAGGGGAGGCATGTTTACAAGAATTTTTCCATTAATAGATTCAAAACATAAACTGGACAACTCAGCAGATGCATAAATGCCCAAGGATTTGGCAGGTATTACTGTAAGGCCCCTGTGGACCCACCTTCTTCATTATGCCTGACCATTCACAAACCCTCTTTGCCTAACACAGACTAGAGCTCTTCACACTTACGATGGATTCTATCCATTGCCTTAGGTGTCCTTTGGGTTTTGTTTTGTCTTTAAATAGCAGAGAAGCAGAGTAGTAGTTTCAAAGGATGCATATGTACTTGTAGGAAAGATTTATGAAATTGGAATGAACTGATATGTGCCCCCCAATTAAAAAAAGAGTATTGACTTTTATACAGAAGAAGGAAGTTCCCATATAGGTACCCTTCCTAGGAATTTAAAGGAATTGGGAAAGTCCGAATAAACAAAGATGCGATTAATAAGAAGAAAACTATTACTTGCACTGCATATTTTGTATTTTATTTTAATTTTGAATTGATTGCACTTTGTAATAGTTCACATAAGCCAAACATTTTTTTAAAAAGCTTGTTTTAAAAAAAACCTTGTTTAAAATTTGCCACTAGAGGCAAATTTTCTTAGATTTATGCATTCTAAAATGTAAAATGAGACCGTACACCACTCCTTTTCTTTCTCATTTTCCTCCTTTAATGATTTCCTAAATTCCATGGAGTTCAGAGAATTATAAACATTAAATCACCCTGCCTGAGCTCAGGCCTTTACTGGTGTACTATTTCAGCATATTGCCATTCGGTAGGAGGAAAACTATTTCTAGTTATACTTATGGGTGGATATCTTGTACTCTGTGAAAGAAAAAAGTTTCAAATAAAAAAATAGGGGCTAGAAAAGAGTTGATTTTGTTAGTTGAGAAGTCATGTATCGCCTTTCCAGTGTCTCATTTCCTAACACAAATCACAATGATCCCATTTCTCTCTATTTTAAGAATGCAAAAGAGGTTTGTAGAGATTATTAAGACAATCTACTTAATGTAAACTCTTTTGAATTTGCCAAATTCTCAGAATTATATTTAGATATGTTATATACTGACTACTTAAATAATTATTGTCAAAAATATCAATACTGCTAATGCTAATCCTTACAATATATAGCAGTGAAAAAAACTGCAAATAAAAACACTTTAATCTCTCTTACCTGAAAATATTTTTATTCATAAAATTATTTCTATTGGAATAAATAAAGCAGTTTGAAAAAAAATCCCAGTAAAGGTGCTGAGCCATTGTAATTGCTTTTTTCCTCTTGTGAATGGAAAAGGGAAATAATAGTAAATCAAGAGATGTTATTATGTCAAATAGAATTAGAAAGATCAAGTTCATGCCTAGAAGTTTTAGGGTGCCTATAAGGATATAAAATGAATTATTAGAGCTGAA
This sequence comes from Manis pentadactyla, assembly GCF_030020395.1. Lineage (NCBI taxonomy): Eukaryota > Metazoa > Chordata > Mammalia > Pholidota > Manidae > Manis > Manis pentadactyla. Next base: position 125,057,216 of record NC_080020.1, read on the forward strand.
AACACATTTTAGTTACATTTGAATGTTGTTTAACTGGGGTAGATTGTTTAGTTATACTACATTAGCCACAAATGAATTCTGTACCCGACTAGATTTGGCAATACTGAAGAACAGTGGAAGAGAAAAAATATTGTGAAGCATATAACAAAATCACAAGTAATCATTGTTTTCAAAGAAAGAAACTTGTTTTAATATATTCAAACATCAATTTTTCCCTCTTTCCAAAACTAGTCATTTGAGGTTTTTCAGCAATCTTTCAAAAGCCACTTAACAAACAAAATCTGTCAAATAACAATGCTAGTATATGTTTTATTTGACAGACATAGTTTAGGCTTTTTAAAAACTCTGTTTATTGCTATATACCATACTAAGGTATATTTGAACACTAACTGATCTAGAAATACGATTATTCAGAAACTTTAACTAATTTTACTGTTTTTATGTGTAGAGTTTGGCATGAGCTATGATTCAAAGAAGGTAATTATTTTAACACAATGGAATTTTTGTAAGGGCTACACCTTGCATATGTATTTTGTTCTTATTGCAATCTTTGAGGAAGTATCAGTTTTCTTTTTAATATTGCATTTATTTTATCCAGATTATAGTTCTTTAACACAATTGCATACATTACAAAACATAGATTTATTGCTTTTCCTATCATGAAGTAATCAGATCTTGCAAACTGCTAAACACGATATTTGATTTGATTTGATTGTTTGAGTCAATGACATAATTGTTTTCACAATACAATTAGTTGGTGGCTTTTTAAGTTCTAGTTTCCTCATTTTCTTAATAATGAACACAAATATTTACCCAATTATTCTAGGTTACAATCATGGGAAAAAGAGATTGTTTTGACATACATGGGCCAAATATATACATTCATCAGAATCATTAATCTATTGAAAATTATTTTAAAAATACTTGGAATGGAAGAGGAAAGTTTTGGAAAAAAGACAAAATCTCAAAAATAATGTAAAACAATGGATATCTAATGTATAATGAAGATGGAAATATCCAGTAAGATATTTAGGGGAAAAGAGAAGATGGCATTGTACACGAATCTCTCTTAAAAGCCTATATACTAATGAATAATGCACAGAATAAACAGAACTAATAAGAATTTCATCATAAGAAATTTCATCTATTTGACATTATTGGGGAAACAAAATTAAAAACTAATAACCCTAACTTTGATGGCAAGAAAAAATGGAAGGCATGGCATGACATGTCTAATAGAACAGAACAGAAAGAATCTTAAGTACATGTCATGACAGCGTAATCCTGTTTACCCATCTATGTGACTGATGCTTTTGAAATGATAAATTGTTCCAAGGTGAGAATAAGAGACAAAAAGGAAATAACACACCTAGAAAACTGATGAACTGGTCCCTTTACTTGATGAAAGATTAAATTAAATAACTACTAATATACTGAATCTTTGCAACTTTGGTAATGATATAACTATTTTAAAACACCATGGATCTAATAACAACCCTTTAGTAGAATTAGTGCCTCATATCGAAAATTACCGAGTATCTTAATTCTTCCAAGTGGTAAAGATACTTCAAGACAAATGCTGGACATAGAAGCCACAGGGCATAAATCTGCAAAGAAGTAAAAAGCTAACCTTTTCAAACAATAAGGCTTGTCTCTCACTTACCAACTTTACATTTCCCTGTATGGCCCCGGAAGATGACTGGTTAGCCAGAGACGGGTAAGATTCCTCAAGGGAGGAACAACCTAAGACAGGCACAGTCGCAGGGGGGCCATCAGGAGAGAAATTGGGGACCAACAGAGGGGAGGCTTAGAACCTCACCCCCCCTGTTTTGAGAGAAATCTTCTGCATCCATGGATGTTTTGTTGCCCTTGTCTAGCTTGGATTAATACTTAGTCTATAGGCACAGACCTGATCATCTACATTTGCCCTCTTACAGCACCAAATTATGTTTTCTACCTTTATCTTGCATCTACCTACCACTTCAGCATTTTATTAAAAATAATAATAATAATAATAATAAGGGAGAAATGTGGGATTCACATATAAATCAAGTATAAAAATCAAACGAATATTCATATTTGACCTGATTGTTTATAGTTCATAATGCGTGATCAAAACCGAAAGTTTCTCTGATGACTGCCCTTGTACTGTTCACCATGTAAGAACTTATTCACTATGTAAGACCTTGTTCACCATGTAAGAACTTTTTTGTTATGCTTCAGAAGATTGGAGACTGTTGAGATATAGGCTTGGGGTTGATTAATGACTGTGCATTGAGTCCCCTATACAGAATTTTATTGTTGTTAACAACCATTTGATCAATAAATATGAGAGATGCTCTCTCAAAAAAAAAGTATGTAAAAGGTATAATTCTAATAATACAGTAGTTATTTTAAGTGAAATAAGTAATTCAAGATGTATACATTCCAAATGTATACATTTTTGCAAACCAGTTTATTATAATTTAAATAATTTACCCTATTATTTAAATAGTATCAATTTGGCAGAGAAACAAATTGGATTTATTAGAACATGTTGTACAGCATGGTTAATATAGTCAATGATATTGTAGTTTGTATTTGGAAGTTGCCAAGAGGGTTAATCTTAAAACTGCTTGCCACATGGAAAAAAAAGTAAATTGTAAGTTTGTATAGAAAAAAAAAAAATACCATGGAACGATTGTTATAAAAAGGATATGCTGATTTAAAAAGCTGACAAATAGGCAAGTGCTTAATTGTGATAAGTATTTTGTTCCATGAATTATAATCTCAAGGGAATAATAATAATAAGTGGTTAGAAATGGACATAGATGTAGAGTACTGTTTTTGCAGGCAAGTGGTCCCTAAGCAAAAGCATTTCCAAAAAATACTATATTCTATGCTTTGTATTCAAACCAGTTTTACTATTGTAAAACCAAAAGCTTCTTTATCTTTTCAATTCTTGTACCCATAATGTTGTTTCCGTTTAGATATAGTGATAATCAAGATTTCTCTACATAATGATCTTCCCATTTCATAATATAATCTTAATTTTTAATCTTTTGGAAATTGTTAATTAAAACTCATTCTGTAAATCTTAGGATATATTTTACAAAAACATCTATAATGATATCCTTTAAAGAATAACCCATAAAATAGAAATGTATTGTAATAATTCAATTTCCCCAAAATATGGCAGAGAAGGAAGCTTGATTGTAACTGACCCTCATAATTCTAGTGCCCAGTGAAGAATAAGGCCACACAAACTAAAGGATAGAACCACTGAATTAACAAGGACATTTAGGCCTATCTATTTTCTTTTTCTGATGCTTGCTTTTCTGCTTTTCTGCTGACATTTGAGTTTAAGAAACAGACTACAGTCCCTGAAAATAATTGTGTCAATGTCTTTCCTTCAAGTATCTCCCAAGACCTAGACTTAAGTCTGGAAAGTAAAGAGAACCCCATAATTGCTTTGGATGTAAATTATACTAGTCTATCAAGCTTACTAGGTTACTAATAATTATCCAATAATATGTTCACTGCTTTTCATTTGGCTGCTTGTCAGTTTCTTAGTTTGGAACGGAGAAAAGGTCAACAATTTTCAATCTCAAAATTACAACAAAATAAGCACTTTTCTTGGCCATACACACTCCTCAGGTGAGGAATGTCTCTTTTTCCCTTAGTGTCATCTTTCTTAATAAGCCGTATTTTGTGTGGCTTAGACCTAGGACAAACATGAATAAGGTTAGCAGAAATTCTAGAGGAAGTACAAGAAAAGTAAAGAGCATAGAGTAAGGGAAAAGACGAGAGTGATCTGGATCCCAGCAGGAACTGTAATTCAAGAACTCAAATGCCCTAGTTTGCTTATCTCTCATGAAAAATATGATCCAGATTAGGTAGAATATATTTTACTGGATGTGTGATTATTTTTAAGGTAATTTCAAGGAGATATGGCAAATTATTCCTTTTGCCAGATTCTATCTAACATGAGAGTCATGGGACCATTTGAATATAAAGACATTTCTGCTTAAGTGTTTCACTAGATCTGTCTCCTGATGTGATGGTGTTAAGGTGTATAGCTGCATTTAGAATTTCCTTCGGTCTAAGAGTAGCCAGGGTTAAAAAGTCCTTTCAAGCCTTGTGAATGTGTGAGCCCTACAAGTTCATTTTAATATAATTACTTTTCATTGAACTGGAAGTGTATTTAATTTGGAATGCTATTAAACATGTGACAGTGAAGTCAGGTAAGGGGCCCAGCATTAGGTGTGCAATTCACGCCTTTTATCACTGGAGGAAAGAAGAGGTTAAAATGGTCACTAAGGAACACACAGGATGGATGGATTTTTGAAGCTATTTTCTGAGAACTCTATTTTTGGGGAATAACTATTAAGGGGAGGTGGAGCAGGAGATTTTCTTCACTTAGAGGAAAAGATGACACTTGCCCAGTAATTCAGTGTTGTGTCAATTTTCCTAGCGTGGTACAATTGTGTCATGAATCTCCTCTGCCTTAGGACTGAGGGGCTTAATGGAAACATAAGAGGGAATATTTTTGTTATTGATTTTTGTTCGTTTGATTTGCCATGTTTTATTTTTAGGATAGTCATATGCCAGTTTTGACTTCAGCAATCTTTTCATATTAAGGAAAGGGAGACAAAGTATATTCTCCTAAATATTTTAGCAAATGTGGACTTGATTCACTTTTTCCTTTATTATTTAAGGTATTATTAGTGTCCTACCTTCAGACAGCTTTTTTGTTTGAAATGGCACAATTCATGAACAGTAGCTAAGTAATCAAATAAATTACGATGAGGAAAGGAGTTTTCACATAATAGAATGATCATTTGAGAACGATGTATTATCATTCTTTCAGTGGAGATTCCTGTCAAGGAATAAAAACGGCTAACATAAATGTCAGTTAACTATAAAAAGGAAGCAATCTCTTCCTGAAACATTTTTATATCCTATTAAAAATTAGAATGGAACAATGACGAACATATAGGCGTATCCCTACAATTACATGATTTCAATTTAATCATGAAATAATCTTATATTTACAGAAAAAAATCATAGAAGTGTGGTTTTTTTTCTTTCTTTCTTTCTGTGAATGAAGCAGAAACTTTCCAATGTATAGGTATTTAGAAGGATTCTCTCTTTGACCAACTCTAGTTTGGATTCTCTGAGACCTCATCTTAAGTAGGTCTCAACTTGGCTTATACTAAACAAACACTAACGTGCAGCTCAAGATTGTGTCCTTACAATGACTTTAGCCTAAGAAAACTCGAGGCTGCCAAACTGTTTCCTCTAGCCAATACCTGATAAGGACCACAGCCTTCTAGTCGTGAACACGTGTGAGTGCACATCAATAAGTACCAGTTAGCAAACCCAGATGGGTTTCACATGGACTGAACCCCGCTTCCCAGTTTCTGTAATTTTTTCCATTTCTGATTCTGCTGAAGACCCCACTGTTCCCCCTCCCTACTGCCTCATTCTTCATTCATTCATTCATATAGTCACTCATTATTTATGATATAATTGATATGCAACTTTGTATAAGTTTAAGGTGTACAGCCTGTTGATTCGATACTTCTATATATTGCAGTAAGACCACCACTAGACCTTTAGTGGACACCTTTATCACATCACAAAGTTATCATTTCTTTTTTATGGTGAAAACATTAAGATCTAGTCTCTTAGCAATTTTGACATTTATAATAAAAGATTGCTTAGTATAATCACTATGCTGTGTCTTAGATATCCAGAACTTATTTATCTTCTAGTTGCAACTTTGTACACTTAAACAACATTTCCCCAATTCCCACATCCCCCACACAATGGAAACTACAATTTTATTCTATTTTATTTTCCCTTCACAATGCCTGATACCCTCTGCATAAATCAGAATGGAGCTCCATCTTTTAATAGTATCCATTATCTGAAACCCTACATAATATACAGAAAATACAAGAATTAGCCATGTCTTCAGTAGCCAAAATAAATTGTCAGGTTTTCACCACCTCACAGCTCTGATGCCCTCAGTCACAAAGCAGAGTCATCACTGCCTCCAAGTGGTGTTGCTATGGCTGACATATTAAGTGCCTTTCATGTTAACTAGTTATAATTCAACTTGTGTTAATACAGCATTTTGCAACTGGTTTAGAATATTTCTTCCAAATGCTGAATTAAGTGTATTAGATTTTAGAATTTTATTTCCATAATAGTACAGACCCCTTTCATAAGCCAGCTCTGTGAGATTGTACTATTAAAAATAAGCCATACAAAAAGAGAAACACTGCCATTTGCAACAACATGGATGAATCCAGAGGGTATCATGCTCAGTGAAATAAGCCAGGCAGAGAAAGACAAATATCATATGTTTCACTTTCTGGTGGAATATAAATAGAAAACAGAACAGAATGAACAAAACAGCAGTAGACTCATAGACACTGAGAAGTGACTGGTGGTTACCAAGAGGGAGGGGTTGGGGTGGGTGTGTGGGGAGGGGGAGGGGGATAAAGGGGCACAAAAATTCTCAGTCATAATGTAGGTTGGTCATGGGAATAGTAGTACAGCATGGAGGATATAGTCAGTGATTCTGTAGCATCTTCCTATGTTGACAGATATTAACCTCACTAATGCGGGTGAGGACTTAATAGTATGGGTAACTGTTGAACCACTGTGTTACATACTTGAAACCAATATAAGACTGTATATCAAAGATTCAATTTAAAAACATTAAAACATAATAAAAATCATTCACTATTCCTCCTAGGGAACAATGATACTTCCCCACTCCAATGATTCCAGGATTGACATGTAACTTACATAATCGTATTAAATATAAGCAGAAATGTAACACCTCTGAGGGTACTTGGAGAGCCAGGGCATGGTTTGCCATGAGTTCATTTTCTCTCTGGTTGGGCAGTCCCATCAGTGTGGGTTGTTAAGTGAATCTATGGGCTCACTTAGAAGGGTGACATGCAGTTGACTTAGGATAGACATGTTGATTAGCTGAGAAATACAATGTAGTTTCTGTAAGCCAAAAAGATTTGGGAGTTCTTTGTTATGTAGGCGTAACCTATCCCATCCTAATATACCAAGAAAATTAATGAATTAGCATAGTATGGGTATTTTTGCCAGAGCACAGGCAGTGCCACAAGGAGAACATTACAGGTGAGCTCTGAGACAGCCATAACAAAATGGTACTAGATGCATCATAGTTAAATCAATAAAACAAAAAGAATAAATTAGATCTGCTATATTTTTGCTGTAGTTTTTAAAAAATTCACTCACTTTGTTTAAATGCCTTCTATGTAGTCCTACTTAAACAAATTCAATTGCATTCCCCTTGCTGTATAAAATAATTTTTCCCAGTATAATGTTCATCCTTCCAGCCAACTTTATGTACCTTTATAAACATATGCACTCATACTATATTGTTTTGTTATGTAAATTTTTGAAAGTATATTCCTGACCTTGAGACTTTCTATTAATATAATTATCTAGTATATTCATTTTAACAACTGTATCATATTCCACAGAGTGTATACTTCAGTTTGTTTACATGTTGATGAGCACCTATTTCTAATTTTTCACCATTATAACCAAAGTTCCACTAGATTTTCTTATACTTTCTACCTATTCCCTGTACATATGCTTATGATATGAACTAGTAATCAGATTGGCTGTGAATTCTTCCAGCATTTTCCTCTTTTCTTATAAAAAGTATAGCAATTCACACTTGCATAAGCAGAGAAGAGCAACACTAATTACTCAGACATCTTTACAAACATGTAATACTTTCATATCATTACTTTCACAAATGAAAGGGTAAAAATTAATCTCATTTTTTGAATTTGCATTGCTCAAATCAGTAGTGGTTTTGAGAATTTCTTAATATATTCATTGGCATTGTGTTTGCATTTGTGTGATTTTCCGATTGCATTAGTTGTGTATTTTTCCTTTGGATATTCATCATTTTATTCCGTTGTTGTGTACGATTTATCTTGCGAGTGATCTCTGGTAAAGATTGTTGATTACTCTTCTGATTTTTGGTAAATTATTATCACACATCTTTGAAATAATCTTTTTCCGTTGTTTTCATTGTGCCTGCAGTGATCTTTCTGATACCTTTTGCTATAGAATAGCAATGTTTGTAAAACCAGGTAGTGTTTCTTCCTTACTCTTGAGCTTCTATGTAGAATCATCCTCAGTGGATTCCTGAACTGAAGCTGTGATAGATGTTTCTGAAGCTTGAAGCCCAGGAGTCCCATAGGTTGCTTGAATTGAATGATATATTTCCTTTACCTTTTCTTTTCTATCTGATCCAGACCTTTGCTTTTCTAACATTCTCTTGCACATTTGATGTTTCAGTGCCTCTCATGACAGAAATACGAAATCAGATTCTCATGTTTCTCCCAGAAACATCCATTATTCCAAAAAGTTGTGTGTACCTTTTTTTCCCTCAGTTAATAATTTCACCAACAAAATATTTTTCACTTGGTTCAGCCACACATATACTTAATAAAGAATTACCTTACTTGAATCTCCTTTAGTACCTTTCATCTATTTCTACCTTTTTACAAGGTTCTATAATGCCTTCTATACTCTTGACCTTTGGGGGAAGATAAGCCCTGAACACATAATGATTAAATAGATAAGACCACCTAAGTATTTATTCAGTATCAGGCTCATCTTGAACACAGACCTAAAGCCTCCTTTTTTTCTGTCAGCAATAAGGGTGATATTTTGTTATTTTCTCATTTTAAAATCTACATTTCAAGTTCTTAAGAACCCAAGTAGGGAAGAAGTGTGCAATTTATTGATCCCCACATCCCCTTTTGAAAACATTATGTTTAATACCTAGAAATTGTTTATTATAGATAATACAGCTATAGTTTGAGTTCAACACAAGCTAAATATGTTTTTTCTTTCCTTATTATTAATTTCCTATTCTATTTTCTTATGGTTCCCTATTTTTGCTGCTTCAAGTTGACTTATTTATATCATTGCTATCTTGGTAAATCTCCTGTAGTTCTCCATTTATTTATGATTATAATCTTTCCTTTCCTGGTATTCAGTATCATCAGGTGATTTCTCTAACCATTCGTTCGAAGTAATATGTCAAAAATTTCTACTACAAATTACTCATATGTGTTCTAATCCCTCACCCCAAATCTTTTTTAAACATTCTGCATTTAAATTGTATTTCATTTAGTTCCAGAAAGACTAGCTTTCACTTTTTATTCAAATCTCTCTCTGTCATCCTCTCTCAACTAAAATAAAAAAAAAATCTAGGAATAGGAAATTTCATCTTGATAAAATACAATTGATAATCAATGAGTGGGCCAATGGATGATTTGTGGTTTATTACAACAACATATTGTACACTTATCAAGATGAATACACAGTTGAAGTAAAAAATATAGACTCATTTTGGCACTATCATATTTTAAAAAGTCACAGATACTGAATATACCCTGAATCAATTTTTATAAATTAAATATTAAATAATAGTGTAAATACATTTTCAGGAATACTTAGAAGCATACAGGGTAGAAATGTTAAAGATCAAATATATTAAAGGAAAGCAATGATGCTTACAAGGCTCAAGAAGGAGAAGCAGGGTGGAACAATGGGGAAGGGTGTAGAGAGTTTACATTAGTGCTGAAAAATTAATGTCTTCAATTTACACATCCCTTAGGCAACTTTATTTTTATTTCTATAACAATAGACCACTTTTACTTGTTCTTTAATCTCCTATAAATAGAATCATATGAATCTTTTTGAAACAGGATTCTTTTTTCTTAACATGTTGTTGAGATTCCTCTGTTTTTAGTATAAACAGACTGATTTTTTGTTTAATAGCTAGCAATGCTTGATTTTACAAATATGACAGTATTTTATTTTTCTTATTGATGTATACTTGATTTGTTTCTAATTTTTGAATAGTATGACTAAAATTGATATAATTATTTTTATAAGAATCAAGAACCTGACCTGGATGGAGACAGGAATATTGAATTTATGAGGCTTCAATAAGTTCTAATTCCATTTCTTGGGAAGACAGATCTGACTGGCAGGAAATAGCAGCAAAGACCCTTAGAAATTGGAAAGTGACATTTTAGGATATAATGTAGGATTCATGATATTTTCATTATGAGATTACATGGGAGATTCCTTCATTTCTCCCAAAATGTTTGGAATTTGTTCAGATATTGAGATGGAAAAAATAAAAAAATCAACAAAATGCCCATTTACCAAGTCAGATTGTAAGCTTAGCCCAAGTTGTAAGTTGACAACTCACAGATTCAAACCTTCCACATAGTCTCATCTGTTGCAGCTCAGCTGCTCCTAACAGTAAGTGGTTCTTTAGTACAGTCAGAAAATGCCCGTGGGCTGCAGCCTTTGCCTTAAGGAATTTATGTAGAAAATTTTACCTTTCCTTTTGTAAACTGTCCAAGATGATTGGGAGAATTTCCTCACCCCATAGACCTTACATATTTTATATCCTTCATAGTGTTCTGTGAGAGTAGTCATTCAGTCTCTTAAATCTTTGCTTTCACTGTACACCTTCTCCAGGTGATCACAGATTACAATTTAATATATTTTTTCCACTGCAGGCCAACATGGCCAAGATCACCCAATAAGACTAGCAGAATTTAAAATGCCTTCACCTTTTTTAAAAATTTGAGGTACAACATAAAACTTCATAGTAATTTCAAGTGTACAACATTATGATTCAATATTTGAATACAATATTTTTGTGTACAGTAAATTTGTATCATAATACATCCAGTTATCCATCACCATAGATAGTTACAGTAATTTTTTTTTTGCTTGTGATGAGAACTTCTGAGATCTCTCTTAGTGTCCAGCAGAAAGACAAACATGAGTGGGATGAAACAGAGAGTGGTGTTTACCAAATGATTCAGGTTGTTGATCAGATAGAGCCAGAGAGCCAGAAATGACTAAGAGGGTTAATCAGATGAAGCCTCAGGGGCCAAGAGTGACTCAGAAAATGTCCAGGGTCTCCTCCAGATAAGAAACACCAGAAGTGCAGGCCTGCCCATCCTATGTCCTCATTTCACCAGTCAGATCAGGCCTAGAGGACCAAGAGTTGTCAGTCAAGGACCTCTCTGCCCCACCAAAGGTCATAAAAGAAGCCTCACAATAAGCAGCCAGGCATGGCAGGCCGCTCTGTCACTCCGTATGGAGTGCATTAAAACTGACTTGGCTTTCTTAGGTTTCCTTTCACATCTCACTCCAACTGACTTCCCTGCAACTCTGAACCGAGTTCCTTCCTAACATGAGCAACTTTCAAATACGCAGTACAGTATTATTAAGTATAGTCACTATGTTGTGCCCCACATCCACAACCCATGACTTATTTACTTTAAATATGAACTCTTGTACATTTTGACTCTGTTCACCAGTTTATCCCACTCCTGAGCCTGAAATTCTGGCAACTACCAATCTGTTCTCTGCATTGATGACCTAGGTAAGATGCCTGCATCTTTAACATGGTCAGACAAGAAGGGATTGCAACATTTCCCTAAATAATTGCCCACAACTCCTATTGACAATGTCTGAAACAGTTGGCATTTATTTGGATGGCACAGAAAATGACTGGGCAATTTTTAGCACAGATTGTCAGTTAGCTCACAGAAATCCATGGGATTCTAGATCTTGAAGACCAGAAGCTAGGCAGAGCTGGAGCTGCCTCAAAACCATGCCACAGGATCAGCACAGCTCCTGCCTCCTGGAAAAAAAAGAAAAAGAAAAATTTACAGGGCAGTTTTCACTGCTGCTTTTGCCAGCATCAAGTAAGAGATATTTTTTGTCCTGGAAAATGCACATAGCTAATCCCGGGACCACTACCAACAATGTATTCTCCGTTGTTTTGTATATTTGTCACTAGCTCCTACTTCCTGGGTGTTTCCAATGGGTTGAGGTTAGGTGACATATCCGTATGTTAGGTAGGACACAAAGTGTGTTGGACAGCACCTTTCAGGTTAGTTGCAACATGTATAACCTTCCAATTTTAACAAGATAATGTGTATCTTATGTACAGGCCAGTTTTGTGTTAACTGAGGTTCAACTCCTCTGAGTTCTCATTTCAGGACCTAGGGTGAGTGAGCAGAATGGTGTGATATCTGTGAAATATGCTTTGATGTTACATACAGTCACCTCTGCTCACATTTCATCCATGGAAAGCAGGCTACATGGCCAAGTATGATGTTAATAGGACCGGAAATTAGGCTCCTACTATAAAGAGGAACTTAAAATAACTTGGCAAAAGGCAAAGATGTAAAATCCTTTTATAGTGAAGATAGTGGATAATTGGAAAGAATAATAAAATCTACTAAATCATTGTATTTTCTTTCTATTGTGTGAAGTGAGACTCATTGATCTTTTTTTGGTAAAATTCACCAAATATAGGAAACGATTTCAGATGATGGGCAGAGACATTATAATTGTTCACTATAGTTCAGTGACACTTCTTTTGAAGATGTATAGGGTTTACAATTGTTTGGCTTCTTTCTGATTCTTCTAGGATTATTAGTCACAAAGGCAGCATCTCCAGAGACAGCAGACATCATTCCTACCTGTTCAGATAATACATTAATACACACGATAAAGCTTACCTACTAAGGGCCTTAAACTGTTCCCTTTAGAAATATTTCATTTTTAGAATTTTATGGAAGTACCCCCATGGATTTAGCTGTAGTACTACAAAAGATGTCTAATTAGAGCTAGATTAGATATTATCTGATTAAGAAGTATGGTCTAAATATAGCATATCCCTGAGATAACATACTTTGGAAAAATGGCAGAATTTCTTCAGTATACTTTCAAAATATCTGTGATCAGGCTACCAATGTTAATTGTTTGGTAATAATGATAAATTTTTTTGAAATTTAACAATGCATTCCAAGAGGAAATGCCCAAGAAACTGAATGCCGTTTAGAGGAATCTTAAAATTCCATAAAACTTAATTCTACAGGAGCAGAGGGTCTATTCCTGTAGGGAGGATACAGATTATCTTTCATATTTCCCTGTTGATATGATACTGAAGAGATTTAATATGCCCAAGTTACCAGCCAGGATACCTCCTGTTCAGATTGGGAAACTAGGAAATAAATAAAGGCAATTTTTAGGAGTAAATTTAAGATTTTAAAACATTTTGTTGATGAAGTTCTAAAATTCTATTTTTACAGTTTGTTCTTGCAAGTCACTTACAAAAAAAACATAAAACACTTTGTATTCTGGAAAATTCTAGATTAAGGGGTTTGTTCAAAAGAGAGTAAAAAAAGGAAGACATGCATAATTATGGAAAAATGGAAAGAGAGCAAAATAATTTGGAAGATTTAAAAGTCAATTTTGTTTTCAATGGGGACAGGATAATATAGGTTAATTTGCTTTTAAATTCATTAACATCTAAATAAAGACGATAACTTAAGTAGCACTGAAGTCGTACTCTAAAAGGCAGTTTTTCAGAAAGAAAATTACACAATATTTAAGTGAAAAATAAAGTGTCTTTTTAAAGTAATAAGAAAACTCTTGACCATTCAATGACTGCTTTTGGATAAGTTTGCTTACCACTTGGGGAATGAGATATAATGATTCAAAAGACGTATAAAGTTAGTAACTCAGATGACCAAATACATACTTTCAAGGTATATTTTGGTCTTCATCCACAGTTCCTGAAAACACCTCATAGTCTTAGAGTTTAAAAGGTATGTTATCATGTTAATGAGAGACTTTGGATCCCACCCAAGGGCAGAGGCTGGAGGTTGAATCAGCCAATGGCCAATGATTTAGTCAATAATGGTGACTCAGTGAAACCCTCACAAAACCCATGTGAAGAGCACATCTCCCTCTGGCATCCTGCTTCTCTGTCAAAGAGAGCTTCTACCTGCCACTTAGCTAGTCCCCAACCTCCGCAAGGATAGATGCTCCTTTATTTGGGACTTTGCCCTGTGTAGCTTTTCATCTGGCTGTTAACTTGTATCCTTTATGGAATCTTTTATTAAACTGGTAAACGTGAGTGTTTTCCTGAGTTCTGTGAGCCACTTTAGCAAATTAATTCAACCTAAGGTCATGGGAACCTCCAATCGGTAGCCAGTTGGTCAGAAGCACAGGTAACTGCCTGGGGCTTGCTACTGGCATCTGGTGTGGGGTGTGGAGGGCAGTATTATCAGATGGAAGTCTTAACCGGGGAAATCTGGAATCTGGTGCTGTTTCTGGGCAGACAGTGGCAGAGTTGACTTGAGTTTTTGAATACCTTGCTGGTGTTCAACAATTGCTGGGACTTGTGGAAGACCGCCCCACCCCCCCCATCTCCTCTCTCTCTCTCTCTCTCTCTCTCTCTATCACACACACACACACACACACACACACACACACACACACACTGGAATCGCTCAAAAGGAATTATACAATTACTGTTACTACTACTGATGTATACAAAACACAGGGATAAACCTCAAAAACATGAAACACTATTCTACAAAGGGAGAAGGGGTACAGCACAAAAACTTACGAAGAACCTAATTTTATCAACCAGGGCTGTGCCAGGGAGAGAGAAACCACACCAGTAAATGAACAGGAAATTTTTATTTAAAAGAAGTTTTATTTAGTAAAAAGGTCAATGGAGAACTTTAAGAAATACAGATGTTGGAATTTCAAAAGATAATTACTATTTTAAGGCTGAGAGAAAGTGAACAAGTATAAAACTAGAAATTCTAGGCAAGTGCACCAACCTGACACTGAGCTTCAGGCATCTGAGGAAGAGGACTGCGGCCGAAGGAACAAGCAGTCTCTCTGTGACAATGACACACAGGGGGGTCCAAAGCACTGTGCAAACCTCAGGTGGTCTGTAGGAGAGCCCACTGCCTAATGATGGAGACAGAAGCTGTGGCTGTGAACCACAGCAGGTCTGAGGCGTGCCCACCACTGGCTGAAGGAGAACCTTGCCAGTAAGTGCCAGCCACAGTTTATCTGCAGAGAAAGTTACCAGTGTCCCCAGTGATCCCAGCTGAGTCTCTGGCCACTGTGTGAAAAATAGCCCATTACAGGTAACAAAGAAAAAACAAAAAAAACTTTGTTCCTCTGCGTCTTAACAGTGTCCTTCCACACCCTCTGTTGGCCAAGTCAAATATAAAGCTAGCTGAATAAGGAAAGAAAATGTCTAGAGTCCATCTTTGATGTTTCTAGATTTTTCTTACAAGTCTATGTAAGCTTGAAATTATTTCAAATGTAAAAACTTAGAATTATTTTTCATAAATTGTTTAATGGCTATATGAATAGATATTCAATCACTTTAATAATCAGAAACAAAATGTAAGATATTTATGATTGTCATTAAAAAAAGTTCTATCATGGTTTATTGTTTGAGGTTAAAATATAACTATTGAGAATTAAATGGTACAGAAATTGAAAACAAAATTTAAAGCAAGACTATTATTTGAATCAGACTTTCTACTTTTAAAATGTATTCCAAAGAATTCATCACACATATATGCCAAGATATGGGCACAAAAATTTCAATGGGTCATGCTTTGTAATATTTAAAAATAAAAGGCAATGTAAATATATATCAAACAGGGATTGGTTAAGTAGAATATGACAATAAATGCTCTGGAATACTATGAGTATAGTTATCCAATCTATTAACAAGTAAGGAAAGAAGTCAATGTAAACGATGATAAAAATCACCAGTTGGAAGTTTCAGCTGGCATGTGTGTGTGTGTGTGTGTGTGTGTGTGTGTGTGTGTGTGTGTGTGTGTTTGTATTATATATATATGTATATACATATATGTGTGTATTTATCTCTAATTTCAGCTGGATATATATAAAGCATATTGTTGCAATAAAAAGTCTCTCTTTCTCTCTATATATAAATATATATGTTAAGGGTTGAAAAAAATCTTACCTGATCTGTGAAAATGGTTAGCTATAGACAGATCAAGTAGAACTAAGTTATAACCACTTTACAACTGATTATTATTTTATTTGTGATTATTATTTATTATATTTCAGATATTAAAAACTATAATGCAATAGAAAACACATATGTGTACCTAAGATTTATATATATTTATAATTACAGATCTTAAGTGCTATTTATATCACATTAAATCTGTAAATATTATGTTTTGGAGAACATAAAGTTACATTTGAGTTCCTTTTGTCCTGTTTACTCACTTGGGAATTATCTTGTAGCAATGACTAATAAAACATGGTCAAAGTTATACCTATCAATAAATAAAAAAACGTTCAAAAATTGATTAGTATAATGTATTTTTTTAACATATGCTAAAAATGTAATTCTATGTTTTATATCTAGATATAATAAAATAAGTAAAAAAAATTACGGTAGAAACCCATACTAGTCATACTAATATAAGACTGAGAGATAAAAAGTAACTGATATAAAATTGAGGCTCAGACAAATCACCTTGTGTAAAATTGATACAGATCTTTCTGTATAATGCCAACACACACACACATGCTCACACAAACTATAGTAACAATAGTAAACTTGATTTAAAAATATGTTGGTAAATGATGTAAAGTTTATAGTGAATTTTACAATCCAGTAGAATTTCAATTTGCATAATATTCTTTATGAAATTTCTCCCCAAAATGCATTTAAAAATGAGAAAAATCTTTGGAACATATTTTTATTAGGAAAAAGCAAGTGCAAAAATGATTAATGGCAGATAAAAAAAACAGAGAAGGATCTGTTCTTTTGTACTAAATTTTTAACCATCTTCCTCTGCCTTCCATAAGTGAATAGTTTTGGATTCCACATTCCTCCTGTACATTTTCCTATTTCTAGTCATTAATCTCTGCTGATTTTTTTTCTTCAGTACTTCCAGTTTTACCCTTAATTGTTTTTTTAACCATTAACTTTTACTGCTCCACATTCAATCTTCACAGCCTGTTTAACTTGTGTTACTAGTCTATCTCCCCCAAACTTGTTTCACTTAGTTCAGTTTCATCTACAATTTAGACCTCTCTAACATGTTAGCTTTGAGCCAAAGGTGATTACATTTATTTAAAGGAAAAAATTTGCCACATTTTAAGTCTTAATTCCCACATTTGGCTTTTGGCTGCTATATAAGACAGTCTCGATTTATAGAATATTTCTATCATTGCAGAAAATTTTCTTCAACAGTATTGATGTATATATATTTTTAGCACTGTTTTGCTAAATTAATTTTATTCTTAAAAATTTGTCATGGTTGCCTATTGTCTTATATCTTAATCAGAGGAAGCAATACACTATAAAGAACAGAGTAAAGACTTTTGGAGGACAGAATGTTAACTCTAAATTTATTCTGAGTATATAAATTGGAGGTGAGAATTAATTTTAAATGAAGTTGTGGTGATTACCTGAGAGAAGCTTTGCAATGAATTAGTATTTCTCTTGTCCCTTTTCCACACTTGACATCCCAGGTCATTTTAAACTTTGAGAATTACTGATATTTACAGCATTTTGAAAAAGTAAGTGGATGCCTACATATCACACACTTGTAATATCAGTGAATTTCCCTTTTCTTAAAATAGAAATCATCCTTATATATAACAAAGAGATTACATTTATTGTATATAATAACATGGTGGAGTTATGCATCAAATCAGCAGTATTTTAGAAGGATAATTATTTGAGACAATAGTTTTGCTATAATATTAAATAAAAACTTGACATTCAGTGTGATAGTGTGTGTGTGTGTGTGTGTGTGTGTGTCCCTGTGTCGATGTAACTATAACAAAGCATGTGAAAAACAGACTAAAGGAAGTAAGCTATTGGCATCATATGTTTTCTTTCTTAAATTCATTCATGCTATTCCGTGCTTTTCAAATATTTCCAACATGAACATGTGTTACTTTCATCCTAAAAACCAGAACAACAGCCAAAGCCTTTTTTTTTACTCAAAATTGTGAAGAATGAAGTATAAGATGACAAATATAATAGCATTTAAAATTCAGAAAGCATAACATAAACCTGTTGTTAATGATACAAACCTGTCTTCTGTTTGCAAGTCCTAGCTCTATGACCTTGATCAAGCTACTTAGGGCTTTTTAACCCTTTCAAAACTCTGGAATTATAATATTTACTATTTTGAATCATTGCTTAAATTAAATAAAGAAATCAATATACCTAACATACTACTTGGAACAAAATAACCATTTTGTAGATATTAGCTAACAGTGACATTACAGCCTTTTATGTACCTTTATAATCAAATGGTCAGTATGTATAAGCTTAGATTTCCTATAATGTTTTGTGTATCACTGGTACTAACACATATTAATAATAAATAAGAACCTTTTAAAGGCACACCTGACCCTGGAAAAGTTCAATTGATTTATACTCATAATTTCTAAATGGCGATCAGGGCAAATCAGAAATTTGAGCTGGCATTTCACCTTGCCATGCCAACTGTTATCTCTAAAGTTACTTTTGCTTTGATTGTAAACACTTAAATAAGTACTCCTTTGCAAATCAAATATTTCTTTGACTGGTGATTACATTTTAGATTTAATGAACATAATCTGACAATGCTACCAAAATCAAATTTCTACATTTGAGAATCTTGAAATCCCTGCTTTCTAAGGAGACGATCCAGGGGAGTTGGGCTGATGGATTTGGGAGATCAGTGGAACCAAACATGCTGTAAGAATGAGGAAATGAAATATTTCTCTTCTCAGTTGCCGCACATTAACATTCCATATCCAGTATTTGATAATTTGTAGGGTAAAGTTGAATCAAGTACTGAATTTGGCCATCATCTAGGGTCAATGATAAATTCATAGAAATAAAAGGATCAGTTTCTGCTCATGAAAGTCTGATCCACTTAAAGCGAACATATAAGTCATGAAAAATGAAACTATACAACAGATGAAATGAGACCTGGAATTATCAACTGTGCTTAAATTAGAGGCTCAAATTTCAGAGGACAAGTGTAGCCACTTTAATTTCAAATAGATGAGATTTCATGGGATGGGATTAAAATTTAGTGCCAAAACAGGGTGATATTGTGACTTCCTAGAGCAATTTTGTATCCTCTTCTGTTCTTGCCTGTTATATAAGCGATGCAGTATGATCCCTCTAAGAGTATTTTTAACTACTAAATAATTATTATTGAAAGCTACTTCCATCCTATTTCAGACGAAACCTTGTTCAATATTTCTGGGGTGACAAAAAATGATATTGCCCCTGAAATCAGGTATTCACCAGTTTTGTTGTTTTTGTTAGAGGTTGTGTGGGGTAGTGGCAGAGGTATATGAAATATGAAAGATTTGGGAGATTATATGGTTTTCTTGAGCAAATACAATTTTCTGGAATCTAATGAGTGTTTGAAAATTCATACCTTCAAAAGTCAGTTTCTATCATTTATTCCCCAATAGAACTTGGAAAAAACATGCCCATCACTCCTAGACTCAGTATGTATACATTTATATAATATGCATTATAAATACAATAAATACAGTAATATAATGCATTATAATCAATGAATCTATGTTTCTCTTACACCTTTAAAATCTAATATGTTATCATCATATTTCACACCATTTTTTATTGGATTTTAAAATCATATCAGTAATAGCAAAACATTATTTGTATACTTCTATATGCCTGGCATATTACTAACTGCTTTCTCTGAACCATACTCAAAATGAGCACATGAGGTATATACTACTATTATGCAGCTTTTGTTAGGTTATGCGCAATTCTGCTCCACCTTCAATACCTTAGTGGCTTACAAGAGTGAGTTTTATATTTTACTCATGATACATACTGTCTGTGGGTTATCTGTGGCTCTATTTATCACAGCCTCTTTATTCCGAGATTCAGGTTTAAGGATCAGCTTCTATCTGAGACATGCAGTCCCTGTGGAAGAACTTGGCAGGTGAAGGCAAAATTTCACGGCGTTACACACACTTCTGCTGTGGAGTGGTATGTCCTACTACATTCACATGTTATTGGCCAAAGGCACATCTCAGTATTAATCTTGTCAGTGATCAAGAGGTATGCATTCCCCCAGGTGGGGGACACTACAAATATTCTGGCACCAGGAGTGGTGTATATGAGCCTCTTGTGGAAAGGAGGAAATAATCTGAAAGAATAAAATCCTTTAGGCACTTTTCCTATTTTACTGATAAGATAAAAACCTTAATCAGTGTCACACAGCTGGTCAGAGTTATAACTGGAGTTCACCTCAAGCAATTTAGTTCCCACGTCTACTTGATGATATCCTATACTATTTTGTGCTCTGACACTACTTATTCAACCCTATGTAATCTTGTATCCCAGACACAAGACCCTCATTACTCTGTGCCTTTGCATTTGACTAATGAGCAAGCAGAAGGGATCTCTGCTGTTGAGACTTCCTAAGTGATTCATAGTGAATGTTCAGTTACTATAAGCAAAATATGTGGCCAGGCATATCTGTGAGAGAGGATCTGCATTTCAAAACACAACTGTTTTATACTTCTGGAAGTGTCATTCCAGAAATCAAATTGCAACAGCTTCATGCCCAGGAACAAGTGATGGGGACTCATTTGGTCCTTTGAAGAACTTGTAGTCTAATGAGCTGAAATACAAAGGACTGGAAATTCCTGCACCATGGTGCATCTATAATTGCTACATTTTTGTATTTGTCTCTTGCTTCAAATCAGCAGGTTGTCTTGAAATAACCTACTACTTAACAGAGAATATTAAATATATGCATTAATGTTCTAGTTGTGGCTTTTATCAGAAGGTGATTAGTGTCATTATTTTAAGATATAAATAAAATGTTCTGGTTTATTATAAAGAAATATAGGTCTTTAATGATAACCACATGATAAACTATTTACTGAATGTCCTGAAAATAGAATGTAAATAACTATAATAGCACATTTATAAAACACCATTGTTCTAAAGAAAGCCTAACGTTATGTTAGCAGTAGGGAAATCAGGCATTAAAGTAGTACATACCCTAATATCCTTTAAATGCTATTTATTGAAAATTATGAAAAAATTTATTATTATTTAATTATTTCAATTATTAAGACATGGTTTAATAGGAAGGGGAAACTTTAAATCTGTAGGGTAATAATAGATAAATGATCATGAAATTAAATAAATTGCTTTTGAAATGCAGTAGTGTGTAAACATGTGTAATAGGCTGAATAATGTCCCTCAAAAATATCAGGTGCTAATATACAGACTCAGTTAATATCAATTTATTTAGAAAGAAAATGGTCATTTTGGCATATTTGGTAAAGTTTAAGATCTTAAGTGGTGAGTCTTAAATACAATCACATTTATCTTTATAAGGAGTAGGCAGACGGAGATTTGAAATACAAAGTAGGAGATATGAAGATGGAGTCAAGAGATTGGGGTAATGTGGTGCAAGCCAAGGAATGCTGGCAAGCACCAGAAGTTGGAAGAGGCAAGCAATAAATTTCCCCTTAAGCTTCTGTATGGAGAACAGCTGTGCCAATACCTTGATTTCAGCCCAATAACATTGATTTTGGGCTTCTGGTCTCCAGAACTATCAGGCAATCAATTTATGTTCTTTTAGGCTACCAAGTCTGTAGGAATTATTACACAAGTCACAGGAAACTAATACAGATTTTGTACAGGAATATGGGAGTTGTGTAACAAATGCCTAAAAATCTAGCATGGGCTTTGGAATTGAATAATGGGTAGAGGCTGGAAGAATTTTATAAAAACATGATAGAAAGTACCCAGATTTGTATAAACACTGTTGGTAGAAATGTGGATTAAGGGCACTTCTGGCAAGGGCTCAGAAGAAAATAAGAACATGCCATTGGAACCTGGAGGAAAGGCAGTCCTTTCTGTGCAGCAGCAGAAAACTTGGTTGAACTTCATCCTGTGTTTTTGGAGGAGGAGAATTTGTAAGCAAGGAAGTAAATATTTAGCTGAGGATATTTCCAAACAAATCATTGAAGGTGTAGCCTGCAAAATGCTAACTGGGCAGAGATAAATTTAAGAAAAAACTACGCAAAAAAGAATCAGCACTTGATGGTTTGGGAAACTATCAGCATATTCAGATGGTGGCAAAATATGATAAAGTTAGGAGATTAGCTGTTAAGAAAGCATGCTTTGAAGAAAAGATCAATGGTGTAGCTTTTTAGTAGTACTGAAGAGATTACATACATGATTCATGGATTTCCTCAACCATGTCAGCAGAAGCCTGGGATGGAGATGGATTATCTGGGAAATATCTGTAAAGAGTGCCTCATCTAAAGGTGTAAGTCACTGTGATATACATGGGCAACCTACAAGGTTTTGGAGAATAATATACCACCACAAATCCTATTGGCTTGGATTAAAATGCATAGACACTGGACAAAGTGAAGAAAGACCTTTGAACTACAAAAAATCTACAGGCAGGAAACAGCATGATAAAACTATTGAGCCCCACACATACCACTCAAGTAAAAAGGAAAGGTAATTCTAAGGGCAGAGACTATCCCAGAGACCATAGCAATAGACTCAGAAGAAGAGGTATAAGCCACAGCAACAGAAGCTGAAACTGTGTTGCAGATGGCAGAATCTTGATTTACAGAAGGTAGGTCAAGAACATATATTTCATGTGCACATAAATGTTTGGAGATTGGAGAGAAGACTAGTAGGCTGAATAATGTTCCCTAGAGGTATCGGGACCTAATCTCTTGAGAATATAACCATGAGGTATATGTTACCTTATTAAAAAAAAAATGCCTTTGCAAAGTCTTTGTAGAATCAAATCAAATAAAAATACTTGAGATAACTATATGGAGTTATCTCGGTGATCCCTAAATACAGTCACATATATTTAGGTAAGGAGACAGAAGAAGACTGGATATATACATGAAGAAGACTGGAGACATACATACACAAAGAAGGCAATCTTACTGTGGAGGCAGAGATCGGAGTGATGTGGCACAGAGCTAGATAAACTGGTGGCATCAAAAGCTAGAAGAGGCAAGGGAGATATTCTACCTTCAGTCTTCTGAGGGACTGTGGCCTTGCCACTAAACCTTGAGTATAATTCAGTGATACTGATGTCAAACTTTTGGCCTCCTGAAGTGTGAGAGGATGAATATATTTATTATTTAAGCCACCAATGTTGTGGTCATTTGTGGCAGTCATAAGGAACTCACATACTCTCCTCTATCTGAATTATAGTAACATTTTCTTAATAAACTTAAGATATTATAAAAAGTTCCCAAGTTTCATAGTGTGAATATCTACTTTTTTACAATTACTTATACTTATTTCATTAATAAAATCAAATGCCTGTCTGCACAAATTCCAAGTCTGTATTTCCTATCTCCAGACAACTGTGAAGATCAAATTGTCTAGCAAATATGTCCTAATGTGGTTTTAATTCTGAAGTGACATGTAACCACGGAAGAGTCATTATTTTTTTCTCTGTGCTGTTCTCACTACAGTCTGGTAGGCTTCCTTGTAACCTGAACACCTGCATCTCTCCCCAGAGCTTCCTTATTTTTCCAGTCCTCTGGATTTCACTGAGATTTGTCCAGAGCTCCATTTTCACCGGTTTTTCAAACTGAACACAACTGCAAATAACTAAAGTTTGAAAGTTATGCTCTTTCTTACAGGGAAGAGCAAATGTCCTGCAGCATTTATCTATATTTTTTCATCTCTGGTAATTATATTTGATGATGATTACATGAATGATGATGATGACTGTGATGTGTGTGTATCCAGAGTATGCTGTGTAGTGTAATGTAGCTTATAGCCCTGGGATAGGGTGATTGCATACAAAAATGAAACATCCTCACATGGTAGTTTTAAGCTAATACTTAACACAGTTTATACATATATTCAATTTATCCATTAGCTGGTATAACATGAATAATATAAAATATGTTTTTAGTTTACATTGCCCCATAGTTGTTTATCTAAAGATGAGTCCATATCTAATGGTTACACTCTTACTCACTCTCAGTATAAATGTCAAGGTTTTCCAACTTAAATCTCCTCAGCAAGGCATTCAAAGCTCCCAGCTCCATATTGTCTTTGTAGATTAATTTCCTACTAAAGTCACTTGTGTATTTTCTGAAATATTGGGTGTTTTTACAGCTCCATGCTTTAGAAATTTTGTTTCCTATTTCTGAAATAAATTTACACCCTTATCTTTGTATATAACTTCACATGCTTCAAATTGAAAAAGTAACATTCTGTATACAGTTCCCTCTATTCCCCCAGGAAAATTTAGCTGCACTGCAGACCATTTGTCCTTTGCCTTTATATATCTCCATTATAAGATTTACCATATAATAGTACCATACAGATCAGTACCTGCTTCTGTAGACAAAAACTGCTCAGGGAAAATGTCTATAATACAATCATTTTGTTGCTATAGCTTTATAATCAGATATTTTTGGGCTAATTTATGAAGTTATTATATGTATGTTTCGGAAAAGATGATATAAGGTGAAAGATACAGCATTTTGCAGAGAAAAATATTTATTTCTGGCCAAAAAGATGATACAAACATAGACCCACAAATTAAATTTTTGAATTTGTCAAAGAATTCACTTCTCTTCAAAAATTCCAATAAGCACTAATCTGTTTTTATCCATAAGTATAATTTAAACTTGAATAACTCTGATTGCAGTTTTCTAATTCGACTGCAGCACCATTCTTTTCCTAAAGTTAAATACATTCTCTACATCAGACATGTTTTCCTAGCATTTTCTCAAGAATATTAAAAAATGATCAAATCTCTTATTTTTATTGAGAGGAAAGTTGAGATATAGTGTGATTCTTCAATATATGTGCAGCAGATCACTGTAGATGAAACAAAGTGGACCTTCAGTCTATCCCAACTGTGTTTTTATAATTGGTGTTGGCATTGAATTGCCTTCCAAGCAATTTGACATGGTTTCCAAGCATTTTCTTAATATTACTTAAATGACCTCTACTAGACTTTGGCTCTGAGAATATTGGTATGGGATATTCCTCTATTGTAACTTTATTATTATCATTATTTTGGTGCCCTAAAGATTAACAGTAACAGTTGTGAGAAAGGGCATTTTCACAGTTAAGTAACAATACACATGTGAATTCAGTATTTGGGATTATTATATAGTATAAAAGCCATCATCTATGGTGTTTTGATGGATGATGAGAGTTCAAATAGGATTTTCAACATGGAATTCAAGGGATATTTTTTAAACCAATTTACAAAGGCTAAAATGTTAAGGTTTCTGAAGTCAGTGAGAAGAGAATGATTGTTTTTCTTTCACTAATACAGAGCATCCTGGAACCCATTGGGAGTCTTGCATGTTTCTTAACTGAAAGCAATTCTAGGACTAAGAGTTGCGGTCAATGTTTTTTTTTTTTTTTGACTATCTCTCAACGGAAATATCAGAAAGGTCACAGTGGAATCATTTCTCATATTCACATTACATTCAATGGCCTGATTGATCCAGAAACTAGAGAAGATGTAAAGATCTCAGAATACCTACAATACTGCCTTCTAATGCTACCTGGGAAGGAAAGAATGTCAGGGGATTCAGTGTTTGAAAGAGTTGGAGTACTGAAATAGGATATGCTTATTGGTACCATCTCTCAACAAAGTACTGATTCACATTTGATGAAAATGATGATAGAATTTTATATAATTCTAATATTCTGGCAAACTTAGCTTAAATGCACTGTAGGAATAGATCATCCTTTTTGTCCCTAATTCACAATAGGGTGCACACTTAAGTTACAGAAATATTAGAACTCTGAATTCTGAATTTTTTGAAATCACAGTGAGGTGGGATCTTGTTTCAAGTCTAACTGAAGTATTTACTATATATTTGTTTTTTCTCCCAGATCTCCATTAATATTTTTTACCTAACCAAATTGTGTTTGGATTAAATTAAATATGAACACATAATGGGCAACTGAGAAAAATTCTCTTCATCTCTTAGCTTTCAAATAAACTGTTAGGCAGAGAGAATTATCCTGAGCCTGTTTCAGTTCTAGGTGTGAATATCTTACATGTCCTGGTTCACTATTATCTAAACTACAGCCAACAAAATTTTATGTACAGACTCATTTTGACATGATATTTAAAATTAATTTTCTCTATGTCTTTATAGTAAGTCAGCAATGAATGGAACACAGTAAAGATGGTATAAATGAAATGCCAAAGATAGAGCAGTTGCAATTGCAATAATATAGAATGTAATTAACAAAAAAATCAATTCTAATTAAAAAAATATGTGCTTAATGAAATGAAAAAAGCTCACAATGTACTGATAATTAAAAGTAAACAGATTATGACATTTTCTGTATAGGGTCCCCAAGTTTATTTTAGAATACACAGATATGTGTCTATATTCTGTGTAGTATCAGTGCACAGATAAAATATATTAAATAAGTTAATATAGATGTTTTTTTACTAACTGACATACGTATTTTCATTACCGTCCACCTCAGTAATCCCCAGTGTAGAACTGCAGGTTTTTGTTCTTGCCGCGTCGTTTTCCTACTTTCAGGAAATTTCGAGGGCTTTGCGTTGCCCTTAAAGGCAGAGCTTTGCTCTTCTAACAGGATTGCTTGTGCCTGACTGGGAGTGTCTATTTCAGCTGCAGTGTCCTGATCCTGGATACTGTTCTATTAAAATTGTTTCCTCTACTTTTCTCCAATTTCTGCCTTCCACTCTCCTCCTTATAAAAACGCACAGCTCTGGGCTTTCTGCAACATCAATTATATATGATTCTGCTGATTAATCTACAAGGGAAATATCAACACATTTAGCTACAGAAAAAGTTACATTGGACTGCCTCATTTTTTGTTTTTTCATTTTTCTTATTCATTTACTTTAACTTTTCCTCCTAGGAGTTGGCTGTCCGTACGTCTGTTTAGCTTAGTGGTCAGCCAATTATTGGGCCAAAGGGCGTGCACACTGCAGGCGCGTGAAGGCTCCATCACTGCCAGAGGATGGGCATGTGAGTTGCGCAGAACATTCAAGGGCCAGGAGGACTTAGCTGTGCATACACTTGAGCTCTCTGTTCACTCTTGTTTCTCTCCTGCCCAAGCCTGTGATTCCCAGCAGTCACAGATGTGTAGATACTTTTTTTTTTAACTTTCATCTCTCTCTCCATTTCCAGGATTTCCCGATTAAGTTTCTGGCTGGCCTTCTGTTCTTCTAACTAGGATCCTAGACTTAGGCTTTTAAAGCTTTGTTTTTTTTCCCCCCCTTAAGTTCCAGCTGAGTTTGTTAATATTACTGAGAATGACGCTGGGCATGGGTGAGCTTTTGCCCTCCACACCTCTGTGGAAGCAGAGTTGCTGCATTTCACCACCAACCTTGACCTGGCAAATCAACTACCAAGGATTAAAGAAGTAATTGTAAAGCATTTTACAAAACTTTGAAGTGCATGCTAGTAAAACCATACCGTATCAATGTTAATTATATGAGGCAGCTAATGCTGGGCCAAAAGTGTGCTAAGTGAAAAGAAGAATCTTTAAACCTTTTAATTTATATTAATAGTTTAGGAAACTAGAAACAAATGAGCAAATTAAAAACAAGCACAAACAAGGAAAACATAAGAAGCAAAACAGTAACAACAATATTAGATAACAGATGAAAAATACAAAAAAATTGAGAGTTTTTAAAAATTAATTAATAAACCAATAAATTAATAGCCCTCTAAAAAGATGAGATTTAATAATATCAAATCAGGCAAATATTAAGACAATATTGAAATAACTAGATTTTGTCAAGGCTAACCATGGGTTAGAAGCTGAGGATTAAATGTAGAATGGAAGTTAAAGAGCTAAATATCTGAAATAATGTATTCCTGTTATTTTCTAGGATATTTGGAAAAAAGTAACTGATACAATTAAAATGTAGATAATAGCTTATAGGGTGATTACTTCATTAGTGTCCATGACATGGTTTCAATACAAACTGTTCATCTTATTTTCTATGCATCTTATAATGATTTTAGCTCACTGGACTCAGTAAAGAAGGAAACCAAAAAATGAGTGACAGCTGACTAGTTTAGCATATGGGGAAATAATTGGAATTCTTCAATGAAGCCAGATATCCCTGCATATAAAGTTATGCCTTACATGTAAATTATACTAATCAGCTAGAAAGAGTTAATGCGGCTTCCAAAGGCACTATTCTTACTAGGGAAGAACAGTTAATGAACTGAGTGAATCTGATTCATAGAGCTTAAGAGCTTAATATAGTCTAATCTACACTTCTTTTTTTTACAGTTTAGGATCTTGAAGCATGGAAAATTTATAAGTTTCTAAAATTCATGCCAGTAGTTAGAATAATTCACCCAATTCAGTGTCCATTCTCCTACAGCACATTTTTAAAGCCAGTTTAATAAAATTTATTGAATTTATTTTAAATTTAAACATCTTTAATATTCATCTTAATATGTAATTTTCCAATGGTAAAGAAGGATTGGCTTTTGCACAGTTACTTGTGCTGAGTTTATTTGTACCAGTTTTCTGTCTCATTTTTGACTTCTGGGAGAAAATACATACTTTTACTGATGTTTGTAATGTTTGCTTTATATGAAGAAATAAAAGAACAGATGACCTCTACATGAAAATTATTGCCAAATAATATCATACCTTTTATAATCTATGTGTATAATTAATTGATTTGTTTTAAAGCAAGTAATTTTAAAAGTTCATGGAATGGAGTTATAGTACTTATTCTCCTATACTAGAAATATGGCTAAATCTAAACATAAGTATAAATATGGTTACCACCATATTGTCGATAGTCTCTAATTATCATCACCATGTGTTCTTGGAAAAAGTTTTCTGAATGTGTAATTTTCTATAATAAAATTAGGATTATACAAAGGCTGCTGTCCTACTTACATTCTGACCTTTAATGCATAAATTAAAGTCAATCTTTGCCTTATGGTTTTACCATTATTTTGTTAATTTCATCATGTATTTATATCATGAGTAAATGTACTTTATGTTATCCTATACCTCAAAGCTATAATGAAGAAAAATATAGCTTCATCCTCCAAAGATTCACATTCCAGGGGAAATTGTTTTATTTTCTGTTTTCTTATATAAATCAATATACACAGACTTATGAAATACGTCTTCTTTATCCATTCATCCAGTGATGGACACTTAGGTTGCTTCTGTATCTATAAATAATGCTATAATAAACACAGGGGTACATGTGTCTTTTCAAATTAGTGTTTTCTTTGGATAAATACCCAGAAGAAGAATTGCTGGATCATACAGTATTTCTGTTTTTAATTTTATTTGGAGCCTGTTTTCAATAGTGGCTGCACCAATTTACATTCCTACCAAAGGTGCATGAGGCATGTACCTTTTCTCCATATTCTCACTAACACTTGTTATTTCTTGTCTTTTTGATAATGGCCATTCTGATAGGTATGAGGTAATATGTCATTGTGGTTTTGATTTTAATTTCCCTGATGACTGGGGATTTTGAGAATTTTTCATGTGTCTCTTTGGAATCTATATATAGACATCCGATTATCCCCTGACTGGATATATGACTTGCAAATATCTTCTTCCATTTAGTAGGCTTCCATTTTGGGTTTCACTTCTTATGTTCAAGTCTTTAATCCATTTTTAGTTAATTTTTTTTGTTTATGGTATAAGATGGTACAGTTTCCTTCTTTTGCATGTGACTGTTCAATTTTCCCAACACCAACACCATTTACTGAAGAGACCATGCTTTCCCTGTTGCATATTCTTTCCCCCTTTGTCAAATATTTGACCATGTATGTGTGGGTTTATTTCTGGACTCTATTCCACTGATTGATGTGTCTATTTTATGTCAGAACTCTGCTGTTTTCATTACTTAAGTTTTGTAATATAGTTTGAAATCCAGGTGTGTGATGCCTCCAGCTTCCTTCTTCTTTCTCAAAATTGCCTTGATTATTCAAGATATTTTGTGGTGCCAATTTTAGAATTCTTTATTCTATTTCTGGGAAAAATGTCATTGGAATTTTGATAGGAATTACACTGAATCTGTAGATTGCTTTTAGTAATATGGGCATTTTAACAATTTAATTATTCTAATCCTTGTGCATGGAATGTCTTTTCATTTGCTTGTGTCTTCTACAATTTCTTTCATCAATGTTTTGTAGTTTTCTGTATACAGGTCTTTTATCTCCTTAGTTAAAGTTACTCTTGGGTATTTTATTCTTTTTGATTGAGTTATAAATGAGATAATTAATTTATATTTCTGACAGTTCATTGTTAGTGTATAAAAATGCAACAGATTTTTATGTACTGATTTTGTACCCTACAAGTTCATCAAATTTTGTTTCTTATTCTGTTAGATTTTTTGGTGAAGTCCTTAGAGTTTCCTATATATGCATAAAATCATGTTGTCACAAATAGTTAGTTTTGTTCCTTTCTTTCTAATTAGATGCATTTTATTTATTCTCCCTGTCTAATTGCTCTGGCTAGGATATGTTGAATAAAAGCAGTATCTTTGTCTTGTTCCTGACCTTAAAGGAAAAGCTTTTAACTTTCCACTGTTGAGTATGATTTTACCTAAGGGTTTATCATATGTGATCTTTATTGTATTCAGGTATATTCTTCCAATAACCAGTTTTTTGGGAGTTTTTATTATAAATGAATGTTGAATTTTTGTCAAATGCTTTTTCTTTAACTATTGAGATGATCTTTTGGTTTTTAGTCCTTCATTTAATTGTGTGCTGTATCATACTGGCTGGTTTTTGGATGTTGAATCATTCTTGCATACTTAGATTAAATCATACTTGATCATGATGAATAATGATCCTTTCACTTTAGTTAAATTCAGTTTGCTGGTATTTTGTTGAGGATTTTTGCATCTATGTTGATCAAGGATATTGGCCTCTAATTTTCTTTTATGGTGATGTCCTTGTCTGGTTTTGCTATCAGGATAATGCTGGTCTCATAAAATGAGTTTGTAAGTATCTCTTCATTTTTTTTGAAAGACTTCAAGGAGGGTAGGTTTTAAATATTCTTTGAATGGTGAAATTCACTGGTGACACTGGTTGGTCTTGGAATTATGTCATTCAGAATTTTTGGATTACTGATTTAATTTCCTTCCAAAGGATAAGTCTATTGATTCATTCTTTGAAGATTATATGTTTCTAGGAATTATCCATTTCTTCTAGGTACAATTATTTTTTGGCATATGGTAATCTCTTATGATCCTTTGTATTGCCTTGCTATCCATTGAAGCATCTCTTTCAGTTTCTGATTTTATTTTTCTGAGGCTTCTCTTTTTTTCTTATTCAATCTAGCTAAAGTTTGCCAATTTTGTTTCTTTGAAAAAATCTAGCTCTTATTTTCTCTGATCTTTTCTATTGTCTTCCTAGTCTCTATTTTATTTACTTCTGCTCTGATCTTTATTTTTTCCCTTCTTGTATTACCTTTGGGCTTTGTTTAAATAGGTTTTCTAGGTGCCTTAGGTGTAAAGTTAAATTGTTTATTTGAAATTCTCCTTGTTTCTTGGTGATAGTCTTTATTGCTGTAAATTTCCCTGTTAGAACTGCTTTTGCTGAACTCATAGATTTTGGTATGTTGTTTTGCATTGGGATGTAGATTTTGCTTTGTGCTTACCATGAGGTGTACATATAACAGCTTATACATATCTTATATATATAAGTCCATTTTAAGTTGATAGCTAGTTAAATTTGAGCACATTCTTAAAATACTTTTTGTTTTCAATGTTACATTTATATCTTTTTTATTTTGCATAGCTCTTAACTAATTTTAGTTATGCTTATTTTTACTACTTTTGTCTTTTAGCCTTTATACTAGCTTTATAAGTGATCAATCCACTACATTTATTCTATATTTACCTTTTCCAGTGACATTTTCACACTCACATGTTTTCCTGTATCAGTTCCTTTTCTTTTCAGCCTAAAGAAGTCCTTTTACCATTTCTTGCAAGCCTGGCTTTGTAGTGATGAGCCCCTTTAGTTTTGCTTGTCCTGGAAACTATCATTCTTCAATTCTGAATGCTAACTTGCTGGATAGAATATCCTTAGTTGGAATATTTTTTTCTTTCTGCACTTTGAATATATCATGCCACTCTCTTCCAGACTGCAAATTTTTTGCTGAGGAATTTGCTGTTAGTCTTAGTGTGACTATGATTGAGGCATGCAAATATATAAAAACTTTGGGACTACAATAATAACTCCGCTAGACTCCAGTCCAGGTGATCTAGAGGTGTCCCTTTGGCAATAGTTACAAAATTTGGGGCTCTAGATGTGTGTATGAGCTCCTTTCTGGGAGCTCCTGATGAGATATAGTGAGGTCAAGGGAGAGCATAACAAGTTGCCCTTACATAACAAGTTGTTTTCCTCTTGCTACTTTGAGATTCTCTCCTTGTCTTAAACTTTTGACATGTGAATTATAATATATCTTGGTGTGAGTCTCTTTCAGTTTTGTCTTGTTTGGGACTTTTTGGGCTCCTTGAATCTGGATATCTGTTTCCTTCCCCAGGTTAGGGAAGTTTTCAGCCCAACCTTTCTTCCATTATTTATTTAAGTAAGTTTTCTCTCCCTTTCTCTCTCTCTTCTCCTCTGGGACCATATAACATGGATGTTTTTTTCTGTTTTCTGTTGATAAATAGGTCCCTTAAGCTATTTTCAGTCTTGATTTTTTTTTTCTTTCTGCTGCTTTGATTGGGAGAATTTATTGCCATGTTTTCCATAGCACTGATTCTTTCTTCTGCATCATCTAGTCTACTGTTGGACACCTCTTGTATATTTTTCAGTTCAGCTATTGTATTCCTCACATCTGTGACTTCTCTTATGCAAATGGTCTATCTCTTTATTGAAATTCTCACTGTGTTCATTCTATCTTCTCCTGAGTTGGATGAACATATTTATGACAATTACTTTGAGTTCACTAACATTTTTGAGGTTTTGTCTTTTTTTTTTTTTACAATGGAACATATTCCTCTGTGTCTTCATTTTGTTTGACACTCTGGTTTATTTCTATGTATTAGGAAAAATAGCTATCTCTTCCAGCCTTGAAAGAGTGGCCTAGTATAAGAGATGAACCTTATTATTTAAACTTGCCCCATAGTTCTTGGTTGCCTCTCAGAACTTTGTGTCTAAGGACACAGTTGTTGAGAGCATGCCAAAACTTGTGTGTGTTCCAGAGGGAGGGATTTCAATAAGTATCTAGTTTGGGGATGGGAAAATAGACCCTCAGGTAGAAGATTATAAAGTATGCAAATATATAGAAAATTTGGGACTATAATAATAACTCTGCTAGACTCCAGTCCAGGTGATCTAGAGGTGTCCCTTTGGCAATAGTTACAATATTTGGGGTTCTAGATGTGTGTATTGAGCTTTTTTCTGGAAGCTCCTGGTGAGATGTAATGAGGACAAGGGAGAACATAAAGATGACATCTGCTGGCCTGTGTTCCCAGACTACACTTCTGTAACATCTAGATGTGTGATAAACCTGAATACTGACTCTCAGTCTTAAGTCCCAGGACAAGTAAATAGGCCTTTTTCACAGGAAGATTGGGGTTGTGTTTCAGTCTGCTGTTGAGGTAGCCTTTGAGACCCAGAAATGAAATTCCCTTTGGCCACCAGAGCCAGGTGCTCAAGTGGTGTCCCCTTATGGGCAATGCATGCATCTTTGTCAGGGCCACAGGAGCAGCATGGGGTCAGGGTATGCTCCCCAGCATTAGCAGGTTAAGGGGAGAGAGTAAAAATGGTGCTCACCAGCACAGGTCCTAGCAAGGAGAGGGAGAACCAAAGAATGGCACCTGCCAGTGCCTCAGTTACCCTTAGAGAGTAATTATAGATTCCTGCCTCTCTGACAGACTCTTTAAGATTAGCAAATGAATCCCATGTGTGTTGGCACTTTTTAAACCGTTGAGTCTGTGGTGGTCCTAGTGCAAGTGGGTCTGCACAGCAGCCCTTAAGAGCAGAATCTCTGTTCCCTAGAGCCCTATGGTTGTCCTGGATGTAAGCCCTGTTGGTTTTCAAAGCTGAATGTTTCAGAGGCTCATCTCTCCAGTTCAGGTACCAAGGCTTGGGGTGCCTGATAGAGGATACAAACTCCTCACTGAGGGTGAAGCTCTGTGTTTTTTAGATTCCTCTGCATTGTGAGTTGCTGTCCTGAGTATGGGGTTTTGGTAAGGCCACATTTCTGCCTCTCCTACTTGTCTCAATATGGTTCTTTAATCTTTTGTTGTGGAGATGTGGTTCAGCTGCTTTTCAGGTCTTTTTGAGAAGCAATTGTTGAATGCATAGTATTGTTATGTCTGTGGGAGTAGGTGTGTTTAGTATATTTCTGCGTTGCCATCTTGAACTACTGTTAGTAATTATTTTGCCTTTAGAACCATTTTATTTAATTTTAGTAGTTAACCAGCTTTTTCAGGTTCTATTCTTGCAGTGCAATACATCTAGAATTTAATACTAATAATAAAAATAACAAAATTGCCAACCCATAGAATAGATTCTTTAACATAGTTTTGGAAAAATGGAAACTCAGGCCAAATTTTCAGAATGGTATATAAACTATTGAATGACAATAAAATATTCATTGTTATAAAATATGTAAATGAAAAATTTGCTATGTGCATAAGATTGTCTTAAAACAATGATTCTTAGTCTTAAAAACAAAGCAAAATAAAATGTTGGAAAACTGGAGAAAGTTCAATTGATTAATATCATTGTAGGAATTAATAAAATATCAATAAAATATGCAAAGTAAATTTGAACATAAAAATCTAATAAAAAAGAAATGATTGTAAGTCATTTTAGAAACTGAAAATAAAGAGTATAAATAATATAAAATGAATACTGAATGTATGTGGAAAAAATTTAAAAAAAAATTTTTGAAGACATATATCCCCAGGGTAGAACATATTACTTTGTTAGTATAATTTTCATGCAGTAAAGAATAAACCCTAGAATCAGGTGTTTTATGAATTTCATTACACTATGTTCAGCAAATGTGGTTGGCATTATAGGAACTTGTTTTAGGGAAAATAAGAGTTTAAGTGTTTAGAACAGTTCAATTTTTTAATGTATTGTATGAGCACTTGAAAAGATATGTTTACATTTAATCATGGCATAATTTAAAAGGTTCATATTTGCTTAGAGACATTATATATATTATTCCATTCATCTCTTTCTCCTCCCATTTTTTTCTCTTAGTGTTCTGATATAGATACAGATCACTTAGTGTCTTATCTTTAATCTGTGTCTTTACATCTCTATTTGTACAATTTAATTGGCTATATATATTTTCTATTTAGTATATGTCCATGTCAGTTATACCTGCATTATATAATCTATTATATAACATTTGAAAATTTAAGTTTTTTTATTCAAATGTTTTTGCCTTAAATCAACATTATGTGAAATGAAATATCTGGCCCTCTTAATTTATTTCACTTTTTCTGGACTGTTTTATTCATTCTTACTCTTTCTTCTACATATATATATATGGAATATATAAATACAGGATTTCTTTTTCATGCTACTTAAATTGATGTATCTTACTAAAAATAATTGCATTAAAATGTATATTCGGTACTATTGTTATTGTCTTATTTTACATGGATTTTTTTTTGATTATTAGTTTGTAATAATTTGATATTCTATCTTTGATGGTATATACATATTCTACATTTTGACATGTGTTCTGCATTTCTTTCCTTTTTTGTCTCACATTCCACTCGGCATGGTCTCCTGTAGCTGTTCCCACCAGTCCGTCATTTCTCAGGAGTTACCGGTGTCTGTTTTTCTGCTTTGCTGTGTTTTGATGGCTTTAGAAAGTAGGGCTCAGCTGGGCTGTTGGTAGTATAAATTGTTGGATTTGCTCTCTCCATTTTTTCAGTTATTGAATTGAAAGTACTGTGCAAGGATTTATTCTATTCGATAAAGAGTACTGGATAATCCCTCAATTCAGGATGGACTCCTGAGCGTTTGCCAAGGCTAGAAGCAATTTGATATTTATATCCTTCTGTTGCCAACATGTAACCAAAAACTGCTCTTCTCTTCTCACTTTCCAAAGCAGATACAGAGAAGAAAAAAAAATACTGTTTTTGGTTTCAGTGATAGCAGAAGACAATTGCATGGTGCTTTGGGACATTTTTCTTTTAATGCCATATACTCATTACGACTTGCTGACATTTTGTTTGTTTTGTATTATTTTCTTTTTTTATTTTATCAATATTATATGTAATTTTATTAGAGAATATAGAGCAGGTTATTGTGTTATAATAAACATGCTTCCAAATATCAGTGGATTAGCACCACAAGTTTTATTTCCTGTTCACATCACAGTCTGTTGCAGGCCAACCATTACTCATTGGTGATATGAGAATCAGGTCATTTTATCATGTGGATGAAGATCTTGAACACCCAAATTCCAGGGTCACTGCAATGGGAAATGGTGTGCAATAGTCCAACAATTAAAGAGCAAATCTGGAATTGTTTTACATCACATATGCCTATATGCTACTAGTCAGTATTCAGTCATATGGTTCCTAACTTAACTGCAAGAAAGATTTGGAAAGTCAGATTTCTGTGTGCCCAAGAATACATCCAGTTATTTCTGACACAGTAGTTTGGTTCCAAATCATTTTATTCCTATTTCATACATAAACATTCTCACCCCTCCCTGAGAGAGGCAATATAAAGTCCCATCTGGTCACTGATTATTGCTTGGAGTCTATGTGTCCAGCTGCCATCAGCTCCAGATGTTACTGCCTTTAGTCTGGAGACCTACAAATTTAAGAGGTGAATTATCTTCCCCTTTCCAGCACAAACACACAATATGGAGTGATGGAGCAGGCACAGGATACACATAACAATGACTCTCTTTTGTAAAGGGAAAAAATGGGAGGCATAGCATAGGAACTGAAAAACAAAAACTTAAATCCCACTGGGAAGAGATTTTAATAAATTTTCCAGGCACACACATACACAGGGAAGGGGTGTGTGTGTGAAAAAATTACCTTAATTAAACTCTGCTCACTGGAAGGAACACCTTGTCCACTGTTCTTTGTGAACTCTCTCTTACTCTGACCTCTGAGAACTTCTTGTTCATATTCCCCTTGGCCACATCTAATTTGGGGAATGGAGGCTGGGCATTCCTTGAAGGTAAAATTCCTTTACATTCCTCTGTAAATGAGCCTTTCATCTCCTAAAAGAAGGTTGGGGCCCAATGCTTTAAAAAAATATATCTGGAAGATTTAAAGTCTTTTCTGGATTAGCTAATGGTTTCTTGGGGAAGCCTGCAAAAACTTAATAAACTTCAGATCCATTTGTTTCTGCCACCTAAAATTCCCTTTTGGACACAGATGTTAAGTATATCAGCTTCCCTGCTTTCTGGCCCCATGTCTTGCTTGCTCTCATTCTCCTACTAGAAATTCTCTCTTATTCTCTAGCTAGAAACACATTAGCAGCTATAGTGTTTGTGGGAAAAAAAAAAAACAGATGCGTGAATTGTCTTTGATGTTTTTTTCTGGGTCATTTTGTTAAATCAAGATTCTTTTAACAGTCTCTTTTCCTTAAAATGTTTTTAAACTGCATTTCAGAAACATTCTCCCCTACTCTTAGAAAATCTTGCATTTCTATATTGTCTCTTATCCTTCTCAAATATTTAAAAAATCTGCTAATAGCCACAAACACATACTACTGTCTTTTCTAATTATTGTACGCTAGAAGTCTGCCTTCAAATTTATAGCAGACGGCTTTCAGATTTTCAGTCTCATACATCTGTTGCCTTCCTGCTCCTCTTACAGCTGTTATATTGATGCTTGAACTTGAGAATTAAGGCTTTGAGGTATATTTTCAGCCCTTAATAGTGTATCACCCCACCTCTGTATCAATTTATTTACTAATCATAATACACTAGATTTTCCTATGGCAATAAACTGCCAAGTCCCAGTGTCATAATGCATTAAAATTTTATTTATTGACCACCTCATTGTGTGCACAGCCTCTCTCTCTCAAATGATGATTTTGTGACTTCCATTTTGCAGCTGTGCTATCTAACCCCGTGCTTCCAAGGAATCATGGAAGGGGAAAAACGGGCACCCATAGAATGTGTTTAAAAGTCCACCTGAAAGAGGCTTGCTTCAATTTTCTTTATATTCTGTTCCCTAGAACTTAATTGTATGTCCTCCAAACTGACTTCAAGGGAGGCTTCAGAACGTGATGTTTCTGTGTCCCTAAAGGAGAACAATGTTGAATTTTCTGCCATACCTGCTGTCACAGCAAATTAGCATTAAAATTAGAATGATCGTTCCTGTGCCCTTTTCTGCTTTAACCCAAGCCAAGAAAAAAAATAAAAACACCCTGTTTACTTTTTAAAATGCAGCAGTGGACACCATTCATCTATTTTTGAGTAAATGAGTTTCCTGTTACTGAAATCAATTACCTATCTGTGTGTGTAGACTGACAACCTATATCCCCTAACTCAGCATTCCCTTAAATATGAGTTCTCATAATTTCCCTACTTTTTTTCTTTCCTTTGGTTTCTCAGTCACTCCGGCCTTTTTTTTTTTTAATTCACCCTACCTTTGGAAGAGTAACCAGGATCAGGGCATAGATTTCATTTTAAGGAGGGTGCATAAAGCTGTAACTTTGCAAATTCTAAATAAACATTGACCTATGTTAGAAAATACATATGAAATACAATATAAAACGACAATTACATCATTTCTTTCTCTAACCAAATCTTTGTAAATTTTTACCCCCTTGTGGCAACTTCCAGGTATAACTGTATTATTCTGCTATTCATCCATAATAAAAACTACAGGATTTATCCAATGTTATTCTTACTGGATGTTTTTTTTTGTCCTCAAATGCATTGTTATGGATCATAGGGGCCTAATTCAATGAAATTTTTTCTTTAAAAGTTGACTCAGCTGGTTGAAAAACGTGCTTTTCTTGACTAATTAAGTCTGGTCAGTTTGGAAGTCTGGTCACTTTAATTAGCTATCTGAGATAATGAGCTCCATTTCTCATTATTCCAAGATATTCTACTATTTGCATGACTTTGCAGCTAACTTTTAAAAATCTACTATATCTGCAAGAATTACTACTTTCCTTCTTATCTTTGAGATTCTCTCTGAAGATACACAAATAAAGAATAGTAGCTAAGATTCTTTGAAGGTGATGCCTATTTTTTCCCACAACTTTATTCCACAAAAGAAAAATTCTTATCACTTCTCCAACAGTCTTATCACATAAAGTAACACATTCATCTTTAAAACAAGATTGATTTTTATCATAGGCTTAATGACAAGATCTCTAGGAAAACCTATACTGTTTGTTGGGGGCCAAGGTGAGAGGAAAAGATCATCTTCCACCTTAAGTCTAAAGTATAAGTATTTTAGACACTTTTTTCTTCAGTTAGAGCACAAGAAAATTATTTATCTTTTAGGTAAAAAGTAAGGACAAGGCCAAAATATTACTTTTCCCTACACTGGCAATGAGGCTTTGATACATAAACAACACTCTTTATATTGCTATCCTAATTAAGATGTTATGAGCCACATCTATTAATTTGATTTCATGACCATAAATAGGAGGATAAATACAGGGCAGCTTATTGATTTTATTACCAGCTATTGTCATAAATATAAATATATGGACACATTTACCTGAATAAATCAAATAATCATCTAGATGCACTTATAACTTAGACATATTCCCCCAATGCAAGTGACACATTGTAGTCTCATTTTGGGAGAATGTTAATGAAATATAATTTAAATTGGGTACTTTCTGCAGTTTTCAGTATGGCAATTTTTGAAAGTACAATAAATATTCCATTCCCATTGTACTATATTAGTTTTTTAGGTAACCCTAAGAAAATTCCATGCTTAGGCAGTTTATTATAATTTCATAATTAAACCAACTTCCTTTTAGTTTGCTGAAATCTGACATCTCTCAGAAGTATATTAGTAACAACATTTCGTTTCTTGTTTTAAAGTGTGTTTACCTATTAACTCAGGTCCAGTTTTATAACTGTAAGGCCCTGGGTAAAATGGAAATTTGAGTTTCCTTCAAAAAGTAGGAAAACCCCAGGAAAGTGCCATTAATGGTACTTAGACACACATTTTTTTAATTATTATTTTTCCCACAGTCTCTCAGCTTGTGATGGTGATTTTTATTTGCTATTTAATGCCATTCTAAGTAAAGAGAAATTTAAATTTACTAGCCAGAATTTTGCCATTCATCTTTATATAGTGCAATGTCATTTTTTAAAAACTGATTTTAACTATAAGAACAGTGTAAAAACTACACATAACTGTTTAGGTTTTTATGTTACTTCTTGATAGGTGACCATCCTTCCAGCGTGTCCTACATTTGACTTACTGATGAATTAGGAAAGAATGAAAGGAAAAGGAACCAACATGGGGCCCCTTCTGAGTGGCTTGAGTACCATTCTTCAGAACCGAGGAATTCAAACATGAATTGTGACCAGTTATTCACAAGAGAATATGAGTGAATTTGCTTTTGCATTACTAATAGAAAGAATCTCATAGGAGAGGAAGTAATGATAGCAAAGTAGCTCTGAATTCCTCGGAGTCTAGAAGTTTAGAAAACATAAGAAGGGGAGGAAAAGTTCATAAATATTTCCTAAGGCTGAACAGGTCCAACTCTTCACATCTGGAGAATATTTCTAAAGCAGAAACTTGCCTTTAAGTCTAATCGCTTGACAAATATGTGCCTTTTATTTTGCAAGTTTTATTTTAAACTTACTGCATAGAGGGCATGAATCACATCCCACATACATGGTCTGCAGATATGGTTTGTGTATCTGGACTTAAATTCAAATTCGGTTACCATTTCTCACGTTGTGAGACATGTAATACTAATTTAGTGTCATGGGGTTTCTATGGATTTCTAAAGAGCAAATGGTTCTAAGATAGAGGGATAATAGCATTGTCCTCTAAAGACATTGACACTCTATAGCCAGAGGGTCTCCTTGGCATTATTTTTCCCTCTCAGACATCTTCCTTCTAAACTGATGTTTGTCCATCATTTGTCCATGCCGGGCACTGCTGTTTTTCTCATGCTCTCTCCTCTTCAGGCCTGTGGTCTCTGTATTTGATCTCTGCCACCTCCATGTGCACTAAAAATATTATAAGGCATCTCTCTTTTGGGGCTACTGGGAAAGGTGTGATCCTACTGTAGGTGTCTCTGGTAAGTCAGGCCATGTAGACATTCCTTCCACCGTGTGGACCCAAAGAACTGGAACATTCCCCAAGCTCACTCTGAGGTTTAGGGAACACATCCTCTGCTCTCAGAGACCCCACTTACCCAAGTTCTGTCCTGGAGCTCTGTCTCTGGGGTCCACCAATGCTGAACACTCTATCCTCTTCACTAGTGCATTTTCTATTTGTATCTAGAATGGGGCACAAAACAACTTACATGTATCTTTTACCAAAAGTGAAAACTTAGGCTCATCAAAGTCAAAAGCCCAGAATAGGGTATTTCTATGGACTTCTGTTGTCCCTCATTACCTCTTTTCCTAGGGCCATGAACATGATATACAACATCTGCATGCAATAGGAAGAAAAATGCATAGACTAAAAGTACAGTATATGGGATGGGAAGGAACAGTTGCTATCTAAAAATATTTATATATGCAATAATTGCTTTTGGGCATAGCTCTCTGAAATCAATGAAATGAAAAAAAAACTTTCATTTCTTTTTCTTTTTGTAAAGCAATCAAATAGAAGTGAGAGTTCAGTCAGTAAATGACTCATTTCTTTTCTTTATATGAAGGGAAAAAAAATTAATGGAAGATCTTGCAGAGACAGCATTTGTTATATTACTAAATGCAAAGAGTAGATATGGTATGGCTCATTATGTAAAACATATTGAGGAATATAATGGACACCACTTTTAAAAGCATTTTTCTGAAGACACAGATTTAAATGACCTAAATTTAGTTATGTATTTTTACACATTCATTAATTTATTGTGGAGATATTCAATATAATGTACCAATTCCACTGTAAAATTACCTATAATAATCTTACTCTTAATACACATACCACATACACTTTGAAATAGGCGTGAAAGTCCACAGTGCCCTAAACTCTAGGAGGGTACAAGGAATTCCTTGACCACCTCGAGGTATGAATGAGCTCCATCTCTCTCCCGCTAGCTCCTCTGTCACTGTAGATTAGATCAAGGAAGAACCTCTGGCAGAGATTCAGTCTTCAAGTATTTAGAGCTGATATGGAGGGACATCAGGCATCTAAGCAAGAGACCAGTGTACGGTTTGTTTTTTGTGGTTAAGGTTTTTGTTGATATATATTTTTTATGTAAGTATAGTTGATATATATTATATTGGTTTCAAGGATACAATATAGTGACTCAACAGTTATATACATTATTAAAACCCCACCCCAACTAGTGTAGTTACTGTCAACATAGAAAGATGTTATAGAATTGTTAACTTTATTCTCTGTGCTGTATTTCATCCCTGTGACCAATTTATATTGTGATTGTGATTTTGTGCCTCTTTCACTTATTTTAACCATCTGCCCCAACCCCTCCCCTGTGGTTACCACCAGGCACTTCTCAGTGTCTATGAGTCTCCTGCTTTATATGCATTTTTTTTTTTGTATTTTTAGATTTCCTATATAAGTGAAATCATATGGTATTTGTCTTTCCTTACCCGACTTATTTCACTGAGCATAATGCCCTCTAAGTTCATCCATGCTGTGGCAAATGGCAGGATTTCTTTCTTTCTTTATGGCTGAATGCCTTGAGGTTTTTTTTGTGTTTTTTTTAACTGCTTCTAGCCCATCACCCTTTATATCCTCCCAACACTTTTTTCTTCCAACATATGAAATGTATTTTAAATCCAATTTATTCTTTATATCCCTAAAAGTTTTAGGATGGATTCTTATTTTCGTAGTTTTCAACTATAGAAATTAATTTTTAACTGATTTCTTTGTTGCTATTCTTTACTTTCTTCAATTGATCATTATTGTGGCCACTGGACTATCTTCTGACAAGTGTTCATTTGTCAAGATAACAGCCTACTCACAAAATCTTGGCATCTCCTTGTTGCTTATCGAATGGACTGTACAAAACAGGGACCTCATGCCACAGAATTGCTCCAGGAGCCTTGATCCTTGGTATATAAAAATGTTGCCCCAGTTAAAATATTCTTTTGATTTCCTTCTTTCTTCATCCAAATCTCTTCCTTTTTTGCACTCCAAATATTTCAACAACCCTAGAAGTTTCCAAAGTCAACTTAAAAAGGAGGCGTCTCCAAAATTGGCCATTTACTTAGATAAATTATTCTTCACTCAGTTGATTTTCCTCTGTACTCCCTTTTACGTTTACAATAGTTCCTGCAAGGATCTTTTAACCACCCGAAGCTATTCTACCCCAGAGGTCTTAATTGGAAACACTCCACTCTCTTACTCCAGATACTAGGTTTCAAGGAATCTCACATTCCCAGTTAACAATATTGCTCGCCTAACTGTGTTCTAAAGTTTTACTTATTTATGGATTTTTTCAAATGTCAGTTCTGGGAATGCTTTTTCTCAACACCCATTATCCATCAACTGGAAAAGTACATCTTTGTCAGCTGTTATCAAAATCTGTGATTATTAATTTCAAAGGCATTCCGTTATAGTGGCATAATGATCATTACAAAATCTATATAGTTATCTTGGACTAATTTGATGACTAAATTTATTAGTAACTTTAAGAAGATACTGTCTTACACATCCCTTGATGTAACAGAAAAATAATTTTATATGATAATCTGAGAATGAGTTTTCCTATAGATTGCAAACTTTTGCATAAAATGATTAAAGGTTTAAGCAAGTTATCATGCCTTCTGATATAAGGCACAAATTACCCAAAAATGTTGTTTACCCTATTTTGCTAGTTAAAAAATAAAATGGAAAGTAAAAATTGAATACAAATAATACTTTAGATAACCAACCATCAACCTCTATAAAAAAAAAAGCCATCTTATCTGGCTTTGTAATATATGCTTAATAAAAAGCATTTCAGTATTAAAACTGTACTATACTATGACAAAAAAATATTTTCTTGCCTAAGACTCTGAATTCCTCTGT
Organism: Manis pentadactyla; assembly: GCF_030020395.1. Classification (NCBI taxonomy): domain Eukaryota; kingdom Metazoa; phylum Chordata; class Mammalia; order Pholidota; family Manidae; genus Manis; species Manis pentadactyla. Next base: position 125,101,303 of record NC_080020.1, read on the forward strand.
CCCAGGTTATCCTAAAGAAAATGTCAGTTTAAGTGTTGGAATATCAATAAATTGCTATACACAAGCCAACAGCAAAGGAAATAGAAACAGACCAGAAGGCAATATTTATTTGTCTCTTCAGAAAATAGCTTTTTAATGGTTTCAGCCCTTCAACTGATGAAGCTGTATTAAAGATAAAAACAGATTAGTTACTTAAAAAAAGTGATAAAATAAGACAGGAGGTAATACTGTTTGGGAAGGTAGTATATTTCTGGCCCTGCTTGCACCATATTCTCTAGGTTTCAGTGTATTCTCCCATAAAACAAGGGACCCTGTGTGGCATAAAACTTTCAAACAGTAGTTCAACATTGTTTCAAAAACCTGATTAATAACTGTAGACCAAAAAGATTCTCCAAAGTTTCTTCCTATGTTGAATCAACTGAAACACTGCTTACATTTTCAGTTTGCTTTAAAGTTTTTGACTTAAATAACTGTCTCTGCCTTATTTTAATAGCAAAACAGTATTTCAATAGATTTTATAGAGTTATTGGACTACTTTCCATTTTTCAAAACTATTTCATAAAAGAACAAATGTAAAGAATTATCTAAAGTTTATTTTTAATTTTTATAACTTGTTCATTTTGAAATAGTTTTAGACATATTCTCAATAACAATTTTCATGTACCTTCACTCATCTTCTACAAATATTAACATATTATATACCATATAAAATTATCACCCTACTAATACAATCTTATTGTATCAGGTGACAGTGATACAGTCATATTAAAAATTAATCAACACTTGTCAGTCATATGTCGCCAATAGTCACACTTATTTCCTTTTATTTTTTTCTTTCATCTAAAATCCAGTCCAAAGTTTCACATTATTTAATCAACATGTGTTCTTAATATCGTCAAATCAGGGATAATTTCCAGTCTCCCATTATCTTTGATGACATTGATACTTAACAAGTAATGGCCAATTATTTTCTTCCCCTTCTAAAAACCATTCTGCAATTATTGGAGATAAAAAGGTTGAAGAAACAAAGTAACCACTTAGTCAGACTCTCTCCTATTGAAATTTAGCCTCTATTTCAAATGCAATGTGTCACATCTTGTTTCATGCTGGATTAGGGTTATTATGTGAACATTTATTTCCTCACCCATATTACACAGGTGAAACAAATTTGACTTGTAGAGCCTTTTCCCCTTAGTTTAACTTTAACATTTTTGTTTATTTTCCTGCTTTTATTAAAAGAAAATTTATGGGGGTATAATGAAAGGCAGTGAATTGAATACCCCTAATTATTTTATTCTGCTATTCAAAACATGAAATATTGTTACTAAAAATAGACACAAACTTAAGTAGTTTGTTATTTTATTTACTGTTTTTGAGACTTTGAAAATATAGAATTTGGGCTCCAGGAACTCTAAAGTCCTTTTTCCCTCTGGACTATATTAAGCCTTTAAACCCTTAAAAAGAATTCCTCTGACATTTTATTCAGAAGTAATCATCTATGCCAAAATGAAAAGGTATCAATGCAACATTCAAATATGTAGTCACTAAATTAATGTTTGTGAGATAAATGGCTTCCCTATTCATTCATTTGAGCATCTAATTCTCTCTTAAATCTGAACAATAACAACTCCCAACAAATTGGACACTTTACATTCCAAAAATGGAAATAGAGAGTAAACCTTAAATAATCAGAATAAGTAAGAGTTTTAATGCATAGGAAATTGTAAACTGTTTTATGTAGTCTCCTGGTAAGTGTTGATTGATTGTGGACTTAGACTCCTGTTACTGGCAGAGGCATTTTCTGGTCTGATGTTTCTTCTGCCACTGATTAAAGTAACTAGGAGATAATTCTAAAAACAACACATGGAAAATGGTGTTTAGACTCCTAATGCTGTTTAATCTTAGGAACAAAGTTAATTTGGAGTAAATTATGGGAAAAATAGCATCAATATAATAGAGCTCATTCAAGTCTATGTTGTAGATAATTCTTATTGTTTTTGTATTTACATCTTTTTTCTTTAATACTTCTCAAATATTTTCAAATTCAAACTACAAATAATAGCATATATACATAGCATGGTCAATTTCTTATTAGGAAATTGAAAACAAAAACCACATGAGATGGCATTGTACATCCATTATAGGACTAAAATTAAATGACTAACATATCCATGTGTTGGCAAAGATGTGGAAAACTGATATTCTCCTAAATTCCTCGAGGAATGTTAAATAGTACAACTGTTTTGCAAACTTCTTCAAGAGTTTCTTAAACAGTAAGTGTACCTCTATGAAGTAACTCAGTATTTGCATACAGCAAATTTGTGTAAGAAATTTGTGTAAGAAATACAGCAATTTGTGTAAGAAAAAATACTAATACAAGTGGAAATTAATCTATGGTGGCATCAGTGGCTACTTGGATGCACTACAAAGAGGCATGAGGAATCTTTTGGGGTGTTGAAAATGTTCCATATCTTGACTGTGGAACTAGCTGTAACATATGAAACTCAACTCCTGTACTATTTACTTAATTTAGTCTGACTCTTCTAATTATAATGTGTCATTACTTATTAGGAGGTATTCTCAATTTATGTTGACTATGAGTTACATATGCTGCACACACCACAAATCAAATTTCCAAGAGACCTATTTTCATTGCACTATAATGCAAACATACTGCACCCCCTCACTAAAATTTTCCTAAATAGATAACTTTCAGTCCAGCCCTTACCAACCATTTTTACCAGGCTTCTGAAGAAACAGACTAACATTTATGAGTGCATATTCATTCCAAGCGTATCTTTATATTCTAATTCAATAGCTTCCATTCTAAAATTATCAGATTCTACAAAAATCAGATCTAGCTGAGAAAATAATATGAGCAATGATTATTGTAATTTTATACTTTAATTCCCATGTAGGTCAAACGTGAACATAGTAAGTTTAGATTTATAGAAAACTAAGTAAATAATGACTGATCTCAATTACAAATGTGAACTACTTTTTATGAATTCTTTCAAAGTGAGCATTGGAAGTTCTCTCACTTTTGGAACAGCTAACCTGCAACAGATCATGAATGAGCTTCTGGTTTCATGACATCATATTAAGGTACAGTGTATATGAGGACCTTTGGTTAGTTAACAATATTGTCTGCTAATGTACATATTAATATCACAGCTGGAGTCTGCAGGAGGAGTATTTAGTGATCCTAGTTGCAGGAAGCTTGGGAGGTTAGATAATAAGGCGAGATTCTATGATGAATATTCAGGATAACCTTTGGACCTTTGGCATGAGATGAAGGCATATATATTATATGTTTCTGCTTTATTCTATCATTTCAACCTCACATACAAGGATCAGGTAATAAAAGTTAATTTATAAATGAACTGGATGAAATATAATAGAGAACTCTGTGGCCTGTAGCAATCAGGGAAATGATACTTTTTAAATAACACTCATATTTATTATTTCTATCTAAACTATAGGGACTGGATTAAGTCTACAGTATGTCAGGTTGAAGACTAAGAGAAATAAAAAAAATGTAATTCTGTCAAAAATATATGATGCTAACAGTATTACATTAACAGTGCTTTCTCCTACACCCCCCTAAGCAATTTCAGTAAACAACTGGTTGTCTATGGTCTGATTTTGTCCTCAGCCTAAAAGTAAGAACAGTGATTTATTACTATCAGATTAATGTATTCATTGGTCTTAATTTTATATTTCTATCTATCGGCAATCAACTTTCACAAAATAACTGATATAGAAAGACAGCAACAGAAGTAAAAATTAAAATGATTTCTTTCTAATTGTGGTAAGAATATAAGACCTGCCAACTTCTACATCACCCTCTTCCCTCCCCACTTCTCTCTCCTTCCTTCTATTTCCTTCCCATGGGCCTCCCCACTCTCCTTTCAGGAAAGTCATTAATCTGGAGATGGAGATGGGGTTCCTATTGATGCTTTGGCCACAGTGATTACTCTTACATTTTGTATTGTGGTTCTTCTAACCTTTGTCTGCCTCTGTGGGTTTGTCTCTTTAAGTTACCAGAAGCCTGGTGCTATTCTGTATTTCACACTGGAGGAAGAAAGAGGGATCTAGATGCTGGTAAGGACCTGAGTTGTTAGTTTGGAAATAGAATGGTGGTGTGAACAACTCTCACAGAGGTCATCACTTTATGCCATTCCTGTTAAATTTCACAATTAATCTTAGTTCAGGGAATGCAAATAAATGTGTTAATAACAATAACATAACAATGACAAAAAACCCTGGGAGTGATTATTTTAACAAATTTAAACATGCATAATATAGTATTGTTAGCTATAGGCACAGAACAGAAGAAATCTAGAGCTTTTCATCCTGCAGAGCTGAAATTGTATAACCATTGAAGAGCAACTCCCCATTTCTCTTCCCCTCCTTCCCCCACCTACCTCAGCCCCTGGCAACTTGATTCTACTCTCTAATTCTAGGAGTTTAACTATTTTAGATACCTCAGTAGGTGGAATCATGCCGACTTTGTTCCTTTGTGATTGGTTTATTTCACATAGCATATCACCCGGTTAATCCATGTTACTGCATATGCAGGATTTTCTTTTTTATGACTGAATAATATTACATTATATGTATATACCAAATTTTCTTTCTCCTTCCATGGAAATTTACATTGTTTACCTTTGCTATTGTGAATAAAGGTGTAATGAACTTGAGAGCGTAACTATCTTTGGATGTATACCCATAAGTGGAATTTCTGGATCATACAGCATTTCTATTTTTAAGTTTTTGAAGAATCTCTATACTGTCTTTCACAATGGCTGCAGCAATTTACTGTCCCAGCAACAGTGTGTAAATGTTTCTTTTCCTTCACTTCCTTGTCAGCACTTGTTATTTTATTTTATTTTTTCTTGATAATGGCCATCCTGACAGGCATGAAGTGATACCTCATTGTGATTTTGATTTATATTTATCTGATGATAAATGATGTGGGGGAGCTTTTCTTATCTGGCCTTTTGTATCTCTTCTTTGGGGAAATGTCTGTTAAGGTTCTTTGCCCATTTTTAAATAAGTCTCTTTGTTGTGTTGCTGTTAAGTTGTTCCTTTTTTATTTTGGATATTAATCTCTTCTCAGATATATGGTTTGTAAGTATTTTCTCCCATTCTGTAGGTTGCTTTTCTACTCTGTAGATAGTTTGCTTTGCTATCCTTTGCTATGCAGAAACATTTTAGTTTGATAGAGTCCCACAATTATTTTCCTGATATGTATATTTTTGTTATCATTAACATATAATTACATGAAGAACATTGTTTACTAGGCTCTCCCCTTCACCAATTTCCCCCAACAAATCTCATTACAGTCACTGTCCATCAGCCTAGTAAGATGCTGTAGAATCACTACTTGTCTTCTCTGTGTTGCACAGCCCTCCCCATGACCACCCCCACAACACCATACATGCTAATCATAGTGCCCCCTCTTTTTCCCTGCTCTTATCCCTCCCTTACCACCCATCCTCCCCAGTCTCTTTCCCTTTGGTAACTGTTAGTCCATTCTTGGGTTCTGTGATTCTGCTGCTGTTTTGTGCCTTCAGTATTTCTTTGTTCTTATACTCCACATATAAGTGAAATCATTTGATACTTCTCTTTCTCTGCCTGGCTTATTTCACTGAACATAATACCCTCTAACTCCATCCATGTTCTTGCCAATGGTAGGATTTGTTTTCTTCTTATGGCTGAATAATATTCCATTGTGTATATGTACCACATCTTCTTTATCCATTCATCTACTGATGGACATTTAGGTTGCTTCCATTACTTGGCTATTGTAAATAGTGCAGCAAAAAACATAGGGGTGCATCTGTCTTTTTCAAACAGGGCTGCTGCATTCTTAGGGTAAATTTCTAGAAGTGGAATTCCTGGGTCAAATGGTATTTCTGTTTTGAGCTTTTTGAGGGACCTCCATACTGTTTTCCACAATGGTTGCACTAATTTACATTCCCACCAGCAGTGTAGGAGGGTGCCCCTTTCTCCACAACCTTGCCAACATTTGTTATTGTTTGTCTTTTGGATGGTTGCAATCCTTACTGGGGTGATGTGACATCTCATTGTGGTTTTAAATTGCATTTCTCTGATGACAAGCGATGTGGAGCATCTTTTCATGTGTCTGTTGGCCATCTGAATTTCTTCTTTGGAGAACTGCCTGTTCGGCTCCTGTGCCCATTTTTTAATTGGATTACTTGCTTTTTTGGTTGTTGAGGTGCATGGGCTCTTTATATATCTTAGATGTCAACCCTTTATCGGATCTGTCATTTATGAATATATTCTCCCATACAGTAGGATACCTTTTTGTTCTATTGATGGTGTCCTTTGCTGTACAGAAGCTTTTCAGCTTAATATAGTCCCACCTGTTCATTTTTTATTTTCTTTCCCTTGCCCAGGGAGATATGTTCATGAAGAAGTTGTTCATGTTTATGTCTAAGAGATTTTTGCCTGAGTTTTATGGTTTCATGACTTACATTCAGGTCTTTGATACATTTTGAATTTACTTTTATGTATGGGGTTAGACAGTTATCCAGTTTCATTCTCTTACGTGTAGCTGTCCAGTTTTGCAGTACCATCTGTTGAAGAGACTGTCATTTCCCCATTGAATGTCCATGGCTCCTTTATCAAAAATTAATTGACCATATATGTTTGGGTTAATGTCTGGAGTCTCTATTCTGTTCCACTGGTCTGTGGCTCTGTTCTTGTGCCAGTACCAAATTGTCTTGTTTACTGTGGCTTTGTAGTAGAGCTGAAGTTGGGGAGTGAGATCCCCCCCACTTTATTCTTCCTTCTCAGGATTGCTTTGGCTATTCAGGGTCTTTGGTGTTTCCATATGAATTTTTGAACAATTTGTTCCAGTTTGTTGAAGAATGCTGTTGCTGATTTGATAGGGATTGCATTGAATCTGTAGATCCTGCTTTGGGCAGGATGGCCATTTTGATGATATTAATTCTTCCTAGCCAGAAGCATGGGATGAGTTTCCATTTGTTAGTGACCTCTTTAATTTCTCTTAAGAGTGTCTTATAGTTTTCAAAGTATAGGTCTTTCACTTCCTTGGTTAGGTTTATTCCTAGGAATTTTAGTCTTTTTGATGCAATTATGAATGGAATTGTTTTCCTGATTTCTCTATTAGTTCATTTTTAGTGTATAGGAAAGCCACAGATTTCTGTGTGTTAATTTTGTATCCTACAACTTCACTGAATTCTGATATTAGTTCTCTTAGTTTTGGAGTGGAGTCTTTAGGGTTTTTTATGTACAATATCATGTCATCTGCAAATTCTGACAGTTTAATTTCTTCTTTACCAATCTGGATGTTGGCTGCGGGTTTATGATATATGGCCTTTATTATGTTGAGGTACTTGCCCTCTATACCCATTTTGTTGAGAGTTTTTATCAAGAATGGATGTTGAATTTTGTCAAATGCTTTTTCAGCATCTATGGAGATGATCATGTGGTTTTAGTCCTTCTTTATGTTGATGTGGTGGATGATGTTGATGGATTTTTGGATTTTGTACAATCCTTGCATCCCCGGAATGAATCCCACTTTGTCACGGTGTATGATCCTTTTGATGTATTTTTGAATTCAGTTTGCTAATATTTTGTTGAATATTTTTGCATCTATGTTCATCAGGGATATTGGTCTGTAGTTTTCTTTTTTGGTGGGGTGTTTGCCTGGTTTTCATATTAGGGTGATGTTGGCTTCATAGACTGAGTTTGGGAGTATTCCCTCCTCTTCTATTTTTTGGAAAACTTTAAGTAGAATGGGTATTATATCTTCTCTGTAAGTCTGATAAAATTCTGAGGTAAATCCATATTGCCCAGGGGTTTTGTTCTTGGGTAGTTTTTTGATTACCCCTTCAATTTCTTTGCTGGTAATTGGTTTGTTTAGATTTTGTGTTTCTTCCTTGGTCATTCTTGAAAGGTTGAATTTTTCTAGGAAGTTGTCCATTTCTCCTAGGTTTTCCAGCTTATTAGAATATAGGTTTTCATAGTATTCTCTAATAATTCTTTGTATTTCTCTGGGGTCCGTCATGGTTTTTCCTTTCTCATTTCTGTTTCTGTTGATGTGTGTTGATTCTCTTTTTCTTTTAATAAGTCTGGCTAGAGGCTTACCTATTTTGTTTATTTTCTCAAAGAACCAGCTCTTGGTTTCATTGATTTTTTTCTATTGTTTTATTCTTCTCAGTTTTGTTTATTTCTTCTCTGATCTTTATTATGTCCCTCCTTCTGCTGACTTTAGGCCTCATTTGTTCTTCTTTTTCCAATTTCAATAATTGTGACATTAGACTATTCATTTGGGATTGTTCTTCCTTCTTTAAATATGCCTGAATTGCTATATACTTTCTTCTTAAGACTGCTTTCACTGCGTCCCGCAAAAGTTGGGGCTCTGTGTTGCTGTTTACATTTATATCCATATATTTCTTGATCTCTATTTTGATTTGGTTATTGATCCATTGATTATTTAGGAGCATGTTGTTAAGCTTCCATGTGTTTGTGGGCCTTTTTGCTTTGTTTGTACAATTTATTTCTAGTTTTATACCTCTGTGGTCTGAAAAGTTGTTTGGTAGAATTTCAATCTTTTTGAATTTACTGAGGCTCTTTTTGTGGCCCAGAATGTGGTCTATTCTGGAGAATGTTCCATGTGCACTTGAGAAGAATGTCTATCCTGTTGCTTTTGGATGTAGAGTTCTATAGATCTCTATTAGCTGCATCTGTTCTAGTGTGTTGTTCAGTGCCTCTGTGTCCTTATTTATTTTCTGTCTGGTGGATCTATCCTTTGGAGTGAGTGGTGTGTTGAAGTCTCCTAAAATGAGTGCATTGCATTCTATTTCCTCCTTTACATCTGTTAGTATTTGTTTCACATATGCTGTTGCTCCTGTGTTCGGTGCATATATGTTTATAATGGTTATATCCTCTTGTTGGACTGACCCCTTTATCATTATGTAGTGTCCTTCTTTATCTCTTGTTACTTTCTTTGTTTTGAAATCTATTTTGTCTGATACTAGTATTGCAACACCTGCTTTTTTCTCCCTGTTGTTTGCATGAAATATCTTTTTCCATCCCTTGACTTTAAGTCTGTGCATGTCTTTGGGTTTGAGGTGAGTCTCTTGTAAGCAGCATATAGATGGTCTTGTTTTTTTATCCATTCTATTACTCTGTGTCTTTTGATTGGTGCATTCACTCCATTTACATTTAGGTGATTATTGAAAGATATGTCCTTGTTACCATTTCATTCTTTAGATTCGTGGTTACCAAAGGTTCAAGGTTAACTTCATTACTACTTTACTGTCTAACTTAACTCGCTTGTTGAGCTATTATAAACATTGTCTGATGATTCTTTATTTCTCTCCCTTCTTATTCCTCCTCCTCCATTCTTTATCTGTTGGATCTTCTATTCTGTGCTCTTTTGTGTTTCTTTGACTGCTTTTGTGGGTAGTTGATTTTTTTTTTTGCCTGTAGTTAGTATTTGGTTGGTCTACTTTCTTTGCTGTGATTTTATTTTCTCTGGTGACATCTATTTAGCCTTAGGAGTGCTCCCCTCTAGAGCAGTACCTCTAAAATACCCTGTAGAGGGTATTCCCTCAACTTTTGCTTGTCTGGGAATTGTTTAATCCCTCCTTCACATTTAAATGATAATCGTGCTGGATACTGTATTCTTGGTTCAAGGCCCTTCTCTTTCATTGCATTAAATATGTCATGCCATTTTCTTCTGGCCTGTAAGGTTTCTGTTGAGAAGTCTGATGATAGCCTGATGGGTTTTCCTTTGTAGGTGACCATTTTCCTCTCTGTAGCTGCCTTTAAAACTCTGTCCTTGTCCTTGATCTTTGCCATTTTAATTATTATGTGTCTTGTTGTCGCCCTCCTTGGGTCCCTTCTGTTGGGAGTTCTGTGTACTTCTGTGGTCAGAGCGACTATTTCCTCCCCCAGTTTGGGGAAGTTTTCAGCAATTATTTCTTCAAATACACTTTCTATCCCTTTTTTTCTGTTTTCTTCTTCTGGTACCCCTATAATGTGGCTATTGTTCTGTTTGGATTTGTCACACGGTTCTCTTAGTACTGATTCATTCCTGGAGATCCTTTTATCTCTCACTGTGTCAGCTTCTATGCATTTCTGTTCTCTGGTTTCTGTTCCACCAATGGCCTCTTGCATCTCACCCATTCTGCTTTTTAATCCTTCCAGAGATTGTTTTATTTCTGTAGTTTTCCTCCTTACTTTGTCTGTTAACTCTTGCATTTTTCTCTGCAGCTCCATCAGCATGGTTATGACTTTTATTTTGAATTCTTTTTCAGAGATATTGATTAGGTCTATCTCTCCAAGCTCCTTCTCAGATGTTGTCTCTGTGATTTTGGTCTGGATCAAATTTTTCTCCCTTTTCATGGCGATAGAGATAGTTGTGGGTAGCTGGCACATGTGTCGGCTGGGAGAACATCCCGTCTTGCTGGTTTGTGGCCTTCCTCTCCTTGGAGAGCAGCGATCTCTAGCAACTTGTGGTGGGCAGCTATGCACAGACTTTGTCTCTTATTCTTCCCCAGCCACTGTGGAGTAAGGTCCATGGTTGCTGTGGGCATGGCTGCTCTCAGGCCGCTGCTCTGCTATGGTGAAGCACTCAAGGAGGTGGAACGGGCAGAAGGCTGTTTATCACCATGAGGGGCCTCAGAGCTGCACTGCTGCCCAGGGGGTTAGGGCTTCCGGAGTTCCCCGGCATTCCCAGCTGCTGCGTTAAGTGTCCTGGGATGCTTCCGTCCAGCGGTGGGGTCCCTGTTCCTTTAAGACTTTCAAGAAGCACTCACTTTTCTTTGTCCCAGGGGTGCTGGCTGTGCGGACCAGCTCGCAGGTTTTAATGTTCCATTTCCCTAGTATCCAGCACCCCACACATGCACTGTGTCTGCGCTCTGGTGCAGATGGCTAGGGCTGGCTATTTAGCAGTCCTGGGCTCCCTCTCCCTCCCTGCTCCGACTCCTCTCCTCCCACCGGGAGCTGGGGTGAGGGGCCTCGGGTCCCACCGGGCTGCAGCTTGTACCTTACCCCTTTCACCAGGTGCTGGGTTCTCGCAGGTGTGGATGTAGTCTGGCTCTTGTCCTGTGTCTTCTGGTCTCTCTTTTAGGAATAGTTGTATTTGTTGTATTTTCAAAAATATATATGGTTTTGGGAGATTTCCGCTGCTCTATTCATGCCACCATCTTCCTGATATGTATTTTTTTCTGATATTTTTAAATGTAGTTCTGCTTTTACTCTTTTTGTTGTCTATTATTTTGATGTAATTTAAAAGATCATTCCAAGAAACCAGTGTCAGAAGTTTTCGCCTAATTTTCTCTTGAGTTTTACAGATACAGGCTTTACATCTGGATCTTTAATTCATTTTGAGTTGAATTTTGATAGGAACCTTTTTGAATATGTGAATGCATTGAACAGTATGACTATTTTAACTACATTAACTCTTCCAATTATTGAATGTAGAATGTCTTTCTATTTATTAATTTCTTTCATAAATGTTTTGTAGTTTTCAGCGTACACATTTTTAACATCCTTGGTTATGTTTATTTCTAAGTATTTTATTTTTTTTTGATGATTTCATATATAGGATGTTTTCTTAATTTCATTTTCATATTACTTGTTAATGTGTAGAAACATCTGATTTTTGTATATTGTTTTTGTATCCTACAAGTTTACTAAATCTGTTGATACAGTTCTAAAATCTTTTTCTGCGTATGGAGTCCTTAGAATTTTCTACATGTAAGATCATGCCATCTGCAAATATAAGTAATTTTACTCCTTTCTTTCCTGTTTAGATACCTTTTATTTTTCTTGCCCAGTTTCTGTAGCTAGGAATTCTAGTATTGTGTAGAATAGAAGTGGTGAGAAGAGTGGGTATCCTTGCCTTGTTTCTGACATCAAAGGAAAAGCTTCCACTTTTCATCATTTAGTATGATGTTAGCTGTTTTTCACATGACGTATTATGTTGAAATAAATCCCTCTACCTACTTTGTTGAGTTTTCATCATGAAAGGGTGTTAAATTTTGTCAAATTATTTTTCTGCATCTATTCAGGTTACTATGTGATTTTTATTCTTCATTCCATTATGTAGCATATCAGATTAATTGATTTTCATATGTTGAAATATCCTTGCATTTTAGGTATAAATTTTACTTGATCATGGTCTATAGCACTTTTAATGTGCTCTTGAATTTGGTTTGTCTTTTTTGTTTTTTTTTTAGAATTTTTGCATTTGTGTTCATCAGAGATATTGGTCTATCATTTTCTTTTCTTGTAGTATCTTTATCTGGCTTTGGTATCAGGGTAATGCTGAACTCATAAAATTAGTGTGGAAGTATTCCATCCACTTGTTTATTTGGATGAATTTGAGAAAGATTGGCATTAATTTTTCTTTAAATATTTGTTAGAAATCACTAATGAAGCCACAGGGCTTATCTGTTTCAGATGGTTCTTGATTATGGATTCAATATCCTTCTATGTTATTGATCTTTGCATATTTTCTCTTCACTCATGATTCAGTCTGGGTAGGTTTTCTGTTTCTAGGAATTTATCCATTTCTTCTAGGTTGTCCAAGTTTTGGGGGCATATGATTGTTCATTGTAGTCTCTTATTCTTTTTATTTCTGTGGTATCAAATGTAATGTCTGATCTTTCATTTCTTTACCTGATTTATTTACCTGATTCTTCTCTTGTTTTTTCTTAGTTTAATAAAAGGTTTGCCATTTTGTTCATCTTTTCAAAAAATTAATTCTTAGTTTCATTGATTTATTTTGTTTTTCCATTTTGTATTTCATTTATTTCTCTTCTAATGTTTATTATTTCCTTCCTTTTGCTAACTTTAATTTTAATTTGTTCTTCTTTTTTGGGTTCCCTATGATGTGAAGTTAGGTTATTTGACATCTTTTTTAACATAGGGATTTTTGCTATAAATTTCTCTTTTAGTATAACTGCTTTTAGTGAAAGTTTTAGTATATATTGCTTTTGTTTGTTGATATTTTCTGATTTCCATATATATATAAAGAAATATATATATTGATCCACTGTTTGTTATAGAGAATGGATTTCTACATATTTGTGAATTCCCCAGTTTTTCCTTCTCTTATTGATTTCTAATTTCCTTCCTAAGATACTTGGTGTAATTTCAAGTTTGTTAAATTTCTTAAAACTTATTTTGTCTAACTTGTGATCTATCCTAGAGAAGTTCCATGTGCACTTGAGAAAAATGTTTTCTGATGCTCTTGAGTGCAATGCTATATATATATCTGTTAAGTCCTTTTGGTCTATATTGTTGTTCAGCATATGTATGTTATGTTGTTTTTCATAAATCTGGGTTCCATTTCCCCCCTCAAATGTGGGAAGTTTCTGCTTTCATTTCTTGAAATAAGCTTTTTCCCCCTTTACCTCTGTTTTCTCCTTCTGGGCATCTTATAATGCACTTCTTGGCGCCCTCTAAATCCCTTAGTCTTTCTCAGTTACTTTATTTTTTTGGCTTCTCTGATAGGCTAATTTCAAATGGCCTTTATTCTCGTTCACTGATTCACTTTGCTTGATCAAGTCTCTTGTTAAACCCTTCTAGCAAATTTTTCAGTTCTGTTTCTATAGCCTTCATTTCCACAATTTACTTTTGGTTCTTTTTATATTATCTATCTCTTTGCAAATATTCTTAGGTACTGAAACTACTTAATTGAAATCTGTATCTTTCATATAGGTATTTTGGTTCATATTATATATTGCTAAATTGGTGTTTCTGTGGGTGATCAAGGGCTAGGACTCACTATTCTACCATGTTACTCTATGTAAAGATCAAAGTAAGACTGATTTTTATGCAGTTTCCATTTCCTCACCTCCTGTCTTCTTTGATAACTGATTGTAATATATGCAGCTCTATACCACTTCTCCTCTGAAACTACTCTTTCCAAGGGAATCAATAACTTTTTTTTATGGTATCATTGATATCATTATGAATGTTTAACAAGAAAAACAATGTGGTTACTACATTCACCCTTATTATTGAGTCCCCCTGCCAAACCCCATTTCAGTCACTGTCCATCAGTGTAGTAAGATGCCACAGAGTCCCTGTTTGTCTTCTCTGAGCTACACTGTCTTCCCCGTGATCCCACACACACCATGTGCACTAATCATGATACAGAACAATCCCCTTCTCCCTCCCTCCCTCCCCGCCCTCCCCTTCCCCTCCCCTTTGGTAACCACTAATCCCTTCTTGGAGTTTGTGAGTGTGCTGATATTTTTGAACCAATAACTTTTTAATTGAAACATGCATTGATTTTCTAGACCTTTCTGATGAAAATTAAAATATTGATGACTTCCACTCTGAAATTCTCAATTTGGTTCTCTTTCTTGTATGTGGACAGTACTTCTTTGAGCACTTGAGTTATTTGTAAATCACCACATATTTGTGTACTAGGCTAGGGATTTTCTGGGAGGAATTGTTGTTTTAATAAATAGGCCCTCAGTTTTTACTGAATTGATATCATCAATGACAAAAAAACCTCTTTACTATTGCGGGATTGGACATTTTTTTGAATGCTGACTATCCAATCATGGTTTTTCTATCTGTGCCATGTGAAAAATGCACAGCATTACTAGGAAAGATCATATTAATTACTTTAGTTAACACGTGACTTCAGAAACCTTATATAAATCTGCACGTAACTTCTGGTTATTTGTACAGTTGTGGGAATTTTTCACCACCAAATGCAAATACCAGGCTAAAAATATTGCTTTGTTGTACGTGGAGGGTATATTCATCACAGTAGTACTGTACATCTAAGAAAGAAAGTAACTAAAATGTTGATTACTATAGTAAATCTCTAAAAAGAAAAGAAAAGATCCTTGATCCTTAATTATTATGTCTCACAAGTTCCCTGCTGAGTTTCCTCTGTTTCTCTATATGTAAATTTTAGAGTTTTTAAAAATTTTTTTTCTCATATTCTAGCTATCATCAGTATCTAATGAACTTTTCCATATTCAAGTTCCTTAGGCACTTTAATGTTAATAAAAAATAGACTGGCCTGCTCACACATCTTTTTATTTTGTTCCCTCTTTACTTTTTTCCAGTGATGACATAACTATATAACTTGACTCCCAAGTTATAGATAACAAGATAAACTGTGGTATCATCTACTTAGACTGATTTTACTTCCTAATTTCATATATATTTTAATTGGTTAGATGTTCATATCTATTTTATCATCTTATCTTGATTTTACTACATCTACAGAATGATTCTATGGTTTAAAAAATGTGTTTTATTATAACATATAAATGTTTAAATCCCACATATGTGCTCATTACTGTTCTTAATGCAATATTTCCAAATATTTAGGTTTTTTCATATCAAATATATATTTTTAAAAGTTTATTTTTTACTTAGTAGCTCACATCATTTTAATGAGAATTTTTCTAATAATTCAAACAGTACTGATGGCATATCTTACCTTTGTTTTGCTAATCTCTAACTGCAAAGCCTTTGAGTTTAAGTTCAATTTCCTTATTTTTTTCTGATTTTGGAATCACTAACTGACATAATTCTCATATCCAGACATAAAAAATTCAAAGGAAACTAAGTTAATAAAAGTACTGTAAGATTATTATCTTTAACTACTTGTGAAATTTTCATTGTCTTTTTGACCTAAAAAATCAAGTAACTTCTCACACTTCAAAATAAACGTGTGATAAAAAGAAGACACTTCCAAGTAAAATTTTAAAATTACTCCTTAATACTTTTAACCTCATTCTCTCACTGGTCTTAGCACCAAATGTGAATGTTTAAAATCATTAGTTACAATTTTATAAATGCATATTATATTTTATACCAGATGGCCTTTTCAGTTGCCTATATGTAGAAATCTGACATTCAAGTAAAATAAACACCTATGAGTTCGTAAAATAGGTATCCTTTGAGCACCTCAATAATAATGTTTGGAAATATCATGAAACATCAACCTACTTCAGGTATGTTCTGGATATGTTTGAGATGAGCAGAGATGTTTGGTGGAAAACATTGGAAAGCTAGTTGATATGCCACTGTGGAATAGCCTTGTGAGGACATGAGATAATCAGTGTACAAGGGAGGACCTCACTAAAAAGGAACTAAGATAATTCCCTAAAGTTGACAAGAGAAAAATGGACATATAATACGACCAGATCTCTTATTCGATCTATAAAATAAAGGTAATAGACTAAGTGTATTTTGGAGGGTTTTTCATTGCTTTGTCTCTAAAAGCAAAGACTGGCAACCAAATTTGTCAAAAATAAAGAAGTTATTATGTTAATAAGCTAATGAGGAAGAAAACATCCAACTATTCAATTATTAACAGAATGTGTATCCTTATATAAAACACTCTAATATGGTTTTCAAGTAAAGAACCATAAGGTGATTTTCCAGTAAAAGAAGTATAAAATGTATATTATATATTCATTCATATATACATATATATGAATATCATTTTTAGTATATGTATATAATAATATTTTCATAAGTAGTAAAATGAATATTTTACAACCCACATGTTCATTGACAGATGAATGGATAAAGATGTAGTAGATAAACACAGTGGATTATCATTCAACCTTAAGAAAAAGAAAATCCTGACATAAGTGACAACACGGAGAAAACTGGTGCCCATTATGCTGAGTAAGATAAGCTGCTCACAGACAAATGCTGAATGATTCCACTTATATAAGGTATCTAAAATGTTCAAACTCACAGAAACAAAGATTATAGTAGTGGCTGCCAAACGCTGGGGGATGGAAGAAATGGGGAGCTTCTCTTCAATGGGTATAAAGTTTCAGTTGTCCAAGGGGAATAATTTCTAGCTATCTGCCATACAACATAGTGCTTATAGTTAAAGTACAGTATAATGAACTTCAAAATGTGTAAAGGTAGACCTCATGCTAAGTATTCTTTTTTTTTTTTACTTTTTTTTTTATCAGACCCTTAGTTCTTTTTTTTTTTTTTTTGTAGATAATTATTTTTTATTGAAGGGTAGTTGACACACAGTATTACATTACATTACTTTCAGGTGTACAACATAGTGATTCAACATTTATATACATGATAATTCTAGGTACCAGCTATCACCATACCAAGTTGTTACAATATTTTGACTATATTCCTTATGCTATACGTTACATCCCAGTTACTTATTTATTTTACAATTGGAAGTGTGTACTTTTTTTTTTGGTTTGTTTGTTTGTGAGGGCATCTCTCATATTTATTGATCAAATGGTTGTTAACAACAATAAAATTCTGTATAGGGAAGTCAATGCTCAATGCACAATCATTAATCCACCCCAAGCCTAATTTTCATCAGTCTCCAATCTTCTGAGCCTTAACAAACAAGTTCTTACGTGGAGAACAAATTCTTACATAGTGAATAAGTCACATAGTGAACAGTACAAGGGCAGTCATCACAGAAACTTTCGGTTTTGCTCATGCATTATGAACTATAAACAGTCAGTTCAAATATGAATACTCATTTGATTTTTATACTTGATTTATATGTGGATACCACATTTCTCTCTTTATTATTATTATTTTTAATAAAATGCTGAAGTGGTAGGTAGATACAAGATAAAGGTAGAAAACATAGTTTAGTGTTGTAAGGGAGCAAATGTAGATGATCAGGTGTGTGCCTGTAGACTATGTGTTAATCCAAGCTAGACCAGGGCCATAAAACATCCACGTATGCAGAAGATTTCTCTCAGAACGGGGTGGGGTGAGGTTCTAAGCCTCACCTCTGTTGATCCCCTTTTTCTCACCTGATGGCCCCCCTGCGACTGTGCCTGTCTTAGGTTGTTCCTCCCTTGAGGAATCTTACCTGTCTCTGGCTAACCAGTCATCTTCTGGGGCCATACAGGGAAATGTAAAGTTGGTAAGTGAGAGAGAAGCCTTATTGTTTGAAATGGTTAGCTTTTTATTTCTTTGCATATTTATGCCCTGTAGCTTCTATGCCCAGCATTTGTCTTGAGGTATCTTTACCACTTGGAAGAATTATGATACTCGGTAAATTTGATATGAGGCACGAATTTTATTTAAGGGTTGTAATTAGGAAGAAAGAAGAAAAGCTATAGAAGTAGCAGGCAGCAGAAAACCTGGAAAGATTGATTATTTCTTTGACATATCTTCTTGTAGAGTACCTTCAGTATGTATAGGTTTTAAGCTACTACTTAAATTGCACACACACATTAACATAATAGGAGTATAGTTACATAACCAAAGCATACCTGTAATTACCAGCCATCTCCAGTGAAACCAAGAAAACCAGTTAGGCACCTTAGGCATTTGTGAAAACTTATCTATGATATGGTGGATATTGTCCAACTGAACTTGAACAGTCTGAGAGAAATCAGACAAATTAAAACAACCCATTCCTGGGGAATGTTCACATCCCTTTTGTTCTTTTAACAGCAAATAGTCTGTAGTTGTAAGATTTTGGAGCGCTACAATTTGAACTTCTCCTAATTCTTGGTTGAGTTCCAACAGTATAGATCCAGTCAAATTTGTTGTTTTACTGTATGCACAGGCCAGCTTAGATATCTCCTTCCTCATTCCCATGGCAAGTCCAGGAACTGGTGGGATGAGTGCATCTACAGCTGTAGCAGTGCGTGGATCTTTGTTGAGGTTTTTTGATGATCATCTTCTGGCATGAGTCTTCCAGAGAGTGCTGATGTTGGAAGTTCTTTTTCATATCGTATCTTAGTTCATTTTCGGGGTAGCCCAATTAGGCTTTGATTCTCTGTATAAACACAAACAGACCCTTTGCCTACACTTTTATATGCCCTTTATACCCTTGTGTAGAACTCATTGGAGGTTACCACACAGGAACTGCCTTTTTTTTTTTTTTTGGTATCACTAATCTACACTTACATGACAAATATTATGTTTACTAGGCTCTCCCCTATACCAGGTCCCCCCTATAAACCCCTTTACAGTCAGTGTCCATCAGCATAGCAAAATGTTTTAGAATCACTACTTGCCTTCTCTGTGTTGTACAGCCCTCCCTTTTCTAAGTATTCTTACCATAAATACAAACACAAAAAATTAAAGGGATAGAACAAACTTTGGGGGTGTTGTTTATATCTATTACCTTGATTCTGATGATCTCATGGTTATTTTCCTATTAAAAATATGCATTTCTTTGTATATTAATTACAACTCAAAGTTCTTAAAATGATTATGCGAAGAAATTTCTGTCATATTTTGTTCTCATATGTAAATGAAAGAGCTTGATATAGTCCATAGTATAGACAGATTTAATGTATGAGTTTTATGTTTTCTTTATAAATAAATGTTGATTTTGAGAAAATGAAAATTTTAATTGACATCATTGGCTCCCAGTTATATTTGATTTCCACCTTCTAAAAACAACTAAACTTTGTTTCAGGATAACTCTATCTCTACTTCTCAGAAGAATGGGGTTTTTATTTTTAGCTACAATAAAATGGCTTTGTTTAATTGCCTTGAGCTTTAAAAATTTTTCAAGAAAATTATCGTCATTCATGCTGTGCTCTTTCTTTTAGAATAACTCAAAATTGACTGAGTATTTTGGAAATCTTTTCATTATATTGAACAACAAAGCACATGGGTTAACATTTTAAAATGTCAAACACTTTTGCTTAATTTAACTTGTTTCTTCCAAGAAGTTAATAGGCAATATCAATAAATGGAAAATACAATTTTGACCTTCTCAATGGTCAAATTAACATTTTGTAATAAATCTATACATATTGAAACATGACTTATTTTTATGGAAATATTGCTTATCAATTCATGGAAGATTAAATAATGATATTGAGAACAAAATAAAAATAAAATAAATTACTCATTTTTTGCTTCACATTGAAATACCAATTTCTAAATTATTTTTCAATATGTAGTCATATCCTTAGATGCAACAAAAGAATTTTCTACAAATATGTCTTTTGATTTGTGAAAATAATAAACAGTCATTTGCCATTTATTATTATCAGTCACTAAGTAGTTTAGCAATACTAATTCACTTTCTCATTTTATAGCAATTCTGAGAAAGTCATTAGATGTGGAAATTGATGAATACTAAATTTAAGTAACTCATCCAATACTTGCAGCTAAAAAATGATAGAACTGAACTTTACCCCCTTATGTCTTGGCGACATTGAATTGTCACGTGTATGAATTTTACCATAATTAAGGATATCTGCTTTCTGCCAACAATCACACACACATACACACATATATAGCATGTATAAAATTGTATTCATATATATGTATATGTGTGTGTCAATGTGTATTACACAAATATTGTGTTTGTGATTCCCCAAGTCCTTTCAGTTTATTCAATTACCCAATCCAAATAATTTTTCTTCTTTGTTTCTCTGCTTGATCCTCATAAACAGAATCATTTCATCCTTTGGGTATTTCCTATTTTTACCACTCTACAACAGATAGATTTTAATTATGTAATTGTTCACTTGCTGCCTTTGTAGCTTCTCTCCTTGGCTTTCCAAAATCTCAGGTGCAGAGATGACAGATGAATAAAAACGAGGTTGTGGTCGTTCTATTTGAGCCAGTATCTTGCTGAATGCCAAAACCACTTCTGGATTTTTCAACCATATAAAGATATAAATTCCTTTTATTTTTAACACAAGTATGACTGAATATTCTGTTATTGATAAATACATACAATCTATCAATACAAGTTTGAAAATCTTATTTTATAAAATATCCTTTTATAACACAGTAATTAGTTATCTGAGGAGAGTAAAAACTCATCCCAAGACCTCTGATACAAAATCTTAAGCTTCATGTCAATAAGCTTGCACTGAATATTATTTTATTTAATTTTAAAAGTGAAGAAGAGTCAATATGTTTTTAAAGTTCTTTGAAATGCAACTTGCTTTCTGTCCTTGAGGATTTGCATATAACTTTTGTGGTTTGAATATTCTAATGTCTAATGTCTGGGTTACAGAGAGATAATGCATATTCCCTGCTCCCCAAATGTTTTCTGTGATCCCTGGATAGAATCTCCCTCCTCTCTCCATTGAGATGTTGTTTATGTCTGCAGAAAGAGTGTTATTGCAACTGTCTCTTTTGAATATCAAATTTATCTCAAGCAAATATGTACATATTGGATCCAAACAGAAGAACTTCAAAAGCAATACAAATAGCTTAGGTCCCTTCAGCTCAGGAATATAAATAGCAGATAGATAGTCATGGCCTTTAGTCATACAGATTAATTGTAATTTAGACAAAGAAAAGCAGAAAACTATCTGTACAGCATTAATCATAACAAAATCAGTCACTAATAAAATAATAATAGGCACCGTCTGAAAGTTCAATGAAATAATTTTCTAAATATGATCCTTTTGATTTCAATAGGAAATGTGCATTTAAGCATGTTTTATTCACCAATTAAAACAGTCATGGGATTGCAATAATTTAGTTATGTAGAAACTTCAAAAACACTTGAAAATTATATATTTTACTGATTTAGTTAGTTCATGTCATTTTCTTAATTAAATAATTAATGTTCCCTTTCACTATGTAATAACCAAATGCCCTTTAAATGTTTCCTCAGTGAATAAATTACATGTATAACTAAATTTTAATTTTTGGAAAGATGTAATTGAATAAAGATAAGAAATGCATTCTCAAAATGGACACATTAAATATAATTTCTAAGATTGTAGATATTTTCTTAGGAACAATCATATTTTTAAGTGAAGTGCACATAATTTATGATTCTAGTCATTATTTATTGTTTACATTGCGTCAGCTTTCCTTATTAAAACTAATAGAAGTGTGGTTTTTATAGATGTCTATTTGGATATTATTTAATATCCCTATTGATTATATTAAACAAGAGCTAGTTCCCTAAAAGCATCTATGTGTATCACATTATATGTTATCTTTTCTGGTCTCTAATCCATTTATATCCATTGAGATTGGTGCTAGAAAGTCTTATTACAGAAGAAGTTATGAACAAGAATCTGACTAGTAGTTTCTCATTTTACACAGAATGATTTCACATTTAAATAAGAAGATTTGTGTGAGTCATGATGATGAGATTCTAGAGAAAGTAAGGTATCATTTACAAGTGTTGAAAAAATATAATGGAATCTAATTTGCTGTATTCTTTGAAGTATGATATTCATGTTACATATTTCATAAGCAAAATATTTATACCTTGGTAAATTTGCAAATAATTTGACCTCTCTTACTTATCTTTAATTATGTTGAATAAGTGTTTGATTGACCAAGCACAGTATACATAATCAAAAGTCTGATCGCTTATCTAACATTCTGTATTTTCCAGATAGATAAGAAAAGGCAATAGCTGGGATATCAAGTGTAATTACTTTATAAATATTGTCAAGGTACTATTTTAGAATGTCAAAATTGTATTTATAATCTCAGAATTTTAGCTAAAAATTGGAAGCTGTGGACAATGGTGGATGACTGCATCCAGTATCTAATGTCTATATAGAACTTTTTGCTGGCAAAATCTATCCAGCACTATTAACCCCTAAATATGTCTACATGACAAAATAATAGAAATGTCAAAGATATGTTAATGAAAGAAGGAATTTGTAGCATTAACATGTATCTTCTGAATTGGATGACTTTCTTCATGAAGCTAAAGGAAGGTTGGAGAAGAGAATTACTGACAGAAGTTGAGTTTGACTGTAAGAGAGACAAGTGGCATCTCACTACCCGAATTGATAATTGGTGACTTGAAATAGCTTGGAAGTTGCTAATATTGCAATGGAATATTATTTTACTAATACTGTACTAATATTGAAATGGACACTTGTATAGTTATTTTTCAATTTTTATTTGCTCATGAGGTGACTTGACTGCCATATGAGACCTTACAAAAAGGGATAGGGAAAAATAACCAATGTTTCTTTGGAATAGTTCTAACATGTTAACAATGAAAGGCATCCTCTCATGAGATACTGTAAAGTATCCATCCAGGAAGACAAAAAAGACTAAGAACAAAGCCACTTGACTTCTTTGAATTAGACCATTAAATTAGCAGATCTGAGGTTCCATCTTAAATATGGTTAGGTTGGAATGAGGAAGGACATCTTTTTAGATCTATAGTATTTTCCCTTGCCTCAGGAACATTTGAGGTTTTAATCCTTGGTAGAATCTTCCTGGCTACAATAATTATGGTGAGGCTAAAATGAGCATACTGTTTCTAAGGTTAGTCAGAGTTCTGCTGCATATGCTGTGTATGGAATCTCCCACCTATACCATCTTTTGGAGATTGGTTCATAGATGTCATCCTCTATGGAAATAGATCACAACAGGAAGTAAGAACCTAGGGAGGTTTAACAAATGATGTACTGAAAGTAGTGGTTCCACTCACCCTGGTGGCAGATGAAATAAATGCCTCAATATGGAGATGGAGAAACAGTGAAGTGATCAGTTAACTAGAGAAGTACTGGAGTAAGAATTAAAAGACACAGTTGGCCATTGCATACAGGTAGGTTTAGACCTCAGGTATTGTACCTTTGTAGAGACATTAAGGAAAGGTCCAAGTAGGAAAAATAGTGTTTCATTGGGCATGGATCCTGGAAACCTAGAGACCAGATCAGTATTGTCTTAGGACTAGTGGAGCACCACACAGTAGCACAGGTGACCTAAGGTTGCTATGTAGTTACCTTAAGTTTGTACTAGATGTTTTCTTAGGGAGATAAGTGGGAAGAATTTGCATTAAAAGCCAGTGTGAGCTATGATTGACTAAATATTTAACCATAAAAAATAAATTTACTTGGAGGCCATTTTAAACCAGAGAATTGTTATCCTAAAAATATTTTTTAAATTTTTCCTGCCTTCAGAGGGATGAGCACTATGAACAAAAGGAAATCAGTTACAGGCCATTAAGATTTTTTATTTTTGGAACCTAATTTCCTACATTTCAAAAACTTAATGATTAATTTTCTCTATTGCACATGGTGCCAGTTAATTTACTCTTATAGAAATTTCCACTTGCATCAGCCCAGTTACTTTTTTCAATTTAGCAACCCATACCTGTTTTATTTGGATTTGCTACCAAGTCCTGAATCACCCACTGTGTAACTCATCTCATTAACACCCACTACCTAAAATGTCTTCCCTTTTTTTCCCTTTTTATTTCTTTCTTCCATTTTTCCTTTCTTTTAGCTTTGTTTTCCTTTTATTACTTGTCTATGCTTTTACCTTTCTAGGACCCAGTAGTGATAGGGGTGCTAATCCAGAGTAGTCTCTTCCAAAGCCTTCCTGGCTTTAAGTCGGCCCAGGTAATTGCCTTTCAGTGATATTACTCTCTTTGACCTGAAACTGTCTCCACAAATATTTTGTGTTAAATATAAGCCTGTACATCATCTAGCTGCGTGTTATAGAGACAGTTGAGTCACACTGAAGTTCCAGTCTAGGTGACTTGCTCAGACTCATAACCTGTAAATGGCAGAGCAAGAAATGCCATCTGGCCATGTGCCTGAGAAGTAGTCTAATGGCTTTTCCATTAGGTAGCCCTGAATTTTTTACAAGAACATTATGTGTAACAGATACACATTTAAATTTAGTTACATTCTTAAATATTTTTGACTTTTAGAAATAAAGATGACAGCTTTTCCTATATCCCATGGTTTTCAATATTGTATTTTAATATACATAGGTAAAAAACATAAGTTTGATGTTGGATATATTACCCAAAGTATTTATTGTCATCAACATCTCAAGCTCCTTTTAATTTTTATAGAAATACACAATTTGATATTGTTTCCAATATAACTAACAGGGATATGTATCTAGATCTTTCTGTAATGTTATATTAGTGGTGGATGAAATAACACTTTGTTTCTCAAATAAAATGTCCTCTGAAATTAACATATCAGTATAGGTTGAGTCTCTCCACAGTGAAGTTTGATTTGCTTATTCTTTCATTTAAAACTAGATGGCAGTATTTCTCAAGATGTATTCAGCGAAAAATGACCAGATTTCTGGGTTCTCGCCAGACATTCTGATTCAAGAGTTTTGGGTTGATGGCACAGAATTTGCATTTCTAACAAGTTCCTGGGTGTGAGTGATGCTGATAGTCCAGGCTCTACGTGATTACTTTTTTTTTTTTTTCACGTGATTACTTCTCTAAGTGAAAATACTAATTTTCCTTAGGGAATTGTCTATACAATAATTTCTTATATCAATTCATGCAATTGTGGGAAAATAGTAACTTAAAGTCCCCAATTTTATTTTTGAATTAACATTTCTTTAAAGATAAATTCATAAGTGAAAGCATAAACATAGCTATATATGTATAATATTTATGCACATGTATGCATTAACTCATGTATATAGAAACACACCATATATATTAGAAAGTGTGTATGTATATATATATATATATTCCTTTAAAAAGTATTATAGACACTTTCAAGGAGTATTTCCAATGTAATCTTAGGCAAAACATAAGAACTAAAGGCAATGCATTGAATATTATTCAAAATACCAGCTTCATTGTGAGCTCCTTGATACCAGGGACATTGTCTCTATTTTCCACCCTTATATTTCAAGGGTACAGTTTTGTTATTTTTACTGGAAAAAATTGTATTTGCTCTTCTTATAATAACAGCATTTTCTATTTTCCTTGGAATCAAATTACCCCTTACTATATACAGACATGTTGAGGCAACTAAATAAATTTCTATACCTCCCAGACCAAGTGGGAGAGAAAACAAAATTTTTTAATTGACTTTACTTATTTATTTTTTATTAAAGTATCATTGACATACGATCTTATGTTGATTTCAAATGTACAACACAGTGGTCCAACAGTTACCCATATTATTAAATCCTGACCCCTCTAGTGTGGTTACTGTTTGTCAACATATTAAGATGTTACAGAATCATTAATTGTATTCTCCATGCTGCACTACCATCCCTATGACCAATGTATATTGTGATCTTGAATTATTGCGCTCCTTTATCACTTTCCCCTGCCCCCACCCACCCTCCCCAACCCTTTCCCCTTGGTAACCCCTATTTACTTCTTGTCTATGAGTCTACTGACTTTATTTTTTAAAGTAGGTTTAGGTTCACAGGCAGAGATAGAGAGATTTCCCATATACAACCTACCTCCACAGATGCACAGCCTCCTCCAGTATCAATATCCTCCATTAGTGGTACATTTGTTATGATTAATGAATCTATATTTGATCCATTTTGAACACCCAATGTCCATAGTTAACATTACAGTTGGTTCTTGGTATTGTATATTCTGTGGGGTTGGAAAAATATATAATTACATGCATCCAAAATATATCATACAGAGTATTTTCACCACCCTAAAAAGCCCCTGTGCTCTGCCTGTTCATCCCTTCCAATATCAAACCCATAGTAACTGCTGATCTTTTTTCTGTCTCCATAGTTTTACCTTTTCTGTAATGTCATATAGTTGGAATTATACAGTATATAGCTTCTTAGGGTTATTTCCTTCACTTAGTAATATGCATTAAAAGCTTCTCTATGTCTTTTAATGGCCTGATAGCTCATTTTGTTGTGCTACATAATATTTTATTGTCTGAAATGTTCCACAGTTTATTTATCTATTCATCTACTAAAGAACATCTTGGTTGCTTCCATATTTTGACTATTACAAATAAAGCTGCTATACATATCCACATGTAGGTCTTTGTGTGGGCATAATTTTTCAGCTCCTTTGGGTAAACACTAAGGAGAGTGGTTGCTGGATCATATTGTAAAAGTATGTTTAATTTTGTAAGAAAATTCAAATTATTTTCATGAATATCTGTATCATTTCTGAACTCCCAGCAGCAAAAAGTGAGAGTTCCTGTTGCTCCATGTCCTGGCCAGCATTTGTTGTTAGTGCTCCAGATCTGGGCCATTTTAATATGTGTTTAGTGATAATGAAACATATTTATCCTTTCTGTGATAGACTATATCACAATATTGTGAAGAATATATATACATATACTCTCATTGTGATAGAATGTACACAATATTATTTTTACCATTTAACTACTTTAAGTGTATATGTATATATATTCATATATATATATATTATTGTGGTAGAATGTACACAATATTATTTTTACTATTGAACTATTTTAAATGTATAGTTCAGTACATAAAGAACATTCATATTGCTGTGTAATCATCACTAATATCCATCTCCATAATTTTTTCATCATCCCAAATTGAAATTCTATACTATCAAACAGTGACTCTCCATTCCTGTTTTCCCCAACTCCTGTTACCATTATTCTACGTTTTTTCTCTATAAATTTTACTATTCTAAGTTCCTCATATGAATGGGATCAACACAACATTTGTTTTTATATTGGTGTTATTTCACTACTCATAGTGTTTTTAAGGCTCACAACATTGCAGCATGTATCAGAATTCCATTCCTTTTTAATGCTAAATAATATCCCATTGTATGTATATACTACCTTTTTTTATCCATTTATTCACTGATGAACATTTGATTTGTTTCTACCTTATAACTATTATAAGTAATGCTGCTACAAACCTTGGTGAACAAATATCTGTTTGAGTCCCTGTTTTCAATTATTTTAGTTATATATTTACAAAGGGGATTGACTTTTTAAAATTTCTAATTTTAGTATATTTACTTCAAGTTTACAATTATTGTATTTCTTCCTTCTTTCAAGATATTGGTGTTAACATATTCATAAAAACATAACATTTAATGAAAGTTAATAAACTGTATTGTCCATGGAATATAATATACCTAAATATTTTAAAGTATTGGCTATATATGATATTTCAACTTGCCATTTTTCATTCAATGTATCTATTACATATCAAATACTATATTGGCTATTGTACAGGAAATAAAATGGTTCTGTTTACCCAAACTCTTGAGAAATGGTAAAAAATAGCAAGCTCTTAAACGAAGTTTTGTATTCAAGGTTTTTTATTTTTTTGGATCAAGTTCCTTATTTTATTTAACATATTATTACATACAAATGACAGATTTTTTTATCCTATAAAGAATACATACACTTTCTACATCTCCATTCTAGATAAGGTCATTGAGACCAACTTTCCACTGAAGGTTATAAAGAAAGCTGGATAATATAGTATTTAGAAATCTGCTTGTCAGCCACCAAGAGCTAACAAAATTGCCAAGAATTTCTGGGCCAACTTCCCTGGGAAGAAAACAAAACCTATACTGATATCTAAATATAGCATTTGGAACCATTTTTCCCCAGGGTGCGTTGACTTTGGTGAAAAAGGCAGCAAACTAAGAGGTGCTTCTGAGAACCTCGTAGGTACATGGGGACAAAATGTGGAGACCAAACTTGGCCATGCAGGGGAGTTCTGCTAACTCCTCACCCAAACTTTCATTCTGTGACCCTGAAAGAGCCAGGCAAAAATTTTCTGGCATATAACCAGAAACTAGCTTTGAATCACTTTAACCCTTGAAATTAATGTATTAAGACCTTGGTTTACTAATGGCCTGAGATGTCTGGAAAAAGCAAACACATTACATCAGAAGCAAAATATCATATTAATATCCAATATTAGGAAACATGTTTTAAATGTACTTTCTACATCTGATCAAGGTGACCAGACATACAAGGAGAAAAGAAAATATAAATATAAATAACAACTAGCAAGATTAAAAGATACTAGAAATACACCTATGGTGAATTCAGATGCTGGATTCATCAAGAAGAAAAAAATATGAGATGAAGATTTTATAGATATCTGAAACATCAACGAGCATAGTGATATCTTAAAAAATGCATTATTTTTTAAATTATAGAATAAAAATTCTTATCTTGAAGTAAGGAATATAACTGAAGATAGAAAGTCATTGAGATAGGGTAAGAAAAAAACAGAAACGAAGAATAATACAAATGATAGCTGTGTCAGTAAATTTAAGTTAATTATGAATGCATAATAATATCCTTTGTTAAAATATTTTTCATTGAAGTACAGAATGACAATGGCATATAATTTAATAGAGTGAACTGGATACAAATTTTTTATGTTCTTTGCATTATCCTGGAAAAAAGTGAACCTGCCAACTATCAGTGGATTTGACAAACTAGGAATACGTATTTAAAAATAATGATAAGAAAATTGTTTTAAAGTGCTTTGTAACTTACAAGAAAATAGAAGGGACATGCTATAGCAGAAAATATAATTTACAAATTATAGTCCATATGAGCTATAAAAACAGGATAAATATTTGATCTGTTGATTTATACAAATTCTTATGCATTACATAATTTAAAATAAATAAACATTTAGAATAACTGCTTTTCCCAGAAAAAAACAAATTAAAAAAACAACCAACCCAAAAGCTTTTTGTCCTATTTTAAAATGCTTTACAGAAAAAAGTTATTTTTACTAGCTATAAATCATTACTAGCTATAAATTATTTAGTTTATAGCTAGAAAACTAGGTGACCATATTCTATATTTTCTTTATATGTGTTTATAGGTTATATAACATCTAATATAGTTATGTATTTCAATATAAAATAAAGTATGTACACTATATATATAACATACATGTAGTTCATATAATCAATATAAATTGATTATATACATAAAATATCTATGCATAATATTCTATGTTGAGAGAGCTGTTTCACCAAAATTCTGTGACAGAAATGCAACTAAGTTTCTGTTTCTTTTAATTTTGTTAGAAACTGGAATACAAAAAAATCAAGAAATTGATACAATTTTTGATATAATAAAACTTGAAAGTGCTTGCTGGACTTGAACAAAATAAGTGTTGACACATTGGTTAATACAGAATTATTTTATTGTTATGAAGAAGAGCTAAACCTGAAACAGAGTAATGAAACAATTTGTTAAACAGTAATTTTCAGGGTATACTGGAGAATTTTCTAGCATACTTTGTCCCAAGATGGGGTTAGTGTCATTTTATCAACATTTGGGAGACCAGCATTTTTGATCTTTGCTTTATATAGTTGGTTGCATATTTTCTTTTATTTCTGTAACAACATTCAGTACTCTGTATATTCAAGCACCACCTATCAAGAAGTCGAAGGAAACAAAAGGACCATAGTATCACGTCTCATTGTAAGCCTAGCACTTCTGCTTGTTTAAATAGTTTGATCTTCAGCGGAAAAATTTAACAAAGCACATTAGTTACAGCTGCCAGTATAAAGCCTTTAAGTCTTGAATAATCACAATCCGGCCCCACCTCCATCTCTTTATGAAGATTTCCTTTACCAAGGTTAACTATTCTATATGCTTCTAAATTCAATAACACTTTTGAGTTCTTTCATTTCCAGAATTTTCAGCATTAGTCACTGTTGACAACTCTGTCCATATTCACACACAAACACACGCACACGTACACACACACATACATACAAGCATGCATGTCATTGTTTCTGAATGAATATAATGAATAAATGAATATAATACATTTATTTCACATCTATTTTGAATAGATGGCAGATATCCTTAATACAAATCCAAACATATACAGTAATTGTCCTTTGTAAACAATGACTTGCCTTTATAGAATCCCGCCATTTGGTTCCACAGTTTACTCAATTCTTAAAGGAATCAAGGAGGTCGTCTTTTATTTCTTTCTGTTCTTCATGTTTCCACACTTACCTCACAGGAAATACTGCATATTCAACTTAGTGTACATTTTTTCTATTTTTATTTTAGCATATGTCTTTTTCTATAAAGAATGCTTAACATGAGATTTATCCTTTTAACACATTTTTAATTGTTCAGTACAATATTGTTGACTGTAGGTGATCTCTATAGCTTATTCATCCTGTACAACTGAGATTTTATACTCATTGACTAGCAACTCCCGTTTCCCTTTCCTCTTAATGTTGGCAACCAACATTCTACTCTCTGCTTCTATGGATTTGACTATTTTAAATACCTCCTGGAATGATAGTATTTGGCCTTCTGTGACTGACTTCACTGAGCATAATGTCTTTCAGGTTCATCCATGTTGTCACATATTGCAGGATTTCCTTTCTATGGCTGAAAAATATTCCAATGTACATATCTATTTCAACTTTTTTCCCATTCGTCTGTCAGTGGGCATTAGGGTTGTTTCTATAACTTGGCTATTGTGAATCATGCTGCAGGGAATATGGGAGTACAGGTAACTCAGGATTCTAATTATAATTATTTTGGATACTCAAAAATAGGATCACTAGATGATACTACAGTTTTACTTTTAATTCTTTGAGGAGTCTCCATACTGTTTCCCATAGTGGCTGTACCATTTTATATTCCTACAAACAATACCCAAGATTCCAACTTTTCTTTATCTTCTCCAACACTTTTTAAAAATAATGCTTACCCTAACAAGTTTGGGGTGATATCTAATTGTAATTTTTATTGGCATTTCCCTGATAACTAGTGAAATTGAGAATATTTTAATCTATTGGTAACTTGTAGGGTTCTTTTAGAAAAATATATATTCCAGTAATTTGTCATTTTTTTAATCATATTATTTGATTTATTTATTGTATTTTATTTTTTGCTGTTGAGTTGGAGGAGTTACTCTTAAACTTTGGATATTAATCCATTACCAGATATATAGTGTGCAAATACATTCTCCCTTTTCTTAGGTTGTTTTCTCACTCTGGCCATGTACTCTTTGCTAGTTTGATGTAGTCCCACTTGTTTATTTTTACTTCAGTTGCCTGATATTACTTAATCTATTTTTAACATTAACATGCATATTTTTGGTTTGCTCATTTTACCTACACACTGTATTTGCAATATCTATATTCTTTAGAATAAAAAACAAAACAAAACACTATTTTGCTTTGGAGGTAAAAATCCAATTTAGACAATTCTAAAATTTCAAGTAAAGGCTCAAACAAAACAGAGAGATGGGGAGTACTGTATATAATAAGATTTTTGCTTTATAACTAATCATTTATATCTTATAAAGCTACTTCATTATTTACACAGGCACTGTAAATTTATGCCATGTTGACTTAGTAATTCACTCAACAGTATTTATCATGCATCAGATACTCTTGTTAAATGCTAGCAACACTGCAGTGAACTAGAGATATGCAGTCTCTGCTGTCAAAGTGCTGGTTTTCCAGACATTTTGAGCAATTAAATACATAATAGATGCTGCTGTCCAGTTTTCACCAAAATTCCCACTGGATAAACTTAACTGCCATGCTAGCCTTAAAACAGACTTGAAATGATGCTGTGCAACAGTGACAGCTCAGATATGGTTCCAATTCACAAACATTATGAGATACAGAATTATCATTGCTGCCAGAGGGCTTTATATGGAACACCAGAAGTCATTCTGTAAAGGACTCATTTATCTCTGTATGATGTGGTCCCTAATAATTAACATGGCCTCTAACCGAAGAATCTTGATCCTCTTCCGTAAAAAAAAAAAATTAGATTATTTTGGCAAGGTACACTGCCTACAATGTGCTTTGTATTTTTTTAGTTTATGGCTAACGTCCACATTGTTAGGCAAGATATTTCAGCCAATACTTGCAAGTGAAAAAGTCCCTAATCAGCTTCGTATAATGAAGCCAACACATTCACAACTTTCCTGGCATAACAATGTGTTTGCTCCACAAAAACAGTCCATTTAGGAAAACTCTCACTACTGAGGATATGTGAATAGCCTAAATACATTGGACAGCTTTTCTCTTGGTCACAGCTCCATCACCCAGTTTGAGACCAAGTGTTAATCTGTTATCTTCATTTTGCCATGGTAATTTATGATGCTGGAAATGGATCAGATAATTTTGAATCAAAATTTTCAGTGTATGAGCACCAATATAAAATTTTTTAAATTTTTCTAATTTTGATAAATAGCTGGCAGTGTCACAAATCATAAGAAAATGCATTGTCCCTTTAACAGGTCTGGAAGTTGGGTACATTGTTGGTTCTGCTACTTAACAGTGACAAGGCACAGTCACATCTATGTCATTCTTTTGACCCATTTCTCAGAAGATACTGCATTTAAACCACTTCAGTGTAGAAAGCAGTAAGGAAGGGCAGAACATACACATAGCACCTTCAGTGCTTTGATTTTGGAAATATTTTTTTCAGTATATAACAGAGTTTGTACAGCTGATTTCTTCTCATGACTCTAACTGAATTATAAGTACATCCTTAGACTAAGCACTGTATAAAAGTGGAATGAGATTATCATTATGGGCTTTAGTCATCATTCACTCTGGTAGTGCCTTATCTTCTCTAAGATCTAACATATTTCTTGTCTTTCTTGAATGAAATGGAATTCTATTGCCTAGTAACAAAGGGAGGGTAAGTGAAGATAACAAATATTGAACAGTGTTTCATGACAGCCTAAAACATAGGAACTGCTAAAGCTTTGGGCATTTCTCCTCACTGTTAAGGAAATGTAGGATTGATTATAACCTTTAGGAATTAGCATGTGATATAATTAAGTGTATAAATTTATTTTCTATAAAATAGATTTGGAATTAATATAAATGTTAAAGGTAAAACAAATATAATTGTGGAAATTTCTAATTTTTAAGATTAGTAAATAATACAATTTCCCAATTCAGCAAATTTTTGTCTACAGATTATATAGTTTAAAAGTAGCAAACAGTAGGCTTCTACATTTATGCCTCCACACAGTTATGATAACATAAGGCAAGATATTATTTTTAAGAAACAGCACTGTATATCTACTTTGATCTACTTATGATTTTTTAATTTTGCTTTCTCTACTTGCCCCAAAGTGGCCAGTTTATAAGAATTTTATCTATAATTATTCACTATTCATTAAATATTCATACTTTTTTCTTTATACAAACTATACATTTCCAATAACTTCAAAAAATGTGCAAAAGGTAAGAATGTTTACAATATTCATTACCTGCTTTTGATGAGTCTGACATAATAAAGATGATGAATCCACTTCTGAAGAAGTACTAAATAAGTTATCCTATGAAATCTTGAAATAATGCTTGCTTTAAAATAAGTAGATATTTTCACTGAATATCTTTCATTGCTTTTGACACAGCCTGCTGCATTTCAATGCACACAATTAACGGGGTTGATTGTTAGAAATGTGATGTCTAGGTTTCCACTAGCAGAGATTATGATTCATTGGAACTAGGATAGGGCTGTAGAATTTGGCCTCTTTATAAAGTCTTTCTATGAGAAAACATTGCAGTCAATGAGTTATTTTATAGTAAATTGCTGAATCAAAGCTATGTCAAATTTCCTGAAATCTTTCAAGATTATCCCCTATTACTCTTATTTCCTATATACCATTGAAATATAACAATAATTATTATTAGAGTTAGTATACGCAGTTGGTTATCTACTTAGCAATAACCCTCCTTCCCCTCATCTACACATACCCACCACTGACCAATAGAACCTATGTAAGGGGTGAAGTTTTTCATACTATGGGTATACTACCCCTCTCACCAATTATTTTAAGACACCAAATAACCAAATCATGTTATTTTTCAGAGAACAAGGCTGGATACAGGAATGGGTCTAGAACCTCAGTTTTTAAAAATGAGGAAAATTTCAATGCATTTTGAAAATGTTTCTTCAATATTTTAAGAAAACCATAGAAAGTAATAGCTGTGCCATCTCACTTCCAGTCTGAGCACACAGTATGTACTCAAATGAGGGCAGAGGCATAATATTTTGTACTGCTATGTAACTATTTTATGTATCTAGTATTTAAATAACCATAAAAAGTAACTACAGCTCCAAAGAAGCTCAGGCCTCAGTCTAATAGTTGGAAAATAGTTCTACCAAGTGCACTCTGCTGCAGGGGAGAAGAGCTACAACCCAGATTGAAGCAAGACTGACCACCGTATTCATAGGTTTTCAATTACACAAGCCAATGAATTCTCTTATTACTGGTCATTTTGAATACTTGTACTTTTTATTACATGCAGTTAAAGGAATCTTAACTGATCAAATATCTACAGGATTCTAGACTTCCCAAGTCTAGTCTTAGGTATCTAACTTGCTATCATATATATACAAGCTGTATGACTTACAAGTACCTCAAAAACAATATGCCCAAGCTATTGTTACCTCCAAAAGCCCGCTCCTCCTCTTACACCAACATGATGGCACATACCACATGACTCCACTGGGGAAATGGAGCCAGAAATCTGCAAGTCGTTACTGATACTTTTTGGTTCTTATTCTCTATACCCTGGCATCTAGATGTTAAACAACTTGGCCTACAAATAAAAGTCCTCACTTGAATCTTTTTCAAATTTGTGTGATGTAAATACTCCCACAGTGGCTGATTTTAATATACCAACATTCTCAATTTTCTCTTCTGCCAACTGTAACCAAAACATTTGAAGACAGTGTAGGGGTTCTTAGAGGGAGGTGCCTAGATCAACAATGTCACAGTCTCCTTTGAACCTGTTAGAAGTGCCCAATTCTTCATCCCTAACTCAAATGACTGAAAAAGAAAGAACCCTCTCTTGCTGGGATCTGGTAATCTATGCTTTAACCTGGTGATTCTTCTTTGTGAACCCATTACTCATGGATATTTTTAATTGTTATCCCAGTATATTGATAAGACTTTTCCAGAGAAACAGACCAGTAAGAGTTGTGTGTGCGTGTGTGCCTGTGTGTGTGTGTGTGTGTGTGTATGATTTATTTTAATGAATTGACTTACATGATTGTGGGAGTTAGTATATCCTAAATATGCAGGGCAGCCCAGAAGGCTGGAACCTCGGGAAGGATTTGTAATGCAGTCTTGAGGACGAATTTCATCTCTGAGAAACCTTGGCTGTTGCTTGTAAGAATCAATTGATTGGATGAAGCCAGCCCACATAATTGAGAGTAATCTCTTTCATTTATAGTCAACAGATTGTAGACGTTGGCCATATCTATGAAATACCTTCTCAGAAACATGTAGATTTATTTTTGATTAAATAACTGAGTACTATAGCCTACCCAAGTTGACACATAAAATTAATCATCACAAACAGCTAGCATTATCTTAATGGACAGAATTATTTTACTATATGCATATGTGCATAAATACATACACATAAATATATATATCTGTCAATCTCTATATACATAGTTATATATTTATATCAAGTGAGAAAAAAGAGTAAAATTAATATACATATGTAAGTATAAATATGGTTTAAAAGATGCCTGTGGGTGACAATTGGACAAGGGGTGGACTTAATGATGGTTGATTTTATTCGACAACTTGGTTGGGCTCTCATGCCCAGACAGTCGGCCAGACATTCTGGATATTCCTGTGGGGATGTGTTTAGATGTGATTAATATGTAAATTAGTGAACTTCAATAAAATAGTGTGCCATGTATAAAGTGGGTGGGCCTCATCTAATCAGTTGAAGGCCTCAATAGCTCCAAAAGACCTTCACCAAGTAAGAATAAACTCTGCCACAGACAGCACTTCAGCTGTAAACTATGGTATCAGCTCTCTGAAGTCTCTGGCCTGCTGACCAACCTTGAAGATATTAAACTTACTGGCTGCTGTAATTACATGATCCAATTTCTTAAAATAAATATTTTTATATATAAACACATCTTATTGTTTCTGTTTCTGTGAAGATCCCTGACCACCTGATTTATAATGCAGAGTTTTGTAAACACCCAAAATTGCATATATGATCAGATGTATAAAAAGCTAGGAAAATGTCTCTTTGGTCTATTTAGATAGATACAAAATCAAATATAATGGCTATAACCAGGTTGTCAATTTTAAGGCTAATGTATAGCATTTCTTCACTGTGATTTTTAAAAGAACATGAGACTTGAATACCCTCAGTCACAGTACACTCTTAATTCTCAGTTTTCTAAGAGGAAATTCTTGGTAAATAACTAATTCACATCTCATGTAGTTCCACTGATTTCTCAAGTATTTAAATTACTTTTCATGCATAGGATGTTTGAAAGTTAAAATTATGAAAAAAATCTCTAAATCTATACAATTAGTGTGTGGGTGAGTAGAATGCATTGTAAAGGAAAATTATAATATTTATCTATGAAAGATAAGCATGTTGGTGAATCACTACTCTTTTTTCTTATGTTCCCAAAAATTTAAAATATGAATTTCATAGGTATTCATTAAAGTTGTGAAGAAAGGAAGAGATAAAAGAAACAGGTAAATTTTACTGCTAAGTAACTATTTTATGTATCTAGTGCCTAAAATAACCATAAAAGTAACTACAGCTCCAAAGAAGCTCAGGCCTCAGTCTGATAGTTGGAAAATAGTTCTACCAAGTGCACACAGTTCTATTGGAATATTTCCCAAGATAATGCCTTCAGTATACTGCAGTCTAAAGCCCTGTGGTTTAGCTTCTTTCAATCCAGCTTCATCATACCTCCTACTGCATTGAACCTCTTCATCCCCAACATACACTAGAAATAAATTATTATCTGTGGTCTAGTAGAAACAAGTATGTGTGTTTGACTGCTCCTGGGAGACAGTTTAGAGATCACAGAGAGAAATACTATTACTATTTCTCACAATGAGATTTGTATGTTTTGTTCTCAAATTTTATTATTTAAAGATCTTCTGAACTACGAATATGTTCTTGTTCTTTCATTTTGGAGTAATGCATATTTGCTAACAATAACAGAGTCCACTTGTCTATATAAAGTGCAAGTTAAAGAAATTGCAAAGTAGTTTGTTCCATATATTAAAATAAACTATTTGTAAGAAATTGATTTTTTCCTTTTTTATAGAAGCAATTCAAATAAAAACATTACAAGTATCTTTATTTTCCTTGTTCATTTTGACAGGTTATTATTCACATGTACTTGTAAATTCTTCCCCTTTATCTTTCTGTCAAAAAGAATAAAAAAAAGGGGGGGAGGTGTTTATAGTATTATATTTGCTTAGAATTTTCTTGAATATAGTGTTTCAAAATATCAATCAATCTAAGGCTCATATTTGTTCCAAAGTCAGAATTTGTATTGAATTGAAAGAATAAAGGAGAAGGAAGCCAACAATGAAATTACAGAAATGAACATGGTGACTTAATGAAATGTTTCAAGCTTTTGCATCTGTGTATAGAATTTCTTCTTGCCCAGTATAAACACCACTTCAATCAGAAATTATTCCATGAATAAACTTATTAGTGTTGAATCAATTTAAAATGTTTACTGTGCATTTCTAAATGAATCATTTTATCAGTAACATATTTATTTAAGGGGTTGGTAGCCTTAACTAATTTGTTCTCCTACTGTTCATGAGAAAAATGTGGCATTAAGGTTAAAAACTTTCTGTCCTTCACTTTGTTGTTATTTCTCAGCATTTTTCAAAGATTCAAAATATTGGTCATGTCTTTTAGAATAAAATTTGTAATATTTCTTTGATTAAAAGGAAGTTTTTAGGTATCTCTAACTTATTTGGAGGACCATGTGATTATGATTGTAAATGTTGATTTCAGGAAATGTTTGGAAGGGAGAGCTTTTTCTATAATTTACTTTGAATATCTGAAATGCAACTGCAATAAAAATAACTCTTTATAAGAACTACCAGATTCAAAACAGACCTCAATGACTTAAACTAGTGGATGTGGTATGTAAGTGTAATTAAAATACATAGCTATGAATTATCAGCTTTCAATCAAAGCAAGTGAATACAAAGAATTATGGAAAAAAACTTAATGATTTCCAGATTCAGTGGTCAGCATTTCCTTAAAATGATAGTAATTGATGTTATCTAAAATAAACTATACCTATGATAGACTTCTATTTAACGCTCAATTTTCATTTCTCTGAAACTTTAACTATACCATAATGGAAACTTTATTTAGGTACTTAAATATTCATTTTCAGACTACATGTGATATAAATATTTTCTCATAAGATTTGAATGTTATGTCTACAGGGAGACATTTTTAAAAGACTCATTTTCCTTTCTCACTTCATCCTTTATTTTGGGGAAATAGTAAATTGTATAAAAGGCATTTTTTCTTATCTAAAGTAATTTGCTTGAACTTATATTTATTTAGTCTTTTTTTTAACATATAGTATTTATTTACTTGTATGTGTGTATTTTATTACCTTTTTTTGTTTGTTGTTCATATTAAGCAAAACATTCTTATGATTTTGATGATGTATTACTGTTCAATATATATGTAGGAAATCACCATACTTCTCAACATACATACCCAGGATTCCTTAATGTTCCTTTTTAGTTAATCTTCCCTAGAAATATGTCATTATAGATTCATTTTCTTCTCTTTAAAGTTTGTGTAAATTGCATTACTCAATATGGGCCTGATTTCTTTTGCTTAAAAGTTTTAAGAATACTAAAAAAGTGTTTTTAAAAATAGTCGTTCAAATTTTTACTATCACTAGGAATGTGTAGGACTTCAAGTTGGTCTACTTTTTTCAAAATACCAGTATTTTCTGCCCTTTTTAATTTTAGACATTTTGATGGGCTGGTACAGTAGAAAAATACTGTTGTCATAATTCTATTACCCTTGATGACTAATGATGTCAAGTATATTTTACTTTTTAGGCATTTAAATACACTGGGCTTTTTAGATTTATTCATTTATTTATTTACTAATGTCTCAAAAATAAGTTATTAGGTCGATTATATTTTTTCTTACTGATTTTCATGAATGTTTTACCTATTCTGGATGCAGTATCTTTCAGATATAGATATTGGAAGATCTTCCACCAATCTATGGCTTGTTTTACTAATTTAACTGTGTCTTTTGGTAAATGAGACATCTTAAATTCAATGTAGCCTAACTTATCTTTTTAAAAATGTAGTGACTTTTAACATATTTATTTACGTATAATTTACATACAGTAAAACTCATCCATTTTAAATATACAACTTGTTGATTTTGTGCCACTTAATAAAATCATATTACAAAAATCACTCTTAAGATTCAGCATATTGTTATCACTCCATGAAGTCCCATCAAACTCTATTGCCGTCAATTTCCTACATTAACAATCCAAACATTAATCCTCTTTCTGTAATTATATTTTTACATTTTGTGTATGCATAAAATAAAAACAAAACAGTATGTAATCTTTTGTAAGCTTTCCTCAATGAACATGACTTTTTGCGATTCAGTATGGTGCTATTTATTAATACTTTGCCCTTTATTATGACTGAGAGGTAACCCACTCATTGTAGAGATATACCATATTTTAATTGTCCATTCACCCATGGAAGAATATTTAGATTGTTTGCAGTTGGGGCTAGTATGAATAACGCTATTAAAACACACTCACCAGAAGTCTTTCTTAGGATCACATACATTTATTTATTCTGGAGATATGCGAAGAAATGTAATGGCTTTATAATCATATTATAAATCTGTATTTATCTTTCTAAGGTATTTTCAAACTCATCCAGAGTGGTTACACCATTTTGCATTCTCAGCAACAATGCATGAGAGTTTCCACATCCTTGACAATAATATTGTCAGTTGTTTTAACTTAAACCATTCTTATGGTATATAGTGGTATTTCAATGAAGTTCAATTTTTGTTTTCTGGAAGACTAGTGATATTGGGCACCTTTTCATATTCTTTATTAGTTATTAGCATAGATTCTTTATGAAGAGTGTTGTTGAAGACTGTCACTGTTTTATTTGGGCTTTCTCTTCTTTATCAAGATAAAAACATTGTTTTATTATCTTTATAATTTTTGCATTGGTTATTTAAAAATTTTAATCAGCCTTGCATTTCTTGTATAACATTCAATTATTTATAATTATTTTTACATTTGCTAGATTTGATGTGTGCTCATATAATGGTAAGGATTTGTGTACCTACATTTATGTGTGGTCTTGTTCAGCAGTTTCCTTTCCCTGGGTTATATTTGTCTGTTCTAATAGCAATGTAACACATAACTTATAAAATAAATTGGGTAATACTTCTACTTTCTCTGTGCTCTGATACTGTTTCTGTAGGTTTGGTATATTTTTCTTCTTTAAAGTTTGATAGAATTCACCGGTGAAAACACCCGAACCTAGATATTTTACCATGAGAATTACATATATTTATGAATCAACTTAATTGACTTAGGGCAATTCAAGTTCTCTATTTCTTCTTGACTCCATTTTGGCACAATGCCAATTTTGTTGACTTTACATAGGATTGCACCCAATATATATGCCAGATTCCTTCATCCAGAGATAAGATAAGATGAAATAAAAGAAAAAGAGAGGGAGGAAGAAAGTGCAGCATTTTATAGCTCTGCTGGTGCAATGACATTTGGATTGATTCCAGTTTGAAGTAATATTAATACCACTTCTTCATATGCAATTGGTCCTACAGAACAATGCTAGTAGAATATTGGAGGGGACTTCAAGAGACTGTGAATATAAGGAGGTTGGAACCATTGGGGGTATTCATGGAGGCTGGCTAATAAAACACCCTTAATGATTCTATACAAAAATTTTTTTTTCATGATAAAACTCACAGAACCCAAGAATGGACTAATAGTTACCAAAGGGAAAGGGACTGGGGAGGATGGGTGGGAAGGGAGGGACAAGGGTAGGGAAAAAGAAAGGGGCATTGCGATTAGCATGTATAGTGTGTGCGGGGTGCACGGGGAGGGCTGTGCAACACAGAGAAGACAAGTAGTGATTTTACAGCATCTTACTACACTGATGGACAGTGAC
Source organism: Manis pentadactyla (assembly GCF_030020395.1). NCBI lineage: Eukaryota > Metazoa > Chordata > Mammalia > Pholidota > Manidae > Manis > Manis pentadactyla. Next base: position 125,142,973 of record NC_080020.1, read on the forward strand.
TGTGAAGGGGTATGTGGGGGGGACTTGGTGAAGGGGGGAACCTAGTAAACATAATGTTCTTCATGTAATTGTAGATTAATGATACCAAAATTTTAAAAAAACTGCATGGAAGTCCTCAACTATCTCCAAATAATAATTTAAAAATATTAATTTTTGCATCCATTAGGTTTTTCGTGGATTTTGAGACCTGTCTTAAGGTTGCATAATCCTTCATAATATCTTGTTTTGATATCATTGTTTTGTTTGATTTGATTTGAAATCAAAGCTTGTTTTGATTTCATTGTGAAATATTCCTGCTTATTTTAAATGATAATCCATGCCTTAAAATGTATTTAATTTCATATTAGTATATGAAATATATGATGATAGCAGGCAGTATGCTTGGTCTCCACTGTGACTGTGCACCCTCAATCTCAGTATCTCAAAAGGGGAAAATTTGTCAGTGACTTTTAATTAAGTGTATTTTTTATTTCTACCATTTACATTTATTTATTTCTCACAGATTCATCTCTCTGCTGAAATTCCCATTTCTTTATCCATGCTGTCAACTTTTCTTACTTGAATTTTTAGCATATTATTTCTTTCCTTTTATTTATGTAATTAACCTGGTCAAGAGTTGATCTGAATTTTGATTTTGTTATTGCTATCCTTCACTTCAATACAGTACTTCAAATTTCTCTAGCATTGTGTTGTGATTTCCCTGTATTCTTGCTCCATCCTCAGCTTTAGTCCTACTGTGTGTTCCCATATCTCGGAGAAGCTCCCCATGTTCTTGTTCTTCACAGTTGTAGACTGTGATTTCCTGTTTTTTAGTGCTAGCTAACCTGTTGATGGGAGAGACAGTGTACTTGGTCTCTGCACTGCTGGTATGGCCTCAGTTTTAGGCAGACCATATCTCTGCATCTCAAGAGGGGGAATTTCTCAGTGATTTTGCCCATCCCCCATAATAGGTGATCTCAGTGATCTGGCCTCAGAATGACTTTCTCATTTCCTCTAAGGCATAAAGATTTTATTTTTGCAGTTTTTTCCCCCATCCTTTCTTACAGCTTCAAAAAATCTTCAACACTGTTGTGGGAGCAATAGTGTTTGATGTTTTTTTCCCTTAGATTTTAAGTATGATGCATTTTTTTTCTTGTAGCCATTGCTTTCTCATGTACCCTGCCACAGATGGGTACATACCTACATCTCATCTGTCTCGGAAGGGTCTGCATACTCTAGGATTTCTGGCTTGTTGGTTTCTCTTCCTACTCAATTCAATAGTTTCAGGGAAAACTATACCTTTTAAATCACCTCAAATTTTCTTGCTGACAGAATAAGTATGATGAAGTTTCTGTCTTTCTACTTCCTCAAGGGAACTTAGAATGCCCAAGTCTCTTATGTTTTAAATGAATATCCTCAGAAAGTATATAGATGAGCCTTGACTTTTGCTATTTGTTGTATATTTTTCTTACCTCATATTTTTACTCTATTTTCTCTCCTTTTCTGCTTTATTTTTGTTATGCAAGTATTTTAACATACCATTTTAATTCCATTGACTTTTAGTATTATTTATTTGCATTAATTTTTAGCTGTATCTGATCTAGGATTACAAATGCATCTTTATACAATAAAAAACAATTAAATTTAATGTAGAAATATTTTGGAGAACATAAGAACTTTGTAGTGACATGTTTCGATTAACATACTCTCTTTGTGATATTTATATTACATATATACATCATCTTTGTATGATGCAAATATATGGTGGTGTAAATGTTGTTTTCCATTGTATTCTTTACACAACTTAACAGGATTATATATTTATAATAAATTTTATATAATATGCAACTAAAATAATAAAAAAATATAAAATAATGCACACATGTTCGTAATCTACCACATATTTATCATATCTATTATTATTTATTCATTCCAATGTATCAAATTTACCAACTAGTGTAATTTCCTTTTGGCCTCAAGCATTTTACCTTTCTTTAAAAGTGAAGCTCTAGTAACAATGAATTATGAATATGTAATCATTTCAAATTCTCTCTTGAACAATAGATTTACTGAACATAGAAGTGTTTGGTGAAAATTTTTATTTCTGCATTTTGAGTACAACATTTTGGAACCTTCATTATTTATAATAAGTAGTAAACCATTAAGCTATTATTTCCTTGTATACAAAATGTGTTATTTTGATTCAGTGATTCCTCTTTACATGCTAGTTTCTTTTCTCTGAACTTCCCATCATTTGCCTCCTCAAGATGATAATCCTGACCTTCTTGGCCATCTGAGATGCAGATTATTGCATTGGGTCTAGAAAGGGCAGGCTAAATGACCTATCAACTTGCATTTCTAATTAGGTGTACTAATACTCCTTTAAGAGTAAAATGTTCCCAAGTGTCTGTCTATTTTTGCCCTTTTGTGTTTTCATATGTTTGTATCTAATATTTTTGTCCAGTATTTAGTATGTTTTTTGAAAAAGAAACTGGCTAGTATTTTCACAGCATTAGTAGAAATACAATTTTTTAATTAAGTTCTTTTACCTGTCTCCTCAAGCATTAAATAATGATGGCAAACAAAAGTTGGAAATGTTCTCTTAAAAAGTAATAGATTCATATGAATTATATCAAAATTTCTGATAAATTGTGTATGGACAATGCATCTGCATTTATCAGGATTCTCCAGAGAAACAGAACCAATCAACCAAGACATATAGACACATGAGATACGTGTGTGTGTAAATATATATAATTTATTATAAAGAACTTGCTTACATGATTATGGAGAAAGGCAAGTCCAAACCTCCAGTGTGGGTCATCAAAGTCAACAGACAGATGAGGTCTGCAGGCAATTTGCTGGAATTTTATCTTGCTCAGATGAGTCTTACTGTTTTATTCGGGTCTTTAACTAATAAGAATGAGGCACATTCACCTTATGAATGGTAATCTGATGACTAAAAGATCAGTAATTTAAATGTTACTGTTATCAAACACCCTCCAAGTTACATAAAATTAACTGTCATAGCATCCTGATATATGGAAAGTATTTCATCTAAGATTTCTTCTTCTTATTGTTATTATCATTGGGAGAAATAGAAAGGTAAGAGGCAGGAGAAGTGAGCAAGTTCTGTTGCAAGAAAGTTTTACTTTTTCATTCTATTATGATAAAAATGATCTTCACTTTATTCGCAAATAGTGCATGATCTTTAGCTTACAATTCTTCGAATGTTTTCTTACTTATGGATGTAACTATTACTTTAGAATATTCCAAGGGTTCATTCATAAAATCTTATGAATCACATGAGTAGCCCTTAATAAATCTTATCCCTTTGGTGGAAGGAGTAATTTGGGTAATTAAATAGATACATATCACTTGCTAGCTACTTTATGAATAAAGATGGCAAAATAGAGAATTTGAGCTAGTGTAATTTGATCTTTGACTAAATAGGTATATATCATTTTCTAGCTATGTTATGAATAAAGAATGGCAAAATAGAGAATTTGAGCTGATGTAATTTGATGTTTGATTGAAAATAAACATGTCAAAAGTTTCTTGAACAGAATCTCAAAGACAAAACTCCAAATCTATCTATTTGTTGTTCAGATTATTTCCCAGGATAAAATAAAGGAGGACTACTCTAATTTTGACTGATAGAAAAAAACTAAAGATGAAGTAGATAAGTCACAGAAATTTGTAAGAAGTCATTTGAATAAAACTACGCAAAACTCAAACTGAGAAACTGATTATCCAAATTACTTTTTTGAAACATATTTTAAAATACATAGAAATGTTGAGTGACATAGTTAATTGAGATCAGAATATAATAAAATATTGTAAGAATGACATTAAATGTTTTTCTCAGAATGTGAATATTTGAGATTATGTTGAAAGTTTTATATATTTTTTGTTGCTAGTAGCTAATATTATTTAACTTTTGAAAAGATATTGGTAAATTTCAGTACATCTTTGAAAAGTAAAATATCCAATTAATGTCAAAAGGGAATTTAATTGAAAATTACTGAAGTAAGGACAAAATTCAAAATTTCCTTCTAAATTTGTTTATATTCTCTTAGGCTATTAAAATTACTTTTGGACACTAAATTGTACTTATTAATGATTTCTAATTCTGTGGGAATATAAATGTCATTAATCAAACTAAGGAGTATCTTCGAATATAATAGTAAATTCTCAACTATAATGCTATATAAAATATAAAATTTTATAAAACAAAATATGTATATGAGCTGAAAACATTGTAAAATAGATACACTGTTAGGAAGAACAGTGGATTGTGTATTTAAGAATTAGCTCAATGAATACACAAACATTCTAAGCATATGTCATTCTAAAATCATTAGAAATGCCCTAGTCTTTCTTCTAACTTATGAAATCAATTGTTTCATTTGAAGAATAGATTTGAGCATTCAAACTAAATAAATAAGTGCTTCTTTTTCTCTTGATCTCAATTTTTACATGCAACATTAAGCACATGTGGCTGTATTCTGCTTTTTCTGTTGCTGAGGTGTATAGCTTCAAGTGTCTATAGAGGTTAAACCACTTCATCTTAAATGACTCTTCGACGCTCTTCCTCAGCCTATTTGGCCTAGAAATACCTTCAGGGGAAACAATTGTGTGTCTCGTGTTTTATGTCCTTTATTAGAATAGAGAAAATCGACGTGATTTTATGCAGTCATGATTCTAACATCTTTAAAGCTTAATTGAAGTAGAACCAACAAGGGATGGTAAATTAGCCAGAACAAGCAATGGTGAATGGCAATGAGGAAACCCTTATTATCTCAGTTCTGAGGGGCAAAGGGAGAGATGTGTTAATGGAACCTAAAGAGAATGGTACGGAGGGAGATAGCACCCAGAAAGGAATTAGGGAAATTCCACCAGTACCAAACTTTTACTCTGCAAAGACAGAACAAGATCATGGACCCAAACTGTCTTTCTTCCCAAGCCCACTGAAAGCAAAAAGGTAAGGAGCTTTAGATGATGCAGCCCATTGAAGTCAGCCTACTGCATCAACCACAGGGTCACGGGAAGAAACAGAGTGGTGAAAGGAATATATCCAGAACATATTTCCTGGACAGTCATTAAAATATTTCTTCTGTGAAACATTATATATTACTAGTTCACTACTTTGTTGGAAATGTATAACTTATGTATTCTAATGGGACAAGCAGAACTTCCTAGCACCAAGACAGCAAATCATTTCATTCATTTTTTTCTGATGAAAAAGATTAATACAGCCAGCTAAGATACAAGATTTCCTTAAACTATAAACAGAGTTGTAAAAGTGATTTTTGTAAGAATACTCATAATCACTTGAGAAGAAATCTGAGTTTCTGGAAATCTAAAGATAATCACATAATTATGCTATTTATAATTTAAAAATATTTTCTAATAATATGCATAATTTGGAAGCTAACAGAAACAACTTATATATATATACCTATATATGCTCCCATAATTATATAGTAATTTTTTCTTTTGAAGGATAGCAAAGCAAAAAAATAGTTATTTTGTTATAAACCAGAATACAGTTTCACAGTCTGCAACTTTCCCTTTGAAACATAAAATATGATACTGTTAAGACTCAAATATAATATAGAAAATGAGAACGTTTGAAGGGAAGCCTAAGGAATATAGCTTAATTAAAGTCTAATTTACATAAACAGAGTTGAATTTCTGAATGGATATGACAGTATGAGTTACAATAAATAGGATTTGAAAATACTGTGACAAAGTGACTAATCAAACAAGTTTATTAAAATGAAGCAATAGAAGTGATTGCATAAAGTCCAGTTATAGAAAAAAATAGGTATTCAAAATGTATGGCTCTCATTTTTCTTTATTCATGCTTTTCCAATTCCAGAAATCTCTTTTTCCTGTTTTATATCTATCACTGTAGATTGATGGGTGGATGGGTGGATAGATGATAGGTAAATGGTAGATACTTAGATCTCTCTCTCTTTATATATATATATGGAATGAATGTGGTCCCCGAAATTTGTATGCAGAAACTCTACCAACCCCAGTGTGATGGTATTAGGAGGTGGGGCCTTTGGAATGTGATGAAAATTAGATGAGGTCATGAGGGTGGAGCTGTTGTGAATGGGCTTAGTGTCCTTGTAAGAGTCTCTAGAGATCTTGCGGCTCTCTGCTCTCCATTATGTGAGGATACAACAAAAAGCCAGTGGTTTGCAGTAAAGATAGGCCAAAAACACCCACCCAGAACACTGAATACTGACATGGTGTTTTTCAATTGTGAAGTCAACATGTTTTAAAATGGACATCTGCATGCAACCAAATTACAAATCAATGTCAAGGTCAAATAAAGATATTTTTGGATTTGCAAACATTAGGAAATAATCTCTAAGACTTTGTTACAGTTAATTGAGTATCTTAGTCTGTTCTAGTTGCTATTAAAAAAATATCATAAACTGGGTGGCTTATAAAGAAGAAACATTTGTTTCTCACAGTGCTGGAGGCTGAGAAGTCCAAGATCATGATGCCAGCAGATTGGGTGTTTGGTGAGAACCCACTTCTTCATTGACATCCCCCTTCTCACTATAATCTCGCATGACAGAAGGTGTCTCTTCTAGGGACACTAATCTCATTCATGAGGGCTCCACCCCCCTGACCTAATCAACCACCAATTACCCCACCTCATAACTATCACCATGAGTCAGGGTTTCCACTTGCGTATCTGGCTTGGGGAGTGCGCATTAAGATTCAGTCCACTGCAGATGGGATGCAGCAAGATGAATTAGTGAACGAAGAAGCAGAGACATGTGAGGCCCGGTAAGGAAACATTCACAATGGCTTGAGAGTTTTATACTGAGGAGTATAAATCACCAATTTATGTAGGGAAGGGTTCCTGAGTGGCCTGGAATACCATGTGAGAAAGCTGGCATTTGCCATCTAGAATGCAGAGAAATTCACAAGTACATCAAACAAGACATCACAGAGATCTAGTTAATCTTAGTGCAATGACAGACAGCCTGAATGAATTTTTAAAGTTACAGACCCATAAGCAGCCAGAACAATCCTCAGATGCTGAAGGGATCCCAGAAGCAGAAAGCTTGTCCAGGCTCAGAAAAGTAGAAGTTTAAACACCAGGAAGACGTTTTCAAATGTGCACAGTATAGAGTCTGGGATTTAGGGGTGAAATTTAACATTCTATAATGTGAAAACACTAAGAAATAAAATCACATTCATAGACTAAGGGAGGGAATTCATTCTCTGAACAAGGCACTTTCTCAATATCCCTGTGTGAAAAATGTATAAACAAATTTAGTATTTATAATAGTGTTATTCTAGATATTCTTTTTTTTCTACACTGCAGGTACAATAGCTAAATATGCATTTGAATCTCTTAGTGGAAAGGAGTAGTTGCAACTATAATACTGCTTCACAGTGTAGCACTTGGGGAGGGCCCTTCGGGCATGTGATAATCCTCTGTACCACCACTTCTAGATTAGCTCCATCTTTGCAGCTCATTTCCCTTTCTTTCTCTCTATGGGTCCTCTAATTCTTGCCATCTTGCCACATTTTTTTTTTATCATTATACATGAAATTGTAGTGAACACTCCTACTGTTCCTCCCTTTTTCTGCCTTCTAACACCAGAACTGCAAAATATGATTAGCAATATTCAGCAAAACATGAATTTTCCATGTTTTCTGAGCTCAGCTGGACCTGAATTGCTACTCAATAACATTCTCTTATTTCCTATTATGTCTTCCAGAGCAGAATGATTCTCTGCTTAAATGAAGCCATCTCCCTCTTCTGTTATGATTCAGCATGAATGAAAAGACTGCTTAACCTTAACCTTTCTGCCATCCCGCATATTTTCTTTCCTCCTCTCCAAAGAAAGAGGTGGGGAGAAGAGGGAGAATCTTCTCCAAATTAAATCTGTGTAATCTGAGCCAATCAAAAACTATTCTCTAAGAACCTCGTCTATTAATTATTTACTGCTGCTTTGAACACCTCTCATTTTTGCACCAAGGGTCTCAGGCGTATTCAATTGCTCTCCAACAGTGACGATGACAGGAAACAAATGAATGAAAACGCAATATTTCTCCATCCTTTTCATTTCTCTACTTTTTCCTGCTAGCCTCGAATAAATGGCTAAGGGGCCAATTTGCCCAATTTACCCAACCTTCTGTAATTCAACCCCACACCATTTAAAGCTCTGGGTTAGTTTCTTGACACTTTTTCACCAAAACACTGATTCTTTTAGATCCATGGTCACTAGGACTATTATTTTTTTCAAATTCAAGGAATTTGTTTTCATACTTTTCGATTTCCTCAAGCTCATTAGAATATTTCATTGCAAATCTCTTCCTCCTTGGAATGCCTCTTTTGAAATATAGTTATTTACTTGTTTGTCATTTTCTTTCTAAATTCACATTTTAAGAAGTTTTCTTTAATGAACTTCCAGTTTTATTGGTATTAGCTCTCTCTCATGATCAGATTTCACATTATCAAATAAGTATTGAACTCTCACTTTCATTCTTTCATTTATGAATAGATTTATGGTGCTCTTCCTGGGCTTTAGACACTGGTCTATGCAAAATAATTTGTACCGTAAATGAAATTGAGAGCAGTTCCTGCCATAATTGTTTACATTTTAGCTTTACTATCCAAGACAATAGCCACTGGCCATATGTTGCTATTTGAATTACAAATATAAAATAAGTAAGTTAAATAAAATTAAAATCCATTTTTTCAGTCCCTTTTTCCACATTTTGTGTTATCAAATTCCACATGTTATAGCAGCCACCAAATTGGTAAGCCCAGATATAGAGCATTTCCATCATACAGAGAGTTCCATTGGACAATATTGCTCTAGCCAGAGGGGACAGATAAGTAAACAAAGTATTAAAGAAAACAAACAAACAATAAACATTGTACATTGCATGGGGAAAACAAATCATGGTGAAGTTATAGAAAGTGTGGGAGTGTGGAAGTGAGGAAAAATCTTCTTTAATGGTGTTCAGGGATAATTTTGTTAACCATTTGGTGCAAGTTATCAGTCCCTTTCTAAAATCTCTTCTCCATCTGTTTTTTAGGACACCGCACTCTCTTAATTTTGTTCAAAGGGATCAAGTCTTTTTTTGATTTCTTAGCAAAAGTTTGGAAAATCCAGGGCTCCAATCTTGGATGTCTCCATTTTACTCATTCCCTTATGATAGGTTCCATTAAACAGCTTGATATAATACCTGTGGGTTGCAAGTCATACCTTTCTATCCCTGTCCTAAACTCTAATAATATATCTTTTTTTTTTTTTTTAATTGAAGGTAATTGACAACAGTATTACATTACATTAGTTTCAGGTGTACAACACAGTGATTCAACATTTATATACATGATAATTCTAGGTACCAGCTATCACCATACCAAGTTGTTACAATATTTGACTATATTCCTTATGCTATACATTACATCCAGGTTACTTATTTATTTTACAATTGGAAGTGTGTTTATATATATATGTATATATATATATATATATTTTGTGTGTGTGTGTGTGAGGGCATCTCTCATATTTATTGATCAAATAGTTGTTAACCACAATAAATTTCTGTATACGGGGGTCAATACTCAATGCACAATCATTAATCCACCCCAAGCCTAATTTTCGTCAGTCTCCAATCTTCTGATGCATAACGAACAAATTCTTACATGGAGTACAAATTCTTACATAGTGAATAAGTTACATGGTGAGCAGTGCAAGGGCAGTCATCACAGAAGCTTTTGATTTTGTTCATGCATTATGAACTATACACAGTTCAAATATGAATATTCATTTGATTTTTAAACTTGATTTATATGTGGATACCACATTTCTCTATTATTATTTTTTTTAATAAAATGCTGAAGTGGTAGGTAGATACGAGATAAAGGTAGAAAACAGTTTATTGTTGTAAGAGAGCAAATGTAGATGATCAGGTGTGTGCCTGTAGACTATGTGTTAATCCGAGCTAGACACGGGCAATAAAACATCCACGGATGCAGAAGATTTCTCTCAGAACATGAGGGGGGAGGTTCTAAGCCTCACCTCTGCTGCTCCCCATTTTCTCACCAGATGGCCCCCTGCGACTGTGCCTGTCTTAGGTTGTTCCTCCCTTGAGGAATCTTACCCGTCTCTGGCTAACCAGTCATCTTCCGGGGCCATACAGGGAAATGTTAAGTTGGTAAGTGAGAGAGAAGCCTTATTGTTTGAAAAGGTTAGCTTTTTACTTCTTTGCATAATTATGCCCTGTGGCTTCTATGCCCAGCATTTGTCTTGAGGTGTCTTTACCACTTGGAAGAATTATGATACTCGGTAAATTCGACATGTGGCACGAGTTCTATTTAAAGGTTGTGATTAGGTAGGAAGAAGAAAAGCTATAGAAGTAGCAGGCAGAAGAAAACCTGGGAAGATTGATTATTTCTTTGACATATCTTCTTGTAGAGTAACTTCAGCATGTATAGGTTTTAAACTACTAATTAAATTGTGCACACACATTAACTTAATAGGAATATAGTTACCTAACCAAAGCATACCTGTAATTACCAGTCATCTCCAGTGAAACCAAGAAAACCAGTTAGGCACCTTAGGCATTTGTGAAAACTTATCTATGATATGGTGGATATTGTCCGACTGAACTTAAACAGTCTGAGAGAATTCAGATAAACTAGAACAACCCATTCCTGAGGACTGTTCATATCCCATATGTTCTTTTAACGATAAATAGTCTGTGGTTGTAAGATTTTGGAGTGCTACAATTTGTACTTCTCCTAATTCTTGGTTGAGTTCCAACAGTATAGATCCAGTCCAAATATTTGTTTTACTGTATGCACAGGCCAGCTTAGATATCTCCTTCATCATTCCCATGGCAAGTCCAGGAACTGGTGGGATGAGTGCATCTACACCTGTGACAGTGCGTGGATCTTTGTTGGAGTTTTTTTTTTTTGCTGATCATCTTCTGTCATGAGTCTTCCCGAGAGTGCTGATGTTGGAAGTTCTTTTTCATATCGTATCTTAGTTCATTTTTGGGATAGCCAAATTAGGCTTTGATCCTCTGTATAAACACAAACAGACCCTTTGCCTACACTTTTATATGTCCTATATATCATTGGGTAGAACTCATTAGAGGTCACCACATAGGAACTGCTTTTTTTTTTTTTTTTAATCATTAATCTACACTTACATGACGAATACTTTGTTTACTAGGCTCTCCCCTATACCAGGTCCCCCCTATATACTCCTTTACAGTCACTGTCCATCAGCATAGCAAACTGTTGTAGAATCACTACTTGTCTTCTCTGTGTTGTACTGCCCTCCCCTTTCTCCCACCCCGCTATGGATGCTGATCTTAATACCTCTCTTTTTCTGACCCCCTTATCCCTCCCTACCCACCCATCCTGCCCAGTCCCTTTCCCTTTGGTACCTGTTAGTCCATTCTTGAGTTCTGTGATCTGTTGCTGTTTTGTTCCTTCAGTTTTTCCTTTGTTCTTATATTCCATAGATGAGTGAAATCATTTGGTATTTCTCTTTCTCTGCTTGGCTTGTTTCACTGAGCATAATACCCTCCAGCTCCATCCATGTTGCTGCAAATGGTTGGATTTGCCCTTTTCTTATGGCTGAGTAGTATTCCATTGTGTATATGTACCACTTCTTCTTTATCCATTCATCTATCGATGGACTTTTAGGTTGCTTCCAATTCTTGGCTATTGTAAATAGTGCTGCGATAAACATAGCGGTACATTGGTCTTTCTCATACTTGATTGCTGCATTCTTAGGGTAAATTCCTAGAAGTGCAATTCCTGGGTCAAATGGTAGGTCTGTTTTGAGCATTTTGATGTACCTCCATACTGCTTTCCACAATGGTTGAACAAGTTTACATTCCCACCAGCAGTGTAGGAGGGTTCCCCTTTCTCCACAGCCTCGCCAACATTTGTTGTTGTTTGCCTTTTGGATGGCAGCCGTTCTTACAGGTGTGAGGTGATACCTCGTTGTAGTTTTAATTTGCATTTCTCTGATAATTAGCGATGTGGAGCATCTTTTCCTGTGTCTGTTGGTCATCTGTATTTCTTTTTTGGAGAACCGTCTGTTCAGTTCCTTTGCCCATTTTTTAATTGGGTTATTTGTTTTTTGTTTGTTGAGGCATGTGAGCTCTTTATATATTCTGGATGTCAAGCCTTTATCGGATGTGTCATTTTCAAAGATATTCTCCCATACTGTAGGGTTCCTTTTTGTTCTATTGATTGTGTCTTTTGCTGTACAGAAGCTTTTCAGCTTAATATAGTCCCACTTGTTCATTTTTGCTGTTGTTTTCCTTCCCCGGTGAGATATGTTCAAGAAGAGGTCACTCATGTTTATGTCTAAGAGGTTTTTGCCTATGTTTTCTTCCAAGAGTTTAATGGTTTCATGACTTACATTCATGTCTTTGATCCATTTTGAGTTTACTTTTGTATATGGGGTTAGACAATGGTCCAGTTTCATTCTCCTACATGTAGCTGTCCAGTTTTGCCAGCACCATCTGTTGAAGAGACTGTCATTTCGCCATTGTATGTCCATGGCTCCTTACTCTGTATCTTTTGATTGGTGCATTCAGTCCATTTACATTTAGGTGATTATTGAAAGATATGTACTTATTGCCTTTGCAGTCTTTAGACTTGTGGTTACCAAAGGTTCCAGGTTAGCTTTATTACTACCTTACTGTCTAACTTAACTTGTTTTTGAGCTATTATAAGCACAGTCTGATGATTATTTCTCTCACTTCTTATTCCTCCTCCTCCATTCTTTATATGTTGGTTGTTTTGTTCTGTGCTCTTTCTAGGAATGCTCCCCATCTAGAGCAGTCCCTGTAAGATACCCTGTAGAGGTGTTTTGTGGGAGGCAAATTCCCTCAACTTTTGCTTCTCTGGGAATTGTTTAATCCCTCCTTCATATTTAAATGATATTCGTGCTGGATACAGTAGTCTTGGTTCGAGGCCCTTCTGTTTCATTGCATTAAGTATATCATGCCATTCTCTTCTGGCCTTTAGGGTTTCTATTGAGAAGTCTGATGATAGCCTGATGGGTTTTCCTTTGTAGGTAACCTTTTTTCTCTCTCTGGCTGCCTGTAATACTTTGTCCTTGTCTTTGATCTTTGCCATTTTAATTATTATGTGTCTTGGTGTTGCCGTCCTTGGATCCCTTGTCATGGGAGTTCTGTGTACCTCTGTGGTCTGAGAGGCCATTTCTTCCCCTAGTTTGGGGAAATTTTCAGCAATTATTTCTTCAAAGACATTTTCTATCCCCTTTTCTCTCTCTACTTCTTCTGGAATACCTATAATTCTTATATTGTTCCTTTTCGATTGGTCACTCAGCTCTCTTAAAATTCTTTCATTCCTGGACATCCTTTTATCTCTCTCTGCATCAGCTTCTCTGCATTCCTGTTCTCTGTTTTCTAGTCCATTAATGGTCTCTTGCATCTCATCCATTCTGTTTTGAAGTCCTTCCAGAGCTTGTTTTATTTCTGAATTCTCCTTCCTTAGTTCTTGCATATTTCTCTGCAAGTCCATCAGCATGGTTATGACTTTTGTTTTGAATTCTTTTTCAGGAAGACTGGCTAAATCTATCTCCCCAGATTCCTTCTCAGGGGAAGATGTAGCAGATGCCGAAGCTGTCTTTGTTAGTCTTGTCTGGATCCTATTTTTTTGCCTTTTCATGTTGACAGGTGCTATTGACTGTCAGCTGGGAGGGCCAAAATTTTCACTTGCTACTGGCCTTTCTTTACTGGGACAACTGCGACCCCTAGTGGCTTGTGTTGGGTAATTGCGTGTAGAGTGGGTTTTTGTGTCTTGCCTGGCGGGAAGGGAGAAATTTCCCTTTCTGTGGGCGGAATTTGTCTCAGGCTGCTTCTCTGCTTTCGCAGCGCCCAGTGGGGTAATGGATGGGGGGGCTGCTTGACTGTTTGCCTCCGTGAGGGGTCTCAGAGCTGTTGCCCAGGGGGTTAGTGCACCCGGTTTTCCCTGTAATTTCCAGCTGCTGTACTGTGACCTGGGTTGTTCCCGTCAAGCTGTTAAGTCCCTGTCCCTTTAAGACTTTCAAAAAGCCCCCGCTTTTCTTTGTCACAGGGGCATCAGCTTCAGCACCCGCTCAGAGGTCTTACTCCCTGTTCCCCCAGTATCCAGGGCCCCCTGGGCACGTACTGTGTCTGCGCTCTGGCCCGGATGGCTGGGGCTGGGTGTTCGGCAGTCCTGGGCTCCGTCTCCCTCCCGCTCTGCCTTTTGTTCTCCCGCCGGGAGCTGGGGGGAGGGGCGCTCGGGTCCCGCCGGGCCGGGGCTTGTATCTTACCCCTTTCACCAGTCGCTGGGTTCTCGCTGGTGTAGCTGCAGTCTGGCCACTGTCCTGCGTCTTCTGGTCTCTCTTTTAGGGCTAGTTGTGTTTGTTGTATTTTCAAAAGTGTATATGTTTTTGGGAGGAGATTCCCACTGTCCTACTCACTCCGCCATGTTGGCTCCACTAATAATATATCTTTAACACTGTTTGATTTCTTTAATTGCATAACATATATGTTTCTCAAAATTAAGTTGACCCAAACCCATCTCCTGTTTGGAGACCCCAGTAAGATTCTGCTAATCTTAAACTAGTACTTACCTCTCTTGAATTAGTAAGTATCCCACCCTTCTTGTGGTTCAGGCCGTGATCTTGAAGTCATTAGTCACATAAGACATCCATTCCATCAGCATATATTGTTGGCACTTCCTTCAGAATATATTCTCTATCTGGCCAGTTCTCCCTGTTGCTACTGCCACAAATCCTTTTCTTCCTTCTCTCATTATTGCTCTTCATTAGACATGCAGTTGTCCATGTTCTTTCTGGAACAAACTACGCGCACTTATACCTTAGAATCCAATCACATGCTAATCTCTCCTCCCTCCTGGAACTCTCTTCTCTATCATCTGCAGCACTTGCTCTCTCCTTCATAAGTCTATGCACAGCTCTCTTACACTACAAACAGGTCAAGCAAAATGAAATAAGGAAATTGATCAATTGGACTTAGCAATGTGGAGATCACTGATGAACTTCAAGAACAGGTTTGCTGGAGTGGGCGTGAAGATGAAGTTCTAAATGCAGTCACTTAACATATCCATGAGGAAATACCTCAGCCTCCCTATCATTTGCTTCATTATCTACAGAATCAGCTACCAAAGATTATGTTGCTGGTGTTTGCCTATATTTACCATAAGGCTCTCCAATTTGCAGTTAAAAACCATTTACATGTTGCAACAGATTCTATCTTTTCAAGACTATCACATAAGTTCCCTTATTTTTCTATTCCATCTCTCTGCCATCAATGCACATCATATTCAGAAGTCCACATATACCCATGATTGCATCAGCATTTGCAGTTTTTCTTCTCTCTTTCAAGGTGGACTTTAGTTCCAAGTCATCATTTTTTACCTTGGCTGTATTAATTTTCAAAATGAAATTTCCTATTTTGTCATTTGTTATTGGGAAAAATTACTGGGTAATGACAGGTACCAAATGGAATATAATTTCTTTTCAGCTCCATTTTCCATTGAAGATACTCAATAGTCCAATATTTAAAAGTCCTCCATTTTTGTTATATGCTTCTCCAGTTAGAACTCCATCATCCCCTATACAGATCAATCCTTGAAATACTTACCTGGAAACACTTGCTCCGTTTCCTCACCTGCCCCTCTTTAACCCACACAACTTCTCTGACATAGCATTTCTAACATCCTCATTGATTTCTCTATCTGGAAATCTCATGGTCAATACCCCTTTACTTGGCCTGTGAACATTTACTGCCTTTGTTGAGTCTTTCTTAAAACAATTCCATGACATCACACTCTTACATTTCTCTTAACACTTCTTTCCCAATCTCCTTTCAGTCTTATCCTATTCTATTTGGTTAGTATTTTGGGGTATATTTTTACTATTTGCTTCCCCTAGCAATACCCCTTAACTGCTGTAACACCAATAATTACCTATATAAAGATCATTCACAAACTTCCATATCCATTCTAGACTCACTCTTTGAAGTTACAAATCTGCACCTTTGCTTGGATGTCTACTTCAAATGAAACTCATAGGTCCCTTAAGCTGGGTTTATAGTCTTCCCCCTTGGAAGAATTTCATTTCCCAGTCTTGTTTGGATTCTATATCACAGTGAATATAACCACCATTCATCAAATGTTACAATCCACTGACAAAAATAACTAACTTTGGGTGACTCTGTCTCTCTAATTTCTAATTCTCTACTACGTACTTTTCACTTTAAATCCTACATATTTCTTAATTTAGGACATATATCTCCATCTCCAAACCACTTATTTGTAATGATCACTAGCTCTCAAGTTTCCCACTGTAGTGACATTTTCATTTCCTTCCCTCCAAATCTCTTGCCCCTTCCAACTCTTCTTCACTCAACAGTATGTTTTATTTTTAAAATGAAGTTTTGATAATAAAGTAAATTCCTCTTATTATTCACTTAAATAGTTCCCCATTACTTGTAGGATAAAAAACAAAATAGAAGACCCTTCAACATCTGGGACTGACCTACTTTTCCTAGCTCCTGCAACAGGATGCCACTTGTCTGTGATTCATTTACACTGACACTCCATTTGTATGTGCATTCTCACATGCACTTTCTCATCCTCCTCTCACCTCTGTCCTTCTGAACTCACATTTTTTTTTACCTTCAGAGAATTTTGCTTGATTGATATGATGAGGTCATATTCATATCATAGATTCCCTAGCACTGTGGGTCTCTCTGTCCTAGCTTCCTGAGAACACATAATTGTAGTTGGAGATACATTCAAGTAAATATGCCATTCATTTCTATTTTCCTCCTATACTGTATCCTTCCAAGACCTGGTGTTTCTTGTCACATGAAATATGGATTCTTAGTGTAATGGCTCTGAAACTGTGATCCAAAATAAATTATTTGTTGAGTTAATTAAATTAGTCTACAATCTGATTCTAAACTACTTTTCTGATTTTATATATTATTATTATTCCTGTATATTTTTTCACTCTAGAATAACACTTTATGGCTTGTTCTTTTTGAACATGATTTTTATTTTTACACATTTGCCCCACATCCTGTGCTTTTCTCTCTGATTGAGGTACATTTTCACCTGGTTCTCCAATTCATCTTTTGGAATTATATACAAATTTGAAAGCCCACATTGAATGCTATCTCACTACTATAACATTTACTTCTTTTTAGTTTCCTAATTTAAAAGAATCTCTTCAAAGGCTTCACAATCTATGTTATGTTATGATAACTTTTATACTTTGCTAACTTTCATGTATATCCAAAAGGGATTGTCAGCTGGTTGAGTGTATGGACAGTATTTCCCTTTGTTTCTACACCTGCAATATTTGACTCAATACTTTGATGGCTAAACTCAATAATTTATTTATTAAGTTGAAATGCTCAAGGTTACAAAAGAATGATAAGTATCAGAATTCAGGTCAACTCACACCATTATATGAAGTAGTTATATTGCATAAAAATTTGTTGACAATATAATGAATAGACTCTTATTTAAAATCCAAGTTCAAATGGGTATGAAAATTATAGGTACATGACAGTCATACTTTGTTATTCAGGTTTATTTTTGATTAAATTAAAAGGAGTCCAAATGCAGAGTAATCTATTAGGCTTTCATTTGTCCAGTTGCCTAATACTTCACATTCTTGTGATCTGGGGATGTTACATAACACATACTTTAGTTAGCTCAATAACTTTGTAATGGTACTCTTTAGAATCACATTCTTAAGAGTAAATCATTAAAACATTAAAGCAATTTAAAAAATGATAGTATTAATGTTTCTTACATTTTGTTTATAGTTCCTAGCCTATGTAATGATGCACTTATTGATTTAAATTTTCTAAGAATATCAGGATTAATTATTTCTCAAGTTGCCTAGATAAAGATATACAATGTGGTCAATAAGTTTTGATGTTCATTTTAAAAAGTCAATACCTACTCATAAATTATGTAATATTCATTATATTTATAACTGAAGAAATAATTCCTTCTTTCAACTGAGCATGCACTTTTAAAACTCCTGTCTTTGAGAAAGATAGGTTGGAAAATAGAACTAATTTGCTGAAATGAATATAAACTCTTTTTATTAATATGTTTTACTTTAATACTCCTTTTTAATGCATGAAATTTTTATTACTGAGGAAACTTACAGGAATCATAGAACTGACTCAAACAGAATAACAAAAATCAAAAATATAGCAGCTTACATGTATCATTTATATAATAATATAATGATTTATATAATATCACCAAAATATCATTAGCAGATTGAAAGGGTAGGGAAGTGGCTGCCAGGTAGTAACATATAATACACGGAAAATTTGTTCTCCTTGTAACACCCACCTCCCCAGTTGGTAGCAACACACTCCATTTATACTACTGATGTATTTCCCCAGGGAATGAAGAAAGATTCTCTGAAGCAAAAATAAAATTGAGAGTATATCAATTTGAACATGAAATGACAGGACCCCTATTACTATGAATTGAATAGTGTGCCCCCCCCTACCCACATATTAAAGATTTAACCCAAAATCTGATGTTTTTAGAGATGGAACTTTTGGGAGCTGCTTAGATTTAGATGAGGTCATGAAGAGGGACACTCATGATGGGATCAGGTGAGAGGAGATCCCAGAGAGCTTGCTCTCTCCCTTTTTCTCTGTCACTGAAAGACACAGTAAGAATACTGCCCTGTGCAAGCCAGGAAGAGATGCCTCACCAGAAACTGACTCTGCTAGTAACTTATTCTTGGACTTTGAGACCCAGAACTGTGAAAAAATTAGTTTCCGTTGTTCAGCCATCTAGTCTATATTATGTGTAATGACTACTATAACTACCAAGAATCACACATAAAAATCAGACATTGTTTTTATATCACCAAAGTATGTTTAGAACTTTGAGTATGGCTGGAATTTGTCATTACAAGATATTTACCTTTGGGGAAGGAATTTAAACTATATAATGATCTTCCAAGAAAAATCTTTTATGTACTTTTTATTTGCACAAAAAAGATAGATTTATGGTTTCTGACAATTGCCTAGTAACTTGTAGTCTGTTCCTATCATCACAATCTGAAATACAAGTTTGTTCCTCAGTTAAAAACATATACTCTGAAAAGTGTTTAGGTGGTTTTCCAAAAATTCAGTCACCATTTATGGAATATCTTAAAAATTTTGCCAAGCAAGATATTAGCTTTACCTTCATACAACTCTACCTAAAATGAAAATTCAAATCAAGGCAATCAAATATTCTTTTGTTCTATATTCTTGAATATCATCCCCCTTTCCTTTGAAAGATGGTCATCTATTCATACAAAGATATTTTGAAACTTAACTGCCCATTTAAGACAGAATGAAGGAGTCTTGAAGTATCTAAGCTAAGCATTGTCTTGACTGAACTGAAGCAAGAACTCTGTGAGGGTCCCCTTGGTCCTCCCAGCCACGGCTTTCTGCAGCTACAGAACCTCATCTCTGGTGGTCATCACACCTGCTATGTCTAAATTTGCTCATTTACAATGAGTCACAGATTCTTTCAGGAGCACTGCAGCTGTACATGCTCCTGCACATCTGTATTTTCAGGTGTTATTAACATTAACAAGTTGGCAATCTATGACCTACCTTGTATAACGTTCAAAGGGAGGCATCCTTCAGACACAGTCCCCTGTTTCAGTGGTGCTCTTAAATAATTTGCTCCTCAGCCAGGATGAATTGGTAAAGACCCCAAAACTATTCCCTTGGAACCTTTTAGAGCAGCAGCATTGATGAGGGTCTTGGATTAAAGGTGTGAACATAACAGAGCATATATGAGCTATGAGCCTCCTCTGGACATTTGTTATCAACCTGTATGGTCTCCCTGTTCTTAGCAAAACAAAATCAATTTTCTTTAGATTTAGTTAGTAAATATCCTTAATAATGTGATCAGAGCCCTTTCAAGTTGTTAATTTGGTTGTGAGTTTTTTAAAGGGTGTATCCCAAAAGTTATATTTTATGGGATGTCATTTTACTTATGGCAACATCTATATTTCTGTGGGACAGTGAGATTCACCCTCATGCCATACCTCAGGGATAGAATTTTTCAGAGTAAAAACATGATGGACTAGGCAATGAAATATATTGGGAATATTTCAAAATTTCAACTACTTAGGTCTAAAATCATATAATTGTGTAGCTGGAAGAGATTGCTCCATTATCTTCCTTTATATCTTATAGGTGAGGAAGCAGTGCTTCAGAATCATTTACAAAGCGATTTATAGATCCAGGAATGGTACCAGGTATTCTAACATTCCACTGAGTCACAGTGAGTGTCTTTATAGTATTTGTTCTGTGTATTATTTAAACACTTTTTAAAATTCCTAAATCATTGCTAACTTTAAATCAAATATGGATACTAAACAACTGTATAGTCTTTGCAAAAATTAAGTTTATTTATTTGAACATTGAAATGGTGTTTTTTCCCCCAAACAAAAGTGAAGTGCTACGGTACTTTTTATCTGTATTCTATTATTTGAACTGTAACTCCACTGATAATCTAATTGACAATTGATGACATATTTTGAACTAATATTATGATAATATTTTTAATTTCAATTGGAGCTATGTAAACATTATTCATACAATTAACTACCAAATGATTTGAATTATATTTAATATATAATCTGGCATTTAATAACAATCAACACTAATGAAAGCATTATTTTTAAAATTATATGCCTAGAGCATGGAAGGGATCACATGTCTTGAATAAATAAATAAAACAATAAGTAAAATATTTTCTCCTTTTTAGAAATCATTCTGAATTCAGGAATGTTCTGTTAGTAAAGGATACTTTAACCATATATTTTAGGAAATGCACAAATATAAGCATAAATTATTAATTTTAATTTGTTTCACTAAAAAGTAAGCATTCATTGAAATATTATTTATTTCCAGGCATTTTAGGTCATTATTTATTAATTAGAGTCTCTGCTGTTCCACAGAGGATACATAATAAGTGTGGATATTTAAAAATAAATTCTTATGAGGAAAAGAAATTATGGCATATTTGTGACAGAAAAATAAATGTAAGAAAATCAAAGTAATGTAAATTTGCATTTGAATTTTAAAAATTTATCTACATTTATTATTGCTCATTATTCAGATACTTTTCTCATATACTCAGTTCCCTAATATTTTTGTTCACAAAAATGCTTCTTCTTGTATGTATCACCCTTTGACATAAACACAAAAACAAATCTGTTCTTGAATTTAGTTACAATGCTTTTAGTCATTATGTGAAAGTGCTAGTTAGCAAACAGTTCTACCAAATAAACTATCCTCAAATATTTCAACCAATACAGTCATAAAAATGTGTTAAAAAATGAAAGTTATTTTATTATCTCTGGGGCATGCAGAGCTTTAAAGAGGCAATATGGCAAGGGTGATAAAATCATGGATTTTGGAAACAGACTTTCTGGATTTAAATACAAGCTCTGTTTTAGCTTTTTAATGTTAAGGAAATTACTAATTGTTTCCATTTTTATACATACCTAACCAAAGTAACATTTGCTGAGTGATGGCCAATTCTACACTTCATCATCCCATACCTTGTGGAGGTTCTTGATTGGGTTCATACAGCCCAGAAATAGACAGGAAATTGGATTCTGGAAAATTTAGTTCCCAGTTTAACCAAATAGACAATAGGATAATCAGATACAACTTCCTTATTAGACCTGTGAGGATTATATAGTTCAATATATGTAAAGATATACAAACTACTCCTCCTGTCTATGGAACAGTCACCACTGTAGTACTTATGTCCCACTCCACCATGACCACATACAATTAGAAATCTTAACACCAACATGAGGGATATTATCACATATTGGAAAACAGCAGCACAAGATCATGATACCTGGCACAAGGGTAAAAAGAATACTGTAATTTCCCCTACTTACTTTCTAGTCACACTTTCCAGGACTCAAACAAGGAAGAGAGAATTCAAAGAGCGGCCAGCATTCTTCCTGATTTGAAGAGACAAAGATCAGATTTTGAGGGTGTAGAGGTAACTAGAATTTGCAGGACATAATAACAGACAAAAAGAGCTGCACAGAGAAAACTTTGGAGATATTCAAGAGAGTCTCCTTGAATCTCTGGGTGAATGCTGGTATGTGCATGTATAGAAATAAATTATAAGAAGCACTGAGAGACAGTAAGCTTAATAATTTTCTGTAGCTCATGTGGAGATGAGAATAGTATATGTTCTTATCAGTTGGACTGGAAAGACCTCATTATACACAGGCCATGAGAGAGGATCTCAGAATGTTTTCACCTTATTAACAGGGTCAAATTAGCCTTAGGTAAAGGCTGGTCTGGTCTCATTTTAAGAGTTACAAGTGAATCTCAAAAGGACCAAACTGTCTCTAAGTAAGCTAAGTACATGTCCCCACCCAAACAAAGAGTCCAGGACCACTCATTATAGTAATAAAATTCTGAACCCAAGAATTAAATTCACACCTGGCATCCAAATAACAACATTAATCTGACACAGAACTGACACAGTTAATGGACTTCAAAAATAAGGGTATTAATTTGGGTATTATAAATATGCTAAGTATGCTCAGTAATGTAGAAGGACACATAGAAAAGCAATAGCAAATATAAAAATGACCTAAGTGTAATCACCAGAGGTGAAAAATACAATATGTGAAATGAAAAATACATACTAGATGTGATTATCAACAAATTAAACAGTAGAAAGTTAACTGAACATGTAATCCTAGCAGTACGTACTATCAAAAATGAGTTTCAGAAAGAAAAAGAAAACATAGGAAAAATGAAAAAAGCATCAGTGAACTAAAGAATAATATCAAGTGGTTTGAAATATATGCTATTAGTGTTGTAACTTAATATTTATAAGAATAATGGCTAAAAGATCAAAATTTGGTTAAATCCATACAGCCATTAAGTCTAAGAAATAAAATGAGCCACAACTGCAATAAACATTAACACACACACATAATAAGGCTTACCTAGTGGTAAAAATAAGGTCTTAAAATCAACTAGAGAAAAAGACACAAGGTGTACAGAGGAACAAATCAAGTAAAATCATAACTTCTTATCAGAAATCCATACATGACAGACAACAAATGAAAATGACCATATTAATTTTCTTTTATGAAAGTCAGTCTAGGATTCTAAACACAGAAAAAAAGGTGTATTATAAAAATGAAGGGGAAATAAAGAATTTTTCAGGCAAAAAAAATCCAGATTTATTCCCCATGAGCCTGCCCAAAGGAAATGTAAAAATCCTAAAGGTAGAATGAAATTATACCAGATAAAAAGTAAAGAAAATTTTCAGAAAAAGTAAATACATGCGTAGAGTGTAGATATAAACAATGATGATTTTTATCTTGTTTTAATTATCTTTAAAAGATAATGTACTTTCTACATAAAAAATAGCAATGCTCTATGAAATATATGTGCCAGTAAAATTTCTGAACAATAATAAAAATTGAAGTGTACTTTTGCACTATTTATACATTATAAGTAGCTCAATTTAATCTGAAGGTAGGATAGTATGTTAAAGATGTCTATTTAAAACCATAAAGCCATCACTAAAAATGCCCAGTAGATCAAAAGTAGGTAGCTAATAAACCAATAGGAGATAATTTGTAATGACATTTAAAAATCCATAGAAGTTATGAAATAATGACAACAAAAGATAATAGAAAACAGATGGGAAAAGAAAAAACAAACAGGAAGATCTCAAATTTAAACTATACCAAAATTTACAAGAAATGTGAATGTTCCAACCATACTAATGAAAGTTCATCAAGTATAAAGCTAAATGATAAAGAAGACAAAAATAGTCACTCTGCAGACATCTCACATTAAATACAAAGGTATAAATAAGTTAAAAATAGAAGAACATCAATAAGTAAAATGAAAAGAAATGCCACTTAAACTTAAAAAGAACCTTGAGTGTCTCTATTAGTATTGGAATAGAGCAAGGATATCTACTTTCTTTGATATTTTTTTATTAAGGTATGATTAATATACACTCTTATGAAGGTTTTACATGAAAAAACAATGTGGTTACTACATTTACCCATATTATCAAGTCCCCACCCATACCCCAATGCAGTCACTGTCCATCAGTGCAGCAAGTTTCCAGAGATCCACTATGTCCCTTTTCTGTGATACTCTGTTCTCCCCGTGATCCTCTACAACATGTGTACTAAATATAATACCCCTCAGTCCCCTCTCCCTCCCTCCCCACCCACCCTTCCACACCCCTCCCCTTTGGTAACCACTAGTTCATTCTCGGAGTTTCTGAGACTGCTGCCATTTTGATCCTTCAGTTTTGCTTCATTGTTATACTCCACAAATGAGGGAAATCATTTGGCATTTGTCTTTCTCCACTGGCATATTTCACTGAGCATAATGTCCTCCAGCTCTATCCATGGTGTTGCAAATGGTAGGATTTGTTTCTTTCTTATGGCTGAATAGTATTCCATTGTATATATGTACCACATCTTTATCCATTGACCTCCAGATGGACACTTAGGTTGCTTCCATATCTTGGCTATTGTAACAAGTACTGCAATGAACATAGAGGTGCATATATCTTTTTGAATCTGAGAAATTGTATTCCTTGGGTATATTCCAAGAAGTGGGATTCTGGGGTCAAATGGTATTTCTATTTTTAGTTTTTTTTAAGAACCTCCATGTTGCTTTCCACAATGGTTGAGTTAGTTTACATTCCCACCAGCAGTGTAGGAGGGTTCCCCTTTCTCCGCATCCTCGCCAACATTTATTGTTCTTAGTCTTTTCCATGCTGGCCATCCTTACTGGTGTGAGGTGATATCTCATTGTGGTTTTAATTTGAATTTCCCTGATGACAAGCGATGAGAAGCATCTTTTCATGTGCCTGTTGGCCATCTGAATTTCTTCTTTGGAGAACTGTCTCTTCATATCCTCTGCCCATTTGTTAATCGGGTATTTGCTTTTTGGGTGTTGATGTGTGTAAGTTCTTTATATATTTTAGAAGTTAACCCCTTGTAGGATATATCATTTACAAATATATTCTCCCATAGTGTAGGATGCCTTTTTGTTTTGTTGATGATATCCTTTGTGGTACAAAAACTTTTTAGTTTGGTGTAGTCCCATGAGTTCATTTTTGTTTTTGTTTCCCTTTCTTGAGGAGATGGGTTCAGGAAGAAGTTGCTCATGCTCATATTCAGGAGATGTTTGCCTATGTTGTCTTCTAAGAGTTTTATGGTTTCATGACTTACATTCAAGTCTTTCATCCATTTTGAGTTTACTTTTGTGTATGGGGTTAAACAATAATCCAGTTTCATTCTCTTGCATATAGGTGTTCAGTTTTGCCAACAACAACTGTTGAAGGGATGTCATTTCCCCATTGTATGTCCACGGCTCCTTTATCATATATTAATTGACCATGTATGGTTGGGTTTATATTAGGGCTCTCTAGTCTGTTCCATTGGTCTATGGGTCTGTTCTTGTGCCAGTACCATATTGTCTTGATTACTGTGGCTTTGTAGTAGAGCTTGAAGTTGGGGAGCATATTTCCCTGTGCTTTATTCTTCCTTCTCAGGATTGCTTTGGCTATTCGAGATCTTTTGTGGTTCCATATGAATTTTAGGATGATTTTCTCTAATTCATTGAAGAATGCTGTTGGTATTTTGAAAGGAATTGCATTGAATCTATAGATTGCTTTAGGCAGGATAGCCATTTTGACAATATTAATTCTTCCTATCCATGAGCATGGGATATGTTTTCATTTATTGGTATCTTCTTTAATTTCTCTCATGAGTGTCTTGTAGTTTTCAGAGTATAGGTCTTTTACTTCCTTGGTTAGGTTTATTCCTAGGTATTTTATGCTTTTTGATGCAATTGTGAATGGAATTGTTTTCCTGATTTCTCTCTGTTCTAGTTCGTTGTTAGTGTATAGGAATGCCACAGATTTCTGTGTATTAATTTTGTATCCTGCAACTTTACTGAATTCAGATATTAGATCTAGTAGTTTTGGAGTGAATTCTTTAAGTTTTTTTTATGTACAATATCATGTCATCTGCAAACAGGGATAGTTTAACTTATTCCTTGCCAATCTGGATGCTTTTATTTCTTTGTGTTCTCTGATTGCCGTGGATAGGACATCTAGTACTATGTTGAAAAGAAGTGGGGAGAGTGGGCATCGTTGTCGTTTCCAATCTTAAAGGAAAAGCTTTCAGCTTCTCACTGTTAAGTATGATGTTGGCTGTGGGTTTGTCATATATCGCCTTTATTATGTTGAGGTACTTGCCCTCTATACCCATTTTGTTGAGAGTTTTTATCATGAATGGATGTTGAATTTTGTCAAATGCTTTTTCAGCATCTATGGAGATGATTATGTTGTTTTTGTCCTTCTTTTTGTTGATGTGGTGGGTGATGTTGATGGATTTTCAAATGTTGTACCATCCTTGCATCCCTTGCATAAATCCAACTTGATCAAGATGGATGATCTTTTTGATGTTTTTTTGAATTCAGTTTGCTAATATTTTGTTGAGTATTTTTACATCTATGTTCATCAGGGATATTGGTCTGTAATTTTTTTTGTGTGTGTGGTGTCTTTGACTGGTTTTGGTATTAGATTGATGCTGGTTGCATAGAATTAGTTTGGAAGTATTCCCTCCTCTTCTATTTTTTGGAAAACTTTAAGGAGAATGGGTATTAGGTCTTCACTAAATGTTTGATAAATTCAGTGGTGAAGCCATCTGGTTCAGGAGTTTTGTTCTTAGGTAGGTTTTTGATTACCAGTTCAATTTCGTTGCTGGTAATTGGTCTGTGCAGATTTTCTGTTTCTTCCTTGGTCAGCCTTGGAAGGTTGTATTTTTCTAGAAAGTTTTCCATTTCTTCTAGGTTGTCCAGTTTGTTAGCATATAATTTTTCATAGCATTCTCTAATAATTCTTTGTATTTCTGTGCTGTCCATAGTGATTTTTCCTTTCTCATTTCTGATTCTGTTTATGTGTGTTGTCTCTCTTTTTTTCTTGATAAGTCTGGATTGGGGGGTTTATCTGTTTTCTTTATTTTCTTGAAGAACTAGCTCTTGCTTTCATTGATTCTTTCTATTGTTTAATTCTTCTCAATTTTATTTATTTCTGCTCTAATCTTTATTATGTCCCTCCTTCTGCTATCTTTGGGCCTCATTTGTTGTTCTTTTTCTAGTTTCATTAATTGTGAATTTAGACTACTTATATGGGATTGTTCTTCTTTCTTGAGGTAGGCCTGTATTGCAGTATACTTTCCTTTTAGCACAGCCTTAGCTGCATCCCACAGATTTTGCAATTTTGAATTATTGTTGTCATCTGTCTCCACATATTGCTTTATCTCTGTTTTTACTTGGTCATTGATCCATTGGTTATTTAGGAGCATGTTGTGAAGCCCCATGTGTTTGTGGGATTCTTCATTTTCTTTGCATAATTAATTTCTAGTTTCATAGCTTTGTGGTCTGAGAAACTGGTTGGTGCAATATGAATATTTTTGAATTTACTGAAGCTCTTTTTGTGGCCTAGTATGTGATCTATTCTTGATAATTTTCCATGTTCATTTGAGAAGAATGTGTATTCTGTTGCTTTTGTGTGTAGAGTTCTGTAGATGTCTGTTAGGTCCATCTGTTCTATTGTGTTGTTAAGTGCCTCTGTCTCCTTACTTATCTTCTGTCTGGTTAATCTGTCCTTCAGACTGAGTGGAGTGTTGAAGTCTCCTAGAATGAATGCATTGCATTCTATTTCCCCTTTTAATTCTGCTAGTATTTGTTTCACATATGTGGATGCTCCTTTTTAGGGAGCATAGATATTTATAATGGTTATATCTTCTTGTTGGGTTGACCCTTTTATCATTATGTAATTTTCATCTTTGTCTCTTGTTACTTTCTGTGTTTTGAAGTCTATTTTGCCTGTTACAAGTATTACAACTCCTGCTTTTTTCTCTCTGTTAGTTGCATGAAATATCTTTTTCCATCCCTTCACTTTTACTCTGTGTATTTCTTTGGGTTTAAAGTGAGTCTCTTGCAGGCAGCCTATAGATGGGTCTTGTTTTTATTATCCATTCAGTGACTCTATGTTTTTTGATTGGTACATTTAGTCCATTTACATTTAGGTGATTATTGATAGGTATGTACTTATTGCCATTGCAGGCTTTAGATTCATGGTTACCAAAGGTTCAAGGTTACTTTCCTTACTATCTAAGAGTCTAACTTAACTCACTTAATATGCTGTTACAAACACAATCTAAAGGTTCTTTTCTGTTTCTCCTCCTTTTTCTTCCTCCTCCATTCTTTATGTATTAGGTATCATATTCTGTATTCCGTGTCTATCCTTTGGTTCATTTTCAGGATAGTTGATTTAATTTTGCATTTGCTTAGTAATTAGCTGTTCTACTTTCTTTACTGTGATTTTCATTTCCTCTGGTGACAGCTATTCAACCTTAGGAACACTTCCATTTATATCAGTCCCTCCAAAATAGACTGTAGAGATGGTTTGTGAGAGGTAAATTCTCTCAGCTATTGCTTATGTGGAAATTGTTTAATCCCTCCTTCAAATTTAAATGATAATCTTGCTGGATAAAGTAATCTTGGTTCCAGGCCCTTCTGGTTCATGGCATTAAATACATCATGCCACTCACTTCTGGCCTGTAATGTTTCTGCTGAGAAGTCTGATGTTAGCCTGATGGGCTTTCCTTTGTATGTGATCTTATTTCTTTCTCTGGCTGCTTTTAATAGTCTGTCCTTTTCCTTGATCTTTGCCAATTTTATTACTATATGTCTTGGTGTTGTCTTCCTTGGGTCCCTTGTGTTCGGAGATCTGTGGAACTCCATGGCCTGAGAGACTATGTCCTTCCCCAGACTGGGGAATTTTTCAGCAACTACCTCCTCAAAGACACTTTCTATCCCTTTCTCTTTCTCTTCTTCTTCTGGTGTCCCTATAATGCAAATATTGTTCCATTTGGATTGGTCACACAGTTCTCTCAATATTCTTTCATTCTTTGAGATCCTTTTTTCTCTCTGTGCCTCAGCTTCTTTGTATTCCTATTCTCTAGTTTCTATTTCATTTATCATCTACTCCACTGTATCCAACCTGCTTTTAATACCCTTCATCATGCTCTTCAGTGATTTGATTTCCAACCTGAATTCATTCCTGAGTTCTTGGATATCTTTCCGTACCTGCATTTGCATGTTGATGATTTTTATTTTGAACTCCCTTTCAAGAAGAGTCATAAAGTCCATGTCATTTAAATCTTTCTCCAGAGTTATATTAATTTTACTCTGGACCAGGTTCCTTTGGCATTTCATATTTATATATGGCACCCTCTAGTGCCCAGAAGCTCTATTCTGGAGCTGCTCAGCCCCTGAGGCAATGTCGGGGGTCGCAGGGGAACAGGATTGGTGCCTGGGTGGAGGAAAGAGCTGTTCTCCACTTTCTGGCTGCTGTGCCTGTCTCCATTGCCTTAACCAGTGGGCTGAGTACACAAGTATAAGCTTTTGTCCCAGAGCAGCCAGATATGGATCCCTGCTTTCCACAAGCGGCTGGAATCTCAGTCTCTCCAGGAATTCTGCCTGTATTAACGTTCCAATCTGGTAGTCATGAGACTATCATGAAAGGACCATGAAATGTAGGTTTGTACTCCCAGAGCAGATCTCTGGAGCTAGGTATTCAGCAGTCCCAGGCATTCCACTCCCTCCATGCTGTTTCTCTTCCTCCCACCGGTGAGCTGGGGTGGGGGAAGGGCTTGGGTCCTGATGAGCCACAGCTTTGGTAAGTTACCCTGTTCCATGAGGTCTGCTCTTTTCTCCAGGTGTATGCAGTCTGGCACCATCCTCTATCGTGTTGCTCTCTCAGGATTAGTTGCACCAACTATATTTTCTAATTGTATCCAGTTTTAGGAGGAAGCCTCTGCTCTCCTCTCACGCTGCCATATTTCTGCTAACCTACTTTCTTATATTTTTATTCAACATCTGACTAAAGGTTTTAGGCAGTTCAAAAAAGCTAAGAAAGATTTAAAAATGACTTCTTGAAAGGTAAGTAGAAAGTCCATCTTAATTTGCAAAATGAACTATTCTGTAGTTAAGTGATGAAGAAATAAACACTAGATTTACATGTATCTCCAGCATTTTTGTAGGCTAAATGGGATGACATATATATTTATATTGTTATATAATAGGAGCCACAAGGAATAGAAAAAAGGAATTTTATAAAATAGCAACAAAACAGATGTTAAAGGGTATCAGAATAGGTAGTATAATTCTGTTAAGATTAATAGTATTTGAGGGCTTAAATGACCTGCCTTGAAGAATTATTCTAGAGCCATAGTAAACAGATCTTGTTACTATAGGCATAAGAAAAAATATATCAATTGAGCCAAAAAAACAGAAGGGAAATAGATACACACACACAAGAGCAATTAAGTTTGGAAAAAGTACAAAGCAATACAAAGAGGGAAAAGAGAATATTTTTTGCAAATATCTGTGGTACCACTGGAAATTCTTTAAAATGGGAGATCTCTGCCTCTGTGCAATTTTTCTATGAATCTAAAACTTCTCTAAAAAGTCTATTAAGAAGGGGGAGCCAAGATGGTGGCATGAGTAGAGCAGTGGAAATCTCCTACCAAAATCACATATATTTTTGAAAATAAAACAAATTCAACTCTTCCTAAAAGAGAGACCAGAAGACACAGGACCATAGCAAGACTACATCCACACCTGCGAGAACCTAGTGCCTCACAAAGGGGGTAAGATATTAGCCACGGCCCGGCGGAACCCGAGGGCCCCTCACCCCAGCTCCCAGCAGGAGGAGAGGAGTCGGAGTGGGGAGAGAGAGGGAGCCCAGGACTGCTAAATAGCCAGCCCTAGCCATCTGCACCAGAGTGCAGACACAGTGTGTGGGGTGCTGGATACTAGGGAAACGGAACAGTAAATCCTGTGAGCGGGTCCCCACAGCTGGCGTCCCTGGGACAAAGAAAAGCGAGTGCTTTTTGAAAGTCTTAAAGGGACAGGGACACAACAGCTAGACGGAAACATCCCGGGACACTTAGCCCAGCTGCTGGGAATCCCAGGAAACTCTGGGCACCCTAAACCCCTGGACAGCAGGGCAGCTAGGAGGCCCCTCACGGAGATAAACAACCTCCTGGCCGTCTCTCCTCCAACGCGGCTCAGCGATATCAGAGTAGCAGCCTGAGGCAGGCCACACTCACAGCAACCGTCGAGCTAAACTCCATAGCATCCGGGCAAGAATCAGAAGCCCCGTTTGTGCACAGCTGCTGAGCAGAAGCCGGTAGAGGTCGCTGTTCTCCCAGGAGAGGAAGGCCACAAATCAACAGTAAGGGACGTTCTCCCAGCCATCACATGCGCCAGCTCTGCTAACAAACTCTACCGCCATGAAAAGGCAAAAGAATTTGATACAGATCACAACCCCTGAGAAGAAGATAGACCTAACCAGTCTTCCTGAAAAAGAATTCAAAATAAAAATCATAAACATGCTGGCGGAGCTGCAAAGAAATATACAAGAGCTAAGGGATGATGTCTGGAGGGAGATTACAGAAGTGAAACAATCTCTGGAAGGATTTATAAGCAGAATGGATAAGATACAAGAGGCCATTGATGGAATAGAAACCAGAGAACAGGAACACATAGAAGCTGACGCAGAGAGAGATAAAGGGATCTCCAGGAATGAAACAATATTAAGAGAACTGTGTGACCAATCAAAAAGGAAAAATATCCACTTTAGAGGGGTACCAGAAGAAGAAGAGAGAGTAAAAGGGATAGAAAGTGTCTATGAAGAAATAATTGCCGAGAACTTCCCCAAACTGGGGGACGAAATAGTTGCTCAGACTACAGAGGCACACAGAACTCCAGACAGATAGGACCCAAAGAGGACAACACCAAGACATATAGTAATTAAAATGGCAAAGATCAAGGACAAGGACAGAGTATTAAAGGCAGCCAGAGAGAGAAAAAAGGTCACTTACAAAGGAAAACCCATCAGGCTATCATCAGACTTCTCAACAGAAACCGTACAGGCCAGAAGAGAATGGCATATATTTAATGCAATGAGACAGAAGGGCCTTGAACCAAGGATACTGTATCCAGCACGATTATCATTTAAATATGAAGGAGGGATTAAACAATTCCCAGAGAAGCAAAAGTTGAGGGAATTTGCCTCCCACAAAACACCTCTACAGGGTATCTTACAGGGACTGCTCTAGATGGGAAGCATTCCTAGAAAGAGCACAGAACAAAACAACCAACATATGAAGAATGGAGGAGGAGGAATAAGAAGGGAGAGAAATAATCATCAGACTGTGTTTATAATAGCTCAATAAACAAGTTAAGTTAGACAGTAAGGTAGTAATAAAGCTAACCTGGAACCTTTGGTAACCACAAATCTAAAGACTGCAAAGGCAATAAGTACATATCTTTCAATAATCACCTAAATGTAAATGGACTGAATGAACCAATCAAAAGATACAGAGTAAGGAGCCATGGACATACAATGGCGAAATGACAGTCTCTTCAACAGATGGTGCTGGCAAAACTGGACAGCTACATGTAGGA
Organism: Manis pentadactyla; assembly: GCF_030020395.1. Taxonomy (NCBI): domain Eukaryota; kingdom Metazoa; phylum Chordata; class Mammalia; order Pholidota; family Manidae; genus Manis; species Manis pentadactyla. The sequence continues at coordinate 125,175,613 of NC_080020.1, forward strand.
GAATGAAACTGGACCATTGTCTAACCCCATATACAAAAGTAAACTCAAAATGGATCAAAGACCTGAATGTAAGTCATGAAACCATTAAACTCTTGGAAGAAAACATAGGCAAAAACCTCTTAGACATAAACATGAGTGACCTCTTCTTGAACATATCTCACTGGGCAAGGAAAACAACAGCAAAAATGAATAAGTGGGACTATGTTAAGCTGAAAAGCTTCTGTACATCAAAAGACACCATCAATAGAACAAAAAGGATCCCTACATTATGGGAGAATATCTTTGAAAATGACACATCCGATAAAGGCTTGACGTCCAGAATATATAAAGAGCTCACACGCCTCAACAAACAAAAAACAAATAACCCAATTAAAAAATGGGCAGAGGAACTGAACAGACAGTTCTCCAAAAAAGAAATACAGATGGCCAACAGACACATGAAAAGATGCTCCACATCGCTAATTATCAGAGAAATGCAAATTAAAACTACAATGAGGTATCACCTCACACCAGTAAGGATGGCTGCCATCCAAAAGACAAACAACAACATATGTTGGCGAGGCTGTGGAGAAAGGGGAACCCTCCTACACTGCTGGTGGGAATGTAAGTTAGTTCAACCATTGTGGAAAGCAGTATGGAGTTATATCTAAATGCTCAAAACAGACCTACCATTTGACCCAGGAATTGCACTCCTAGGAATTTACCCTAAGAATGCAGCAATCAAGTATGAGAAAGATCAGTGCACCCCTATGTTTATCGCTGCACTATTTACAATAGCCAAGAATTGGAAGCAACCTAAATGTCCATCGATAGACGAATGGATAAAGAAGAAGTGGTACATATACACAATGGAATACTACTCAGCCATAAGAAAAGGGCAAATCCAACCATTTGCAGCAACATGGATGGAGCTGGAGGGAATTATGCTCAGTGAAACAAGCCAGGCGGAGAAAGAGAAATACCAAATGATTTCACTTATCTGTGGAATATAAGAACAAAGGAAAAGCTGAAGGAACAAAACAGCAGCAGAATCACAGAACTCAAGAATGGACTAACAGGTACCAAAGGGAAAGGGACTGGGGAGGATGGGTGAGTAGGGAGGGATAAAGGGGGGGAGAAGTAGGGGGGTATTAAGATTAACATGCATGGGGGGATAGGAGAAAAGGGAGGGCTGTACAACACAGAGAAGGCAAGTAGTGATTCTACAACATTTTGCTATGCTGATGGACAGTGACTGTAAAGGGGTTTATAGGGGAGACCTGGTATAGGAGAGAGCCTAGTAAACATAATATTCGTCATGTAAGTGTAGATTAGTGACACCAAAAAAAAAAAAAAATGGCAGTTCCTGTGTGGTAACCTCCAATGAGTTCTACACAAGGGTATAAAGGGCATATAAAAGTGTAGGCAAAGGGTCTGTTTACGTCTATACAGAAGATCAAAGCCTAATTGGGCTACCCCAAAAATGAACTAAGATACAATATGAAAAAGAACTTCCAACATCAGCACTCTCTGGAAGACTCATGCCAGAAGATAATCATCAAAAAACCCCAACAAAGATCCACGCACTGCTACAGCTGTAGATGCACTCATCCCACCAGTTCCTGGACTTGCCATGGGAATGAGGAAGGAGATATCTAAGCTGGCCTGTGCATACAGTAAAACAACAAATTTGACTGGATCTATACTGTTGGAACTCAATCAAGAATCAGGAGAAGTTCAAATTGTAGCGCTCCAAAATCTTACAACTACTGACTATTTGCTGTTAAAAGAACATAAGGGATGTGAACATTCCCCAGGAATGGGTTGTTTTAATTTGTCTGATTTCTCTCAGACTGTTCAATTTCAGTTGGACAATATCCACAATATCATAGATAAGTTTTCACAAATGCCTAAGGTGCCTAACTGGATTTCTTGGTTTCACTGGAGATGGCTGGTAATTACAGGTATGCTTTGGTTATGTATCTATACTCCTATTATGTTAATGTGTGTGTGCAATTTAAATAGTAGCTTAAAACCTATACATGCTGAAGTTACTCTACAAGAAGATATGTCAAAGAAATAATCAATCTTCCCATGTTTTCTTCTGCCTGCTACTTCTATAGCTTTTCTTCTTCCTTCCCAATTACAACCCTTAAATAGAATTCGTGCCTCATATCAAATGTATCAAGTATCATAATTCTTCCAAGTGGTAATGATATCTCAAGACAAATGCTGGGCATAGAAGCTACAGGGCATAAATATGCAAAGAAATAAAAAGCTAACCATTTCCAACAGTAAGGCTTCTCTCTCACTTACCAACTTTACACATCCCTGTATGGCCCCAGAAGATGACTGGTTAGCCAGAGACGGATAAGATTCCTCAAGGGAGGAACAACCTAAGACAGGCACAGTCGCAGGGAGGCCATCAGGTGAGAAATTGGGGATCAACAGAGGTGAGGCTTAGAACCTCACCCCACCTTTTCTGAGAGAAATCTTCTGCATACATGGATGTTTTATTGCCCTTGTCTAGCTTGAATTAACACATAGTCTACAGGCACACACCTGATCATCTACATTTGCTCTCTTACAACACTAAACTATGTTTTCTACCTTTATCTTGTATCTACCTACCACTTCAGCATTTTATTAAAAATAATAATAATAAAGAGAGAAATGTGGTATCCACATATAAATCAAGTATAAAAATCAAATGAGTATTCATATTTGAACTGACTGTTTATAGTTCATAATGCATGACCAAAAACGAAGGTTTCTGTGATGGCTGCCCTTGTACTGTTCGCCATGTAAGAACTTATTCACTATGTGTGAATTTGTTCTCCATGTAAGAACTTGTTTGTTATGCCTCAGAAGATTGGAGACTAATGAAAATTAGGCTTGGGGTGGATTAATGATTGTGCATTGAGCATTGACTCCCTCTATACAGAATTTTATTGTTGTTAACCATTTGATCAATAAATATGAGAGATGCCCTCACAAAAAAAAAAAAAAAAGAAAGATACAGAGTAATAGAATGGATAAAAAAGCGAGACCCAACTATATGCTTCTTAGAAGAGACTCACCTCAAATCCAAAGACATGCACAGATTAAAAGTCAAGGGATGGAAAAAGATATTTCATGCAAACAACAGGGAGAAAAATGTAGGTGTTGCAATACTAGTATCAGACAAAATGGACTTCAAAACAAAGAAAGTAACAAGTTAATAAAGATGGACACTACATAATGATAAAGGGCACAGTCCAACAAGAGGATATAACCGTTATAAATATGTATGCACCCAATATAAAAGCACCAATATATGTGAAACAAATACTAACAGAATTAAAGGAGTAAATAGAATGCAATGTATTCATTATGGGAGACTTTAGCACACCACTCACTCCAAAGGACAGTTCCACCAGACAGAAAATAATTAAGGACACACAGGCACTGAACAACACTCTAGAACAGATGGACCTAATAGACATCTATAGAACTCTACACCCAAAAGCAACAGGATACACATTCTTCTCAAGTGCACATGGAACATTCTCCAGAATAGACCACATACTAGGCCACAAAAAGAGCTTCAGTAAATTGAAAAAGATTGAAATTCTACCAACCAACTTTTCAGACCACAAAGGTATAAAACTAGAAATAAATTGTAGCAAAAAAGCAAAAAGGCTCACAAACACATGGAAGCTTAACAACATGCTCCTAAATAATCAATGAATCCACGACCAAATTAAAACGAAGATACAGCAATATATGGAAACAAATGACAACAACAACACAAAGCCCCAACTTCTGTGGGAAGCAGCAAAAGCAGTCTTAAGAGGAAAGTATATAGCAATCCAGGCATATTTAAAGAAGAAAGAACAATCCCAAATGAATGGTCTAATGTCACAATTATTGAAATTGGAAAAAGAAGAACAAATGAGGCCTAAGGTCAGCAGACGGAGGGACATAATAAAAATCAGAGAAGAAATAAATAAAATTGAGGAGAATTAAACAATAGAAAAAAATCAATGAAACTAAGAGCTGGTTCTTCGAGAAAATAAACAAAATAGATAAGCCACTAGCCAGTCTTATTAAGAGAAAAAGAGAGTCAACACACATCAACAGAATCAGAAACGAGAAAGGAAAAATCATGATGGACCCCACAGAATTACAAAAAATTATTAGAGAATACTATGAAAACCTTTATGTGAACAAGCTGGAAAACGTAGGAGAAATGGAAAACTTCCTAGAAAAATACAACCTTCCAAGACTAATCAAGGAAGAAACACAAAATCTAAACAAACCAATTACCAGCAATGAAATTGAAGTGGTAATCAAAAAACTACCCAAGAACAAAACCCCTGGCCAGATGGATTTACCTTGGAATTTTATCAGACATACAGAGAAGACATAATACCCATTCTCCTTAAAGTTTTCCAAAAAATAGAAGAGGAGATAATATTCCCAAACTCATTCTATGAAGCCAACATCACCCTAATACTAAAACCAGGCAAAGACCACACCAAAAAAGAAAACTACAGACCAATATCCCTGATGAACGCAGATGCAAAAATACTCAGCAAAATATTAGCAAACCAAATTCAAAAATACATCAAGAGTTCATACACCATGACCAAGTGGGATTCATCCCAGGGATGCAAGGATGGTACAACATTCGAAAATCCATCAACATTATCCACCACATCAACAAACAGAAAGACAAAAACCACATGATCATCTCCATAGATGCTGAAAAAGCATTTGACAAAAATCAAAATCCATTCATGATAAAACTCTCAACAAAATGGGCATAGCGGGCAAGTACCTCAACATAATAAAGGCCATATATGATAAACCCACAGCCAACATCATACTGAACAGCGAGAGGCTGAAAGCTTTTCCTCTGAGATCGGGAGCAAGACAAGGATGCCCACTCTCCCCACTGTTATTCAACATAGTACTGGAGATCCTAGCCATGGCAATTAGACAAAACAAAGAAATACAAGGAATCCAGATTGGTAAAGAAGAAGTCAAACTCTCACTATTTGCAGATGACATGATATTGTACATAAAAAACCCTTAAGATGCCACTTCAAAACTACTAGAACTAATATCAGAATTCAGCAAAGTTGCAGGATACAAAATTAACACACAGAAATCTGTGGCTTTCCTGTACTCTAGCAATGAACTAATAGAAAGAGAAATCAGGAAAACAATTCCATTCACAATAGCATCAAAAAGAATAAAGTACCTAGGAATAAACCTAACCAAGGAAGTGAAAGACCTATCCCTTGAAAACTACAAGACACTCTTAAGAGAAATTAAAGAGGACACTAACAAATGGAAACTTATCCCATGCTCCTGGCTAGGAAGAAATAATATCGTCAAAATGGCCATCCTGCCCAAAGCAATCTACAGATTCAATGCAATCCCTATCAAATCACCAACAGCATTCTTCAGCAAACTGGAACAAATCGTTCAAAAATTCATATGGAAACACCAAAGACCCCGAATAGCCAAAGCAATCCTGAGAAGGAAGAATAAAGTGGGGGAGGATCTCGCTCCCCAACTTCAAGCTCTACCTCAAAGCCACAGTAATCAAGACAATTTGGTACTGGCACAAGAACAGAGCCACAGACCAGTGGGACTGAATAGAGTCTCCAGACATTAACTCAAACATATATGGCCAATTAATATAATATAAAGGAGCCATGGACGTACAAAGGGGAAATGACTGCCTCTTCAACAGGTGGTGCTGGCAAAACTGGACAGCTACATGTAAGAGAATGAAACTGGATCACTGTCTAACCCCATACACAAAAGTAAATTTGAAATGGATCAAAGACCTGAATGTAAGTCATGAAACCATAAAACTCTTAGAAAAAAACATAGGCAAAAATCTCATGTACATAAACATGAGTGACTTCTTCATGAACATATCTCCCTGGACTTCTTCATGAACATATCTCCCTGGGCAAGGGAAACAAAAGCAAAAATGAACAAGTGGGACTATATCAAGCTAAAAAGCTTCTGTACAGCAAAGGACACCATCAATAGAACAAAAAGGTATCCTACGGAATGAGAGAATATATTCATAAATGACAGATCCGATAAAGGACTGACATCCAAAATATGTAAAGAGCTCACACTCCTCAACAAACAAAAAGCAAGTAATCCAATTAAAAAAATGGGCAGAGGAGCTGAATAGACAGTTCTCTAAATAAGAAATTCAGATGGCCAACAGACACATGAAAAGATTCTCCACATCGCTAGTCATCAGAGAAATGCAAATTAAAACCACAATGACATATCACCTCACACCAGTAAGGATTGCCATCATCAAAAAGACAAACAACAACAAATGTTGGTGAAGTTGTGGAGAAAGGGGCACTCTCCTACACTGCTGGTGGGAATGTAAATTAGTTCAACCATTGTGGAAAGCAGTATGGAGGTTTCTCAAAATGCTCAAAATAGAAATATCATTTGACCCAGGAATTCCACTTCTAGGAATTTACCCTAAGAATGCAGCACTCCAGTTTGAAAAAGACAGATACACCCCTATGTTTATCGCTGCACTATTTACAATAGCCAAGATATGGAAGCAACCTGAATGTCCATCAGTAGATGAATGGATAAAGAAGATGTGGTGCATATACACAATGGAATATTATTCAGCCATAAGAAGAAAACAAATCCTACCATTTGCAGCAACATGGATGGAGCTAGAGGGTATTATGCTCAGTGAAATAAGCCAGGCGGAGAAAGACAAGTACCAAATGATTTCACTCATATGTGGAGTATAAGAACAAAAGAAAACTGAAGGAACAAAACAGCAGCAGGAGCACAGAACCCAAGAATGGACTAACAGGTACCAAAGGGAAAGAGACTGGGGAGAATGGGAGAGTAGGGAGGTATAAGGGCGGGGAAAAAAGAAAGGGGGCATTACAATTAGCATGTATAATGTGGGGAGGGGCACAGGGAGGGCTGTGCAACACAGAGATGACAAGTAGTGATTTTACAGCATCTTGGTATGCAGATGGTCAGTGACTGTGAAGGAGGATGTGGGGGGGCCTTGGTGAAGTGGGGATCCTAGTAAACATAATGATCTTCATGTAATTGTAGATTAATGATACCAAAATAAAAAATAAAAAAAAATAAGTCTGTTAAGAAGAAAAAGTATGTATATTAAAAACATCCTTTGATGCATACCTTTGTACGTCCCATCAAATATAAATATTGATTCAGGATAGATTATAGACCTAAATGTAGACCTAAAATTAAGGCTGAACATAGAAATTAACATTAGTGGGAAATATTTGTTAAGGCTGAAATTAGAAAGTAACATTAGTGGGAAATGTTTGTTATCATTTGTAAGGCAAATATTTCTCAGATATGACATAATAGCACCAAACAAAAAAAAATGAAACATTAGCCTTATTTAAATTAAAAAATAAATAAAACTTCTTATCACCAAATATATTTCAAACACTTTAGAAAAACAAGACTGAAATGGGGAAAAGCATTTGTAAACTATAAATCTGACAAAGGGCTAGTCCTAAGGAGAAAAAACTTACTGCAAAGTCGCCCTGATGATGGAAGTTTGGTGGAAAACTGCACCATAAACTTGGTGTTGGTGACATAACTGTACATTTGTTAAAACTTATCTGAGTATCAATTTAAAATTGGTGAACTTGGGGTATATTAATTGTAATGAACGTTTACTAAAAAAAACATGTTTATTGTCATGGCAATTATTAATGCATGGGTTGCAAAACTGATGAATTGCAAATAATGTAAACTTATTTTAAAACATATCTTCAAAAAGCTAACATAGCTTAGAAAGTTAACTGAGTTTTATACCTGTAAAGGGATATTACATACACTGTTGTGATTTGAATTGTATTCTCGCAAACATATAAATTCAAGTCCTCTCCCCTGGGACCTATCAGTGCAGCCTTATTTGGAAATAAGATCTTTGAAGATGTAATCGTATTAAGATGAGGTCATGCTGGTTAAGTGTGGACCCTATCCGAAAGACTGGTGTCTTCAAAAGAGAATAGAGATGGAGATACATGAGGAGATAGATGACAATGGAGATAGAGAATGGAATGATGCAACTCTAAGAAAAGGAAAGTCTATGATTATCGTAATCACCAGAAGCTAAGAGAGATAAGATTATCTTTCAGAGACTCCAGAATGAAACAGTCCTGCTGACATCTTGATTTTAGAGTCTAATCTGCTGCACTGTGACAAAATAAATGTCTTTTAAGGCACCAGGTTTATGATTATTTGTTATGGAAACTCTAGGAAATGATTGCATAAAATTTTTATAATACTGTTGTCATTATAAAAGCTATTTTGAAACATCCCATAAAAATTGCCTCAGGCAACGTTATGTTTTCAGCAATGTTCTCTATGCTGGAAAGACTGAGTTTTCATGGTGGATTTGATATATTAAATAATCAAAACTGATTATAGTACTTCACATTACTATAGATGCTGTAGTATCTGTAAAATTCTGTAATAAATCTTAAGATTCATCTTTAAGAAAGTTCTGAAAATATTTTAATAAGAAAATTAGTACATCTAGTAGTTACTGAGAGTTTGCAATATGCTGAGCACTCTGCTTTGCTTTGTCTCATTTAATCTTGACGCAATTCTGAGCAGTATATACGTTATTATTGCACTTTTAAGAAAAGGCCAAGGAATTTATAGGTTAGATGCTATACCCAAAGGTAGATAGTAGTACACAGTGGATCTACTAATTTCATTAAAACAATATTGTTAAATACCTACTCTATGCCAAGAAATCTTTTAGTGAATAAAACAGTGAACAATGGAACAAAAATGAAATATACAAATAAATAAATAAAAAATATATATATAAAACTTCTCTACAAGTAAGAGAATAACTCAACATAAACTGCTTCACATGAAGAAATTCATTAAAAGACAAAAAATATCCTGAAATATTCCTAACTGGAATTTAATATAAAAATATTTTCCTTTGGAAGAAAATACCATCTTTTCTTTAGATCTGAGCTTTTTAAATGAAAGAAAACCATTTCATGGTCCACAAAGATAACTCAAGAGAAATCAGAAACAAATTACTCCAAGATTTACCTAAATCTCCTGGGGTTTTATCAAGACTGATATTTAAAATTAACTCTCTGGGTGCTGACAGAAGCAATGCAGCATGATCATAGAGGAATTTAAGCAGAATTTTTGCTGAGCATCAATTTTGAAGTAAAATCCCTGTTGCCATTCTAAGTCTAACCTAAATTAATATTAACTGGTTTTTGGGAAATGTGATTTTGAAAAATTATTTCTGAAAGAACAAGAACAGCACAGGCAATGAGGGAAAAAAGAATGCAATATTTTAAGATTAGATGTTATCATATCTTACTCATTTTCTATACAAGTGTCCAAAAGACTTGCAACTAAGAATGAAGCCATTACAAATTGCATTCTGCAGACACATAATTTATGTGAGGAACAGTCATTAAAATGAAAACAAGTATTTAATGGAATATACATATGGAACAATGATGCGAGCAGGATTCTTCCTTACTGCCGTAAGGATATTATATAATTTAAGATTAACTATACCAAATTATACCAAACTTCAACCTAACTATACCAAATAATTAAGGCATAATTTAATAAGGTAAGGTGCAACCAAATCTTGGAAAGTTCTTTCCACATTTTGCTATTGAAGAATTTTAGGTGCGTTATTCTCAGGAAGAGATTTACCTTTTAAAAAGGTGTATCTTTTAGCCTTATATAGTGTGATTTGAAAGGGAGATAGACAAAAATCATGTGGATCAGTAAGCATGCAACTGAAATCACACAGGTATGATGTGATAAAACAGGAAAGAAAGAAAAAATGAGAAACAAACAGCTCATGGAGATATATCAGAGGTAGAATTTAATGCTATTGTCTAAAGTTATACTAACCAAAGGAAAAAATTACTAATACACAGGATTTCTTTTAAGATATTCATAAGGCAGATGGCAGAGGCCAGGGAGATGTAAGACATTGGGTAGGTAAGACAATCATGAAATAATAAAATATGAGTTCTAGAACATTTCAAGAAAAAGACTGATTTGATGAAAAGGAAGATATGAGGGCATTAAGATCAAACTGAAAACATGATGTAAGAATTTAGGGTAAAAATAAAAGTGGAGATTTTTGTGGAAAACTGTTTCTTAACATGGCATTTTCCCCACATCTTCATATTAATGTTATATCTTCACGTCATAAGAGAGATTTCAAGGGAACAGCCTCAAGATGATCTCTCAATTTTCAATAATCTTCTGTGTCTTCCATCATCCTCAATTCTTAGTATTTTTCTAGATTAGCATAAATGTATAAGTAGTAGAGAAATTTATTCTGGGCTACTTAATAAAGTAGATAAAAGATATATGCATATTGTATATGTGTATGCATATAATAATAGGAATGTGACCAGAATATATAAAGAACATTCAAAAAACAATAAAAAGCAAGGCATTCTAATGGAATAATTGGCAAATCAAGCTCTTCACAATAGAGGATATTCAAATAGTCAAAAACATATGAAGAATTATTTTGTTTCATTAGTCATAAAGAGTAAATGCAAATTAAACACGACTGTGATCTTGCCATAAAGATTAAATGGAAATAATAACAATTCCATGCATTGGGAGGACATAGAACAATTGGGGCATCATATGCAATAGGTAGGAATGTACATTAATAAAATCATTTAACAAAGGTGTTTGGTAGTATTTACTGTAGCTAGCCTATTCATTACTATGACCAAGTAACTTTATGTCTATGTATATGTCTACTATATATGTCCAGCCAAATACATTAATACTGTTCATAACAGTGACATTTATAACAGCTAACATCTGGAAAGTAGTCAAATGCCCATCTGCTATAGAACCTATTCATGAATTGTAATACATATATGAAATGGGAATCCATTTCAGCAATGAGAGTGAATAAAGTACAACCAAACATTAACAATATGGGTGAATTTCATATGCAAAATACTGGGGAAAACAAGTTAGATAGAAATAGTACATATGAGAAGACCCCTTTTATATTAAGTGAAAAAAATAGGCAAAAAAAAATTTTAGATTTCAGGGCTGTTACTCATTTTGGGGGAACAGGCAGTGGTAAATACCAACATAAAAAGGGTCCAAAGGAGACTTTGGGGGATCCAGTAATATTCTGTTTCTTCCAGTAGGCACTAGTCACAAGGATGTTTTCTTTCTATAAATGCATCAATGTGCAATTATGATTTTGCACCATTCTGTATTTGGTTATGATTTTAATTAAAAATTTAGTTTTAAAAATTAACCTGATAAATACTCTGAGAAGCCCTCAAAGCTATATAGCATGTAGTGGTAAATCTAGAACTGCTAAGCATGGATTCAAAATATGCATGTTTCATTAAAATCTGTGAATAACTTGCTATTATCTCTGCATATCTAAGAAACAAAAATGTAATTACTAGTTCTCCTTGAAAGAACATTTATGAATTAGTGTTATTAAATAAGCCAGTAGTTGAAAAGATTTTCATTTCCATTATTACAGGTAGCATGACTTCTCCTTTTATTAAAAACTATAATAAATATCCAAAGTCTCTGTTTATCATTTGTTTCATCAAGAATTTTGCATTTACAAAGTCAAAAAGAACACTTTTCCTTAGCTCCCTAATACTCTTTACCTTAAAACCTAAATTATTTTTGTAATTTAGTTTGAATGTGAAATTTAATGAGTCACACATTCTAACCATATAATTTATCTTAAAGAAGGAATTTTGTATGCTTTGAAAAAAGTAGGCAAAGTTCTTTTATAAACACATGCAATAACTTCACATTGTCCAGAAAAAATATTAATGTACCAACAGATTGCCTCCAGTACCATACAATATCTGAGATTAACTGGAAACTTCTATGGAAAAAAAATGTGAAGTCCCAAAGTATCCCTCTGTGAGCTGGTGATGACAGTAAGGGTGAGAAAATGAAGAGCCAGATGGATCTTTTTGTATAGGCAGTGTGCATATGCCTACGAACAATGCTTCACCAAGAAATAAAAAATTGTAGGTCCTTGGAAATATATAACCTGATTGACTTAATGTTATGTACTAAATAAAGTAGGCTAATTTTTTTAAAGTCTGATTTTTTACCATGAAATGGAGTAAAACATGTATTTTTATGTGAGTATGAAAAGTAGAATGAGAAAAACAATGTGGCCAAAGTGCTCATTAGTAACGGTGCAAATGAGGCAAACTTTATGATAGCAACTTACACTTTTCTGAAATTATGTTTTAAAATTAAAAAGTAAGATTTCCTTTTTTGGGATAATGAAACATAGACAAAGCGGCAAGAAAACTTTATCTTAATAATGAGAACAAGCTTGATCGCTAACAAAATAGTAAGATCATAAGGATATCTGGTGAAAAAAAAAAATTTCCAGTGACTGACATGCCTTTCCAAGAAAAGACGTGGCACAGAATTTCACCTATTATGTAACAATGAAAGACAGATTTAGCTACTATAAAATAAGTTCAGCGCAAATGGCATAAATTTTAATGAACTTTTAATGCCAGTAGGGGCTAGCATGATAATTTAGAATCTGTGGAAGCCCCAGAATTCAGACGAGATTTCCATCTATATGTCAACTGTCAACCCTTTTCACAACTCAAGCACTCATAGAGGAACTGAGAACTGGGAGATAGAAATACCGGCTGCACAGGAAGCATGGCTGTCAATGATTGACAGTGGAGAAGGAGCACCTAAAGCAATCTGCTTATATACCAAATCCTACATGCCTAGAAAGCATTAGTTGGCTGCCCTGAGCAGTATGCAGGAAAGGCATCCACATAGACCCTGGGCCTTGATACAAAGAGAAAAGCTCTCTGATGCTGGGAAGAAAATGGAGCCCCATCTTCCCCAGATGCTTCACTGCCAAGAAGTGGAAACTATCTGTCACTGGGGGAAAAACAGTACGTTGATCAGTATCGTAAACCCAGGTCAAGTCTGGTTGTCATTGGGAGGTGGAAAGTAAGCTTGCACTGACCCAAGGCTGCTGTGGGATGTTCGGATAGTTTGCCTACCACAGGCTTTTTAAATCCACGGCATTAAGCTATTTGCCCCTAAGGCTGAGCTGGAAACATACCACCTCTGGACATGCACTAGTATGAGGCACCGGATGGTTACTTCTGGGTGGGAGTGCCAGGAAAATGTGTCAAATTCAGGACCTTTCCTTGAAGAGGAAGCAGAGATTGTTTGCCATAGAGGGGTAGGAATGGTGAGAAAGCCTAAGACTTGAGATTCAAGGAAACAGGGTCTTCATCGGGTGGAAATGGAAGCAGAAACTGAAATATCTTTCCTCTGCTGCAAACCTTACATAGGGTAGTGAGCATGCCTGACTGCTGAGACTGCAGCCAAAGCACGGGGAGAAACCTATCCCTAGCAAAGTCCTCCTGGGCCTGCTGGAGGGTAGAGGAGGAGCAGGAACATTCAGAAGGAATGCCTCAAGCATTCCAGGCCTCACCCTGAGCAAAAAGCAGTCCATCACTAGAGGATTTTCAAATCTGTGGTGCACTGAATACAACTAAGGTCATCAAATAGTCCAAGCCCCACTCAAATACAAACTAGATGGACAGGAGGTGTTGTGTGTAAATACAATTTATCTCAGTTTCTCTTTTTTGACCCAATGGCTGACATCCAATCATCTAGTATGAGAAACATAAGAAAGCAAGAATATATGACCTGCCATGAAGTGATAGAATAAATCGGTAGAACTAGACTAGAATTATGCTCATCAGTGGTCTAAAATTAATGAGCTAAGATTAATTCGATATATAGATATATAGATAATGGTAGAAAGGTGAGGACCATTAATGAGCAGTTTGGGTATTTCAGAAAATATACAAATTTATGAGCAGAACCAAATGAAAAGTAAGAAATTAATCTCTCTATTTAAAGTGTTACATATATATTAACTATTGTGTATACACACACACACACATATATATAAACTCTTTAAAGATCCAAAAGAAAAAAGTTCAGAAGTCTGTTTCCTGTGAAAATGTATTTCAAAAATATTAATAAATAGGACAAAATCTTAAATAATACATCTCCTGCAAAATTGCACTTCCAAAAAATGCTTAAAATTTTTATAGTTTGAATCAGAAAGCTTTAAGAGCAATAAGAAAAAATAGGTTACTAAATACAAAGGATTTCTAAAAATACTATTTTTATACAAATGTTAAATTTTTCTAAATTAAAAACAAATAGCAAAGATTGTTGAATAGTGCTTGTGTAAGGGCTGCAGTGAAGTGACCATGGAGCCAGTTTGTGGAGTTTGAAATTATTGGCAGAGCATCATGGACCCTGAATATTTGAGGGTGTCGTGGTCCTATAGCAAGGCAAAAGAAAAGGAAAGGAGTACATTCTTCAAGTATAAAGAATAAATGGATTTGAAAGAAGAATGGATTTATGAAACAATCTAAAAGCCACTCTTATTGTGATAATCACAAATGAATTACAGATGTTTTAATAGCCTTTGGAGAAAGCTCAGAAGATTGGTGCTAACTGCTTGTCACCCACAGAAAAGAATAGGTAAATGGCAGTACAAGACATGGAAAAATGGATTCTAAGTCATTAGTGATTTCAGATGTTATTATGGTGGTACAAGTCAGCACTTTCTGAACTCCATCAAAAGGGGCCATTCTTTTGAACACTTTTGAATTCTGGCCTTAGAATTACAGGGGATTTTTGATAAAAAGAAGGTGGATGTTAAAGTTAAAGATAAAATAATGAAGTGTGTGTGTCAGTGAAGTCTGTGTTCCAGCTCATCTTCAGGACCAGATCACAGACTGGAAAGTTCCACACCAAACATTTTTCTAAAGCAGTGTGGAGGTTGAGAACAAAGATGTTCTATTTGTTGTCCAGTAAAAATCTGGAACATATCACTAAAATATAGATCTTTTTATCTAATTAGAGAAGAATTCTCTATAAAGTTAATATTTCCCATAAACATTTATAGCTCCAAGCACTGCATAGAATTAATTATTAATAAGCTAAGTAGAAAATTTACAGGGAAATGATTGAAAGTGAATATTCAGACCAAAATGATATAAGGAAAAGTCAGAGTCACTGGACTTTTGGTCTAAGTTCTGTTTTACTATCTCCTGGTGAGATTTAGAAAACTTAATAGAAGTTAGAAAGATAAAAAATATGTAAAAAATATAAAATATCTTTTTCCCTTCCTTTACTTTCAACCTGCATGTACCCTAAAGTGAGTCTCCTGTAGACAGCATATAGCTAGGTGTTGTTTCTTGATCCATTCAGTTACTCTACATATTGTAATTGATAATTTGGTCCATTTACATTTAAAGTAATCATTGATAGGAATGTACTTATTACCATTATGATAATTTTTTACTGGCTGTTTTTTTCTAATTTCTCTTTGTTCCATTCTGTTTCTCTTACTCTCTTCCTTTGCAGTTTGATTACTTTCTTTTGAGGCATACTTATATTTTTATCCCTTTGTCTTTCATGTACATATTGTAGGATTTTGCTTTGAAGTTACCATGAAGCTTACATATAACAGTTTATAACAGTCTATTTTAAATTGATAACAAGTTAATCCCATTCTAAAGCTCAATATATTTACTCTCCCTGCCAATGCTTTGTTTTTTGATGTCACATTTCACATCATTTTATCTTGTGTGTCATTTAACTAATCATTGTAATCATAGTTATTTTTGCTACTTTTGTCTTTTTAACCTTTATACTAGTTTTATAATTGATAGTTCACTACTTTTACTATATATTTATGTTTCCAGTGAGATTTATTCCTTCATAATTTTCTTTTTATTAATTAGCGCTATTTCATTTCAGTTTAAATAAGTGTCTTTATCATTTCTCATAACTGAAGTTAGGTGATGGTGTACTACTTTAGCTTTTGCATCTCTGGAAAAATCTTTATCTCTCCATCAATTCTGAATAACTTTGTCAAGCAGAACATTCTTGCTTGAATATTTTATTTATTTATTTTTTCTTAGAACACTTCAAATATCTCATGACAATTCCTCTGGCCTGCAAAGTTTCTGCTGAGAAATCTGTTGATAGCCTTATGGATATTTGGCTAATATCCAAAATATGTAAATAACCCATACAACTCAATGGGAAAAGAACAATCAATTAAATAATGGGCAAAAGTTCTGAATAAATATCATTTTCTTTCCAAAGAAGACATACAGTTTGCTAATAGGCACATGAAAACATTCTTGGTATATCTAATCATATATTACAAGTCGTTTTTCTCTTGATACGTTTAATAGTCTTCTCCTTTTTTTGAAGTTTGCATGTTAATTATGATGTATTTTGCTGTGGAACTCTTTGAGTTCATCTTGTTTGGAACTTACTGGGTTTTCTGAGAGACCTGGGTATCTGTTTCCTTCTCCAAGTAAGGGAAGTTTTCAGCCATTATTTCTTCAAATAATATTGCTGTCCCTCTCTCTCTTCTCCTCTGGGAACCTTTAATTTAAATGTTAGTCTATTTCATGTTGTCTCATAAGCCCCTTAAGCTATATTCACCTTTCTTTTTTTTTCATTTTGCTCTTCTGATTGGGTGAATTCTGCTGTGTTGTCTTTAAGTTGACAGATTCTTCTGCTTCATCTATTCTGCTATTGAACCCCTCTAGTGTTTTTATTTTAAGTTCAAGTATTGTATTCTTCAGCTCTGTGAATTCTATATGGTACTTTATTATATTTTCCATCTCTTTTTTGAAGTTCATACTCTGTTCATTCCTTTCCTCCCCAGTTTGGTGAGCATAATTATGACAATGACTTTGAACTCTTTATCAGATAGTTACTTCATTATATTTGTCCTGAGGTTTTATCTTGTCCTTTAATGTGGAACACATTGCTCTGTTGACTCTCTGTGTCGGTTTCTATACAGCAGATGAAATAACCACCTATTCCAGTCTTGAAGGAGTGGCTTCATGTAGGAAAGGATCCTGTCATTTAACCCCACACCAGTTTTTGTTATCTCTCAAAGCTTTGTACTTAACCAAAGCCTACTGCAGCCTGATTTCAAACTAAAGTACAAATCTATAGTAATTATAACAATGTTGTATTGACATAAAAGCAGACACATAGATCAATGGAACAGAGAACCCAGAAATACATCTATGCACATATGGCCAACAAATTTATTACAAAGGTGCCAAGAATACACTAGGACAATGTCTCTTCAATACACAGTGTTGAGAAAACTAGACGATGTGCAAAATAATGAAAATGAATCACTATGTTGCATCATATACAAAAATCAAAATAGATTAAAGACTTGTATATGAGTCCTGAAACCATAAAATTCCTTAAGAAAACATAGGTACTTGGAGGTGGCTTTTTAAATCTGAGACTAAAAGCACAAGCAACCAAAGCAAAAATAAAAGAGTGGGACTAAATCATTTTAAAAACTTCTGCCCAATAAAGGAAACCATTGATAAAATGAAAAGGCAGACTACTGAATGGGAGAAAATATTTGCAAATCATTTATCTGATAAGGGGATAATATCCAAAATATATAAATAACCCATACAACTCAATAGGAAAAGAACAGTCAATTAAATAATGGGCAAAACTTCTGAATAAATATCATTTTCTTTCCAAAGAAGACATACAGTTTGCTAATAGGCACGTGAAAACATTCTTGGTATATCTAATCATTAGGAAAATGCAAACCATAACCACAATGAAATTATCACCTCATACCTCTTAGAATGGCTATTGTTAAAAAGACAAGCAATAACAAAATTTAATGAAGATGTGAGAAAGGCACACTGTTGATGGGATCATAAAGTGGTGCAGCTATAATGGAAAACAATAAAGAGAACCTGAAAAAAAAATTAAAAAATAGGACTGCCATATGATTCAGCAATTCTACTTTTGGGTATTTATCTGAAGAAAAAAAACATTAAAAGTTATATGTACACCCATGTTTAGTATATACTTAGTAATGGCAAAAAAACACTGGTGTACACTGGTGGATAAATGGATAAAGAAATAGTGGTATATATAAAATGGAATATTATTCACCCATAAAAATAATGAAGTATTGCCATTTTTTATAACATGCATTACGTTAAGTGAAATAAGTCAGACAAAGACAAATACCATATGGTCTTCCTTATGTATGATATCTATATAACAACAAGAAAAGTTTGTTCAGATACTGAAGCCATAAATACAAATTGGTGGTTCATAGAGTGAGGATGGGAGGAAAATAGATGAAGAGCATCAAAAAGAATTAATTAAAAATAAGAAAGTTCTAACAAAGGGAAACAATTAAAAAATTTAGCAAATAAACCCAAACAAAAAGATGTCAAGGGAGAAATGTTACCATAAATTTAAAATGCAATAAAGCAAGCACTTATCAGAGCAGATTTTTTTATTGAAGTATAGTTGATATATAATCTTATTTTCAAGTATACAACACAATTCACCAGTTACCCACATTCAGTGGTTCACCCATCTCCCACATTGTTAAATCCTTACCCCAACTAGTGCAGTTACTGTCAACATAGAAGAATATTACAAAATCATTGGCTATATTCTCCATGCTGTAAAACCAGCCCAGTGACCAACTTATATTATTATTAGAAATTTTGTGCCCTTTTATCCCTCTCCTTTTCCCCACCAATCCACACAAGCTCTTCCCCTGTGGTAACCACCAGTTGCTTCTCAGGGTCTGTGAGTCTACTACTATTTGTTCATTTTGTTTTGTTTTTAGATTCCACAAATAAGTAAAATCATATGGTATTTGTTTTTTTCCAACTGGGTTATTTCAATTATAATAATACACTTTAGGTCTAACCATGTTGTTGCAAATGGCAGAATTTCTCTTTTTATGGCTGAGTAATAGTCCATTGTGTATAGATACTGCATCTTCTCTACCCATTCATCTTTTGATGGACATTTTGGTTACTTCCAAATCTTAGCTATTGTAAATAATGTGGCAATAAACATAGGGATGTATATATCTTTTCAAACCAAAGATTTTTCTTTCTTCATGTAAATTCCTAGAAGTGGAGTTGCTGGTTCATATGGTATTTCTATTTTTAGATTTTGAGGAACCTCCATACTGCTTTCCGCAGTGGCTGCACCAACTGATATTCTCACCAACAGTGTAGGAGGATTTACTTTTATCCACATCCTCACCAACACTTGTTATTTCTTGTCTTTTGGATTATGGTCTTTCTAATTGGTATGAGGTGATATTTCATGTGGTTTTTATTTGCATTTCCCTGATGATCATTGATTTTGACAATCTGTTCATGTGCCTATTGGCCATCTGTATTTCCTCTTTAGAAAAATGTATGTTTAGTTCCTCTGCCCATTTTTTGATTACACTAATGGGTTTAATTTTTTTTAATTAAAAAAATGGATCACTTGTTTTTCTGGTATTGAGGTGTAAGAGTTCTTTATGTATTTTGGATGTTAACCTCTTATCGGATAAATCATTTACAAATATACTCTTTGATACTGTAGGCTTTCTTCATGTTTTGTTGATGGTTTACTTTGCTGTACAGAAGCTTTTGAGTTTGATGTACTCCCACTTGTTTATTTTTGATTTTTTTTCCTTGCCCAAGGAGATGTGTCCAGGAAAAAATTGCTCATGCTTATGTTCAAGAGATTTTTGCCTATGTTTACTTCCAAGAGTTATATGGTTTCATGTCTCACATTTAGGTCTTTAATCCATTGTGAGTTTACTTTTGTGTATGGGGTTAGACAGTAATCTGTTTTGTTCTCTTGCATGTATCTGTCCAGATTTCCCAACACTAGTTATTGAAGAGACAGTCTTTTTCCCATTGTATCATATATTAATTGACTGTATATACATGGGTTTATATCTGACTTCTATTTGATCTATGAGTTTGTTCTTGTGCCAGTATCATACTGTTTTGATTACTGTAGCTTTGTGTTATAGCTTGAGGTTGGCAAGCATAATACCCCCATCTTTATTCTGGTTTCTCAAGATTGCTTTGGCTATTCATAGTCTTTTGTGATTCCATATGAATTTTAGGATTATTTGCTTTAGTTCACTGAAAAATGCATTGGTATTTTGATAGAGATTGCACTGAATCTGTAAATAGCTTTGGGCAGGATGGCCATTTTGACAATATTAGTTCTTCCTCTCCTTCTGTTAATTTGTGCCTTCTTTACTTCTCTCATTAGCACCTTATAGTTTTTGGAATATAGGCCTTTCACTTCTTTTGTTATGTTTATTCTAGGTATTTTATTATTTTTAATGAAATTATAAATGAAATTGTTCTCCTGATTTCTCTTTCCTCTTATTTGTTTTTAGTATATATTAATGCAACATATTTCTGTGTATTAATTTCATATCATAAAACTGCTGATTCCAGTTATTAGTTCTGATAGTTTTTAGGTGGAGTCTTTAGGGTTTTCTATATATAAAATCATGTCATCGCAAATAGTGACAGTTTTACTTCTTCCTTACCAAACTGGATGCCTTTTATCTCTTTATCTTGTCTGATTTTCATGGCTAGGACCTCAAATTCTGTGTTGAATAAAAGTTGTGAGTGGACATCCTTGTCTTGTTCCTGATTTAGAGGAAAAGAATTCAGTTATTTGCCATTAAGTATGTTTTCTGCAGGTTTCTCAAATATGCCTTTATTATGTTATGTTTTCTATATACCCATTTTGTTGAGAGTTTTTATCATGAATGGATGTTGAATTTTGTCAAATGCTTCTCAGCAGCTATTGAGATGATCATATGGTTTTTATCTTTCTTTTTATTAATGTGATATAACATTGATTTGTGAATATTGTGTTATTTTTCCATCCCTGGGATAAAACCCACTTGCTCATGATAGATGCTCATTTCCATGTATTTCTGAATTACATTTGCTAATATTTTATCTAGGATTTTTACATCTATTGTTCATTGGGGATATTAGTCTATTGGTTTAAATTTTTCTCTTTTTGTAGTTTCTGTCTGGTATTGGTATCAGAGTGATACTGGCCTCATAGAATGAGTTTGGAAGTATTCGCTCCTCTTCTACCTTTTGGAATATTTAATAAGGATGAATATTAGCTATCCTTTAAATATCTGGTAGAATTCAACTGCGAAGCCATATGGTCCTGAACTTCTGTTTGATGGGACATTTTTTATTACAAATTCAGTTTCTTTACTGGTAATTTGTTCAGTTTTTCTGCTTATTCCTGGTTCAGACTTGGAAGGTTATACTTTTCTAATTGAATTTGTCCATTTCTTCTAGGTTGTCCAATTTATTGTCATGTAATTTTTCATAGCATTGTCTAATATTTTTTTGTATTTCTATGGTGGTGTAACCTTTTTCATTTCTAATTCTGTTTATTTATGTCCTCTCTTTTATTTCTTGATAAGTCTGGCTAGGAGTTTGTCTATTTATCTTCTCAAAGAACTTGGTATTGCTGATTTTTTTATTGTTTTATTCTTTTCTATTTTATTTATTTCTTCTTTGATCTTTATTATATCCCTCCTTCCACTAACTTTGGGTTTCATTTGTTCTTTTTCTAGTTTATTTAGTTGTGATTTTAGACTGTTTATTTTGGAGTGTTTTTGTTTCTTGAGGTAGACCTCTATTGTTAATGTACTTCCCTCTTAGAACTGCTTTTGCAGCATCCCACATGTTTTGAACTGTTTTATTTTTTCCCATTTTCTCTGTGTGATTTCTTCTTTGATTTGTTCATTGATCCATTGATTATTTAGAAACATGTTGTTTAGCCTCCATGTGTTTGTGGGGTTTTTTTGTCTGTTTGTTTTCTTCATGTAATTTATTTCTAGTTTCATAGCATTATGATCTGAAAAGATGCTTGATACAATTTCAGTCTTTTTTAATTAACTGAGGCTTTTTCTATATTTTAATATATGATTTATTCTGGAAAACCTTCTATGTACAGTTAAGGAAAATTTGTATTCTGCTGCTTTGGGGTAGAATGTTCTGTATATATCTCTTAAATCCATCTGATCTAGTGTATAACTCTGAAAATATTTTATTTCCTTTGTATCTATAGTTTAGCTTTTACCTCAGCACAGGGTAGAAACACACACAAAACTAGCTAACACAATTGTTAAGCAATTGATATAGCATCTTTTTATTTCCCTCTAATAGAGACAATAATCTTATATGTGAATGTATATTTTTTAAAAACCTAAGTATAATGAATCAAACAATTCCACTCAGTATTCTTTCCTACTACTTTATAATCATATTTGACCTCTGTGCTTAATGTTAGAGTTGACTGGCTAGTTTTCTATTCTCTTCTCTTCTTAATTTTGACCTTCTAACAGTAGACAGACTGATTATTGATAGCTAGAAAAATCATTTTCTGCAATTATTTTTTTTGTTAATAAAATAATGAGCAAAATTAGTTTCTTCTTATATTAATACTGGTTCCTTGTTTGAATTGAGTAGTTATACTATTGTATATATTATTTTCTTGGCAGAATAAATACTAATTATTGGTATTGTGATGGTGTAAGAATGAGAAAACTGCATAAAAAGGGAAATAAACTCAAAATCAAATTATCTGGAACAATAAGATGTATTTGATTTAAACATTTTCTTTTATGTAAGTCTTTAAGTTGATTATTTGAAATGAGGAACTTAAAATTTCATACATTGCTTAAACAATAGAAGGCAGATAATATTTTTATGAAAAAATTTCAAGGTCAATAAAATGACCACAGAATGATAATTTTTGAATTCTATAATGGTTATAGAAGAATGTAAAGTTACAAGAGGCTGAAGATATAAAAGTTTTAGTAACTATATTATAGAAAAATATTTCACAATTTACATTAAAATGAAATTGAAATATAACATCACATATAATTAAATTTAAAAGAATATTACTGATGTGAACTCATTACATTAAAAACAAGCTAGTTTTGTCTTTGTAAGTAACCCTAGTGGCCTAGAGACTGGACCAAGTACCAGTAATGTGGAGTGATACTAAGTGCACTCTAGTGCCTACATTTTCATCAGTAATACTATTTCCCATTAAAAATATCTAGATTTCCTTTGAGAATGCTGCTTCCATGAGCTGGATTCAGAAAACTCAAAATATATATCTTCTAAACATATAAGGTTCCCACTGATAAAGTATGATAATGTAACTATCAAAAAGTGAATAGTTATACTAAGCTTTAAAAATTGAGTTTGCATGTAAAACATAAATACAAGAAAGTTAATAGTAATGTAAACTTTACCAAAAATAGGTGATTTCAGTATAAAGAAGATGCCAAAACTAAGAGTGTACAATTTTATTAATTTCTCTAATTTGGGAAATGTTGAAATATTTGGGTCTTCAGTTTCATTTGCTGTCTAAATTTCTGTTGTTGAAACAAGGGCTGTGGTTTCCATTACTTGTCAGAGGGGAGAAAGATGGATCCAGAGAGTTTCAAGCATGCCAAGTAGTTAATAGGTTTCACTGAGCACTTACCATTTGTTTTCAAACCAGAAATTGAATACATTGCCAGGAGGAAATGAATTTAGTTCTTCCAAATATATCATGAAAGAAAATTAATTGCTGGTATGTTTTCCAACTTCTTGTGAAACCACACAGTTCTAACATTTTTACTGTCGAACCGAAGAATAGAGCCTGCAGCCAGGCTGATCCAGTTTTTCCTTCAACTTCTCTGAGGTGCTAGGAGTCTCTGAAATCTAGTTTGGAAACAGTAATTGTAGAATATTAGCAAACAAGTCTTGTGGCCTCACCACCTTTGCCAAGACTGAGTGCTTCATTGTCACCAACATGTATAATTATCCTCTAAAAATAATAATTACCTGTTAAAGCATCATCCATTGCTATTGGATGATTCTTTAGGATCTTGGAGCATTAGGACTCAAAGATGTTTTTGTTATTACCTAAGTCACAATGCTTTTCCAAAAGTTCTACTCTAAATGGAAAAAATCATAGCAGTGAACCAGTGAGAAAGTGATACTTTTAGCTATAAACTTGGAAATAGCAATATTACTTTAAAAGAACAAGCACCATGTAATTAAAATTAAGTTCAGCAGTAGCTGCAGGCCATGGAGGAAAGTCTTCAATTCTAACTAAAACCCACAATAACAAGAAAAAAGGTGTTGTTTTGAAGATAAAGTGGCAGCTCTTCAGTTATACTAGATATTGAGTATTTTTAAAAATGATACTTTCATTGAAATACCACATGGACAGAGTTGGGAAAGTTCTAGTAAACAATTACATAGTTAATATTCATATATTTACTGTCCTTTCTACCTAGCTTTTCATCATTTTCAATGGTACTTGAAACTACTGATTGTGACTAGATTTGTTTTCTTCAATTCAACATTTTTTTCTATTTCCTTAAAGTCTATTGTGTTGAAACTAAATTTGCTTATATTGTCTTTGGGTAAAACAGTGATCCTGGTTCAAGTCAGAAATTTATACTATTCTCCTCAGTGTTTATATTTGGTATTATCATTAAAAGATCATGCATTGATGACTCTATTAGCTAGTCAATAAACATATGAATAAATTAAGTCATGTGAAAAGTAGCTCATAATTTAAATAGACTTAAATGAATATTCTGAAAATGAATTCCTGGAATTGTATCTTGTACCTGATGTCTGATGTTCTGTGACTTTCTTCAATTTGTATGTGAAAGTGTGTGTAGATAATTAAACACGTATCTATCAAAAAGTCAATTGTATGATTCACTGAATTGTAAAAAAGCACAATATTAAAATATTTTGAATAAGTACATGATTTTTATGGTTAAGAAAACAAATAGTAATATTATTAGAAGATAATCATGTACTTAACCAGGATTTGGGAAATTGCCTTTGAATACAAGTCATAGGAATATTCTTTACTCACAATTAAATAAGAACTGCTTTAATAGTTGGCTGAAATTTCAGATTCATATTTATTAACCTATTATGTATATAAAACTCTGCTAGGGGAAATGGAGAATTGGAATCTACAAAATACTATATTTACAGTGACAAGAGGCTGACAATATAACAAAGGACAGAATATATTCATAATGCTGACTGTTTTTCTAAGGAGATATTTTTCTACATAGAAAATCTTTATGGAGAGAGTGGCACAAAAGTGGTCTTAAGAAAAGCTGGAGATGAAGACTTGCATCAGATAGGAAGGAGACAAGGGAGGAAGTATGAACAAAGATAACACACTAGTTAGAAAGGTATCCATGAAGCCAACACAGATTTATCTGGCAGAGGCATGCAGGAAAGACTGGAACATTGGATATCAAGGCAAACTAATATAAGATTCTTCTGATTTGGTGCTTGCCAAAGAATAAGTAATAATAAACCTGAAAGGAAGTAAATAAGTAAATAAATAGTTCTAAGTGTGAGTTATCTTCAAAGTTCAGCAATCAATTTTTGTTTAAAGAAAAAACAGGAAATAAAAGATGTGGTTAAGTGGGTTCTCCAACTGGAAAATGATCTCTAGGCAAGGAAGCATAGTGTGTTATTTTCCTATTGCTTTTGCTTTCATTAATGATATTATTGCAGTGAATTGTCACTTAAAAGAAACTGTAATTTGAAAAATAATATGAATATATATTAATAAAAATATTAAGATTACTCAAATAAAAAATATCCAAAATATATAAGGGTCAACTCCTCCCCACCTCTAATTCATCTCTCTGGGAATAAGTAGTGAAAACTCTTTTCAGTGTGTCTATTTCTCATATATCTGCCCATAATTTTTAATTACATCCTTATACTACAATAAACATTTATCATTTTTAAATACCCATTGATTTCCTATTGTAAGATGCTGATTTATTTCTCTTACCATACCAAGTCCTTTTCCCTCTCCTTACATCTTCAGTTTCTGTTAATGCACCTCTGTGTTAAATCAATATTCAGGACTTGCATTATTTTGATTTCAGGAATCTATGTTTATGCTTGAACTACTCAGTGTACTTTCACAAAATTGCTTTTCATGTACAACTTTTTAATTTTTTAAATATGTTCTTGCTAATAGTTTTGCTGTATTTCCAAATGAATTCTATCCATTTCCTCACCTCAGTTTTGCACTCAGATATCGACAGTCAAACATATTCTATGACCTGTGATTTGTGTCATTTTTTTTGGAGACTGCAGCTCAGTCTGCAGTGTCACCTGCTTATTAAGGGCTTGAGACTGAGTCATTGGGATGGGAATGCTGTCCTGGCACCCTGGAGATTCTCTTACTTTCCCTACTCTGGTGTGTGTCTTCCTTTGAAGTTGCTCTATGTTCTTCTACTTCCCTTTTTCCTTAATTTGAATTATCCTTTATTCCTAACAAAGGGTATGTGAGAGGTTCTCTCTCTCTTTTTTTTTTCACTTGTGGTGTTTTTCTTTTATTTTCTTTAGATTGTTTTTTGGAATATCCACACCTAAAAAAAGCATCCATTTGTTTTTCAATTTATGTAATCATTTGCCTAAGTATTGGTTTCTAGATTGAAAATTATTTTTTCTGGGACAGTAAAATAATTTGATGTCCTTTGAAATGAGAATCAACTCCTTCCTTATGCTAGTGTATCTTCCTTTTCCTATTGACCTTTTCTTTTTCACCCAAATGTCCATCAACCAGTGAATGGATAAATAAAACATACAATGGACTATGATTTATCAATAAAAAGGAATGAGGTACTGATATATGCAATGATATGAATGACTATTGGAACCATTATACTAAGTGAAGACAGTCAATCACAAAAGACCATATATTGTATGATTTAATTTATATGATATGCCTAAATTGTCAAGTCTATAAAGACAGAAAGTAGATTGGTAGTTGCCTAGAAATGTGGGTTAGGTTGGGGGATATGGGCAGATGTAACTGCTCTGATATAGAATTTCCCTTTGGGCTAATAAATATATTCTAAAACTGTGGTGATGATTACACAAATCTGTGAATGTACTAAAAAATATTGAATTATACACTTTATATGAATGAATTATATGGTATGTGAAATATGTTTCAATCATGTATGTATGAAATATATGTATGACAATGGTGGGAATATGATTTAATTTTTTAAATACATCTGAAAAGCATTATTCATTTGAAATACAATATACCCAAACTTTTTTGGAAATAACAGCTTTGTGTAATCTTGCATCATTCTTTCTGAATTAAAAAAATTATTTTACCTTGGATAAAAATCAGTTAAGTTCATCAGAAATGTCCTATTTGTTATATTTGTATATAATAAGCCAAATTAATAAGCTCACTTTTGTACTCAAACATATGCCAGCTCTGACCTTTCCTTCTGAGTTGCCAATTTAAGCAAAATATACCCTTTTATTGCTGGAATTGTGTGCAGTAATTGTACCAAACTTCTCATCTTGATTTTACCTAGAAATGATCTGTCACTATATCATCATGCTGTGAGCACTTTCTGTGATAAAAGTGACTCCTATGAACCACTGTATAGCAATTTTTACATTTAAATAATTTATGAAAATGCCAGTGGCTCTCATTTCCAAAGTATAGCTGTCAGCACCACAAAATAATTACAATTTGCTGAAAGATAATGAGCAATGGGAGCATTTAAAAGACTTTTAGATTAGGCTAATTAAAATGATTTTATTCAAAGTCTAGTTAGAACTTAACATTGCTCTGCTAACTTGATTGTATGATGATTATAGTGCTTCACTATTCAATATAGATTAACATAATTCTGATATTTCATCATAATAATTGTGAGCTACACTATTCATACATCATAAAAGCAACCATTTCCTCCTCCTATCTGTGAAGAAAACTTAATTGGTTTGAACCAATTGTAAAGTACCCATTTCTCTTTCTCATAAACATAGAAACTGGATTTATTTCTGAATGAAATTATGCATGAAAGTTGTTAGGGTCATGATGAATACATTAGCAATGATATCACCATTGCACAATGTAAACAAGCCTTGTTCCCTTCTGAATGTCTTTAATGTGTGTGTAAATAACTCAGTCAAAGTATATTGTAAGTTTGGGTGAACACTTTATGTAACATAAATTTAATTATTTTGTATAAAATTTACTGAAAAAGTGCATGAGTAGGACTTTTCATATAATTTCATAATGATTGCCCTATTCCATGGAATCTGCTTATGAAGTAAAAAAATGTATATTGGAGGGCTAAACTGTGCCCCCCTCAAAAAAAATCAAACTCATGTGTTGAAGTCTTCACCCTCAGTACCTCATAATGTGATTATATTTGAATACAGGGTCTTTGAAGTGGTGATTAAAGTAAAATGAGGCCATTGGATGGTCCTAACTCAGTAAGATTCATGTGTTTATAAGAGGATATGAGGACCCACACAGAGGCCAGGGACACATGCAGGGTGACGTGGGAGAGTTTGGGAGGGCGCAGTGAGAAGGCGGCCATCTGCAGGCTGAGAACAGGGCCCTCAAAAGAAACCAAACATGTCAACAATTTGATCTTGGACTTTCAGCCTCCAGAAACATGAGAAAAAATATTTCTGTTGTTTAAGCCACCTGGCAGTAGTAGTTTGTGTTGACAGCCCTAGGAAACTGATGTTTGCCAAGAAATTACAGCATGGTTTTGCCAGCTTTAAACACCTAGTAATTAGTGCATTCACCTGTGTCCCAGAGAGGTTGTCTGAATTTCTCATTTTAAAATGGCATCTTTGTTGTAACATTTTACATATTCTCATCACATGCCTGTTCGTTTAAGATGTTGTCTCTGGACACAACATCTATTCATATTCCTTTCTAAGATCACTCTGGTATTACTCAGAATGGAAGATTAAAATGTACATTTTAACAAACTTGAGTGCAGTCAGAGGACTGGGTATAACTCAGGCTGTCTTTCTGCAGTTGTGCAAAAGTCAGAAAGCAGGACAAAGAAGGCAGCGTTTCAGCAACGCCAAGTTATAGGTCATCTGCAGTGGGTTACTCTGTAGTTGCAGCCGACAGAGCCTGGCTGCAGGCTTCACGAGGGTGGGTGGCTCTGTCAAGAGCCGTGGTGTCAATGGCAGCAGTAGTTTCTCAGTCTGGGTCCTGACAGCAATGGCGAGTTATTACAGACAATGCACCTGACTTCTGTTCCTCTAGCCCCATTCATGATTTGGAAAAACATGCAATTCACTGTGTTAAACCTATTTTTGCTTGAAATACCTAGAATGATTTGTATTTCCTGCTCTGAATCCTGAATTTTTGTAATTTTCTGTTTAATATAAGAGGATTTTTACCAGCAAAGGATTGAAAACCTGTACAAAAGTCTAGCACTATCAAACTAGATTTGGAGAAGGCAAAACATATTTTAGCAACTTCTACCAGATACATTGGGCCTTCCTTAAACAGAGGATTGACTGCCTTCTGGGTTGCCATGATGTTAAATGTGCAAAGGCCTGGGTCAGTGCCAGGTACAGAGAAAGAAAATGAATGAAGTAGGCTAAGTTTGAAAAAGATATAAAAGTAGACAGTGGATAAGGTATTCCTCAATATTTAAATAAGTTAACAAATCAGACATTAACAAGGACTACAATAGTGTGATTTTGCAGTATCACTTACCTTGGAAGAACCAGTTTATTTAAACCTAATATTTGTGTATAAGAAAATTCCAATCTGATATTGTCCTACTGCTTGTTACTCCTGCTGAGGTGGGGTTTCCTGTATGGGAATTCATGTTCCTGTTGGGTTTCTAAAGCAAATAATTTAGGAAAACTAGGGGTCTACTTTATGCTAGAACACTCCCTTCAAAATAAAGGCTAACTATTGCATATTAGAACTTTAATGGCTAAAAAGAAGCATAATTCTTGGTAGGTCTCCTTAGGTTTTGGAAACTTCATATTCCATGCTTGACAATAATGCTCCAACCAATTTATCATGTAACATTAAGACTTCTAATTTTGAGCGGGCAATAGAACAACAAAGGGCTTGTGTCAAGCTTGAAATATAGTAGCCCTGCTTCTTAGCCCATATGACCCATCCCATAATTCTAGAGCACCGTCATAAAGGTGATGTGTGGATCATCTGGCAAACCCAGTAAGAGAGATACAGTTCACAAACCCAGTGTTTAGGAACAGGAGCCTTCTATCTACAACTGACTGGTCAACACCTTTCAAAACATAGTTCCTGAGTTGCTACTGGACCCTGTCTAAAACCTGAGTGTTGAGCAATGAGAATAGATCATCAAGAGGCCATGTGGCCAAAATATTTCCATTATGGAATACTTATTATCAAGCAACCAGAATTGGAAAATGGCTGTATTGGTGAGAACTGAATAATGCCATATCAGTTATGAGGGGAAATCCTTCTAGTGGCCAAAACCTTATAAGATGTACTTTTTAATTCATGTTGTGTGGAAAGAGAAGTCAAATAAGTTAAAAATATATGTGAGTTCATGAGCAGAGGCAAAAATCATGGCAACTTAGTCAGGTACCTAGAAATACCAAGTTTAGAATGTGGTGGAAAGGAGTTCTGGAGAAAAGGCATGTTGGTGATGTAATAGGACCAAGCACACAATGTGGGGATGTTTGCATCATGTACTAATGTCAATGGCAGATCATCTAGGGAAGAGGTAGCAAGCAACCAGTGGAAAGAATGATTCAGCCACTAGGTATCAGTCAGATTCTACTCTCAGATATTGGTCTCTCAGAATGCACTATGCTGTAGAGGAAATCCTCAGAGATACTGCAGGCTCATTTTCTTGCCTACCACCACAATAAAACAAACATTGCAATAAAGTGACTCATATGAATTGTTGGTTTTCCAGTGCATGTAAAAGTTACATGCACTGGGTTTATTCTGAATTATAGTCTATTAAGTATATAATAGCACCATGTCTAAAATATGTACATAACTTAATGAAAATACTTCATTACTAAAAAGTGCTAATCATCACCTGAACTTTCAATGAGTTGTAATCTGTTTGCTAGTGGAGGGTTTTACCTCAATGTTAATGGCTGCTGATTAGGATGGTGGTTGATGAAGACTGGGATGGCTGTAACAATTTTTAAAAAGAAAATCAAGTTTGCTGCGCCAACTGACTCTTCTTTTATGAATGTTTTCTTTGAAGCATGAAATGTTGTTTGATAGTATTTTACCCTTAGTAGAATGTATTTCAAAATTGGAATCAATCCTCTCAAACTTGATGCTGCTTTTTCAGCTGAGTTTATGTGATATCCTAATACTTTGTTGTCATTTAAATCATCTTTATGACATCTTTTTCCAGGAACAGATTTCATCTCAAGATACCATTTCTTTGCTCATCCACTAGAGCAACTTCTCATCCATTAAAGTTTTATCATAAGGTACAGCATTTCAGTCACATCTTCAGGATCCACTTGTAATTCTAGTTCTCCTGATATTTCCACTAATCTGTAGTCGCTTCCTTCACTGAAGTGTTGACAAAATCAATGTCATTCATGAGGGTTGGAATCAACTTTTTCCAAACTCCTGTTGTTGATATTTTGACCTCTTCCCATGAATCATGAATAAACTTAATGGCATCTGGAATGGTGAATCCTTTCCAGAAAGTTTTCAATCTATTTTGCCCAGATCCATCAGAGGAATCACTATCTAGGGCAGCTATAACCTTATAAAATGCATTTCTTAATAATAAGAGTTGAAAGTCAAAATGACTCATTGATCCATAGGCTACAGAATGGATATGTTAGCAGGCATGAAAACAGCATTAATCTCATTGCACACCTTCTTCATAGTTCTTGTATGATCAGGTACATTGTCAATGAGCAGTTATCTTTTGAAAGTCATCTTTATTCTGAGCAGCAGGTGTCAACAGCAGTGAGCTTAAAATAGTCAGTAAACCATGTTGTAAGCAGATATGCTATAATCCAGGTGTTTTGTTCCATTTAGAGGGCATAGGCAGAGTGTATTTAGCATAATCCTTAAGGATCCTAGGATTTTTGGAGTGATAAATGAGCATTTGCTCAACTTAAATTCACTAGCCTCTAACAAGACAATCAGCCTATTGTTGGCTTTCTTCTCTCCACCTTTGAAAGTCCTATATGGCACCTTCTTCCAACAAAAGACTGTTTTGTCTACCTAGAAAATCTGTTGTTTAGCAAAACCACCTTTGTTAATTATCTTTTAAGCTTAAAGGACTGTTGTGGCTGGTTAGATCTTCTGATAAAACTTTCTCTCTATCAGCAATAAGGCTGTTTTGTTTCCATATTATTCATGTGTATCATTCACGGGAGTAGTAATTTTAATTTCCCTGAAGAACTTTTCCTTTGCATTCACAACTTGACTAACTCATGCAAGATGCCTAGCTTCTTACTTAGCTCATCTTTCAACATGCCTTCCTTACGAAGCTTAATCATTTCTAGATTTTGATTTAAAGTGAGAAATGTGTAACTCTTCCCTTCACTTGAATGCTTAGAAGCCATTGTAGGGTAATAATTTGGCCTACTTTTAATATCATTGTCTCAGGGAATAGGGTGGCCTGAGAAGAGAGAGAGAAATGGGGGAAATGGCCAATCAGTGAAGCAGTCAGAATACACACAGCATTTATCTATTCGCCTTCTATGGTTGTGGTTCATGACACACCAAAACAATTATAACAGTAACATCAAAGATCACTGATCACATATCACCGTAACAAATATAATAATAATGAAAAAGTTTGAAATACTGAATTACCAAAATGAAAAATTCAATAAATATTTGTAATTCATAATTCATATATATTTATAAAATCTGAAAGAGATAAAGAATGTCATCTTTAAAATAAGTATAAAAAGTTTGTTTATAAAAGGAGATGCCTATGTAAAGTGGCAATGAAAGGGTTTATTGTGAACAAAAAAATATCTGCTGCAGAGGGAATTAGAAAAAATTTAACCTAGAATTAAAATTATTATCCAGAATGGAAGTTGAGTTCCAGAAGGAACAAATGAACAAAATGAGAAATGCAATAAATGTGATGAAAAGAAAAGTGAACTCAGAAGGAAGTAGCTAGAGAGCTATTGTAAGGAAAAAAATAAAAAAATAAAATATATTAAGTCTAAATGAATACTAATATGAAAAAATGAAATCATATAATCTTTTTGAAAACAAAGGGATGAAGAAGATACATGAGAAATATTACAATAAAAATCAGTTATAACATATCAAAGTAAATTAAGATGAAATAATTGAGTAGAGATAGTGATTATAGGACAAAATGAACAAGAATATGATAAATTTAAAGACACCTGAGAATATATTCCTCAAAATTATGAAGCAAAAAGTGATAAAATTACAAGCAAATCCACAAATTGTATGTTTCTAATTTATCTGAGTAACATATAAATCAAGCAGTCAAAAAATTAGAATAAATATTTAACTATTATAAGTAAAATTATAAATACAAACTTCAAAAATTGACTTAAAAATTTCTCTGCTACAAGATATTTCCCAAGACATAATAAGACATATATAAAATGTAGGCTATATTATTGGAATTCATTCAGTGAATTTAGAAATTAACAATAAAAATGGACATAGAGAAACAACATTAAATTTACTTTGGGAAGTAAAACAACTTCTAATCAATAACACAAATAGGAAATAGTAAAAGTCATCAATGCAGTAGGTCATATCATAGCATGCAGATTTTCAAATAATTATAATGGCCTTTGACATTATAAACTTGGGATTTAAACATTGCATAAAGGTGACATGCACTGAATTAATGGCAAGAAAAGGTTTTGAGAGAACTGGAAAGAGATTGAATCAGAGGGAAGGAAAAAAGTGTTAGTTGTCAAAAAATTTATGAAAGAGTTATCAACAAAGAAATGCTACTGGTGGGAGGAATGAATTGGGATCTGATACTGAAACACTGAATTCAATTATGTGAAAGTCACTGATGATCTTCTAAAGAGATACATGAGATTGGTATAGAAGACTCACTGAAATGGATTTGACAGTATGCGAGGAGAAGAAACAAGGACTACCCTCTCCATAACTTTTGAGGAGTATAACTGAAGGCTAACCAGAATGACCCATTAGATGCTGAAACTTTGATAACATAAATGACAAATCAGAAACTGTGGATGTTTTGGATAAACTCCAATCCTTGGATAAAAGAGGACAGGGAATGGAGTACAAAAATGAGGGGAGTGACATTGAAAGAAGGAATCATTTCTTAATATTAACCAGTTATAAGTTAATATAAGTCTTTATTCCTTTTTAGAAATAAATGTGCAACTTCATACAAGTTGTATGTGTTAGGTCATATGAATCTACCTTGAGATAGGGACTTCATTATAAAATCATCTCAAAGTAGAAAATGATATAAATATTACAGATAACTAGAAATATATGTATTTTACTTGAAAAAGCCAACCTAAGCACTGGGCCTATCTTTTTAAAGCTGTTAAAATGATTAATTGGTATTGACTTTCTTTATTCATTTAATTAACACAGCAAATTTTGAGGATCAATTTTCATTTGTAATTTAAATATTCAAAATCTCCTGAGAAGCTGAAAGGAAAAGCTCGGTGTAAAAGGAAAATAATTTCAGTTATGCTTATTACTCATAAAATAATCCTATTCTCTTTAGAGTGTTCAGTGCCAGGATGTACCAACTGGAAGAGTGTAGTGATTAGGCATGTAAAATGTTGCTTCTCTTTCAATAAAAATGGACAAGATTTGTTGTTGTTACATAACTCTAGATGTATATTTTTCAGGGTGTTGAGATAATGTTATTATTACACTATTTTGTCAATATGAGTCATAAGAACATCAATGATTCATAACAGAAGTCACGGAGTTATTTTATACTAGCTCACCAGATAATTGAACCTAGAAACTCCCACTCAAAAACACTCCTCCAAGGAGAAGTAACAGAAACTCAGTAGCAATAGGATAGCCAAATAACTGATGAGGCAAAATTCTCTTTAGAAGAATTGTTAACAAATGCAGAAAGAAAAATAAGATGGAATTTAAAAATCACTAATTTACTTTCCAAAGGAAACAATGAAGTCAATAGTCACCAGTAGAAATTAATGTCAAAGGAAGGTCCATGAGAAGTTGGCAATGGAGGAATCAGACATCATAATCAGCATTACTAAAAAAGGGGAAATCAGACATTAGGTACCTTTTGATTTCATTTCAGTAGCAGTGTACCACCCATGAAGTGCTCTTGCCAAAAACAGTGATCAAATATCATCCAGCTTTTAAATTAAATTACATGCTCTTAGAATATGAAGGGATAAAATAATACTGGCCAGATTGACTCACCAGTGTGTTGTTTTGTATAGTCTAAAAGCTAAAAAGATAATGTTATATTTTTAAGTGGTTGAAAAAATATTAAGAGAATAATATATAATGTAAAAAATTACACTGTCATTCACATATTGTTGTTCATTAACAAATGTTATTGGAACACAGCACCAGTCTTCTAATATTATCTACAGCTCTTTCATGTTACAGGCATGTAGGCAGTTAGGCCTACAAAGCCTGAAATGCTTATTATCCGGCTATCTCATGAGAAAAAAGCAATTGGCCAAATTTAAAAAGGGGGATATTCTATAGGACAAATGACTTGGTTTTTCATAAAGAAAAGAATAAGTAAATATAAAATAAAATAAATCTGGAGTTCTTATATATTGCAAGAGACTTACAAGGCAATGATCAATTGCAATAATGACAAGTCACATTCAATTTAGAAAAATAAAACTGCAATATTTAGAGATGTATAATACAATATTTAGATTGGAAAAGACATGATTTCCAGAATTTGTCTTAAATACATAGTCTGAGAATAAAAAGTAAATAAATAGATAAGACTAGAAGTGGGTAAGAAGATGAAAAACTTGAAAAACACATATGGATTATTCTTATAGCTGGGAGCTGGGCCCATACTGACTCTCTGTGTATGCTTTCCATTTTCCATAATGATAATAACAGTTATATATATGCCTTCAATTAGACTAAGATTAAAAGGAGGATCCTTCCTTATAATATGTAAAACTCTGCTTCTGTCATAACTTTACATCTTTGTTATTCTTTATTTGCAACTGGGGATTTTTATGAATGAATGGCTTTTCTTTTAGATAGTTAAGAATAACAATGTCAACAAGAGATATCCACAAGGCAGTTTTGACTGTTCTGACAAATTCATGCAGATGCCTACTCTGCACTGTAAGCTGCTAGAGCCTTGGAATTATAGCTTGTATAAAACATAAACTCTTCTTGAGTTTTATTTCTTTTGGTACTTCTACTTGTGAATGTCAGCAACAGCCAATAAAATTGGATTCCTAGCACTTTATTTCTGTATTTATGACTCTTTAAATTCACTTCAAATTCCATTTCAAGACCTCTCATTTCTAATGTCTTGCCATTTATGCTTTGTCTGATAATTTTAAATGCTACTTTCAAGAAAACTAGAGCTTTATTCTGCTTCTCCTACACTAACCTTGAATTCTTCCAATGAATAAAATTGATTTCACATAAAACCAATTGATCTTCTTGGTCCTGGCACTACTTACTAGGTTTGCTTAAAATCCATGAAAAGACACCAGAAAGCTTTCCTTTTTATAAGTAAAGATTAATTCTCCATAGTCTTTCAGAGGAGGTAGTCAACAAATACAATTTCTTATAAAGCTTTGAAGAACTATTTGATATACATAGTATACATATTAGTATGACTGTGTGTTATATTTGTTTAATGAATGTAGTAGAGTTTTTTAATATGATCTACAATATAAGAAGTAAACTAATAATTATTTTAAAAATACTACTATGTAATTTGAAATTTAAGAGAACAATACTACATGTGAAAAGGTTGAACTTACATTGGCAAGGTAAGTACACTTTGGTTTATGCTATTGATTTCCCTAGTGTATTTTTCATTTCACTTATTGCATTCTTCACCTCTGCTTGCTTTTATATTCCTATCTCTTTATTGAGTTCCTCCCTGAGGTGAGCCTTTCTTAAGTCCAGTGAGCATCTTTATAAACATTTACTTTCATAATTACTTTTCTCAATTATTTAGTCAGTAATGGAATACATGCATAGGAATCCATACCTGTTCACATAATTAAGTCACGGATAAAATGTAATCACCTGCAGATTTACTTGGTTCACCTCTGCCTCCACATTAGAGATGCAGCAAACGTAACCTGTGTGTATATCAACACATTCCTTTAACCTTTCTATTACTTGGAGCTGCCACTCATTACAAATCTGCTTCCTATAGTTCATCCCATCTGTAATTTATCACAAAACTCAGCCAAACTCCATCATTGCTTATATGTCACTTGAGAAAGCTTTGCTTAAAATACTAGTAAACCTGGTAGTTCCCATTCATGTAAATTTCATTCAGATTTTTTCTCAAATGCCAAATCCTGATAAAGGACTTCAGTTATTACTTTTTCTAAAATTGCATATATTTTGGTAGAAATATTAAACAATTGCCCATTTTCCTTTCATGAAAATTCCACTTGCATGACATTATATAATTCCAATATATATTTATTGTCTCTTCTGGAATGTAGGGTCATTCACTGGAACAGGGGCTTTATCTGTTTTGTGAACTATTCTATGTCTTGTATCATGAAAGTGGCTGATGTATAATAGGGACTCTGCAAACATTTTTTGGAATGCAAGAATTCTTGCAGAGAGAGAGAAAAAAATCTGTCCACTTACATTGGATGACTCTCTATGATGTAAAAATATCCTTGTATTTTGTTATGCTTTTTATAAAAATACAGAGATCATCCTTGGGAAAATCACAAATAGTCCCACAGAGGGGAAGAATAAATTATGTAGAGAAAAAGAGTAATACCTGACCTTTAACTGAATAAATTAACAGCAAAAGAATTTGAGGAGTGAGAGAATTTAGTATTATTGACAGATATTCATAAACATACAGATAAATGAAATAGAATAGGTAACATATTCACAGTTAGAGATTGAAATTTTTCTCATCATAATCCACTCAAATATTATGTATTTTTTTATTATAGAAATAATAATGCAAATAATTAACAGTAATTATTTTTGAAGGCTATTAAAATGATGAAGAGCATGTATGAAAAAGACCTAGATCTTGTCTCTATAGTTGTATAGCTTGGTCAAGTCATGGAATTTTCTAAGTTTTACTTTGTTTATTAACAAATCAATAACAAGAAATGTAATAGGACTATTGCAATGATTAAATGGGATCATTAATAGCAAGCACTTGTGAAAGGGACTGGTTACTACTCTCCAAAATTAGTGCTTGCCTCCTATTACTGGATAAACAGCTAGCCTTCAGTCCTGATTCTCTTTTACTTAAATGTGTCCATGTGAGTAAATTCTAGCCAAATGAATGTCAGCCTGAGTGATGAACTCCACTTCCAAATCTGGTTCATAACATTTCCCATGCACTGTTTTCTTCTTCCATATTGCTGAAGATAAAATGACATGAGCCGTAAGGTAATTTTAGAAACCAAAAACAGAAGACAGCAGTTATTTCATTAGCCTGGATCCCTGAATGGCCACATGGAATAAAGTAGATCTGCTGACCCACACATTAGTATAATGAAAGCAAATAATAAACTTGCAATATTTTTAATCCACTTTGTTTTTTGGGATTTTTTTTTTTCTGCAAACAGTAAACCTAAACATAAAACAAAAAAATATGATACATTGAACATATTAAATACTGGTCCACTCTTAGTGTTATTTTAGCATCTTCTGTAGCCAGGCAACATTGTTTTTTTAATTAATTTACCTAAATAACTAGTCAGTTGTTATTTATTTCACAAGCAGAAATGATATGAAAATTTTTTCAAATGGCAAGATAAATGTCTAAATGCTGTCAAAAACTCTTATATTAAAGAATATAGCATTATTTACTACATAAAGTTTATGTTGAAAATTAAAATTGTCCTTGATATGTGAATTTTTCATGATTAGCTAGAATTAAGTGGTTAAGGTCACTTGTTAAATGATTTATTGTTAAACAATTTCAGATTTCATGTTATTCAAGTTCCTGATAGAGTAGTTTCACTTAATTTAAAGCCATAGTAGAATAGATTTAAAATGAATGATAACCTCTTTCTCTCTTCTCCTGCTGGAACTCCTGTAATGCAAATGTTAGGACATTGATGTTGTCTTAGATGTCTTTTAACCTATCCCCATTTATTTATATTCCTTGTTCTTTTTGCTCTTCAGCTTGAGTGCTTTCCATTACTCCCACAGATTACTGAACCATTCTTCTGCATTCTCTAATATGATATTGATTTCCCTAGTGTATTTTTCATTTCACTTATTGCATTCTTCACCTCTGCTTGCTTTTATATTCCTATCTCATTATTGAGTTCCTCCCTGAGGTGAGCCTTTCTTAAGTCCAGTGAGCATCTTTATAAACATTATTTTGTACTCTTTATCACATAGGTTGTTTAATTCTGTTTCATTTAGTACTTTCACTGAAGCTTTATCTTACCCTTTTGTTTTAAGCATATTCCTCTGTCTCCTCATTTTTCTCAATTATGTCTGTTTAATTGTATGGATTAGGTAAAAGGGCTATGTCTCCCAGTCTTGAAGATATGGCCTTGTGTAGGAACATCCTGTGTAGACTGGGTTTGCCTAGTGGTTTTGGCTGACTGACTGAAGGTGAATGTGGGACTGTTCCTAGCTGCTGGGGTTTCCAGAGTGTGGTTTGGGGCCTTTGGGGTTGGTGCTGGTCTGGGGCTTCACTGGCAGAGCTACCAGGGTGGAGGGACCTAGTGTGGGAGTTTCCTGGATGGGCCACAGCCAGGGATGTCCTGGAAGGGTGGCTGAGGGTAGAGAGAAATAGTCCAAAGTGATGAACTCAACACCAAAAAAAAAAAAAAAACTCTGATTAAAACCTGGGCAGAGGACCTGAATAGACTTTTTTCCAAAGAATACATACAGATGGCCAATAGACACATGAAAAGATGCTTGACATCACTAATCATTAGAGGGACACAAATCAAACCGGTGATGAGATGTCACCTCACACTAGTTAGAATAGCTAACATCAGCACAACAAGAAATATACTTTGGCAAGGATGTGGAGAAAAGGAAACTTTTATACACTGTTGATGGGAATGTAAATTGTTCTAGACTCTATGGAAAGCAGTATGGAGTTTTCTCAAAAAACTAAAAACTGAAATACCATATGACTCAGTATTCCCAATTCTTGGGATTTACCCAAAGAAAAC
Source organism: Manis pentadactyla (assembly GCF_030020395.1). Lineage (NCBI taxonomy): Eukaryota > Metazoa > Chordata > Mammalia > Pholidota > Manidae > Manis > Manis pentadactyla. Next base: position 125,215,791 of record NC_080020.1, read on the forward strand.
AAAATCATAAATGCAATAAGATATATGCCTTCCAGTGTTTATTGTAGCATTATTTACAATAAATAAGATATGGAGTAACCTGTGTCCATTGATAGATAAGTTGATAAAGACATGGTACATACATGTAATAAAATATTACTCAGCCATTAAAAAATAATGAAATCTTGCCATTTGTAACAATAAGGATAGACCTAGAAGGTATTAGCCTAAGTGAAGTAAGTCAGAGAAAGACAAATACCATATGATTTCATTTATATGTGGAGTCTAAAAAACAAAAAAATGAGAAACAAATGCATAAACATGGAACAAATCGGTGGTTACAATAAGGGAAGTTAAACAGGGAGATGGATGAAAAAGGCGAAGGGGACAAGAAGTACAAAATTCCAATTATAAAATAAATTAATCATGGGGATGAAAGTACAGCATAGGGAACATAGTCAATAATATTGTAATATCTCTGTACATTGACAGATGATAACTACACTTATTGTGAGCATTTAGCAATGTATATAATTGTTGAATCTATGTTATACAGGTAAACCAATATAATGTTGTATATAACTATATTTCAAAAAAATTAATTATAAAAATAATTTACTGTTGTAGGCAGAAACTGAGATATTAACTCTGATGCATTATTTATTTAAATTCACTTTTTCACTTACCTATTTAAGCCTTCTCAATCTTTCATATGCTCATTTTCCTTCACATATATTTAGAGAAGGCAAGAAAAAAACCTCTTAATTTTTATTCTAAAAAATACAAATGGAATAATGTTTAAATGGAATAAAATTAAGAAGTATAAATTATTCTAAGGTTTATATTAAAACTTATGGACAGAAACTAATGGGGACCACGCAGCGTTGCATGACTTATTAACTGAATTTTGTTTTTTTAAGTAATCTGTCTTTAATACCTAATGATCTTGAAATGATGTAGGCAATTTATTTTAGACTAGAATACTGCATTCATTCTAGTAAAGTCACCCTCAGTCTTTCACAAGACTGTCATATGGTGTCTGTCCCTCAAATAGCTGCAGAGGCTCAAAGTCATAGGTTGATAACAGATTTGTCAATAAGCATTAGTGATAGTGAATAAATTCAGAGCAAAATGAAATTGTGGATATTCAATTACATAGCAATCAACATTGTTGATTTGTTTTAACACTTGAAAAAGAGTCCCAACTTTCACAGATTAACAACACACCATCTGTGTCCAAGCTTGATACTAATTGCCAGTAAAACAAACATTAAAGCTCATTTTCCAAACCTGCAAATTGTGACTTGTAATCAAATTCAAGGTGGTCATTTTCTTGAAACATTTACATGATCCTATAAGTAGGATAAACTGAAGACATTGTTTTTTCCTTTGGATTTTCCCCCTTAAGATTTTGAACTGTAGATGATAATAAATTTATACTGCATTTTTGTTTCAAAGTTTCTCAATTCGTTTTTATGTGCATGTATGTACTAACACATTTCAAAGTTTATCAAGAAAGAATTAATATATGGTTCTTCCATTAATAATAATTCCTACTGTCCCCTTATTTCTATAAATAACCTTGAGTCTCCATGCATTACTAATAAAATAGCAAAATGAACTATTTTCTTATTATATTTCAATTGTGAGGAGGCTGCATTTTACCAGAATAGAAAAATAAATGTTATACAGTGCTTATATTGAGGAAGAATCAGCATATTAATTTAAAAATCAAGTTTATATAATAGATTAATGGAGTCTAAGATGATAGACCAAATCTCATCAGCTGAGTTTCCAAGCAGGTTTGAGATAATAGAAGCCATCTTTAGCCAGGGCTGTTGTTACCTATAGTGATAGTAATAATCATCTATTGAGTGCTAAATAAAGGCAAAGCATGACTCAAATTCTAAAAGAAAGAAATCTTGCACTAAAAACAGAAAGGAGGAATGCTGGAGTTCTGGGCCGTTGGAACAGTAGAGGTCCCAAGTAATAGAGCTAGACGTTACTGGGAGAGAAGCAGAGTACTCAAGATGAGATGGAAAGCTATTGTCATATTACTTACTAGACTTTCTACTTTCCATTTTCTGGGTTAATCAAGATGTCTTAAATCTTGATTTGGAAGAACTCCCAGGCAGAAACAAATTTACAACATATACCCTGGACTTTGGCATTTTATCAAAATGACTGATTATAATTAAAGAGTTATGCCACTCACTCAATATCCACTTTTAAAATGCAAATAGGACATGGTAGTTAAAAGGGGGTTCACTTGCTGCAAATTAATTTGATCCACTTAAATTTCTAACAGGGTATAATTAGAGATAAAATGTGTGGGACCATTTAACTTGCAATTGGGGAGAATTGGGAAGGAGAGATAGGTAATTTGGAAGTCCAGCAAGTTTTAAGGTGGAGAATAAGTCTAAGAGTCGTAACAGAATCTGGTGCTATGTGGCTCACATTATTGTTTTAGAGATACTAATAGAGGAGAAAGAAATTAAATGCAAATTGAAAAATCTCACACAGAAATTAGATGTTATCAAATTATTTTTTTGACTAGTATAATGTGAATGAGAGAGAAATGCAATATGTCTAGAGAGCTGTAATCATCTTGCTACCATGAGGAATATTGGCGACTGTGTAAGTGGGAAGGTAATAATCATTTGATGGTTTGTAGTGGTCTTCATCACAGCTTTCTACTTTGAGATTTCATATTGCCCTGTATGCAATCTAAGTTGAATATAAAGCATGCTAAATGTGTATTAAGATGGAAGTATCTAGTATGAATCAAAACTGGTCAATTCCTGACATTTAAAACAATTCCAGACAAATCTGTGAAATGACTGAGTTGGATTTAAAGTTTTAATGTTGGGAAACTGAAGAGTGTCTTCAAGTAAAACATCTTGATTATAATTATATAAAGCATGATAAGTTTGCCCAATAACAGTCAGTTTCATGTGAACAGAGACATTTTGAATAGAATATGCTCTCTGGCAATTCAGTTTGTCCCTAAATTCCTGACATTATGGGTAAAAAGATTGTCCTGTACAGAGAAGCTTTTAGATAGATTCATAACGGAGCTGAGAATATTTAAGCAATCACCTCAAGATCAAAGGGATCCCAGGCTGGCAGGACTTGACATTAACCTGATTACAACTATTAACACATCTAAAAAAAAGAATATTGCTCAGAACAGGGTTTAGCCAAATATAGAAAAAAAAATAGAGGGGATTGCACTATTAAATATTGTATGATATATTTAACCTCTTTCCAGATGAACAGTCGCTTAGAGTGTGATCATTGACTATATTATTATCATCCCAGTTTTAAGGAGGCTATACCTAGTGTGAGGATAAATGTATCAGAGGACAAAATTGACATGTTTGGTTATTTGATGTGTCATGGCTGATACCCTTTGTTGAATTGGTGACCTCATTGTCTTCTTGGGTTCAAATCTTGACTGCTCCTTACCAACTTGTTACCGTGGGGAAGCTATGTTAACTGCCTAGGCCAGATTGCTAATCTGTGAGTGGGATGAAAATACTACTCTCTGATTGGGTTGAAAAGATGAAGAGAAGGAATTTATATATTGTGTACACAGTGCTTAAAATGCAATAGGCATGTGTAGCTCCAGGAGTAAGGGGGTTCCCCCCCAGAAGCAAATTCACTATGAATAGGGTATAACTGAAGGGAGACAGGGGAAAGGTACATTGGGAGAAAGAGATTTTATTGCTCACAGCTTGCTCATTTTCACTAGCCAGGTGCAGCTCCTTCCATCCCCTCAGACTGCAGAGCTGGGCTCTAGCCCCCTGCCCACCTCTTCTGGCAAGAACTCCATGGGTGGGTCCTTGCTGACTGGTGAGCACCAGACCAGTTAGGTACCAGGATGGAGGGGAGGAGAGAGTGGCCATTTTCTATCCAACTCTTGCCCAGATGGCTCTGCTGTGGTAAACACCTATTGGTATGTAAATGGCCTAAGGCCAAGTGGGAAATTTTGGACATTGTGTGTGAAAAATTTCCCATGGTATTATTATTATTATTATTATTATTATTATTATTATTAGACATAAGCAACTTTTAATAATAAGATGGCTATAAAAACATACTGCATAACCAGTAACCAATAAGGTAGACCCTACTGTTATGAAACACATTTCTAAATGAACTGAAAACCTAGTTTTTTCAGGTAAGAAAGTTTATTTTAAAAATAAATTCCAGTATTGAAACTAAGAAACTAAAACATACTTTATAGTAATACCTACTTTAAAGTATAGAAATTCAAGCAATTTAAGAATTGCTAAGCAACATTTTTTTTCTCGTATGTATCATCAGCTTACTCAACAGAGATTCATCAGTGTGATTTTTCCTCTTTGAAATGTTTCCAGTCATGTCTAAGTGATGCTTTCTTTTTGGCCACCAAGATTTAAATCAACAAAGAATTTAAAAAATTCAGGTACTTGTTCCAACATGAGCTATCAAGCAAGTTGAAAATTCAATTAGCAAATGATAACTGTAAATGTCCACAGAGGTCTGAATTCCAGTAGAAGAAAAAATAATAATAAACACAGAGAAGAATTGAGCTATAAGTCATAGCCTAAAATTTTCCTAAAGAACAGCAATTCTTCTAGTCTTCATTGTTTATTTACAATAAGTCCTGAATCTAGCTCCTAAGATATTATTTTTAATGAAACAATAGAATTATAAAATATTTTCAGAATTATTCATGAAGGACACCTACATATTAAAACCACATCATATTTGTTAGCCTATATAATTTCCAATTAGTGGTAAAAGCCTAAGTAGACTGAAATGTTAAAGATTGATTATGCAGAAATAATTGATTTTTGTTGAGTGAAATAAATTGTCGTATGGCTTTTGTTTTTTCCCTTGTAAATAAAAATTCAACTCACCTTGACCTTTAGTAATAAAGGGCGAATTATGGCAGACACACACTGCTCCATCTGCTTCTACATTTAGGTTTAATCAGAGCCCCATTTAAAATTTGTGCCTCGGCAATCATTGTATCACAAGGCAAAGGAACAGCAGAAATAAATGAGATGTTGCTTTGCCCTGACCAATTAAATCATGATTCAAGGTAACATTCAGGTGACATTACAAGTTGTCAGAACAGCAATGCACCATACTTGGGGAAGGAGAAAATGTGTGAAGGATGTTTATTTCCCTATCCAATATAAGTGACAAGGTTGAAATGAGAATGCTGGTGTGTCTATGAAAATATATCACTGGTTAAGGAATCCTATTATTAGGCTCAGTGGAAGCTCTGTCTTGGAGAAGCTTCCCGTACTGTGGGTAATTATCACAATCCAGCATGCTAATTGCTTTTCCATCTGCAGGCTCTGCTTTCAGTGAGTCTTGTTGAGCCCTGCTTGGCTGCACCTAGACTGCTACTTAAGGAGAGCAGCCCTTATCAAAGGACAGCAGTGACTCTGACTGTCAAATTGTAGAGAAGCATTATTCCAGGCTTTAAAGTTTGGAAACATTCTGGTCAACAGACTTTTGCTCAAATACTGTATATATCAGACTCATTCTAGAAACCGCCATATTCCCTAAGACTGAATAACCAGCATATGAAACAACATGGGAATGCAGTGAGCAGGGGTCAGCCTTGGTCTCCTTTCTGTTGGAAGGTAATGCAAATGCAGTTATACACCAAATGCCATTTGGAATTTCATGTGCAAAGAGCTATTTTCCAATAACACAATGGATTGTTCAGACAACTGGGCCTGGATTTTAAGATACTATAAATTGATTAATTTATACATATATCAATGTACATATTGATGTATTTTATATTTACTGTGTGTAAAATCTTATGCTTTATAATGTGTGTGTGAATCTAATTTAATAGAACAACCTTACGAGTATAGGGTTCTGTCATACTTTCAGAATAAGCAAATTGATATTAAAAATAGAAGTCAAGTAGTCCAAAGTATTTGGTAAGTTAAAATATCAAAGTTCAAATTCAAGCCTGTACGAATTAATAGCCATGCTTAATACAAATTTAAAATGACTATCTGAATGTGCATACATGTTAAGTGATCAAACAAGTAAAGAATTATATAAGAAAGAGGAGTTCAAACTTATCAGACTCACTATACCCATTTAATAATAAATACTATTGTAAAACTGGGAAGGGGAAATTCTCAGGGCAAAAGGCCTTTGAAACTGAAATCAGGCAAAGGGAGAAATAAAGTTTAAAACCTGTTCATTGCTTAACCAGGAGTTATCCCACATCTCTCTCTCCTGCTGTGGTGGAAGCAAGCCAATACCCACTGCCCCCAACCTCTCAGGTCCAGGTAAACCTTTGCTTGTCCGGTTAATTACCCATTGATTTGGAGATGAACTACTCCTCTCCACCCCTTGGAAATGCCCATTGATATGGAGATGCTCTAAAGCCAGGTGAGAGATTCTGGAAATATTGCAATTTTAATCACAGGCCACCCCTCCAGAAATCTCATTTTACAATCTACTTGTTCCCCATCTTCTGCAACGGTCCCTGGGTGAGAAAACTGGAACATTGTAACCAGACTAATGATGTATAAAATCATGATAATCCTCAAACCAGAGGATTCAGCTAGGTTCAAAGTCCTATAAAGATTAAGTCTATAGGTTCCCATTCCCTAGACAGGCAGTAGGGCTCAAGGCTCCTTTTCGGAGCTTCTCAATCAAATCCGCAGCACTGTCCATAAGACAACTGACCAGTCCCATAGACTATTTGTGTCCAACTTCAGGCCAGATTTCAATAAACCAGTGTACCTCTCTATCATGCCTGCCCTGTGGAGTCATATGGTACATGAAATTTCCACTTTATTGCTGATTGCAGCACCCATCCTTGTAATGCATGTCCAGTAAAGTGGGTACCTTGATCACTCTCAATCACCTGAGGCCAGACAGAGGCTGCAAATAGATGCTCTAGCCCCCTCTTCATGGTTTGCTGATCTTCACGACATGCAGGAAAAGCAACCAATAGTCCAGTAGCCATGTCCACACAAGTCATGGCATTCCAATATCCTTCTGATATCGGCAGACACCAAATATAGTCTATCTGCCACCTGACAAGGGGTTTCAGTCCCTTTACTACTGTCCCATGTTGCTTCAGGACTCAGTGTAAGTCGCTCTCAGAGAACACAAGGGACTCCTTCCAGGCTCTGCTGACTTCTTCAAAGGTCAATGGAAAGCCCATTGACAGGCTACAGCCCACATTATCTATTGCCCCATGTGCAACAAACACAGGCATAGCCATTGGGCCACATCAGAGGCAGGCTTTCCTTCTAGCCAACACACCTGGGCCAATGTGTCTGCTTCATCATTCCCTGTGGATGCCAAAGGCAAATGGCCAGTGACATGATATATGGTAACTGTCTTAATCTGACCAGAGGCCCATAGGTCTTGCCACAATGCAGCCCCCAAAGAAGTCGGTGACCAACCATCCAATTGACATGGTACCATGTTGGTAGCCAAAGGGTCAAGCCCCAATAGATGGCCCAGCTGTCAGTGCAGGCAACTATGGGGGAGGGCTCCTGGGTGATCACGAGCCATATTGCCCACAACTCAGCCCATTGACTGCTCTTCCCCTCTCCATCCTCCATCCATATTGCCCCAAATGTAGGATGGAAAGCCACAGCCCTCCACTTCAGGGGCTGGATATAACTAAAGCCATCTGTATACCAAATATCTTCAGGTATAGGGGCTTTCCCCTCCTGATAAGGACTCTCAGCTACCAATGGCTCAAAAGCAAGTTCTTTCTGCTCTCCACTGGTATAGGTCACTGGCCCCAATAAGCATTGGAGTTCTCCACTTAAGGGGCTAGTAGAGAGGATGCTGCACTGCTGTAAATATGCGCCCCATTTGTCCAGTGTAGGTGTCTGTGCCACGCCACTCCATGGCTTTTGGGTACAGTCTTGCACCCACCCCATGAAGGGATAGGTGGTTATTACCTTGGTCGGAGTTGTTCTGGTGATGAGCTCTGTAGCTAGCAAGGCATGGTACACAGCAGCCAGTTGCTTCTCTATCAAGGTGTACTGGACCTCTGGTCCTTTCCATATTTGTGACCAGAATCCAATAGGTTGGAATGTCTTTTCAAGCCTCTGCCAAAGACTCCATCCATAACTATCTTTGGTTATATGAAAATCTGGCTTACAGGGCCTTGATGAATCCATTACACTCAAGGCCTGTACAGCCATGACTGCATGCTTAGCAGCAGTAAAAGCAGCTACACAGGTTTCATCCCAGTCTCACCTGATGCCTTTTTGTACCACGTGGTATAATGGCTTCAGAATTTGTGCCAAGTGTAGGAAGAACACTCTCCACTAGCCCAAAAGTCCCAAAATCTCTTCTAGTACTCCCACAGTGGTAGAGGTAGGGAAAGCCTGGACGTTGTCTGTAACTGCTTCTAGGATAACTTTAGTTTTACCTGATCACACAACCTCCAGAACCATGCTGACAAACCAGGTCCCTGAACCTTGCTGCATTTCGCAGCCAATCCTTTCTCCTGTAGATGTTGCAGCAGTCTAGGGGCTGCCACTTCTAAATCTGTAAGAGAATCAGTCATGAGCATAATATCAATGTCATGGTACCGCTGTACCATTTTCAGTCTCTTCCATGTGGCCAAGTCCTGGGCTACAAGTCTGTGACAGACAGTGAGACTGTGGAGGTATCCCTGTGGAAGGACAGTGAATGTCCACTACCGGCCTTCTCATGTGAAGGCAAACTGTTCCTGACTTTGCTGTGCTATGTCAATAGAGAAAAAAGCATTAGCAAGGTCCACAACATAATGATACAATCCCATTTCATGGCTGAGGGGGTCCAGATTGTCTGCTATAGAGGGGGCAGCAGCATTCAAGGGGGATATGACTTTATTCAATTCCCTGTAGTCCATGGTCATATGCCAGAAGCTGTCTGGCTTTCTCACTGGCCACACTGGGGAATTAAAAGGACTATGAGTGGGCTTTATGATGCCCACCTTCTCCAACTCCTGCAGAGTTCCTCCAATTTCCTTGTGCCCCCCAGGCAACTTACACTGCTTAGTATTTGTCACTCACCTAGGTACAGGCAGAGCTACAGGTGGGTGCTAAGCATGTCCCCTCAATATTGCCTTTACCACACATACCCTCAGTTTGAACTCACCTGCAGTGGTCTATAACCACAGGCCCTGCAGGATATTGAACCCCAAAATATATTCAGGGATGGGAGAAATATACAGAGTATACTCCTTTGGGAGTAAACACCCTATCCCCAAAGGTATTTGGCTTTCTTCACTCTAATTGCCTTACCCCCATAGCCATCTATCACAGTAGGGGTCCCAGGAAAATGCTCATGGTTACCATAAATCAGAGAACATTCAGCTCCTGTGTGCACCAGCACCAGGACACATTGTACATTCACAAGGGACCAGTGAATTGCTAATACTACATGTGACCTTTGGTCCCCACCATGTCCTTCAAGGTGGGGACTTTGACCCCTCCTCAGTCAAACCATGATGCCTAATTGTCCTCCTGCAGGGATGAGGGCTCAGGCAGAGCCTGAGTACTGTCCCTCAGGAAGTTTGTCAAGGACATAGGCTGGGCATGAGGCTTTGACTCCAGCTTCTGTGTCCTGGACCTCAGTGGCTGGAACTGCTGCTCTGGCTTTAATTGGTGCCACGGTTCTAACAAGATTCTTTTGTGTGGCCCATCAAGTTTTTATTTCACTACCCCAACCTTTATCAAATCAACCCACATCTGGATCCTTGAGACCTTCACGGGGCCTTTTGCACCTCTCCTGTCAGTCATAGTCCGTACTTCCTTCCATGCCCTTATTGTTTCAACCTCCCCCAGATCTGCTAAAGTACAAGTGGCCTCACTTATGGGTTGCCCTATGTGGGGGGCAAGAATAGTCACTAGGGACCCAAGGAGACATGTGGGAGCTTATGCAGCACCAGATTTCTCATTCCTACAGTGAACACCTCCTCATCGGGGCCGTGTTCTTATTATAGATGATATTTTTCATGTCCAATTCCCTCAATACCTGTTAGAGCTCTACATACATTTTCCAGCTAGTGCTAAATGTGGTAAATCATTCTAATTAGGCCAAGCTGCCCTGATGGGCATTCCAGAAGTGTCTGATTCCCTGAGGCAGTAGTGATGGGCACTTTGCAACTGCTGCCAAAGGGAAGGGTGAGTCATTAGGGAAACCAATTTACTCATTTCAGTACCCGACTTAACAATATTTTCCACCCCCATATCCCAGAGACATAAAAGCCATGTAGGCAGAGATAACAATGGCTCCTGCCCATACCAGATGCTCATGTCCATCAGCTCATCCTTAGTATAGGGGCAGAGCATGGAGTGTGCCACAACCTGGAGAAGGGGTGGCTCCTCCCAGTGAGGAACCTGCGGTTATTTAGTTTTTATTTTTTAATTACAGCTGGGCGGGCCTTTAATATAGGAGAGGCTGGTGCCTCGGGTGGTGGCCTCAGCAACAAATCAGCCCATGGCCCCAACCCCCATGACTTCTCCCCACGGCTTCTCCATCATATACAGGGTTCAAGGCACTGCTCTTTCCTTCCCCTCCTCCATGGCCTCCTGCAACGTGCCTTCTCCTGCCACCTCCCCCCTCACCGCTGCTAAGGAATCTTCCAGGAGCATGATTCATTTTCCAATAACTGTCTTTCTTCCTTAAGGGCAACCCATTGGTCATCACCTGGCTCCTCCAAGCGATGCCAGAGTGTGTTTCTCTCCTGCTGAAGTCTCTCTCTCTACTTGATAACTCTCTTGATAGCCCTCTCTTTCTCCTCAATAACATTTTTCACTCTCTTGAGGAAAAGAGACCCTGTAATGCCAACTGCTACATGGCCACTCAGGGCCTCTAAGCAGTCTTCTTTCTCACAGAAGGCTAATTCTGTAGCTTCCAGTGTCTCCACTTTTCCCCAGTTCTGCGGAAGACCCCACCCCTCTAGGAAGTGCTTTACCCTATACCAATTTCTCACTAGGGGCTCCCAAATTGGATATCTCACAGATAGGGGGCTGCTGGGTGAAGCTGCAGCCTCTGGGGCCTTTCCACTATCTACAGTGGCTGTTCTGGGCATCTCCCCACCATCTCTAGGGGCAGCCAGCAAAAGGGTGGCTCCCATGTAGACAGATTTCGGGTTCAGAGGTCCTGCTGACTACTTCCAGATGTAAATCCAGGGTAGGGAACATCTTGGGGCAAAGTGCCTTTGAAACTGAAATCAGTCAAAGGGAGAAATAAAGTTTAAACCCATTTATTGCTTACAAGGAGTGTCCTGTGTTTCTCTCTCCTGCTGTGGCAGAAAGTGAGTGAATAACCCCAAACCTCTCAGGTCCAGATAAGCCTTCCCTCACCCAGGTAATTACCCATTGATATGGAGTTGAATTACTTCTCTCCATCCCTTGGAAATGGCCATTGATATGGAGATGAGCAAAGCCAGGTGAAAGATTCTGGAAATACTGCAATTTTACCCACAATTATTATTTAATAATAATTCCCTTTAAAATGCCAAAATTTAATTCAGAGAGAGTAATCAGACTTTACAATAAATTAATACAAGCAATTAAATATCGCCATTGGAATATAAGGAGAAATTAAAACATACTTTATAGTAATACCTACTATAATATATAAAACTCCAGGCTCAGGGAGGCAGGAGCCACAAAAGGTAAACATGTTCCACAAAAATCAGCATGAACTCAGCAATTTAAGTGGATAACCATTTGGGTGAAGTTCAAATAAACAAAGTACAATCTTACCTTGATTAGTTGTATTCCTAAAAAAATTTCAGTCTATATGAAAACCCCATGTTCACATGAAACACATGGTGTTTATCAGTTTTGAAGAATCAGATTTCAAGATTTGATAATAAACAGATTGCTGACCTGCACGAATGTGCAGGAAGACATTTTGCTAATTGTGTAGTGGTTGGAAGATCATTTTATATGTGGGACTGTTCAGTCACTACTGGATGCCTAATAACGCAGTGCACTAAAAGGCTGGAGTCATTCCCATTGATAAGGACAAACAAACCTCGTCCATTTCCATAACATTGCATAGTGCATTATTTTCTTTACATGCATCGATATGTGTATGTGTGTATATACACAAGTTACAGCACAGAAGAAGTCAGTATATTTAAATTGCTTTGTAACAAACTTTTCAACTAATGTATGTTAAAGAGCTTCCCAAGGCTCCAACACTTACACATCAGCGTCACCATGTTTGACATCTGCAGAGTACTGTACAGAATGTATTGCCATAATTAGCTGGCCATTTCCCTCTTGGAACCTATACTATTTTCATCTTTCTAAAAATCTTACACTCTTATCCTCATTTAGGATTGTTTTTCAGAGTTCCTGTATCTAATTTATTCTGATTACTGTAGAATTAACACAATACATGATTTTTTATATTCTTTGCATTGCTTGAATCGGTAGAGGCAGTTATAAGGGCTCTACGGCAGCATCTAAAGGCAGCATTCACACATCATTATTTGTGAAACTGGCAGTTTTAGTGGGGATGTGGGGGATGGTTTTCCCTGGAACCCCTGTATTCAGCTTATTCAAGAAGATTTGTGCCTTGAGATATTCCAAGACAGTGAAGTTTAGGAATATCCCACTATTCAAAGCTATTCTAGGGTAACAAAGATAAGCACTTATCTTATGACCCCCCTTGAGAAAATGTGCTTACTCTTCAGGATAAAGACACACTCTCCATCTTTCTGTCTCTCTCATTCTCTCTCTCAGGAGAGCAGCCTGGGCAGGTCACCAGCAGCCCTGTATAAGAACAAAGTTTCAGGAGCTGCTCTCCTACATTGCCCCTCACTCCATGTGCAGGTACCATCTGAGCCACATTGCATCAGTTGAGGAGACTGGACTCAAGGAACTGACACAGTATGTGACTCTGGCTTCTGCTTTTTCTGAGAGTAATGAAACTCTAAGTTCTGTCAGTGTGTGTGTGTGTGTGTGTGTGTGTAGCTATATATACACACCAGAATGAGAGAAGCAAACAAATGCAAAACATTGCATTGAACACAGAAAAAGTGTATTTTCTTGTGACTGGGCAAGTTAAAGAATTACATATGCTCTAGTTTTTGCATTTGTTTAATAAGGAAAAATAACCAGACAGAATTTAAAAACCCTGTAGCCAATAAATGTTTTAAAGTTTTATGAAGATGCTTATATGCAATAAAATATTTATTTCAAAGCGAATTATGCATCAGATATCCTGAAGCAACTGGTGTGTATTCCATGCCACTTGCTACAAAGGCATAAGGTAAAGGATATATAGAAATCACATGTGCCCTTAAAGCTTCTCCCTATTTCATCGTCTCCCCAGGCTTATCATCAAAGGCAATGTAAATGCAATTAGATCTTGTGTCTGGAAGTATGAGAACTAATATGAAACCACACTCTAAACCATAATCTTGCCATAGTTCCATGAAATAAAATTACATTATTCTAGAAAATATATCATCTTGACATTTTGAAACAATGAACTCATAAGTGAAGAGTTACATGTACAAGGAATTTCTGATTAACACTTTGTTTATTATTAAGCTTAAGCCAAACAGAATATTTGTGTTTGGTTAAAAACAGTGGTGAAAAATATCAGTGCATCCAATATTGTGTTCTTACTCAACTAGTCAGAGCTTACTTTTTTTAAATTTTAGGACAAGCGTCTTAATTCAATTGTGTAAGACTTGCGAACCACCACCAAGCAATGGCTACGCCTTACCTAAGTTACTTTTCACTAGTTAAAAAAATAATTAGATCTCTAGATTATGATACTGTGAAACCAATTAAATTGTATCCATATATTTCTAGGGTGTTTTACTCTCTTCTGCATTATCTTGCTGAGAGCAAAGCTTTTTGACTAGTTAGCTCCTAAAAAGTAAGCCAAACGATCTTTAGTAAGATGATAATTGTTGAACCTTTAAAGCCATAGTTTGTTTTAAATAGGGTGCTTATTGAACAATAGTTACTTTAATAATTATCTAGATTTGCTTCATTAAAATAGTTGTACTCTGTTTTGCTCTTCCTACTCTATCCCAGTTCCTGGGCAATTCTTAACTAGATAGGGAATTCACTCACATTTGCATCTCCACCTTCCCTTGAGCTTACTGTGTCTCCTTCATCTGTATGTCATATTATCCAATGCAGCTACATTAATGTAAACATAAATAAATATGTATTATTTATTAAGTCTCTCTAACATTTAATATTTTAAACACCTACAATGCTTTGTTATATCATTAATCTCAATTTTATAATAGTATTTCTATTTTACTTTTTAAACACTGTTTATGTTTATAGGTAAAATCATGTGAGTAAAATGTATGTAATAAAATGTTATACACATAATATTCCTTGAACAACCAATGCTTAAAATGGTTGAAGATTCTTGAATAAGTGAAAATTTTGTAGTTCACTTTTCTCCCTTTTGACACTCACACTTATTTTTAAAATTTGTCTTCCTTTGTAGGACAATCACATTTCTTTATAACTGGGTCTTTACATTTCTCTAGATGTGCTAAATGTAGCACACCTGGGCATTGTTCACATTGGCTGAATGTCTCAGAAACGTCTATCTCAAGTGTAATAAGACATGTGTATGGTTCTCTTGGTTTGTGCATTCTGACTGATCATTCTGGGATCCTTTTTCAGGTTGGCATGCCCACCCCACTCTGAGGCAGAGATTAATGTCCAAGTTTCTTACAAAGTATGCATGCTATCAACACTTGTTGGAGAGGGATGGAAGCAGGAATGTCAGAGGGAAAAGCTGGGATGTGATGTAGTCTCCCCAAAGCCTCCACTCGTCCTGTAGGGGAGCATCAAAAGCTGAGATCGCCCTTTATAGAGTTGAGGTTAGTGAGTGGGCTTGTGTGGTGTAAAAACATTCTGGCTTTTAATTGAATACAGAAATTGCAAACTCATTAACAGACATAAAAGGTCTGGCATTCTGGATGATGGCAATGCAGGCAATCAAATTCACTTCTTTGGTAGAGATTTCAAAAATATTCCCCAAGACACAGATAAAATAATAGAATGAGAGCAGATAAGCTATTTAGCCCAGTATCAGAACTTGTTGACTCACAAACACTAGCACATTTATTATTTTACAAAGGTGATATCATGGTTTCTGACTTGTGTTGATTATTGTTATTACCATTATTATGATCATAACCTGTATATTCTAAATAATATCATCTAATAATTTAGCTTTTAGGTACCTTAAATTCATTGTTAAACAGACATATTGTCTGACATGTTACAATGCCCCTGCCTAGGTATGGATTCAGCTATGGGTAGAACATAACTATTAATCATACATATCACTCGATTTATTTACCTATATTTAATGATGATAACTGAATTCAGTTGTACATCATTTAAAATTGTTTCATGATACGACATTGAAATGGAAAACAAAAACAGTGCACTTGCAAAAATTGCTTGTTACACCAGAAAATATAAAGGAAGTAAAAACTGCCAAATATCTCTGTGAATGGATCATAAAAATTATGTTCACTGACTTTTAAGAATACTGCTTCCTTCATTACATTATTTCATTCTAAACATTTTTTGGAAAATTGGGAGGATTTCTAGATGATTATTATTTGTCTATTATATCATTTTAAACTATTATACACATTGCTCAGCTTTTAAGAAAAATCATGATGTTCAGCTTTTTGGCTATTTTCCTTGTAAGCTGTGTCAGTTTTGCTGTTCAACCTATGAAGTGCATTTATTTTTTAATTAAAGCAATGAAAATTTTAAATTCTAAGACCTCTAAAACTTTTTTTTTATAAAGCTAATACTCCCTGAAAGTCCCTCTTAAGTGTAATTGACTGGTGACTGTACTATACTTATTCTGATTATTCACCTTTTTGCTGTTTATTGATTCATTCCCTCTGTTCAAAGATGGTAGATTCTGTTATTTTATTTACTTATGTATTTATTTTATTTAAGAAGATCTGGTTCTTTGCTAATTTAGAGAGGAACAAATTCTGCTTTTGTAAGAGTTGTTCTGGTAGTGTATCTCCAAGGTGTCGGGCTTCCCTGTCCCGCTGGAATGATGGTTTGGGAGAACAGCACAACTATACAGCCGAGCCATGGCCTGCTGTGCCTTGACCCATGAGCTCCCTGAGTGTCCAAGCTGGAGAGAGAACTGAGCTGATTGACACATTGACCTGATGCAGTTCTGCATTTATTCAGGCTGAGACTGTCCAGGGGGCTCCATCTGTCTATATAACTGTTGCCATTAGCTTAGAGCTCTTCTGAATGACTCTGACTTCAGTAATAGTTTTTACCTCCCTTTTTTTACAAGGACTGGACGCAGTACTCTTTGTGTCATTGTTTTGCTTGCTTTGTTTTTCCTTCACCTGGATCTGTAACTTTTTTTTCCTATTATTTATATATTCTTCAAATTCAAATGAATTTAGTTTTTTAAAATGGTGTTATTTCATGAAATTTATATAAATATGTTTTACCTCTTATCATTCAAAAACCACTTAATCTTTATTTGATGCATTTAATAGTAAAATCGAATCATATATAAACTGATTTGGGACTTTCAGTTTCCTTTAAGATGATGGTGACATTTATAACATTATTTCAGTAGCACAATATTCCACTTTTATGAGTTTAACATTATTCATTCAAATTAATGTATTCAATATAAATAAATAACACTAGTTAATTTAACAAATACTTGAACTGAATTAGATTTTGTAACTATTTGTTAAGTGAGTAGATTAAATTTGCAGGACAGGAAGATCATCACTCAATAGTTAATATCAATTCATCTTTCCGATCTAGAACATTCTGCTTTCAAAATATCAATTGTTCAATTGCAAACATTAGGGATACAAGATGCTTAAAAAAGATAAAGCACAAAGGTGATCAATAGCCTAATAACCTGAGACTAGTAGCTACTGAGTGCCTCTCATAGAAGATGTGGGGGGAAAAAAATGCATGCTACTCACATCTTAAGTTTATTAATATATTCATCTGCTTCTCTAAATACATACTTTGATACATAATTTTTAATACTTGTAACAATTGTACAAGTAATTGTCCCAATATATTTAACATTTCTTCAGCAGAAAATTAATCTCCAAATTATGGTCATTCCATTTTCTCCCATATCTTAGGATTTTCAGAATCTTCAGCCGATGAAATCATATAACTCAATATAATCTTATCTAATTTGTGTATTGTGTTAGTTCTCAGTGACTTGGGGGCTGGATTTTTGAAAAATTGACTTCTTTGTTCTATTATAGTGACTACTGCAGCCTGCAACAAGGTTTACCTTTTTCACATCTGAAAACAGAAATCCAGCAGTAACTAGTTAGTTTTATCAGCTTATTACTATTTCAAGAGTTTCTCCTCAGGGATGTTGTAGTAAGCCTATTAGAGACACTGGGTCCCATTTACTTTCATGATAATACTTTTTCCCCTTGATTTTCCTCAGAACTAGACATTTTTTTATTGAACTTTGAGAAGAATATATTTAGTTGCCAATATGTTGGTTGAATTATTTTTGAGGACAAAACATAATGTAGAGTATGATATATTCAAGTTTTAGAAATTCTTATTTGTAAATTTTCTCTGATATACTGCATTATTAAATTAATCTATTTTCATTATATGTAAATATTCTTTGAATACATGCTTATACAAGCTTTCATTTCTTAGGGAGGTATAATTTGAAACAGCCAAATTAAATAATACATTTTACATTCTTGCACTATCACAATTCTTATTTTTACTCAGGTTACTTTGGAAATTGCTGCTGTGGCCAGACACAACTACATTTTATTTTTTTAAATGATGTTTGGGTGTCCCAGTAGCCAAAAGGATCTCACTTATTATCCACCTATGACAGCCCCATCTCTCCTAGCTTGCTTGCAAATCCAATCGCTAAACTCTATTTTGGCTTCAAAATCTTAACTATATTCATAGTCTTACTTCCACATAATACTTCTCTGTAGCTTTTCTCATCTTAACTTTCCTCAGATTAATTTTACTTTCCTCAGTTCAGTAAATATACTTTGGTAAGTATCACAGTAACATTATACTTATTACCAAATCCACTGGATACATTTGGTCTTCATCTGTCTTTGTCTTTATGAAATACTTATCACTCTTAATCAAAAAGGCAATTTACCAGTGAGGATGCCAAGAAAGCCTCTTTCCAGAAGAATTCTGCTTCATCCAAAAGAGAGGTCCCCAGAAGAACTCTGGATGTTATTAGGAGATCCAGCCTCTCCTATTTTTCAACTTTGCTTAGTACTAATTCTGCTGCAACAGGAAGGGGTCAACCAGCAATAAGATATATTTTTAGCATGCTAATCTGTGTCACAGGAACTTCTCTGAATGGTGTGAGTTCTGTCTGTGAGAGAAACTCCAATAAGAGGAATTTCTGATTTCAAAAATGGTCATATCTGTTTTTGGCAAAGCTCCTGGTAATACAGCTGTGAGTTCCAGGCTTCCAGTGAATTATTTAACACCTAGAATCCCTTTGTGTTTTGTGAAAGATAAACTAAAGAGAATATCTTTGTATCCATGTGGAGAGATGCAAAACACCAAGAAAAATAATTAAAATAGGACAAGTCTTATGAACGTTTTCTGGAACACAAAGAGTAATATAAATGTTAATTTTCTGCTTGCATTTGTGATTTCCAGTAGGTGGTTTTTCTCTAATTCCTACCTTCTGTGACTTTTTAAAATGTTGGTTAAAAAGATTATATAGACATGTCTATATGCATGTTAAATGTTTGTTGCATCCTAGGATATTAGATATATTACAGTATGTCTTTTCCTTTTCCTTTTATTTTTGTCTAAAACTTTATTAGATAGGTAGATAAAGAAGATATAAAGGATTAATTGATGGATATTTGCAGTACAAATGAAATAGTTTATCATAATGTTCAGTCATAAATACAAAAAATATTTTATTCCCAAGTATCATTTTAGACTGACATGGAATAAAAGTTATTTACAATTTTCCATGAGATTCCCTTTATGGCAGAACTTAATAAATTGAAAGGTATTCAGGGCAGCTCTCCAGACATGGGTAGTGAATAGCAAGTTCTTAGTTGACGAGAAATCTCATTAATATTATTTTTTTCATAATTATTAATAAAAGAAGGTTTAAGAAGGAAAACAAAAATTATTGTGTGGTCACTTGTAGGTTATATCTAAGAGTTTTATCAAGAGATTTAAGAGGAAAGGGATAGAAGAAAAAGAGAATCATGTTGATGTATTTGTAGAATGTGTTTGTCAAGTGGGTGGTTTTTGCTCATCTGCCAATTCTTTGGAAAATCTCAGATGGTCCAGTTTAGCTAAATATTTATTAATCTTATTTTTCTTCATTGCGCTTCTCATAGTCTGGAAAAAAAATTATCTTTCTGTTTATTCATTGTATGTATCCCTATTTTAACATATACACAAAGACATTAGGAACTCATTTGTTGTTCTGTACCCACCACATATAATGATGTGTGGTATATAGAAAACATTCAGCAACATTTGTTGAATGAGCTAGTGAACTGACATAGTGACAGTCCTGGCTAGAAATTGCAAGTTTCACTGGTCATGAGTTACAGAAGTCAAATTACCTCTTGGTGTTTAAGACACATATTGGTAAGCATGGAGATTAAAGAAAATTGATGTCTCAAAGTTAAAGTGGAAACTTAATTAACTATATGTGTCCCAGATGGAGAGAAAAGCACAGATGCCAACTGGATTTGAAGGGTCCTTTGTCATGAGAACCAGGAAAAATTCTACAGCTTGAGTGAACAGACCCAAAGTACAGAAGATAAATAGCCACTAATTCAACTTAAACTAATGTCAACTGTTGAGCTTAATGTGTTGCCATTTCTTAAGTATTCTGTCCCTTATACACAATACTGCTCATCTATGTGTGTGTGTTGAATATCCATAAGCTAGTCCATTGATGCCAAAGTTTGACATTTATAGACTAATTACAGAATAAAGGTGTTAGTGAGAGGTCTCAGAAAACAATGCTACAGATGTAGATAGGGACCAAATGCCAAATAATTAAGTAGCTTTCATTTCCCTAAGGACAATGGGAGGCCATTATGAATTTTAACTGAAGAAGTAATAAATAATGATTTATGTTTTAAAAATTGTATTAAAATTATTTTGCATTTTGACTGCCATGTAGAATATGGGTTGGAAGTAGGCAGGCAAAAAGATTAAGGGGTCATTGCAGTCATCCAACTTACGGAACATTATAATAATGATCTGATCTGGAATTGTAACAGTTGGGGTAAAGTTTACAACCAAAGTTATCCAGGAAGTTGACTGAAATTGGCAAGTGAATGGATATTTGGATATTTGAAGAGATGGAGATGCTTACTTAGGACAGCTGTTGGTACCGTGTAATAAGTGAAAGCCTCCATGTAATAAATAGATTCAATGAAGAGATGTGATGAATTTTAGTTTGGACCATTAAGTTTGACTTGCTTGTATGATAACCATTTGGCACTGGCCCTAAGAAAAGAATTAAAAAGGAAGGAAAGAAGCAAAGAAGGTATGCCAAGAGTTAGGGGGTGCACAGAAGAGCTTATGGCCAATGATCGTCATTTCATTTAGAAGTAAACTTGAAAAGAGTGGTTGATATGGGATGATGAAGGGAAAAGAAGGCCTCTGATCCACTCAAATTTTAAGTAATATTCCCAATACAGTAAAAGAAAAAAATTGAATGGATGAAACATCAAGAAATACATTAATGAATTAAATCAAATCTATACTTCAAGGATTTCTTTCCATCTTCCTGAGTTTGGAATATTAACATGACCATGTTCAAGGGAACTCATGTCACAGAAACATTTTTAATTATTAAAGAGAAGGGTACAAACATCTGTTTTAAAAATGTGAATAGAAACTGCATAAAACTTATATTGTAATTAGTACAATATAAACAGACCAAGCATTTTCCAAATATCATATGTTGATTTCTAACATTTGTATATCACTACCATTGTGTTAGGCACATATAGTAATGCGCATTCTCAACATTAAGATCCCTCATGAGAACTTTAATAGGTAGGTGCTGTTATTATCCAAACTTTATAGATGAAGAAAATGAGGAACAGAGAGGATAAGTAGTGATCTGAACCTAGTTTCTCTGGTGCCAGGGCCTGTGTTCTAACTCCTCTGCTATGCTCTCTCTGTAGAGATTATACCTGACACACTAATCTATGTAATTTGTCAGTTATTTCATCATAAAAGGCCATATTTATGTCTCTCTGGTCTGTTTCTCACTTTGCAAATGCAGACCTTCATTATATCCAAATGCTTACAATTATACACATCTTAAAACAAGCCCATTCTGGGTCAAGAGGTTGCTTTCTTGATAGATTCACTTTAATGTTATCAAAAATTAACATTTCCAGATGCATCCATCTATACCCTGCTATTAATTTACTGAAAAAGAACATAGTCACTTGCATAAGAAAGAACATTTAAGGAAACTAATATATATTATAGTCCTCATTTTCCTGAACTGAAGGGTTCTCATTGGAGAACTATTTATGTATCTTGGATCTGCTGTCAATGAGAAACAACAGCTTGGGAAGGTAAGGAAGGATACTGAAACTTAGTAATAACTGAGTAAGTGTTAAAATAAATTTAGGATTTTAATTTTATGAGTTTCATTATATCTTTCATAAACTCACCATGTGAGAAGCTGAGGAACAACATATAAGCAATGGTGTGAGCAGAATACAATGCCTTTACTGCAGACACCATAAACAACATTTCTTACATTTTCTTATTAAAGCTGACAGGACAGAGGAGTTTCATTTCATAGATCATTTCCTTATATTTTACTGAACTTAAAATTGAATGAGAGCAGTTCACTCTGCTCCTGATTCACCTTGAAGACCACTCAAAGCTTCACTTGCTATGTATTCAAGGACATGTTCATATGATTTGAGAGAGCCAATCATTTAAATCCTTCCCTACTATGCAACCTGGCTAGACTTCATTAATTTTCAACATGGACACTAATGGGAGATGCACAGGGATAAGCCACAGACAGAACCAAAGACTGGTCTGCCTAGGGATGATCCTGGAAAACGGGCAATAATGTCACCCAGTTTCCTAATAAATTCTCTGTGCTGAGAATTTGTTCCTTTATATTATTACTGTTACTTTTACCTTATGAAAGGAGCATGTGCAAAACCAGAATCTCCACAATAGTGAGGCAGACTGGGTGGGGATAGAAACTCTCATGAACAAAAGAAAGCCTTTCCTCTCCAGTGAAATTCTGACTCAAGATGGATGGGGTCACCCAGAGGTGACAGTTCCAGTGAGCTATAGGGATATGAGGAATGTTTGCCTTGCTATTTCCTTATTTATACAATGTTTCAGTGAATTTGCAAATTATATGTAAAAATACAATGTCTTGTTATCTTTTATGGTTATCACTACATTGTACCATTTTAAGAAACAAAAATTTTGAAAAATACTAATCATTTCTATAAGGCAGCTTCTGCACTTTTGTTCTGCTATCAAAAATTAAATTGAATATGCTTAAGCTCATCTTTTTTTTTTTATTAAGGTATTGTGAGAGCAACATTGTGGTTAGTACATTCATGCATATTATCAAGTCCCCCCTCACACACCCCACTGCAGTCACTGTTTGTCAGCATAATAAGAGGCTATAAAGTAACTACTTGTTTTCTCTGTGCTATAGTGCCTTCCCTGTGCCCCACCCAGCGTACTGTGTGCTAATCATAATACCCCTCAATCCCCTTATCCCTCCCTTCCCACTCACCCTCCCCAAATCCTCCCCTTTGGCAACCGCTAGTCCATTCTTGGGTTCTGTGTATCTGCTGCTGTTTTGTTCCTTCAGTTTTGCTTTGTTGTTATACTCCATTGATGAGTTAAATCATTTGGTACTTGTCTTTCTCCACCTGGCTTATTTCTAGCTACATCCATGTTGTTGCAAATAGTAGGATTTGTTTTCTTCTTAAGGCTGAATAATATTCCACTGTGTATATGTACCACATCTTCTTTATCCATTCATCGACTGACAGACACATAAGTTGCTTCCATGTCTTGGCTATTGTAAATAGTGCTGCAATAAATACAGGGGTGCATATGTCTATTTGAATCTGTGATTTTGTTTTTCTCAGGTAAATTCCTAAGAGTGGAATTCCTGGGTAAAATAGTATTCTATTTTTAGTTTTTTTGAGGGACCTCCATATTGCTTTCAACAATGTTTGAACTAATTTACATTCTCACCAGCAGCGTAGGAAGTTTCCCCTTTCTCCGCAGCTTCGCCAGCATTTTTTGTTGCTTGTCTTTTGGAAGTTGGCCATCCTAACTGGCATGAGGTGATATCTCACTCACTGTGGTTTTAATTTGCATTTCCCTGATGATTAGCATTGTGGAGCATCTTTTCATGTGCTTGTTGGCCATCTGAATTTCTTCTTTGGAGAAGTGTCTGTTCATATCCTCCACCCATGTTTTAATCGTGTTATTTGCTTTTTGGGTGTTGAGGTGTGTGAGATCTGTATATATTTAGATGTTAACTCCTTATTGGATGTGTCATTTATAAATATATTCTCCCATATTGTAGGATGAGTTTTTGTTCTACTGATGGTGGTATCCTTTGCTGTGCAGAAGCTTTTTAATTTAATGCAGTCCCACTTGTTCAGTTTGCTTTTGTTTCCCGTGCCCAAGGAGATATGTTCATGAAAAAGTTGCACATGTTTATATTCAAGAGAATTTTGCCTATGTTTACTTCTAAGAGGTTTAGGGTTTCATGACTTAAACTCAGGTCTTTGACCCATTTGGAGCTTACTTTTGTGTATGGAGTTAGACAGTAATCCAGTTTAATTCTCTTACATATACCTGTCCAGTTTTGCCAACACCAGTTGTTGAACATGCTGTCCTTTATCCAATGTATGTCAATGGCTCTTTTATCATATATAATTGGCCATATTTGTGTGGGTTTATATTTGAACTCTCTATTCTGTTCCACTAATCTAAGACTCTGTTCTTATGCCAGTACCAAATTGTCTTGATTACTGTGGCTTTGTAGTCGAGCTTGAAGTTGGTGAGCATAATCCCCCCCACAATATTCTTCCTTCTCAGGATTACTTTGGCAATTCAGGATCTTTTGTGGTTCCATATGAATTTTAGAACTATTTTTTCTAGTTCATTGAAGAATTCTGTTAGTGTTTTAATAGGGATTGCATTGAAACTGTAGATTGCTTTAGGCAGGATGGCCATTTTGACAATATAAATTCGTTCTACCCATCAGCATGGTATTTATTTCCATTTATTGGTATCTTCTTTGATTTCTCTCAAGAATGTCTTGTAGTTTTCAGGGTATAGGTCTTTCACTTCCTTGGGTAAGTTTATTTCTAGGTATTTCATTCTTTTTGATGCAATTGTGAATGGAATTGTTTTCCTGATTTCTCTTTCTGCTAGCTCATCATTAGTGTACAGGAATGCAACACACTTCTCTGTATTAATTTTGTATCCTGCAACTTTTGCTGAATAAAGATATTAGTTCTAGTAGTTTTGGAGTGGATTCTTTAGGGCTTTTTATGTACAATATCATGTCATCTGCAAACAGCAACAGTTTAACATCTTCCTTGCTGACCTGAATGCCCTTTATATCTTTGTATTGTCTGATTGCTGTGACTAGGAACTCCAGTACTATGTTGAATAAAAGTGGGGAGAGTGGGGATCCTTGTCTTGTTCCTGATCTTAGAGGAAAATCTTCCATCTTTTCACTGTTAATTATGATGTTGGCTATGGGTTTGTCATATATGGCCTTTATTATATTGAGGTACTTGCCTTCTATACCCATTTTGTTGAGAGTTTTTATCATGAATGGGTGTTGAATTTTGTCAAATGCTTTTCAGCATCTATGGAGATGATCATGTGGTTTTTTGTCCTTTTTGTTGATGTAGTGGATAATGTTGATGGATTTTTTAATACTGTACCATCCTTGCATCCCTGGGATGAATCCTACTTGATTATGATGGATGATATTTTTTATGTATTTTTTAATTCGGTTTGCTAATATTTTGTTGAGTTTTTTTGTATCTATGATTATCAGGGATATTAGTCTGTAATTTTCTTTTTTTGTGGTGTCTTTGCCTGGTTTTGATATTAGAGTAATGCTGGCCTCATACAATGAGTTTGGATGTTTTCCCTCCTATTTTTTCAATAACTTTAAGGGGATGTGTATTATGTCTTCTCTAAATGTCTGATAAAATTCAGCAGTGAAATCATTTCGTCCAGGACTTTTGTTCTTGGGTAGTTTTTAGATTACCGATTCAATTTCATTGCTGCTAATTGGTCTGTTCAGATTTTGTTTCTTCCTGGGTCAGTCTTGGAAGGCTGTATATTTTAGGAAGTTGTCCATTTCTTCTAGACCAGCCAGTTGGTTAGCATGTAATTTTTCGTAGTATTCTCTAATAATTCTTTGTATTTCAGTCATGTCCGTAGTGATTTTTCTTTCTCATTTCTGATTCTGTTTATGTGTGTAGACTCTCTTTTTTTCTTGATAAGTCTGCCTAAGCATTTATCTATTTTGTTTATTTTTTCCAAGAACCAGCCCCTGCTTTCATTAATTCTTTCTATTGTTTTATTCTTCTCAATTTTAGTTCTCTCTACTCTGATCGTTATTATGTCCTACCTTCTACTTACTTGGGCCTCATCTGATCTTCTTCTTCCAGTTTCATTAATTGTAAATTTTGACTGTTCATTTGGGATTGTTCTTACTTCTTTAAATAAGCCTGAATTGCTATATACTTTCCTCTTAGAACTGCCTTTGCTGCATCATACAAATGTTGTGGTGTTGAACTGTTCTTTTCATTTATCTCCATATATTTATTGATCTCTGGTTTAATTTGATCATTAATTCATTGATCATTTAGGAGCATATTGTTAAGCCTCCATGTGTTTGTGGGCCTTCTTGTTTTTTTTGCACAATTTATTTCTAGTTTCATACCTTTGTGATCTGAGAAGTTTGTTGGTACAATTTCAATCTTTTTGAGTGTTCTGAGCTCTTTTTGTGGCCTAGTATGTGATATATTCTGGAAAATGTTCTATCTGCACTTGAGAAGAATGTGTATCCTATTACTTTTGGGTGGAGTGTTCTGTACATGTCTGCTAGGTCCATGTGTTCTAATGTGTTCTTCAGTGCCTCTGTGTCCTTACTTATTTTCTGTCTGTTTGAACTGTCCTTTGGAGTGAATGGTGTGTTGAAATCTACAAAATGAATGCATTTTATTCTATTTCCCCCTGTAATTATGTTAGCATTTGTTGCACATATTTGGGTGCTCCTATGTTGCGTGTATAGATATTTATAATGGTTACATCCTCTTGTTGGACTGAGGCCTTTATCATTATGTAATGTCCTTCTTTATCTCTTGTTACTTTCTTTATTTTGAACTCTATTTTATCTGATACAAGTATTGTAACTCCTGCTTTTTTCTCCCTATTGTTTGCATGAAATATCTTTTCCATCCCTTCAGTTTTAGTCCGTGTATGTCTTTGGGTTTGAAGTGAGTCTCTTGCAGTCAGCATATAGATAGGTCTTGCTTTTTTATCCATTCTGTAAGTCTGTGTCTTTTGATTGGGCATTCATACCATTTACATTTAGGGTGATTATCAATAGATATGTACTTACTGCCATTTCAGGCTTTGTATTTGTGGTTACCAAAGGTTCAAGGACAACTTCTTTACTATCTGACAGTCTAAAACTTAACTTGATTATTATGCTATTATAAACATAATGTGAAGACTCTTTTTTTTCTCCCTTATTTTTCTTCCTCCTCCACTCCTTATATGTTAGGTGTCATATTCTGTACTCTTTGTGTATCCCTTGACTGACTTTGTGGGTAGTTGATTTAATTTTGCATTTGGTTTGTAATTAATTGGTCTACTTCCTTTGCTGTGGTTTTGTTTTCTCTGGTGACATCTATTTAGCCTTAGGAGCACTTCCCTCTAGAGCAGTTCCTTTAAAATACACTGTAGAGATGGTCTGTGGGAGGTAAATTCTTTCAACTTTTGCTTATCTGGGAATTTTTTAATCCCTTCTTCAAATTTAAATGATCATCTTTCTGTGTATAGTATTCTTGTTTTGAAGCCCTTCTGTTTCATTGCATTGAATACATCATGCCACTCCCTTCTGACCTGTAAGGTTTCTGCTGAGAAGTCTGATGATAGCCTGATGGGTTTTCCTTTGTATGTGATCTTTTTTATCTTTGGCTGCTCTTAATACTCTGTCCTTATCCTTGATCTTTGCCATTTTAATTATTATATGTCTTGGTGTTGTCTTCCCTCGGTCCCTTGTGTTGGGAGATCTCTGCACTTCCATGTCCTGAGAGGCTATCTCCTTCCCCAGACTGAGGAAGTCTTCAGTAATTATTTCTTTAAGGATACTTTCTATCCCTTTTTCTCTCTCTTCTTCTTCTGGCACTCCTATAATGTGAATATTATTCCCTTTAGATTGGTCATACAGTTCTCTTTATATTCTTTCATTCCTAGAGATTCTTTATCCTCTCTGTGTCTCAGCTTTGTATTCCTGTTATCTACTTTCTATTCCATTTACCTTCTCCTCTACCTTATCTAATCTGCTTTTAAATCCCTCCATTTTATGTTTCATTTCAGCTACTATATTTTTCAAGGTGTCTATCTCCCTCTTTATTTCATCTCTCAGCTCTTGAATATTTTTCTGTAGCTCCATTAGCATGCTTATGAGTTTTATTTTGAATTGTTTTTCAGGAAGAAACCCTCTTTCTGGTGTTTGAGGGGTTTTGAATTGAACAAGGATCCTCTGCATTTTCATAATCCTATTGGCTAATAAGAAGTATTAAGTTTTGGTAGGTAGCTCCCTCTAGTGCCCAGAAGCTCTGCTCTTCAGAGGTGCCCAGCACCTGGAGTGATTGTAGTTGTCTCAGGTTTTCCCTATAGAGCGAGCTCTTTTCTGCTTCCTGGTGGCAGAGCCAGCCTCCCTGTCAAGGCCAGTGGGCCATGCACAGGGAGCAGCCTCTGAGTTAAAGTGCTAGCTGCCACAGGTGGGGCTGCCCTCCAGCTGGCCTGGAATGATGGCAGGGCTTGCATGACATTGGTGCTGGTGCCTTCCAGGAGGAAATAACCGTTTCCTGCTTCCTGGCTGCAGTGCTTGCCTCCACTGTCAGGGTCAATTAGCCATGCATGCAAGAAGCAACCTGTGCATTAAGCTGCTGTAGTTGCTTTAGGTGGGGCTGCCTTCCTGCTGGTCTGGTGTGATGGCAGGAACTGCAGGCTGGCACACAGCTGTCAGGTGGAGGAAGGAGCACGCTGCTTTTCATCATGGGGGGCCTTGGGGCTGAATTTCCAGCCAGGGGGATGGAGCAACTGAAGCTCCTGAAAGTTTCCAACCTGCTGGGCTGAGTGTGCTAGCACTATTTTGTCCACTTGTTCCTTTTCCTGAGCAGCAAGCTCTGTGTAATCCTTGCCCCTTCAGCAGCCCTCTCACTGTTGGGAAATCTTTCAAAGTACCTGCCTTTCTTTTGTCGCAGAGCAGCACATTGTGGGAATCTTTTCTCCACAAATGGCAGGGATCTGCCTCTGACTTTTCTTTTCTACCCCTTTGATCTGCAGAGCACCATGCAATGTGGGTTTGTGCTCTGGGAGTAGATTTCTAGAGCTTGGTATTTAGCAGTTCTGGGTTTCTACTCTCTCCCCACTCTGTTTCTATTCCTCCTGCCATGACTGGGAGAGGCAGAGGGCTTGGGTCCCACAGGGTCACAGCTCTGTTACTTTACCCTTTTTGTGATGAACATTTTCCATTCCCCTTTCCTGGTGCAATCTCACTTCTCGTCACTCTTTTAGGAATAGTTGTATTTGCTGTATTTTCATATTATATGTGATTTTGGGAGGAGATTTCTGCCTCACTTCTCATGCTGCCATCCCCCCCACACCTGTTTAAGTTCATCTTAATGTCTTAAGTGCACATGTTCCTTGGAAATTCATCACATAGAATATTTATTTCAGATAAATTAAGAAATTCTGTCCATGTTTTCTAAATGCAAATTTACATGGCAAAAATATCTGCAGATTGAATGGCTCTGAGAGATTGCAAAGTTTTAATACTCTAAAATTAAGATTGGGTGCATTTAACTCATTTATTTAAGTGCTTTCATGAAGTTACTTTCTAAAGTTAAGATAAATTAAACTTTTATTCACATACGAAAATAACAGAGGCATTATTTTAACAAATGCCCCATTAAATTGTGAACACTGGGCTGGTATAACCATCAACACACTTAGTTTAAAAACATGAAATCCACTACAGCCCCATAGATTTTTTTAAACTATTTTAAGAATGATAGAATGACTTTGTAAAATTTGAAGAGAAAATACAGCTGTGTTCAATAGCTTATTTAACAGTCTTTTGGTAAATTTTAAAATCCTGTCCTGTGAAAATAGTATCCCATGATAAATAAAAGCATAAGAATTAAGATTGGACTAATTTATGTGAACACAGTAAGGAAAGTAAGCAGCTTTGTTAATTTTAGAAAATTACTTCAGCTATTTATAATTCATTGTTTCCATCAATAAAATGGGGGTAATAGTATCAAATATTCAGAATATTGTCAGAAAGATAAAATAAACCAATACCAGTAACATGTTTAACATGGAGAATAACATACTAATAACACAATGATTAACAGTGGTGAAAGTAAAATTAAAAACTAATAATATAAATGATTATTAGTAACATTGTTATCATAAAAATGGCTAACATGTTTATAGACCTTACTGTGTGCCAGTCATAATTGTGCTTTTCATATATTATTTTATTTTATTTTTTGCTGTTACCATTATTTTTCCTTTCATAATTTCCTAAAACTTACTGGTATATTTTCAGCTTTGAAAATTGTCAGAAACCCAAAAAGAAAATTATTAAAAACACAGAGAAATAATAGAGTAATTTTTCTAATTTTGTGACAACCAAAATTATACAATTATGTTAAATTATATCATATTTTTAAATAGATTGCATTATGTCATTCTAAAAAAAAGTTATTATTAATTGCTTTCATTTTTGAGCCTGATAAACCTATTTTTCTAGGAATCTTTTCTTCTTAATGTTTTATAACACTTAAAAAGTGAAAAGGTTATGAAAGGTACTTCATCCTTATGAAGATATTTATCCCCCAAAGCTATAAAACTCAGATTGACTTCCAACTTTTTAAAAAATGTGCCATTTAGACTTTGATTTTTATGAACATTTTCCTACAGGTTTTACAGTTTGTTTCTCTTCTTGAAATCAACATAGCTTTTTGCTATAATAAACATAATTTTATTATTTTAGAAAACTTAAAATAAAATCATAATGAAAAATAAAATTACTCAACATATAATTCTAATGTTAACACTTTATCTTTAAGTATATTTATACTTATTTATATGTTATATTAGCTAGTTAATTGGAACTCTGGTCCCATAGAACATTCACTACAGATTAAGAAATCCTTTCCATGTTTCAAGATGTGGATATTGTGTGGCAGAAAGAGACCTTCAAACTGGATGACAGTGGGAGAAAGATGTTGCTTGTCTAGCTTTATAGCTGAGTCATAGTACTCACAAAATCAAGTTGATAATATCTAGCATGTAAAGGTGAAGGGCTCAGATTCTGGAGCCAGCCTATCTGTGTTTGAATCCTGGGTCTCCCATTTACTAATGTGTGACTTTAGACACATTACTCATAAGCCTCATTTCCACCATGTGTAAAATTGGTGTAATCATTTCATGAATTTCTCAGGTTGATGTGACAATAAGTGAAATGATTCCTGGCATAAAGAGAGGGTTCCATTAACGTTGTCTATTATTTTTATTACTATCATTTGCAACCTGAACAGAATCAGACTTTTCTTTTTTTCAACTTTACAACATATTCAGGTGGACTTCACATAACTGTGACGCTTGGTCTCATTTATATTAATTGACACACACAACTCCCTTTTGACCAGACCAAAGGAGGGCCTGTGCTCTGTGCTGCCTTTACTGGGAAGCTCACAATTCCTGCTGTCCTGCCCAGTCCTCTTCCCAGAATGTGACAAAATAGCTCCCGAAGGTCCCAGTGAATTTTCACCTCTTTGGTCACTGTTAGAGATTGGAGAAGCCTCTTTGCTTGTTTCAGATCATCTTTCAATACAGTATGCACTTTTATTAATATGCCCTTCTTCCTCCTTTCCTAATAGACCTTCATACTCAACAATCATGGTTTAAAGTAACCCAAGCTTTACTTTCCCCCTCATAGCCTGAAAGAGGCTGAAATGTATTCCAAACATGAATATGCAAAATGCCTCTTGCCTTTCTTTATTGTTAAATAGTATATTAGTGAATATCTCTTTTCTCTTGATATAACAGATCTGTCATAAACATTGTCAGTAGTAGTCTATTTAAGAACAGATTCCTCAAAGTGAAATAAATGTTAAATTGGAAAATATACTGTAAAATTGAACTCCAAATATCTGTTATAAGGATGTATACCCATATATCAACAGTATTTCCCAAAATCTCAGTGTTTTCTCAAAGACAAACTGTAATACCTTTTATTCATGTTATTATGATGGGAAACTTAATATCTCATTGTGTCTCATTTTATCTTATATTTTCTCTTCACAGAAGTAAAAAATATTTGTACTTATATTCAAAGTAAGAAGAAAAATTATCAAATATCTATTAGTTTACTATTACTATTAAGAAATAATGTTATCATTTGGGTATATAAATTTCTGGACATTGTTTACACAGTTTTTTTTCTTTTTAATAATATTGCAGTAGTCTTACAAACATTGTTTAAAAAACCTGAATGTTATTTCCACCTAACAATTTGATTTGATTATTTTTCTATGACAGTATTCTTCTATTGAATTAGTTAACAAAAATGTAGTGTTTCATTCATTTTTATAATAAATTTTTATTGTCATTGTTAAGCATTTAAAGGTTTGTTAACATTGTTGTTTGAAACACCACTGTGATGGCCATTCTTGATGCAGTTTTGTTCGTGCTGCGATGTACTCCCAAGAAAAAATTTAAAACCATAAAAATTTTGAGAGGATACACATATTTATAAAGAAATACACTTGATCTCAGGAAAAAAAAACTGTACCAATTTACTTTCCCAATATAATCTTAGCATTCAATTTCATTTCCTCTCCAGCAGTGGCATAATGACTCTGCATTAATTATTGAGGTAAAACTTTAAAACAATAAAGACAATTGCATTTCTTTAGTTCATTTTCTGCTGCTATATTCTGTTGTTTGTGTTATTGCATCCATCCTGACCTTAGTTGCAATAACAAACTTTTGTATGTATTCTTCTTTCATATTTCTTCTATCATCTGCATTTCATATGTTCACAGTATATAATTTTCTATTTTTTTTTTGTATTTCAATTTAAAACAAATTGAGATAGCCAAATGTAGTTTTATACATGTATATGTACATTTGTATAAAAATATAGAATTATGAATTCATTTATATATACGTTTATATGTGCTTTACACATATTTTTATATAGTTGAGATATTTTATGAAGCAAGACTCCATATTCACTTGACAGTTAAATATTAGATTTATGTTTTTCTTCTATTAAAACTTCATTGATCAATTAATATCACTAGTGATAATCATGTTGGTATCACTTACTCCCAATGTATTTTGATGAAAAGGATACTTTACTGCTGGGATTTCTTCACTAAAGATCATAAATTTAGTGTGACCATGAGAAAAGATCAGAGCATCTCAGACTGAGATATTCTACAAAATACTTGAACTGAGCTCTTCAAAGCTGTCAAGAGCATGAAAAGCAAGGGAAGGTGCCACAGGACATAGACCAAGGAGACATGATGACTGAATAAAACTTGGCATCCTGAGTAGGATCCTGGGCAGAAAAAAAAATCAGTGGAAAAATTGCAGAAATACAAATGTAGGGCATAGTTTACTTAAGGATACTGTGCCAATGTTAATTTAGTTTTGAAAAATACATCATAGTTATGTAAGATGTTAACAGTAGGAAAAGCTGAGTGAAGGGTAATATCTCTGCATTTTTTTTGTAATTCTAAAATGATTTCAGAGTACATTTATTTAAAAATTACAGTGGCACATCTGAATTGTTTTTTCTTTTATTTGATGCAAGAATAATGCATGACTTTTCCTAAATGGTTAATATTGGCAATAGCAAATATATTTCTATTGGTTCCTGAGAGGGTTTAAAGAATATTATGTACATTTTTATAGTATTATTTATTTTAACAAGTCTATATACATGACAGAAATGTATCTGCCTGTTTTCCATTTATGATTCCCCTCTTGTCTCAGAGTGTCCATGCCACATGTCTTCTGAG
Organism: Manis pentadactyla; assembly: GCF_030020395.1. NCBI lineage: Eukaryota > Metazoa > Chordata > Mammalia > Pholidota > Manidae > Manis > Manis pentadactyla. Next base: position 125,249,182 of record NC_080020.1, read on the forward strand.
TATATTCTTACATTTTTCTCTATGATCAAAATCATATTCAGAATTATGATCATGTAAAAAATCTAATTTAATTCCTATTCTTGAGTTGTCTTACTTTCTTCAATTAACTTTGATTTTTTTGTCTCATTTGTTTATTCATCTATTATTATGAACATAAAATCAAGGCCAAGTTGCAATTTCCACTCCTGTATCATATATGAGGACAGGACAATGCATAGTTCCTCTCAGTGAATGTTGAGGTACTCTAATACTCAATTTTTCATAGTAGCGGTCTACTCTTCTGAATTTGAACCCTGGAAGTTTTCCTAACCTTTCAGTACACATCTGTGCTACATCGTTGATCACATTAACTTTCTCATTGGACTAGAACCAATCCTGTAATTATTTCCTATGCATCTGGAAACAGGTTAATTTTTTTTTTTGAGAGGGGATCTCTCATATTTATTGATCAAATGGTTGTTAACAACAATAAAATTCTGTATAGGGGATTCCATGCTCAATGCACAATCATTAATCTACCCCAAGCCTAATTCTCGTCAGTCTCCAATCTTCTGAAGCATAATGAACAAGTTCTTACATGGTGAACAAATTCTTACATAGTGAATAAGTTCTTACATGGTGAACAGTACAAGGGAAGTCATCACAGAAACTTTCGGTTTTGATCACGCATTATGAACTATAAACAATCAGGTCAAATATGAATATTCATTTGATTTTTATACTTGATTTATATGTGGATCAAACATTTCTCCCTTTATTATTATTATTATTATTTTTAAATAAAATGCTGAAGTGGTAGGTAGATGCAAGATAAAGGTAGAAAACATAGTTTAGTGTTGTAAGAGAGCAAATGTAGATGATCAGGTGTGTGCCTGTAGACTATGTGTTAATCCAAGCTAGACAAGGGCAATAAAACATCCACGGATGCAGAAGATTTCTCTCAAAACAAGGGGGGTGAGGTTCTAAGCCTCACCTCTGTTGATTCCCAATTTCTCACCTGATGGCTGCCCTCCAGCTGTGCCTGTCTTAGGTTGTTCCTCCCTTGAGGAATCTTACCCATCTCTGGCTAACCAGTCATCTTCCAGGGCCATACAGTGAAATGTAAAGTTGGTGAGAGAGAAGCCATATTGGTTGAAAAGGTTAGCTTTTTACTTTTTTGCATATTTATGCCCTGTGGCTTCTATGCCCAGCATTTGTCTTGAGGTATCTTTACCACTTGGAGGAATTATAATATTCAGTAAATTCGATATGAGGCACGAATTCTATTTAAGGGTTGTAATTTGGAAGGAAGAAGAAAAGCTGTAGAAGTAGCAGACGGAAGAAAACATGGGAAGATTGATTATTTCTTTGACATATCTTCTTGTAGAGTAACTTCAGCATGTATAGGTTTTAAACTACTAATTACATTGTGCACATACATTAACATAATAGGAATACAGTTACATAACCAAAGCAGATCTATAATTACCAGCCATCTCCAGTGAAGCCAAGAAAACCAGTTAGGCCCCCTAGGCATTTGTGAAAATTTGTCTATGATATGATGGATATTGTCCAACTGAACTTGAACAGTCTGAGAGAAATCAGACAAATTAAAACAACCCATTTCTGGGAACTGTTCACATCCCATATATTCTTTTAACAGTAGATAGTCTGTAGTTGTAAGATTTTGGAGTGCTACAATTTGCACTTCTCCTAATTCTTGGTTGAGTTCCAACAGTATAGATCCAGTCAAATTTGTTGTTTTACTGTATGCACAGGCCAGCTTAGATATCTCCTTCTTCATTCCCATGGCAAGTCCAGGAACCGGTGGGATGAGTGCATCTACAGCTGTAGCAGCGCCTGGATCTTTGTTGAGGTTTTTTGATGATCATCTTCTGGCGTGAGTCTTCCAGAGAGTGCTGATGTTGGAAGTTCTTCTTCATATCGTATCTTACTTAGTTCATTTTCGGGGTAGCCAAATTAGGCTTTGATCCTCTGTATAAACACAAACAGACCCTTTGCCCACACTTTGATATGCCCTTTATACCATTGTGTAGAACTCATTGGAGGTCACCACACAGGAACTTCTTTTTTTAAGAGAAAGGAATATTATCAGAAAAATGTACCTCTATAGTCAATCATCTGACACCCTTTAAGTGATCAAAATAAAGGATATTTAAAGCATGCATTAATCGTTGGTTTACAGTTTGTTTTATCCTATCAGGGAGTAATCCCCCTTTTCTTTCTTTCTCTTTTTTTTGTTATCATTAATCTACACTTACATGAGGAATATTATGTTTACTTGGCTCTCCCCTATACCAGGTCCCCCTATAAACCCCTTTACAGTCACTGTCCATCAGCATAGCAAAATGTAGAATCACTACTTATCTTCTCTGTGTTGTACAGCCCTCCCCTTTCTCCCACCCCCCAATTATGCATGCTAATCTTAATACCCCCCTTCCCCTTCCCCCCCTTATCCCTCCCTACCCACCCATCCTCCCCAGTCCCTTTTCCTTTGGTACCTTGGAAACAGATTAATTTTAAGAATAAAGTAAATATTGCAAGAAAGCCCCCTGTCACAGGAATTATGGATTTCAAGTTACAGTGTGATCTAGAAAGAGATTAGTTTATGCGTGAGGCATATATGTACTGAGTTTTGTGTGTCTCAGAGAAATTGCCTCTCAAATTGTTGTATATTTCCCTATTTTCTAATCAGTGTATCTAATAAGTCGAGAATTTAGCGATAGAGAATGTAAGGTAATCAATTTTTTGAAATATATTTGTTTAGGTTCCACTGAAGTTGCTTTAGCTTAAAGTATGTACTACATGAAATGTAGTCTAAGAACTTACTTTCTAATGTTTCTTCCTGATATTGGATTAAATCATAATCTCTTCCTTTTTGCAGTAACCAATTTCTAGATCTTGGAGTATTATCCTCTCTATAAATTAAAAGGCATAAACCATGTTCTTTTTGTTGTATCTTCATAAACAATTAAAGGAAAAATTTTAGCAAATTTTTCAAATACTGGTAGTTGGATGTCCAAAGTTATGTACATTTTACAATATAGTAGATTTGTTTCCATTGAATATTTGATCTTTTTATCAAATGACATTAACTGCCTTATATTCAGAATGAAAGAAAAATCTTGTTCTGTATTATATCATCTTTTTTATCAAGTGGGTCTGTGAAACAAATAAACTGTAGCAAATTATAGCTAGCCAAAAGAATAATAATAATCAAAATATGTGTAAGCCTTCTTTCTGAAAACTTGAGAAACTGCACTTCCCTAAATTTTTAAGGGTGTTTTATTTTGCTTAATTTCCCCCTCCCTATTATGTTAATATTTTATTTTAGTAATTTAAATAATATGGTAAGAGTTTGTTGCCAAAAACAACTGTCTTTAATGGGTGATTAGGAAAAAAATCCTCTAATTCAATACTAAAGTACCCTGCTATAAATAAGGGAATAACCTGTTCCATAAACAATGATAATTTGATTAGTGAAAATTGTACATAACTTGGAGAAGTAAATGGACTGTAAAGGGCAGAAATAAAATTACAAGTACTTCCCACCACTTTACCAACAGCATCCTTTACTTAAATGTGAGCATGCAGTAAAAGCCTAAGTTTGTATTAAAAATAAAGTCTTATAATTTATTTCCTTTTCTAGAATGTTTGTTTTCTATTTCTCCAACATTTACAATGTGTATTTTCTTAAAAATTCTAGATTATTGTTGTCTTTTCTCCTCAGAAACCACACATAAATGTTACTAAAATTATATGAAACATGTCCCTCAGTATCATTTTGGAGATAAATTAAAATTAGGGATGGCCCAGTTAATATCTTTTAATTCAGACCAAGTCAACAGAACTTGACAGTTTCAGGTTAATTGTTTCTAGAAAAAATACCCCTGCTAGATAATGCAAAACAAGGTCTACATTAATTAATCCTTGCCTTTATCATTGGGTTTTGCACAAAATCTGACTCTTTTAAAATTGTAAGTAATTTCACTCTTCTCACACATTTTGAATGCTGAAAAATCCTTTATATAACGATCATATTGTACAGGGCTGCAAATTTTTCACTTTCCTTTTTATTCATTACAATCATTGCTAAGTATAATGAATGTGTATGTGGAGATTTCAGACTTTTCAATGACACTCTGAGAGGAGGCATTTGTGATACACTTGTAAAGAAAAATGCAAGCATAAATTCTGCCATAGGAGTTCAATAAATATAAAGAAAAGTATTCTTACCTCATAATGCTTTCACCTAAGACCAACATATTACAATAGAAACATACTGCTCCACTTTTTGAAAAGCCCACCTGCCCCACTTCTAATATATTATAAATGGAGACAGTCTGACTCTCACTTGTTAACACACAGCCATGTAATGGTAGTCACCACAGGTTATAATAGTTAAGAAAAATGATTACAATATGACTGGAACTAATAGAAAAGTATAATATAAGAAGTAGAAAGGAGCTGTATAAATACTGCTATAGTAACAGATGAGTACCTGTTCTTTTAATCAACTTCCTCATTGGTTTATTGCTGTGATTCACAGTCAATTTCCTCCCCATAAATGGTCCCACTGGCCAGTTCTCTACCTTGTTTCCATATTCTTGAACGTTCCACTTCCCCACCAGCAAAAAACTCTCAGGAATTGAGATCTGAGTTCACTTACATTTTTCTAGTTACTTTTAAATCAGTACCACAAGGCATCACTACAAATAGCTGGCCTACAATCCTACAAAGATTGGCCTTGTGTGATTTTCCCTTTCTTTGTTTCCATTATTAGAGATTAAAGTGAACTGAAAATCCTACATTGATTTTAACTGAGAAAAAAATAAAGAGTTCAGTTTTTCTTCCATGGCAAAAAAAAACAAACTAGTTCACCATTGATATTGAATGTCAGAAGGTCAGCCTACATCTTGATAGTGCTACATGATTTTTGGTAATTGTTCTATCATATTATATCATTGCTTCCCCCACACCCAAATTTTCTCTTTAAAATTATTACTGTAATCGACTTTCTTGGAATTCCATTTACAGTCCATTAGAGAAAAGGAACTCTTCCACACAAATTGGCTATGAAAATGCTTTGTTTCCCATATTTGTTTTAACCAAGAAACAAGATAAAGTAGAGTGTTTTTTTTTGTACTATTTCAGTTAATTAAATTCAAGTCCACCTTAAGTGTCCTTTTGACACAATAGCTTAATATCCTTAAAAAATAGGTCGTTTTTAAATTACCTTTTATCTTAAGAAAATTGGTGGAAGTTGGTGTATCTTCCACCATCCCAAAGTGTTTTTGATTAAGTATATAGAGCAACAGGACTATACTTACAAGATATCTAATATTTTCTCTGCATACACTATTTTGTCTCAGTATTCTATCTACTTTAAGGAAGATAAAGTGTTAATGTGTGCTGTAGTAAATAAAATTATTTATAAACGATGGAATGGAGAATGGAAAACTACTTCGGCTGCATCAAGTTTGTACCCAAAATGACCCAACCAAAAATCATTTAGTGAGGCTTTTCAATGAAGAACATTAATAAAAAAGGCCAGTTATGAAGTAGATTTTCAAAATCATTAATTCCAAAAGATGTTTTCAGTTTTCCTAAAGTAAATGTATATACCATGTGGGCTACAGTAGACTGAAGAATGGACTCCCAAAGATGTCCATGTCCAAATGCCCGGAACCTGTTAGTATATTAATTTATATGACAAAACAGACTTTGCATATATTATTGAGTTAAGAATCTTGAGATGGGGAGATCTTTATCTTGGATTATCCCAATGGACCTAATGTAATCAACAGGATTCTTTGGCAGAAGATTAGCGGGGGAAAAAAAAAGGAGAGGTGGCAACAAAAATCGGAGGTTGGAATGCTGCAGTATGAGCCAAGGAATACAGGCAGCCTTTAAAAGCTAAAAAAGGAAAGGAAATGGATTACTCTCTAGACTTTCAGGAGGAATCCAGCCCAGACAACATCTTGATTTTTGAATTCTGATCTCTAAAATTGTAAAATAATAAATTTGTCTTGTTTTAAACCACTAAATTTGTGTTAGTTTATTATAGGAATAAAAGGAAAAAGTAAAAGGAAAGAGATGACATCTGACTTGTTCCCTATGGTTTCCAGCAGCAAGAACATTACTCAGGATATAGTAAGGGGTCAACATATATTTGGTGAATGAAAGAATTTGTGAATGAATGCCTGCTGACTAATTAAATGATCATTGAAATCATGCAATACAGACTAATGGATGTTTCCCAAACCTCCCCAAACCTCTAGCAGTATCAGGCAAGCTATGAAACATCCATCTTATTCCTAATGCTATATCTGAGATCTCAAAACTCAGTGTTTCTGAAAAGATAAACACTTGTTTCTCATTCATGAAGTTCAAAAAAAGGGAAAGAAATCCAAAGTAATAAGCATTTCTGCTCGACAAGGTCATCCAGGGTTTGGATTCCTTTCTTATTCCAACATTGCCTTGACAGGGACTTGAATTATGTGAAGGTTTATTCATTCACCTATCTGACAATTGATACAGGCTGTCTTCTGAGAACTCAGCTAGAGCTGTTGAACAGCAATATGTGGCCTCTCCATGTGGTCTGAACTTCCTCACAGCAAGGTGGCTAAGCTCCAAAGCTGAACATGTACACAAAGAAAGAAAACAAAATGGAAGCAATTAATTTTTTTATTAATTTTTATTTATTTATTTATTTTGTTTGTTTTATCATTAATCTACAATTACATGAAGAACATTATGTTTACTAGGCTCCCCCCTTCACCAAGTCCCCCCCCAAAACCCCATTACAGTCACTGTCCATCAGCGTAGTAAGATGATGTAGAATCACTTCTTTGTGTTGCACAGCCCTCCCTGTGCCCACCCCCACATTATATATGCAATCGTAATGCCCCCTTTCTTTTTCCCCACCTTTATCCCTCCCTTCCCATCCATCCTCCCCAGTCCCTTTCCCTTTGGTGACTGTTAGTCTATTCTTGGTTCTATGATTCTGCTGCTGTTTTGTTCCTTCAGTTTTTCTTTGTTCTTATACTCCACATATGAGTGAAGTCATTTGGTACTTGTCTTTTTCCACCTGGCTTATTTCACTGAGCATAATACCCTCTAGCTCCATCCATGTTGTTGCAAATGGTAGGATTTGTTTTCTTCTTATGGCTGAATAATATTTCATTGTGTATATGTACCACATCTTCTTTATCCATTCATCTACTGATGGACACTTAGGTTGCTTTTTTATTAATTTTTATGAATTCATATTTCATCATTTATACCACACTTCTTGATCAGGATAATCAAAATCTCAAATCCTTGTCAGAAGAAGGGAGTATAAAATCCAGCAAACATTGGGAGGATTTCCAATCAGATTATAAGAAGAACGTGAGGGTGGGTTATATATCTATGTGCTTATGTGAGAGAGATAAGATAACAGGTCCAACAAAAAGGGGAGATGAGAATGGGAAGGAGAACAGCTGTGAAGTTTTCAAATATCACTTCCGTGCAATGTAGTAAAGTATCCACATCTAGGTGATACATTCCAGCTAAAATGCCAGGGGAAGTGTTGTTATTACTAAATGGAAGGATTAAGTAGCAGTCTTTCTCACAGTCTGCCACCCAAATATCCATGCACATCTTCCTAACATTAGAAGACATCATCTTCATAAGGAGGATGACTGATGGTCCCATTTGGTCATTACTTTCAGATCAGATGCTAGATTGTTCGGGTACAATCCTGTCCACTGAATAAGATATTTACCTGTGATTCATACCAACTGTTTAATTCACCTGGAATAAGAATATTAAAATGATAATAGTAATTTGGAAATTATTTGGAATTTGCAAATCTCTCATTTGGAAAAGGGAAGAATGAATGGCCTGGTAGTCACTGGTTGGAGCAATAATAATTTGCTAGAGAAGAATTGCTGAGACTTCCTGTCCTATCACTGCAGTACATTTCTTGCTTAGAACTCGTTCTGCTTACTGGAAAGAATTTCCTGTGCCCTATCCTTTGCAGCTCCTGGCTTTCCCTTCGAAGAATGTGTTCTCTTGCTGTATATCCTCCCTGGCCACATCTGCACAGATATAAAGAGATTGCTTTTCTCAGGAGCACACTAGTTTTTATAGCCTGCTTCTGCTCCCACTGATTTGGGAGCTAGAGATTTTTTGAAGGCTAAACATGATTTTCTTGATGAAGCTATTCCTTAAAAAAGTCAGTGAGCTTCTGTTCTAATTGCTTCCATCAGTTTTCATGTGATTGAAACCAAATCCAAGGCTATTCTCTGGAATTAATTATTAAACCTGTTCGTTTGGACTGGCTCTCCTTTTCAGCCATTGTCATGAGCTCTCATTTTAATGACAACTCTATTGAAAACATAAAGCCGCATAAAACAAACAATAGTCTTACTTGGAAAGCAACACCCTTAATCTGATCATTGGCACAGATCAGCTATAGATTGATTCGTTGGGCTAAGAATTCTTAATGGGCACTGTTCAGCAAGGCTCCAAGCCACAGGGTTATCTCCGGCTGTTGTGGTGATAAAGCAGTTGGCTTTTCCAACACTATTAGATCCCACATTTCTAAACTCCTTCTATTCTTTCCCATCTCTGCTTGAAAATTGTCTAGTTCTTGCTTAAGCTCATTAATTCTTGAAATAAGCTAGCTAAATGCAGCAATAAACAGCTAACACATGGCAACATTCTGGCTTTTTCCGATAGCTTCTCTCAGAGCTGCTGTCTATTTAGGCAATGCTTTTGCTCTCCCAGTTTCCAAAGGTGACATTTTAAATAAATATATTAACTTCACCCTAACTTCAATGTCAATTCTACATTTTAAGGTTTTGTGGCCGGCAGCAAGCCTCCCAATAAACCAATTATTTACAGGCTAAAGTAAAGGCTAAGTCACTGCAGCTTAAACACTACCATCCCTGTGTATAAACACAATGCAAGTGTAATCCCCATTCACCTTAGGAGCCCAGGAACTCTATGCTTCGTGACTCAGCCCAGGGACTCCAACAAATTGGTTTTGCTATCTACAACACACAGCTCTGAATGTGCTGGTCATTGCCATTTCCATTTGGGAGCAAGGTAAAGAAAAAGTGAGTCATGGACAATCATATTTAAAATGTGCTTGATATTACCCACACCACTTCTGCTTACATCCCATCAGTAAGAACTTAGTCACATGGCACACAAAGCCACAGGGGAGGGTAAAATGTAGTCTCTAGCTTGATGGCCATGAACCTGGGCAGAATAACATAACTGATTTGGATGAGAACTGGTAGACTGATACTGGTGTCAATGCAACATGTTATATCTGGTCTTTGGCATTAATCTCACATCATGAAAATATTTAATGAGAATTTCTTGTTAAGGAGGAAAGTAAGAGTTGATTTTTCCAACAATATAAGACCTCAAATTTCTGAAAATTCAGGAATTTAAATTTACAGAATATAGGTAGAACTTCTGTTACTAGAGTTGTATTCCCTTCAGTTACTGTTTACAAAATGATTGTTTTCAACCAGTATTATATTCTTTTTTAAACACTTTTACTGAAGGAACTGACAAGCGAGAGATCAAAACACTCCCATTATCTAAGCTTTGAAACTTTGATTTTCAAACTTTGATCTTGGGACATTCTGATCTTTGAACATCACTTCCCATAAAGCTACAGGTTTTATATATCAAATGGCAGAAAATGGTCAATGTGTTTCTAGCCTGCATTATCTCCCACGCTGCTGGGAGGAGCCATATGATACAACCCTCCCTGCACAGTGAAAACTAAGTAGAAATCTCCTAGTTTTGCTTTTCTGATAAAAACATTGTGACTCATGAACCATTTTATCCCATTTACAGCTTTTCCACCTGGAATAAAGGTTTGAACATGAAGATAAAAATCAGCCGTTTTGCAGTCACTAGGCAGTTCAAATGAGGATGTAAGTTGACCTGCTGAGAGTTAGAATGGAAAACACAGATGGAAACTGGATCCAGGATATTTTCACTAAGACTCTGCAGCAAACCTATACTATTTTCCTTGGGAATTATCCTGTTATGTAAGGTATGCACCTTTTAGTTCAACTACCACTACTTCATGTTTGGTGGTTCACATTCCCTCCTAATGCAATGTGGCCGCAGTGTTCCCACTGCTGGCGAACATTACAGTATGCCTGTCTGTTGCTTGTCATTTTCATTGAAATGAACCTTGTGTTCTGGTATTTGTGCTTTGTTGAATTTTCTCCACCGGAATGTGGAGGATGTATATTGACCAATGGATGTGATGGAAATGGCATTGTGCAGTTCCTGGCCTAAGTGTTAAGAAAACCTGGCAGTTCTGTGCTTTTGGGAAATCAGAGCCACCATGTAGGAGGTCCTGCAGCCCTGATGGAGGGTTCCCATGGGGAAATCAATTAGAATACTCACCTGAAGAAGGAGAAGACCTGAGATTACATGGGAATGAGCCTAATCCCCCAACTGGCAAGAGAAAGGCAGCCATAGGCGTGACCCCTGCAGAACAAGAGTACCCACCCAGATGAGCCCAGCCAGCATGGCACGGCTCTGAAAAATTATAAAATAGGCATTGTTTTAAGTCACTGTATATTGGTATGTTATGTTTCATTATGACATAACCAAAATAGAAATTGATATCTAGAAGAAAGATACTTCTGTAACAAAAACCTAAGATTAAGTGGTATTGGTTTTAAAATTGGGTAGCAGGCAGAGAAATGAGGGTCTGGTGGAAACAGCTAATAAATTCTGAAGGGACAAGGAGAAAATTGCTATTGGAGACCTTAATCAAGTGGACATGATTCAGAGCAGAATGATCAACAAAACCATTGCCTGCATTAATGTGGAAGACAAAAAAATCCTCATACTGAAGTAATGGTTATGGCCATAAAATTTCCAGACAGAATGTTGAAAGAACCAGTTCGCCTCTTCTAGTTGCCTAGAATTCTGAAGGAGTCAAAGAAGGCATCGTTCATTTTTAAAGCATAAATTTAGAGGAAATATGAAGGAACCAGGGGTCACTGGGTTCAAAAATAAACTGTTTCTCATTCAAAATCTCTTTGTCAAGAGTCTCAAAATAGGAAATGTTATTAAAAAAATATTAAATCTAGTGCCCTGCCATTAAAAGTAGCCTCAGGTCAGGGTGTGGTTCTTATAATCTTTGCTGATACTCAGAAAATGTCAAATGGAGGCCTCCCACATGCTCTCAACAAGAAAAAATTGCTTTTATAAATCTTAAAGGTGTTCCTCCTAGATACTCCCTGTCATATACTAGTTATTCTATGAATCTTGATGGCATTGTAACACAGCACTGAGATTCTCAGTCCAGAGTAGAAGGGCATGACTCAAAAAGAATGTTACATGGTGTCACTTTTGTATAATGGAATGGATTATTACAAAAGACCTAAGAGATACACAGTTTCGTAAAGGAATTGCGTAAGTTTAAGAAAAATATGGTAACAGAATAGAAATCCCAAATTAAAAGAGGTTTCAATGTCCCCGAATTTTTCAGGCTAGAAATAGGCTGAAAAAGGAACTTATGTGAAAAAGAGGAACATGTTTTACAGGAAAAGGAAGACGACTCAGAGGGCTCTCAAGAAATATGAAACAGAATGTGGGCCCAAATCAAGTAACTGGCACCACCATGTCCCTGATTGGATTTCAGAATTGTTACATGGTGAGTTCCTGCTCTGTGCCTTTCATTTCTTACTTTTAGGAAAATTATTTGTTTTGGTTTTCCTGTCTTAGTGTCAACATTGCATACTCTGTGTGTTTGTGTGTGTGTGTGTGTGTGTGTGTGTGTGTATGTAAATAGTCTACATAGTTTAAAGGACTCTGACAGCTGAAAATCCTTATGCACAGGTAGACCTGATACTATCCCTAATCTCAAGCCTGACATGGAAACTGTGATGGAATGAGACATCTGGTGGCCTGGGGGAGGCATGGAAAGAGATGGGCATTTTAAATGGAAGAGAAAAGTGAATCAATAGAGGTCAGTAAATGAAGGCCCCAAATGAACTATATTACTATATTTTCAGGTATCAGAATCTTGTATATTCTCCTCCTTTGGAATATGGGATGGGCCTAGGGGTTACTTGCAGGAATAGAAATTGGCTCTGAAGTTATATCAATTTGAAACCCTTAGAAGACATGGCAGTTACTGAATTTGGCTCTTGGAAAATTGCAATGATCCCATAAAGCTTTTCCTACCAGCAAAGAGTTAAAGTAGTTTTGGGCCACATAGGCTGAAAGAAAGAGACAAAGATAAATCATCCAGGAGAGCCTCCAGCTAATCTTCCAACTTTCAAGATCAGCCAGTCCATTCAGGTGAGCTTAGCACAGATTGCAGCATCCTGAGAAATAAGCCATTATTTTTATAACTATCACTCTATGATAATAACCAATTTTAAGCCATTAAATTTGAGTTAATTCATTACACAGCAGTAGATAACCACTACACCTGTTTGACTCTTTTCTTTCTGGAGCCTGGGCATGATGTCTGGAGGTACAACAGCCTCATAGTAACCAGAAGGCATCATGAGTCAGGACAAGCAGAGGTCAGAAAGACAGCGAGAACCTGGGTCCATGATTTACCTTGGAGACTACCCAGGTTCTATACTGTCTTCCTCTGGACTTCTCTTGTTATATAAAAGAAACTCCTTTGTTGAAGCCAAGTTACATCAATTTTCAGTAAATCACACTCCTTTCTAATAAAAAATACCTCTGTATGTTATATTTAAAGTTTCTGCTCTTGGTCAACATTTAAGTCATGCTTTACCTTTTCCTGTGAATATAACCCATTTCAAAAATAAAGATTACAGTAGCAGAAAAGTAAAACAGCAATCATTGAGTTAGTGAGTAGAACAACAGGGTATAGAAATGCCTTTGGTCCCCTGTAAGATTTGGTGAACAAGCACATCAAATTATCACATTAAGGACTCATCTGGGGCTTACAGAAGCTTTGAAACTAATCATTCTTTTCTATACATGGAAATTATGCCAGAACTATGTTGTCTTTCCTCTATTTCATGTTCTTTAACCTTCTATTGTGACTTTACTGTAAAACTAGCAGTGTATATCCAAAAGAATTTTAAAAGTGAATAAAGCAGTACCAAGAATTACAATACTAAATATGAAAAAACAACCAGGTAACATTGGGAAACTTAAAAAAAAGGAAATTATCAAAATCTAGACTTTGCCACATTATAGCTTTCCTTAAAAGGAAAAAATAAAATACTTTGAACAAACATCAATTTCAAATACCTAGGAAATTAGAACATAACCCAGGAAACATTGGTTTATTACACAGGTGATATGGGTCAAGATATTTTGTTTCTTAATTATAAATTATTTTGCTTGTGAGTAGATTTAATAAAGTTCATTAAGTCTAAAACAATGTTTTAAAGTTACAGCATCCAAATCACCATGACAGTTAACATTCACCAGCATCTGAGAAAAATGTAATACCTTACAGTCACATTCATAAAAGGAATTTCTCGATTAGGTTTTGTGATCTTCAATGGAAATTTTCAGGGCCATTGAAGGATCACACACACTTTTTTTCTGTGTCATTCTAAATTCCTGAGAGAGTAAATAAGGAAAGTGAATGGCTCTGTTCGACATTTCTCAATCATCTTTAAATGGGTCATTGTTTTAAATAGGATGTGTCAAATTGGAACTATGTGAACTAAATTGTATCTAAGTTTCACTGTACCATCTTCTTAATGAATTCATTGCAGGGGGTCAGTGAGTCATCAAATACTAACTGCAATTCATTTTTGAAAGGGTCAAAATCAATGTCTATTCTTCAATAAAGTAAAAGCATAAAACTAGCCTCAATACTGAAAAAAAGGTGTCTGTAGCAAACAATCCAGTTATTAATGTCTGATACGTAATTTATTGCTAAATTCAGCTTTTGAAAATTTATTTGCATGAATCTGGAGTTAGAGCATGCATGATTAAAGTAATCAGGCTATTGAGGCATCTTTGATCTTGTGAGTGTCCCATGACTTATGTTTTCGTACATGCATAAAACCTTCATTTTATATAGTTATATTATTACAGAGTTCTGCTTCTTTACTTATTGTGATTAAGTTTGATCTTATTTTTGGTTTTCCATTTCCTTTTTACTCTTTACTGGTTTGAAATTGCACATTTATTTTAAATGTTCAGTTTCATGCTTTAATTTTTGCATTACATTTGACTGAACAAATTCCATAATAATATAACTCTGTTTCTTTGTGCACAATATAAAATACTATCAATATTTCATGTCTTCCAAGCCATCTTTCCTCTAATGTACATATTGTCCCGTATTTTAATTCTATCTTTTCTCCTCCCAAAATACCCAGTTTAAATATTTGTTATCACTCTTTTAGATTCCCCACCATTTTTACCAATTTTTTACTTTCCAATCCTTCTCATACATCACAGAGGGATCTAGTTACACCTACTTTCTGAAAAGTAACATGTTAAACAAAAAACAAACAAACAAAAAGATCCTTTATGAAAAGTCTATTAATGTTAGGGACTCTGCTCTTATTTATTTAATATTTTCATTTTTCCTTCAAGCTTAGTTTATGGTTATTTCGGTATAATTCTAGGCCAAGGAGTCTTTTCTTCCAGCATTCCTCCTAGCAAGTTATGTAGCTTCTGTTTTCATCATTGAAAACTCTTGTTGTCATTACCTTCACCTTCCTTATAAGGAAATCTAGATGGGTGTTAGACTTTAAAATCTTGTCTTTATATTTGACGCTTCATAGTTTCAACTTAATGTTTTTAGATTCATTCAACAAATGTTTAACAAGTGTCTGCTAAGTGTCAGTCACTATTCTAGAACCCTTAGATACAGCAGTGTAGGGACTCTGCCTCAACCTGAGGACAGATGTCTTTCATCAGTTCTGGAGAAGTTTTAGCTGGTATTCCTTGATTATTATCCTATCTTTCACACTTATGACCTTCTAAACCTTTTGTTAGATATATATTGGATATTCTCATCTTACATGCACATCTTTCAAACTGTCATATACTCCCTTTCTTCACTCTCTGTGGCAAATCCTTAAATATGTCTTTATTTCTGTAATGAATTTTCTCTCAGGGTAAACATAAAATTTTCTTTTATGGCATTGATTTTAGATATTTCTTCTTTTTTAAACACATGTACTTATAAGTATATATTTAAATCTGAGAACTGTTTTAGTTATAACTTAAGTTTTGCTATAATGTATTTTCATTTTCCTTCACTTCAAAACATTTTCAAATTTCCATTGTAATTTTTTATTTGACCCACTGGTTATTTAAGAGTGTGTTCTTTAATTTCCATATATTTTAAAATTTCCTTCTAATAATGATTTCTAATTTCATTGAGGTTAGAGAATATAATTTTTATGATTTCAATGCTTTTGATTTTACTTAGACCTTTATTATGGCCTAGTATGTAGTTTATCATGAAGAATGTTCCACATGCACTTGAAAAGAATATGTATTATGCTTTTGCTGAATGGACTGTTCTATAGATGTCTGTTAGGTTTCATCAATTTATAGTGTTGCTAAAGTCTTCTATTTCCTTCAGCCTACTTGTTCTGTTTTTATTAAAAGAAGAATGTTAAAATCTCACAGTCTATTTTTCTTCAAATCTGTCAGTTTTGCCTAATGTATTTAAGGACTTTGTTGTTAAATACTTATATGTTTACTTTTTTTGTATATTCCTGGTTGATTGATTCTTTACCATACTGTCCCTTTTTATCTCTAGTAACATTTTTTGTTTTAAAGTTTATTTTTTCTGATATTAATAAAGCCACTACAATTCTAATGCTTGCTCTTCACTTAGTATATCTTTTTCAGGCTTTTCCTTTCAGTATATTTTACATGTGATTCTAACATATCTCTCTTTTAAACAGCATATAGTTGAACCTTGGTTTTCTTTATCAAATCTCACAGTCTTTGACTTTTGATAGTTCTGTGCAATCCATTGACACTTCATGTTGTTATTATAGGTTGGATTTATATCTTCCATTTTTCTTTTTGTTTCTATGCATCCTATGTGCTTTTGCACCTCTGCTCCTCTTTTACTATTTTCTTCTGTATTACGTAAACATATTCTAGTATAATATTTTAATTCCTTTAGTGGTGTTTACTTTTACTGTTTAGTTATTTTCAGTGGTTTGTCTTAAAATATGGGCTTAAAATATGACTATTGATGTCATCAAAATCTACTTCATATTTGTACTGACTTGGATCCAGTGAATTATAGAGGTTTGATTGCCTTATAACTCCATTCCCTTCCCCTTTTTGTGTGCTATTGTTTTCAAACATATTAGGTTTATCTATGTTACAAACACACTAACATATTGCTACAATTGCTACTTTATATAATCTTACGACTTTTACAGAAACCAAGAGGAAAGGAGAACAATGTACCTGTATTTGTAAAGTTTATCTTATTAACCTTCATCTTTACCATTTCTGTTTATCTTCATTTATTCATGTGGACTCAAGTTATCATCTGATTTCCTTACTCCAATAAAGTTTTGTTTTGTTTCTATAATTTACATTTGTTTCCATTTTGGTAAAAAAACTAGCTTGTTCTTAATTACCCAAAAGGAGTGTATAAATGAATGTTGTAAGTATTTGGAAGAACAAGTGGCAGAGTTGGAGCCATTAGACCATTTTTAGCAACACAGCTTTTTGGGGGGTAGAAAGGGTTGCAGAAAACACTGACATGACCTACAATTTTTTTCAGCTGATTCTGCCATTATATTTTCCATGGAAATAGACTGTTTTGATAAATATGCTGGGAATGAGGTAGGCAGTGGAGGCATGGAGGCAGTGAGGGCTGCTCTCACTATCCCAGGTCACAAAGAACCAGACCACTTGCTCTGTAGTGTCTGGCAGAGCACCCACTTATTCCAAAGTTGGCTTCTAGTAACGAATATCCCTGGTTGATATTGTTGCTGTTGTTTATTTGCTTGTTTATTTCCATTAAGTGACTTGCTTGACCTATCTGTGTGAAGTCTATTTCCCTTGCTTTATATTGCCTCTGATGTCCCTATTCAGAATTTTTTCCATATTTTTATCTTTTAAACTGGCTGCTTGGGGAGTTATCACTGGCTTAGCATATGCAACTTCTTGGTCAAAGGTTTAGCCAGTTAGATTTTAACTGCTTACTGTTGTTTATTTGTGTGACTCAGAGGCTGCAACCACCATACAGGGAGTTTATAATTTTGCTTTGTTCTGACAATGATTAGTAGCTTGGAGGTTTGCTTTCTAATCACTCTTGAGACAGTGAAACCTTGAATGTGCACAGTCTTACCGACTGCCAGGGATGTATGCAATTTTATTTTTAAGTCTGCCTCACTAAGGGTTGTTCTTCACAGTGTCAAAACTCCTCCCTGCAAGTGAGCTGGAGTAGGGACCACTGGGGCTCCAGGATTCTTGGCTTTCAGGTGTTGGGAATGGAGCTTCTCTACTAATGTGGAATAAGTGGAGAGTGAGTCTTGGTCTTCTACCCCACCCACCAAGGATGGATTTTCTGCAACAGAGGCTGAGTGGAGAGGCAGCATGAGATGGGGGTAAGGGTAAGGTTGTAAGAGATGCCAGCAGCCTATCACTTCTAGGGTAAGAATCTAGTCTCAGTTTGGAGAGCAGAAGAGTTGGGTCCCCTTCTTCTAGGTCATTCCCACCCAGATTTGAGCCTCTGGAGGAGAGGTCAGATAAAAGGGGTAACAGAGGAAACAGGTGGTGGCTGATGTGCTCTAATTACTGAAATTTAGTAGATTTGCTTTAATTAATGTTTCCCTATATGCTGTACACCCTGAGGTCAATTTCCAGAAAGTTAAATCATTGAAGGTCTGCCTGGCTCCTCACTCCATTATTGCAGAAATCCTGCCTCCATATCTGTATTTTAATTAAAAATTTTTGCCTTGGGGACACCAAGTCCTTTTAGGAAAATATATTTCTCTACAAGCCTATCTGAGTCATCTTAAGTTCCAGAATTGAAGATAAGGTACTCATGCTTTTCTGGTATCCCCTTTTTTATTAGGCCTATGTTCTATTTACCTTTGCAATCACTTCTCAAGGGTCGCATCTTTATGTAGGACACTTGGTTCTAATTTTTCCCACTCGGCATGGCTCAGAACCTATTTCCCCATGCTTATGTCATTTCAAATACTTTCCTTGATTTCTGGGATGTCACTTTATTTGTTGTAGTTAAAGCATCAAACCTTCACACAACTGTCATTTTCAGTTCCTTTTTTCTTTTTTTTTTGTAAAACTCCAAATAATGATATAAAAGCATATTTATTGGATTTTACTCTTCATTTTATTTTTTGTTGTGTGAGAATGTTATGATTTCTCAATGCTCTGTTCAGATTTTTTTTATTAAGGTATCATTGATATACACTCTTATGAAAGTTTCACAAGAGAAACAACGTGGTTACTACATTCACCCATTTTATCAAGTCCCCCCCATACTCCATTGCAGTCACTGTCCATTAGCATAGTAAGATACCACGGAGTCCCTACTTGTCTTCTCTGAGCTATGCTGTCTCCTCCCAGGACCTCCCCCACACCACATGAACTAATCATAATACCCCTCAATCCCGTTCTCCCTCCCTCCCTCCCCATCCACCCTCCCACACCCATCCCCTTTGGTAACCGCTAGTCCTTTCTTGGAGTCTGTGAGTCTGCTGCTGTTTTGTTGCTTCAGTTTTGCTTCATTGTTATCCTCCAAAAGTGAGAGAAATCATTTGAAATTTGTCTTTTCTCTGCCTGATTTATCTCACTGGGCTAATACCCTCTAGCTCCATCCATATTGTTGCAAATGGTAGGATTTGCTTCTGTCTTATGGCTGAATAGTATTCCATTGTGTATATGCACCAACTCTTCTTTATCTATTCATCTACTGATGGACACTTAGGTTGCTTCCATATCATAGCTATTGTAAATAGTGCTGCAATAAAAATACGGGTGCATATGTCTTCCTGAATCTGAGATCTTACTTTCTTTGGTTAAATTCCATGGAGTGGAATTCCTGGGTCAAATGGTATTTCTATTTTGAGTTTTTTGAGGAACCTCCATATTGCTTTCAACAATGATTGAACTAGCTTATATTCCCACCAGCAGTGTAGGAGGGTTCCCCTTTCTCCACAACCTTGACAGCACTTGTTCCTAGCCTTTTCAATGTTGGCCATCCTAACTGTTGTGAGGTGATATCTCGTTGTGGCTTTAATTTGCATTTATCTGATAACTAACGATGTGAAGCATATTTTCATGTGCTTGTTGGCCACCTGAATTTCTTCTTTGGAAAATTGTCTGTTCATATCCACTGCCCATTTTATAGTCGGGTTATTTGCTTTTTGTTTGTTGAGGTGTGTGAGTTCTTTATATATTTTGGATGTTAACGCCTTGTTGGGTAATTCATTTACAAATATATTCTCCCATACTGTAGGATGCCTTTTTGTTCTGCTGATGGTGTCCTCTGCTGTACAGAAGCTTTTTAGCTTGATAAAGTCCCATTTGTTCATTTTTGCTTTTCTTTCCCTTGCCTGAGGAGATGTGTTCAGAAAAAATTTGTTCATGTTTATATTCAAAATTTTTGCCTATGTTTTCTTTGAAGAGTTCTATGGTTTCATGATTTACATTCAGGTCTATGATCTATTTCAAGTTTACTTTGGTGTGTGGGGTTAGACAATAATCCAGTTTCATTCTCTTGTATGTTGCTGTCCAGTTTTGCCAACACCAGTTGTTGAAAAGGCTGTCATTTCCCCATTGTATATCCATGGCTCCTTTATCATATATTAATTGACCGTCTATGCTTAGGATTTTATCTGGACTCTCTAGTCTGTTCCATTGGTCTATGGTTCTGTTCTTGTGCCAGTACCAAATTGTATTGATTACTGTAGATTTGTAGTAAAGCTTAAGTCAGGGGGTGTAATCCCCCTGTTCTCAGGATTGCTTTGGCTGTTCAGGGTCTTTTGTGGTACCATATGAACTTTAGAACTTTTTGCTCTAGTTTGTTGAAGAATGCCATTAGTGTTTTGATAGGGATTGCATCGAATCTGTAGATTACTTAAGGCAGAATGGCCATTTTGACAATATAAATTCTTCCTACCCATGAGCATGGGATGTATTTCACTTTTTGGTGTCTTCTTTGATTTCTCTCAAGAGTGTCTTGTAGTTTTCGGGGTACAGGTCTTTCACTTCCTTGGTTAGTTTTATTACTAGGTATTTTATAACTTTTGATACAATTGTGAATGGAATTATTTTCCTGATTTCTCTTTCTGCTAGCTCATCATTAGTGTATAGGGTTGAAACATATTTCTCTGTATTAACTTTGTATCCTGCAACTTTGCTGAATTCAGATATTAATTCTAGTAGTTTTGGAGTAGATTCTTTAGGGCTTTTTATGTACAATATCATGTCATCTGCAAACAGAGACAGTTTAACTTCTTCTTTGCTAATCTGAATGCCCTTTTGTTTCTTTGTGTTGTCTGATTACCATGGCTAGGACCTCCAGAACTATGTTGAATAAAAGTGGGGGGAGTGGACATCCTTGTCTTGCTCCCGATATTAAAAGAAAAGCTTTCAGCTTCTCGCTATTAAGTATAATGGTGGCTGTGGGTTTGTCATACATGGCCTTTATTATGTTAAGGTACTTGCCCTCTATACCCATTTTGTTGAGAGTTTTTATTGTGAATGGATATTGAATTTTGTCGAATGCTTTTTCAGCATCTATGTCAATGATCATGTGGTTTTTGTCCTTTTTGTTGATATGGTGGATGATGTTGATGGCTTTTCAAATATTGTACCATCCTTTCATCCTTTGGATGAATCATTCTTGATCACAGTGGATGATCTTTTTGATGTGTTTTTTGATTTGGTTTGCTTATATTTTGTTGAGTATTTTTGCATCTGTGTTCATCAGGGATATTGGTCTGTAGTTTTCTTTTTTTGTTGTTGTCTTTGCCTGGTTTGGTATTAGACTGATGCTGGCCTCAGAATGAGTTTGGAAATATTCCCTCCTCTTCTACTTTTTGAAAACTTTAAGGAGAATGGTTATTAGGTCTTCATAAATGTTTGATAAAATTCAACAGTGAAGCCATCTGGTTCAGGAGTTTTGTTTTTAGGTAGTTTTTGATTACCAATTCAATTTCATTGCTGGTAATTTGTATGTTCAGATTTTCTGTTTCTTCCTGGGTCAGCCTTGGAAGAATGTATTTTTCTAGAAAGCTGTCCATTTCTTCTAGGTTATCTAGTTTGTTAGCATATAATTTTTCATAGTATTCTCTCATAATTCTTTGTATTTCTTTGGTGTCCATTGTGATTTTTGCTTTCTCATTTCTCATTCTGTTTATGTGTGTAGACTCTTCTTCTTCTTGATAAGTCCATCAAGGGGTTTATCTATTTTGTTTAATTTCTCAAAGAACCAGTTCCTGTTTTCATTGATTGTTTATACTGTTTTATTCTTCTAAATTTTATTTATTTCTGCTCCTTCCTTCTACTGACTTTGGGCCTCATTTGTTCTTCTTTATCTAGTTTCATTAAATGTAAGTTCATACTGCTTATATGGGATTATTCTTATTTCCTGAGGTAGGCCTAAATTGTAACATACTTCCCTCTCAGCCTGGCCTTCTCTTCATCCCACAGATTTTGCGGTGTTGAATTACTGTTGTAATCTGTCTTCATATATTGCTTCATCTCTGTTTTTATTTGGTTATTGATCCATTGAATATTTAGGAACATGTTGTAAGTGTCCATGTGTTTGTGCACTTTTTCATTTTCTTTGTTTAATTTATTTCTTGTTTCATACTTTTTTGGTCTGAGAAGCTGGTTGGTACCATTTTAATCCCTTTGAGTTTACTGTGGCTCTTTTTGTGGCCTGGTATGATCTATTCTTTAAAATGTTCCATGTGCACTTAAAAAGAATGTGTATCCTGCTGCTTTTGGATGGAGAGTTCTGTAGATGTCTGTTAGGTCCATCTACTCTAATGTTGAAGTCTCCTAAAATGAATGCACTGCCTTCTAATTCCCCCTTTAATTCTGTTACTATTTGTTTCACATATGTAGGTGCTCCTGTATTGGGTGCATAGATACTTATAATGGTTATATTCTCTTGTTTTACCATCCCCTTTATCATTATCTAATGTCCTTCTTTGTCTCTTGTTACTTTTTTGTTTTGAAGAGTATTTTGTCTGATAACACCTGCTTTTTTCTCCCCATTAGTTGAAATGTCTTTTTCCATCCCTTCACTTTTAATCTGTGTATGTCTTTAGGTTTGATGTGTGTCCCTTGTAGACCACATAAAGATGGATCTTGTGTTTTATCCATTCAGGGATTCTATGTCTTTTGGTTAGTGCATTCAGACCATTTACATTTAGAGTGATTTTTAATAGGTATGTACTTATTGCCATTATAGGCTTTAGGTTCATGGTTACCAAAGGTTCAAGGGTAACTTCCTTACTATCTAATAGTCTAATTTAACTCAGTTTGCAATTACAAACACAATCTAAAGGTTCTTTTCTTTCCCTCCTTTTTCTTCCTCCTCCATTCTTTATATAAAAGGTGTCATATTCTGTATTCAGTCTATTGCTTGACTGACTTTGGGGTAGTTGTTTTGATTTTGCATCTGTTTAGTATTTAATTGTTCTACTTTCTTTACTATGGTTTTTATTTCCTCTTTTGACAGCGATTTAGCCTTAGGAATACCTCCATCTATAGCAGTCTCTCCAAAATACACTGCAGAGATGGTTTGTGGGAGGTAAATTGTCTCAGCTTTTGCTTATCTGAAAATTGTTTAATCCCTTAATCAAATTTAAATGAAAATCTTGCTGGGTATTCTTGGTTTGAGGCCCTTCTGTTTCATTGCACTGAATGTATCATACCACTCCCGTCTGTTCTATAACGTTTCTGTTGAGAAATCTGATGATAGCCTGATGGGTTTTCCTTTGTATGTGATCTTTTTTTCTCTCTCTGGCTGCTTTTAATATTTTGTCTTTTTCCTTGATCTGTGCTATTTTCATTACTATCTGTCTTGGTGTTGTCTTCCTTGTGTTGGTAGATCTGTGCACCTTAATGGCCTGAGAGACTATCTCCTTCCCCAGATTGCAGAAATTCTCAGCAGTTTCCTCCTCAAAGACACTTACTATCCCTTTCTCTTTCTTCTTCTTTTACTCCTATAATGTGAATATTGTTCCATTTGCATTGGTTACACAGTTCTCTCAATATTCTTTCATTCTTAGAGATCCTTTTTCCTCTCTGTTCCTCAGCTTCTTTGTATTCCTCTTCTCTAATTTCTATTCCATTTACAATCTCTTCTACTACATCTAATCTGCTTTTAAATCCCTCCATTGTATGTTTCATTGTATTCCTTAATGATTGAATCTCCCTCCTTAATTCCACCCTGAGTTCTTGAATATTAAATATTTTTCTGTACCTCCATGACCATGTTTATGATTTTTGTTTTGAAATTTCTTTCAGGAAGATTGATGAATTCAGTTTCACTTGGTCCTTTTCCTGGTGTTTGTGGGATTTTGGTTTGAGTCAGGTCCCTTTAGCATTTCATATTTGTATGTGGCACCCTCTAGTGCCCAGAAGCTCTACTCTCTAGAGCTTGTCAGCCCCTGGAGTGAGGTCACAGGTCTCAGGGGAGCAGTGCTTATGCCTGGGGAGAGGAAAGAGTTGTTTTTTGCTTCCCAGCTGCTGTCCCTGTCTC
Organism: Manis pentadactyla; assembly: GCF_030020395.1. Classification (NCBI taxonomy): domain Eukaryota; kingdom Metazoa; phylum Chordata; class Mammalia; order Pholidota; family Manidae; genus Manis; species Manis pentadactyla. The sequence goes on from NC_080020.1 coordinate 125,272,904, forward strand.
CACTGCCAAAACCAGTCAGCTGAGCACACAGGTCTCAGCCTCTATGCTTTGTGTTTGTAGCTGCTGTAGGTGGGGCTTCCCTCTGGGTGGCCTGATGTCAGGGTAGGGGCTTCCCATTTGTGAGCAGCTTGTGCCGGCTGGGAGGAAGGCACAGCAGGCTGCTTTTCATGTTGGGTAGCCTTGGAGCTGCATAGCCAGCCAGGGGAATGGAGTGCCTGAAGTTCCTGAAAGTTCCCAAACTGCTGGGCAAAGTGCACCCAGACAGTTTTGTCCACCTGTCCTTTCTCCTGAGCAGCAAACTCTGTGCAATTTTTTCCCCTTTAGCAGCCCTCTCACTGTTAGGAACTCTCTCAGACTTCCCATCTTTATTTTATCCCAGAGTTGCCAATTGTGGATACCTGTTTTCCACAAGCAACTGGAATCTCAGTCTCTCCAAGTATTCAGCCTCTCTTAGCTTTCCAACCCTACTAATCTCCAGAACACCATGCAATGTAGGTTCATGCTCCCATAGCAGGTCTTCAGGCCTGGGTATTCAGCAGTCCTAGGCTTCCACCCACTGCCCACTCCATTTCTCTTCCTCCCACTGATGAGCTGGAATGGGGGAAGGGCTTGGGTCCTGCTGGATCACAGCTTCGGTATGTTAACCTGTTCCATGAGGTCTGTTCTTTTCTCCAGGTACATTGTGTCTGGTGCAACCTTCTTTCCTGTTGCTGTTTTAAGATTAGTTGTATTAACTATAATTTTGTATTATATGTGTTTTTGTGAGAAAGCCTCTGTCTCACCTCTCATGCTGCTATCTCCAGTCCGATCTGCTCAGATTTTATAAATCTCCATTAATCAACACAACAAAGAGGTTTAAAATATTGTTTTAAAGTATATAGTATTTACTAAATCAATACATGATTATGCTACAATGTACCTAAAAAATGTGAAAATTTATTTTCCCAATTTTTCTTTTTTGAATATGATTATGCTTTGATATTTTATTTTAGTAAATTAGTAAAACCAAAAAACTGTAATATTTACTTGATCACCAATTTAATTAGAGTAATTATATTTTTTTTATTTCAAACAGCATAAACATATAAATTTTATCATTTATAAGTTTCATATATACAAAAATACAATTTTAATTTTCTTTTACTATATTTATTTTATCCAAGTTTTATAGTTGCAAAGAACTATTTCTTCATGTCTGAGACATATACAATCCTGGTTTAAAGTATGCGTATGTTATGTCAGTGAGATTCAGCCCATCCATACCCACCCTATTGCTCTTCTTTCCCTCTCCTTGTTGGAAAAGATCCATATTCCAGGGTCTTATTATTTTATGGCATTTGGAGAAGGTCAGCTGTGCTCTGGTCACCCCTGTGCTGTCTTCGCCATTTGTGTCTGTGAAGTTGGGCTGGGTTATAAGGCATTGGCAGAGGCTGAGATGGGTCATCCATCCAACCCCTGCTGCAGGCTCACTACTGATGCCTTCCTTCTGGGCCATAACCCACACATGCCTCTGGCTAGGGCTCTCCAAACCACACATCATATGTACATTTCAACCACTTCACATTCAGTTACCGCCTTGAAATACAGAACAGACACCTCTCCATTCTCAGTAGCTTCCCACCTCCAGTCTAGTGGACAGGAGTGCCCGATTCTCCCCTAGGTCCCACAACAGAAAGAAAGGGACATAACAGGCTAGGACAGCTGTTATTTTATGTCTTTCCTCAGCCTCAGCCACTATCTTCTACTCATAGAAGGCTCCATGAGCATGCTCCCTGGGCAGATGCATTAGGTCCTGTGCTCAGAAGAGCTTCACACTCAGTTTAGTGTCTGCTCTCATGTCTTCCTCACCATATTGAGATTCTTAATAATTTTAGAACAAAAAGTTGAATTTTATTTTGAACTGGGCCTTAACAAATTCTATAACTGGTGCTGGCTCTACTTGCAGTTGAATTACGCTATGTTCTTCTAGAGATTAAGACAAAAACAATGACTAGCTCCATGTTCTGTGCCCCCTAATGTTTTCTTTGGGTTCTGTCACCATTCCTGTGTCACTTGCCCAGCAAAGTTTGAAATTATCTCCCATACCTCCCATCTCTTCTGTTCTCCCTGTAAATGCCTTCAAGCTTCAATTCTTGAGAAGATTTGTTTTGTCTCTCCATCACTGGGGAACTGCTCTTCATCCTATCACTCATTACTTTTGGTTGTTATCATCCTGTTTGTACCCACTCCCACTTACAAATTCACATACACATAAACATATATACATATACAAGCACTGTACACAGTCATTGAATTCCACTGATTCATGTGGAATATGGGGAAACAACAGAACCCTAAGAAAACCAAAAATATTAGTCTCTATTGTTACATCCTTTTTTTAAAAAAATCTGAAATATGTCTGCCTTTGATCCTCTACATTAAATGCCATCAGAATTAGTGCTTTAAAAATATATCAACAGGTTGGGGGTGGAGCCAACATGGCGGCATGAGTAGGACAGTGGGAATCTCCTCCCAAAAACATATATATTTTTAAAAATACAACAAATGCAACTAATCCTAAAAGAGAGACCAGAAGACACAGGACAACAGACAGAGTGCAACTACACCAGCGAGAACCCAGCGCCTGGTGAAAGGGGTAAGATACAAGCCCCGGCCCGGCGGGACCCGAGCACACCTCCCCCCAGCTCCCAGCGGGAGAAGAGTAGGCAGAGCAGGAGGGAGACGGAGCCCAGGACTGCTGAACACCCAGCCCCAGCCACCCGCACCAGAGCGCAGGCACAGTGCAAGCGTGGAGGGCTGGTGGCTGGTGAAATGGGGCAGTGAGACCTCTGAGCGGGTGCCAAAGCTGATGCCCCTGTGACAAAGAAAAGCAGAGGCTTTTTGAGAGTCTTAAAGAGATGGGGATTTAGCAGCTGGACGGAAACATCATAGGTCACGGCCCAGTGGCAGGAAATTGCAGGGAGGGCCGAGTGCACTGACCCCCTGGGCAACAGCTCTAAGACCCCTCATGGAGGTAAGCAGCCAAACAGCCCCCACCCCCCACCCCCGGTCCATTACCCCTCTGCGAAAGTAGAGAAACAGCCCAAGGCAAACCCTGCCCACAGAAAGGGAGATCCATCCATATCGGCCGGGCAAGACACAAAGACCGTCTACTCGCAATTACCCAACACAAGCCACTAGAGGTCGCAGTTGTCCCAGTAAAGAAAGGCCAGTAGCAAGTGAAAATTTTGGCCCTCCCAGCCGACAGTCAATAACACCTGTCAACATGAAAAGGCAAAAAAATATGATCCAGACAAGACTAACCCAGACAGCTTTGGCATCTGCTACATCTTCCCCTGAGAAGGAACCTGGGGAGATAGATTTAACCAGTCTTCCTGAAAAAGAATTCAAAACAAAAGTCATAACCATGCTGATGGACTTGCAGAGAAATATGCAAGAACTAAGGAAGGAGAATACAGAAATAAAACAAGCTCTGGAAGGACTTCAAAACAGAATGGACAAGATGCAAGAGACCATTAATGGACTAGAAAACAGAGAACAGGAACGCAGAGAAGCTGATGCAGAGAGAGATAAAAGGATCTCCAGGAATGAAAGAATTTTAAGAGAGCTGAGTGACCAATCAAAAAGGAATAATATACACATCATCGGAATACCAGAAGGAGAAGAGACAGAAAAAGGGATAGAAAATGTCTTTGAAGAAATAATTGCTGAAAACTTCCCCAAACTAGGGGAAGAAATGGCCTCTCAGACCACAGAGGTACACAGAACTCCCATGACAAGGGATCCAAGGAGGGCAACACCAAGACACATAATAATTAAAATGGCAAAGATCAAAGACAAGGACAAAGTATTACAGGCAGCCAGAGAGAAAAAAAAGGTTACCTACAAAGGAAAACCCATCAGGCCATCATCAGACTTCTCAACAGAAACCCTACAGGCCAGAAGAGAATGGCATGATATACTTAATGCAATGAAACAGAAGGGCTTCAAACCAAGAGTACTGTATCCAGCACGAATATCATTTAAATATGAAGGAGGGATTAAACAATTCCCAGACAAACAAAAACTGAGGGAATTTGCCTCCCACAAACCGCCTCTTCTGGGCATCCTACAGGGACTGCTCTAGATGGGAGCACTCCTAAAAAGAGCACAGAACAAAACACCCAACATATGAAGAAGGGAGGAGGAGGAATAAGAAGGGAGAGAAATAAAGAATCATCAGACTGCGTTTATAATAGCTCAACAAGCGAGTTAAGTTAGACAGTAAGATAGTAAAGAAGCTAACCCTGAACCTTTGGTAACTAAAAAAATATCAACAGTTTAAGCTCTTAGAATTTGAGCAATGTGTTAAGTCTCCTAGTGTTACTCTCCTAAGGAAGAAGACTTGATTTACTTTACAGTGCTAAAACGTCATTGGTCTTTGATATTGAAAGCTGTCACAGCTCTGTAAAGAAGAGAATCATCCCAAGTCATGGCAAGATCTTCCCATTTTGTCTGACTCTGTACTGCTTAAAAGATTAGATGTCAGGAAGATTGTGCCACTATTTCTCCATGCCCACTTCTTTGTCTCTGCACAGTAGCTCTGTAGGTCATGGAGTTATCTTTATTCATCTGTACTGTATTAATTTCTCATTGCTGCTAAAAGAAATTTGCAAAAACCTGTGGATTAAAACAACACAAATTATAGTTCTGGGGGTCAGAAGTCCAAAATAGGTCTCATTGGGATAAAACCAAGATGTTACATTATTTTGTTTATCAAAGTACTTTTACTTCACATATTTTCCAAATATAAACAATGAGATTGAATTAAATTTGGGGAATGGATTAGTCCTAGTTTTAGGATGATAGACCACAAGTCTAAGGAAACTGTACTTTTACCATGAAGAGCAGGCAATCAAGTTGTATAACATATCAGCTTTAGAAATTCACTTTAGCATTCATGTATGTTGGGAAATTACAATATTCAGGAATTCAAATAATTCTACTCTTGATTAGTATTTCCTGAATTGATATTTTTTATTAGAGAATGTCAATTTTAGTTGATGATATTTTTCTTATATCATTATAGCCATCTGTATAGTCTTAGGAACTTTTTATAAATTATGTTTTTCAGAGTGGGAAGCAAAATGTAAATATTAGAAAAGAAAGTGTAAAAGAAAAAAGTGCCATAGAAATTTGACATTGCATGTATTTAGATGGGAAAGTGGCATTGTCATATCTGTTTATATCATTTCCTCTTTTTCCTCAAATATAAGTTTGAAGGTTATGTAATGTAGAAAAAGGAATGAATGAAAATGTATTTCCTACTACTTGCCTTAGGAAATTTCATTATTCATTGACTCACCATATCCACCCAATTTTTACTAAAGCAATTACTCTACAATGTTTGACACAATCTCTGGCAGAGGTAAATAAAATCAAGAACTGTTTACATATTTCCTTTAATGATTATTTGTCTTCTGATAAGTGTCTCTGCATTAGGCAGATTTTGAAGATGTGTATTTTAATACACATATATTTTAAGGTAGGCAGATTCAAGAGGTGATTTGAAAATTTCATTTTATATTTTAGTATTCAATGTCTTGTCTGAAGGAATAAATGTCAGGCAACTGCTATGATTTCTGAATCTTGCTTTTTTAAACAACAAATTTGCATTTAAGATTTGTAATGGCTGAATGAAGGGGAAAATACTGTAAAATACATATATATCTATACGTGTGTGTATATATATAAGTATATATATTAGCATAGAAAGTTAGCTGATAAATGCTATTAACTATTATATAAATAAAGCTGCATAACTAAAAAATAAAAAAAATGTCAAAGACATACAATAGTAGGCATTTATTTTTCACTAGTTTGTTGGTCTTTTGGGTGGCTCTTCTGCCTTCATTTTGACAAGTGTTGCTCTACTTTGTGTGTATCTTATTCTCTTCCTAACTGGGGCTATTCAGGGTGGGCATACCTGTACAAGGGCAATGACAGAAGCTCAAGTGGCACCCCTGAATTCACAAGCACATTTCAAGGCTCTACTTGAATCAGATGCTAACATTTTATTGGCCAAAGGAAGTAATATAACCCATCCAAAAATTGAGAAAAGGAAGCTCTCTTGCACCCCCAGGTTACTAGACGAACTGCAAAGTTTCATGGCAAAGAATATGAATGAAGTAAAGGATAAGTAATTGGAACCAGTAATTCATTATAAAGCATTCTTGTTCTTCTCTTTAATTTCAAAGACAAATAATTTGGTGGTGATTGAATTATTACTACATGGTCATAAACAAAATTTATTTCATTGAGAGATACTTGTACTGATGACAGTTATCTGCAAATTCTCATGGTTGAGCACTTTCTGTATAGAAAGTAATTTATTTAGTGCTTATATTGGTTATATAATTTAATCTCTTCAATGACCTTATGTTTTCTCTTGTCCAGTTATACCCATTTATTATGTTTTAGTGCTGAAATATAAATTCATGCCTTTTGTTTGTGGTAACCATAAGATTACCATGACAAGAAGAAATATGATATTTTAAGTAATTTAATCTTACAAAAACACATTTTACCATTCTAAGTAGAAAATTACCAGACAGCAAAATACTAAAATGTCTTTTTTATAACTTACATTTTTATTTTCTTTTACATTAAGAATGTCAAAATTTCCCATATCTTCATACATATGAAAAATAATATATTGTTTTTAGCAAATATGTAAGGTTTGTATTTTAGCTCTTTATATCTCAGCTTAGAAATTGGGACCACAGAAATAATTTAAAAGCTGGCTCTTTTACCTCTTCAATTTTTTATTCTCAGAAAAATCAGTTTTAACTACTCAATCCATGATCTATATTCCTGGCATGATTTCAATGACTATGTTGTTGTAATGCCAGTTTCCAGGACAGTAGAACAGACGTGCCTTTTTTGTCCCTTTTGTTTTAAATGCTAAAAAATGAAAATTGCTAGTTTAAAACAAAGTCACGTTTTGGCTTAGTTAACGTAATGAGCAACTTCAAACTAATGCCACAATTTTGGAGTTTTCTCTTTCTACCTATAATTTCATTCTTGAAACATTCATTTTTGAAAGAAGTTTCAGAAAATCAGGTGTATGAATGTGTAAGGTGTGTATATGTAGGTGTGTGTATAATGTGTGTATGTGTGTGTTTCAATTTATTTTCAAAGGAAGGCTTATGTATCAATTACTTTCAATTTTGTGCTTAAAATACAGGTATGTGATTTTTGCAACCAAATACTTAGTTCTAAAACTTAAAAAAGAAAAACTGACATTTTTAACCCAAATCACTTTATAATATCTGTGATCATACCACACTGCTAAAGGTCAAAGCACTTTTACAGAAATATAGTACTTCACTGTCAAGTCAGGAAGAGGCACTCTCCCACATTATAAAAGAGTCACTGACAGGTAACATAATCCCACACATTGAAACATTGTTCTTATGATCAGCCATCCTTTAATTAATTAATTTTTCAAGCCTTCCATATAGAGATGTCCCAATCCCTGGATTGTTGGTGAACATTTTAGATCTATTTTCATCTGTCATTACATTAAAAAACACTGTCATGTAAAGATTTTTCTCTGTTATTTTAAGCCGTCTTCATTTTTAAGACAAAATGGGGATACCCTCCATTAATTCTAAGTAATATGACCTGTTTGGGGAAAGACTTGAGAAACTTTTCAGTGAAAGTGATTGATTTCTCACTAAACTGCTATCGTCCTGGGGCTTGTAAACAGGTCTGCTCCACAAGCAAGCCACTATCAGGTTGCAACACTCTAGGACAAGACTGTGGGGACAAAGTGGGGGGAGTCAAGGAGGAGATGTACTCAAAGCTTCCCTTTTTTGCTCCAAGAGGTGATGGAGAGAAGGAGGGCCAGGAGAGCAGGCAGGCACAGCAAACTTTCTCTGCCTGCAAGCCATTTGGAACCCCCAGGAGGTGGAACTCAATTACCTTCATTGGCAAAATGAGGTGAATAATAGTTTGGTGGACTATAGTAGAATTACTAAGCATCTCTCTCACTAAATGTTGTACTCACAACCTCCCCAGGTAAAGCCAGTTCATTCAAATGTGACTCCATACTCCATGTCCATAAGCTAATCAAGTTTTATAATCTTTCTCCATTTAATTCCCAAATCTTTGTCAAGTTATATTACATACTTGCCAAAAGCAGAGGTAACTTTGTTTTGGTTCTTTGTGAATAATTATTAAAGTATACATTTTAAGAGACCAAGATCAAAGACAGAAATAAAACCAAATAATTAAAATGCTTTTCCAAACTAAAATAATTACATTGTATTAATTACAGCAAACTGTCTTCAGCCTTTTTCTGGTAAGATTTTCCTCTTTTTTTTTCTTTATAAGTGTGAGGAATTTTGGATACCCCACCAGCAGGTGATCCTGGTTTTGCCCATGTCCTGCAGTCTTCTTAAAGGCTTAATAGGTTGTCTGCACATTTATAACTTCTCATGAATCAAAAATCATGGGCAGTGATGACATCTTTTTAGATATTTTCAAATGGGTTCTGCCTTAATAACATGAAACATTAGGCAGATCAGTTTTAATACTATCTCACAAGAGAGGGCTAAGCATCACACATTCCACATAGTGTAATAAGAAAAAAATATTTTTTTGAGGAAGGTGATCAACAGTCTTTTTGTGACTTTCTTGAGGCCAATAATTGAATTTACTTACTTTTTACTGTAGGCTTTTTATTCAAGTAGAGGAAATAATTTGAAGTGACTAGTGAGTCTTAAGTGACTTTAGGTCCATACACAGGAAATGCCTAAGATTAATTTCTCTTTAATTTTTCCAGAAATATTTTAATGGAACTTAATGGAATTAAAATGGAATTAACAATATCTTGATAAAACATAGAAAGTGTTCTTTCTGTACATGCAAATAGTGATATAAAGTCTTTTCCCTTGCTTGGGGGAAATGTTCTACACAGGCAAAAATGTATCTAAAATATACCATATTTAGAAGTAGCTTAGATATAAAAATAGCAAATTTACATTTCCATAAATTGTCCAATGAAGTCTCCATGTTTACCTCTATGGTGCATTGATGTAGTAACAGGAAGCATAGACAGCCAAAAGTCATGTCCATTGAGACCTTTATGGTCAGCCATATAACCTACCTTATTGCCACAAATTGTGCGTGAGAGTTTTAATAACAATAGACATGTAATGACCATCTGATCAAAATATTCAATTTCTACACTTGGTGAAGAGGTTTTGTTTCTTTAACTCTGAAAATTATTAAAGGTAAACTGTATCTACTACTACTTCAATGAGTCTGTGTTTTAGATTGAATACTTCAATAACTGACTAACAAAGTTATGTATAATGAAATATTAGGCTATACTGGGCCTTCTGACATCAATCTCTAGCTTTCCACATGTTAAAGAACTGTTATTAATCAGAGAGCCAACGGAATATTAGTTCAATCAAAAATTTATTTTGGCCCATATTCTCTTATCTTCCATGAGGTCTTGTTTCCATGTAAAATATTTTTTCCCAGACCTTTATGCTAAATTTTCACTATTTTACATGTACATGTTCCAAGCACATTTTTAAATATCTATTCTTCAGCTACTGGTTTCTATGGAAATCTTAATTCCCTCTAAAATGATCACTGAGAGTGTGTGATGTCTGGACTCTTTTTCCCTCCTTCTTGCAGTTTGTCTTCATTTGTCTTCTTTCTGATCACTGCACTATATTTAGTTTTGTTTTTTGTTTTTTATTTTTTTCAGCATGGAATTAATTGGGTTTAAATATTTTTTTATACAAAATGTCTCTTTTCCCATTGAAAATGAGCTAAAAAGTAATCCCTCCACTTTGAATGCCATTATATTTCCAATAAAGCAGTATTAAACTGAAATCACTCCATGGTAACCAGCAAATGATAACAGTATATATTTAAGAAAGTAATGCCATGGACTTGAGCCAAAGACCAGGTCACCCTGGGTCCTGGGCTTTGAAGAGTTCCCCTGTGGCTTTTCTTCTGGTCATGATCTCCCCACAGAGGACAGGGAAACCATGAGGCCAGGGGAAGGGGGTTAGTTGGAGCTGATGGCATCCACCTTATTCTCACCTTTTAGTTCATGTTATGGTACACAGAGATCAAGAATTCTGTCCCCAAAGGGCTCTCAGACTCCTCCCAGGGCCCACATTCCTGTTTTTCAGCACTGTTCTTCATTTTATGTGAACCACACATAAAATCTGCACAACTATAGATCACAGTGGCCAGTGGGCAGATAGTTTGCAGGAGACACGGTGGTAGACTGAGCTTGGACAGGGCAAGCAGGTGGCCAAACGTGTGTAACAAGGACCTCTTATAGGGCCAGTGGAGGGAGGCCGGCTCTTCCTATGTCCCCATTAATACTGGGCTGGACTTGAGGATCCAACAATCCTCATTCAAGCCTGGCCTATACGAAGAAGGCATATTTTATTAAGTGGGAGAAGAAAACATACTTTATTTACCAATCTTACTTGATTTACAACTTTAGATATTGAAATATATATGGATCTTGGTTATTAGTCTTATCCTGGGTCCTAAGGATGTTCAAGCCTGATTTAAATATTTCATTAGATATAAAAAAGCAACCACATACACTCAAAACACAGATAAAAATGCCAAAATACTTTTAAAGTCTCTACTTTTAAAATATAATGGCATGTTCCTTTTAGCATCTTATTTAGAGGAGAGTCCTTGTGACATCTTTGCTGATTCAGTTAAAGTTGCCACTTTAGGTCAATGTTATTTACAGCTATTCAGTTATTAACATAATATGTGTTTAACATACACACACACACACGTTCATTTCAAGTAGAAACATTAAGAAATGAGTGGATGAATAAGGAATTGAAATGAAACTTGAGTGATAACTTGAAAATATTTCTTTGAGTATTAATACGAGTATAGCTGAACCCAATTTAAACAATGTACAAACCCCTTTATGTGTTTCTTCTGTCTAAACAATTTGAACCTGAGTATTGATAAGCAAACTGGTAGTGTTCTGTACATGGACTCCTGTGTACTCTTACCACAGTATTTCAATAATTGCAGTTCTGACAAATCTACACATTATTGGTCAAATCGAGCCTTTATTTATTTTTTTCGTTATGTTGAAGGTATATGGTGAATTTGATGAAGGCATTGATAGATGCTTAGGTTTGGAGAAGCAAACCCAAGAGAAAAAGCTTAAGGATGTCTCTAACAACTCCTTTTCCCGTGGCTGCAGGTCCATAACGGTTCTGTTCAAATATAATCTGGAACACCCAAGGCCTTTCCTTCATGACCTTCCACAAGAGACTAAGGATCATAATGAGACACATTAATGAAGCCCAGTTATCATCTGATAATACTGTCATTAACACTTATTATCACATAATTAGATTGGACATTGGCCATCTCAGAGCCAATTTAAAAGATGAAAAAATAAATACTGTATCTCCAAGAAATACATGAGAGTAAAACACTGTAAGTAGAGCCTGAATTACAGGGTAGGGTCAAAGAGAATGAGACTTCTTATCATCTGGTCTATTAGGAGTTTAAAATGGCAGTAATCATACCAACCTCCCTGCCTCCTCCCTCTGTCATTTACATATTAGTTACTTGTTAAATCTTCTATCTTCTCAAACAGTGCTCGAACAGACATCTCAGCAATGGCATTTTTGGTGATGACAGAAAATCAGAATAGCTGTGGGTAATTGTTAGGAAGAATCAACACAGCTCTGAACTTTATAGGTCATGATATCTCTGTAGCTTGCGGGTATAGTTGCATTTTGAAATAGATAACCGTGTCTCCGTTAGCATCTTCTTTTTTCCAATTTTTTTCTTGTGTGTAAGTTTACAAAGGTCAGATGCCAGGATGATCTAGAATGAGAGCTTTTTTGGCCGCCTTTGAAAGGTTACTTTAGAGGAAATCTCACGATGCAGCCGTGCACCAAAGTGCTGTGGGGAATGTAACTAAAAGCTTATTACTTCCTATTAGAGCTGCGAACACATTAGAAGTATAGGATGTTGGATTCCTGAATGTGTCTGAGGACTTTGGTCTCTATTTATAAACAGAAACAAAGAGGCATCTCAAGGTCATAATTACACATCTGAGGTCCTATCCAAGAGACATCAAAACTGTGAAAATGAATTCTACCTTAACAGCAAAGACTGAAACACCTGTTTTATTTATTTATTAGAATAGTAATTGGAAAGCAACATATTTGTAAAGGTGAAGGACGTGGCACAACCCTCCTTTCTTTATTGACTATGATGCCGTAGTGAATTGGGCTTTCCAAAATCCAGAAATCTTCTATTGGCTATTTGTCTCAGGAAACCAGAAAAAACTCTGGCATGGATTTTCAGGCAAACTGTGAAGTTCAGAGTCCTGCCAGCCTTAGTTAAGGAAATTGTCTTGATATATTTTTCTTTAATGAAGTTGACAATCTAAATTGAGTGAGTAGTTGGGGACTAACACACATATTTTCATAAACCAATTCCAGATCTTTTTGCTGAGAATGACTTAATGATTGTAACTAAAGCAATGTGAAAGTTCCTTCTTTGAATGTGGCCTAATGACATTTACTGTTTCACATTTAATAAAGGAGTATAGTTTTAGTAAAGCATGGAAGAGTCCTATTTGTGAGACATGCTACTATTTTAGATTGTCAAAAGCTAGAGACCTGTAACAATTGATAGGTTTCTTTCTATTTTGTTACTTAGTTATTTATTTACTTTTAAGATGCAAGAAGGATTTGGCCATGGAGATGGATCCTCAGCTGGGTTGTGAACATACTGGTTTTTCTACTTTTAGGACATGATGTCAGCCATAAGATATGTTTATAAAATTAGGTGTTCTGAGTTGACAGTGTCGGAGAGATGAAGACAGAGAGAGAGATACAGAGACACAGAGATATTTCTGGTGGACGCATATGTGTAAATGTGCTAAGCCAGTGGATTTCATATAGGAAATTGCGTGTGCTGGATTCTTTCCTCTTTTCTCTTTCCCTACCTTCATTGGGGAAATATTAAAAGTACATTTAAAAAGACATATTATTTGTTCATAATTGTAGTAAGAAGCACTTTAAAAGAGCTGTGTCAAGTTTCAGTTTGGGAGTTATGTTCTATGTATTTTTAAATCATATATATATATGTATATATGTATATATACTGTATATATTTATATGCACATATATATTCATATATATGTTCATATGTATATGTATATATGTATGCATAAATGTATATATATATATGCAAATCATATATATATGTAAAGGTAACTATATAATCCAATTAACAATAAACTTGATCAGTTTTCTTTTTTACCTAAATTCTCCTCTGTAGTACATTTCTGAGAATTTCTACCTGTTATTTGCACAATCATAACATCTATTCAGGTGTTTGCTTGTTCCCTTTGCAAAAAAGTCTTATATCTTTGCCACTTCAGCCCACTGGGTTGTCAACACACTTATTTTTTTAATACATTTGCAAATTGTGCTTCTTGCCCCATACTAACCTTGCAACAAAACTGGACACAAGTCACTTCTGTCACTGATCAGGATTTAGCCTACACCTGGCTGCAATTCTAACAAAACTTTTCTGGAGATTTAAGAAATAAGCTAAGTATAACACAGAAAGTGACTTCCCCTGGTAACAAAAGTGATTACTTTCAGGGCTCAAAGATTCCAAGACAAATATCAGGATCCCTAGAAGTTTTTCTGTTTCAGGGTCTGCAAGTAACAACTTCTCATTTTTTTTTTTTTTTGGTTTATATTAACTCTGAGGCCTTAGTACATCAGATTATTCATATCTGTGTCTTGATTCCCAAAGCTTCAGTAATAAGGGAAATCCTTTTATCTTTATAATAGCAACCTTTGTCTCTAGTGACAACTTTGGACTTAAGGTCTGTTTTTTCTGATGTAAGTATAGCTACCCCTGCTCTTGTTTATCATTTGCATGAAATGTCTCTATCCATCCCTTCATTTTCAGGCTGTGTGTATCCTTACACCTAAAATGAGGATCTTTTGTATTGGATCTCCTAACCCATCAAAATATATATGTTAAATATGTCCAGTTTTTCCTTTATATCAATTATACCTCAACAAATCATTTAAAAATAATGTGGAAGAGTACCTTCTCCAAATCAAAGCTTGTTCATAACTCTAAAGGGAAGTAAGAGTACAAATATCCATTCATTGCTGTCATACCCTCTCTCCTTTCTGCTGGGCATGATAGGACCTCCATATCTGGAAGACAACATTACATTATTGAACAGCCTGAAGTACTTAACCTTAAAAAACACTATAGGTGGCCACAAGCACTCTAGTCTAGCTACATATAAAAACAATAAAAATATATTTTAACTTGCTGAAAGACAATCCTTTTAAAAGTACACAAAACCACTTGTGTTCCGATATAGGGTGGCTTCGTAGCTTAAGGTTTTATACATCCATGCACATGAGTGCCCACCAATACTCACATACAGGAATAAATAAGTTATTTTACGATTGTATAAAAATACTACCATTCTGCTGATTTTTGATAGAATAGATGAAGACTTAAAGTTGAATTGATGCTTTTTCTGCTAGGAAAAAAGCAATGGGCTTATGGACTGATGTGTGTCTGCCTCCAAATTCATCTGTTGAAGCCCTATCTCCGGTACCTTAAAGTGTGAGCATATTAAGAAATAGGGAGTTTAAAGAGATCATTAAGTTAAAATGGGGTTATTAAAGTGGGTCCTTATCTAATCAGGATACAAACAGCAACACCAGACAACCACATGAGGACGTGGAGAGAAGGTGGCCACTTGCAGAGCTGACATCTTGATTTGAGACTCTGGCTTCCAGAACTATAAGAATAAAAATTGTTGTTTAAGCCACCCTATCTATGGTATTTTGTTATGGAAGATTCAACACATTAATGCACAGTGTTTAGTAGGTCTTTGAATTGCAAGTTTTTCATGAAATAACAAGAATAATAGCACAAATATAAATACTATTCTATTTCCATCTTGTACCCTGTTATCCTATGGGTAGATTATGATAAATCAAAGAATTATCCTCTAAATTAGAGGAAACAAGTATCATTATCTAATTGACTAAAGCACATTGACTAATGTGCTTTAAAATCTGAATCAGTATTTATACCATGACTTTTTTCCTGTAGGTATGATAGAAACTTGAAACCCAGAAAGGTTGGAATATTTGCTTGTTAAACATTTTTTAAAATTCATCGGTATCCTAGAGTTCAGAGAGATGCCTTCAACGTGACATAATTAATTTCTTACTTCTATAATGTTGGCAAGGACATTAACTGCCCATTTTACAAATGTTTATGAATAACAAATAAGTAAATAAATTGGTAATAAAAATGCCTAAGGCAAAACTGAAAAATATCTGCATGTACCCCAATCTTTGAGGTACTCTAGTCAATTTAATCTTATTTCTTAGAGTTTTATATTACATATGCACAAAATATAATTTTAGAAAGAAAATAATAACAGTGCTTTTGAGCATTTGTTGTGTATAAGGTCCCGTAGTATACAGAAACATCATTGTATTTAAACATTACAACAAACATGTGCTGTTGATGTGTCTCAATTATAGATGTATCAAAAGAGGTTCAGAAAGTTAAGTGATTAGCCTAAGATTACAAAAATAGTAATTAACAAAACCAATATGAGGAGCAGTCAAATTCTAAACCTATGCTTCTAAGTAACACACAATACTTTTTTCAGAAGTTTTGTCTGAAGGTGCTTTACAGATAATAAATTCTAGATATATTATATACCTACAAATATATATATAGAGAGAGACACACATACATACACGTGTCTAAAAGAACATAGATACAAACATGTGAATATATGTGCATACATGTGGATGCATACATATATATCTACATGCATGTATATTTATGTATTTACCCATTAATGGGCTTATTTTTCTATATAAGTATGATACATTGTAGACTTGGGATATGTTCATGGAAAACATTCTAAAAAATAAAAAATAATAATCAAAAGTCAATTCAAGTAATTCATTTGTATTTCTTGAAGTGCCTTAAGGATGCTTCATTAAAGAAATTCAATCTTACAGAAACATTTCCTCCACTCCTCAAATTAGTAGAACCCTTAAATTACTCTTAAGATCTTCCCAGACAGTCCAGGATTTTTGCTACATCAACCAATTAAATGGGGGGCATATGATCAGTCCAACTGGAGTACAATACTTTTGATGAAATTCTACGCAGATTTTGGTATAAAATTTCCTTGATTACAAGACATAGAAGAAAATATTTTTACCTTGACAAATGTCATCCACTAAAACCTACACCTCCTTAGAAGTAAAATAATAGAAGTATTTACATTAAGTTAAAAAAGTACAATAAATTTACCTAATATCACCATTTCAGCCCTGTTGGGGAGATCCTAAGCAACTAAAATTAAAAGGAATTAGCAAGATCTGATAGCCCATTGATATTACATTTTGTTGATCTGGATTATCATTGAAGAAATAAAAGGAATATGTGTAACTGAAGTACCCTTTTATTTGAGGTCAGAATACAGAAAAATCACATAGGCATTGATAAGTGTTAAACTGGATGCCACAGAGCAAAGTGGGACATAAATCTAGTAAAACAAAATGTCAACATCCATTCTTGGGTGTAGAGTAACATAGAACTACAGATGCCCTGTTATTTGATTTTGCACCAGGACGACCTCAGCAAAAAATTGAGGGCACACTGTCCCCTTGGAAACTATACCCATTGAGATTGTGAGCCAATTGTTCTGACCCAGATGAGAGTTGAGGATTTCAGGAAAGTTCATTTGGGATACACAGAACTGATTGAAATGGGATAAGGAATCAAATGTCCCTGCAGAAAGAAGGAGTAGAATTTTCATTCTGAAATTGGCAGAATGGGTCAGTAACTCATGAATATTGCTTGAGATATTAGTGTGCTTCAAGTCTGAGCCACCTGTAATTTTATTTGCCTTTTTCTAAGGAATGTTGCTATTGTCCTGAAGGTGAATCATGAGGACTCTTAAGTCTATAGGGAGGCAAAAAAGATTAAAAAACATTAGGATCATATGCTTTTGTTTATGAACGTAGAAATATTAATTCCAAATTTATTAACTCAGTTCAACACAGTAAGAATGGAATTTGTTCAAGATGATTAATTATTGAGAGATATCCATATGAGAAGCATGTCAGACCATTAGAGATGATATATGTAAATCTCTATGTTTGCTGGTCAAAATCTTGTCAAAAATTGATGTGATGGACAGCTTTATTTGGTGTTCTAAGTAACTTCCTAGGTAGATTAGAAAATCTCTGTCTTGAATGGTGATTAAGAAAAAGGAAAAGAAAAATACTCTCTCTCTTTCTGTGTTTGTGTGTATGTTTTTAAAGTTTAAGAAACTCAAAGAATTTCACAAACTGAAAATTTGTAGAACTCTAATAAAATTTATAGAATTCTAGTAGAAATCTAATGATATTTTCAGGAAGACCATACTTTAAAAGAGAAAAATAAAAATCAATATGTTGCCTGGTTCTTAGTTACAATATCATCAATTATACATCCCTGATCTCAATAAACCTCCATTTTTGGCTAAAAGATAAAAACACATTAAGGAATTATATCCCCTAATGCATCTGTTTGCTAGGGCTGCTGAAGCAAAATACCCGAAAGCAAGTTGTTTTGACAACAGAAATTTGTTCTTAGTGCTGGAGATTAGAAGTAAGAGATGAAGGTATTAGCAGGGTAGGTTCTTTCCAAGGTCTGTGAGGCAGATGTTGCTTCTTGCCTCCCCCCCTTAATTCCCTGTGGTTTCCTGGCCATCTTTGTGTTCCTTGGCTTGCATGAGCATTCCATGGTCTCCACCTCCAGCTTCACATGGCATTCTCATTACGTGCATGTCTGTCTTCAGATTCCTCCATTTTTAAGCAATCAGTCATGTTGGGTTAGAGCCCACCCTCGTGTTCTCCTCAATTTACATGATTACTTTTGTAAAGACTAACTCCAACTAATGTCACATTCTGAGGTACATGGTGTCAGAATTCAATATAGGAATTTTTTGAGGATCATATGCAACCTACATCCTCTATTTTTATGCTCCTAAGCTAGCAATAACTGTCATGTTTGATTAGAGGGGGTGGGAAGGAGTAGCATAATAAAACAGATAGGAAAAACATGTCAGCAGAATGGTGTTCCAGGATCAAAAGATGGTGACTCAGTCCATTTAAAGGATTTAGACATCGTGTGATATCATAGATGAGTGGATAATTGGAAAAGAAATCATATTTGGTTTTATAAAATGAAGCCAGAACAAAGGACTGGGGAATTTATGGTTCTACCTTCCGGATTGCTGATGGGAAAGTGATCACTCAGGCCTGGAACCCTTATTGCTATCAACAACCAGTACTCCAAATATGGCTCTCAAGATTTCTTACATTCCCCTGTCAGAAATGCAAGATAATTAGGGAAAGAGAAGGAGGTGACAACCAAGAATTTACATGATATCTAGAAAGCTAAGTCAGCATACCCCTAAGATGGGGATGAACAAGAGTCCATATTAGATTGTGATTTTGAAGAAGATAGGTTTGGATGAGGAATAAATCATCACTTCTTAATTCCGTCATGAAAGGACTGAGCATCCTAATCTGAAGAACCAGTGCAAGCTCCTTGTAGAAGGAGGCTATGAAGAGTCCCCCCAAATCTATGTTAACATAGGTTAGACTGAGCTTGTCCTGGAAGGGCTCTCTCTCCACACAACCAGATATTGATGGTGCTCAACACCTACTAGTGCCTGTATTTGTCCATCAAAAGAATGATAGATACACTAGATGCATGCTTTGGGCCCAGAAGTTAAGTTTCTGTACACATGAAAAAATCATGTCTTTATGGTGTTGCATTTAATTTAGATTTTCAAAATTTGTTATTGAAAGATCTTTGCACATCTTTAATCTTCTAATCCCCACTCTGCTAATTATATATTTTGCATGAGTCAAAAGCAGCAATTTTGAAGGTCAAAGTAAATTCTAGGGGAGATGATCATTTGAGAGTCAGATTGAGAAAACATACAACTCAGTCACTTACTAAAAATAGACTGGTGCTTTGAGAGAACACTAAGATACAAATTCCACTAACTTTGCCCCTCACCTCCAGTAAGAAAGAGTAGCAATGAGAATTTTACAGGGTAGTCTTGAATTTCTTGGAACAGGGATTTTTCTGTAGAGTCTGTTTTCCTGGAGCAAATGATCTTTTCTTGGATATGCAGACTAGTTGTGGATCTTTTTGAATTATTTAAGTATTTCCTTGGTATTTTATAGGATTTCTATTTCAAACAAACATTTGACAGACTATTCCTTAAAAAGTATAACTTCTGGTAATATAAAACAAATCACAATTTTGCCAATCAAGGATCTTGGTCTTAACTAGAAAAGTTGACAGGGACTCTTGGGCAATGCATGTGAAGGCTCCAGGAAGGACTCCTGCCCCCCACGCAGAGGCAAGGGCCTCATAAATATTGGCATTTGTCAGTTTGTGTGCTCTTCCTGTGGTGGTAGTGGTGGTGGTTCTTGTTAGGGAGAAGATAACAAGCTAACAACAATCCTTTTATCATGTTCTGCCATATTTCTCCACCTATAGGAGCAGCTTCTCCATCAACCACTGGTTTCTATATTCATTTTCCCTTCCAGTACTCACCTGTTTCTCTCTTCAAATGTTTAATATAGTTCTAAGCATTTAATTTTCCCAGAGCATGGCATAGAAGCATGTGACATTTTTATTAAGAGAATGAGTAAACATTAAATCATTTATACTCAAGTGTCACCTTATACTTTTATTTTTATTTTTACTTTTATTTTATTTTATTTTACTTATTTTGTCCATATACTTTTATTTTTATTTTTACTTTTATTTTTTTGTATAGAGATATAATTGACATATAACCTTGTTCATTGTCAAAAATCAAATCTTATCTGTTAGATGTGAGTAATGTGAAAGGCATTTGTTTTTTTCTCTTAAGAATTATCAAGAAACAGAATAAAATTAGGGACCTAAACATTAAAGCAAACATACCTCAATCCTTCATTTTTAATCCCTTTTTAAATGCTTTTGGAATTCCTTCTCACCATCTGTCCAACAGTCCAAGGCCTGATAATTCATCTCCTAATCTATTATGAAAGTTCCTAACTGGCCTCTCTGAAGACTCCTGGGCTCCCCAACTTAGTTGTTTTATTTCATGATTTTTGATCGAAGGAAGGAAGGAAGGAAGGAAGGAAGGAAGGAAGGAAAGAAGGAAGGAGGGGAAGGAAGGAAGGAGGGGAAGGAAGGAGGAAGAAGGAAGGGGAAAGGGAGGAAGGAGAGGAGAAAAAAAGGAGGGATGAGGTAGTGGGTTGGGGAGGAAGAAGATTTCTGGGTATGAGCCCAAGTACCTGTATTTTTTAAAGTCTTGACAGTTATTCTGATCGACAATTGAGAACCACTGGTAAGTACGTGAAACAATGCTGGTCAATTTAATTTGAATATTTTGCAATTGCATGTTACCTAGTATAACTGGTATGATTTTACACCTCTTGATTATCATTTATAGTTGTTAGTGACTGTTTTTATCTACTTAATACAGATATCAGGAGAATAATTGAAAGTGTTTGTGAAGACACAATTAGAGCATTTCTTTAAAAGTACAACACAGAGCTTGGCTATAATTACCAAGATAATAACTAAACAGGAGAAAATAAAAACAAATTAGTGCTTGGTTCTATGATCTGCTCTATAATAACAAAGGATTGATTCCGTATCTGCACAGTATAAATTAAAGCAACAGGAAATGAGAATGTAAAACAGGCACTCGTTGATGGAGGCCATTTTCATGGAACGCTATAGTTTATCTGCAGATATTACAGTACTTCTAGAGAATAAATATCCTACAAATAATCCTAATCCCTAGCTATATTGCCAAGCACCTTTTGACCTTCATATCAACTCTGAAGGGAATAGCAAATTGGATTATATGTCTGGGTTTATTTGCAGTAGCATTTGATTTTAATGACACAGAATGCACCTGTTTACTCAGACATTATTTTAATATCTGAGTACCTGTGGAAGGCTTAATATAAATCCTTTTAAGAACTCTCCTGACAGAATTTCCCAGTAGAAAATTTAGTTCAAAAATAACAAGTTAGCGGCACAGTATCTACATCACTGCCTGAATGGTCAAAAGGGGGAACATTCTGAATTATTCATAGGAGGATTAAAAAAATCCTCCAAAACACTTCCTAAACTTAAGAAAGTGGTAGGTTTTCACTTAATCACAACTAATCAAGGAACATACAAATCCTGATTGTGTTTTTTTAGATTGATAGGGTGCAGTAAGCTAAAATATTAAATCATACTAACAAATATAGCTAAGTGATAAGCTTTATCATTAAGGAGAGATAAAATAAATGCATGATAATATATTCATTATATATGTGAAATATATGATAATGAAGCCAAATAAATTTAAGCTAATCTTTGCCTTTTGATATTGCAAAAAATCTTCTAATTTCTCTCACATTTGAATTCTTCCACATGGTTATCATGGCTGTCCCTTTGCTTGTTGTGATGGCTTTATTATACTAAATGGAATTTGATTTCTCCAAATCTTACATGATCATTTCAGTCTTTCATAATGAATCTGAAGAACAAATTTTAAAATTTATATTATGATCGATATTTTAATCGCTCTCTTCTCAAGTACAAAAAAAAGGCCAATTAATAGAGTCACACATCTAATACCATATGCTCATTGACTCTTCTCCTACTGTATATGTAATTACATTGTATCGAAAGATGATAAATTTTACATACTTATGGAAATCTAAATACTTTATTACTACAGGACTAATTGCATTCTAAATACTAAAATCAATTTAATTTATTTTCACATACTGATGTTAATATAAATTATATGCTGCATAAATCAAAAGCAAGAGCAAAACAGTTCATAGAAATTGGTGAAGAGGGAATTGAACACCCATGTGGTCTCAGTCACTTTTTATGCCATTTCTTCCCTGAGTGAAGTAGTGACATCTCAAGCCTGGGGAATGCCTTCTGTGTGTCACTCTGAATAAGGCGGCTTAATGATTTATTTCCTCTTAGTCATAATTTTAGAAAGTGGCAACTTTAGAATTAGGTCCCAACTTTTTGCTCCCTTTCCAAACCTCTTTCTGCTACAATTCTTCTGTTGCCTTATTTAAATTAAATTAATGTTTGCTGTATTAGCAAAAGTTGTTGAGTAACTTGAGATGGGGAGATTATCCTGGATTATTCAGGCAGGTCCAGTCTAACCAGGTATCTTTAAAATAAAAACCTTTCCTAACCATGATCTAAAAGGGAGATTCAATTAAGGTGAATGGTCAGAGAGATGAAACTTCGTTGGCTTCCATGAAGGAAGGGGCCAGGAGCTGAGGAGTGCAGGTGGCCTTCAGGAGCTGGAAGAGTGAAAGAAGTGCTTTCTCCTTCAGAGCCTCCGGAGAGGAATGCAGCTCGGCCAACACCTTGAGTTTTAGCCCAGTGAGACCCATACCAGACTTCTTGCCACACTTGTGGTAATTAATTACTGTACCAATATAAAAAAATAGCACATTCATCAAAGACAACTATAAAAGTCCTTGTATCTACATTCTAATTCATTACATTATTAACTTTCAGGATCCAGATTCTCAATGTACTTACTTTACCATCAAAAACTCTGCATCTCCATATATATCCAGTTAGTAAGAAAGTATGAGACCTAATCTATTTAAGAGTAAACTAAATCTGGGCAAATCTTGTTCTCTGTCATGCAGTCAGGGTCATTTTCATGCAGCCAGGGTAGTTTTGAAATATGCTTTCTCTTATTTTTTAAAAACATGCAAACCTTGCCTCTATGAAGTTGTCTAAATTGAGAAAAAATTATATTTCCTATAAAGTTATGTTCCTTACTAGGTGGCCATTTATGTCTAAATTTACAGCCCTAAATATAATAATTATTGTATAGATTTCTAGAGTTCATCCAATTTCTCTCAAAATAATTTATTTTCAGATGACCACTGACTACACATGCAGGTAGTCATAGAACACGAAGTTGGAATTTCTTAGAATATCTTTCATGAAACCTTCCATATAAATTATTCTCACACATGAAGGCAATAATTTATTCATTTGAGGATTCTTTGGGTTGCTATAATGTAAAACAAAAAATAATAAAAAATAATATATGGAATGATTACAGTTCTAGGTTTTACACACAAACATGGATTTTATTATAAATGTTTACTTCTCATCAGTATATTACAGAAGAGATAAGAGAAGATAAATGGATTTAGGATGAATATATATATATATATATATATATACGTGTGTGTGTATGTATATATCACACATATATATTAATATTTGAGTTATATATGACAAAATTATAATAATTCACACACACATACATATACCTGTTCACAAATACATATATTCGTAAATTTTGGGGTATGTATAATACATATGTAGTATAAACAATAATTCTATAAATTACACTTTCACCCATGTTCTTGATAACCCCAGTAACTTTTATCTATACTTCCTGTAGCTGTTAAAAATTTTTGTTTTGTTACTTTGACTATCAAGTAACTGTGTATTATAGTTTGAAATTACCAAATCAATAGTTACTATCTGACCATATCTATTGAAGAAAGAAAACCCACATGTTAAATATCAAAAACAGTGGATAGTGTTATTTAATATGTATTAATGACTATTATAAAAACAATTATTTTATAATAAAAATATTTAGACACTTGTAC
This sequence comes from Manis pentadactyla, assembly GCF_030020395.1. Lineage (NCBI taxonomy): Eukaryota > Metazoa > Chordata > Mammalia > Pholidota > Manidae > Manis > Manis pentadactyla. The sequence goes on from NC_080020.1 coordinate 125,296,741, forward strand.
AGAGACATACAACTCATTTAAGAGGATATGTTTTACCCAAGAAGTTAATTTTAATACCCTAATTTTAATTTAATGTCCTCATTTTCAATAAATTATACAAATAACAGAAGATTTGTTATATCTAAATAACTGATTGAAATAGCATGGCAAAATCATAATGACCTCTAAAATTATGACAAGCTGCAAACACGGATACTCATTAAAGAGACTGTCCAATTAATTTTGTAAAAATGTTCCAAACACAATTTGGCAGAAAAAAGATGTAAGGATTCCAAGGACAACTTATAGTGTTCATTTAAACTTGTATTCTTTCCAAGTAAAGTCCAGTAATGAAATTTAAAACATTTAATTTTTAAATATCATTTGTCTATTTTATTAGTTCTTGATCTTCAAATATAACCCTAAGAAATTTGGGTACTTGCCAGATAATATAGTGGGATAGATATGGGGATTTGTCTCTGTACTTCTCCATACAAATAGCCAAGGAAATACAGATACATATAAAAATAAAAAATTCAAATATTAAAAATTTAGAGAGTTAAACAAAAAAATAAATACTAAAACACAAGCATAAGCAGAGAAACAGTGCTAGAGTTCTCTATGAAAGATTGCAAATAACACACCTGGGAATAAATTAAGAAGCAACAGAAGTACATAAAACCTTCTAGACAAGACCTTTATTACAAATGAATGTAAATTTCAGGAGGTTAAGTCTCTACTTTTGGACAGAAAAAGCTAACATGAACTAAGAAAAACAAAAACAAAAACCAAAGACAAGAGTCCAGAGTTTATTAGGTAGCTCCCATCCTCAGACTTGTGTTATCACTTGGACTGGTAGGCTTAGAGCCCACCATAGGCGAGGAAAGACCATAAGCAGGGAACTAGGGTGTTATAGAATGAAGAGAAGCCTACAACAGATTCAAAGAGTTCCATTTACTAAAGGAGGTGAAAAGGACAGAATAAGTGTCTAACAGAACTCCTGTCACCCTGAAGTTTAATTTTGCTTTTTGTTTAAAATCCTTAGGGCATTTCCGCAATGCCTCTACAAAGGAGTTGCATCCACATTGCATATCTGAATGAATTTCATTAGATTACATAGAAGTCTAAAATATCTTCATCTGTATTCCCCCCATTTTTGAATTATGATTTGACCAACTACTCTCTGCCTGAAGATTTGAAATGGAGATCCAATCAGAATCTAATCAGGCTACCAGGGAGCTGCTCCCCAATACCGGGCTCCCTAAATTATTAGTGGAGGTGTGGTCATTCAGCAGTTCAGTTGTTTGCTCTCTAAAGTCAAACAGCGCAGCTTCAAATATCAAGTTCATCACTTACTAAATACGTGACCTAGGGCAAATATCTCTGTGCCTGAATTCCAGATACACTGTCAGCTGAAACACATAGAGGTAGGATAATGTACCTACCTGTTAAAATCACTCTGAGAGTTTAATAAAATAATTCCTGACAGATGATAGACTGACAGAAAATGTTAGCAGAGAGACAGAAAATCCAAATCTGTAGTCCCAGAGAAGGAAAAACCACCACCACAAAACCCCACATCCTTTATATTGAAAACAGAGAAAAGAAGAAAGGAAACATATTTCAGAAAAAGAGACTACTTATTTTTCTTAATAAGGGTCTCATAGGTTAAGTTTCCTAGAAGCAGAGCTTAGAACAGGCATTCATATACATATACATTTTCCTGAGTAAGACTAGGGCAATTCCCTGGAGGAAACTGACATCAGCCCACACTTCGGCAGCTGGACATGGGCTGGTTGGTCCAGCAAAGAACATCCAGGCAGGTCACCACCCAGCCCTGTCAACCATTAGACCCTTGTGCTTCTTCAAACAAATTCACCATATCCAGGCGCACATAAAGCTGCCCCCCGTTGAATCAATAGCAGGAAACTTGGATTTGATTTATGCTCCAGACTCTAACCGTATGAAATTCAATTTATGGCACCACCAGGAGTTTGAAATAAAGAAAAATATAGTAAAATAAATAAAACTAAATCCTATTAGGTTTTTGAGGAAATTTTACATACACTAACAGAATACTTAGAGGAGATTTCAATGTTCATATGAAAATTCATAACTTGGTATTTTCCAATCATTAAAAATATATATAAAAAATAAAATAATTTATTAAGTGCAAAAAATGTGTATTAGAAAAATTACTTCTTCATTAAATTTAAAGGTATTAAATACCAGTGAAACTAACATAAAAGTCATTGATGAACACATTGGGAGTTTTTAAAGAATAGGTAAAACATAATCATTTACAGATTTGTTTGGACATTTTATTCTTTTTCAAGGGGACTACCTGATTTCAGCCTATGAGGCAATATTTTTTGGGGTTTCTACAGGAGCTATTACATAGTTTATTTTTCATATTAGAGTCTTGGTTTAAATAAAAATATCTATAAAATATAGGAAACATACATGGAGAATTTTGCATATGATAAGTAATTACAAACTTTGAGATATAATTATTAAAAATATTACTGAATATATAGATACTTGCTTTGTTATTTAAATATAAAGACCAGCGTCAATGATATTTGTGAATCAAAATACATATTGTGTCTTTTTCTGCACAGCCTCTTGAAATTCTTAAGTTTTTATTTTTTTCTCTAAGCCATGTATCCATGTTCATTAATTTGGTTTCTCCTTTCCTCTTAATTACAGAAAGTCAGCTTAAGTTTGGATTGATTCTCCCTACACCCTACAACCTAAGCTTTAGAGGTGAGTTTTATTTTTGTTTTTTCTTTTGTTTTGTATATTATGCACAGAAACAAATTGTCTGATCCCAACTCTGAAGTAATGGAAGTGGCAGAAAATTATATCCATACTTGAAACATTAAATGTAGAACATTATATTGCTCTCTTGCTTTTTTATGTGTTTTCTCTTTATATATTTAAAGTACTTTATTTAAATATCAGGGAACAGAGGCCAGACAATTACAGAACTTTATTTTGGGTTGTATGATTAGTAAAATTAAAAGCTTAAAAAACTTTGTCTTTGCAGGTAACCCATTCTAAGGTCACCTTCTCATTAAATCAGTAATGTGGAGTGCATTACAAAATAGAATTTCAAACACATTATGCATACTTATGGAGGCTTTCCTCTGTTTCTTCTCTTTGGGTTCACATGGATTTTGAAGTTGTTGTAATTGGGAAAAATTAACATCATTCTAACTGGCCTGGCCTTTCCTTTGTAGCTGAAATTCTTGTGTCATGGGGGGTAGAAAATAAGGACTAGTATTTTTACATCTTAAAATGCCTCTGCAATTCCTCTCAAACATTGATGCACAATCAAAATGAGGAGTGTGTTCCCAATCAGTGGTCATCCCACCATGTGTGTAGGCAGGCAGATTAAAACATAATAATTTCTATCTAAATTTTATAGACAGTCCTTTGTCTTCAAAATGCCTTATATTTGGAGACATGAAAATGTGTGCATTTCCATTTTGGAGTACAGTTATTCACAATTTCAGATTTTGATCCATTGTCAAGGAAATAATATAGCTAAATAAATGAAAGGAAATAAAACAATAAAATAGTAAAAAAAACATACTGACTTCAAAATTATAGAGTTAATGCTTCTGCCTTAAATGACAGTCTCGAGAAGATGCTACCTTAATTTATTCTTGCTTTATTATATTTTTATTTTGATACTTTATTATGATTAGGTATGACAGCAGTTTCCATTTGTAATTTTTGTCACATACTTCAGCAACAAATTTCCCACAACGTCAGATATATGTTCTGAGAGAGTCTTAGACAGGAATTGTATAATTTATGTTCATTCTGGACACCCATGTAAAGAAGAAACAGTATTGAACCAGTATAGGGAATACTTTGACCCACAGTAATTTTTTAAAGTTACTTTATTTGAATTTTAGGGAGGATAGCTCAAGAAAAGTGGGGTAGTATATGCCCTAAACCTTTGCACTGGAGTATCGACATGAGCCTAACACATTTCTGTATTTCAAAAGGAAAATTAAGCTTCAGTATAAAATTTCAAAAAAATGAAAAGAAAGTTCACTGAATTTAAAAGATGCTACGGGCTAGCCAATGACCTTGGTTAAAGTGAAAGACAGTTAAAGAAATTGAGGCAAGATGATGGCCCCTGGACTGCTCCAGGAATAGCCAGCAGACTACTGGGAATGACATGGTTAGGAGGTAAACTGAGGATCTGTTGCCAGAAATATAGTCAATGGTATTAAATGGGAAGTGTTGTAGGGGATATTTTCCATTTGAATTTGCCAGTAAAGTGGAACTTCCTTCCAAAGCAGCAGAAATAAATGCCATCCTTTGCATTAACTCCCAGTGATGGGTTCTCAGCAAGAGTTCAAGAAGATGGGTGATTCAGGTTTTAGAGAAGAATGCCCAGTGAAGCAAAATACAAAACACTTGCCATGTTTAAACCAGTACCTGACATATGGCAGAGAATATTGTGGCAAAGAAAACCCTCTCCAGGTTTGCAATATAAAGGCTCTGTGAGTGTCCAAAGGGGCTTAAAATGAAAAAACAACATATATGCTGCAGATCATAAAATAATGTCTGTGGGTAAGAAAACACAAGAGTGCTTAAGACAGAGGGAAACCAGGCTGGACTGAGACAGACCATTGCCTTCCCCACATTGGCAAAGTATCCTTTATATTTTTAAATTAAAAATAGTGGTTATAATTGCATACACTCATTCCATGAATGTCTGTGGAGACTTTCATTTTCTCTATTATTCATCAGGACCAATTTTTGTTTAATACTAGGAATGTTCTTTTAGACGTGGCTAATGTGCGCATCATAAGTGTTCTTCCTCTAGCAAGTTCTCCATTTTTATCATGTATCTTGGCTATTCCCAGTCTCTACTTCTAGAACAACAGTTACCACAATCTATCTTCTCTCTTTCTCCATAGCACTCCCTCATCTAATGCATATGATCGTTTCACTCAAGCTTTCAGCTTATCTACAGCTCCTCCTGTCTCATGTTTCAAGCTTAATGTATCATTTACATTCATCTTTCAGCTTATGTCCCTACCGCAGATTGCTACCTCTTTCCTATATCTTACATCCAAATTACCCAGAATTCATTAAGTTATTTAACCAACTAATACTTTGCCAGACATTATTAAAGGCAAAAGGATAGAGCCTGAACATAGCAGAGTCCCTGACTTCACTGCATTTGCAATCAGGGCTCTGACCAGTTCACTAAGAAACTGTCAGTCCCCTTATGCAGAACTCTCTTACCAAATTAATACTCAGGTAGTACATTAGGGTATCTTGGATCAAGTCTGAACATTAGGGGCCCCTAGGATCAAAGTCTGAATTGTTGATCTAATCAACTTTGGGAAGAGTGGCAGGATTTTGTCATCAGCTTTTCTCAGTGGGACAGCATGAGTATAGCCCTATCAAAACCTATATCTACTACCAAGGTAAATGCTTTGATAATAAACAAAAGCTTCCAATAAAATATGATAAAGTGGTTGCTTCAATAAGTGATACACTATGCATTGTTTTTCTTAGTTTTATTTTAAAACTTCATCTTATTTGCTTCAGATTGGTTTCATTCAATACTCTCCTTATATGGATGCAAAATCAAATTCACTTTGCCTGTACACATTGGGAATATGAAAATATTTTCAATGCATGCCCAGACATTTCTTAAGCTTCATCCTTCCACTTTGCTTTGAATAAAAAATGTTTCTTTCCTCAAAATAGAAGAGTCCTCCCCTCCATAACTCTACAGAGACATTGTTATATCCTAAATAGAAGAGAAGAAAAAACTCCACATGAATTTTAAATGTAAATAGTATTCACCTATTGGAATCACACTTTTCCCTTAAAGGATTTTGTTTTTAATATTCTGTAAAGCAATTTTTAAGCCTTAGAAATTTAGATCTAAAAGTGATTTATTAGGGATAATATAATGTTTTACCTATAACAAACATATATATATATAAATATGTATATCTATAAGACATATCTAATCAACTATATTTATGAATAAATTTTAAAAACATTTAAACATATTTTTCTCTGTAACTAATAGCAAAGGCAAAGTTGTGATATTTTGAATCTGCCAAGATGGATTAGATGTGCAAAAAATTTATGGGTAAAAACACTTACAATATGAGAGGAGGAAGCAAGAAGAGGCAGGGAGAACCTTCAGCTGCAATGACCTGCTGATGCTTGTGAAAGAGAGGAGGAGGAGGAGGGAGGGTTGGTCGCAGAAAGCAGCAGAATTCTTAGCATGTGTTGGCCAGGCCAGTGGGAAGTTCTGGAGCCAGATGTGCCTCCCACATCAGGCAGGAATGAGAAGGAAGTAGCACCTCACTTTGCTTTGTCATGCCATGGGAACAGTTATGGGAAGGTGGCTTTGGAGCACATGTGTTGGTGGATACAGAGAGGAACCATCTAGAAATGGCAGTCCACTGTGCTCCTTGACCAGGTGAATCTGTGTTGCACATTTTCATGGCAACTGTAAGTCTCAACTTCCTATGTTATAACTAAAAGTGAAAATTTGATTTAGAATAAAAGACTAGAGGGTTACCTAGTTTTGATAAGCCAATCATGAAAAAGAACTCTAGATAACATTCCAGTTTCATCTAGTAGTATAAATAGTCTCAGAAGAGAAGTGACTTGTTCAAAAGTGAAGTGTATTAACTAAGGATGCCAACTAGAGAAGGTATTTTAATGACACACAGTCATTAGCTGGTATGTTTTCTTAGAGTGATAGAAAATCTCTCCCTAAATTCAGAACATAGGAATTAGATATTATTTTTTAATACCAGATTCAGTTAAATAAAAAAGTGCAACTTATTTTGTTAGATTTTCAGTATCAATCTGTTCATAAACTTGGAAGTCTAATTCAGTCTCTCAAACTATTTCCTCAGGTGTTGCACAACACTTCTGATGGTTTATTTTTAGCCTCTGCTTAATCTGTCCCAGATAACAAGGTCCCAATAACTTAGATATTTGACTGTTGAAATGTCTGTTATTATGTTGAGCTAAATCATTCCTCATTTTGTTTTGTTTTTCCCCTCCAAATTTTGAACAACAAAACAGTCCTCTAAATAGTGGAAGACAAGGTAGTCTATGCTTCCTTTCCTCAAACTAAATACCCAACTTCTTCCATGTTTCTTTTAACATTGTGTTTTCAGGCACCTGCTTTCATAAAAACCCTCTTGTAAAGATTACGATCTGCCAATGTGATTTTCAAATTTTTAGACTTAGAACTGAATATAAAAATCAACATGTAAAGTTATCTAAGTTTTTGTTTATCTAATTCTGAAGCACACACTGTAGCTTTAGAGGTACAGCCTAGCATTTCCAGCAACATATTTTCTCTAAGCACATCCTAAAGTGGACTTTTCAACTGAAATCTTTAAAGCAAGTTTTTTTTTTCTTTTTTAACCTCAAGCACAGAGCTTCCTGTAAATCCTTAACCAAGTTCATTAAAAATATATTATTAAAAAATCCCTGATCTCAAATTCTGGTCTTATCCTTTAGTGTAGGATCTAGTTTTCCCTGGTAAGGATCTCCATATACGTCTAAGCCAAACATTCTATTTTATTATATGTATCGGTTAGGACGTGCTCTACTATACTGCAGTAATAAACAACCTCCAAATCTAAAAATTCAGTGTCTAACCATAACGACAGCCGATGGAATATCCATCATGACTCAACCCAGTACAGCTCATGAGAACCTCTTTAGGGACCTTGCATGAACTCCTTCTGCTCAAATGCTATTGGTCGAAACAAGTGACATAGCCTCATCTAAATGAAAGTGGGGTGGGGTACTTCCATCTTATTATTTGATAGAAGGAGGAAAACTGAGGTATTTATGAGCATCCCTAAAATTTAAATCATTGATAAAATTCTTATTCAAAGTACTGCCATTTAAAGGACCCAAAATATACTATTTTTCCTTTTAAAGTACTGTAAATTCATTAAGTAACCCTTGTAAATATATTTATGCAAACAACCACAAAATACCTAATACTTTTATCTGGTTTGATTTTTCTTATTTTGTGCATCTAAATGAGACTTTGTCAAATGTTACGGTAAAATCAATAAACTCAAAGCCCATAGCATTTAATTACTTGAAAGGAAGGCAGTCGTGAAGCTTAGGGAATAAAACAAATGCTGTCTCTACATGACCTCCAGATTCCTTCCAAAGTTTCAAAACCCTTCTATACAAGTGGTTTCACTAACATTACCACTAAAACTTTGGGCAAATTGCTCAACCTCTCTGTGCCTCAGCTTCCTTGGTTGTACAGTGGAAATGGTAAAACCCTCTCTCACATGACGGATCTGAGGATTAAATTATACAATGAGTATAAATCCTTTAATATGGCTCCACATGGGAAATGCCTGAATGTATTAGCTAATACTCCATGAAAATGTGATCATATCACATACATTATTTTGCACCTCCTCTTTTGTCTTAAAGTGTGTAGTAGACAATTTCAGGTTAATATACGCAGGCTAATTTATCTTCTTAATAACTGAAAAATTTCCCAGGATAAGGACACAAAATGTACTCTACCAATTTCTTACTGAAGGATACCCCATTTTGTTTTGCTTTCCTTGGCCATTATAAATGATGCTGCAAAAATATTCTTGTTTTTTAGCTTTACAAATCAATACATTTATTTCTGTAGGAAAGTTCTCTCAATTTAGATTGCAGTCATAGGGCACATATACTATTGAGTTTAACAGGTATCTGCATTTTATTTCCTCAAAATGTAGCAATTTATAATTGCATGCAGTATATGAGAATCTCCAGGTTTCTCAAAATCCCTTAGGAAATATTTTTTTACTTTTATAGACCCAGAGATTTCTAAAATCTCTGCATTTCTAAAAGCAACATTAAAATTTTATCAGAGAGGTTAACACAGTGCCTGGAATTCTATAATTGCAAAATATATTTTAAAATATTCTGATTATGCCAATTGAAGGACATTAACATTACGAAATAAGCAATGAAATTACAAATATACTGCTTATAATATTATCACACCTAGCCAAAAAACTGGTTTGAATATAGAGAAGTCAACTAAGCAAAAACATTATTATGATCATTATTTTATTATTATTTATATCTCTATAGATAATTATCTATATCTCCACTGTATATTTACTGCAGTTCTCTTGTTGAATTCATTCATTTACTAACTTGATACAATCAGCTATTTGTTTCAAGATCACAAAATTATTTTTTCCATTTTCTTTATTTACCTATATCTATGCACACAATTTAAGCCAACCTTTAAAATGTATATATTATAAAATAAAACTTAGATAAAAACACATATTTCTATCATATATCCATCAAATTGTTAAAAGGACTATTTTTATTCAATCAATGATATGTCACAGAGAAAAAGACCCAGAAGACTATCAAAATCATAAAATATTTGAAAGTAAATATAGCTTATAATTTCCTAATTCCACAGGAATGTTACCATCAAAAATTTCACACTGGTAATTTCCAGGTGACAATTATACTGAAAGATTAAAATGTAGAAATTTCTATGTCTAACAATGACTTATACACTTAATTTTAGTTCATCTACATGGTGTGTAACAAAATTTCATGAACAAGAGGAACACATCAACTTTATGATATGCCTTATATGCATTGTAATTATAATGTTGATAAATATTTCAGACTACATGGGTTGATACTATCATTTTGTGATTTATAGGGTTTGTTTATTGTGAGCATGATATCTCACCTACGTATAAGCAATCAAAATACACAAGATTGCTCTACAGAAAAAAAGTAAACTCAAATTTCCAACATCTTCTTCCTCCCCTCTGCATTCCTTTCCCTACCAAATGCTGCTAGCTGTCACCATGATCATCTGAACTTTGATTGTTGGCTAAGTATTAAAATAATTTGAAAGATTAGCCATTATTTATTTATTTATTTGTCAATAGCATGAAGGTAGTAGTAGGTGGCCAGCCCCACAGTCTCTGCACAAATAGGGGACTGTTTAAGAAGTGAGCTCACCCAAGCAACAAGACTATTAGAACAGTATAAACTGGTTGATGACGCTCAGTCAATAGCCACTTAGCAACTGCCTTTACATGTAACTGAAAATTTAACCCATAAAAAAATAATCCTGAAAGTAACTTCAGGTATAAACCACAAAGTGAATCAAGTGAAGTTTTTGAAAGAATTTAGGTCATGCTAACCTTTCTATGTAGAAGATTTCTTAATATGTTTAAGACTAAGATGAAATTGAACAGGACAAAATTAAACTATTACAACTGACGAAAAACAAAAACAAAAAAACAGAATAGTGATTAAAAGCAAAATGGAAGTTTTATAGCCATCCTGCATCAGCAAAATCTGGTGGGAAATAGGACTGATTATAGAGCAATGCTGTGAGCACCAAAGACTCCCCTCCTTTCATTGTGTTGTTATCCTTCACTCATGGCTGTTACCTCATGGTATAATATTTCTGCCGGCACTTCCATCACATCTGTATTCAGGAGGAATTAGGAAGGACAAAAGAAGAACACACCAGCTTCCTTGTAATGAAACTATCTGGAAGTCATATACATCATTTTGTATCTTTACCCCGAGCTTGATTCCATGACCAAAATTATCAGCAAGGAAAACAGGGAAATTTGTTCTTCACTGTTAAGTGGATATTCGTCAAGCTAAATGTTGTGGATTCTATCACTAAGAAAGAGAGGAAGAATAGATGTTGAGGACTGCCAACAGTCTCTACAATAGGTATGTAGTGATGTACTACAGAATAGAAAATGTACTGGGGAAATTTTTTAAGTAATAAAACAGGGACAGTAAAGGGAAAATGACGAAGGAGTCCATAGAAGAGGGAGAAATGAAAGTCAATATTCTCCAATCAGAGATGTGAGGTGGACTTGAAAATCTTGTGGTTATTTCAATCTTGAGTTGCTTCAAGTTCTGAGATGTAGATGTAATTCTGATACTAGGCCCTGACTAGATGTACAATCTTAGGCAGACAAATGAAATGCTCAGTAACTGTGTTCTTATATGTAAAATAGGTGTGTCAAACTCTGAAATCTTTAAAGGCACTTTGAATTATTGCTGTAAGTCATTGTCTTTGTGATCAAACAGATGTCTGGTCATGAATACTTGATTACAAATGTTAATAAGGTTGGGACACGATGTTAAGGTTGCAGCAGAAATTATTATTCATATTCTTGATTCTTTGGTTCAAAGTGATATTTACACTGTGTAGTTAAGAGTGATGATGGGGTAGAAGCTGTAGATTATCTGATTATTTATGACTTTTTTGTCATCAATATTCATTATGAAAATTTTATTGATAATTGAACTCTAATACCTAATGAAAATGTTTCCTGACTAAAGGACTTAAAAGTCATGAAAAATGCATACAGGAAGGCTGACACCATGAAAGTGAAAGGGCAGACAACATAATAGGGGCAATTATTACCCAAAGTCTTTGAAGAGACTTTAACTCGGTGTTTCAATCTTGATATGAACAAAGCACAGCTTTAGGATGAGACTGAATATAAAGTAGACACACCCTTAGGAAATGAAGAAGGCAAATCTATTAGTTTGTTCAGTCGGGCGGAGACAAATCACTTGTAATATCACCAGACACATTCTGCTTAAGAGAATCTTAACTAGAAATAAAAGTGCCACGGATACTCTCAATATGTTTGAGGTAATGTTGTCAGGACGTGTATTTTAAGAACTTTATCTGATGATGAAAATGGGCTTTTTAAACACATCTATTCTGAGACATGTTCTGGACTACAGGGGATTATTACCATTTTGCTCCTTTTCATTGGTGACCTGTGCAAAACGGCATTTGGTTAATGACAGAATCAAAGCTACAGCTGACCTGATGAAAACATCTATTCTATTTCCATAGAAATCTACCCCACAAAATCCCCAAGGGAGGAAAAAGAAAAATGAGTCTCCAAGATGTAAGAAAGCATTCAATTTAAGAGTCAGTATAATTTTTTTCCAAGTGGATTATTTTTTTTCAGTGCAAAGTATATTTGAAAATAGTGTCAGTTCAACTTCTCTTGAACTTCTATATAATGGTAAAGAAAATGTCTGAATAGAATGCTGTTCAACTTCATAGATGTAATACCACAAAATTTCTTAAAGCAGAAAATTGTTTGAATCTAAAAACACAGAACCTCATTTTAAAACATCTTTAAGTAAAAAATGTGCATCTTCCATAATTCAGGTATAGTATTTGTTAACTTCTAGACATACAACAAGTCATTTCATTATCTTTTCTATGGGAGTTTAATACTTGAGGTAGAGCCCTCAGCTATTAGCCTTTGGACCAGGTTCCCTGAACCTAAGGGAAATTAAACCACAAAAAATTAAAAAATCTAGCTTTATATACTAATTTTTTCTACCCTGCCCCAGAAGTGGAGTGTAATGAACTGCCCACGAAATAAATATAAAGTCAATGTATAACACAGTTCTATCACAAATAACTAATTCCTTTGCTTTTTGGCAGGGGAAAGGGTATACTGTATAGATGTGGGAGAGAGATTTGAAAACAGGAGGACCCCATGCCATTCTGTATTTCCAGGCTTTGTTTACAATCCTGTAAAACCTAAACACCATTTACTCCTCACCCTTATAATCAGGCATGCCCTGCATAAACTGTAACAGAATTCAACCTACATCACAGCCATGTGACATTAGGGAGAAAGAAACAGTATTAGAGTAACTGAACTGTCTCATATATGTCACGAGACTAAGCCATGGAAATAGCATACTCCGATGTGATTATTTTCTTTTTATGACAGAATTTCTTGTAGCTTTCTGGCTTCCAAATTTGGATATCAAACAATGATCCTCAAAACGTGTTGTAAATTCTGTTGGAAGTCAGTTACCAATATACACAGAATTAAGCTTTTGAATAAATGCTTACACTGCATGGTTTGAACTCTTGACACAAAGCTACAAGAATCCATCTAATGGTATGGGAATAAGAATACACAACTAGATTTTTTTCAATACATCTACTGGTACAAGGACTTGTATCCAGAATATGCAAGAAAACTCTTACACCTCAATGAAGAGAAGGCAATCAACCCAAATAAAATGGGCAAAAATGTATAGAAACATCTCACAAAAAAAGATAAGTATAGCCCATATGAATATGAAAAATGTTCAATATCATTAATATTTAGGGAATTCAAATGAAAATTACAGTGGGATACCATTACTGTATAATTATCTGATTAAAACTTAAAAGCTGACTGTACCCTGTCTTAGGTCTCTACTAAGTGTGAAAACTTAGTTGTTATGTTAGTTTTCTATTGCTGCAAAATATTTGCCATAAACTTAGCAAACAGTTTAAAATAATAGCCACTTATTATGTCACAGTTGATACAGGTTGGAATTGTGAGAATGGGTTAGCTGGGTTCTCTGCTCAGGGTCTCAGGTATTTGTCCTCATTTAGAAGTCAGGGTCCTCATCCAAGCCCATCTGGTTGTGGTAGAATTCAGAGGTGCCCATTTCTGTGCTGCCTGTCAGCAGGAATTGTTCTCAGTTCCTATTAGCCACCACATTTCTTTCCCCAAGGGGCCCTCCATCGTCAAAGCCAACAATGAAGCAGCATCCTGGACGAAACTGCTCTCACACTCATCAGGGCACCTCATTAGATCACACCCACTCAATATAATTTCCCTTTTTAAATTCAGCTATGCCATATAGCATGACCTGATCACAGGAGTGAAATCTACCATGTTCACAGTCCAAGGGATTACACAGGGTTTGTACATGGTAAGGAAGAATCTTGGGGGACATCCTAGAATTTTGTTTAAGTACCATACTATGGACTCAATGTTTGTGTCCCTCAAAATTCTTATGCTGAAACTCCTAATTCCCAGTGTGATAGTATTTGGAGATGGGGCCTTTAGGAAGTAGTTAGCTAATGTGGATGGAGCCCTCGTGAGGGGCTGGTAACCCTTAAAAGAGAAGAGACAAGAAAGAGCTTGCTTCCTCCCCTTGCTTTCCACCATGTGACATACAAGGAGAAGCTGAGTGTCTGCAAACCGGGAGCAAGGCTCTCACCAGACACAGGGGCTCAGTGCCTTGATCATGGAATCCCCAGCCTCAAACACTGTGAGAAACAAATATTTGTTGTTAAGTCTCTGGTAATTTATTATAGTAAAACACCAGGATGGCAAAGATGTGAAGCCACTGAATCACTGATACACATCTGTTGAGAAAGTACAACTACATTTTTTAGTCATTTTGACAGTATTTTACTTATATCCTTAAACATACACTTATAGGTATTTACCTAACAGAGAGGAAGGCATATGCCCACACAAAGCTTTGTAGACATACTTTTATAGCTGCCTTATTCATGGATGTCCCCAAACTGGAAACAACTCAAATATCTATAAGCAGGTGAATGGATAAACAAAATATTGAACAGCTACATAATGGAATATTATTTACATAAAAATGAATGGAGCGCTAATACCCACAGCATGTATGATCCCCAAAAGTGTGATGTTGAATGAACAAAACTAGACAAAAGAAAACATGTTTGATTCTGTTTTATGGAATGTTAGAAAATGCAAAATTATCTATATCAACAAAAAGTAGATGCTGAGGATAAGAGATGAGAAGGACTTACTCAAATGGGCTTATTAAATTTTGATGTGAATGCAAATGTTATTTATCTTCATTGTTTTTGAGATTCCTTGAGTTTAAGCATTCATAAACACTTGTGATATTGTAGATTAAGCAGATACAGTTTATCAACTTCACTGATAAACTCTCCTTGATAGTTTATCAGTGAAGTTGATAAAAACACTAACTGCAGTATAAGCACTTGCTAACACAAAGTTTTAGAACTTCCAATAATTTTAATAAGATATATTCTTAATTTTGTCTAAATATTGATTATGAATATTTATTTCACATTTCTAAATGGATTAAAGAACTGAAGTTTTCATTCACAGATTCATTCTCCTTCTTGGTTTCCATTTCCTTTTATCACTACTTGACTTTTCAATTAAGACTGACCAAATTCAAGAAAATTCTATTATATTGAAAGTCTTCTTGAATTCATAAATTTTGAAAGATTTTTTCAGTGAATTTTCTTTAACAGATACATTTAAAAAATAACAAATACCTAATTTAGAAGTAGAAAAGGAAGTTTCTTACAGATTTCTAAATTTCTCCTCTCACCCATTTCCAAAGAAATAAGACTGTCTGCAGTCTTACTTCTTATGATGCAACAAGATCATTCTTTGAATATTCTATTCTTATTTATTTTTTAAAAATGGACTTGAGTTTTATGAACTTTTTGAGCGCACCATCTCCTTCTATATTTAAGGAGTTTTGTGTAATTTTCCTATCTGTGAATACTTCAATTCTATATGCAGAGAAATGTACTAAATCTGTACCAACTATGATCCTAGATCTAAAGGATCATGTAATATATAGAATAGTTACAAAAAATAACACATTATAATACAAGGGAATAATGTCTAAGTGATTGTTAGAGGTACAAGTAGTATAAAAAGGATGTAAGAATGTGCTGGCATTAATTGTAACTGGATAAATATATTTTTTAAACCTCCAGGAAAGGAACTCCAAACTTTAGAACTAGGTAGTAATTCATTTAGCCAAGGCTACCACACAGTAAAATCAATGATGTAAAAAATTAACTTCAAGAAATGAACATATTACATTAAAAAAAATTCAGTCACAACTTATCTGTTTATAATAGGAAGTATATATTCATTACCATCAATTTGTATAAATTCATTAATACTTAAATTCTTAAATGTATCCTTGTAATTGTCAATACAAATTACAAGGTCAGACTACACTCAGTATTAAGGAAGTAGATCATATCTCTTGATAGGAAGACCAGCATTCATTTACTGGGATGGGAGGAATTTGTGGTATCCAAATTTTCAGGCAACTTGTCACTAATACCTTTATTCTCTTTTATTCTAGTGTATAGAATATTTATGAACTTCTCTAACAATTAACATATTTTATTCACTTTATTTATGTTTATTTTACATGCATTTAAACAGTCATTTAATTACCTAATACTGAGCAAGCAGTATAACTGTTTTAAATTGTTTCAAATCTGTCCCCCTCCTTTTTGCTCTTCTCTTTATTTTAATATCATTTGCTTGTGCTTTTATGAAAGAATCTCAGCAATCTTCTCTTCCTCTAGTATCATTCTTTTGACAAGATCATCCACATTGTTTCAAGAATTCTTCTGAAGCAAAAATTTGATCAGTTATAACTGTAATATATTTTCACTGTTTCTTGACCTAAATTCAAACTTCCTTGTGTGTAACAGTCTATACTTCTAGTTCCACATGATGTTTTCACCATTACTCCCCACCAAGAAGTTGTTTAACACTTTACATTTGAACTTCTAAAATATTACTTTGTTTCTTATATACCAAAATCTACATGACTCCTTGACAGTTTATCAACTATAGAATTTCTTGAAGATCTTTATCTTCTTTTAACATACTGATACTTTAAGTCATAGCTAATTTTACTTAGTCAGAGATAATTAAATTCCAGATCCTGGCAGACTTAAATAAATGTCTTCCATGGTTACCTATTATCTTGGATATTCCACTAACGAAGCATTTGTCATGGTGTACAGTGATTTTTAATTTGTCTTTCTCTCTTAGAGCAGAGACTCTCTTTGTGACTCTGAGCTCTATAAGGTCACACGTACATCTGTACCCAGCAATCTACCTTACAAAGGAAGGATTCAATCAATGTTTATTGGCTAAGGAATATTTGACTAGCTTCACTTAAAAAATCCATAATATACTGAAGAACATATTTCATATTGAATATATATTCATTATATTATTCTTGACTCTTTGTATATCTTTCACGCAAAATACACTGGTATTACATATAAAGCAAAATGTAAATTACACTGATATTTTACCTAGAGATTGAGAAATTGTCAAGTGATAATTTTATAAAAAGTTTCATTTATTTTGCAAACAAGCTAAATATGAATATCCTTTCATGGAAATTTTAACTTCATGAGCTAGTGACAGTCTCCTAGCAGTATTCCTATTGTGTGAATCTAAATTTTAAAACAAGATTAAAGAGTCACTTTCTCCAAGATTTTGTTTTTGTTTTTTAAGTAGCTGTTATTGAGCTCACTGGACTGCAAAATGCAATAAATGCCTTCATTTCACTGCTGAGCTATTCATCTGCACTAGAATGAGGACAGTGGTGTGCTAATTTTTCCATAGCCCAACTGCTTTGTCAAAAAGGGGAAAGTACTGCCAAATTTGTGTTACATAATAAAACATGTTTATCACTGATCTGCTGCTTAAGAAAAAAATTTGTTTTCACAAATATTTATGTTTTCACAAGTTTCAAAAGGAAAAGGAGCATATTCCCAGGGAAAAAAAAGTTTATAATATGTTCTCTGCTTGTTTTCTGTTTTATCTTTAAAGCAAATCTTCATGACAGGCTAATAGTGCTCTGGAGTTGGACCTTAGGTTGGGCTGTGCAAGACTGGAATTGACCTATGACCCTTGATAGTGGAGGAGCAATAAGAAATACCTGACATTTTAGAAAATGAAATCTCACAAACCTGGAAAACTGGAAGACCATTACAGGGAAATCAATGAAAACAATTAATCAAAGAGGGTGAAAAACAGCATATGAGGAAATGGGAAAGAAACCAGGGAATCCAGTTGAATTTAAAGAACTGAGATAGGGCGAGAGTCAAAGCTGAGAGTTATTTCCTGAATTGCTTTAAGATTGTACAGGTACCATCAAAGGTGACAGACAACCTGTAACATGTCCAGGAAAAAAGATTACAAAGGGTAAAAACTGGCCTGGGCAATTGATTATTTAGTCACTAAATATTCACAATCTTGAATTTAGTGGCAAGAAACAAGTCTAGGTAACATTCTAAAAGCCAAACAACTTAAATAAATCAATATTTCCTTTTGAAATTGCAATACAAGTAAAAGTACAATTCCTATATTTACTAGTGTATTTTCCATGGTGTAGACACTTTCTGGAAATTTGTCTTGTTGGTCCCTCCCTGCTTCTGACCTGCAGATAAGGGGGGAGACATGATGAGATGTCGAAGACCTGGAAGGACCAGCCAGGGGACTCAAGGCGTAACAGCGCAAGAGTGGTGCTGAGAGGGCACCTCTCCATATTTATTGATCAAATGGTTAACAACAATAAAATTCTGTATAGGGGACTCAATGCACAATCATTAATCAACCCCAAGCTTAACTCTCAATAGTCTCCAATCTTCTGAAGCATAATGAACAAGTTCTTACATGGTGAACAATCCAAGGGCAGTCATATTACAGAAACTTTTGGTTTTGATCACACATCATCAACTCTAAACAGTCAAGTCAGATATGATTATTCATTTAATTTTTATACTTGATTTATATGTGAATCCCACATTGTCTATTGTTGAAAATACATATTTCTATTTAGTTCAATGATGATTTGAAATCTAAATATAATGTATATCTTTCAGAGATTTCTTAAATTTGAACAGTTCTTTCAGAAAATGTTAATAAAAGATACAGTGTCTTAGTCTCTCATGAACCTAATTAGATCATACTATTAATGTCTTCAAGAGAGTAACTCCTATATAATTCCTTTTGAGACAGAAAACATCAAGGGAAACAAATAGAATTCTGTATGTTATGAAATAAATGCTTTAAGCCCTTTGGTCTCCTGCTGAGACCTAACAGCATTTATGATGTCGACTAGAATATCTTCACCTTACAAGCTCAGTCCTGTGAGTGTCTCTGGCCAAGTAGGACCTATGCTCATGAATCAGTGTGCTCTGACAATGGTGCTGTGGCCACTACTTCAGAACCAAGCAAACCTGCTAAGAGTTAATGGGCTCTTCGTTGCACAGACAGCCACAGTCTTCCTGTAGTCCTAAATCCTCAGTTTAGAGTACATAAGTAGCCTCTGGAGAGATCATTATAATGCAGATCCCAAGGCCTCTTCTCCAGTTTCTCTGATTCAGTAGGGCTAGAATGGGACCCATGGATCTGCTTAAGTAAATAAGCACCTCGGGTAATTCTACTAGTGTCTTCTAGGGACCATACTCATACTGTGAAACACTCTAATTGTTCTGAATTTTCTGCACATTTTTAATTGTGGTTTTTAATGTTCCCACACATTTTGAAACCTGTCATTTCCATAAATATGTCTCTGCAGGAGACTGAATGTGTCCTTTTGTCTCCACACCTATGCTGAATTGAATAAACCACCTGATTCAAGATACTCACATTTGTTTGATTTTTTTGAACAGAGCCAGTGATTGGGTAATGACACGTGTTTTGCGTTATAGTTTTGTTTCTGAAGAAAATCTCATAGGCAGAATATCTATGTAAATCAAAACAAAATTTCCTTTAAAAAACAATAATTGATGTGAGATTCTGTACTGCTGCTTCCATTCTTAAATATTGCTATCATTTTATAGTCAAGGCCCACCGTGATAGTGAAAGTAATACACCAGTGTGCCAATAAAGTACCAATGCCTATCCTTCACTAGGGCGTTATCACTCCCAAACACATTCAGGGCCTGCCAGGTGGAATTGTGGATCTAGATGAGACAGTGGGGTGAAAGGAGGTAGACTGTTCATGTAAGGAAAGAATGAAAAGGAGCAATTATAGGAAACAGAATGGGGGAAGGGAACACCAAGTGGTGAATTCACAGTTAAGAGAATTCTCATTTGTGCCTGATGACACTGATACTGAATCTGACTCAGGGGTGTATGTGTGTGTGTGTATATAATTGGAAGAATGTGGACTTTATAGTGAGATTGCTGCATCGTTCAATAGATGCATGTGTAGCAGGTGTAGCCCACATGAATAGCTCTGATACAAGTCTACGTTTTGTAGTATGCTCTTTCTGCATTATAAAATATCATATGATGTTCTACACTATAAAAGACCATTCATTGCACTGGGATTTCTTGGGTTCGTCATGTCTATCAGCCTCACCCTTTCCTGTTTCATTGGCTTACACCAAATTTCACTGGCTTATACCGGTGGATCTCTAATGTGGAGGTTGTATAGCCAAGTGACATATCTGTGAAATAGTCAACCCGCCTGGCCCACGCTATCATGGCCCCCTGTGCTAAATTATGGAACACAGGGGGACTAATGGTTGTATACCAGACCTTTTTTTATTACCAATGTAATTTCTTATGTATTTTCACTTTGATCCACGATTGTGCTTTCTGTAAATGCATTTATGACTAGGTGCACTTGATGTTAACTCTTCTTTGTTTATTCATGTCACTTTATCATATTAAATTTCTTATCAAGAGATAGAACTTTTCCCTTTTTTCTTCTATTCACCAGTCTTACCCAAAAAAATAATAGAAAGTGCTCCTGTCTCAAAGCAAGGCAATCTTGAAAACTGTGCTGAAAGGTTTTGAAGTATGAATAAGTGAATATATGTGAATCACTGAGGGGGAAACACAAACTTAATCTAGATTTTAAATGTGGATAGTCATCATATTGTGATAGAGATCAGATACCTTATATGACCATGTGGGACCAGGTAGGTTTAGTGTCTGCTGAGTATATATGACCAAATATTCTAAAGCAGTGCTTGTGTGTATAAAGAAAGTCCTGCTCTTCCAACCTTAATATGGCAGATGTACATGAAAGTAATATAAAATGAAACTTCATTACACAAAAACACCAGGGCTTCAATTGACCACAGCCCTATAGATCGATATTTTTCATAATCCTTATTTTCTTATTTCCTTCCTCCACCGTTGACATTATGAATTTCCTCATGATCTGAACATGTATTCCTCAGACCTGATGTGGTGATGGGTTTTGTACACTTTTTCACCTCTGCATGAGGTAAAATAAGGAAAATCCAATGAGTTTGTCATAAAGATAAATTCATTCAATTTATAAAACTGCTGAGTGTTTTGACATTATGACCTTCTCAAGGTTTCCTTTCAAGATTCAGTCTGATTTTTAGATAGAGTCTTTTTGTTTGTTTCTATGTTTCTGTGCTGATTTATCATGTTCTTGCTAGGTATAGTCAAAAAGAGTAGTTGAGTGTTATATTCTGAAATTTTGAAAAAATTATCCTGATCCAGTAACTTAGGCAATCCTAGCAACACTAGTCTACTGAATCTCTCTCTTTAAGGAAATGAAAATGACTGGTGATTTCTTATGTGTGGTTATTTATTTATTTTTCTTTATTAAACAATTTGTTGCAACTGGGCACAAATTTGATTCTTTTGTCTCACTTATCTTTGTGACATTTTGTGGACTAATTTTAATTAATGCATATTTGACTTGATATCAAAATGCTCTGGGTCCTTTAAAATGTCAAATTTTAAAATGCTGGCATTTTCTTGGAAAGAGCAAGGACCTGAATGAGTTTACTTAGGGAGGAACTGGTCACTCAGAGATTCGAGTATGAAACACAGTTCACCTCTGCACATAAGAAAGCTGCCCCTGAAAGTGTTAAGAGTCTTCTGTCTAACTCAGTACTTGAATTGCCTTCCATCAGAAGCCTGATGCCACATTTGTTTTCTTTCCTGCAGGAGAATTGAGTATTTTCTACTAGGGTCTGAATGGATCTTAATAATCATTCAACTTCATTATATTCATCTACAATGTTTGTAAGACCAGAAACTTCTCATATTCATCTCTGTTTGCCCAACACTTTTAATTGTGCTTGAAACACAGTAGGCCCTAATAGATATTTTGGGGAATTAATGTTGAAGGAGGAAGTGACAATAAATATTAATAAGAGATATTCAGAGTAAGGGTGAGAATATAGTTGAGAAATTTTTGAAAAATATTTACTCTTAAAAAAATTAAGACTTGAACTTGACATAACTGAGACCAGTTGAAAAATCTTGCTGTAATTAATTTTGAAGAGTGATCCCTGTAACAATTAAAATTTAAGCATTTGGAGATTATGAAAGTGTAAGACAGATATGTAAAGATCTGGGTAGTAGTCTAAAGTAGCTTGTTGATATGGACAGGATAAAAATAAAGACTCAACGGGATACATATTTCGATTTTTTTTAAGTACAGAAGATTGTTTTCTTATTTGTTTTGTATGGTTTGTGTGACAGAATATATTATAAAATGAATTAACAAATACTTGGTTTAGTTTTTTTTCTAATGATTAATATTAATTTAGAAAAACAAAGTGATAAGAAGTGATAGTTCTAGATTCTGCCACCCCTTCTTAATTTTCAGTGCTTTGGGGAAATCCAAACATAGCTAGTAAGCAGTTATGCCTGTTAGAGGATTAACAAAATTAGTATATATTTACAACTAATTCCCAAATAGAGGAAAGGTATGACAAATTAAATCAACTTTATTTAGTCCTTTAAATATATGAGATATAATGGGAATTTAATAATATATAGAAATGTGTATTAATTGTGTATCTTTTTTCTTTTTTTGGCAGTTCTTTTTTTTTATTTTGGTATCTTTAATATACAATTACATGAGCAACAGTGTGACTACTAGATTGCCCGATTATCAAGTCCCCAACACATACATACTCCATTACAGTAAGTGTCCATCAGTGTAGTAAGATGCTGTAGAATCACTACTTGTCTTCTCTGTGCTATACTGCCTTCCCTGCCCCCTCCCCCGTATCACTATGTGTGCTGATCGTAGTGCCCCTTATTCCCTCCTCCCTCCCTTCCCACCCAACTCCCACAGTCCCTTTCCCTTTGACAACTGTTAGTTCATTCTTAGTTTCTGTGAATCTGCTGCTATTTTGTTCCTTCAGTTTTTGCTTTGTTCTTATGCTCCACAGATGAAGGAAATCATTTGGTATTTGTCTTTCTCCGCCTGACTTATTTCACTGAGCATAATACCCTCTATTTCCATCCATGTTGTTGCAAATGGTAAGATTTGTTTTCTTCTTATGGCTGAAAAATACTGCACTGTGTATATGTACACATCTTCTTTATCTATTCATCTACTAATGGACACTTAGGTTGCTTGCATTTCTTGGCTATAGTAAATAGTGCTGCGATAAACATAAGGGTGCATATTTCTTTTTGAAACTGGGAAAATGCATTCTTACGGTAAATTCCTAGGAGTGGAATTCCTGGGTCAAATGGTATTTCTATTTTTAGTTTTTGGAGGCAGCACCATACTGCTTTCCACAATGGTTGATATAGTTTATATTCCCACCAGCAGTGTAAGAGGGTTCCCCTTTCTCCACATCCTCCCTAGCACTTGTTGTTCCTGTTCTTATCTATGTTGGCCATCCTAACTGGCATGAGGTGATATCTGATTGTAATTTTAATTTTCAGTTCCCTGATAACTAGTGATGTGGAGCATCTTTTCGTGTGCCTGTTGGCCATCTGAATTTCTTCTTTGGAGAATTGTCTGTTCATATTCTCCTCCCATTTTTTGATAGGGCTATTTGCTTTTTGGGTGTTGAGGCATATGAATTCTTTATATATTTTGGGTGTTAACCCCTTGTCAGATATATCATTTACAAATATATACTCCCATACTGTAGGATGGCTTTTAGTTCTGCTGATAGTGTCCTTTGCTGTACAGAAGCTTTGTAGCATGATGTAGTCCCATTTGTTTATTTTTGCTTTTGTTTCCCTTGCCCGAGGAGATGCATTCAGGAAAAAGTTGCTCATGTTTATATTCAAGAGATTTTTGCCTATGTTTTCTTCTTAGAGTTTTATGGTTTCATGACTTACATTCAGGTGTTTGATCCATTTTGAATTTACTATTGTGCTTGGGGTTAGACAGTAATCCAGTTTCATTCTCTTGCATATAGCTATCCAGGTTTGCCAACACCAGCTGTTGAAAAGGCTGTCATTTCCCCATTGTATATCCCATTGTTATTGTTGCATTGTAAAAGCCCAAGCAATATTAATTGACCATATATGCTTGGGTTTATATCTGGGCTCTCTAGTCTGCTCCATTGGTCTATGGGACTGTTTTTATGCCAGTACCAAATTGTCTTGATTACTGTGGCTTTGTAATAGAGCTTGAAGTCAGGGAGCATCATTTCCCCCACTTTATTCTTCTTTCTCAGGATTTATTTGGCTATTTGCAGTCTTTTGTGGTTCCATATGAATTTTAGAACTATTTTCTATAGTTTGTTGAAGAATTCTGTTGGTATTTTGATAGGGATTGCATTGAATCTGTAGATTACTTTAGGCAGGATGTCCATTTCGACAATATTAATTCTTCCTATCCATGAACATGGATGTGTTTCCATTTATTGGTATCTTCTTTAATTTCTCTCATGAGTGCCTTATAGTTTTCAGATAATAGGTCTTTCACTTCCTTGGTTAGGTTTATTCCTAGGTATTTTATTATTTTTGATACAATTCTGAATGGAATTGATTTCCTAATTTCTCTTTCTAGTTGATTGTTAGTGTATAGGAATGCAACAGATTTCTGGATAAGAATTTTGTATCTTGCAACTTTGCTGAATTCAATTAGATCTAGTAGTTTTGGAGTGGATTATTTAGGGCTTTTTATATACAGTATCATGTAATCTATAAAGAGGGACTGTATAGTTTCTTCCTTGCCAATCTGGATGCCTTTTATTTTTTTGTGTTATCTGATTGCCATGGCTAGGGCCTCCAGAACTATGTTGAATAAAAGTGGCGAGTGTGGGCATCTTTGTCTTGTTACCAATCTTAATGGAAAAGTTGTCACTTTCTCTCTGTTTCTCATATATGGCCTTTAATATGTTGAAGTACTTGCCCTCTATACCCATTTTGTTGACAGTTTTTACCATGAATGGATGTTGAAATCTGTTGAATGCTTTTTCAGCATCTGTGGAGATGATCATGTGGTTTTTGTCTTTCCTTTTGTTGATGTAGTGGATGATGTTGATGGATTTTCAAATGTTGTACCATCTTTGCATCACTGGGATGAATCCCATTGGATCACGATGGATGATCATTTTGATATATTTTTGAATTTGCTTTGCTTATATTTTGTTCAGTATTTTTGCATGTTTGTTCATTAGGGTTATTGGTCTGTAATTTTCTTTTTTTGTGGTGTCTTTGCCTGCTTTTGGTTTAGAGTGATCTTGACCTTGTAGAATGAGTTTGGGAGTATTCCCTCCTCTTCTACTTTTTGAAAACTTTAAGGAGAATGGGTATTAGGTCTTCACTAAATGTTTGATAAATTTCAGCAATGAAACCATCTGGTCCAGATGTTTTGTTCTCATGTAGATTTTTTATTCCCAATTCAGTTTTGTTGCTGGCAATTGGTCTGTTTAGATTTTCTGTTTCTTCCTGGGTCATCCTTGGAAGGTTGTATTTTTCTAGAAAGTTGTTTATTTCTTCTAGGTTACCCACTTTGTTACCATATAATTTTTCATAGTATTCTCTCATAATTTGTTGTATTTCTGTGGTGTCCATAATGATTTTTCCTTTCTCATTTCTGATTCTGTTTATGTGAGTAGACTCTCTTTATTTTTGATAAGTCTGGCTAGGGGTTTATCTATTTTGTTTATTTTCTTGAAGAACCAGCTCCTGCTTTAATTGACTCTTTCTATTGTTTTATTCTTCTCGATTTTATTTATTTATGCTCTAATCTTTATTATGTCCCTCCTACCACTGACTTTAGGCCTCATTTGTTCTTCTTTTTCTAGTTTCATTAATTGTAAGTTTAGACTGCTTATATGGGATTGTTCTTCTTTCCTGAGGTAGGCCTCTATTGCAATATACTTTCCTCTTAGCACTGCCTTGGCTGCGTCACACAGATTTTGTAGTGTTGAATTATTGTTGTAATGTGTCTCCATATATTGCTAGATCTCTGTTTTTGTTTGGTCATTTATCCATTGATTATTTAGGAGCATGTTATTAAGCCTCCATGCATTTGTGGGCTTTTTCATTTTCTTTTGTAATTTATTTCTGGTTTCATACCTTTGTGATCTGAGAAGTTTGTTGGTACAATTTCAATCTTTTTCTTTTACTTATGCTCTTTTTGTGACCTAGTATATGATCTATTCTTGAAAATGTTCCATGTGCACTTGAGAAGAATAAGTATCCTTTTGCTTTTGGATGGAGTGTTCTGTAGATGTCCGTTAGGTCAATCTGTTCTAATACATTGCTCATGCCTATGTCTCTTTACTTATTTACTGTCTGGTTGATCTGTCCTTTGGAGTGAGTGGTGTGTTGAAGTCTCCCAGAATGAATGCATTATATTCTATTTC
Organism: Manis pentadactyla; assembly: GCF_030020395.1. Taxonomy (NCBI): domain Eukaryota; kingdom Metazoa; phylum Chordata; class Mammalia; order Pholidota; family Manidae; genus Manis; species Manis pentadactyla. The sequence goes on from NC_080020.1 coordinate 125,322,974, forward strand.
CCTCTTTAATTCTGTTAGTATTTGTTTCATATATGTAGGTGGTCCTGTGTTGGGTGCATAGATATTTATAATAGTTATATCCTCTTGTTCGACTGACCACTTTATCATTATGTAATGTCCTTCTTTGTCTCTTGTTACTTTCTTTGTTTTGAAGTCTATTTTTTCTGATACAAGTACTGCCACTCCTGATTCTTCTCCCTATTAGTTGCATGAAATATCTTTTTCCGTCCTTTTACTTTTGGTCTGTGTATGTCTTTGGATTTGAAGTGAGTCTCTTGTAGGCATCATATAGGCGGGTCTTGTTTTTCTATCCATTCAGTGATTCTGTGTCTTTTGATTGGTGCATTCAGACCATTTACATTTAGGGTGATTATCAATAGGAAAGTATTTATTGCCATTGCAGGCTTTAGATTCATGGTTACCAAAGGTTAAGGGTAATTCCTTCAGTATCTAACAACCTAATTTAACTCACTTAGTTTGCTATTACAAACACAACCTAAAGGTTCTTTTATTTTTCCTTCTTTTTCTTCCTCCTCCATTCTTTATATATTAGATATATTCTTTACTCTTTGTCTATCCCTTGATTGACTTTGTGGGTAGTTGATTTGATTTTACATCTGCTTAGTAATTAATTGTTTTACTTTGCTGTGGTTTCATTTCCCTTGGTGACAGCTATTTAGCCTTAGGAATACTTCCATCTATATCAGTCCCTCCAAAATGCACTGTTTGTGGTAGGTAATGTCTCTCAGTTTTTGCTTATCTGAAAATTGTTTAATCTCCACAAATTTAAATGATAATCTTGCTAAGTAGAGTATTCCTAGTTCAAGGCCCTTCTTTTTCATTGCATTAAATCATGCCACTCCTTTCTGGCCTGTAAGGTTTCTGTTGAGAAATCTGATGATAGCCTGATGGGCTTTCCTTTTCATGTGATCTTTTTTCTCTCTCTAGATGCTTTTAAAAGTCTGTCTTTATCCTTGATCTTTGCCATTTTAATTATTATATGTCTCGATGTTGTCTTCTTTGGTTCCCTTGTATTGGGAGGTCTGTGCACCTCCATAGCCTGAGAGACTATCTCCTTACCCAAACTGGGGAAGTTTTCAGCAATTACCTCCTCAATGATACTTTCTATCCATTTTTCTCTCTCTTCATCTTCTGGTCCCCGTATAATGTGAATATTGTTCCATTTGGATTGGTCACATAGTTTTCTCAATATTCTTTCATTCTTAGAGATCATTTTGTCTCTCTGTGCCTCAGATTCTTTGTATTCCTCTTCTCTAGTTTCTATTCCATTTACTGGTTCTTCTACTATATCTAATTTGCTTTCAGATTCTTCCATTGTAGGTTTCATTTCAGATATAGTATTTCTTAATGATTGAATCTCCATCTTAAATTTGTTCCTGAATTCTTGAGTATTTTTCTTTACTTCCATGAGCATGTTTATGATTTTTATTTTGAACTCTCTTTCAGGAAGATTGGTGAGTTCAGTTTCATTTGGCCCTTTTTCTGAGTTTTGTGAGAGTTTGATCTGTACCAGATTCCTTTGACATTTCATATTTCTATGTGGTGCCCTTTAGTGCCCAGAAGCTCTAGTCTGTGGAGCTGCTCAGCCCCTGAAGTGATGTTGGGGATCGCAGCAGAGTCGCACTGGTGCCTGTTTGGAGGAAAGAGCTGTTTCCTGCTTCCCGGCTGCAGTGCCTGTCTGCAGAGTGAGAGCCAGTGGGCCAAGCACACAGGTGTAAATCTCTGTGCTTTGCATCTCCAGCTGTTGTAGGCAGGGCCTCCCTCTCTCTGGCCTGATGCCAGCACAGTGACTGTGGGTTTGTGAGCTGGTGCCAGCAGGCCAGGAGGAAGGTGCAGCAGACTGCATGTCATAGTATGGTCCTTGGAGTTGAGTGGCCAGCCAGGGGGATCCGGGGCCTGAAGTTCCTCAAAGTTCCCAACCTGCTGGGCAGAGCATGCCCAGATAACCTTGTCCACCTATCCTTTCTTCCGTGTCAGCTAGCTCTGTGCAGACCCCACCCCTTTAGCAGCCCTCTCGCTGCTAGGAAGCCTCTCAGACCACCCACCTTTCCTTTGTCCCAAAGCAGCTGGATACGGATCCCCATCTTCCACAAACAGCCAGAATCTCAGTCTCTCAAGCACTCTGCCTGTCCCAGGCTCCCAACCCCACCAACCTCCAGAGCACCACACAATGTAGGTTTCTAAAGCATATCTCCAGGGCTGGGTGTTCAGCAGGTCTTAGGCTTCCACCGGCTACCCACTCCAATTTTCTTCCTCCTGCCTGTGAGCTGGGGTGGGGGAAGGGCTTGGGTCCCACCGCATTATGGCTTGTTTCATGAGGTCTGCTCTGTTTGTGATGTCTGTATGCAGTCTGGTGCAACCTTCTTTCCTGTTGCTGTTTTAGGATTAGTTGTATTAACTATATTTTTGTTCTATATGTGGTTTTGGGAGGAGTTCTCTGTCTCGCCTCTCATGCCAGCATCTTGAATTCATTTATTTATCTTAAATCTGTGTTTAACGGTCATCCTAATTTTCATAATTTGCAAAGCCATAGAAAGGAAAAAGAGAGGAAAGAGAAAGACATTTGTTTCAAGTGCCATGGCCACTAACCACAAACTTGTAAAACAAGTGAAACAATCAAAATCTCATGGCTGTTAACATTTTGTTAAGTTTAGGATGGAGATGTTACACCATTTAACATCACTGAAGAGGGATTTGTAAGTGATAGAGCAAATAATGGATTATACTCTCAGAGTTTGTGCTCAAGATTTAGGAATTTGGACTATAAAGCTCCACCCTGTAACTTCACTCCCACCTGGTGAGATGGAAAGTAACAGCGGTAAACCACTACTACTAATAAATGAGGTAGTTCCAAAATTACAGTATGATCATTAAAATAGGTGCATGTGACCTTACTGCGAATCCTAATTTAAATGTAATCAGAAGTGTGTAAAGCTTTGATTTCCAAAGCTGCCAACATGTAAAACCTACCTGATTTCCAGTCACAGCATTTTTCAAACCAGCTGGGCTTCAGTGAAATTATTTTGTGTCCCTGCTGGGCCATAACAAGATGATTTTTCACCTTGTTTGAAACTGATGCAGATCCAAATGAAATTGAAACTGAAGTGAAATGTACAAGGTGTCAAGCACAGGAACCAGTGCCAATATTTTTCCCCCAAAGTGATTGCTAACTGAAACAGTAGGCTTTACGCTTGTGTAATCTCAGCAGATTTGAGGCATTAGTTAATCTCACAGACTATTTGAGGAGCAGTGGGCACCATGATAAAAGAAGGCTGTTACTAATTGGGTTGAAGTAAGGGGATGCTGACTACTGATTTACTAGGTTACACTTAGTGTTGATGGTAATATAGCTAAAATTAGCATGAGTCACACTATCAGGTTCAGTTTTCTTTTATTTTCTGTTATAATGTTAGGTGATTTTAAACCAACAAATTAAAATTCTTGTATTAACCAATTAAAGCTATAAGCGATTTTATATTTTACTTTGAATGTGAAACAGACATAGTCTCAGAGACTATTTGCTTTGATACTTTGACAACGTATGTGTAGCAGAAATTAGAACATTTCTTTGAAATTGATAATCACTGACGAAATTTTTCAGGTTGATGTAATAAATATCTGTAAGAAAAAAATAGAGGAGACAGGTCTAAACAAAGACAATGTGACTAATTTTTTGAAATACTTATTGTTTTGCATATGATTTCCTTCCCAATATTGAAGAAAATGATGCAATTATTCTTCTTAACATCCTTTCTTCTTCATCATGATAGCTGAATAAAAATGTATGAAATGGGTGTTGCTCAATAAATAGTGTGGCTTACTTCTCCATCCCAGTGCCTATGGATATTACTGATTTGGAATGTGCTCCTGCCTTCATGGTTGAGATCATCTTGGCTTTCCCTCACCAGAAAAATTCATCTGGAGATAAAATCCACATATATCCATCCTTCCAGCAATGCTGATGGTTTTCTACAAATACATCAACATTGTTTTCACCATCCTTTTTTTTATTATTATTATGAATAGAATCAATATTATTATGAATACAATCAATTCTGCTATAACACTTGCTTAGAAAAACCAAACCTTTCCCCCCCCAACAATTGGTAATTTACCAATTTAGGCATAATACGGATTTTGCATACTCATGTGTGACTTCACACCACTCTCTGGCAGCTATGCACCCTCCCTTCATTTTATTTCCCCCTTTTCCCTCTGCCTCCTGTATTGTTCCACTCTGTTTTCTATTCTTTTCTTTTTCTTCGCTTCTTTCTCATCATTTTCTGCTGGCCTTTTGTTCTCTTCCTCTAGCACACAGAAGGTAAGGTGTTTCATTCACATCCACAAGCGCAATTCAAATTCATTTCCAGGTAAAGTGGCATATTTATTTATAGTCTTCATTTATTTCTTAATCACAGAACATGCATATAATTGTGCTACAATTTTGATTAAGTAGCTATTTTGTTTTTGTTTCTAATGTGACACTAATGACAGCTTTGAATTTTTTACATTTAAAGTCCATTTTCTATAAGCCCTGTGGGTTTTATTGCATAATTCTGCACAACATTGTAGTTTTTAGGAACACAGATGTCACTGTAGAGCAGAACTGACTATATTACCCTTTGCAAACTAACTTTCTGATGTCTGCTGAAAACAAGTCCCAGATGAAAACATTACCCAGGAGATTGTCTTTATTACCTTAGTCAGGAAACCAGTCTGTTCTCTGACCCTGAGGAAGACATTACCTTTATCTTCCATGAGTATTTATTATATAAAAATCCTTGAAAGAATATTCCAGAAACAAAGGCTGTCAATGCCTCATCACAAGATGTACAGAAAATTTATCCATGGAGAATAAACATTTTCTTCCCAAGGACAAGTATAATTTTGCCTTTTCCACCATACTTCTCCTAGTAGATAGGCCTAGATCATGGTATCTGGCCATGCCAAGAGTCTCCAGGGAGGGAGAAGTGATTGGGTGATCATCTACCCAATTCCTTCAAGTGTACAAATATCTTGGTGGTTCAGCCCTAGCTGCTGACTGAGATCATCAATCTTGCTAATGTCAGAGAGCTTGTTAGGCTTGGTCACACAAAGACACCTCTTGTAAGAATGCCAATTTAATAATTTGGAAGAACTATAGTTGTCAGAAATACTAGACAATGACTCCAGCTCAACAAGGTACTTTTTTCCCTATGTACACATCCTATATGTGTCATCTAATTTGATGCAGATTGTAAATTGTGAAGTGATTCAGATTAATAGGATCTAGCTTTATTTCTTTTTTATTGGCAATAATTCTAATATCTTCGTAACTTGAGCTTAGCAAAAATTGTAAACGTATCAGGTGCAAAGAGCAACATTCTCTTCTTAAGAGGGTTGGTGTTGACACTGCCAAAATTTGGCTCTATAAGTTTCCTAGTCTTTTCCACAAGAAATAATAGCCACTTTAACACACTCTCCTCATTATGTGTATAAATACATTTAACACAGACCAGGTCCAGCTCTTTTGTTTTGTTTTGCTTCATTTTGTTTAAGATATAAATGCTATAACTATTATCTGTAAGTATTTTAGTACAACATTCTAAAGTTATCTTTCATATTTTCAATATCTTGGGAGAATTTCACTGTATCTCCCATCATACTGCCTATAATTACTGGTGAAATTTTTACATTTTAATATGTTAATTTGCATTTGTTTTGTATCTCTGGTTTCATAAAATTGCTGATTTTTCTACTAAGAAATATAATGAATTTTTAGCATTTATATATATATTTAACATATGTATACCCACCTTCCTATATATATATATATATATATATATATATCCTACAAATCTTTCCCAGCATGTAATTTTGTTTTTTTGTTGATTATGCTTCATTTGATATATTTTCAGTATAAAGTTTTCAAGTCTACAGTTTATTTCCTTTCTTAATTTGTCTTATACTTAGAAACTACTTTTTACTCAGATACCATATAAGCATCATATAAAATTTCTTAATGTTTATATTTATCATTTAATTTCAAAAATTTATTTTGGACAGCAAATAAATAAATGGAATCTCAACTGATCTTTCCACAATTTTATTTTTATTTTTAATTTTTTTATTTTGGTATCATTAATCTACAATTACATGAAGAACATTATGTTTACTAGGCTCCCCCCTTCACCAATTCCCCCCCACATACCCCTTCACAGTCACTGTCCATCACCATAGTAAGATGCTGTAAAATCACTACTTGTCTTCTCTGTGTTGCACAGCCCTCCCCGTGCCCCACACACACTATACATGCTAATCGTAATGCCCCCTTTCTTTTTTTCCCACCTTTATCCCTCCCTTCCCACCGGTCTTCCCCAGTCCCTTTCCCTTTGGTAACTATTAGTCCATTCTTGGGTTCTGTGATTCTGCTGCTGTTTTGTTCCTTCAGTTTTCCTTTGTTCTTATACTCCACATATGAGTGAAATCATTTGGTACTTGTCTTTCTCCACCTGGCTTATTTCACTGAGCATAATACCCTCTAGCTCCATCCATGTTGTTGCAAATGATAGGATCTGTTTTTTCCTTATGGCTGAATAATATTCCATTGTGTATATGTACCACATCTTCTTTATCCATTCATCTACTGATGGACATTTAGGTTGCTTCCATATCTTAGCTATTGTAAATAGTGCAGCGATAAACATAGGGGTACATCTGTCTTTTTCAAACTGGAGTGCTGCATTCTTAGGGTAAATTCCTAGAAGTGGAATTCCTGGGTCAAATGGTATTACTATTTTGAGCATTTTGAGGAACCTCCATACTGCTTTCCACAATGGTTGAACTAATTTACATTCCCACCAGCAGTGTAGGAGGGTTCCCCTTTCTCCACAACCTCTCCAACATTTGTTGTTGTTTGTCTTTTCGATGATGGTGATCTTTACTGGTGTGAGGTGGTATCTCATTGTGGTTTTAATTTGCATTTCTCTGATGACAAGCGATGTGGAGCATCTTTTCATGTGTCTGTTGGCCATCTGAATTTCTTCTTTAGAGAACTGTCTGTTCAGCTCCTCTGCCCATTTTTTAATTGGATTATTTGCTTTTTGTTTGTTGAGGTGCATGAGCTCTTTATATATTTTGGATGTCAACCCTTTATCGGATCTGTCATTTATGAATATATTCTCCCATACTGTAGGATGCCTTTTTGTTCTATCGATGGTGTCCTTTGCTGTACAGAAGCTTTTTAGCTTGATATAGTCCCACTTGTTCATTTTTGCTTTTGTTTCCCTTGCCCGGGGAGATATGTTCATGAAGAAGTCGCTAATGTTTATGTCCATGAGATTTTTGCCTATGTTTTTTTCTAAGAGTTTTATGGTTTTATGACTAACATTCAGGTCTTTGATCCATTTCAAATTTACTTTTGTGTTTGGGGTTAGACAGTGATCCAATTTCATTCTCTTACATACAGCTGTCAAGTTTTGCCAGCACCATCTGTTGAAGAGACTGTCATTTCCCCATTGTATGTCCATGGCTCCTTTATCAAATATTAATTGACCATATATGTTTGGGTTAATGTCTGGAGTCTCTAATCTGTTCCACTGGTCTGTGCCTCTGTTCTTGTGCCAGTACCAAATTGTCTTGATTACTGTGGTTCTGTAGTAGAGCTTGAAGTTGGGGAGCAAGATCCCCCCCACTTTATTCTTCCTTCTCAGGATTGCTTTGGCTATTCGGGGTCTTTGGTGTTTCCATATGAATTTTTGAACTATTTGTTCAAGTTCATTGAAGGATGCTGTTGGTAATTTGATAGGGATTGCATCGAATCTGTATATTGCTTTGGGCAGGATGGCCATTTTGATGATATTAATTCTTCCTAGCCAGGAGCATGGGATGAGTTTCCATTTGTTAGTGTCCTCTTTAATTTCTCTTAAGAGTATCTTATAGTTTTCAGGGTATAGGTCTTTCACTTCCTTGGTTAGGTTTATTCCTAGGTATTTTGTTCTTCTTGATGCTATTGTGAATGGAATTGTTTTCCTGATTTCTCTTTCTATTAGTTCATTGTTAGTGTATAGGAAAGCCACAGATTTCTGTGTGTTAATTTTGTGTCCTGCAACTTTGCTGAATTCTGATATTAGTTCTAGTAGTTTTGGAGTGGAGTCTTCAGGGCTTTTTATGTACAATATCATGTCATCTGCAAATAGTAGCTGTTCCAAAATTTTATTTTAAATTTAAATTTATAAAGTGTTTTAACTGATACCCTACTGTTATTATTGCTTCTTTTCCTATTACTTTAACAGCCTAGTAGCAAATAAATTTTTTAAACACCTCCATGTCACCTGTTAAATCATAATACATGAAACATACATGAAATAATTTGGTGTTTTTAAAACTGGCTTTTATCTCCTATTTTATAATGTCAATTTTGACACCTTTATTAGGCTTGCAATATTTTGTTACACTGTCTTCACTGCATTAATATGAATGATTAATCCAAAATACAGAAATAAAAGGAAAGTTATGTTTTAATAGAAATGAAAATGGGAAAGTGTCAGGGGAATGAGAAAAGGTCACTCCTTGAAGTTGTGCATAATGTTTCAAATTGCTCTTTCTACATTTTTCCTGATCATTTTTAGCACACCAAATTCTGAAAATTATTAGGACTTTTATTTACATGCATTATGGTAATTAATTTTTTTAACTATTTCCCAATGCATTTATTTTCTTGGCCTAGGAACCCTTTGGCCATTATTACCTCAGGCAAGCAGAAGGCGTATATCACTGGGGAAGGGGGAGGGTGTGATGTAAAGGTCTTTCCCATCAGGAGGAAGTGGGGATGGAATGTTTTTCTGATGGGTTTGGTGGGAGAGAAAAAGTTGGAAAGGAAGACAAAAACCCTTCTCTGAAGGTCTAATATTTTCATCCACAGGATATTCAGCTTGATTGAGGAGAAAAACATGGGGAGATACAAACATGCCTGCTAGTTCTTGGTGGAGAGTTGGTGAAAATAGGACTTCGATTCTACTTCCTATTTGTAGGAGAAGGTATTAGAACACCTTGAATCGATGTGTTTTATATGCTCCTTGTTTTCTCATCAGCTCTACAAGGCATAGACATCATCCAGAAGTTCTTATATGATATACTCTGGGGGAGGGGGCTTCAGGGGCAGGGACCTGAAATCATCTGAGGATGAAGGACCTGGTGTTTACCTTGGGGCTGCTGCAGTGCAAGGTGAGGTATCTATTCCACAGGTAAAAGGTAGATGGATCAAAGCTGGGGACTAAATCGGGATTGTCCCTGAATCTCAGAGCACTTGGTAAACTCAGGGAAAAGAACCAACGTCTTGAGGGCCTGCACCAAAGCAACCAATTATAAGCTACAGCAGAGCAGCTTTTAGTACAGGTACAGTGAGGACATGGATCAGTTCTCACCAGTGATGAGCAATATTTTCACACATCAGCAAAGTGAAGAGAAGGAGGGTTATTATTTAGTATTGTCTATGACTTTTTCTAGAATAATCTTATTTTCTGTAAAATTCTTCATCCATCCTCTCATTCTCTATTTTAAATGTTCTTTCTTTGTCTAGTGTTCAGGAAGCTATATTTCTTAATGTGGATAGGACCTTCAAATTAAATACTAGAAAAAAGAAACTACAACAATATAAAGAAGTCTTTTGGAAAATTTACTGCAGGCCAAAAAACATTTGCTTTAGCATTATCATTAAAAGTAATCAGTGGGGTAAGACCCCCACCCTTACCATTATCAAAATGTATGTTAAAACTATAATGTTAAAGTACAGACACAAATACTGTATTGATGGGAATTGCATATAAAATAAATACTGTAACTTCATGTTAATAAGAATATAATAAATTTCAATTGGTTCAATTAGCCGTATGCTTAAGAAAATTAAGTTACCCCATATTATCAGAACAGTTCAAATGTATTAAAATGCTAAAACCAACATATATAGACTCTTAGAACACAGTATATGTTATAGTGACAATGTCGCTACTCATCCTCAGATTAATGGACAGTTCTCATTTGTTTCTGCCCTGTCCCATCTGGTTCCCGGAGTGAGACTTTCCTTTCTTATTAAAATCTCCACACAAATGGTTAATCTCCATATGTTAGAAGGAAGGGATTTAATGTAAAAAAAAAAACCTAATATTTGTTGAGTTTTCTATGAGAATTTTATTGATCACAAACTAAGATGTTGTCTGTGCAGGATCTTCCCGTCACTGGATATCTAATTGCAGTGGGTTGGGTACTGACTTTGAGGACCCGTGTTTAATGACCTCCTGATGCTGAGTCTACTCTCCTTCAGCAACCTGAGCCTTGAAATGGAAGATGATCTATTGCCATTTACAGAAGCCTGGCCACTCCATTCCTTTCCCTACAGTTTCAGTCAACTTTTGACCTCCTTTTCCTTCTTCTCAAAGTCTATTTATATAATTCTTTAGAAAGAGAGAGAGAGAGAAAGAGAAAATTCTGCCCTTTTATCATGCATCTTTCTGTATAGCATTTTAAGAAAAATATTTTTTAATCATGCTAAAGGTATAATTTTAATTTTCATAGATGACTACGATTAAAATATGTTTTTCTTGGAGATTTGAAGACATTTCTCTGTTTAATTTTGTTATCTTGTACTGAATAAAAAATATGAAGCAAATTTAATTAGAGTATGTACTGTGTATTTTTATAACTTTATTAAAGCTTTAGTGAAGTCTGCTTTTATTCTAAAATAACAAGACAATTCCTAGAATATATATATATTTTTGACATTCCTGCTGAGCCCATTTGTAGTCTTTACTTTGAGGATGTGTTTTCTTCTTTTAGAAATGTTTTCATATGTTTTCATTATAGATTCCATTTTGTTCTCTCATTAATCTACTTCTGGAAGGCATCTAGAATATAGAACAGTCATAGATTAGGCCTATTTGTCTTCCATAGGTATTACCTTTTTTATAATATATTTCAGGTCTTTCAAATCTCATACTCTGTTCTGTCAGATATCTGAGCTTGTTCTGTACTTCATTACATTAATTATTAGCTGTGTTTTGTTGTTATGCTATTTGTCCTCATAAGTAAATATAGCAAGGCATAAAAATAGAATATCTGTACAAGAACACAGTTATATTTCTATATATTACTAAAGAACTAGTTCAAATGAAATCAGTAAACAGTGTTGCTCACAGTAGTGTAACAAATACCAAATAGAGTAAATTTAACAAAAGATCTGTAGGACATACTGGAAGATAACAAATTTTACTGGAGAAAAAGGAACCTAAATAGTGATACAGTATTTATATGCGTACAAAATCTCAATACTGGTAAGATTTTCACTCTTTCAATTTAATTTATAGATCCCATGAAGAATTTACCAAATCTAAGCACATCTTTAGCCTGTAATCCAGCTATCATACTCTTGGGTGTATACTTCAGAGAAACTAGTGCATGTGTATACCAAAAATTCAAGAATGTTCATAGCAAAGTTTTATAATGGCCAAAATTTGAACCAAGCCAAATGTCTATAGTAGACATTATTAGAATGGGTGACTTTATTTCCACAACATGGTTGAATCTCCTGTACATAATATTAAGAGCTAAGCATAATAGAAGCAAAGCAGTATGATTCCATTAATATGAAATTCAAAACAAGTAAATCAACCTAGGATAATAGAAGTCTGAATGGTGGCTTATCTTATATTGAAGGAAGGAGCAGTAATACTAACTGAAAGGGAGACTAAGAAACTTTCTAGAGCTCAGGAGATATTCTGTATTTTGTTCCAGTATTAGTTACATGAGAGGATGCATATGTAAAAATGTATCCATGTATAAACTTAAGATTTTTACAGTTTAAGAAATGAAAAAAGAAATCACTCATCAAACTCTTTCACGTGCTATTGCATAAGGTTAATCTCTAAGAAGAGATTTTAAAATGCAGATTTTCCCAAGTATATCAGCTAATGAATTATAGACACTGGCTTTCAGGGTAATATGATAAGAAACAAGCAAGTAAATGAGCTAGAATAAAGCATGTAAAGGAAATGAATTGGTTCTGATTTTAATTTGGGAAGAGATTAGCAAATAATAACCAGGATTATTAAACATTTTGAAAATTTTTCTTTCAATTAGGATCTTTGACAGTGATAAAAAGCATGGGAAATTTTCCATTAGAGAAATTTCAAGAGAATTGGCAAAAACTACTCCTATTAAAGATTAAGATTACAGTTTGAGAATAATGGGAAATATTTCATAGTATATATAAAATCTATCTTTTCTTTGTCTTTCATCTGATTTCAATCTTGAATCTAAATATAATAAAATGACCCTCTGCTTGAGCAGAATAAATAAGTTAGGATGTGTTAAATTATTTTATTGGAATACAAACTATATTTAAAAAATACTTAAAACATCAGAGAAACCCTGGTAAATACTTTGAAACTTTATATACTAAGTAGGAACTCGAATTCATTACATTTCATGCCAAATCTCCTCCTAATCAATAGAACAGTTTAGTCAGTCAATTTATCTTTACTTTCTCTCATTCTTCCAAACCCAAGTGTTAGAGACTGCAATTGTTTGTTAAAAATAAATAAAATGTCAAATTCCTCTCTTCCTAGGCCAACTTCCCCTGTCTTTACTTTAAGTCCTTCTACTTTTTTGCCTGAATAGATAAGTTTCTGAACAGATGTTCCTTTCTTCACCATTCCCAGGCTTACAGTTCAATTAAGATAATGTTTCTAAGAAGCAAATATGAACACTTTTACATTCATTGCTGATCATTTCCCATATATGTTACAATAATGTAAATGTACTCTATTTTATATAAGACATGAATACTTAAAAGAAAATTACTACTATAAGGATTATATTCTTTTACAAATTTATTCAATGCCCTTTGTTACCTCCTAAATATATCCTGCCATTTGTGTATTTTCTTTGAATAAATTTATGTAAATATTGATTATAGTACTAAATCAAATACAAATAACTGCTACTGTTTAGCATCTCTAGATCTATGAGCTATTATTACACTATTTTACCTAGAAAAATGCTACTTGCTTTATGTCCTTAATCACCCAATATCCTCAGACAGAACTACACATATTATTTTTTTTTGTTTAAGTTATCATTGATATACAATCTTACGAAGGTTTCAGATGAGCAACATTGTAGTTACAACATTCACCTATATCATCAAGTCCTCAACTCCCCCACCCCTCATTACAGTCATTCCATCAGCATAGTAAGATGCTATAGAGTCATTACTTCTCTTCTCTCTGCTGTACCCCCCTACATTATGTGTGCTAATCATAATGCCCCTTAATCCCCTTCTCCCTCCCTCCACACCCACCATCCCCAAAACCTTGCCTTTGGTAACCACTAGCCTCTTCTTGGAGTCTGAGTCTGCTGCTGTCTTTCTCCGCCTGACTTATTTCACTAAGCATGATACCCTCTAACTCCATCCATGTTGTTGCAAATGGTAAGATTTGTTTTCTTCTTATGGCTGAATAATCTGTCATTGTACATGTGTACCAACTCTTCTTTATCCATTCATCTACTGATGGACACTTAGGTTGCTTCCATATCTTGGTTATTATAAATGGTGCTGTGATAAACATAAGGGTGCATGTATATTTTTTGAATCTGGAATCTTGTTTCCTTTGGGTAAATTCCTAGGAGTGGAATTCCTGGGTCAAAAGGTATTTTTATTTTGAGTTTTTTGAGGAACCTCCATATTGCTTTCTGCAATGATTGAACTAAATTTACATTGCCACCAACAATGTAGGAGGGTTCCCCCTCTCTCCCCATCCTTGCCAGAATTTGTTGTTCCTCGTCTTTTGGATGTTGGTCATCTTAACTGGTGTGAGGTGATATCTTATTGTAGTTTTAATTTTCATTTCCCTGATAATTTGTTAAGTGGAACATCTTTTCATGTATCTGTTGGCCATCTGAATTTCTTCTTTGGAGAACTGTCTGTTCATATCCTCCACCCTTTTTAAATTGGGTTTGCCTTTTGGTAGTTGAGGTGTGTGAGCTCTTTATATTTTGGAATGATAACCCCTTATCAAATATGTAATTTATAAATATATTTTCCCATACTTTAGAATGCCTTTGTGGATGGTGTCCTCTGCTATAGAGAAACTTCATAGTTTGATGTAGTCCCATTTGTTCATTTTTTACTTTGTTTCCCTTGCCTAAGGAGATGTGTTCAGGAAAAAGTTGCTCAAGTTTATATTCAAGAAATTTTTGCCTATGTTTTCTTCTAAGAGTTTTATGGTTTCATGACTTACATTCAGGTCTTTGATCCATTTCGAATTTACTTTTGTGTATGGGGTTCAACAGTGATCCAGTTTCATTCTCTTACATGTAGCTGTCCAGTTTTGCCAACACGAGTTGTTGAAGAGGCTGTCTTTTCTGCATTGTATATCTGTGGCTCTTTTATATATATTAGTTGGCCATATATGTGTGGGTTTATATTTGGACTCTTTTTTCTGTTCTATTGATCTATGGGTCTGTTGTTGTGCAAGTACCAAATTGTTTTGATTACTGTGGCTCTGTAGTACAGCTTGAAGTTGGGGAGCATAATCACCCCAGCTATATTCTTCCTTTTCAGGATTGCTTTGGCTCTTCAGGTATAGGGGTTTTTCCCTCCTGATAAGGACTCTCAGCTGCCAATGTTTCAAAAGCAAGTTCTTCCTGCTTTCCACTGGTATATGTCACTTGCCCCAATAAGTGCTGGAGTTCTCCATTTAAGGGGCTTGTAGATAGGGAGCTATGCTGCTGTAAATATGCACCCCATTTGGCCAGTATAGACATCTGTGCCACAATCACTCCATGGTGGCCTTTGGGTCCAGTCTTACACTCACCCTGCTATGGGATAGGTTGCTATTACCTTAGTTGGAGCTGTTCTGGTGATGGGCTCCATAGCCAGCAAGATATGGTATATGGCAGCAAGTTGCTTCTCTATCAAGGCGTACTGGACCTCTCCTCCTATCCATAGTTGTGACCAGAATCCAGTAGGTTGACATGTCCAGTCAAGCAACTACCAAAGGCTTCATCTATAATCACCTTTGCTTACATGAACAGCTATCTCACAGGACCTTGATGAGTCCATTACACTCAAGGCTTGTACAGCCTTGACTGCTTGCTTGGCAGCAATACAAGCAGCAGCACATGTCTCACTAAAGTCCCACCTGCCCTTTGATACCAACTGGTATAAGTGCTTTAAAATTTGTACCAAGTATGGGATGAACACTTTCCATTAGCTGATGACCCAAAAGACCCAAAAACTATTGTAATACTCCCACAGTTGTAGGGCTAGGGAAAGCTGGGACCTTGTCTGTGACTGATTCAGGAGTACAACCTGCAAGAATTTTATAGACAAACCAGGTCCCTGAACCTTGATGCTGTTCACAGGCCATCCTTTCTCCTGTAGATGTTGCAGCAGTCTAGGAACTGCCCCTTCTAAATATGAAGAGAATCAAACGTGAGCATAGGTGGGTGAGTATTAAGTCTTCTCTAAATATTTGATGGAATTCAGTGCTGAAACCATTGGTCCAGGAATTATTTTTCTTTTTTGAAAACCAATTCAATTTCATTGCTCATAAATGGTCTGTTCATATTTTCTGTTTATTCCTGATTCAGTCTTGGAAGGTTGTATTTTTCTTGAAAGTTGTCCATTTCTTCTAGGTTATCCACTTTGTTAGCATATAATTTTTCCTTGTGCTCTCTAGTAATTCTTTGTATTTCTGTGGTGTCCATAGAGATTTTTCATTTCTGATTTTGTTTATGTGTATACACTCTCTTTTTTTTCTTGATAAATCTGGCTAGAGGTTTATCTATTCTGCTTATTTTCTTGAAGAAACAGCTCCTAGTTTCATATTTCTTTCTGTGGTTTTATTCTTCTTAATTTTATTTATTTATGCTCTAATCTTTATTATGTCCCTCCTTCTACTAACTTTGGGCCTCCTTTGTTCTTCTTTTTCTAGTTTCGTTAGTTGTGAGTTTAGACTGTTCATTTGGGATTGCTCTTTCCTGCCATAAGCCTGTATTGCAATATCCTTTCCTCTTAGAACTAGATTTGCTGTGCCCGTAGGTTTTGAGGTGTTGAATTGTTTTCATTTGCCTCTATATATTGTGTGATCTCTGTTTTTATTTGGTTATTGATCCATTGATTATTTAGGAGTATGTTTTTAAGCTTCCATGTATTTGTGGGCTTTTTGTTTACTTTGTATAACTTATTTCTAGTTTCATACCATTTTTTTCTGAGAAGCTGTTTGGCACAATTTCAAACTTTTTAAATTTACTGAGGCTCTTTTTGTGGCCTAGTATGTAATCTATTCTGGAAAATGTTCCATGTACAATTAAGAAGAATGTGTATCCTGCTGATTTGGGTTTGTGCATTCTATAGATATCTGTTAGGTCCATCTGTTCTAATGTGTTTTCAATGCCTCCGTCTCCTTGTTTTCTTTCTCTTTGATCTGTCATTTGGAGTGAGTGGCATGTTCAAGTCTCCTAAAATGAATGCATTGCATCATATTTCTCCCTTTTAATTCTGTTAATAGTTCACCTATGTAGGTGCTCATACGTTGGGTGCATAGATATTTATAGTTGTTATATCCTCTTGTTGGACTGACCCCTTCATCATTATGTAATGTCCTTCTTTGTCTCTTATTACTTTCTTTGTTTTGAAATCTATTTTGTCTATACAAGTACTGCAACTCCTGATTTTTTCTCCCTATTAGTAGCATGAATATCTTTTTTCATACCCTTCACCTTTAGTCTGCGTATGTCTTTGAGTCTGAAGTGAGTCTCCTGTAGGTGGCATATCTCTTGCTTTTTTATCCATTCTGTAACTCTATGTCTTTTGATTGGTGCATTTAGTCCATTTACATTTAGGGTGGTTATTGATAGACATGTAGTTATTGCAGGTTTAGATTCATGGTTACCAAAGGTTCAAGGGCAACTTCTTTACTGTCTAACAGCCTACCTTAACTCACTTATTATGCCATTTCAAAGACAACCTAAAGTTTATTTTATTTTTACCTCTTTTCTTTTTCCTCCTCCTCCACTCTTTATATATTAGGTGTCATATTCTGTACTCTGTGTATCCCTTGACTGACTTTGTAGGTAGTTGATTTAATTTTGCATTTGCTTAATAATTAATTGTTCTACTTCCTTTACTGTGGTTTTATTTTCTCTGGTGTCAGCTATTTAGCCTTAGGAGAACTTCCATCTAGAACATTCCCTTTAAAATATACTGTAGAGACAGTTTTGAGAGGTACTTTTCTGTGGGGATATCGACTAGTTTAAAACTTAAGGTAATGATATTTCTATTGGCTAGACTTGCATTAATAATCTAATAGTGGACAGTGCACATGTTCTTTTACCTGTTTTCTCCCATTTTACAGGACCAAACTAAGGACTGTTATAAATTAGAAAGAAACAAAATAATATTCAATAAACAAGTCACTTGCAGCATAAATCACTTTATAAGATAAATAATTGACTATGTGCATTTAACTTTACACTTTGCAATAATGTTCTACAATCTGTCAATTTTAGATAATTGTGTTAAGTAACTTGCAAGTTTTTAAGGTAGCATTATTCCAAAGATCACATAACTAATACACTGTTATCACACACAAAAAATGGAGGTCATTCATTTGTGAATTACAATACTAAATATCTCAAAGCTTAATTACTGGAAAATTACAGTAAAATATTTTTCTTTATATACATGCATCAATGCAATGCAGTTGTGTGCCAAAGAATCCACAATAAATTGTCGGTAAAGATGATATTATTCTGACATTCATAAATCAAAAGCAACATTGGCACATATTCAAGATAATAAACAACTCATGACAATAAGGATGTCTTGATAATGATAGTGAAGATTTCTCCCTAAAAACTGGTGAACACTTAAACCTAAGCAGGTATTCACGCATGATAGGAATTTGGCAATTTTGTCAATTGATGTGTCTCAGTCAGCCTTCATTTATATATAGTCAATATTCATTATTTGTGGGTTGCATTTTTCCCAATTTGCTTACCAACTAAAATTTATTCCAAAGCCCCAAATTAGTACTCAGGGAGTTTCCATAGTCATTTGAGGACATGCTGCAGAGCAGCAAAAAGTCTGAGTTGCTCCAAGTCCTCATTCTCAACAGGTGACCCCTTCTTGTTTCAGCTTCACACTGTAAACAAGTGTACTTCTCATGATTTTTAAATGAATCTTTTCCACATTTTTCCTCTTTCTATTAGTGATTTTGCTCTTTAAAATGACCCCCAAGCATAGTACTAGATTGCTGTCTATTATTCTTAAGTACAAGAAAGCTGTGATGTACTTTACTAGGAAAATGTGTGTTAGATAAGCTTCTTCAAGCATTAATTATAGTGCACTCACCTGTGAGTTCAATGGTAATGAATTAACAACATGATGCATTCAGGAAAAAAAAAAGGAAATTAGTGGATCTGCATATGAGGCTGCTCTAGAAAGTACTAAAGTAGCTTCTAGAGTATGTGGTAAAGCTATGGAAAAGACGGAAAAGAGGTTACATTTGCAGAGTCATGAGGTGATAACATTTAAAAAGTTTAGTGGACAGCATTGCTATAAGGCTAAAAGCTAAAGAAATCTTAGGTCATGTTACCCAGGGTCAGAAAAATGTTAGGAGAAAAAGCCTACTGATTTATTATTATAAAGAAACACTGCATCCAATTAATTATTTGTTAGAACTATATAATAAATAAGATCTCTTTTAACAGAAACATACATAAAACAAGATTATTTATTGATTGGTTAAAGAAAAGGTTGTGACATGAAACTTGCAAGAAATTAACCCTGTATTCCTCCCAGGAGCACTGGCTCAGCATTTCCGTATTCTCTTTAAATTTATTATTTCCTTTTTCAGGCTACTAGCTACTATTTATCTTTTAGAATTATATGTTCTTACCCAAATCAAGAGGTATCATTCCACTTAAAATTTATTGCTTGATACCAGGGATTAATATAATTTCTCTTATTTGATTTTCTTCTCTCTAGCCACTACCTTTTTTGAATCTGTTCTGCTAATCACAAAATATCTGCTTATTTAGTTTTTATAAAATTATTGACTACATAAAAATATTTTACTTGGGTACTCTTTCATTCAAAAACCAAAAATTTTATAACATTTAAAATATTTGTACTTATAAATATTTATAACTCATAGGATATAATTTTGGCTATTTGAAAATTATCTTTAATATTCTATCTCCAACTCATCCAATCCTATTTTCTCCCTATATGTATATGCATTTGTTAATCAAGTGTTTTGCTGCATTTTGGTAAACTCCATGCCTTTTTATATCTTGAATTTATTCATGTTCAAATCATGGATGAAGCTCCAAGCAACAAGCATCAGTGTGGAGAAGGAAAAAAGAAAAAAATATATATAACAAAAAACAAGGTGAAAAGATCTTCAGGCTGGTTTCTATAGCTGCATCTCAAGAAGTCCAACGTGCAGTAGAAAAATGAGCATTGCAAAGTCCACTTTGGTTTTTATGAGTATCTTGTTATCGATATGGGTTAACCAAGTAAGTAAAATTTATAAATGCTTTCCAGATTTATGCCAGTAGTGATGTTTCTGAGAGTTCACTCTACACATAGTAGCCAGTTACTGGGAATATGAGAACAGTAATCAACAATCTAAACTAGGGGAGAAATATGAAATTTTTGGAATTTCCATAGCTTTGTCACATAGTCTGAGTTCAGAGAAGTACTTCTTTCCCTGGAGTGTTGAGATGACATTTGAATGAACAGCCCCAAAATATGGAGGGTTCAAAATTGAACTGAAAGGGGAATGTAATTGAGGGTCCAAGGTCATCTAAGGTGGAGTCCACATCTTGGAGAATGTTGACTTGAACCAATAGAGGGCCCATACGCTTGATATATATTTCTCTTACTGGTCAAAATTGTGTTAAAGAAGGAATGTAGGTTTAAGGAAAAAGCAATTTCAGCTCTTGTGTTTAGGAAAGACAAATGTTGAATTTCACTTATGATAGTTTCTTTAAATACTCCACATATACTTGAGCACACCCACAACACACAAACACACACACACACACACACACACACACACACACACACACACACACACACAGAACTGATATATTTTCATAGTATGTGCTTATCCTATGATAGAACCAATAGAAAATTAGAATAGAAAATCCATGTAAATTAATTACTTGTTATTTTCTT
The DNA here is from genome assembly GCF_030020395.1 of Manis pentadactyla. Taxonomy (NCBI): domain Eukaryota; kingdom Metazoa; phylum Chordata; class Mammalia; order Pholidota; family Manidae; genus Manis; species Manis pentadactyla. Next base: position 125,343,219 of record NC_080020.1, read on the forward strand.
TACATTTTATGTTAATTACTTTCTACTTTATAGTTCATTTATTTGTATTTCTTTCCATTTTACAAATATCAAACTGAGTGAGAAGTCAATTGTACCTAAATAATAAATTAATTTGCAGATTTTGTCCCAAATTGGTCCTAGATTCAACAAGTCAAACATATTAGTCAAAGATTTGTTCAAGGATATTAGGCTTTACAATTTTCAAGAGTATTTTGTTTTTGAATTCTGAGCAAGTTTTTTAAAATAGTGTGATGCTCTATAATTATGAAATTTGCAAGAATAGAAGCTTTTCTTATATCACCACGCATTTTTGTAATAGAAGTTATAACTGAGTTAAGTACCCTTCTTTGGCACAACCACAGAAAACTATTACTCTCTGCATTTTATAATAGATTTGAGAGAAAGCTACAATATTTTAGTACAATGATGGCCATTCCTCGCTTTCTCTTCACAAATTTGTGCCAATTAATAGAGTATTTTGTATTGCTTAGAGTTCTTTTATTTTCATTAATTCATTTTTCAAGAATTTTTTTGAGTTGTACTGTCTTTTAAGCATGTTCTATGCTTGGGAAATTCATCTCTGAACAAGATAGAAAAATTTCTCTGACCTCATGGACTTTCATTATGTAAATGCCACCAAGAGGGATAAAAAACAAATACATATATTTGAATAAAGTTCTTTATTATTTGGAGTATTGAAGTATATTACTATATCCACCCAAATATTAGTATATCATGTGCTTTGTGTATATTATTTTATTTATACATTTAAAACCAGTACAAGAAGAAAGTTTACTTTATAATATACCCTAGAGATCCTGAATAAATCTTTCTTTTTGCAATGAGAACTATATTCTCCCCTCACATTTTATTGTCAGTTCCATGATTTATAGATGAATGGGTATAGAATATTCTCTGGATCACTTCCACTATGTTACATATTTAGAAATGTTTAAAACAAACTTTGTCAATAGATTATGTCAAACTCTTGAATAAATATTGCTTGTTCTTAAATAAAAGGCATGTACATATGTATATATATATATATATAGTACCTGTACATATATATTTGTAAATATATAATGGGAAACATTTAATGTCTTAAATCAGGAATCCTTTTTGAAGCACTACTTATAAAATATTATTTGATGCATCTTTCTGTGCAAATAAGAAAAATATATGACCTTATACACTTTCAATCAGTCACAGGCCTCCTCTAACAAGTTCTTAAAATCTACTTATTTTTAGTTCATTCCTCTAATCAAGAAATATAATTTCAATTATATGCTATGTAAGAAGAAAATATATTCTGAAAGTTTCTTTTCAGAGTTCAATTTTAAAAGCCTTTTTCAATGTTGGGAACCATAATTGATAATTAATAGACTCAAAATGCTATTCTTCTGTTTCCAATAGCACAAATGTTTTTTGCTTGAATGATTATTCATGTGCCACTAAGTAAAGTTGATGATGTGGGAAAGATGACAGGAAATATCCAAGTGAGGATACAGGGAGGGAGACATTTTAAGTATGGCAAGAAAAAGAGATGGGTTGGTTCTCTTAGTCTTTCTTTGTCACTTAGCAGATCTCCAATAAATGTATCTTTGAGGCTTAACCGCTTAAATTACCAGTAATATATCTATCAAAGAGTTTCACTGAATGGGATTTTTTGAATAGGACAATACGGGAAACACTTTGTGTTCCTGGTGTGTGTGCTTATATTATTCAAAAAGGTACAAGTCTAAAATGATTAATTACGGTATATAATTTCTTAAAAGCATAATAGGCCTTCCTCAATTATTTATGATTCTGAGTATAGCAGCTTAATAGATTTCTGTTGTTATAAAATAAAATTTTAAGAAGGTTAAAGTTGCTTAACCTATTGGACCCCACGATTCAAGAGATACAATGTAATAATCTAAAGGCTGTCCCAGGACAGATTCATCCTTGAAAGCTCAATCCCCAGAAGCATTTTCACATGTAATTTTATTTTCTGTCTCTTCAATTATTAATGGTGAATAATCTTTTGATGAATTAAGAGAATTCATATCTAAGATAATTCATATTTTATGATAACTATAAATCAACTTCTCTTTGTCCATTATTTGAACACAAAATTGTCCATAAAACCTTGCTTATTATTTTCAATTCATGATGAATTTACATGAGAATAAAACATTTATTTCCAGTATTATTTTTATTGCTTGTATCATGTTATTTTTTTAAATAGGCATTCTTGTTGCTATTTAATTATGAAGAATATGTGTTTTGCCTTTGTGACTTGAAGGCAAGGATCTTAAATAAATCTTTTAGATCCTCTCATGGTGAGTCCAATACTTTATAGATGGTAGACAGATAATAATAATGGTTGCTCAAATGGCCTCTCTGTTCCTCTTCTAAAGCAAGTGGTGCAGTAGAACGCAGTCTTTTATATGGGACGAAACTCTTCTTTGGTCAAGGAACACTTTATCCACATACATGGGATCTCAAGGAAAATGAAATTTAGATAATATAGGTAGCATACCCCAAAACACATGCCAAATAAATACTAGTTTATATTTATTGTGTTTTTATTTTTAAAAATCTTTCATGTGCTTTATGTGTATCATTTTATTCAATCCTCAAATATTCTAGGAGTTTGCTTTGATTGTATCAATGCACATTTTGGGTAGACTGAGGGGAAGGGAGCCTAAGCAACCTGGCTACGGTTATCCAGAAAGTGGTGGGGCTCTGATTCCAAACACACTGTCCAGAGCCCCAGGGACTGAACTTTAATGTACTAGGCTTTGATGCCCATCATTAGTGCTGCCATCTTAGAAGGGAATCCTTTCATTGGTCGTGTTAGGTTTATGAGATTTGGGATTTTATTTTGGTGTTTTTAAAAAATATATTATTTCTCAAGTGATGTAATAAAAAGAAACTATCCAGTAAACAAAACATTTATAATATAGTTGCAAATAAAGTCATAAATGCATTTAATTTTGATCTATCTTTTCTTTGATATTTCTTTAATATATTAATATATCCTAAAATATATTTATGATATGACTGAGATGCTTAACCAAAATGTAATAGACTCTAAATTAATATTAAGATAAGTAGATAGAAGGTGAAAACATTTGTGAAAATTTAGGCTTCCTTCCTGATGAATAGAGTTGCTTCCTTTACTCTCTCCTCCCAGGCTTTAAACAGGGTAGCACTACTGACCACATGATTTGCATCATGAACTGCTGTGTTTTCCTCATGCCCTTTAAATCTTCCCACTGTTCTGTGTTACATGTTTTATTATACCTACTTTATAGATAAGGATATAGAATTTCACAGAGGTTTCAGTAATCAGAACTATTTATCAAAAACAAAAGTCAAGCAGGTCTAAATTCGAGATTCTTTTGTTATAAAAAATAACTCCCTTACAGTCACTGTATTAAGAGTGGAATTTTTTGGTTAATCTAATTTTTTATTGCCTGTAGCAGTGATACATTAACATTTTGATTTTTCATGTCTGAACTAAACATTATTTTAATGGATTTCAATCATAGAAAATGATTGGATAGAATGGTTTTGGGGATCACACAATGCTTATTTAGATGATGTTTTGATTATTTATATAAAATTGTATCCAGCTGTTATATCATTTTTTTATAATATGTGTAGAAAGGTCATTTTTATCATGGAATATACATAATTCAATTTAGATATTTGACGTAAGACTGATCAGCTGTATTTAAGCAATTGACATTTCTTTTCTACTGTAATTTTATAAATAAACTTCAAATATTTATTTAAAAATTTGAAAACACATCTGCATTTTTTATTCTAGCATGTAAGTTACTTAACATTTCTGGGTCTCACTTTTCTCAGCTGTAAAATAGGTTAGAGGTATTTACATCATAGGGTTAAGAGTGTTAAATGAGCTTGTACATGTAAACAAATAGCAACATAAGTCATACACAGAGAGTCTGACAAATGTTAGCACTAAAGAGTTATTTCTCACCTATTTCTCGTCATCAAACTCAATGTAAAAAGAGTGAACATTCTTTTTAGATTAAACAGTCTAATTTTATCATTTAAATTCAGTCACTTTATTTTTTAGAGTAATAGTACAGGCTTATTGCATGCTTTATATTGACTACATAATTATAATTTTAAAGATAACATTAGGTTATGTGACTAGTAAATTCCATGCAGCATGGAGGTTTAATGTTTTTTTGTTTGTTTTTGATTTTCCCAATAAGCTAGAACATGTATTGACTAAGATATTAGTGTACCAACCACAATATAAAGTCATGAATATGACTATGTTTTATTAAATTATAACAGTGAAATTTAATTTTGTTGGCTGTTTGAAATCTGGCTAAAATAGCTTTCAAAGTGCTTTATGGAACTGCTGATTACCTTCTGTAAAAAAATGTGGGGAAATGTTTGTTGCTTACATGCAAACTTTCCATCATTATGAATCATGTCTGGGTTAGTGGAGACTGTTATTTCACTGATATGAAAGAAATGTAAGTTCCCTTGTCATTTCTTAATGAAAGATTAACATTAACAACTACAAAATTATCTTCATTAAGTTTTGAAATGAAGAATTGCTATTTATCAAAAAATAATCCAAATAATAAGTCAGTTAGATATTGTTTTAGCATATATTAACAAATAAAATAGTCATAAGGTCTACGCTTTTAAATAATATTTAAAATCCTTACACTTAATTTGAGACAAGAAAACTAGATTTGAAAACTAGATTTAAAATACTTTCTTCAAATGTGAATATAAGGCTATATAATAATGCAAACTCATATTCTACATAATAAAACGCTGGACACTAAGGGAGCATATTGATCTTTATATTGATTTTTCTCCAGATACATATAAGAATATTTTTAAAATTTCTTTTGAATTTGTTTTTGTTATATATATATATTTCAGTATAGTTTAACAAACATTTATCTAGCACTTCAGTTCTAGGAACTTGCTATGTTCTAGGAGTAAAATGTTTAATATTTGCTATCTTCCAAGCACTTGTTGATTACTAGAAGGAAGACAGATTATATTATATTAGGTCTTACAGGGAGAAGTTCCCACAAGGTGCTAAGTGAACACAAAAGGAACAGTTAGCCTGGTCTTCAGTTTTAGGCAAAACTTAAGAGAAGAAATTTCCCTATCAAAAGGATTTCTCCAAATGTAAATATAAAATATCAGTAGCTATCATTCATATGTGCCTTATGAATGTCAGCCGCTCCAATTAGTCACCATCACCTGCCCAGCAACCCTGAAAGGAGACAATAGTACCCTTAGCATCTACATGAGGATGCTGGCATTCAAATATATTCTGGAACTACCAAAGATTGCACATTAATAAGTGAATGTCCAAGAATCAAATATGGAAACAAAACTGTCATGGTCTTTCCATGATCATAGTATTAGCAAGGTTTTATTTAGTAGATAATTTCTATATGAACTTCACTACTGCTTTTACCCCATTTACAGTCCCAACATTTTCTTACAGAAAAGTGAGAAGTGACTCTCTTTGAAAGAAGAGGATCCCTTTGAAACTGAATCCAATGAATTGATCAATTATAAGCATTAGTGAGCATAATGTATTGCTCTTAGTCAAAGAAAATTCTGGCAATCAGAACTATGGAATAAACATTTACTATATGAACATGAAAAATGTAAATAATGTCACAAAAATTTGTTCTTACTGGTGATTTTCCAATAGCATCATGTAGTGTGGTGATCCAAATGAATGAGAAGGATTTTCCGCAATGAAAACAAACAAAAATTGTTGATAGAACTTTCAAGTAAAAAATAACAAAAGTTCATATTTTTTTATTTTGAATATTCAATAGTTGGATATTTTGAATTACACTGTGAAGATTTTTCATGTTCTGACATCACACTCTACATTAGGCCCATTTTAGGAAATTAATTTGTTCTAGTCATGATTTTATTCAATTCTATTCACATATTACATTTGCAATAGCAATGTACTCATGCATAGTGAATAGTATAGGTTCATAAATATTTTAAATTAAGTACCGTGTCCCATTATCTTCTATACCCACTAAGCATATATTTCAGAATTCTCTCATCTTGAAAAAGGATTAGTCATAAGATTCTTCTGCATTTAATCCATCCAATAGATAAAAGATCAAATGATTATGCACTTATTTTTCACATTCTGACTATTGTCATGCAATTTACTATCAAAGGCAACACTAAAAATGGTATATAAATTGAAAATAATTAGACATGTGAATTAAGGAGACCCCTTGCCACTAGTAAAAGAAATTGCTAGTCTAGTCCCAAAACTTCTGAAAACTCTTAAATTTGGGGATCTTTTCTTGACCATCATCACTAAGTTATATACCAGTGGAAAAAAGAGCACAAATAGTTAGTATCTGGTTTGCAGCCATGTCTTAGTGCAAGAAGTTATCTGCAGATTAATTAGCATATGTAAAGGACTCACAGCAGTAGGCAGTCTGAGAAATTGTTATGGGGTGAGAAAGTATAGAATTACCAATAGAGAAGGAAGTGGACAATTTGTAAATTACATGGAGCAGAAATTGGGTGACGACAGAAATTGGGTGACGACAACACAGTTTGCACTACCATTAGAATGTGGGATAGCCCATTTGGCACAGAGCTTTAGGTAGCTCCGCAGAAAGTGGCACACTTACACCCAGTAACATTTTCTTAACTCAGCAATGGAAGCCACCAACCACAGTAGAAAGAAATGTTCTGTGGGCATGAAATACTCTTTTTCCTTCAGAATTCATTCATTCGTTCATTCCTTTCAGCTAGTATTATTGTGGATCTTTCTGAAGTACAGACGATTCCACAGGGAGAAAAAAGTGCCTCTGCTTTAGTTGGATCACTTTCTAGTGAGAAACCCATACCCATAGACAGACGAAAAAAATCAACTTTTTGTAAGCAAACAAGTAGATATGGTCAATCTCATAAGACAGTTCATGGAAGATTTCCAAGAGGAAGTGATCATTCAATTTTATCTACATGGATTAGTAGAAATTAATGAAGGGGATACAGAGAGACAGAACTGACAGCATGGTGTGGTGAACAAAAACAGGATGAAGCTATTTAAGAAATTATGTTTGAAGAGTAGAAACCTATTACCTACTAGTTAAAAGAACATTTTACTTCTTCCTAAGTTATAAAGCATCTGTGAAATGTCATGACACCCACACTTTGAGAGACTACCTCTTTCTTTCCAATATCACCCTAAGACTACTTTTCTATTTCCATTTGTTTCTGGAGAAACGCAACTTCTAAGCCACCCTTGTCTCATGACAATACCCGGTTTCTGATTAATCTCTGCTTTTCTTAATCCTGCTTTCTAAAGACTAATAAATTTTGAACTCCCCCATACTTTATTTAGACAACCCTCAAAATCTTCTGCCCTATGCCAATCCTTCTCTCTGAGTAGCATTCTAGGTTCATCTGCAGTGCCCTCCATTGCTACATGGTCAGTAAGTCTGATTTTTGTAAAACTGTGAACTTGTGTCTGATTGTCTTTTGCTACTTGCCTTTAACAAGATAGGAAAACAAATAGCTCAACAGAGGGCCTTGTAGGTCCCCTGGGTAATATAGTTTAATGACTAGGGGTACAGACTTTGTATCCAGATTGCTGGGTTTGAACCCATTGCATATCACTAACTACCTTTATAATCAAAGACAGGTAGCTTAATGTTAATTTGTCCCAATTTCTTCACCTGCTAATGGAACAATAACAGTACAGGTAATTTTTTAATGATATGGGTTTGAACTACGTGTGCCTACTAATACATTGATTTTATTTAAAAAAATATATTGGAAAAATTTTTGGAGATTTCTAATAATTTGAGAAAAAGCATTTTCTTTTATCTGGATTACTTTATTGTAAGAATACATATATAATACATGTAACACAAAATATGTGTTAATAAACTATGTTATTGGTTAGGCTTCCAGTCAATAATAGGGTATTAGTAGTTAAGATTTTTGGGGGAGTCAAAAGTTATATGTGGAATTTTGACTACACAAGGTTGGTGCCTGTAACTCCTACATGGTTTAAAAGTCAGCTGTACTTCCCTTAGAGAGTTGTTTAAAAAAAATGAGTTAATATATGTTACATACTTAGAAGGACAGCTATATATGTTAGCTATGATATATTATGATAAGAAAATTTGGTTTCTTTTTATAAGAAATATGGGTGGTAATACCAATGGGTGGTAATATTAATGCATTTAACTCTTAGACCATTAGGCTCCTGTGTATTGGAAATATTTAAGAGTGTATGAATGGAACAGGACTACCAGTTAAGACTCTTAACTGTTAAAATAGACTTCATGAATAATTGAAGTAGGACAATGAAGCTAAAGTTAGAACAAACAGGTTGAATGAGTGAAACATTTGGTAGGTGACATCAGCTAGACCTTTTCATTTATTATATATGCCTACATGCATGCATGTGTGAAACGTGTGCATGTTCATGCTGTGGCTGATATGTAACTTTGATTATATAATACATGCAATGATAGATATGCAGATTGCAATTTATAAATACTTCTAAGTATTAATTTATTTAAGGCACCCTAAAAATATAGAGTGGTTTGGCTACAATATAATGCTTAAATCAATACCAGCCAATATTACTGCCAATTATTTTTTATCAGCATATGATACATGAGAGGAAAAACTGAAAAGATATTTACTGGGAATGATCAACTATGACCCCTGTTTAACTAGTTCATTTAATGCCTGGAAAACAGCATAGTATGTAGCTAATTGGTGAACAGAATATGAATATGTGTGTGTGCGAAAATCCTAAGTGACTGACTTACCAAAGGCAACCACCACCCAGAGACATGGCTTTTAAGTCGATTAATCGATTAAGTAGGACTTCTTGGAATTTGCAAGATGACTTTGGCAATTCAGGATTCATAATATGGAAATTATAACCACTTTGAGCATTTAACAGATACAATCATTTCAACCTACTATCCATTTAAGAAATGCCATCATTTCAAGATACGAACCTACAATTAAATATTTAGACTTATAATTCTGGAGCTTCCAAATGACTGTCATTTCAGAAACAAGAACATAAATCTAAGGGTAAATGAATAAATGATCTTAAAGAGAGAGGTTATATGTCTACCTTTGTTTATACAATTTGTGTTTTGGAATCACAAATGTAACTAAAGAAAAATTTCTAGAGAGAAATTTGTGTTGAACTCAATTACAAGTTTACTTTTTATTAAGTTCTGCTTATCTATGTCCCAACTTTTTTGTTACCTTACATTTTAAAGTTCCAATACCTTTCCATAAGCTTAGGGCAAACAAAATATATGACGGGCGTTTAAAATTATTTTATTTCTTGAATTATGGATGAGATGAGTGAATTATGGGTGAATGGCATTTTTAAACATGTTGTTTGTTTCCTTATTGATGAAGTTTAATATTTCTTTGTATTTTTTGGAAAAACATTTTTATATTATTTATGTTTTGCAGATAGTCTAAGTTGGTGCTTGTCTCTTCATTCTCTTAACAGTATCTTTCACAGATAGAGTTTTTAATTTTTATGAAGTCCAATTTATATTTTTCATGAAGTCCAATTTATATTTTTCATGGACCATACTGTTGAGGTTGAATCAAAAGTCATTATAAACATAAGTTCATTTAAATTTATTTTCAAAATTTTTGTAGTTTTGCATTTTACATTTACATTTGCATTTATGATCCATTTTTACTTAAATTTTGTTCAAAGTGTAAGGTCTGTGCCTATTTTCATTTGTTTGTAATGGGTGTTCAGTTGTTCCAACATGATTTGTTTATTTAAAGACTGTCCTTTCTACACTGAATTATTTTTGCGCCTTTGCTAAAAATCTGTGCTAAGATTACATTTGTTTGAAGCTAAATCTTTCTTCTTTCAGCTCTATTGATCTATAAGTCTATTATTTAATCAGTACAACTTTGCTTTTATTATGGTAGCAATTACAGTAAGTTTTGAGTGGGGAAATACAAGTCTTCCAACACTTTTTATGCAGCATTCCGCTGACTTTTCTAGGTAGTTTCTCTTTCCATATATGCTTCAGAATCAGCTTATTGGTATCTACAAAATAGCTTGCTCGGATTTTGACTAGGGATGTGCTAAATCTTCAGATCAAGTCTGGAATAATTGATGTCTTAACAATATTATTTATTCTTATCTATAGACATGAAATAGCTTTCCATTTATTTAGATCTTTTTTGATTTCTTCTGTCTCTTGTAGTTTTCCATATAGAAATCCTGTCCATATTTTGTTAAATTAATAACTATTTTATTTTTGTTGCTATTGTTAAAATTACTTTTCAAATTTTCAATTTTCTATTATTCATTGCTAGTAGATGGGAAAACAATTTGACTCTGTGTTCAGTCACCTTGTTGTAGCCCCTTCTTAATTCCAGGAGTTTGTAGATTCTTTGATTTTTTTCCAGTTATCATGTCATCTACCAATACAGATAATAGTATTTCTTTCTCTCTAATCAGTATGTTTTTTATTTGTTGTTCTCATCTTAATTGCATTAGAAGGACTTCCAGTATGAAATTGAATAGAAATGGTGAGAGAAAAAACATTCTTGCTTTGCTCTAGATATGGAGAAAGTACCTAATCCCTCTACATTAAGGATAATGTTAGCTGTGGGCATCTTATGGATGTTCTTTAAAAAAATGATGAAGTTTTATCCTATTCTTAGTTTGCTGAGAGCTTTTATCATCAATAACTGTTAGATTTTTGTCAAATGATTTTTCTGCATCACTTGATAAGATTGTAAGATTTTTTTCTTTAGCTTGTCTGTAAAGTGGATTATATTAAATGGATTTTTCAGTATTGAACCAGTCTTGTATACCTGAGATAAGTGCTACTCGGTTATATAGTATAATCATTTTGTACATCATTTAATTTAATTTCCCAATAGTTTAGTGAGAATGTTTGTGTCTATGTACATAAAATTTTAAAATTCTCCTTTCTTTTAATGTCATTTTTGGGTTTTGGTATAAAAGTAATACTGGTCTCATAGAATAAAAGTGTTTCTTCTATTTCTTTATCTGGAATTGTCTAGGGGAATTGATACTTTTTCTTCCTTTAAATACTTGGTAGAATTCACCAGCAAAACTGTATGGCCATAGTGTTCACTTATTTTGGGAAATACATTAATTATTCATTCATTTCCTATAAAAGATATAGGGATATTCTAATTATTTATTGATTCTTTTGTGGGTTTTGGCAGTTTGCATCATTCAAGGCAGTGGTCCATTACATGTAAAGTATTAAATTTCTGGGCATAGAGTAGTTCATAATATTCCTTTATCATCCTTTTTAAGATGTCCTTGTGATGAGTAGTGATGATATTTCATTTCTAGTATTGGTAATTTGTGTTTCTTTTCTTTTTTTTTGGTTAGTATTCTGAGAGGTTTATCAATTTTATTGATGTTTTTGAAAAAATGACCAGCATTTTATTTTCTAGACTTTCCTATTGTTGTTTTAATTTTCTTAATATCTGATCTAATTTTATTACTTCTTAATTCTTTTAATTTTATTCTGTACATCTTTATTTTTCTGATTGTTTTAGTTTCAAATTCAGTTTGGGCTCTGATTGCTTTTCTTTCTCAAGGTTCCTGAAGTGGAAGTTCTGTTTGCTGTTTATAGACCTTTTTTCTTTTCTAATATATCTTTGTCACTATATAAATTTTCCTTAAAGCTCCACTTTCACTGTATTCCACAAATTTTGTAATACTATATTTTTAATTTAAATTACTTCAAAAATCTTTTTTTTAATTACTCTTAACACAGCTTGTTTGACCCTTGGTTTGCTTAAAGGTGATGGTTTTTAAATCTCTGGTTATTGGGAGATTTTCCAGCTATCCTTGTTATTTATTTCTAAGTAATTATTTTATGTCCTGAGAACATTCTTTGTATGATTTTCAGTCTTTTCAACTTGTTACATCATATTTTATGGCCCAAAATTTAGTCTGTTTTGGTGAATGTTCCATGTTAGCTTGAGGAGAACATGTATTCTGCTGATGTTGGAAGAAATATTCTATAAATGTCATTAGATCTGGTGAATTTCTGGCGTTGCTTTGTTCAAATATATCAAATATATCTGTTGAACTGTATAGGTAGTTGTTGAATTACCCACCTGTAACAATGTATTTGTCTATTTCTGAGGTTCCATCAATTTTTGTTTCATGTATTTTTGATGCTCTTTAGTAGGGTTCATACACATCAACATTTGTTATGATAAAGTGGAGAACTGACCACTTTATCATTATGTAATGCCCTGTTTTTTCCTAATACTTTTTTTATCTAAAATATATTTTTCTAAAATTAATGAAGCAACTCCAGCTTTCCTCTGATTGGTGTTACCATAGCATATTTCTTCCAACCCTTTACTTTTAAGCTATCTTTGTCATAACATTTAAAGTAAGGTTATATTAGACAACATATCACTGAGTCTTGTTTCTCTTTCCACTTTGTCAACCTCTATATCTTAATTGATATGAGTGCATTCATATTTAAATTCATTATTTATATGGTTGTTTAATATTTACTATGTTTGTAATTGTTTTCAATTCACTGCACTAGTTCTTTGTTACTCTTTGCTCCCCCCTTCTTGTTCTGACTTATCTGGTTTTAACTGAACATTTTATATGATTCTGTATTTTCTGTTCTCTTGGTGTATCAGTGATATTTCTTTTACTACTTTTTTAGTTGTATAGAGTTTATAATATACATTTTTTTTAACCAATCTATCTTCAAATAAAATTATACATCTTCATATGTAGTATAGGCACCTTAGTACATTTATTTCCAATTCCTCTCTTTCTTTCCTTGTATAATATTGTCATTCCTTCAACTTGTGTCCATGGTATAATCACAAAATACAATGTTATTATCATTGCTTTAAAAAAATAAAACAAAACAAATTTTATCTTAAAATTAGGCAGATAAGTCTAGGGTGTATGTAAGGTCATAAAACTCTAAAGTCTAATTACTCAGGTAAGTACTTTTTCAGCATAAACTTGAAGATATTGATTGCAAATATGTCATTTCATATGATGGTCCTCCAATTCATAAGAACTTTTCACTTAAATTTGTCTTCTTTTCTCATAACCCATACAAAATTACTCCTGCACAATTTTAATTCCAAGAACAAGACTTATCACCTTGTGTGTAAGCCAATTCTAAGGTCATCTTGTTAAAATTCATCTCATCCTAACCTATTCAGATCTATTTAGATAGTTTAAGAGGCTGATTTTATTTTACAGGTAATCTATAACCTCTCAGTTTCATATCTTTGCAAATCTAATAAATAGGCATCCTCTATCTTCTTCCAATAACTAATGAGTATATGTGAAGCTTAGTTTAATTGTGCATGTATTTTCAAGGATTCATAACATTGCTTCCTCCACTAGACAATTAAAAGTGTTCTTTTTGTTTGGTCAGTGGGTCAATCACAAGAATTATTTAGGTTTTACTGTAGATGATAAGAGAAAGACACAACTTCTTTCCATGGAAGAAAAATACAATGGGGTTTTGAAACTAGAATTATAGATGTATAGCTTAATTAGAGCAAAGTCCTATTTTGTTGAATTGTTTTGATGTGCATTTCTTCCTTAGTGCATATGACTGACTAGCATTAATTGAAGAAAGAATAAAATAATTAGCTCAAGTTACTAAAATAATATTTTATGCCCACAGATTGAATTTCAATCATTTTGGTCACAATGCCATCAATGAGCTTTGGTACTTTTTTTCCAATTCAACCTGTCTACAAATATTAGACAAGAAGAAACTTATTTTAAAATGATGGTTGTGCTATCAAGAGCAAAGCCAAGGCCTTTGATAAAAAATACAGGAGATGCTTGATTATGTGAAACTAAGGAAAATAAAATAGTTTTAGTGACAACTTTTTTTCCTCAGATAAGTTATTATATTTAGAATATAATAAAAAATATATTTCCCAAGAATGTCTCTACTATTAAAATTCTTGTACAAAAGATATAGGTTTGCAAATTTTTGACTTTTAAGTAACTCAAATTTATTTATTGAAACTATTATTTTACTGTGAAATTGCTGTTAACATTAAGTTAAAAATACCTAGTAGATTTTAGCAGAAGTGAACATATATATGTAAATCAGATAATCATGAGCATGTAATTGTATTTTATTATGGATAGGTAACTTGATAATATTAACATCTTTAATAACTTAAATGACTAGAATCATATTCAGTATTCAGGATTTATTTCTAAACTTGCCACAATAAATAAATTTGGATCAAAACTCAAAAGAGCAATTCTTCAAAACCTAATTAGATAAAATATGCAAAGTACTGATATATTATTATCATTACATTACTATTAATTATACCTCTGAGAATCATTATAATCACAGTGATGGGTTGAACTACTTCCCTATATATTGAAGTCCTACCTTCATATAACTCAGAAAATGAGATTCTTTGGAGTTTAGGTAATTGCTGATGTAATTAGTTAAGGTAAAGTTATACTAGAGTAGGGTTGGCTCCCATCCAGTATAATTTGTATTCTTATAAGAAGACAGCCATGTGGAGATAGAGACACACAGGAGAATGCCATGTGATGAAAGAGGCAGAAACTGGATTGATTAAGCTTCAAGGTAGTATTCAAGGAATACTCCCATGGATGGCAGCCACTCCATAAAGCTAGAAAGAGACAAGGAAAGATCCCCATACAGGCTTCAGGGGAACATTGTCCTGCTTGATTTTGTGTTTTTAACCTTAAGAAATGTGAAGTAATAAATTTATGTTGTTTTAAGCCATCAAATTTTTGGCACTTTGTTAAAGCAACCCTGGGAAATGAATACAATCATGAACAGAATATTTGGGCATCAAATATTATTCAAGTAATAAGTGATTGCCTCAAAAAACCATGATTATTTACCATATTCAGTTTGGAATATGTTGCACCAATGCTATTACATTCAAGCATTTGAATTTTGCAGATATTGAGAATAGAATAAACAGTAGTTCAGGCATTCACTCAATATTTATCAAGTGTTTTCTCATGCCAAGACTGTTCTAAGTGCTTGGGATATAGCAGTTAACAATATTGACAATGTTTTTCCTGTGATGGAAAAATCTGGAAAGATTGGCAACAAGCAAATAAAATAACTGTATTTTATTTTAACTGGGGATAAGTGTCATGGGGTTAACTAAATTATGGAAAGCCAACTAAATTATGGGAAGAATTTAGAGGGTAGAAGAGCATTGCTATTTTATTTAGTATGTAAAGAAAAGGCCTCTTTTAATGATGACAATTGAGCAGACACTCAGTTGTGGGAAGTAAGTAAACCAGTCATGCATCAATCTGGAAGAGAGCTATAGAGAGAGCAAGTGTCCAGGTTTAGAGGCTTAGAGTGTGGCATGTGGGATGAGGAGTAGATTATTGGGCGATGAGAGAACTGAGAGGTGTTGAAAGGCTGTCAAGCAGGGCCTGCACCCTGGGGAGAACATTAGCTTACTTTGATTTAGATGAGAAGCAACTGGTAGGTTTTGAACACAGTGATGTTACATGTTCTGTCTTTTAAAAGTCTCACTTTCACTGCCATGTTGAAACCATATTATAGGGGACAAGGATAGAGGCAGGAAGAATATCTGGGGGCTACTGCAGAAGTCCTTGTGTAGTCTGATTAATAAATAGTCCCCCCAAATATTCATGTCTTGAAACCTGTGAGTGCTACTTCGTGTGAAAAAAAGGGGCTTTGCAGATGTGATAGGGAATTGTAATAAAGATAGGGAGGGAATTGATCAGGGATTATCTGAGTGAGTCTGGTGTAATCATAAGCATCCTTAGAACAAAAAAGGCATGAGTATATGTGACAGTGGAATCAGGAGTTGGAGTGATGTGCTTTGAAGATGCTAGAAAGGGCCACAAACCAAGGAATACAGGTGGTCTTGAGAAGCTGAAAAAAGTAAGGAAACAGATTCTTGCCTAAGCCACCAGAGCATGGCCTTGCCAACATCTTGCTTTCAGCCCAGGCATGAGCTGTCCTACCCCAGTGGAATCCACTTCAGACTTCTCATCTCTGGAACTCTGAGATAGTACATGCATGCTATTTTAAGTTACTAAGTGCGTGGCAACTTGCTACTGCAGCACTAGAAAATTAATAGACCATGTGAAAGATGGTGTTAGAAGGATGTTAAACATGCATTTAGCCAGAAGGTATAATTCTGATTACCTTTTGAAGACAATATCAGCAAGATTGGCTAAGTGAGGTATAGAGAGTCAAGAATATCACCAACATTTTCATTTATGCAAGTTATAATTTTCAGAAATTGTTAAGGGTACCAAAAGTGCTGACTGAGCAGAGACAGAAATCAGGAGTTCAATTTTGTATATCTCAAGTTGGAAATGCCTACAAACATAGAAGTGAAAATGTGTGATAGAAAGTTGAATATGTAAGACTCAGATTTAGGGTAGTGATTAAACAAAATTTTACATTTGGGAACCGTGATTGTGTCACACACTTTGTACAAAAATATGTGCATACATATATTCTCTAGTTAGAGAGTAATTTAATCCTCACAAGACCCCCATTAGCTCATTATTTTAATATCTGACCATTTAAAAAAAATCTTTGTCAAATGAGGCTTAGAGATTTTAAAAACTAATAAAAGGTCTAACTTGCTGCAAAGTTCCTATGTGTACTCTTTATGTGTTACTTCCTCATATTTTACAAGGAGAAAAAAGCTCTGGAGAGAAAAAAGCTTTGGGAGAAAAAGCTTTTTTGAACAGAGTTGCAAAGGAATAAAAATCACTCATAGCATGAGATTCTCCAAAGATTAAGGCCTGGGGGCCAACAGTGGGCACAGGGGCAGAGAACCCTGGGACAGAGGGAACCAGGAGTGGGTTCACCTGTCTAGGTGAAGTGCTCAGCAGCCCCTCAGGGAGTCTCTGGGTCAGAGAGATTCAAAGGGCAGTCATGGGCTAGTGTCTGATACTACGAGAATCTACCTTAATTCGTAGCCAGCAGATATGGGTCAGATTTCATGGAGTATGCAAAACAGGCAGGCTCTAAATAGCTAAAAATCTGCTTATATGGAATGTTTTGGAAATACCTGCATGTTTAAAAATTTTAGTTTGGTACCAGTAAGCTTTTGAGTAAATGAGTCCTAGCCTAAAGTAGAAAATTAGAGTGGCAAGAGTAATAAAGGAAATAAATATCCTAGAGGAGTCCAAGTTACATTTTATGAATAATGTAGTAAAATTGTTATTTTCTATGAGTTTTATTTAATACTATTATTTATAAAGTTACCTTGCCATATCCTCATATTTCAAATCAAATCTGAGCCCATAATATGTCAGTCATCTAGTTAATGAATAATGTTCAGAATACTAAGTATATTGTGAGGATGCATTAATGAGCAGAATAAAATTATAACAGGGTCCATTTTTCCCTTTTGCTTTCATTTGTATTAAAAATGAGCACTGTGAAGTTGGGTAATATCTTTAAAACTGCAGTGGTTGGATAGATCTATCCAAATACATAAGACTCACACAGGGTATGTAATTGAGACTAAAAGGAGATGCAATATAGTGCCTCTAACAATTTTGCTATTGCCAACCAGGGTCTAATAGACTACTGGATGTCATAAACCAAAATTTTTCAAAAGAACTGTAAGAACCACTACAGGTTTATAATCTATTTCTTTTTTCTGACAGTAAGGACAGCAAAATAACAACACATCAACAATACAGAAGACTTTTCAATATTATAAAGTAGCAAATGTGCAAGAGCAGATAAAGATCAGCACTTTTAAATTAAATAACTTTAGCTTCATGGAGGACTTCCAATCTCATGCTCATTTTTCTTCTTTCATGGTAGACTGGTAAAATTGTATTCATGGTCTACCTCCCCTGTAAATCAAGCAGTAACCACTAGTAGAAACTATCAGACCACTGAATTGCTATCAAATGGATTTAGTGACACACATGGAAAGTTGTGATTCAGCAAGAAACAGCTGCATTTAAGCCATTTTTGTACAACAGTGACAAATGCTGAAATTCTACTATTTTCAGAGGAAAAAAATACACTTTTCAAGAGTTAACATCATTCTTACTCATCTCAAAATATTACCAAGACTTTTAAAAAATATCTGCTTCTGTTTCTCATTAAATATATATTTTTTCTTATCCTTCTTTCCTTTCTTTCCACCTTTCCTTCTGTCTTTACATCTTTCCGTCTCCTTTTCTTTGATTTCCTGCAGATGTAGGCCATGAAAGATTTATATTATGTAGCAAATTAAAAAGGTATAACATTATTAAAATTACCCAAAAGTCATTAATTTTTTTTGCTGAAAAGCCCATTAGTAAAAAAGAGATGATTTTCCATCTGTCAAATTCATTGCATATTACAATAGAATATTGATGACTAAAAATAAATAATTATAATCTTATAAAGAAAGTTCTAGTGTGAAAAATGAAGTTCACTTTTTGCTGAATATTATATCTATACAATATTCTTACTGAATGCTATAGATGAATTTTATGGTTTTGGATTGCAAGTAAAATTGTGAAAGTAAAAATTAAACTGGGAATTTTTTATTTGCAGGTTTCCTAAAGCTTTATTAGTTTGTTATTAGAAAGTACATGTGACACAACCAGAGCATCCATCAGATCCTAAAATAACTCTCTGCTCTTTCCATGTTCATTCATTTATTCATTATCTATTATGCCCTTGTTCAGTGCAAACAATATTCCTGTGATATATCTGTCATTGCTCTCACAAGTTCTTGAGGTAGGGAGAGTTATTGATGAATACTGTGAAATTCAGGCATTCTGATCATAGAGTTAAGGAATATTGGAATGATTGAAAGGGCAGAAGTGATCTAGTATGGCCCATAAACTTGACAAATCTCTAAACTGAGAAACAGAGAAATCCAGAAGTCATAGAAAAGTTGTCTTTTTATAAAAAAATAAATAAAAACACCTATTCCGTCTTTTTGCTACATTGAACTAATAAAAAACTGATTATTTACAAAATGGATTCAGAAGTTTTTAATTATTTTTCTATAGAGGCTTTTAAATAGCTTTAATAGTCAGATAATCTATCAATTTTATTAATCTTAATTAATGAACAGCCTTCATACAGTTATAATACAGATAGGTATAATACACCTGCTATGTGCCTGACAGTTCTTTAGATCTGGGAATACACAGTGAAACAAAAGATAATATACATGCATAGAGTGCAATAGCTGCAAAGAAAGAGTGGAAGACATGTACTAGGGTTTGGATTAAATAGATACTACTTCGTAATGGGGCTGTCCTGTGCATACAGGTGCTGAACATTGTCTCTGGCTTTAGCACCTGAGAAGTCAAGAGTTCTTGACTTTCCTTCCAGTTGTGGGACTCAAAATGTCTTCAAATGTACCCTGAGGCACAGAATTATCCCCAGTGAAGAACCACTGATAAATAAAAACTATTAGGAGTGCTTTATGTATGGAAAACAGAGAGTTAAATTGAGGGTGGTAAAGGGTGAATTGGTCTTTTAAATCCCACATTTCTATATTAACTAGTTTGCCTCTTTTATTGTTTTTGAGCAAAAAATAATGGATAAGCACTTAAATATGAAAGGTAAAAAACAAAAAAAATGAAGTTCATTTTACCTTATATAAACATGTAGTAGTATGGTAACAAATATTCTATTCTTTTGTATGTCATTTGATTCCTCCTAAGTTCATTTATAGAATAAGAAAATAATTCTTATAGTGTACTGTGTTGTGAATTCATGTGGGATCAAAGAGACAAAAAAATTAGCAAAAAAAGTATCCTGGTTTTGTATTCTGAGAAAATCTTAATGTTGTCTCTTCATAATTTTATTAACATTACTTGTTGACAGTGAATGGATGGAGGGTGAATCTCTTTTCTCTGTAAAGGTACAAAGCCACATGGAAGGAGGAGGGGAGGAAGAGAACAAAATACAATCCCTCATCCCCAACTCCCTGCTCTTGCCAGGAAATTATCTACAGTACAAAAAATTAATGTTTTTAAGTGACTGATAAATATTAATACATATTATAATTAATTTGTGAGATGGCTGGGAGTACTAAATTAATTGGGGGTCCTAAATTAATCATCCAATATTCTCAACAATTTCCATTATCTAAATTAGTGATACATCTCCATTAGAGGAAACATATTTATATTATAGGGGTAGTGATTTAGATATGGATAACACAATTAAATTTTGTTATAGATGCTTGGTATATACACAGTTGGTTTAGTCAGATCTTCAGTTATGAAGGAAAGATTAAGTTATATTTTCACAGTTAGAAAGAATGGCTCTGTTCTTGTTATTCTCTGTTAGCTCTGCTTTCTGATAATAATGATGAGCCAAACATAAATAATATAAATGGACTCAATAACATGTATTCATTGGTAATCCAAACTTTGAAGTATTTATTATTGTCATTTGAGCTATAGAACATCCTTTATCATTAATGATGCTTTATGTAACCAAAGAGTTTCAAATTATGGTAGATTTGTTAACATTAGACAGGAACTAAAACAATAGACCCTAAATATAAGAATCTATTTTCACTGTTATTATGTACTAGTTTGGGCATCTTATCTTTGGTGATGTCAAGTAAGCAATTTGGAGTCCAGGTGAGAGTCTTGGATCAAAACAGAAATTTGAACGTCCTAAATTATATGAATTTACAAAAAAAGGTAATTATCTTTGGAAATTCTCCAGGTATATGGTTTTTAAATTTCATTGGCTTACTTCATTCAGAGGAATTTTTATCTATTTAGAAAAGTCAGCTGATCACATATCAAATAACCTATGTTACTTATGTCACTTTAATTCTGACAGCCAATGTGTTCTCAATAGATGTTTGGAAGTGAAGGTGTGATCTAAATAGAAATTGTAATATGGGGAGATAGGCTTATGGCAATTTTATTGTTGAACGATAATTGTTACAGAAGTCAGAAAGTGCATAACAAAAAAGGTTGCTACCACAAAGAGATATTCAGACTGCACTGAGTATTGGGGCTTCAAGTATAAACTGTGATGTTAACACTCCCCTTTGTCACTCATGATTTTTGTGCCTTTTAGGTAAATTACCTTTAATTCTCATAAGAGTTTGCTAGCGCTGTCATACTAAAATTCCACACACGGGGTAGATTAAAAAACAAATTAATTTTCTTACAGTTCTGGAGGCTGGAGGTCTAAGGTCAAGGTGATGTCATGTTTGGTTTCTCACTTCTTTCTCCATGGCATGCAGATGAATGCCTTTTCTCTGTGTGCCTCCATTTCTGGTGGCTGTTTCTTTTCTTAGAAGGACATCAGTCACTGAGGATTAGGGTCCCACCTTGTTTTAATGTAATCACCTTTTTAAAGCGCTTATCTCCAAATATGATTGCATTCTGAGGTACTAAGGGTTGGGATATGAACGTATGGATTTGAGCGGGACACAAGTTAGCTCATACCACCTCTCCAAACTTCAGTTTTATTATCTGAAAAATGGGGGTAATATTGATACTTATATGACAAGATAGTACTATAAGTATTACATAGGAAACAGCATTTAATAGAATGACAGGCACAAATTAAATATTCAGTAAGTGCTAATTTTTGCTGATTTCATAATTATTATAAACATCATCATCATAATTTTACTTGTATTTGTTGGTGTTATATTTTATCATAGTAGAATTTTGTAATATTTTATTAGGCAAATAAATGTAGTTTTCATTCAGTTCTTTAGGACTTAAGAGTACCACTTTGAAATTTGAGCTACATTTTCCAGGTAAATAACAATACTAATGATGTATATTATATGCATATGGAAAAGACAAAATTGTTATATGTCAGTATGGGAGAGATTACTCTTCAATACTAACAATCTCTGAATAAAATATTAATGTCTTAGCATGACAAAAGTTTATTTCTTGCTCAAGCAATGTGACCATTGTTAGTTGGATAGATGGGCTGGTAGCTCTGCACATTGCAGTCATTTAGGGATTTGGGCTTATATAGTCACCAAAACCCAAATTGTGCCAGATACTGTGGTGTAAGAAAAGAGAATTCTGGAAGTCTTGACTCATCTAGTGTTCTATCTTATAAGAGAGATGTTCTATCCACTTACAACTTTTCAGGAAGAATTAGCCATATGCCTATACCCATTGGCATGAGAGGTAGGAAATATAATTCTATTACAATATTCAGAAATCACACAGTATTTGAATATTTAGTGAATATTAATTTCTATCACAATTTTATTCCCTCCATGCTTCAATATCTAATATCATTTTGATACTGTTTTTACAACTGTAGGACATGTATTCATGGTAAATCACATACACACAAGCACAAAATCAAATTTATGACTGAACAATGATCAATGAATATCAAACTTACGGTAAGAAAGAATATTTATAGAAACATCATCCTTAATAGTTATATTATTAATACAAAATAAATATAATCTGTGTTGACATAGTATTTTCCATCAAAGACATTGTTCTTGAAATAAGAAAGCTTAAACCCTATTTGATGATAGTCAACAAAGCATCACTTTAAGATTTAAAGTTGCCAAAGATTATCTGTTGCCAAAAGGAGTTATTACAGTATAAATGCATAAATGCATAGCACTCCAACAGACTGTTAAACAATGCTGGATGCTGTTAGTATTAAATTAAAATAGCCGACTGCTTTCATACAAGAAAAGTATATTGAAAAAATGTATAATTTTTTTCTCTTGAGTCAGAGGTTATGATGATTATAATCATAACTCCTGGAAAATTAATCAAATTGGATAATTAATAATTATTGAGTTTGCCAAGGAGATACAGATTCTATCAATTCCTTTATTGTACAGTGAAATCAGCAATAATGAAGATAACCATGAATAAAAGCACAGATTCTTATATATGAAGTCTAAAATATGTAGAGTGTTAAGAATACCTAAAGAGAAGTTTCTATGTATTTTTTTATGTTTTGCTACAATTTTCTTTTAAAATTCAAGAAGCCACGAACATATATGTTATAAATAGTGAAATGTGAAAGTTCACATATTCCTCCAGGGCAAACAAGAGTGCATTGCTTTGTAAGATGCAGAACGCTAGATTTTCCAGTGATAGATTCTGAATAAAAGAAAATATTTGAATAAATGCATTGTCATCTTTTGTTAAGAATGAGTCTTTCTAAACATTATTTTATGGTTCTTTTAAATGATGATTAAAATATTATTTGCAGTTTATCTTCATTGAAAAGTTGAATTATGGCAGTGTGGACAAATTGGTTAATGTGGACTTTTTAACAGAAGAAAGATGTAAATGAGATGGGAAATATTTATGAGGAGTATAATCCAGATTTTTCTTTTCTTTTTTTTTTTTCTGTCTGACCCAATTTGGAAGTCCTGCCTATAGTCTGGGCCTTCTTGAACAGCCTATTGAGTCTGTGCCCCAGGCAGCTCTCATATTCTGGCCACTGTGCACCTGCCCTAATCTCTGTAGGATTAGGTACCAAACAACGGGCACAGTCCCTATGCCCTGGAGCCTACAAAATTATTCAAACTGCCATAGCCGAGGGTCTGAGAAACCTAGCTAAGTTCACGCCAGCTGCCATACATAAGCTGCCCCTTATGGGTCCAGCTTGTTACCGTGTGCCAGGTGCAATTTCCTATACAGCCCTACTTGGCAGCCTTCTCTCCTTCCGAGCTGTAAGTAATTTAGGGTTCTGTCTTTCATCTATGTGAATATCAGTGTGTTGCATCCCACCATCAAAAGAATTTTTACATCCTATAAAATGAGGAATGTATGTCTTCATGTATATGTACATACATACATATAACTTTTTCCTCAAAATTTCTGCCCTAGTTTAAATCGTCATTATCCCCATACTGCACTATTATAATATCCTAATCCAAACTATACAGCTTCAATTCAAGATCCCTAATATTCTTTCTAAAACAAATCACATTGTTATGCCTTTCCTTAGAAACTCTTTGTTCAGGGGAACAAACACATCTGAGTCTGACTCCAGACTAGTTTCCTGTTCCTCTCATGCACACATTACCAGATCACAAGGAATTGTGCATTTGTAAAACTCTCTAACAGTCCCGTTTCCACTGCCTCCATTATCTTTGCCCTAGCCAGCTGGAAACCTCCTGATCATTGTTTAAAAAAAATATACCCTCAAAATGTATAGCTTCCTCATCCATTACTGTAGCACTTTGTAAATACTGCCATGTTATCCCTTATACTCTCTCCCAGTTATCAACTACCTGACTGGGAGGGTACATGCAACAATTTGTTTTGCTAAATTGAGTTGAATAAAACTATGTACCTATTTACTGATTAGCAGGATGAGATCAGTTTTACTGAAAATCTTTCTTAAACAGCAGTTTTGGAAAATTATAACAGAAATGGGAGTAATACCCCCACCACCACTTCCCATAATCAGAGGTATCTGTCCTAATGCTCTTATGTGGCTCAGAAATAAATATCAAAACACCAGAGATGTCTCAACAGAATTTAAGCCTAAAAACCATAAATTTAACGTCTTCTTTCACGTAATACTTAAAGTAATTTTTTTCCAATTTAAAATCAGGGAAATTTATATACTATATCCATCAGGAAAAAATTGCTAAAGAAAATGTCATTTTGACAGTCTTTAGGAAGATGGATTCATATTTGAAGAGAATTGTATCTTCAAAACCTGCATTTTATAAATTTATTCCATACCATAGAGACAGAAAGTGCTGGATCAATATAAAAAGATGTGAGTTCTTCATACTTTGTACAAATTGTAGATGGCGTGAAAACTCTGCACAATTAAAAAGCAAGCTTCAAAATAAAGATTTGGTCAACCTAATAATAATCTACAGGATCAGCCCAATCTCTGGGAATTGTGGGAATGTATCTAAGAATAATGAATTAAAGGTTGTAGAGAGACTTCATAGGTGAGCCATACTTTGCCAAAGATTTCCCACTTATATTAATGAAAGAGAATTGCAATATAGCCCCATATTATGCTGTAATAATTTATGTGTGTATATATTATATAGTTAGGTATGTGTGTTTTATATGTGTAGGTGTGTATGTATATATTATCTATTTCAACTAATTATATGCAACTTATTGCAAAATATGACTCAGTTTACTAATTTACTAATTTCAAAGCTTTAATCACCCCTCTTCTTGAATTATTAATGGAAGCATTTGTACAAATGGACCAAAGTGACAGTTGTGGGTGTGAAACTGGTTCCTGCATAAAGGTGATCAAGTAAATAATAGCCTTGATCAGAACTCTTTCTTCATATGAAACCAAGAAATCCAAATAATATCTTTCACTTTAAGCCCAAAGTTTTGCTTCTGCATTCCTGAATATATATTTATTAAAATTCTTATTCAAATATCTAACCTTACTTACCTTGTTATTTTTCTACATCTAAAATAAGAAATGAATACTAAATAAATTTAAAAATAAATATTAACATAAATACTATTTATAAATAAAAATTATCATTACATATATCCTGCTTCTCTACTCCTCAGTATTCTTCATAAAAACTAAATATCTGTATTTCAGTGCAAATGTGACTTAACACACATGAATAGGAAAAGAACACATTAAAAGCATAAAATTGTATCTTCAATTAATGTTGCTTCCCACACACCAAGGCAATGTGTGATCAGAGGCAACATTTAACCCAACTCTCTGAAGGATGTTTGGTTGTTTGCAGAGAGGAAGGGGAAATGACTCCCATTTGTCAATGGCTGAGATGAGACTCTAACATGTTTGAATTACCATTTCTGGGCTTTGTCCACCATTTATTTTATAAAACAGAAGCTTCCAGTTCATAGAAATTCATAATAGAATTCTCTAGTTATGAGTAACAGATGGCAGCTTTCTGGTGTGGCTGGAACATGCAGTTACAGTAGTTGAATAGTCTGTTATTATTCATTCTTGGAGCCAATCAGTGCTTGAGAGACTTTGCAGTTTACAAATTTGCAAATAGAAATAATGAATTGTATTAATCAACAGCTTTAGTTTTCATATTTATTCTATAAGTCGGGAAATTTGGGGTATCAGTAATTATTGAAAAACAATATGCATTTATTTTGTGTATATACATACACAACTATATAAATATTATATACATATATTAATTTGATGTATTTTCACATAAAATACTTGATTGCTTCCTTATTATTTTTAAAGATAAATAGAAAACTGCAAAAATGTGAATTATAATACAGATATAAAAAGAAGAGGAAATATTTCAAAATGTATTGTTGGTACATAAAAGAAAATAAAAATGCAAAATAGAGATTTCCTTTCAAAACGTGTAGAGTTGTAGTTTCAAACATCAATTTAATTGTTTTCTTTTTGTGCTTAAAAAATAAGCTGTTTACATCTCTGGAATCAGTAAATTAGTCTGCAATATGCCTATTGATAATAAGAAAAAGTTCTCATCTCATATCATGTCAGACCATAATTATGTGAACATTTGCATGCAGTTAATTTTGTTTGTAGTCACTTAGAAATACCTGCTGGGTAGAGATTATCATTACATTCAGGATATGCCTTATTTGCCAAAAGGCCAGAAATATCACCCAGCATGCTAAATTCTCTCAGCCACTGAAGTACATTTAGAAAGAATGAAAATGAGGCATCTTCATCATTTCAAGGAAAGTATTAGTTGATTTTCAAGTACTTTATATTCATGCATTAATGGAACTAATTTAAATATAGAAGACATGTTTTCAGCTCACCTAGTGTTTGAGGGGTAGTACCTACATAATTCTGTTGACAAAGGAAGTCAAAAATAATTGATGGTTAAGGTCATCTTCCTTGTGCCTATTTTGCAAAGTTGATAAATCTATCAATATATCGATATAGGATTACCCCCCTATCCCAGGCCTTTGTTAGAGACTCTAAGGAAAACTGCCTAATTCTAGCCTCTATCAAAGAGTTTGTTGGAGAAAATAGTATTTCAGGATCATTGTCTAAAGACTATGTAAACATACATCAACAACTTGAGACAATTTTAACAGGTCTTACACTACCCTTGCCTTGATCAAACATTTTAAAATTATGAAATCAGACTGTATGGGAAGTCACACTTGCCAAAGGAAATGGGTTTTGTATGAATAATAATAAAGGATACTGAGGACACTATTTCTTAGCGCTCTATGATCCCAGTGGAGTGACATTTGAAAAGGGTTTATTTGTTTATTTGTTTTGGTAAAGTTCCCCACTGTGGCAGGCAGAATGGCTTCTGAAAGATTTCTGCTCCCTAATTCCAGCAACCATGAATACATCATATTACTTGGAAAAAGGAACTTTACAATCTAATTAAGGCTGAGGATCTTTAAATAAGATTAAGCTGACATAAATGTTGAGGCCCGATTGAATCACAGGGATCCTTAAAAGCAGAATTATATCCAGCTGAAGTAGAAGAAGAAATTTGGCAGCAAAGAAGAGATAAATGCTAGTTTGAAGATGGAGGGGGCAGGGTGGACAGGAATGCAGGCAGTGTAGGAGCTGGGAGTCCCCTGGATGATAGCCAGTGAATATCTTGGCCAGGAAAAGCTCCAAGAATTCTACAAACAACCTGAGTGATCTTGGAAGTGGATTTGCCCTCAGAGTCTGGAGACAAGAGCTCAGGCCAGTTGTCTGGCCAATGGGTTTTAGTCCCTGGCAAGTTCGGTATGGATTCAGTGTGACCGAAGGAATGACACTAGAACATACCTCAGGGGTGAAAGGGTTTATTACTCGGCATGTTTTCATGGCAGAATGTCGAGCACTAGCATCTCTGCCTCTGCCCAGAGCACTGGGACAGCTCTCTATATAGTGCAATAAAAGCTTAATGCCTACAGGTGTGGAAGCGGTAGCCTATCAACAGGCCAGTTACATCATCAGGTGGTTCAAGTTCAGTGAGGATCCTGGCCATAGGAGCCCCAACTTCCCCACACTCCACCCCTCTAGGATTCTCGCTTTATGATGTACATGCTCTCAATCTTCCGCAATGGTCCCTGTACAAGAAAGTTGGAGCATTGTAACCATATTCCACAACAGCAACACAGAATAACAACAACTTAGAGATAATAACAAAAATTAAGATACAATAAAATTTTGCTACAGGTAACAAAAAATTATAATAATCCTCTAGCCAGAGGAGGTTCCTAATAAGAAAAATTATAATAATCCTCAAGCCAGAGAAAGCTCCCAATCCACAAAAACCTTAGGGGTGATAAGACACATGTTTTAATGCCACCAACATATGCAAATCTTGTCCATCAGGTAGGATGCAGGCAAGAGAGTGGTCCTGTGATAAGACTGTAGCAGGAAGGGGGTCCCTTCCAGGTCTAGTATACCATACTTTTACTCCTTTCCCTGTGGTGGTTACTGAAGGGTCTATATATAGCACTACTGAAGGTGCATGCACTGGCCATAATGATAAAACAAAACACCCCAGTAAGATGCTACTACCTTCTGGCCATTCAGGATATACTACTGTGACCTTTGGGGGCCACTCTGCTGTTATTCCAGGAATACACAGGAGGCCAGCTTCCAAGCCTTGTTCCCAAGGTGCCAGGAAAGCCAGCCATCATTGGTCCATGTGTCGAAAGATCCAAGGCCACATCCACTCAATGGAATCTCCAGGGTTCAGTGCATTTGGTGCTGGCAGCAAGATGTTATTCTGGTGGCCGAACCTTGGTTTCAGTGATTCTTCCTTGTTTGTACTTGCAGTTGTATAGGGGAGGCAGCCATATGTGTTAACATGTCTGCAGGGCTCAGGGATCCCTTTCGGGGTCTCTCTTTCAAACACCATAACACGGTCCATAAGCAGACTGACCATCCCCGTAGACTATTGGTATCTGGCTTTAGTCTGGATTTTAACAAGCCATTGTGCCTCTCTGTCATGCCTGCTGTGGTAGGATTGTATGGCACATGAAACTTCCATTTGATTCCCAGCTGTTGCACCCATTCTTGCAGTGTATGTCCAGTAAAAAGGGTGCCCTGATCATTCTCAATTACCTGTGGTCAACCATAGGCAGCAAAGAGACACTCCAGGCCTCTTTTGGTCATCTGCTGGTCTGCACAACGGGTAGGAAAAGCAACCATAAGTCCAGTAGCTGTGTCCACACAAGTCATGGCATACTGATATCCATCTAACACAGGTAGACGCCCAATATAATCTATCTGCCACCTGACAAGGAGTATAGTCCTCTTAGCTATTGTTCCATGTTGCTGTGGAACTCAGTGTAAGTCCCTTTTGGAGCACATGACACACTCCTGCCCGGCTCTACTAACTTCTCCAAAGGTCAAAGGCAAGCCCCACCCATGGGCTACAGCCCACATTGTCTTTGTCCCACATGCAACAAACATCAATGAAACCATTGGGCAACATCAGAGGCAGGCTTTCTTTCTGACCAATGTATCTGGGCCAATTAATCTACTTCATCATTTCCTGGGGATGCCAGTGGCAAATAACATGTTACATGGTATACTGTAATTATTTTAGTATGACCACAGGCCCATAAGTCTTGCCATAATTCTTGCCCCCAAAGGGGTCAGTGACCAACTAGCCAGTTGGCATGGTACAAGGTTGGTAGCCACTGGGTCAAGCCCCGATAGACAGCCCAGCTGTCCGTGCAGACAGCTATAGGGGAGGGCTCTGGCTGATCACAAGCCACACATCCTGAAACTCTGCCCATTGGCTGCTCTTCCTCTCACCATCTTCCATCCATATTGTCTCAGTCTTAGGATGGAAAGCTATGGCCCTCCATTTTGGGGGCTTCCCATAGCTGGAGCCATCTGTGTACCATGCATCTTCGGATATAGGGGGTCTTCCTTCCTGATAGGGACTCTCAGCTGCTAATGGTTCAAAAGTAAGTTCTTCCTGCTTTTCACTAGTATATGTCACCAGCCCAAATAAGTGTTGGAGTTCTTCATTCAATGGGCTACTAGAGAGGCACTACACTGCTGTAGGTAAGCACCTCACTTGGCCAGTGTGGGCATTTGTGCCACATCATTCCTTAGCTTTGGGTCCAGTCTCATACCCATCCCAAGATGGGATAGGTGGCTATTACCTTTATTGGGAACATTCCAGTAATGGGTACTGTAGGCAGCTAGGCATGATACACGGCAGCCGGTTGTTTTTCTATTGAAGTGTATCATACCTCTGCCCCTTTCCAGAGTTGTGACCAGAATTCAATGGGTTGGTTTGTTCATTCAAGCCACTGCCAGAGACCCCAGCCATAACAGTCTTCAGTCAGAAGAACAGCTAGCTCACAGGGCCTTGATGGGGGTATCATACCGAAGGCCTGCATGGCCTTGACTGCCCATTTTGCTATAGTAAAGGCAGATGCACATGTCTCATCCCAGTCTCACCTGATGTCTTTTCATACAAACTGATATAAGAGCTTCAGAATTTGTACCAAGTGTGGGATAAACACTCTCCAGTAGCCTAGAAGACCCAAAAACTCCTGTAGCAATGTTACAGTTGTAGGGGTAGGAAAGAACTTGACTTTATAACTGCTCTGGTATAACTTTAGTCTTACCCAACTAGACAACTCCCAAGAATTTGAGAGACAAATCATGTCTCTGAACCTTGGTGCTGTTCACAGCCCATCCTTTCTCCTGTAGATGTTGCAGCAGTCTAGGTGCTGCACCTTCTAGATCTGAAAGAGAATAGGACATGAGCATAAGATCATCAGTATAATGGTACAGCTGCAGCATTGACAGTTTCTCCCATGTAGCCAAGTCCTGGGCTGCAAGTGCATGACAGATGGTGGGGCTGTGGAGGTATCCCTGTGGAAGGATGGTGAAAGTACTTTGCCATCCTTCCCATGTGAAGGCAAACTGTTCCTGACTTACCTGCTCAATGTCAATGGAAAAGAGGGCATTAGCAAGGTTACCATATAATGATATGTTCCTAGTTCATGGCTGAGGGTATCCATCAGGCCTGCAATAGAGGGGACAGCATAGGGGGTATGACTTTATTCAGTTCTCTGTAATCCACAGTCATACGCCAGGAGCCATCTGCCTTTTTTACTGGCCATAGTGGGGAATTGGAAGGACTATGGGTGTGCTTTATAATACCCACATTTTTCAGCTCCTGGAAAGTTTCTCCAATCTCTTTATGCCTTCCTGGCAGTTTATATTGGTTAGTATTAGTCACCCGCCGAGGCCCAGGCAAAGCTATGGGCAGGTGCCTAGCATGTCCCCTCAGAACTGCCTTCACCACACGTACTCTCAGTCTGAACTCACCTGCAGTGGTCTGCAACCATAGACCCTGAAGGATATCAATCCCCAAAATATACTCAAGGATAGGAGATATATACACAGTATATTCTTTTGGGGGTAGATATCCTATTCCCAAAGGGATTTGGGTTTGTTTCACTCTGATAGCCTTACCCTGTATCCATCTATGATAGTGGGGGTCCTGGGAAACTGCTCAGGGTTACCATGAATCAGTGAACGTTCAGCCCCTGTGTCCAGCAAAGCCAGGACACTTTGTATGTTCATTGGGAACCAATGGATAGCTATTTCAACATGTGGCCTCCAGTCACCCCATGGCCCCTCATGGCAGGTACCTTGACCTTCCCCGCAGTTGAACCATGTTCCCCAGTCATCTTCCTGTGTGGGCTTGAGTGAGGATGGCTCACTCTCCAGCAGAAAGTATTGCAAACACACAGGCCAGACTCGTGGCACTGTCTCTGACCTCTGCCTCTTTGGTCTTAATGGCTGGAACTGCTGCTCTGGTTTCAGCTGTTGCTATAGCTGTAGTAAGATCTTATTTGACTTCCCTTCTAATTTCCTTCCATCTGCTCCTGCCTGTAAACCCACATCTGGGTGCTTATAACCTTCATGTGGCCCTTTAAATTCTTCTTGTGAGTAGCAGATCTTATTTCGTTCTGTGTTCTCATTGCTTCAGCCTATCCTAAGTCTGCTACTGTATGTGTCACCTCATTTATGGGATGCCCTAAGTGAGGGGAAAGAATGGCCACTGGAGACCAAAAGTGGGATGTGGGAGTCATTTGAAAAACAGTATTTCTCATCCCAGTAGTGAAAACCTCTTCATCTGGGCTATAATTCTCTGGACTATAGGTGGCATTTCTTATGCCTAGCTCTCCTAACACCTGTTGGAGCTCAGCATATGTCTGCCATCTAACAGGAGAGGATGGTAGATCACCCTGATTAGGCCACACAGCATGAAGTGCAGCCATAAGCTAATGTAGGAGGGAGTGATTCCTTGGGGTCTGATGTGCACTTTGTAACCATTGCCTCAAGGCAGGCTGCACTGTAGGGAAGACAGCTTTCACATCTCTGATCCCGACAGAACAATTCCATCCACCCCTAAGTCCCACAGACACAGGAGCCAAGCTGATATTGACTCGGAGGGCTTCTGCCTAAACCAGGAGCCCAAATCCACCAGCTCAGCCTGAGTATAAGGTTGGACCATGGAGTGCTCCACGACCTGGGGAGGGGGCTGCTCCTCTCCTTGGGGAACTTTCAGCTGCTGGGTCTTTATTTTCTTTACAACCACTGGGCCTGCTTTCAATACCGGAGGGCCCAGTGCCTCCGGCAACACCCCTTCATCCTTCCCCAGCTCCTCCATTTCTGGGGCTGATGGCACCTTTCTCTCCCCTCCTATGAGTGCCTCCTCTGCTGCAACCTTTACCTTTTCTACCATGCCTCACAACAGTGCCAGCTCAGTCTTCAGCAGCTCTCTTACCTTCACCTCAATGCTTCGCAGCTGGTGTTCTCATGCCACCTCCACCTGTGCTTCCCTCCAGAGTTCATCTTTTTCCTTTATGGCCTATTCCTCCTTTAGAACACCTGGCAGCACTGCCATCTCGTTCTGTAAGGAATCTTTTACCTCTTCAAGGGCACTTTGCTGCTGACATTCTCATGCTGCCTCCTCTCACATCAATGCCATTTCCTTCTTCAGTGAATCCACAGCAGTTTGTGGCTCATGTTCTTGTGCCACCATTTCCCAGGTCTTTTCCAGGAGCATGTCCTTTTCTTCCGTAAACATTTTTAATACTGTGAGAAGCAGCCAATCCACTGTTCCTGCTGCCTCACGGGCACTCTGTCTCTAAAAAGACCTACTTACTATACCAAGGGCCACCTCTACTGCCTCAGGTATCACCTCCACTGGCCTCCAGTCCTGGGGTGGGACCCTGCCCTCTAGGAGGCAAGCCACCTCAGACCATGTATCCATTGGGAGACAATCCACTGTCTCCCCATTTACAGGGGCAGCCCGCTGAAGCACCCCTCCCATACGGGCAGCCTTTCTTTTTCCTTGGTCTACAATGAAGCCTGCCGACTTTGCCAATTGTCTTGCCAATGGGTTTCAGCGCCAGCAAGTTTGCTATGGATTCAGTGTGACTAAAGAAATGATAGTAGAACATATTTTAGGGGTGAAAGGGTTTATTACCCAGCTTGTTCTCCCAGCAGTGGGTCAAGCACTAGCATCTCTGTCTCTGCCCAGAGAGCACTGGGCTGAGGTCTCTATATAGCACAATAATAGCTTATTGCCTACAAGTGTGGAAGTGGTAGCCTAGCAACAGGCCAGTTGCATCATCAGGTGGCTTAAGTTCAGTGAGGATCCTGGACATAGGAACCCCAACTTCCCCACACTGGTCAACACTTTGGCATTGGTCTTGTGAGACCTGAAACAACCAGTTAGCCAACAAGGATTCCTGACCTACAGCATTGTGAGTTAATACACTTGTGTTGTTTTAAGAAACTAAGTGTATGGTAAGTGCTGCAAAAGTAATAGAAAACTCATATACTCACCCACAGGAAATTATGTGGTTTGTAATTCACATAAAAGTCTGACATGGCCCTTTATTATTCCTTTTTGCTGCTAAGATGCTGTAGGGAAAATGAAAGTTCCTATTGCCAGGATCTTCACCTGAATCTAAACTATTTGATGATGTAATTGGCCTACTGCATAGGCACATGCTTACACACCCATTGACAATGAACCATTATTGTCCATGTACCTATATAAAGAGCTCCACCCTATGTTCTGCCCAGAGGCAGAGATGTAGAGATGTACTGAGAATGTCTCAGAGCAGAAGTGATTCCAGCATTCATCTACCACCACGAGAATAAAGCTTGGTATAAACCCTTTTACCTCTAATGTTCCATTGTTATTTGGTCTCACCAAATCCAGAGTGAACTTGCCAGGGGCAATCCCCCACTGGTGAGACAGATGCTCACAGCTAGTTTTAAATTTTATCATAGAAACTGCAGACCTTTATATCTATCATAGCTTTCTTTTTCTTATTATGTCTCCTATTTTTTCCCAAGTAATCATTACTGTGTTTTCATCAATCAAAATTATATTAAACTACAATAACTTCCTTAGAAATAAATACAATATAAACATAAAAGTAAAATTAATTTTTTGTTTTTATTTATAGTTTCTTTCACTTTGAAATATTTAAATAAGATTTCCAGAAATACACAAAAGGCAGGGTAAAATGAATTAGGATTGGTTGTGGTAGACATCAATTGTTTCATAGCCAATATGCATTTCCTCTTCCTTTGATAATTGCAGCCTGAAGTATCTTGGAATTTCCTCCTCCTGCATTAATGAATTTTTGTGGTCATGCTGTTATAGGTCGAGTTTGTGCTCAGTTTTTTTCCCACCAAAATAAAGAATTGAAAGGCAGAGACACAAGAGTGAAGAAGACTGAAAGTTTTATTTGAATACACTCCAAGGGAGGAGAGGACCAAGGCCCCAAACTTTTAGGGGAAGGCCTAGTTACCATGGCCTACCAGGAAGGAGCCTGTCTGATTGCCAGGGTGAGGCCATTTGGTTGGCAGTTCTAGTTATACACCCAGTCCTCTTGGTGTGCATAGCTTTTCCCAAAATTCACAGAGAAAATCCCAAGGGGTAGGGGAAAGAAGGGAATAGTAAAACTATTATTTCATTTTAATGAGATGATGATGAGTGATGGTTTGGATAGTTCTTAGTTTTGTTGGATTGCACCTGTGTTGTGATCTGGTTGGGACCAGTTTTCCTGTTCTCCATAGACAAGGAAGTTATCTTCCAGCAAAGCCTTTGTTGTCTTGAAGTGAGACCCCCTAAGTGGTGGTTTTTCCTCATCTTCCCCTTATCTTCGCCCTCCTTGACTGCTCACATCTCTCTCTCTACCTAACAGTGTCGTAGAATATTTTTTATTGCTTTAGTGAGGGTAATATCCTCTCAGCTCTCTGGGGATAACTGGTAGATTATTTGTTCTTACATACTTAATTGTTAAAAACAAAATTCAATTGTGTAAATCTGAAGATCTAGTGGCTTTATTACATGATTCATGAATTGGAAGCATCCTATCTACCAAGTAGAGAAATGCTCCAGAGGTAAGAGTTGTACAAAACGGAAAGTTTTTCTAGACAGGGAGTGGGACAGGAAGTTAATAGCAAAAGAAAAGAAAGGATAAAGGATTATTTCAGGCAGTGTCATCCTCCCTTAGAGGGGAGAATGTCAGTGGGGTGCAGGGGGGTCTTATCATGCAGATCACCTCATTATCTTTTGAGGGGTTGGGGAGGATCCATGTGACAGATTACTTCCGTGGTACTGGCCAGAATATTACTGATTGACTGTTAAAAGGTAACATTCCCAGAATAGGTTGAAACTGTAACTAAATTTTGGTTGGGGGAGGGTGGAGGAGCAAATTACTCCATTAGGGCTTGCTGTTTCTTTTAACAATCCCTTTTAGCATGTTAAGCTCTGTGAACCTTTGAACACAACCTTAATACTTTGTTCTGGTATCTCCACTTAATTCATTGTTAACTATTAATTTTTCTAAGCTTTGTTAAAAAAATCACACTAGAAAAAGTTAAACAGGTAAGGGAGATTTAAGACTACTACAATAGGAGACTGAGACTAGAATGCAGTCTGAATTCAACTCCACTTAAGCAAAGGGAGAGAGAAATGTTAAGAGCTGGGAGGTAAGGTGGGGGGATCTTAGACCACTTGAGTTTGCTAATTGGCTTTACCCAAAGGGTACTCTTGAATCTTACTGACAGGAGGAAGTTTTGTTAGTAGTTGAGTTTGTTCTCCTTGATTCTTATCCCCAGTGAAACAAAGAAATGAAAGGCATAGACACATTAGTGAAGAAAAGTGAAAGTTTTATTTTAATACACTCCAAAGGAGGAGCGGGCCAGAATCAAAGTAAACAAAGGCCCAGACTTTTAGGGGAGGGTCTATTTATCATGACCTAGCTGGAATGCAATTATTTTGATTGACAGGGTGAGGTTATTTGATTGAGAGCTCTAGTTATACTCCCTTTCCTCTTGGTGTGCATGTCTTTTCCCAAAATGGGCACAGGAAAGTCCATGGGGTGCAGGGGAGAGGGGAGGCAAAAACACAATTTTATTTTAATAAGATTATGATGAGGTGTGCTTTGGGTAGTTCTTGGTTTTGTTCAATTGCACAAACACTGGAACCTGGTTGGGACCAGTTTGGCCTGGTCCTGATAGGCAAGAAATTATCTTCCAGCAAAGCCTTTGTTGACTTCATGAGGGACCCCTACTTGGGCAGTGTTTGGGCAGGTTTTTACTTTGAACCTTATCTTCACCAGCTGCTCATGCTTATCTTGCTACTTAACAGTTTTATATCTTGAAACAAGGTGCCCACAGAAGGAAATTAAGTTTTTACCATCCCATAAATCCTGGGAGAAAGGAGCATTACATCAAAAGGTCCACACTTCCAGTTTTAAGTAAGAGTCACAGGGATGTAATGTTAAGCACAGTGACTATAGTTAATAATACTGCACTGCGAGTTTGAAAGTTGCTAAAAGTAAATCTTAAAAAAACAACACAAAAAGAAAGAAAGAAACAAGGAAGGGAGATGGCATTGTCTTTCTTGGTTATTACATCCCAGATGCGTGGCTTTCAGGCCACTGAAAATGTCAGCCCTGGATTTGTAGAACAGCAAGAAGCTTTTTAAAAGATTTACATCTCAAAGGGATGAAAAATGCATTTTCAATTAGTTTTTAAAAGTAAAGCTTTATGGAGAATATAGTCACAATGGTTCTGTAACATCTTTCTATGTTGGCAGACAGTAACTACTCTAGTGGGGCTGAGGATTTAATAATGTGGATAGTTGAATAATGTTGAATCACTGTTTTGTATACTTGAAACTAATATAATACGTATCAACTATATTTCAATTAAAATAAAAATAATTAAATTTAAAA
Organism: Manis pentadactyla; assembly: GCF_030020395.1. NCBI lineage: Eukaryota > Metazoa > Chordata > Mammalia > Pholidota > Manidae > Manis > Manis pentadactyla. The sequence continues at coordinate 125,380,477 of NC_080020.1, forward strand.
AAGTAAATGCTCTAAGGGAAGCCAGGGACCTAGAGGAAGATGTCTATCAAATGTTAAATCCAGATGAGAGGTTAAGTTTATTTCTAAGTATTTATTATTTTTTAATGATATTGTACATGAGGTTGTTTTCTTATTTTCCTTTTCAGATAATTTATTGTGTATAGCAATGTGACTGGTTATTTTATGTTGATTTTGTATCCTGCAACTTTAATGAATTTATTAGTTCTTCTATTTGTCTTTTTTTTGTGTGTGTATCGAGGATATACACAATATCATTTCATCTTTAAACAGAGATAACTTTACTTCTTTTCCAACAGGATGCTGTTATTTTTTTTTTCTTAACTAATTGCTCTGGCTAGGACTTCAATACAATGTTGAATAGCAGTGGTGAGAGTGGCTATCCTTGCATTGTTCTAGATCTCAGAGGAAAAGCTTTCAGTTTTTTATTATTGAGTATGATGGTAGTTGTGGGTTTTTCATATATTGCCTTGATTGTATTGCGATAAGTTCCTTCTATGCCTAGTTTGTTGAAGGTCTTTATCATGAAAGGGAGTTGAATTTTATTAAATACTTCCCTGCATCTGGGTGTTCTCATCACACATACAGATATTAATAATAATAAAGAGGGCAGGAGGAATCTTTTGGAGCAATGGATATATTTATGGCATAAACTGTAGTGATATTTTCAGAGATGCATTGTAAAGACAAGTACTGCCCCTTTTTAACCTTTTGTCCCAGAATAACCAACTGTCCATGGACATCTTGAGGCCATATGCTAAATGTAGGGCATGTTGATGGCCTGGGACTGGAGAAATGCAGGCCTGCCTTATCTGTGAAATTATACTGGGATGCGAACTCCTCTGACCAAGGTTTTGTTCCTTGGGAGTCTGGTCATAAAAGAATGACCTCTTCTTCCAAAGCAGTAGTCTCTGCCCCTTTGGCCCTGGCACACACATAGCCTTTGTCTCCTCCCCCATATAAGCAGTTCCCTCCCTGTCCACAATAGCAGTGCACAATCTCTTCCAGCAGGCCACTCCTGCCTGGACTCCCTGTACTTAAGTTGCAATAACTAATGTCTCGTATGGTTCTCAAGGTCTTTCATTTGGCGTCTCTAGTGCCTTTCCATTGCAACTCACCCACTTAGGCATGAGATCATACCTGTGAAAAAACATACAGTATCTCCGAACACTTCAGATTGTAGACATTAAACATGTAATACTTTTTGTATGTCAATCATACCTCAGTGAAATGATTTACAAGAAAAAAAAAGAGAGAGAGAGAATATGAGGAAGGTGTTAAGGCTGCCTTGGTCAGCCTCAGCAGCATGTTAGAATCAGCCTCTTGACAGGAGGCAGAAGCCAGAGTAAGGACATAGTTTCCCCAGTCAACAAACTCTCCTAGTCAGCTTAAAATCTCCATCACCCTCACGGTCCAGGCCTCTCATGATCCATTTACAGACATGTTCTCTAGGTGCCTGCAGGTACATATCCAGGTTCTACAACTCCTTTGGTTAATAATCCCTTTCTTCCCACAGCAAGACCAGTACTTATGGTGCCGTGCTGAAACTTGGCCAGAGCTCTTGGTATAGGGAAGTGTAACTTAGGGTACTATCTTTGAATCTGCCATATCATCATCTGTACTTGTTAAAATGTATATTTATAAGCCATTCTGACTTAGTGAATGGGAATTTCTAGGGATGGGGACTGAGACACCTAATTTTAAGCAAATGTCCAGGTGATTTGTATGCGCATTAGAATTTGAGAACCACTAGTCTAGTTGTTTGGGTGGATGAAGACAAATGGGATAAGGGAAACTGCCATCTAACAATGCATCGCCTTCAGGTGAGGTCTTTGCATCTTTTCCAGATAAAGAGAAGCCTTTCTTCTACAATAACAGGGAGGCACCACATCTGTTGCCTGAGGGGTCAAACAGATCTAAGGGTTCAGGTTTCTTAAGAGCACATACCCAGTTGTCCCAGCCTCAGATTTGAGGGTCTTCCCTCTTCCCTATCACCATGAACACTTTAGCATAAAATGTTCCCCAAAGGTGGAAATTTATCCATTTTGTAAGTGGCTAATTTGTAAGAGGAAGCATTCTTTAAACAGAAAATCCACATTCTCTGACTTCATAGTTGGCCTGTTAGAGCTTGTCATTTCAAATTCTTTTTCCACTGGGGCTTTGATTTTAGTTAAGATCCTCCAATTACCTCACCACTCACTCATTATAATTACTAAAAATTGGCATTTTCCAATATTTCATAACACTAGTGTGAGTGTACAGCCACATATGAACCCCTTTTCCTTTATTCCATCCAAATCCATGACATGTGAGGGTCTTAGGACTTCAGTTGCTTATTGGGCTAAGATTTCTCATTACCACCATTGGCCAGAGAGTGACCCAGTACTTGAATCACATAAGAAGAATCTCTGTGCTAGGCATCCACCTCTAGTACGGACTGTCTTTGTTAAGGCTTTCCCCAAATCAACCCTGAGATAGGAATTTGAGTCCAAGTAGTTTACTGGGAGATAAATTAAGAAATCATAATAGTTGTGTGGTACAGTTAGACCACCAACAAATTCAACTGCCTACATTAAATCAATTGAATTTTGATTATCTATATAATTCTTATTTAGTTCTATATCAGGGGTCAGAAAACATTTTCTGTAAAGGACTTGTTAGTGAATATTTTAGACTTTGCAGGCTAGAAAATCTCTGTCACAAATACTCAAATTGTCATTGTGGGACAAAAGCAATTGTAGATAATGTGTTACTGAGTAAGCATGGTTATATTCCAAAAACATTATTTATAAAAACAGCTGGTGGTCTGGATTTGACCCAGAAGCTATACTTTACCAACTTCTATTCTGTAATGTGACCTACTTGAAGACAAGGGACATGACTTCTAATCAATATTACCTGAGTATCTGGCCAATGTTGTACACATAGATATTTAGAGTAAATGAATGAAAGTTTTCAGATATTTACAGGTGATATGGTTGATGACACTGAGGTAAACTTTACCCTTCCCCAAGTCAATGAACTAAAAAATATGGTTATGTTTTAAAACCTAAGCTTGAAACTGAAATTCAGGATTGAATCTTGTAGTTATATTTAGAGTAGAATAACACTGTACCATCCAAACATGCTGGAAAGTAACCTAATTTTTCCCAGCAAATAGTTATTGCCTTTTTCTCTTTATGGCTTGCTTTATAGCTTTCTTTTACTCTATTTCCTTTGATAAAGAAATACTATCTCCCTCAATAAGTCGAATGTAAAGAAATGGAAAGTAGAAGAAGTAGAGAGAGAGTTAGACTGATTAGCAAAACTATATCCAAGATAGGAAGGTGGGTCTTTGAGGATTTAACCTCTTTGCCGCCTTGACAAGCAGAACACTATTGTGAAAAATGTCTGTAATTGATCATAAAATTTTATAGGTATTTTACCAAATTCCTCTTTACTTTTGTTCTCCTATCTATTTTTGGTTAAAATTATTTGTGTAAAGTTTTTTATGATCCCATTCATATAAGTTCGACTACATGTAGAACTAAGCTCTGTACTAATAGGACACAGCCCTGGAAAATAAACTTATAAAGAAAAGCAATGCAAAATTTTGCATGTGGTGGGCAAAAGAATGGTTAGAAGGAGGCTTCAAGGGACAGTACACTCAATTATTAAACAGGATTGTATGTGCATAGGTATTCCTTACATTGTGTTAGCAAATTACACTTCTGTTACAAATGTTGATTTACTTGCAATTCCTATATAATGAGAAAAATATTTCCCTAAAGATTTGTATATCTTCCCTTCTGGAAAGTCTTTTTGAGTAATGTGAAAGTCCTTTCATAACTTATCTAAACAATACTAAGGTGTCAGAATGAAGTATCTTCATGCATACATTACATCACTCTTTGATAGTAGATATATGAAGAGAATTGAATTAAACTTTTATTTTCTCAAAATATGTAGGATATTAGTTCTAAATCTAGATGGTAGTTCTTTCTTCAATTGGACTATGCTGCATTGTTCCCTTTCTTTTCTGACAGATACAATTTTAACAGTGATATCACTTATAAATCCTGCTCCTCACATTACATATAGAAAAGGAAACACAAAACAATATTAAATGCACAACAATTTAAATTTACAACTTCTTGATTTATTTCATATGGAAAATTATTTTTGTTACCCTGTCCATTACATAAGTAATATAAAACATCAGCCTCCACTGGTGAAATGTTCTTCATAGTAATTTAAAGGATAACGCCATACAGGCATGTGCTATATGTATTCTCTTTTGCAACAAAAATGGCACTGAGCATAATTATAAGAATTAATGACCTTGCATTAATGTGGCCTTAAATCAAGCAAAGCCTGCAAATTTTTTTAATTGCAGCATCCAGTTAAAATATTTTGGTCAATGAGCCTTTACAAATTGTATTAAAATATGCAAAAATAACTCTGCTGTAGATACATATCATGCTAACACACATTTATGATGATTGATTTTAAAATACAATCTTCCCTTCAACCTTTTCTTCTAGAATTATGCATTTGTTTCTCAACTTTTAATATATGAAGATAGCCTAACTTTAGACTTAGCATTGAAGAAGTAAAACCATTGTGAACTCTTCTTCCTCATAAACCTAACTAGTTACCAGCTCAAACTACTCTCTGCCTGTACTAGTTTGTTATTGTTGAGTAAAAACTTGCCACACAAGCTGCTTTGAAGGGTATTCATTTATTATCTCACAGTTGCCATGGGTCAGGAGTCTAAACATTTTTGCTAATCCTCCACTTACTCAGGGCCTCACAAGGTTAAGATCAAGATGTCAGCTGGGTAATTTTCTTTCTAAAGCTTGGGGACCTCTTCTAAGCTTATGTGGTTGTTTGCAGAATTCAGTTCCCTCTGGCTGTAGGATCAAACCCCATTTCCTTTCTCTGTTTTCTGGGAGACCCACCTTAGTTCCTGAAGGCTACCCACAGTCCCATGTCACGTGGCCAAGAACACAGCAGTTTACTTCTACAAAGCCAGCAGGAAAATTGCTATCTCTTTAGCCAGCTAAGATGGCTAATCACCCGAGTGACTATCTAATGTTTATAGCCCCAGCTTACACTCAAGGGTAGGGCCTGTATAACAGGACAGGAATCCTGTGGGCCATCTTAGAGTTCTGCCTACCGTATTGCTCCAAATACGTGTTTCAGTGACAAGCAGAAAAATGATCTCTCCTAGTCCTGAGAAAATATTTTATTTTTTTGTCGTAGTTCATAACCACCAAATTGGAAAATGGTTAGCATTTACTCATGAATGAAATCAAGATTACCACTACAAGAAAGAACAGAGTTGAATAATTTCTGAGAATTTCTAGATATGAAACAATTTCTGGTTTATTAATGCTATGAATATTAGGCATAAATCATCTCCTGATACTTGATATGATATAAAACATTTTTTTCTCATGAAGAGACACACAATATTATAAAGATATCTACACTATCCCTGCTTATGAATATGTAAGCCATGGTCCAAATTAAGTTTCAACTGTTCAATTTATTGTATAGAAATAAACTATCAACTATATAAAATAGTTTTTCTTTTTATCTCTCAGTTCTGAAATCTCCTTTATACATTCACCTCAAAGTTGGTAATCATGGAAAACTTCAAGAAATGTGGTAAAAACTGTTACAATGCAAAACTTATCCCCTAAATGAAGGAGATAGTAGAGTAGACCCACCAACTGGTAGTTAGTATAGCAGATAGCCAAGTTAACAGCACAGAAATATCTCCTCTTAGCTGTTTTTATTTTAATATGTAATTCATCTGATGTTATTGCAAATGTAACTAGATCTAGCCAAGGACATTTTTATCAAGTATGATAAATTGTGTTTGACCTACTGGTACCACCTACTGAATATCTAACTTCATGTATTTCAATAACTTTTCTGATAATCAACCACCTGGGCAACATTTGCAGTCTTTCAAGCTGTCACTTTGGGACAGGAATTAGTGTTAGCACACACATAAATCATTACAGCAAGTCAGGAGGAACCGAAACACAGAGGCATCGGCTTCGAAATAATCACATCACCAAGTAAACTGAGGACATACATTAATTCAGCCAAAATAGATTCTACTTGTAATTTATTTAATTTAGCCTGTTTTCTTTGTTGTTGAATGCTACCAAAATCACTGTGCCTACAATTAAAACCATTGCTGCAAAAAGTAAATGATTACCATCAAAAACAAACCAAGGATTGTGATAAGGAAACTAAAGAAGATTCAGTAATGAGGACTAGCATCTTGAACTACCAAATTATTGAAAAGTAGGAGTGATTATAATTACAGGCTGATGCTGTTCTATCATTCTTTATGTGAGCCTTTGAACCAACAGTCCCAGAGGGATTTGAAGCAGTACTGAAAGGGATGGAATCTTGTTTATTTCAGGTCATTTCAAAAACTTGTCAAAGTAATTTTAAAACTTTGTATCCTTTGGGGAGTCTTTTTGAAACAAGATGTTTACACAATACTTCTATATAACTGCTTTATTAGCCTCCTTCAAAAAAGTTCATTGTCATACAATCATAATCATTAGACTCTTTATCTTCACAATCCTAGTTTCTTATATTCTTTATCTCCTTTCAAAACAATCTATACTTCAGTATCAGTTTTTATCTAGTGAAAATAAAAAATATTCATCAATACATTAAAATGAGTAAAATAAATCTATGAATTCTCAATCTTACAGTTTTACTTAAAAGGTATAATTGGATCTAAAGCTTTTTTTACTAGGTCACATTTAATTTCAGATGATTATGAATATCTATTAAAAACAAAAAACTGTATTTTCTGCCAAAAATATATAAGGTTTAATAAATCTGGATAATCAAATATACCATTTAAAGTGAGTTTTGATGAAATTAGAAGTAAGGATCTTCCACAAATAAAATATATTATTAAATTTTGTAATACATTGTTATAAATAAGAAATAGATAATAATAGTGATTTCTAGCTTTCTGATACACTAAACTTCTTAGAGATTAAAAGCAAATAGTCAACATACAATAATGATAATATTAAATTAGGTAGGTACCCTGAATTCCTAGATATATTCTTCTCCCCCTTGAGACCTCTTGGGATGTGTAAATATGTATAAAAGATACAGTTTCATGCAGATGAAGAAGAAAAGAGAAGGAATGTATACAGATGAGAAAAAGAATAGTCACGTGATACCTATCTTAGCAGACACCTCTGTCTGCATTCAGACCATGCAGAGGAGAAGGACAATTGTCATGCATGCCTGGAAAGGTTAATAGTGATGAGGAGCCAGGTAGGGTCATAATCAAGAGTGAGACAGATGTGCAGCATATAAATGGAGAATCTGTGTCAAGAACACTAGTTGCACACTCCTAGACAAAGAGCTCTAAAACGGTGGCTGATGAGATTGATAATCACCAATCAGATGTTGATTGATATCAGGAAACTAACAGGACATGTAGAAAAAGCCACATCCCAACCCCAGCTTGACTCATGACATCACTGCATTTGGGTGTTCTTTTCCCCAGTCAGGACTGCATGAAGTCATCAGAGTGACAAGCTCCACCCATACAGAAACTACTTCCATTGAATAATGTTAGTGTTTCACCACTAATTCAAACATTTATTCATCTTTATTCAATGAACAAACAAATACTCATCCTGGTTCTGTAAATGTTCTAGGTAATCAAAATATGTTAGCAATTATGAGTCTTCTTTCTTATGGAACTTACTTACATTCTCACTGGGGGAGACTGAGAGACATTACCCATAAAAATACAAAAAATACCTAAAAATAAGTGCTACAAGCAAAGAAAAAGTAGAGCAATTTAAGAAGACTCAGGAGTATCGGGAAAAAAGGAATTAGTTACAATATTAATTAGAATGTCCAAGGGAAGTGTCATTGAGAAGATGAAAATCGAGCGATGATTTTAATGAGGTGAGGGAATTGGCTATGTGAGTACCACAGGGGAGAGAATCCCAGGAAGAGAGAACAGGCAGAGCAGAGGACACAGGCGGAGCGGACCTGCTGTTTTTAACAAGGAGCAAGGAAGACACTGGCTGGAGGAAAGTGAGCAGGGAAGTAATTGGATTCATAGAGAAAATGGGAGCTAGAATTGGTAGACAGCTATCAAGAATTTAAAATGTGAATAGACTACCAAGGAACAGGATATAGAAGGGAAGTACTCCATAGGAAAAAGAAAACTGAGGCAGAAAGTATAAGCCTGAGAAAAAGGAAATAGAGATAAAGAAAGGAGAAATGTACACAAACTAAAGCAATTCTAATCAATTTTCAGAGATATGAAAGTAAATTATAATAAAAAAACAGGAAGATTAGTCCATTAAAGAAGAAGAATCAGATTAAAATAGATTATTTAAAGTTAAATGTAAAATTTAACAACTTCAATTGAAAGTGGGGAATATAACTTTTAGGAAGCTGTACAGTAAACAAAACTAAAGTTAAAATTTTAAATAGAAATAAGGCACGAAAAATCCACAGCATCCCACATAAAATAATGTCAATCCCAGAAAAAAGATTAAGAATGGAGTGGAGAGAATAGCATTTCCTGGAAATAAAAGCATGATTAAATAATATAAAAAGACACAAAAATTTTAGCACAATGATTTTTGAAGTATCTGCATCAAGGGTCATTTTCATGTTTTGTCACACTAAAGATAAACCTAACAGAGCTGAGAGTGGGAAAGGCTCTTTAATGATAGAAGTGTGATAATGAAATTGAAACTGTATTTTTCAAAAGCATCATATTGCTGGATGATAGAAGACTGGACAGAAATCTTTATATAAATAGAAAATAATGTTTATGATAGAATTTCATTCCCGTACATGTTAGTAATCAAGGATGAGAGACAGTAAAGATAATGTGTAGGAAAAAAAAACCTAAAAAGAATTATTTCCATTGGCTCCTTTCTTAGGAAGACATTCTCCAGCTAAAGGGAAGCTTAAGCAGAAAGGAAGAAGACTTAATGCCCCCAAACAGTGGTTCTAACCCAACATTGAGTTGCACAGTGGTCCTGGATAACAATCAATCCACCTTGGAGCAAGACAATAGAGGGCACAAAGTGTAGGGGTGAAGGGGGAAGAATGGTACAATAGTGAAGGTAACACCATAAAGGAACTATAGGAGGGTAAGAAAAAAATTCATATTTACATGAGTATGTGGATGAATAAATAAGACAACGAACTCAAAGAAATCTGTAAGAAAATATTTTATTATGTTTGACCTTTATGGAGTCATATTTACATTGGCATACTACATAAATACTGAGTATTGAACATATACTTTTAGCTATAATTAGAGGATAGTAGAGAGATAGTGGTAAAGTATAAAATAACTCAATCTTCTAAGTTTTACAGGAATGAAACCCAAGATTTGGCAGAGCTTTCAACCTTTCTAGAGCTCCCACGTTTATTCGGGTGGTTGACCAAATTTAGTTCTTTGTGGTTGTTAAGACAGGTGTCTGTTTTCATGCTCCCTGTCAGTGGGAGGGTCACCCTCAGCTACTAAGGGCCTTACTCCATGGCATGTGGGGGTATCACCACCATTCCCTCTGTCACCTTACAGAGACTGTTATGTAACTGCCTGTACTGTTTCCTATTATTGCCATAACAAATGACACAAATTTAGCAGCTTAAAATTCCCACCAACTTACAATTCTACAGTTCTGTAAATTAGAAGCCCAACACAGATATGACTGGTCTAAAATCAAGATATCAGCCAGGCTGCAGTCCCTTAGAGCGGCTCTAGAATGGAATCCATTTCCTTGTATTTTCCAGCTTTTTGAGGCCCACCGTGGCTCATGGTTCCTTTCCTCCATTTCAAAGCCACCAATGGCAGGTCAGTCTTGCTTATGTCACGCTGCTCCCACTTTCCCTCCTGGCTCCCTCCTCCATTTTTAAGGATCCTGGATGACATTGGTCCCATCCAGAAAATCCAGGATAGTCTCCCTCTATTAAAATCATCAAATTAGACCCTAATTCCACATGTAGCCTTAATCCTTCTTTATCATGTAATTTATTATATTCACAGGTTCTGGGGGATTAGGAAAGAGATGTTTGAAAGACCATTATCCTTCTTAGCGCAGTCCCTATTCAGTTCATTCACCTTCTGTGGCTGCTTCCGTGTGATGAATAGAGCACAGCTTGACATATTGAGATAAAGTATTTGTTGGGCCCTGCAAATCACATTCAGGACCTGAATTAGTCGATCATGCCTCCACCATCCTGAGGTCACAGACCTGGACTTCTTATTTTACCCCATCAGATCCATACCAATTCCACTTTTAAATGCATCCTACACTCCCCAAGAAAAATGTCCTAAACTCTCTGTAATCATCTAGCATTCGGCATTGTATGGTTAACATAGGTCAGAATTATCACAGTGTAAATAAGCTCAGAATTCCAATAGTTATACAGTGTTTATTTTTGCTCATTATAAAGTCCTGAGTTCACAATAACATTCTAAGTCTAAAGTCTTCTATATGATAACTCAATTTTCCAGGCTAATGAGGGTGTACCATCCTGTAGCTCACATTGTGGAGCACACATCTTCCCCAGTTAAGCAGGAGAAGAGAGAGCAGGAGGCTCTCCCAGTGTCCATTAAATGCTTCAGCCCAGATCTGAAATAGGTCACTTCTGCCCACGATCCACTGGCTAGAATTAAGCAATCTCTAATGTCAGCAGTGGGAACAGGAAATTTTAATCCTCCCAGATTCATGCAAAAATGAGGAGATCCAGAAAATAATAAGCACTAGAATGTTCCATAGTACTCATTCTCAGACGCATGCATGAGTTTTCCTAGGATACAGCTGCCATTAGTAAGTTCTGAGACCTGATTTTGTTAGTAACATTGTTTTTAAAACACTTAGCTCTCTTACTAAATCTAGTACTATTATTCAAATTACCTTCATGCCATCCATCTCCTACCCACAAGGCAGTCCTAATATCATAGCTGCTAGCTGCATATATCTTCATCTCTGGACTGTCATTCTGGTAAATATTTACATGAGAGTTTGGGCAATTATCTAAGGTATGATAAGAATTTTCATTTAGTCAGACACCTCTGCATAGTTTAGCCACCGGCCATTCCACTGCTTTAAAATGCCCTACAGTATTCCCTAATGTAAACCCCAGGTGCTACGCATGAAAGCTTGCAATGCCCAAATGAACATGAAAATCAAAACCTTGTTTTCTGCACTTTATTGTAACTTTCAGTATTTCTATTGACATCCCAGGTTCTATTCTGCTTCATGATTGCATTAGTTTAAGCTGAGTATCCACAAACTTGACTTAAAACAAAATACACTTACTATTTTTGTTTCTCTGGGTCAGGAGTCCAGGCATGGCCTAACTAGTCCTCTGTTCAGTGCCTCAGAGGGCTGTGTTCTAATCTAGTAACTAGAATGGGGAAGAATGTACTTGGAAGCACATTAAAGTTGATGGTAGAATTCATTTCCTCATCATCATGGAATGCATGAGAACTTGTTCTAGGCCAGCAGGAGTCTGAATTTAGGGAAGTCTGCATTTATGTTCAGTGGGATTCCAACTGATTACGCCAGGCTTACCTCTTACTATTAATTTAAAGTGGGCTGATTGGAGGGTTATAACCTAAACAAAGGCTTGACATTCATTACCTTTGCCATTTAATGTCACCTAAACATGAATGCAATACCAGGGAGTGGAGATCATAGGGGCTATCCTGGAATATTGCCTACCACATGGTCCTGTTTTCATTTCCCAACTATAAAGGATTTGGGGAATTTCTGTTTATCTCCACCATTCTAAAATTCCAAGAAGTTGTGGGAGTTAGTTATGATTCTGTGTGTGACCTTTGTATCAAGCCTCTTCAATCTAGATATTCATTTCCATGTTTCTTAAATTTTTTTTATATTTCCTCTGATAATTTCCATACCTCCATTTTTGTCTTTTTTATTTCTTTAGTTTCTCATAGGTCCTCTTATTTTCTCCTTCAACAATGTAATCTTCTTTAGGTACTTTCCATTTCCAACGACTTTTATTTTCATCAGAATGTTTTTTTTTTTCTAGCACCTTTGTCTTGTTTCTGAGATGAAATTTTATAATTCATAACTGTAGAATTATTTGTAATTTGTTCCCCATTCTATTCCAGACTTCTCTGATACATATCTCAGTAACTTATTTGCATTTATTACTTTTAATCTCTAACTTTTATTTAGAGGATTTTTTTCAAATGTTTGATTTTGTTTGGTAGTCCATTAGCAATCAAAAGAGAAAAACACAATAATTGATTCAAAGTTCTTTGTTTCAGACAGAGCCTGTTGAATAGTGGGCTTTACCATAAAATGGTAGCTCTATTACCAGGCTTTCATTGAATCATTTCCAATTACACGGTTTAATTTAATTTAAATTTTAAAAAATCTCTCTGATTTCACCTTCTGCCTCATTCATCTTGCTTCTGATAATAACATTCTGTGCTTTTAAGGACTCATGAGATTAGACTATGCCCATACATAATAATGCACCCCCCCTTTTTTAAGGTCCATGCCTTAATTTCCTCTGCAAAGTACTTTTGGTCAGGTAGCTTAACATAAGATTCTAGAGATTAGAGCCAGGGCATCTTTGTGAAGGCAGTATTCTACCTACCATAGGCTTGTTTAAGTTCTTATCTCTTACCTGTGTTATATAAACCTGAGTGCCAGTATTGGTGGTTTAGTGAGAAAAGAGCTTCAGAATTTTAATTAATCTTCTTACTTTCAGTGGAGTGTCCAAAGCACATTCAACTTTGCCTGTTATCTCTGAATGCACACAGTGTCTGATCCAATTTCCCTGACTTTCCATGGTTTTACAAGAGAAACTCAGCTATCTGATTATTTAGTGTTAGTCTGAATATTCCAATGTCTAGCTACTTTATAGATAAGCTTTCAACAAAGTCCTCTCAGTTATAAGTCACCAGAGCATCCTGCTTCAGGTGTATATGGTGCCTTTAATTCCTGAGCCTTTGCATGATTTGATCCCCCCCACCCAGTTTCTAAAACTTTGTTGCTACCTCTTGTCTGATGTCATATCTTCTCCTATGCACCTTGTACTTATCAGTTATTGTAGTTTTATTTTATATACCTTTTTTTAAAAAGAGTTAAAAGAAAGTGGCTATGACTAAATGTGTTCAGAGTTTATCTGAAAGTGTTTTCAGATGTTTTGAAATTTTCTTGATTCATTTCCACTAAATGGTATAGCTTGTTTCACAAATTTAATATTTAGTTATGGCTTTAATTTTGAATATTTTTAAGAATTATTTAACTAAATGGTTGCTTACAAGTATTTTGATTTACGTTCCCCCTGAAAATGGGAGGGAAGTGTGGGTATGTAGGTGTTTTTTAATGCCTTTCATCACTTGTAATGTCATTACATAAACACATATATCTGAGAATATGTATATATTCATGATGATGAATAAAAGCTGTAGCTATTCCTTCCCTGAAATGCACTGAAGTCTCCTTTTTAATATTACATTTTGTTACTGCTTGTTTGAAAGTTGTACTTTATTATTAGTAATTATTGTTATTAATTTTACAATTAATAGTGATTAATATTGCTATTTCATTCATTGATTTTAAAATACACAATCCTTATCTCCTCAATTCTTCCCTTTGTTTTCTTGTACCAACTGCACCCCACGAGTCCATCATATGAGTTTAGTTCTGGACGGCTTTGAATACGTTTCTCACTCATGTCTTATTATTTGCAGTTGGTATTGTTGCTTATACATTCTTACATATCTTTCATTGCTGTCTCATGGTAGCAGTCAATCTTATTTCAAAGCTGTAAATGTAGATCAGGATTAGGAACCATTAACATAATTCATCATACTTACAGATATAATGAGAAAGCCATACCCTTTCCACAGAGTGACAGTGAACAGTCTGTAACGTGATAAACATTTTTTTATTTCAGCCCTAGAGTTATATTCTAATTTTAATGTTCTAATTTTAATATTATTTCAACACTAGAATCCTAATTCCACTCAAAGCAGAATTGGGCAGACAGTCTTCTGATGGACCTGCATGTCTGTGTTTATTTTTTATTCACGCTTGTGCTTAAAAGTAATCTTCTATTTATGAAATTCTCTTGTTCAACAATTTAAATATATTATTTGACTTCCTGCTTCCAGCCTTACTGCTATAATGTTGGATTTTCTACTAACTTCTCTTCTTTTGCTCATGATTGGTTTTTCTCCTTGGATGCTTTTTAAATTTATTTTCATTGATGTTCATTGATGTTCCTAAATTTCACTGTAATATGCCTAGAGTTATGCATTCTTTTTCTTGTGTATTTACTTTATCAATCATTTTCACTTGTGATGATACACTTTTAAATTCTGTGACATTCCCAGGTATTATTTTATTATCTTCATTTCTCTTTCTTCTGCAGTTCTTATTATGTGAATAATGGTATTGCTACCTATATCCATTTTACCACTTATCCTTTGTTTAAATTTTTTATATTCTTGATGCTCTTCTTCATTTTCTAGCTCTTATTTTTTTATCTTCCCCCTTTTAAATTTATGTGCAGTCTTTTTATCATTTATCTATTTATGTATCTATCTCAATGTTCCTGGGACGGTATTGAAGATTGGCACCCAGAGTGTGTGCCTTTGGATGAGATTATGAGGAAGGAACTGAAAGGTCCTTAAGGTGAGTGACTATCAAGTACTTATTTAACCAAAACTCTTCTTGATCATCTTCTTTAAAATTGAAACCTCCCCAAACCATTGTCCTCTATTTCATTTTTCCGATTTATTTTACATTTTAGTGCATATTACCACATAACATATGCTTTATTTATTTGTCAATACTTTATTTTATATGTTTCCTAATATCTTGTAAGATCCATGAAGACAGGTGTTCATTTGTTTGTTTTTTCAATTTTATCCCCACCTTTAGATCATTGCTCAGCACATAGTAGGTACTCAAGAAAGGTTTACTGATTTTACTATTTGAATACACAAATGTACTATATATAAGCAAATTAACCATATAATGCTATAGGATAGCATTTTAATGAAATTTAAGAATATTTATTATGTAATATTTAAAGGAGTGCATGGTCAGGACTTTGGTATTCTTATAAGAGTATCTGGCTTAGTTTTTCCTTTCCTTGAGTGAAAGGGGACACATTGATTTATATCAGTAGATGTAAATTTTTTCCTGCCAAAAGCAATACAAGGGAATATGTTTTTAAAAATCATATTCTCACACTAAAAACTGATCTTTCAAATCTCACACATATATTTTTTGTCATAATAAATTTATTTATTCTCTTTGCCAGATAGCATTTAGATGAGACAAAGAATCTATACTCATCCTTCAATATCTCTATCCCAACCATTCCTCTAAACTTCTGGAGTTTTCTCTGGAATTTTTTTGTTTGTTTGCTTGCTTTTAATTGTGTGACAAGAATTTTATTATATAGTGAGGTGAAGCAGAAAAATGGACTGAAATACATTATGGTTGCTTGGTCATAAATGCTTACCAAAAATCAAACAGCTTGAAATTATACCTCACATATTTCTCAAACATTTTTTGCTGTATCTAATTCATCTGAGGAAGACATTGAAAATGAATAAACTGGCATACATGCTTACAATATATTTGAATTTTTATGTCATTCAGAACCTCTTGAATTTATATCCTTTAGCTCTTTTTTATTACATGTAAATGTTTTAAACATACTGAAATATGCAGTCTTAGAGGAATATTGCAAACATCTACTGCCATAGTTTTAAAAATATTAAAAATGGATCAGGTATATTGCATTTTCTTTATTTTTAGCAATGAATCATGCTGTATAGTATGAGAGTATTTTTTTGTGTCCCTCTGCTGTTCCTCTCAGATATGAGCAATATCTTGAAGTCAGTACTATTTCTAAATGTCCAATATTTTAAAATATAATTTATGTATGAAATTTTTCTTTTTCATAAATTCCTTGTATGACATGATACTATATACATTTTTGGGGGAAAAAAATCAAATTACTCTTGAGTTAAGGTTATAAGAGATGATGATGAGTTTTGCAGTAAACTTCAACTGTGACTTTTTTTATTTGTAGTTCTCTCTGTGATGCAACAAGGAGATTGTGATGAGTTGAGCCCAGAATTTTCAGGGTCCAGTGGATATTTTACCCTGATAGGCAGGGATGGTTATGACCTCCTTATGGTCCCTATGGCTCTAAGTGATGGGCAGAAGGGATTTATAAGCAATATGTATAAACAGTGCTTAAAATATGGACAGTTCTGCCCATAAGCAGTGTACTGGTTCCTTCATTCAAAGGTGCTTCTCATGCTAAAATAAGAGAGTGAAAAGTGGGAACAGAGCAAAATTCTCCGGCCTTCATCAGCCTCTTTGTGGATAAAGGAAAGATGAGAAAACCATGATTTCTCTGTTGACCCTGGGCTTGCACTTATTTCCCCAATGAAGATGGTTCTTTAATTTATGCTATGTGTGATGACATGAAAAATTCATTTCAAGCTATGTTATACAACAGCTAATGATTTTTTTTTCAAAATGTGATATTCCTAGCATGATAGATCACATCCAGATGTTGAAAATTCATTACCAGTGCTGTACTTTTAGGCGTAGCAGAAAGGGTCAGATGTGGAAGCCATTTCTTATGAGAGCAAGGTCACCTCTTAGGAGGTTTGATGATAAGGGTCAACTGAGGATAAAGTGGGAGAGAGAGACACCGAGGAATGTGGGCAGATAACTGGAAGCTAGTGATTGTGAAGCCCTAATGCTGGACGCCCCAGCATCCCTGATAAATTTTGTTTGTTCAGCTCTGAGCTGCTGTAGGAATAGCTGTAATGTCCATACAATAGATGGCCTTAAGCAGCTGGCCATGATATTACCTTTTTATTTTTACTGAGAAATACCAAGTTCTTTCCTGCCGATAGCTATTAAATTCATTCTTCTCTCAGCCCCTTGATGACATATTCATCCTCAAATATTATATCTTATCTCAAATGTCACATCTTTAGAGAGGCCTTCTGTGATCAGCTTCGCTTCAAATGGGCTCTCCCAGTTACTGACCAGTTGATCTTGTTTATTTATTTCAAAGCACGCATCAAAATCTATGATTATTTGAATTGTTTATGGTTGATCAATTAATTATTTATTTATATATTTATGTTCCCACTGGCCGTTTATTTTGCATTCATTGTAATTACTGTAATCCCTGCTATACATAATGACTATTTGGTGGTCTCTCAACTGTATTCCACTCTATATTACTTTTTTTGCAGAAAACATTGAGAAAACTCCTCTATACTAATATAATGCTTATGGATAATATAATGTATCTCTGTGCAGCTTCAAAAAATTTAACATGATGTACAAGATAGAAAATAAATTTTAAAAATTTAAAAATGTATTTTAATGTATAAATACATTCTATTTCTCACAATAGATTAAAACAGACATGACATACAAAATATAGGAGTGAGATTTCTGCACCTGGTAGAAAATCACCAGGATTGTGATAGCTAAAAGCTGATCCAAGTATTGTGCTGGGGGCTCAAATACTGTGGTAGCACAGTGATAAGTAATACTTGAAAAGCACTGAGTAAATCAGAGGACAATCATTCTTCGGTTTATAAGCCTCTAAGAAAATCTCTACAAAAATAATGTTTATTGTTTTTCCTTGCTTTTAATTTTTAAATTGAAATATAAGTTACAGAAGTAAAGGGGATACATCTTAAGTCTATAGCTTGATGGACTATTCTTAAAAAAATGGACTCTGCATTCTGCTGTTGGTACCTTTAAAGCAATACTATACACCTGTACACACCTGTATATTCTTCCCCCAGAAGAAAATATGTAATTTCACACACCCCAGAGGGCTCCTTTATGACTCCTTGGAGTCCATAATACTCCAAATGTAACCACTATTTTATTCTTAACATCATAGGTTAGTTGGACCTATAACATTTTGTATATGGCATATTTGTTGAACATTATATTATACTTATGTGATTTATTCATGGTGTTATATGAGTATTGTGATTTGCCTCTTTTTTATCACTACATTATATTCCACTGTATGAATTTATCATAATATATTCACTTGATGATATTTTGAATTGTGTTCAAATAGTTTTTGGCTTATACATAATGCTGCTGTGAGTATTTTTGAATTTTTTTTTGGTAGACATCAACACTCATTTATCTTGCCTGAAGAAGAATTTCTGGTATCTAGAACATAAATATATTTAACTTTAGGATATACTGCCAAGATGTTTTCCAAAATGCCTGTGCCAGTTAACATTCCCAGATAATGTAACAAATTCTGTTCAGTACTCTGGTTAACATTGGATATTGTTAGACTTAATTCTAGTCATTTTGGTGGAGTGTACTTGCATCTTACTGGTATTAATTTACTTGGGAATATTGCTTTCCAGCCTGCAGCTTTTCTTTTCAATGTCTTAATATTATCACTTGAAGAACAGGAATTCTTCATTTTAAGGAAGTCTAATATATAATTATATTTTTAACCATTAGTCCCTTTTGTCATGAAATTTTAGAATTTTTTGCCTATTACAAAGTCATTAATATATTCTCATGTTTTCATATAGAAACATTATTATTTTACCTTTCTTCATTTATATTTATATGCCATCATAACAACTTAATTGTTCTGTGTGAGAAAGGGGTAAAAATTTATTTTGTATGAAATCCTCAATATTTACATAAAAATATTTAATATAAAGATTATTCTTAATAAATGAACTCTCCATTCCAAATGAACTGTTGTTGGTACCTTTAGTGCTATTCTCTCATTATGAATACCTTTTTAAAATACTGAGACATAGCTAATAAGCCAATAATTCAGAAAAATTTAATTATAAAAAAATTACATTAATCAAAAGAAGACAGAAAAAGATGAACAATGACCAATTACAGACAGAAACACAGAAAACAAATGTGAGGCAGCAGATTTAAACTCAACCATATTGAACATTACAATAAATTTAAAGGCAGAAATTGCCAGACTGGATAAAAAAGAAAGATTCAACCATAGGCAGTCTAAATGAAACTCATTTTAAATATTGAAGACATAGGTTGAAAGCTGTAACTAGATGCACAATGCAAATGCCAGTCAAAAGATCGCTGAATTGTATTAATCTATATCAGACAAAGTACAGGGAAGGAAGCCATTTCATAAGGGTCAGAGGTCAAAGACATCAAGAGGACACCAGCCAACAGAGCTTCAAAAATGTCATGAAATGAAGAGTGCCTCAGAGGGAGAATTAACATAAATTTCCATTATGGAGCATTCACAAAATCTAGGTGGCACATTACTTTCTTACAGTTATTATTTATTTATCCAGTATGAAGAGTACAGCTCATGTCTGAAAAGTGTTTGTATTAGAAATGATACCATCAATAAACCAGAAGTGTGGTTATATCTGGAAAATTTCTTTCGAAAGGGACTCATTACAAAGCTGTTACATAGGGGAAAAAAAAAGAAATAGGCAGACACATGAGGTAGAAATGGCACTGTCCTTGGCTGGAGGAGACGTGAAATAGAGCAGCTTTGGGGAACCAGAGGGGCATGATGAGGTCTCACAGGGAGGAGCAGCAGGGTCTGGCTGATGGGTTCAACAGGCTTAAGGTGACAACTCAAAAGCAGACAAGGGAATGCATACCCCACCCTGTTTCCACCCTGCTCTAGCTTTACACGCTTTTCCCGTTTCTTTCCAGGGCTTCCCATTCTCCAAAACCTACTGGTTACCAGACCACTCAGGAGCCTAAACTAGTGTCGGCAGAGAGAAGGATGTGTACGTGTGTGTGTGTGTGTGTGTGTATTGCTATATAATTTCTACATGTAAATTATATATATTTCTACACAATTTCCTAAATAAATAAGTCTCCCCAAGAAACTTGACTCATACAGATGTTTCCCACTCCTTCATCTACTCTCCTTTATTTCTGAAAGTTAATTCATTTTTGTGTTATAAATAAGCCACCAAGGCAATCTTCTATTTACTTTAAATTCCTTCAAATGCCAGTCTCTTTTATTTTTATAATCTTAACAATCTTCTTCTTCTTTATTTTTATAATCTTAGGAATCTCAGTCTCTCATTCTCTCAATCTCTCTCTCTCCACACACACACACACACACACACACGCACACACACACACACGCACACACACACGCACACACACGTATGCATGCACACACACACGCACACAATGGGCAATAAAAGGAGCTTGCAACCATGTCAATCTCTCATTTTACCATTAGTTCTCAGTGTCAGCTCTTAAAAGTGGGTGTATGAAAAGTCGACCTAAAAGGCTTCTGCTATTTTCTGTAACACCTTCTATTAAGAAAAGATAGGGCAAGGACTCATTAGTGAAGACAAGATAATGTCTAATTTTTAGGAAGAGCATAGAATTAGGTCATAATAGTTTCCACAGCTTCCCTAAAAGTAATTTTACATAAAATTCTACATAATCTCACAAGTATGGAATGTTTAATAATAGAATCGGAAACTAACATTAGGCTGGTAGGTGACAGTCATAGAAAGGCCTCCATGGAGAGCTGCCATTTTAACTGACGTAGGACAGTAGTATGAGAATGACTTAAATATTTATAAATTGATGGAATCATTACAATATGCCAGAGATAACACTGGATATAAACTTAAATATTCTGGTCCCTCTTACCAGAAGAACAGATTTCTGACAACATATTTAAAGACATCTGTGACACAAACTGTTTCTTGAAATAATCCTTGATTACTTGTATCTAAGTTATAATAACTTCACTTTAAATAAATATTTCAATATTGATATTTTATTTACTAAATAAATGAATTAACTAAATTGAGTGTAAATATTTTACTACATTCCAAACTCAAGTGTAAATATCTCTGTGTATCTGTTTTTTTTTTCAGTATTCCAGATCCATACAAGTAAAATAACTGAAAAGAGGAGAGTCTTGGAAAAAAGATCCTTAATGAAAAGTATAATTTTATTCTTCAGCTATAACTCTTCATTCTTTACTCAGCTCATAATCAAGGAGTTATGCAAACAAATGTTTTGACAATTACAGCTCAAATTTCCAGTAAGAAATTTTACATATCTCTTAATTTCCATTATTCTGTTTAGTTATAAAATGGCCTCAAACCTAAGCAATTCTTATTTTGGGGCAAAGCTTCCTGGGTACCATAAACCTCCTTTGTTTTTTGTTTTTATTTCATTTTTTCAGACTTAGCTAACTATTTCTTCCTTATTTCCCTTTTTTTAAAAAAAAGTTAAATTTGTTGAATATCTGCTAATAGACTACAGGTGGACAAGGATCAGTCATGAATCATAATCTTAGCCTACCAACTTTAAGTCTGACGTGACAGAATGTTTTGGCCTCTTCTAGGATTAATTCACTAACTAGTCACTTTTTTTTCCCTTAAGAATCTCTTCATGGTGTAAGTATTGGCGGCAGGCAGGTATATATACCCACCATTCCCTCTTTCTACCACTCGTAGGTTTTAACACTAATGTCTTTTTTAGTTTTACAACTGTTGACAGTGATATTTCTGCTTTTAGCTGTATTCTTGTTTTATTCTCTTTAAATGAAGTACTTACTCAAAAATCTTGATTCACTCCATTTCTGTATCTCTGTGTGTGTGTATGTGTATACATATACATATACACCTACATATACATATATATACACACTTATTTATACACATGTATAATTGAATATTATTATGAATAGTATATGACATATATATTTATGTGTGTGTATGTACTGTAACAACTCACAGGGATCCCACATTTTTTGTGGATCCCTTGATCTATTTTGTAGGCATGAGGCTGCAAGAGGCTTCTTTCAATGTCCCTCAATACATTTTCCACCTCAAGCCCTTTCCCTAGAAACCCTTAAATATTTCTTCCCCAAACCCTTGTTGGACTTGTTTCCTTTCTAGTTTGATGGACAGTGTGCTTATATCCCCATTTCTTCTCTTTCCTGTGATAGTATTGATTTTTCTCCTTTCTTTTTGCTCCCAACTTCCAACCACTACTTTAAATTTCTAGTCTCACTTTTCTCTTTTTACATCTTTAAAGCTTGTGATTTTTTTCTCCATATATATAATTCAAGAGAAAACAGTAATATAGTGTGAACTCTCAAAGTGCATTTGAAGGGATTCTTAATAAAATGAGTATGAGAGCAATGATACCATCAGTTCTAAGTTCTCTAAAACTTCATAACTGTTTATTAAATAGGATAGGCAGCACCATTACTTATGTCAGTGCAGGGCATTTCCTATGGTAGAAAAACCTTCTCACAGCAGAATTACTGTAATCTTTTCCAGAAAGCAAACTAAATTAAAACATCTGAGTAAACATGTCCTTAAGGAGAAAGATTTCAGCTTTTCTATATCATGTCATATAACAACATGATACCCTCTTTTTATAATAATGACACACAGTCAATAAGCATGCCCACAGATATTTAACAGTCTTACTGAAGCCTGTCATATTTCTAATACCTGTGTACAATGCTACAAATCAATCCATTTCAATTTCAAGATGTTTCTTTCTTCCGGACCGAAGGGCCAGAGCAGCAAGAGCAGTATGTGTTGAAGTAATTCGATAAAAATGCAGACCACAGAAAAAGAAGCAATGCTTTTGCAGATGAGCCATGCACAGAACTCCCTGAAAAACATATGCACGCCAATAACCAGACGCTTCAGCTGCATTTAAAGCTGGTGTTGGCTGCAGCCTCTGTATGGGGCTGCTTTCTGGGATACTCTGTTCTACCTGTGCTACGCTCCTTAGCACCCTGAGCATCCCTATTCGTGTATGCCTTTTTTCCTACCATCAGTTCACATCCATCTGGTAACTCAGTTCCAGCTATGTAGACAGAAGCTCTATGCAGAGATCAGGCCATTATCTAGAAGGAACACCTGGCTTAGATTCTTCTTTGCAGAAGATTCCCTATTTCATTTCAGCTCACCCTTTGAACCGAGAATAGCCAATAGTTTATATATTTCTTGTATAAAGAAGGTATATGGCCAACTTTCCCCATTCTATAACCAAAGCTTAAAAATCATGGTTTGGGGAAGTTGTGACCTCTATACTGAAACATTTAACAAGCGTTCTGTAATCAGCTACTACCTGTTACTTTCCCAACTGCTCCTTATAGGAGGAGGGGCCTGGGAATGGGAAACTCACTTTTGTCTTACAATTTAATTTCAATGTAGTGAAAAGCTCTGAAACTTTGCTAACAAATGGTGCAGCCCTTGCAGAAGCTTTGGGTGGGTTTTTGTTCAGTTGGGTCAGATGGCCCTTGACTCTGACCCTGTGCAATGGGGGGAAATAACTCGGGGAGTAGAGAAGATGTTCTGTAAACAGTATTTTAATACTACACCAGGATTCTTGGCATTCACACTGCCATACTCATTTCCTATCCCCAAATATACAACAAACCAGTTATACTGTGGTTTACCATGGTGTGTTCTCATATATGTTTATTCCAATAGGAATCTTAGTTGCAGATAATAGAACCAGTGTAACTATTTTAGCAGTTAGTGATTTATTAAGGATATTAGGTCACAGATTCACCAGGAGAGGAGGCTCACCTGGCTGGGATTCTACACACTCAGAAATTATACATAGGAGAGAAGGAAAACAAGGAAAGCTTATGAAAAACCATATACAGACACTCTTCTAATGGAAATACCACTTTGCTTCACTTGTCACTTAAAACATAGGGAACAGACCCAAGAATTCTGCATTTGCTGTCTCCCCAAAAACACATGCAGTCACTGCCATGCCTGCTAGGAGGTAGGGTTTGCTACAGTCATTAGGTCTTTAACCATCTCATTTTGCTCATTTCCACCTTCAAGTCTCACAAAGGCACATTTTTTTGGCAGATACAAAGTACACACCAACAACTTATCTAAAGGGAAGTTAAAAAAATGCAGATTTTAACTTTTGAGACTGTAATACAGGAAGAACTGAAAAAGAAGTTTGAAAAGGTTGATGAGTGTGATTTCCACAGTAATCCATATGTCAGCTGTTTTTATCTATTATTCAAGTTTTAAATGAATTTGGCCTGAATCTCCTATTCGACAGCTAAGAAAAATTCAATGGATATCCAACATTTTGCTTATTCCTGTGAACTTAAATTCTTTTGGAAACCCTTATTTTGATATTCTGTTTCCATATGTGTCTCATCTTCATTTCAATTGGTATTCTGAGCATTCCCCTTCCCTGAGTAGACCTAGAATTGAATCAAAATCTTGTAAAAGGTGAAATAAAATGGAGTCACATAACACAGTTTTAAAATGGAGCCGGGAGGCTATTAAGATGGGCCTTAGGCATGTCCTCACTCATGGAATCATCAACTTTTGAACTGGGTCCAATTGCAAATATACCAATAACTCAGCTCAAACACCTGCAACTTGCTACAGTAAGACTTTGCTTAGCAATCGCCTTAGCAACCAATTATATTCAGTCAAGATTAATTTTCTGCCTCCAACATCAGTCACAATTCTTTGTAAGCAAAGTATACAAGTCTTCCATTTGTCTTTATAAACCCCTAACTCTGTCCCCTAGTGGGACACAATTTGGATTGCTATCCAAATCTCTGCTCGTCTAATTGCAATTCTGAGACCCCCAAACAAATGCCTTTGTTTTATGTCAGTTCTGCTGCTTTTCATCCACAGTCTCAGTCACTATGCATATTTTATGTTTGTATTTTAAGATACTTCTGGTAGTTTACTGTATTGGAGGGTGTGTGTGTGTAATTAATTTAAATTAAATTTTCTTTCACCCACTTCTGGCATTATCAGTTTCTTCAGCCTATCTCATATTTCCAACTGATCTCTGATGCCATGTTGCTCCACCCAGCCCCCCTTTTCTTCCCTAGTTCTCCTGTAACCACAACTTAAAATTCCCACTCATTTCATACTTACCACCATTTCCCTATCTCTTAGCATAACCATAGATCATTCAAGATAAACTCAGAGGATATCACCTTTAAAACAAGATATGTTCCAAAACTAGACCATTCTTTTCTTGAGAAGAATTATTTAACCATATCTTAATGATATTCTCCAATATATATATTGAGTCTTTGTTGTATATTAATAACAAAAATGCTTATTGTAGAAGATAAAAGTGGAATATAATTTATGCTCAAAAATTTCTTATAGTGTCTTCAGAGAGCTAAAATACATATAAGAGCAAATAAACTTATAGGGATAGGTAACAGTAATACCAAACAATATAAGTGATAGAGATACTATGTACAACTAGAGTTTAGTAAAATGAAAATATTAATATGAAAGTAAAAATGATGGCTTGTTATGACCAAGGGAATACTTTTACTTATTAACTTGCTCATTTTATAGACATGTCCTGACAAAATATTAGAGCAGAAACTCTTTCATCATAGGTTAACATTTGGTATGTAGAAATCACATTTCAAAAGTGAAAGTATTTCCAAAAATACAAGTTGCATTTGGTAATGTTTTAATGATTCATATGTAAACACATTATGAACACTTACAATAAATTCCTTTTAAATGTACAAGTGCATATCATTTAATAAACCCAGTGCATGTCAAAATTCCAAATGTTAAACATATTATGACAGTCAACGTTTAAAATTCAAGGGCTTCAATTAATATTTCTGCACATTTGGTATGATTTCTAATTATTAAAAAGTAGTTGGATTCAGTATATACTACAGACTGTGACAGCTTTCAAGACACTAATTGACTGTTTAAAATAGCTTATCAATATACAGAATTTTGTTTATCTTTTATATAAGAAATGCTTATCTTATCTCATCCTGTTATAATATTTTCTTTTTAAGACCTAGGACTTTGTGGTTTCACGTTTGTAATCCCTATTGTGTCTAGCATTGAGTTTTGCAGGTAGAGTTACTCAATATAAAATTATTCAAATATAGTAAGTGCATTGGGGAAAATAACCAATGGTTGAAAAAGGGAGAACACACAGCTGGTTATTTATGTGTTTCATTCACTGGTCATCTCCATTATTACAATTTACCCTAAGGGACCACAACATAAAACATAAAACTGCCCTTCGTAAAGCACCAAGGGAATGCCTGATACATTTTTCACTGTGGCTTCTTTTTATTTACATTTTCTGGATTTGTCGTGTTGATTTTTCTCAAGATTATTCAATGACTTATCTCTGTGGATCACTTTTCAAATGTCAGGGTTCTCCATTTTTCTGCCTTTTGTCTTTTATCTTTTTATTCTACACATATTTTCTTGATTCTCTTGGCTATTATAAATGATTACAATATTTACACCTGCTGTTCAGATACCTGTCCTAAGTATCAAAGGGCCAATTAGTAAATACAGGAATCTGTACTTACATGTCCATCATAAATAACATCATGGTTTCCAAAATCAAAATATACCTTTTCTGCCCCTTCATCACTCAACATCTAAATAGACCCATAATAAATCTTTGTCTACACACTTACCCAACATTCAATAATTCATCAAGCCCTGCACATTTTATCACCTACAAAATTCTTTTTCCCTCATCTCCATCCCCACAGCTAGTGCCTTTGTAAAATCTCCCCTTATCTCTTGTTGCCACTGAACACTTTCCAAAACATTACTACTACTATTATTATTTCTAAAATGTCATTCTTTCTAAAAATACTTTGTTCTAAAAATATTCTAAAGTATGGTTATATCATTTGTATGGTTTTATTTCTTCCCTGTTTAAACAAAATTATAGGAAAAAAGGTATAATATAAGAGTGAAAACATACTCTGGCCTCACTAGTTTCTCTCCTTCCAATTTCTTCTTAACATAGAATGCGAACTCATTCCTGATTGGCATTTCCCACCTTTGTGGTTAACCACCCTGTTATGTTCATTTCATCACACTATTTCCTATCTTTAAAAGCTTGTGAATCCAAAATGAAGCTCAAATATCCTCTCCCTTTTTGCTTTCTTTTTAAACATTTTGTTTCTTCTTCCTTTTGAAGTATTCTGATACTATTCTTCAACTCTGCTCACCATGCCTGTATAAACATCTTCCAATATTAGACCTTCCCATTTCCAAATACAAAAGTGTTCTGTATACAATTTTACTGTAGAACTTACTCATATTAATAGTTATATAAGTTTTAGATAATTGCAAATATATATGTATCTTTTCATTAGATCAGTCAACTCAAAGAGAAAATAAATCCTTTTCATATATTGAAATTCCCAGGTCACAGTAGGTTACTTGGAACTTAAGGTGTTTGTTATTGCTTTCAGCATAAATAAATTCACCAGAATAATGTTTGATATACCATATCTCTTTACTCTTTCTTTCAAAGAAATCACCCCTTCCTTTTGTCTATGCTAAATACTCCACAAAGCTGTTTGCCTCCACATACCATCTCCTTTATGCTCTCAATAAATTGAGCATCTCTCATTTGCTTTCTCAAGTTGTATCTTTTCAACTTGTTCTTCACCTCATGTTCAGAAATATCACCAATTATTAAAACCACTCAACGTATGCAAAATAGTCTCTTCCTCCCCACCCTCCAAATCTCTCTCTTGTCCTATTCCTCACAAATTTCTTATAAAAGAAACCAAGCCTTTGCTTTCTATCAGTCCTTTCAATCTCTCAGGCAGCAAGCTGCTGAGCACAGATCAGGAAATCTATCTAATCTTACAGACTGGTGCCACTGGAAATTTATGGCTTGCAGGCTCAGCAGGGCCTTCAGAGCAGTTCAGCCAACCTTCTCCTTCTACTTGGTGAGGTCCCCACTGTAATTCACCTCAGCAGTTCCTTGTATTTCACAGAGCACTTCACTAGCCTACCTCCCAATACCTTCTAACAGTCCTTTTTACTCTTAGCATACAACTCTAGAGATTCTTGAATTTGAAAACTTCAGCTTCCTATCCACCACATACACTTCCCTTTGACTCTCTAGTTTTAATTTCATTTATGTTTTTCCTCCTTCCCTGTTCCAATTATATGACCTGCAAATCAATATCCAGATTATCATTTTCTATTATATTGCCTACTGGTTCCTGAAACCTCAACATTGGTACAAATAATGGGCTTTGATTTCAACAGATACTTACTAGCTGTGTATCATTGGACAAGGTAATTAACCTTTTCAAGTTTGCCTTTCTTTAGATGTAAAATAGAATAATGTCTACTTCATAGAGTGTTCTATATTCATAAATGAGAAAAGATTTTCAGAATTATTCATTGAGAACTTATCATGTATGGAGTCCTCAGTCACTCCAAGAAATGGCAATTATTTTGTCCTTCAAGTCAAATAACTTAGACCTGTCAGTCACAATTCCAAAAAATGTGTGGGAAAAAGTCCGACACAAATCCAATTCTTTTCCCTCATGGAGTTTACATTATTATAGGAAATTGCATAAAACAGAACAAAACATATACATATATATGACATATTAAGGAAGGATGAATTCTATAACAAGCAAAAAGGAAGATGGTAGAGAAGTGAGTGACATTTATACTGTGACTTTTTTCTTAGTCACTCCTCTTAGTTGAAAAAGTAAAGTCCTCCTAAGCCGTGCCTCTCCTAAGTAGGTTGCAAAGTCATACAGAGACTTTATTTTGGTACATTTCTCAATATTAGTTCATTCTGCTCAGTCCCACCATGAGCCCGCTGGTTCTCCCCTCATTACTGCTGAGGGAGACCCTGGCCACGGCTTCCGTAGTGACTGGCAACTCTCACAAGGGCTCCGTTCCAGGAATACCTGCAAATTTCTACTTGAGGTTCCCAAAGCACAGTTCACATTTTACCACTTTTCCATTAAAAGATATTTAAAAGACTCCCAATTTCCCAAATACTCTCAGCTCAGCATCCAAGATCCTCCATCTAATTCCATTATTTCTAGTCGTACCTTCTAAGCCCGGTTGGTGTTCCAGCCACCGAGCCTACTTTGCTCATCCTCCAACACCCCTCCCCGACATGGTGTTTCCTTTGATTCCATAGTAGTTTGCCCATGTTTTCCCTCTCCTCTTTTAGAGTTTTTCCTTTGCCTGTAAAATCTTTGTTATTGTCTTTGATCATTCATTGTGAATGCCATGTTTTTCTCAGGGTCTTTCTGTTCTCCTAGAGGATGTATGATGTTGCTTTCAAGTACTTACTGCTCTTTGAACTACTGATAAAGCAGGTAATAATCATTCTCCCTTGAATTTGGTTTATTGGAGAACTCCTTATCTACCCACTAGCCTATAAGCTCCTGGAAGATTGACTACTGCTTTTACAGTACACTGAAAATAGGGAGAATACAAAGAAGCCTGCTCTCTTCTTAATTACTTTTCTAGTACTGAAAGTACAAGTCCAGATACAAAGAGGTGCTCAATAAATATTTGCTGAACTGAATCAATTAAATCAAGGAAGTTTGCCTCTAATAAATGTTATAACACTTTATAATTTGGACTTTAATTGAGTGTAACTCCATGACCATACCTATCTATAGCCTTCTCGGTCCCTGTTTACAAGACATTTTGGCATGTATTACAAACTTTTGTTTGTATTATATGATGTTGAACATTGGAACTACAATGACTACTGCCTGGAATTTAATTCCAACTGGGAATTGAGGTGTAGTTAAGTATTCCTATACAATTCACTTCAATGAGTGCAGTAATGAATTATTACAAAGAAAGAGTAACTAAAAGGTTGGTTGACCAAGCAGTGTGAAATTGAGATAAGCAATCATCTCCTAATCAGAAATTAAGAAAGACTACATTACTAGGGTCTGGTTAAGTGTTGGAGGAGGTCATCAAGGGGACGTGACCTCAGGTGATGTGCCCCCTCCCTGCCCTGAAATGTCCCTTCTACCCACCATTCCCACAGTAGGAACCATTTTCAAGGAAACAACTTCAAGAGGGCCAGGTACTGTTGAGACTGTCTGGACTATATACATGACTGTAGGCAGGTAAGGCCTCTAGAAACTTTCAAGATTCTGACAGGTGGTCTGCGTAGCTACCCTTCTTAGCGCCACCCAAGGCGTAGGCAAGTTCCCTTGCTTGCTGAACCTGCCACCAGCCAGTCTGGAGTGGCCTGCCTCTTCCTTGCGTCCCTTACCCTCTGTGTACTGGGAGCCAGTTTACAAACTAGTGCTAAATTGACCCCAAATATCCTTTTTCCCCTTCCCCCTGGTAGCATTTAGGAAATGAAAACCCAGTCTGGTCTTGAATGGTTTGTTTCATGCCTCATTACTACTGTCGGTTATAACACTGAAGCAGTGAACGTGTCACTTTAAGAGGAAAAACCTTAGCCTGGAACTGATGAATCAGGTGTGAAATGCTCTATTTGATATATTTAGATGGATCCTTTTGTAGATTTATGCTTCAAAATTGAAGAAAAAACATTTTATACACTGAAGTCTGATTCAAGCTGTAGCTCAAAAATATCTACAAACACTGCCACTCTTTCCTTATGAAAAACAGAAATATAGATCACTATTTTTCTACAGTAAAATGCATGACTTTTAACATCAACCAATATAACGGGGTACTCTAGTGACCCAAGCCATACAGGCTACTGAAGCCATTGCTGTTGCTAGCAAAAAGCATTTGGCAGTGTAGGCAATTCTGCTTCTAAATTTTCTCTTATGTATTTGAATTACAATGATTTTATCACACATGCAACTCTGCACTAATTCCTAAATGATGATGGATAGCAGGTGTGTCATTATAATTTAATGTCAGCTGGAAAAGAAGGGGTAAATTTTAAAAATGCAAAAACCTGCAATAACAGCTTGCTTCAAGTCTCTGCTCTCTCAAGCCCTATCTCTAAGGGAGATAAAATAATGAAAAATACTTGGCTAAACTGCTGGCAAAACTCTTGTTTGTACGACTCGTGCAAAAGACCCTTGGGACTAGCAGTAGAATCCTTGCTGTTGATAGGCTGGTTAAATAGAGGACTGTTAGCTTCAGACAGGCTAGATTGATTACCCGGCAGCAGGAGCTGGACTCAGAGCTGAGTGAGCGTCAGGGTGAAAAGGAGAGGGGAACGCGAGGTGCGGAGGAAGGCAGGGCACGTTCCTGTTCCCTGGCAGCGCTGTGTGACTGCTGGGGCAGATTACCTTGCTTTGTAGCCCCCTCACTCAACAACTTACTGAGGTGCCTTTTCTTTTACGAGAGGATGTCAGCTACGAGCCCCAGCAAGAAATAACAGCCTTCACCTTGGAATAGTTCATCTCACTCCTGCATCACTAAAGAGGATTGTGAAAAGAAAACAACAGTCAAGTCTCCTTTCCAGCCCCATTCTGTTCCAGAATTGAACAGAAACAGTTACATGCTCCAGGTAAGGAAATTAAATTTTTATCTCTGGATTCTTTTTTGGTCATTCACAGTAAAATGAATCACAGCTTCATGTGTTTTCAAAACTGAGTTTGCAGTGATGTGTTAGAGTCAATGCAATACATAGGCATGTGGATTTAGAAATGTGTTGTTGCATGTTTGTAAGAATATCTTTGATGTTTTACTCTGGGTACATACAAGTTTCTTTTTATAAGACCAGAAGATTTAAAGTTTATGTAGCTGATACTCTGTATGAAGAAGAGAAATAAGCAATGTCCATACTAAAAAGAGCAGTTTTGGTGACAACCTTAAAATATATTTACATACAATGTTCTTAGCTATTAAATAACTTTGGGAAATAATAGCATATCATGAAAGGACTATTACTGTGTTAAATGGCTACTTTTGTATGTCATGCATAGAAGCCACTCTATGCTTTTCCATGACTGTCAGGGGTTTTTTTTCTTCTTCTTCTTCTTAAATCTGTCTTTTGATTGCAGTCTTAACTCTTTGATATAAACATGATGTGTCTTAATGATGTGACATTAGACTGCCATCTTATTATGTGTAAGCTATGGATTGCTAGCATTTGATCTTAAAGTACAGAGCTAAGGCAAAGAAATAAGACTGTGGAGATGTTCAGCTTTTCTAGAGTTCATAGCTGGAACTGCAGTCCCATCAATTAATGCTTGAAGTGTCAACTGGTAAAGTGTCTGTGAACGTATAGGAACTTCGCACATCCTTACTTATCTACCGGAAACAGGATTATTATTATTATTATTTTTTTGAGTAAAGAGATTGGATAGAATATGAATAATGGGTTAGAGCAATGCAGTACAGATGGGGCTGATTGACCTTAGGTGTATAGGTCACAGATGTCAACTGATAAAGAGACAGCATTCTGCTATCAGAAGAAAAGGATTTATTTCAATCTTACTCAAATGAAACTGGTTTATGACCTTTATTATGTCAATTTATTTGATTTTGAATCAATGAGCAGAGATATTTTATCCCAAGATCTGTTCTGAGTGGACTTTTGAGTGAGGTTCTCTGAGTCACTGCTGTAATCAAAGATCACATTGCTATCTGTGATAAGTCAGCAAAACTTTTTTACTATGTTTTCAATGTTTCAAATAAGAATATGATTGACAATACTCTTGGGGGCCAACATAGCTGAACTTAGGAATATTACATACCCTGACTGCCTGTACTTGTATGGGTGTTTCACCCTTGCTTATATTTTAAATATAACTTTATATTTGAGGAAAATAATTCTTCATGATATCTATTTTGTCTTTCAAATGTGGAATACTGTTTTAATTAGTCATAATAATATAAATTCTATACCTACCTAGGTGTTTCCATTTATAATAACCATATCAGCTGTGAATTTAACTTTTGTTAAGTACAATTTGTCTAAAGAAATAGAAATGTATATTAGAGAATATTGAATATTTTTATCTTTGAACTGAGTCATTTGAAAAAAAAATGTACTCATCTCTTTTGAGTATTATGTTTTAGAGATTAATGCCAAACTACTGATTGGGGAGGGTGTCAGGCACTGTGGGCCATACATTTTATGTATACAGTAGCAATTTATATCAAGTACATATGCAGCTTTTATTATAAATCTATTAATTATCTTGCTTAATTATTGATTTGCTTATATTACATTGAGTATGCTAATTTTCTATGCAACTTACACCAAATTGTGTTTTTAATTCTTCCACTTTATTGTTTATGCAAACAATCTGACATATCTCTCCAAAGGATAAAATTAGGATTTAACTAATTCATTTAGTCATCTTTCAATGTAATACACCAAGTTATTTAAAATTCCATAATTTTTGCTGCAATAATCTTAACTATCTAACCTATTTATACAGTACAGTTTGCTTATAGCACTCATTTATGAGTTACATTGAAGAACAAATTATCAATTGAATTGCATGCTTTTTTATGAGACCATTCATATTTTAACATGGGAAGATGTAAGCACCCTTACTTAATACTTTTCTATGAATAGGTATGGTTTTTGGTTAAAAAGACTTTAAAAATAATTTCTTAAACTGTATGACTCTTGTACTTAGGTATTGTTTTTAGCTTACACTCTGTTGCCTTTTTCTGTTATCTTACACCTTCTGTGATTACTCCTATAAGGTATTTGATTCCCAAATCTTCTTAAAAAGAAATTGTCTCAGGAAGGAAATAAAGCAAGTTCTTTTTAAAACAACAATTCACATTTTCCAACTATGTAATTCATGTGTCACCTGCATTTCAGATTAGTGCTCTTCTGTGAACACCATTGCGGAAGACAAGGAGGGTCCTAGCAGTCATGTATATAAGCATGTCTGAGTCTAAACCGAGCTATTTACTTATTCAATTCAGCTTAGGAATTCTTTCTTTTCTTTGCATTTTTGAGAGGGCTCAGTTTGACATTTTATTCAAACTTCCATTCACTGTGATGGTATCAGATTTCTTTCCTGATTACTCATTTTGGCCATAGTGAACAAACAAGAATTCAGGAAGTACATCTTCAGTTTTTATAGAAAGCTGAACCGTTAGGGGGCTCTTTCTTCCTGTGTTATACTCAGCAAAGCTCTGAGAGAGGTGACGCTGCTTTCTTATTTTCTCTATTTTTAAATTGTGAGTACCACTTGAAGTAGTTTTCCCCTACTCCTCACAAAAGGAACATTTCAAATCAAGAATTCCTTATTTTCACAGGAAAGTGAATTTATCCTGTGCTGTCTAAATTAATTATCTTTAAAATATTCTTGCATATAAGTTGATTCATCTTTGAAAATAACAATGGCTTGAAATATTAAAATGACCAGTTTTAGGCAAATTTAAAGACTATATGTTATACAACTAGTATCACAAGAAATGTTAAAATGAGGATAAATTGAAATGCAGAAACTTCCTTTCAATTGTCTGCAGATATCTGTGAACAGTACAGAAAGAATGAATGACTCTGGGCTCATGTGCAGTTTGCTTTCAGCAGAAAACAGCAGGCAGCTAAAAGGGAACATTACTTGTTTCTTACACAAATAGACATGGAAGAATAAAAAATAATGGGAAAGTTTCTCTATCCATACACATGTAGGAAATGTATTTTTTAATTCCAAAATTGTTTTCTTCACTATCCTACAAGTAATTTTCATAAATATACATAGATGGTAATACAAAGGTTGATTATGGGGGGGAAAGGGTGTTTCTTGTATTATTTTTGAAATCCATACATCTTGAATCACACTGCAAACTTTCTTAATAAATAGAAACACAGTCCTCCCATCTCCACAGCAGCTAAAGATGTCCTCTCATGGCAGGACTTGTTTGGGAGTAAGTCAACACTTAACAAGGTGTCTATACAAAAGCAATCTGTTTAATGGGTCTAGGCATTTCATCAGATGAAGCCAGGTCCATGGAATGAGAAAGAAGTGACAGGCATCTGAGAGAGATTTCTTTTGGGGAGTGAGAGAAGAGGAAGGATTCTGAGCAATGAATCACAGAATTCAATCCCATACTGAAAGGCTCACTGATTTATCAGGGTAGAAGAGTAGTTGCTTAAAGAAAATGGAAAGATGGAAATGATACAGACATTTCCTTTCTGGTGCTTTGAAAGTGAATAAGCAAGGATGTATCCTTTGTTTGAAAATCTACAGATGTTGAAAGGGGTGAATTTTGAATGTAACTAGGATAATATACATAGTTATGTGGGGATCATTTCAAGTCCACCTGGAACAAGCCTGTATATACTCTAAAGCAGTTCTGATTTGAGTGGGGCTCCTAATGCTACAGATTTGATGTAACAGTATGAAAACATTTTAAGAAATTTAAATTTATTCTAGAGAAAAGATTTTTTTATGTTAAAGTAGAATAGCTTTGGAGATGAAGACAGAGGTAAAACTGAAAATAAGACAAAGAAATGCAAATGTATTGACTGCACATGAAATTTTTTAACGTTGCAAAATTTTATCCAGAACAAAGAGACAGATATAACAATGCAAGTTAAATATTCATGTTTTCTCTTTGATGTAGAAAGATGTGGAAATGCCATTGATGTGTACATTCATAAGGTATAAAGAGAAAGCGCTACAGAGATGTACAAAGTAGGAAAACCAGTAACTGCTTATAGGTAACTACCGATATTATGGCCTAATATCACACTTTCAAAGGAAGCAAGGTAGCTCATTCCTACTGAGTTTACCCTAATGGAAGAGATACATGATTTCAGTAATTAAAAAGCATAAATATGTTTATCTTCAATGCTGGTGTTGTTTCTCTCACCAGTGAACTGAACGGCACTCTGCAAAATCGCCCTTTAGCCTTTCCATCATTGTGAAACCAAGTTTGTGTATGGTTAGGTGAGGATGTTTGTGTGTGTGTTTGGGAGTAGTTATTTTAAGAGCTTGACTAACATGAAAATGTAATCACCTTTACTGCGACATGATTTGTGCCCTAACTCTTCCACTTCCTACTTTAATAAGTTATTCTCACTGTATTCAATCCCTTCCTCACCACTGCACACACACACACACACACACACACACACACACACACACAGACAATATGATTATCTCCGGTTGTTTTATATTAGAATTTGCTTAGATATGATCTTAGATCAGTCCATATTATGCCTTTTCTAACAGATTTGTTTCCTGTCCATTAGAACTGTGACTTGCATCATGTAACTAAATCCTTAAACCTTGTTGTTTACCAAATTCCAGTCACTCTGAATTGTGAAGGAGAGGATTTGGGCACAGAATTACTGAGACTAATGGAGCATAATGTATTATAACAGGACATCCATATTTTTATTAATAGAATGGTTAAGATATAGACTGGAATAAGAATGACCGTTATTAATTGTCTACTAGATATACTAATGTTACTCATCTCCAATTATCCACTCTCACCCATGCTTGGCAGCAATAAAGTAGAAGAAGATCCATAGTGAACCATGGTGTATAACAAAGAATATTTTAGAGCAGACATGGTAAATGGCTTTCAAACATCTATGACATACCCATTTTTTAAATGAATATACTTATTTTTTTTTATCAGTTTCAGGTTTTTACTGAAAAATGAAAGAACATGGAGTTCCCATTTAGCCCTTCACCTCCATCTCCCCTCCCCTACCAGTTTACCTATATTAACACCTCCCATCTATGGGGTACATTGGTTATAATTAATGGGCCATTATTGATAAAGTATAATTCACTAAAGTCCATAGTTTATATTAGAATTCACTCTTTGTCATGTATGTCCTATAGGTTTTGACAAATGTGTAATGACACGTATATCCACTATATATTTACACACTGAGCAGTTCCAATACCTTAAAATTCCCCTGTGCCCCATCTGAATGGGTTGCCCCCTTTCTCCCTTCCCAAACCCCAACCTCTGATCTCTTTTTTACTGTCTCCATAGTTTTACCTTTACAAGAATGTCATGCTGTTGCAATCACACAATGTGCAGGCTTTTCAGATTGGCCTCTTTCACTAGCAATATGCATTTACTGTAAAGTTCCTCCCTGTCTTTTTGAGGCTTGATATCTCATTTCTTCTCATTGCTGAAAATATTCCACTGTACACATTAGCCAATTTATTTATCCCTGTATACACTGAAAGGCATCTTGGTTGCTTCCACGTTTTGGCAATTATGAATAAAGCTACTGAAAACACCCATGTGCAGGTTTTTGTGTAGATGAAAGTTTTCAATTCATTTGGGTAAATACTGATGAGCATGATTGCTTCTTCATATGGTAAGAATGTGTTTAGTCTTGTAAGAAACAGTCAAATTGTCTTCCAAAGTGGATGTAAAATTTTGCATTCCCACCAGCAATGACTAAGAGCTTCTGGTTGCTCTGCACATTGCCAGAATTTGAAGTTGTCAGTGTTCTGGATTTTAGTCAAATAGATATATAATATATCTTGTTATTTTTGACATATAGTTTTGATTGGTAACAGCTGCTAGTGTCATGTTGAGAATAATTGTAAGGCACATCATGGTCTTCAGGAAACATGTCCATAATCAGTTGGCAATATTTCCTTGCCAAATTGCTTTATGTTTTCCCTTTGCAGGATAGGATTTGTGTGTGTGTGTGTGTGTGTGTGTGTGAGTGTGTGTGTGTGTGAGTGTGTGTGTGTGTGTGTGTGTGTGTGTGTGTGTGTGTGTGTGGAGGGAGCAGCAAGATAGTCCATTACTTATACCACTCATTAGCTACTCATAATTTAGGGTTCTAGTGGAATGAGTGTATAAATTAAAGCAATCAAGTAATTCAATTCCACATTTGTCAATTATCAAACAGTAACAATAAGTTTCTATTTTTAAAGTACTATGATTGAATTAAGGGATACAAGTCAGCATTTTCAGTTCCATATTGCACTTTCTAGCCATATGGGTAAAAATAGCTAGCTTCATATTGTTTATAATAGAAATCCAATATTCAGGTATATGGAGATTCTTCATAATCTGGCTTTGACTAAAACTTCTGACATCATTGCTGATTACTCTGAACTCAAGCTAAGATGAATTTTCCCTCTTCACCAAAGTGCTCTCAACTTTTGCCTGTACTAGTCTTCCAGATTTGACTGGCCTTCCTTACCTTCTCTACTAATTCAGACATTACCAATCTTTCTACAAACTCTATAGAATCCTTCTAGTCTTAACCACATAAACCCACATTGTTAGCTAAACATTTACCATGTCTGTATGACATCCTTCTATTCAATCTGTATGATTCAGAAAGGGAAAGAAAATCCTTTGCATTAATTTTTTCAGTCCTCAAAGTGTAGTGTTCATGCCACTTATTAATGCATATTAAAGCAATAAATTAAATAATTGCTTTTATTAGTGTAAACTATGTACATGATTTTTGAAAATGTTGTATCTCCAATTTCTTTTTTCCCCTAAAATAGTAGCAATCTAGTTGAGGAAAACTCATATGTTCTAAGCTTTACATGATGGTAGCTACCTGTAAGCTGTCTACGAAGGTACCTACCAAGTTAGCCATGCCACTTAACTGCTCTGTGCCTGCTTTCCTGTTTACTCGCTGGAACAATATGCAGTTGTAGTATGGAAGTTAAGTTACCATATAAATGCATCTTTTGTATATACAAAGTGCTATGGCTGAATATAGGGTCATTATGCAGTAAATATTATTAGATATACATCAGAAAACACAATTTAAGATCTTTGCTAAAAGAAAGCACTTAATGGCAGAGTATAAGGTGGAGATTAGTTTATGCTCCTTTTTTGGGGCATTAATTTGAATTTAAAAGATGTTGAAATAAGAGCCAAAGGATTGGACTATTTTGCTAACACACTAATTAAATTTTGAAGGTCTCTTGAAACTGCACAGATAAAGGTATATCTGAAGCATAAATAAAACCACCAGTCTTTGAAGTTGTTTAGAAGTCTTGCAAAATTACAGACAGGAAAAGTAAAATGCCACTGTCTGCTGAGTCACCATCTCCTTCTCTGGGGGTGGGTATGTGTGCTGGCATATTTATTCCTTGTAATTTGACTTATATTCTGAAGTGCCCTTTCTTGACATTCATTCAATAATTTATATGTGCTTTTAATACTCTTTTTCAAAAAGTTTAGTTGTCGGCTAGTAGAGGTACCCAGGGTATCATTTATACCATCTAGTTATCACATGCTTCCATCATAAATCAATGCAACTTTAACTTCTTGCCTGGAAATAGAGAACTTTTCAGTTCATTGCCGAGAATACTCCTAGATAAACCCTTTGTTAAACATACTGAGGACAGAATACTTTGACCCACAGCAACAAAATTATCACTCAGAACACTGGAAGTTTACCAGAGTAAATTTCTGAAGCCCAATTTTGAAATTCATTTGAGAGAGGAGAAAAAGAGAAAGAAGAGTTAAATAGCAAACTCAGTTTTTTCTGAGTCACTGAAGCAAATTGTTCTTCTAAACACTAGGTTATTGCCCTTCTTAGTCTAGGGCTTTAAAGAAGCGTTTTGTTTTGTTTTTACATTTGTAAGCCTGAGTTTCATTTTCCTTATCACAAAAATGTTAACAGTATTTATCTTATTAGAGTAATTTAAGGGTTCAATAGGTTCATACAACTAAAAAGCCTACAAGAGTGACTGACATATTCACAGTCATCAAAACAACAGTAGGACTGATATTTACATTAAATGCTTTTGAATCCACGGTGCTCAAAAATGGATCTAAAATGCCTTCTTATTATCATTCATTCATCCATTCAAGAAATATTACTGGGCAACTAATAGGTATGAAATTTTATTTTTAACTGTTGGAGTAGCTACAAAGATGGATAAAGAATAGTCTAGGGGTTCCCCATGTAGGAGACAAATCATAAAATTATGCTAGTGCATGAACTATTGTTTTTTTTTTACCTCCAAAATTGCCCCTGCATCCTCTAAAGTGAGGGTGGAGGCTCTGCAATCATTTCTCCTTCTCCCGCTTGCTGCCCCTGCAGTTCTGCCAGGAAAGTACTAAAGGGAGACGGGAGGTGGAAAGATGGAGAAGGGTTGTCCTTTCCTTTGTGCTTGCTGCTCTTGTCAGCGGTACCTGCACCCAGTACAGCGCTCTTCACCTCGGCTGCAGCCGCTGGTTCAAGTAGCATTTGCTTCCTGTCTTCAGCTGCTTCTAGAATTCAGGACACCACCTGCCCTGCCGCCTCAGTGGCTTCAATAACAGGCAAGCAGTGCCCGTTGCCTCCCACCAAAGGGCCCCTTCTCCATCTTTCAGGTCCTGAAATCCTTAATAAATAGTCCTTGAGAAAGCAAAATATTTCAAAGTCCTTTGTTTCAAAAAAAAAGTGGGGAAAATACTTCAAAACAGAGTATACACAATAAGTTTGCTCATATCATTTTTTTTTAAGTATTTATTTCCATCTGAAAGAAACCCAAGAATCCTTCTTTGTTTTCCCCGGGTCCACCATGTACTCTTCTGTACCTCACTGCTTTCTTCTTGAACTTTCAGTCTTCCAACATGTGTATTAAATGTTGTATTAAAATAACCATTGTGATTTCTGTTCTCCTGACTCAGTATTGACAGAGTTGACACTTTAAGTTGATGCACAAAGTGTTGACACCAAAAATGGAGTGGGATATCAGTATTGGGTTGGAAATTGATTCGATCATGTCCTTGACCTTGAGCACAGTTCTGAGTTATTTGCTAGCGGTAAACGGGATGCTAGTAATCTAGAGCATGCACTGGCTTCCCAATTAATCAAATAACCGACCGTGTTTATTTGTGATGAAGGACCTTCTGAAGCAAAGCTCCAGAAACCAACTCCTTACTGTCCATTACGATTTGTTCACAATAGTGATTACAAGACTATAAAGTGGTACAATTGTTTTAACTACACTTGAGAGCTTGCAGATAAACAAACAAGAAAAACAAACCATACATAAGCTCATGCTTATAAATTGTTAGATCAGATCATTACAAGAAAATCAGACAGCTTCTAAGCCCATCTGAGTGGATTGAGATTAAGCTGAGGAATGTAAAACCCTAAATTCCTCTAAACCTTTCTCATCAGTGGAAGAAACTGTACTTTGACTGACTGAGACTTGATTTCCCTTCCTTGATGATCCTATAATAATTTACCTGAGGGACCAGCTCTGCAAAGTTTGCCTATTTTCCTCAGGAATTGTCCTCCCCACTTATTATTTCATGGCCCATAATTAGAGTCAGGGCAATTCTAGCGCTCAGCATGCTCTAGAAAGACACATAAAAAATCTGACCTACAAGAAAGAAATTTATACTTAAAAATAATTGCAAGATTTGTTAACTGATACCAGCAAAAATTCCAGGGAGTGCGTGAGATACTGTATGCTAAGAGCATTAGACAAAGGATGACACAATGCAGTAGGGTATTGGGCTGAGTTTATCAATATGGTTGCACCTAACCCGGATTCTCTATTTAATAGAGATGCACATCTGAAAGCACACTAGGAGTTTCCTAAGTGGGCTAGCTGAAATGTACACTCACCAGTGACCTACATTCAAGGAGGCTGAAATACCATAATTCATTTATCAAATATAGAAGAAAGAATGCAAAGCCTTAGAGAGATGGAATGTTGAAGTAGATTTATTATGTGCAAGCTGCCTCCCTACTCTTCCTCCTTACTGCTACCTGGAGGACTCAGAGGATAATCTTTTCATGAAAGCATTGAAAAACAATAGCAGGTGAGGGTACCAGGCATTTTGAGTACCACTTGAAACATTTTATGGTGCTATACACAGCAGATCAGACATGAGAGTGTGAGATGTCACCATTGATTCTTCATTTGTTGACATTGAGATGAGCTCCTTGATATCAATAAATCAGAGGGAGGGATCCCAGAATAAAAGAAGCCGAGTAGATCATTGGCAAGGCTGTGATGTCTTATCAAATAAACAATAGGAACGAGTTACAGATAAGGATGTTTTTACTTAGCTGTTAGCCAACTAAGTGTGCTGTTTCTACTAAAATGTTGCTCATAATATATATAACAACAATTTATTTTTGTCTGTGACAACAAATGTGACTTGAGTTTTCAAAATGGGCAGTCATAGTCTTTAGCCCAGTTCCCAAAACAAAGCCAGTTCAATTATCTGAACAGCTTGATTGATGGGCCAGTCAGTGGATCTCCCCAAGTAAAAACCAGCCATGCTACATAAAGTATATATTGTAAATTTCCTGCATGCTCTGTTTAAAGGAATTTGTTTTCACTCTCAGGGTGACCATACATGGAGGAGAAGCAAATAGCAATCCCTGAAGAGTTACTGTCTTGCTCTGTTACTAATTTCTGATGACCCAGAATGGAAGATTGTGGTGGTCAGGTGATACATGAAATTTTGAACTACGTTTGAATCACAGTGGGCTCTGTTATTCTGTTAACCCACTCTGTGCTTCTTTCCCTAACTCCTGAAAATATACTTAATATAAGAATAATTGGCTAATAGCAACATCCTTACATTAGATTTCTGATCCTTAAAGTGAAGATTTAATGGAGGGGAGAGCCAAGTGAAATTTTGGGGAATTTCTCTGTTACAAATGGCAAACATAATATAGAATGTAATAATTGCTATTTTTTTAAATGCAAGATGCTTTGCAAAACATGAGACAATAAAGAAGAAATCACATATGTTTTTCTTTTCTCAATCTGAAAAGGGAGTCCGGTGAAGTAGATTTTGAGTTGTCTTTAATATAGAAGGA
Organism: Manis pentadactyla; assembly: GCF_030020395.1. Classification (NCBI taxonomy): domain Eukaryota; kingdom Metazoa; phylum Chordata; class Mammalia; order Pholidota; family Manidae; genus Manis; species Manis pentadactyla. Next base: position 125,423,055 of record NC_080020.1, read on the forward strand.
TGTATAAAAGAATTGTGGGGAGAGGAAAGATATTCAGAATGCTCATGGAGGGTAAGGAAAGGTACATGTTGCTCAGCATGGCTGGGATGTGGGGTCTTCATGAGGATATAGGGACTACTCTACCTTGAAAAATAGTAGACAGGTAAACAGATTACCAAAATGTATTATGTATTATACTAAGGAATATGGACTTTGTGGATAAGTCCTTAAATGTTTTTAAATTCATAGGGTAATATGATCTGACTTGACAAAAAGATGTAAGTAGTTATCTTTAATGTTAATAATAAAATACACATGCTCTGGGTCCTTTCTGTAATTGGAGAATGAGGGGCAAATATGTTGGATATAGACTTCTTATGAGCTTCTCCTACTTCAGATTTTAGCCTGAGTTATGTTCAAGTTCCATTTTGTTTTGGCTAATCACAGGAGTTTAAGGAGCTTTGTTGAGACCAGTATTGTACTAGATCTAATATATATAAATTAGTTGCCTAAAGCAATAGAACATCCTCAACATACCAGTATTTTACGCATGCTAAGCACACTTTAGATCTATCATAACCAGCTGTTCAATTTAAGTTTGTGACTGAGTATCTGAAATGCAGTAGTGAAAGTTTTCAAGCCCAATAAATATTAACATTTAAGTAGCTTCACTTTTGATTTTATTTATTTTTAAAAAGTTGCATTCCATATCAATAATTAAATGGAAGAATATTGATGAGTCACTCAAGACCTGGCTATGTATATTCAAACTATATAAAGTAACATATTTTTTCTGTTAAAGATTGAAACAGTTCTCCAAAATGCTCATCAACCAAGGAAAACTTGTTAATTTAGAATATTTTAACTCATAAATATTAGACTTTGTTAATGTGTTGAGTTGATACTTTCTTATATGTGCTCTTATAAACTTAGGAAAAGACTTCCTGTTCACCCCAAAATGCTTCTCCCCATTCTACCCTTTCCCGTATTTTTCAACTCTGTGGTGTTGGAAAAATAAAGATATTTGTCATAGAGTCACATGCAGTTTTGCTGTCATGCTAAGAAGTCCTGTACTAATGATCAATTCAGTGTGATGTCAGACCTTGTCACTTTTTGAGTTAGGTTTTCCATATGTTGTATTAATAATTTTCTAGGTTAAAATAGTATATTGTGGTAGGAAAATCTTTTGCTACTCTAAGTAAGTAAGTAAAGTATCTAAGTATGTAATCATGTACCAGAAGAATTAACATTAACTAGGAGTTTGGTAGAAATGGTAGAAAAACACTAGAGTTGACTGAATTAGTATCTGCATTTTATCAATATCCCTAGGTCTTCACAGGCATATTAAAGATGGAGAAGTACTAAACAAAATTAGTTATTCTATGATTTAAACTTGATAGTATTATTTTTATAAGGTGATACTAGTATGTCTTTCAATATTTTTATATAAAGTATACTGACTGGAATTGATTTTTTGTAGCCATGCCTTTATATACTTCACATTATTAAAACATTAATAACCCCATTTCATATTTTGCTTAATAACTGAGGTAAATAAACTGCTCTAAAGTGTTTGCTCATATATTCTCCCACTCTGATTCTAGGAAGATTCCTTAGGTATTACCAAAAAAATAATATCTAGTATTCCTTTGTGTTTAGCAATAAACTCATATTGCTCTTTTCCCCAAGCAATTTTAAAACTCTTGATACCAATTTCTTTCTTCTTTCAAGAGTTTATTACATATGTTAACTACTAAGAGTGAAAATCAATTCCCATCAAATTCCTTTACCCTTTGGATTTGTGAATGTTCAAAGTAGGTCACCTATTTTCTTTTCTGTTATAGATTTCTGGTTTTCATTAGACTATGTCTTCTATGATTTTTATAATTAACAGTTTCTAATTTTTTAATCATAAACCTTTGAATGTTGTTATAAAAATAATTTCATCAGGTCTTGTTTATAATAGACAATTTGACCTGAGACTTGTACAGGTCTTAGCATAATATCATAGACTTCACATTTTCATATAAAAATGCAGGGTGTTATTTTTAACATTTAAAGAAGAACGATATACTTATTTTTGGTAACTTAAATAAATTAATAACAAAGAATCACAAGATAAGAATGAGTAAATGAATTGCATAAATTATCTTTTTCGACTATGAACCTGAAATTATTTAGATTAAGGAAGTCATCTTTTACTGCATATATATAAACATACATTTTTTCTTTTAAATCCTTTCTGTTCCACCTATTTGTACCTCCCTACCAACCCTTGGCAAGAACTCATCTTTTTAATGTCTTCTTCATAGGTTTTGCCTTTTCAGGAATGTCATATAGTTGAAGTTATACAGTATGTAGTCTTTTCAGATTAGCAGCTCCTCCCACTTAGTAATACACATTTAAGATTCTCCCATGTCTATCATGGTTTGGTAGCTCATTTCTCTTCATGCTGAATCATATTTGATTTTTCTGAATGTACCACAAATGATTTATCCATTCATCTGAAGGACATCATTTTTCTGAGTTTTGGCAGTTATGAATAAAACTGCTATAAACACCCGTGTGCAAGTTTATATGTGGACATAAGTTTTCAACTGAAAAAAAAAGAAAAAAAAGAAAAAAAAGAAAAAAAAAGTTTTCAACTGATTTGTCAGATTATATAGTTCAGTTTTGTAAGACACTGACTTCAAACTGTCTTCCAAACTGACTCTGCCATTCTGCATTTCTACCAGCAGCAAAGGAGAGTTCCTGTCACATTCCTGTCCCAATGTGCTGTTGTCAGTGTTCTGGATTTTACCTTTTCTAATAGTGTAGAGTGGTATCTCATTGTTTTAGTTTGCATTTCCCTAGTGACATATGATGTGGATTATTTGTCCATATGCTTATTTGCCATATGGAAATAGTCTTCCATGAGGTATCTGTCAAGTCTTTGGCCCATTTTTAGATCAGATTTTTTGTTTTCTAATTGCTGAATGTTAAGAGTTCTTTGTATATTTTGGATAACATTTATCAGATAGGTCTTAAATATTTTCTCCCAAGCTGCAACATCCTTTCTTATTCTCTTGATACTAAATATTATTTTAGAATTTAGTCTTAAATTGATCACCTTACTTGACAAATATTCATTGTGTATCTTTGACAACAATTAAATTTATTTCCTAATCCATCCCAAATTCAGCCTAATGGAGAAGACAGATTTTGTTTTTAAATGGCCATAAATAGAAGAGTCGTTATGAATACCAGCCTATTTCTAACCAGGGGACTGGGTGACAGCTGCTTGGTGGTAGAAGTCGGTGGGGTTTGCGAGCTCTCTACTCTGAAGCTCTCTCTTATTGAATTACCTTTGACTCTTCTTTTAATGCATATGTGTTTTCTTTCCAGTGTTTATAGACATCAGATGACTTCTAAAATGTTATATCAATTGTTAAGTATTATATTTTTTTTATCAAATTGCATCTGATTGGAGATTTCCATTGACACCTAATAAACCAATAAAAATATAGTGTAACTATGACTATGGATCCAGGAATATGGAATACAGATTCTGAAAATAGAGTGCCCTCTATGACTATCTAGAAGTCATGAAAGTCTGTAGGAAGATATATTATTCTAGGACAAGTCCCTTTATAAACCACGCCTGTCAAGCAAGAAACTCAGAAAACTGTGACAGCACAGGAGCCTGCCTGATGGCCACAAGAATGCTGATTCAGTCCTTGAATTTTCCATAATGATTTCTCACCTGCACGTAGCAGCTGTTTAGTGCTTGGTTCAGTGGAGCATATGATGCTGAACCAAACCACGGGTCAATAAAGTCATTTAAAATGATCAACTCTCTGAGCGAAAGAGGTGATGAATCAACCAAAACTCCTCTAGGCAACAGACCTAGCTGGAAAATTGTGCACTGTAGATAGTAACATATAATCAAATGAATCAGCAGCCTGCCCGTCTCCCTAATTAATTTTACTACCTTTGGAGAAAACATACAACAAAACTTTTAAGGGCTTTCCTCCTTTAATAGTGATGCTGATGGTTAGATATCTAACTATGCAGAAAATCTTTATACCTTGACCTTGCAAGTATTTAGACAGTGATTTCTTGATTTTTATATTATGATGTTTTCCTGTTAGGTTGAACTAAGAAAATCTGATGTTTATAAGGTAAAATGGCATTATTAGTTAATACTTCAATAAAATCATAACCTCTCTTTTTTGAGTGTGTACTAAGTTCCATGAGCCAGTTGGCTGTACACATACTCTCATTTAATCTTCACAAGAAGCTATGAAGCAGATGATGTATTTAGTAACATTAGGAGAAGCTGAGTTGATGAGGAACTAAAATAATGTTCTCAAAGTTTTAGAACTCATAGGTGACCCAATACAAATTTGAATAAAGGTCTCTCAAAGTTAAAGTCTAAGTAGCTAATTACTATATTATGAGCAAATGATGACGTCACATTTATTTAAATACTAGTTCTGAAACTTTAGAACTTTTTAATTGTTTAAAAACAATCCTAAATTATATTACATATATTCCAAGCTATTGTATGAATTGAGTAGCAACTTGTTATATTTATGTTTTAACCAAAGAGTGACACTTATTATTGAATAGCTACAGTTAACATATTTGAAGTCCAGAGAATGTGGCACTATGCTAACTGCTTCCATATACAATCTGATTTAATCCTTATGTTGTCACAGGTAAGGGAGATGTTATCAAACTTTGATGAACTGATGTCTACCAGATAATCGTCTTAAGTTTGAATAGAGAGAAATATAGCCAAAATTATACAGTTTTTATGCACAAAAATCCCGTGTTAATATAATCTTGATTTTTAAAAAAAGTTCTTACATTCCCAATTAATTTTGCATTCAGGCACAACTGTGAGTGACTTAAGAGATAGCTAGGAAGGTATAGTGTTTGGGTCCTTTGTGAGCACTAGTCTCATCTATAAGACCATAAACTATGTTTCTAGCTTCATATAAAGATTAATCAACTCAACAAATATTTTTTTCAGTACCTACTAGGGTAAGGCACTGAAGGCAGGTGTTGTGTAAAGTCAAAAAATTTTATAAAATAGGTCCTTTCCTTTATAGTTTATAAATATTTTTCTGAGGCATGAAATAAACACGTGCAAATGCAAATAACATAGCTCTAATTAAACGAGTGTTCAGGACAGCAAAGTGCAACTCAAACTACTGTATGATGCATCTTAAGTGAGTTGAGCTGAGAGAAGAAAGATCACTTAGGGCTATTGTGGTCCAATAAGGCTGTAACAGGCAGAAAAGATGGACTGTATATAAAGCAGATGTCACATGGGATTTCCTGTTCTTTATCAAAGTAGAATTTATTTGAAATCAGCCCATTTTCCACAGTTTCAAACAATGAGAGACCCAAGTTTTCTCTATGGGTCCTGTGAATTCCTGGAAAAGCATCAGACCCACTTATAAGCTCTCTCAATTTACAAAAAACTTCCCTTTTCTTTTTCTTTCTGAAGTACATGGTTTTAGACCTATTTTTTTCTCTCTCTCTTTTTGGCAACTATACAGTTTCTTCCCAGATTTCTACAAATAAAAATGTAACAACATTCTCATATGTCAGTTCGTGTGGACAATAGTGTTTAATCTAAACCTGAGAGATTAGGGATAAATACATCTTGGGAATGCTGCAAACTAAGCATCAAATCATAGACCCTCCTGTTTGTAATGTTTTCCACCAACAAACCACCAGAAATTTTATTCTGATCTCCTTAAGTGTAGTACTTGGGTTCAGGGCAGCTCAGAGGCTGTTCTTATCTCTTTCTCTATAGTTTCTCTATGTCATTCCTTGCTCCCTAACTTATTTATAAGAATGCTAGGTTCTTTTGACATTGCAGTTCAGAGCTATTCATCTCTTCCTTACTTTTACCCTCAAGCTCCAGGCTAACACCCACAAAGGCTTTCAGAAGGTCAAAAGCCTCTATCAAACCAGAGGTGCTCTCCTTAGCAGGCACTTGCATTTTACATTTCTGTATATATATTTTCCCTCTCTTTGCCCCAGGTTGGATTGTAGATGTGTCAAGTTTTCCACTGAGCGGTCATCTTTCCCTTTCATTGAACATCTCAGGGTTGGACATTGAATAAAACATGTCTGATTATTATAAAACTATCTGTATCAAGCCAGAGCGTGTGTCTCTTATTTCTACTCCTTGGAGCTTTCCCTGGGTCCATGCAGCACATGTCTAATGCTTCCACATGGAACTTTCTCATTTGTTTGAGCCATCTTTATGTAAGCCTTCACATTCTAGTCATTCTTCTTTGTAACATTTTCCCTATAGTGTTATTAAAATAGGGTAGCCTGAACTGAATATAGTGGTGTAGATTGGGCCTTATCAGTGAAGGATAAAGGGTGTAGCATCTTCTTAATTTGAAATCAAAGCTTACTGTAATGAAGACATATACTGTTTTCTTTGTTTTTGAAGCTACAAAGCAGTTTACTGAATTTATCAACAGTGAAAACCTGAGTTTCCTTCACATATATTGCTGCTATTATTAGCAATAAATTCAGTAAACTGGTTTTTGTGTATATATATATATGCATGGTATATATACAAGGTATATATATATATATCTCCCACCATGTATTTATAAAACTATCATGACTTATAAAATTCTCATTCTTATTTTATTTACTCTCAGATTTTTCTCAATTCATTTGATCCAATTAACTTCTTAGCTGAAATTATTTTGGATTTCTTCACTTCCAAACTCTGGTCTGTCTGTCTTCAAATATTCTCTATAAAATATCTCTAATTATATGTGAGGCAGAAGAACAGTAAAATATTTCTTATGAGACTTATAATGACCAGTTTTTAATTTGTGCCTACTACTGTCAGGTATATGAATACATCTGAGTTTCTTGAAGTCTTCTCTTTTGAGCTTTTAATTTAATTTTAATATTTTAATTTAGGGGTTCCAATAGTATTCTTATCCTCCAAAGACTCAAAGAAATACCCTTGTTTCCTTTTAGGAATTAATTTTCTCAACTCTGAGGCATATTATTTATGTCAACTTCTCTTTGAGTTATGAATATCTCCTCCTGATATTCCACATAGGAGTAATCACTGTAAAATATCACCAAATACTGAAATTGTCACATAAAAGAGAAAAATAATCACCATATATTTCAGAAAAGAATATTGCACAATATCCTGAAATTAACAAAATGTGCATTAATCCTTAGATAGACTTATTGTTCAAAAACCATTTACTTACCATTTATAATTTAGGCTGTAAATTAGCAAAGGACAAAATACAGTGGAGTGGAGCTGACTGATGCTCTCAAGGGGACCAAAGTCTAGTGGAAGGAAAAGTTGTGTAAATCTGTGATGACATGAGTACCGGGTGAGTAACCATATGCTCAGGTATGTGAAAGGTCACACTGGAGCCTTTAGGAGTAAGCCCAGGAGGGTAAAGTAGTAAGAGGTAGGAATGGCCTGTTTGGGAAAGATGCTTTATGACACAGTCTTCAATAAAAAAGCTAGTGCCATTTCACAGGGAATGGAATATCTAGAATCCACATTTTTCAAAATAATTGACTCCTGTGACTCTTCGGGTCTTTATATAGATTAGAGAATGTGTTCCCTCAACACTAACATTCCTGGTGCCAAAGCAATGAATGTCTAATTATTTGTGAGTTCTTTTAGGTCTTTGGAGCATTCTGCTGGGTGATTTCACATTTTAGCCTGAAGTTTGTGAGGGCGGGATGAGGTGAGTTGAATTTCTCAAACATACTTTTATGATTCCCCTACAGAAAGTGAAAGGATCAGATTTTTGGTTAAGAAAAAGTATTTGATTAGTGATATGGAGAATGACTAAAGGTGGAGAAAGCATATAGCAAAACACAAGGAATCAGTGACTGGTTGTAATGTGGGGTGAAAAGGCAAAAGAAACCAAAAAGACAAGACCATTCTCTGCTTTCTCTCTTTGGAAATGGGATGAATGCTAGTAGTATACGCAGAAGTTACATATAAAGAAAGTGGAAGGAGTATGAAAAGTGGTGAACATGATAGCTTCAGAATATTAAAAATTTGAGATATACAGCAGAATATAACATGAATTCAATAGACCTTTGGGAATTTAATGTGAAACCTCCAGAGAGATCTGGGAGTAAGCATCATTTATATATGAGAGAGCATAGGGTTGACTGATAGAGCTAACAGTGGAACCACAGAGAACACCACAATGGAAAATATGATTGTTTAAGAAGAATGTAGACTGAGAAATAATACTAGGGAAGCAGAAGGAAACTGACAGTACTTAGTGCCTAAAAGTCAAGAAAGAAGAGAATTTGAAGGAGCTTCCCAGTTATTTATTGCTTTGTAACAAATCATTCTGAAGTATGAGGGCTGACAAGAATACCCATCATTCCATTATTTCTCAAGGTTTCCAAGTGTCATGGATTTGGGAAAGGCTTGGGGTGGTAGTTCTGGCTGATGATCTCTGTTGCAGTTGTGGTGGTGTGGTGGCTGGAGCAGTAGCATCTGGAAGAAGTCCTTGCATATTTATCTTCATTTAGTCTCAAAAATTTTCCATGAGATAAGATGTCTTCACATGAGCAACTGGGGCTTCCTTACAGCCAGGCAGCTTCAGAACACTGGAACTGGTTCATGCAGTCACAGAGTTCCTGGGCAAGGTTCTGACTCATGACCTACACTACTGCCTTTTATGACTTAACCTCAGAAGTTACACAGTGTCACTTCCACAGGGTTCCCTTGGTGAGAGCCCATGCAGATTAACATAACGAGGATTATATTCTACCTATTGATGGGGATATGGCAAGCTTCTAGAAGAGCACATGGGATGCAAGAAACTGTTTTTAAAATTTAGTGTGTAGCTTGAAGAAAGTGACCCACAATGTCATATATTACATAAATACAAAGTATATGACAATAGTTAAGCATGACCTATAGGCTTAACTCTGATAAGGGGACATTGTACAGCTGAGATAAATGCAAAAGCAAGAATTCAGCTGCTTGAGAATTGAATGGGTGGTGAGGGAGCAGTGAGAGAGAGTATAAAAATTCCATTTATAAATACCAAAGATAAAGAATAACAGGGTAGACTATCTACCCTGTTAAACTTGCCAAAGACTAGCTTTTTAATATGGGAAAGACTTAAGTGTGTTTATATATTGAAGTAAAATATGTAGAACATAGTTAGGCAAGTTATAACCCTCGAGTCAAGTTTGACTCACAGCCTGATTTCCTAAATAAGTTCTATTGAAACACAGCCACATGTTTGATCTTCAACAACAGAATTGCACAGTTGTGAAAGAGACCATCTTGCCCACATACCCCATAATATTTACTATATAGAACTTTACAGAAAATTTTTGCTAAACCCCGATTGAAGAGAGAAAATGGTAGGAAAATAAACATGAAAAAAATGAGGACTGCTTGGTGGAGCGATATTCTTGAAGAGCTGAAAATCTGTAGGATCCAAAGTTTACCACCACTGTAGCTAGTATGTAACAGTCACTGAAAAATATTTGTTGAGAGTATGAATGACAACAGCTTTACTAACTACTCAATCATTCTCTGGACATGAAAGACAAAAGAATAACTATTGATCCCAATTTCTCTTCCAGTGCAATGCAGTGTAGAGGAAGGAAACTGGTATAGAAATGAGAGGGCTGCTATGTTTGAATTCCTATTTGCCCTGTAACATAGTATAAATAATTCTACTAGGTTAAGTGTGAGTAGAGAATGCAGTTCTCTCTTATGAGATATGCAAGTTGAAGACCATGATGAAATTGAGTTTCCTGAAAAATATACAAGAGTTGACTTTTTCACTTGGTAGAATTACTACCCACATTGAGTAGTCTGCTCCTACCTGGGACAATTACTCTGTAGTTCATTTTCCTAGGAACCTAGTCAAAATGGTATTTTTCCTATATTCTTTGCATATTAGAAATGTGGTTTTCATGTTCACAGTATGTTCTCAGAATTAAATTACACAATTCTATACTATGCCAATAAATATTAGCCATTGTTTTTGAGTTTCGTTGTTTATTTTGGATTTTGTTGGCAAGCCAGGTAGAGTAGCATGATGTGAAGAATTTTGACAAGGAATTAAATGAGAAGGTAGTCAGCCTAAATGAAAAGAAAAGAGGCACTAATGATATTCCAAGTAAAAAATGGCTATGACTTTTCTTATTTAGTATAGAAGAGGGTAGAAAAGAAGAGAAAAAGATTTCTAATACTGTGAATATCAAGAGAAGAACAGGGTTTGGAAATAACCATATGTTGAAGAATATGGATTCAAATATAAGGGTTAGGACTTGGAAACCCTGCACAAGCTATCATTAGGCACTTTCTGGAAATGCTCCAAATAAGTAAATCACAATTATGTTCAAAGTCAAAAATAATTGGCATTAAGTAATAAAATAATTCACTTGGCAAAAGTATCCCTCCATACTCAATAGAGATAAGACTATTTCATTTTTATGTTTTATTATTCCAAACATGGAAAGAAATATTTCTCTGAATTTTTTCCCCTACTAGAACTGTGCCCAGCAATAATGCAGGCTATTACAGCAATAGCTTTAAAACTGAAACTGTACCACCCCAGAGAAAGAATGAATTGAAAATGTGTGGAGCATGTCTTTGTCACAGACATAAAAGTACTAATGACATTTAGTGGCAATGAATATGTACCATCCTTCAGTACCTGTGTCAGTCCTATGCAATGAAGAGTTACCCAGGCAATAGCAATTTTGTCAAGAAAGACTGACACTTATAAACATAAACATTAACATGAAAGAAAGTTTCCTTTTAATGGAGAAGGAGATATGTGGAGAATTATCAAAATCACCATGTAGATTGGAATCTTTCCAAAGAATAAAGATGGTTGTTTTGTAGGTACCTAGAAATACAATAGAGTGTTTTAAAAATAACAGAGTGTGTTAACAAATGAAATTTATCTCTAGGAAAATTGCTAGAATCTTGATGGTGAGAAAAATCCTAAGTTAATACTAAGAGGAAGGCTTCTTTTTGAGAAAATGAAATTTCACATTGACTGATTTCTTATGTAGAAACATAAGATGATTATCTAGCTTAAAGGTATTTTCTTAGTTAATTCTGTATCCTTTCAATTTGAACTTATATCTTCATTTCTGAAATGTTTCAAACCCTGACAGCATTTGTAATTTGCAACGTGTTTCATTTTTTTTCCTCTTTATTTATAATTTCTAAATATAAAATTAAAATCAGAGGAGAAAAAAGTCAGCAAACTGGAGGAGTATTTTTGTTTCTTTCCTTTTTTGTGTGTATAGTGTGCGTATGGGCAGGTCTGAGTATGTTTTTATTGTTTTCATACTCATTTTGCTAGCAAATTTTTTATAAACATAGTTGCTATTAACTGGAGTTCCTTGAAAACTCAGAAAAAATATTTTGAAGAAATCCCATATAACTCCACATATTCAGAGACTTACATACTTACCCTCTATTTAAAAAACAAACATGTTTGGAGACTTCTTGAAGATATCCTCTTTGGCCACTACAATATAGTCCCTGCATATAATGAGTAAGATTCTGAGGACGAAGCAGTGAATAGTCTGCTAATGTGACTGCCTAAGCAGAGGCATGCCTGGATAGAAATGAAGATCAGTGTTAGAGAAAGCTGGTGAGCCAGGCAGGGCAAGGGTCTCTTTCTGTCTTCATTAACTGTGAGTCAGGGGCTGGTGGCATAAAATGTAGAAGGGCGATTACAATTTAAGTTGGAGTAATTAGACCAATTTCCTCCCAGGCAGAGCTAGAAAATATAGGATAAGAAGGCACTTAATGCCTTCCCTTTGAAGGAGTAAAATCCTAGTGAGCAGTTTTAGACACCTCTCCAATAATCAGGAGCTGGGAAAGCAACAAAGATCATCCCTGATATTCTAACCCAATATCTTAAATGCAAGAAAATAAAAGATTTATCTTTAAGGACAAAAAAAAATAGGATTCTGTTAAAAATGTTACTCAAAAACATATTTTATCTCTTAACTAAAGTTTCAAGTAAGAAAGATCTAAATTTAACGGTGTTTCATTTTTTTCTTTTGACATGAAGTTACTGAGGCACGTATTCATTTCAGTTGTAGTTATAATGAATAAAAAGAAACATTGGGTCTTAAAACAGGACAAATGCATTATCTTAAAATTCCAACATGGGTCTCACCAGATTAAAGTCAAGGCGGCAGCAGAGTCCTTTCTGGTGACTCAGTGAGGTGCGGGGGAAGAGTGATGTCTATTCTTTGCTTATTCAGATTTCTGGCAGAATTCAGTTCCTTGTGATTGTAGGACTGGAAGTCCTGCTTCTCTTCCGTCAGCTACAGAAGTCTGATCTTCAGAGGCTGCTCCGTGCCTTCTCACCTGGCCCCCTTTCTCCAGTTACAAAACCAGCAATAGTCTTTTCACACTGTGAATCTCTCCTTCTTTTGCTGTTGTCATATCTCCCATACTTGCATCTTCCTCTTGAACTTTAAGAGCTCATGCCTTTGCTTTGAATCTACCATGATAATCTGGATTCAATTATTAGTAATGTTTGTGACCCCTATTCTGTCTGCCAATCACCTTTTGGCTCTGAAGGTAACATATTCACAGATTCCAGACATCTGGACATGGACATCTTTGGGAGATTATTATGCAGCCTAACACAATTCCTTGCTATGTATCAGGTGCTTTGTTAGGTATCAAAGATATCACATGCAGTGAAAACTAAGATTGTCCTTTGGGTCATAATTAGGTATCGTAAGCAGATAACCAATAAACAGTCATATACATATAAAATGACCTGTGTTATCAGACAGAATAGGCTACATTATGTGTTTGCTCTAATAAATTATCCTATTCAGGCTTACAAGTAACAAGCCCCTCATACTACATATTATAATTTATCAACCCATGCCACATATTTTAATTTGTTAACTAGTAACTGTTCCATACAGTTTCACCCTGAAATCCTGACCAAAGCAGCTGACACCATCTGAGCCTGTTGGGAAAGCACGTTGGTGCTTCAAGCTTCTACCTACAAAAATGGCATACCTTCCACTTTATACGTCTTTCCCTGGTTAACCAAGCCACACATCCACACCTAACTTCAACTTGACAGGGAAAAAACACTCCTACTATGTGCTTGGAGTGACAACCAGAAATATTTGGAGACCACCAAGAATTATTACTAAGTGGATATAAATAAGTGCGAAGAGGGAAGGCATATGTTGCCAAGAGAGAATTTTTCAAGGGAGTTTATCTAATCTAAAATTTCAGAGAAGCTTCCTTGGCAAGCACTTTTTTGAGCTCGTGATAAAGGATAATTAGGAGGAGGGGCCTCACCAGAACTAATCCATGCTGGCACCCTGATCTCAGACTTTCAGCTTCCAGAACTGTGAGAAATAAATTTCTGTTGAAAGCCCCAAGTGCCTGGTACTTTGTTACAGGAGCCTTAACTGACTAGGACAGTGTTCATACTTGTATTCCCCACAGCGCTTGCCATACATAAGAAGTGCTATTTTCATTGTCATGGATCAAGTGATATATAAAGACATATTATTATAAAGTAAGGGAAAAAGACAAACAAAAATAATAACTGTGAATGAAGACTCCCTAGTGTCTTGAATAATTTCAAAAGCAAAGACAGTTGAGCAATTGAGCTATTCATCAACTGTGATTGTATAGGCATGATCTATATAAAAGTCCCTCATATTCAGATTTGCTTTGGATTCCACAAAGAGCAAATCTGTTTCCACAAAACTTCGTTCTTCAATTACATTAATATTAACTTGAATTTTGTGTTATAATATTATAATTAATTTTGTTTCAATTTTCTACTACAGCATATGCAATAAGCCTTATATGTATAGTTTTATATTCAAATGTTCTCAAGTAATACTTACATAATTTAAGCCAATCTAGGACCTATGAGTTTGTATCTGTTTTTTCTCTTTAAAATGAGTCTGTACGAAAGAGCAAGAACATGGATCTGGGACATTATGCTACCCTCTTTGTCTGGCTAATTCTGTCACATTCTTAATACCTCATGATAGACATTTCTCTGCTGTGAGTTGCTTTCCAGTACCTCACAAGAATGGAATTAATCATGTAAGTGGAATTACTCACCACTATCAGAGGAAGCACCGGTGGGCACTCTGATTTCCTTCCTGTTAGATTCTGAGGGTTCTGGGCATCATCCATTCACTCACTGAGCTCTATCTCCGCCCTGTCTGCCCTGCTCTCATCCGTGAGGGTGTATGTCATCTACAGGACACCTTTCTCTCTGCTTTGCAGTTGGTTTTGGCCAATGTAAAGCACTGCACAAAAGCAGGAAAGGGGAAGATGGTAGATTCAGTGTAGTATTTATTTTCTTGTTCTTCTTCTTATAGGTTCACCCTGGGCTATGTGTGTCTCTCGATCAAAAGGCACTGCCCCTATCAAGGTTGCCCATCCCAAAACTCGCTTACAGGTTTCCAGTAATGGTTCCTCTCCTCATCTCTTCAACTCTGTGGAAGGCAATGGCTTTGAAATTACTGAACTTACTTCATTTTTCTCCTCTACCTTGTCCATAATTTTGTAAATAATACATTTATTAAACACAATTCAAATTTTCATCATATTTTGTTTAGAATTCTAACTAATCTACTTCATGATGACAGATTCTTCTAAACTTCATTCTATTTTGAGCACAGTGTGTGGAATGCATATGTTCAATAGATATTTCTTTGATGCGTAATATTAGTATTTTCTAGAAGTATTGATTAAATCAAAAATTAAAATTCAGATCTAGGGAAGGACAATTCTACTGACTACATATAACTTTAAAAACTTTATCTTTCATTTATTATTTTACCCTCTAGTTGTTTGTATTATTAAACTTCTGCAGATGAAAACACAAGCTGCCACATTTTTAAATAATAACTGTAGTTGAACCATGTTTGCATAGGTGGTAGGACTCTAGTTATTAAAGTTGTGTTTTCAATAGACTATTAGCATGCATTAGCAATTTCTAAAATATGTCCAGTATTGGTTTTATTATTGTTGCAATAACATAGCTATTTACAGTTGCTTTTTGATTACATATTAACTTCAGCCATGTCCTTCTACATAAAAGTGATGATACTTAGTGTTCAGTCTTTAAGCATAGCAAGTATAATAGATCTCAACATTCAGTAAACAATTTTGTATAAAAGTATCATTGTCTTCAAAATATTTAGGCTAATCAATAAATTCTAAAGGGTACATTACAGGGAAGAAAATGTCATTTCAGAGATTTTAAATGCACTGAAAATTTTCATATTGAAGATGTATGAAAAATAATGTCAGTGATACTTTATCTTTACCCCCTCTATATATATTGAACAAAAATTTGGATTGCTACTTTGATTAATTATTTGAATAGGAATTCATCACATGTGATAAATATGCTGGAGTATAATAAATACATAATAAACCATGGAAGGCTCTTCTACACATTTTTATGTGCCTATAGACCTCTGGAGCTTTCCACCCCCACTGCTATCTTAGGTTAAAATAACCTCAGCTGTCTCCTGGGTTATGATAACAGTCTTTTTTTCCTGCTTTCCATGTTTCTTTCAGTCTTGCCACACACACACTTTATTCTTGATGTGGTACCTAAGACAATACTTCAAAAGAACAAATTTAATCTTCTCACTTTGTTGCTTAAAATTCTGTAATGTTCCCCATAGGCTCAGGATAAAGTGCAAATTCCTAAGCTTTAAATATAAGATTATCTGTTTGTTGGCCCATGCTTAGCTCTAAAACCAATTATCTTTAATTTTTCTCAAGTATATCTCTTAGTGTTCCACAATTAGTATGTCCCTGCAGTTCTTCTAAAGAAATAGCTGGAAGATGTTGGCTCTTGTTACATGGAAAGAAAACCAAAATTAGAAGACACACAGACACCCAGTCTTACAAACTTTGTATTTTGCTGAGTAAGGAAATTAAGATATATATGTGTATATATAATATCTATTACTAGATATTAGAATGCTACCAAATTTTATACCAATTTCATTGTTAATAATCCTTGAACTCTGGAATTTTTTGTTTTTAAGATTTTGTCTGTGTGACTTGGTAATTTTATACATAATTATTATCCCTTTATCAAACATTTATATCTTGTTTTCTGTTATAAATCAGGTCAATAAGTAAAAGTTATAATCTTCAAATAATGCATTTTGAATGTATGTTGACTTTCTTCTTTGGATAAAGTTGCTTTGTTTTTGTTTTTGTTTTCTTATATGTTATCACATTCATCTCTATCTTTTGACAGAAGGCATTTATGGGAATACCAAAGACCCTGCCCTCCATCAAACACAGGCAGATAGAAAAACCTTGCTACCAATATCTAATACTTTTCTTCCTGTGGTTTATGAATTTCAAATTCTCAGTATTGGCCAAGTGGGTATTCTATTCGCAGGTGGTGGAGAGTTTAAAACAAATAAAGTGTTTCCTCACTATGCTTGGTTAAAAAGTCCAATGGCAAATCTCTACCTTGTTTACAGTAATAGCACTTTTTATTCTTAAGCTCCCAGCTTATTTTACCAGCACATGAGTTCCAGCTTCTTTTTTTCTTTTTTTTGTTGGTAGATAATTATTTTTTATTGAAGGGTAGTTGACACACAGTATTACATTAGTTTCAGGTGTACAACATACAAAGTTGTTACAATATTTTGACTATATTTCTTATGCTATGCATTACATCCACGTTACTTATTTATTTTACAATTGGAAGTCTGTACTTTTTTTTTTTTTAATTTTGAGAGGGCACCTCTCATGTTTATTGATCAAATGGTTGTTAACAACAATAAAATTCTGTATAGGGGAGTCAATGCTCAATGCACAATCATTAATCCACCCCAAGCCTAATTTCCATCAGTCTCCAATCATCTGAAGCATAATGAACAAGTTCTTACATGGAGAACAAATTCTTACTTAGTGAATAAGTTACATGGTGAACAGTACAAGGGCAGTCATCACAGAAACTTTCGGTTTAGATCATGCATTATGAACTATAAACAATCAGTTCAAATATGAATATTCGTTTGATTTTTATACTTGATTTATATGTGGATACCATATTTCTCTCTTTATTATTATTGTTTTTAACAAAATGCTGAAGTGGTAGGTAGATACAAGATAAAGGTAGAAAACATAGTTTAGTGTTGTAAGAAAGCAAATGTAGATGACCAGGTGTGTGCCTGTAGACTATGTGTTAATCCAAGCTAGACAAGGGCAATAAAACATCCACGTATGCAGAAGATTTCTCTCAGAACGGGGGGGGGGGTTCTAAGCCTCACCTCTGTTGATCCCCAATTTCTCACCTGATGGCCCCCCTGCGACTGTGCCTGTCTTAGATTGTTCCTCCCTTGAGGAAACTTGCCTGTCTCTGGCTAACCAGTCATCTTCCGGGGACATACAGGGAAATGTAAAGTTGGTAAGTGAGAGAGAAGCCTTATTGTTTGCAAACGTTAGCTTTTTACTTCTTTGCAGATTTATGCCCTGTGCCTTCTATGCCCAGCATTTGTCTTGAGGTATCTTTACCACTTGGAAGAATTACGATACTCAGTAAATATGATATGAGGCACGAATTCTATTTAAGGGTTGTAATTAGGAAGGAAGAAGAAAAGCTATAGAAGTAGCAGGCAGAAGAAAACATGGGAAGACTGATTATTTCTTTGACCTATCTTCTTGTAGAGTAACTTCAGCATGTATAGGTTTTAAACTACTAATTAAATTGTGCACACACATTAACATAATAGGAGTACAGTTACATAACCAAAGCAGACCTATAATTACTTAGCCATCTACAGTGAAACCAAGAAAACGAGTTAGGCAACTTAGGCATTTGTGGAAACTAATCTATGATATGGTGGATATTGTCCAACTGAACTTGAACAGTCTGAGAGAAATCAGACAAATTAAAACAACCCATTCCTGGGGACTGTTCACATCCCATATGTTCTTTTAACAGTAAATAGTCTGTAGTTGTAAGACTTTGGAGCGCTACAATTTGCACTTCTCCAAATTTTTGGTTGAGTTCCAACAGTATAGATCCAGTCAAATTTGTTGTTTTACTGTAGGCACAGGCCAGCTTAGATATCTCCTTCCTCATTCCCATGGCAAGTCCAGGAACTGGTGGGATGAGTGCATCTACACCTGTAGCAGTGCGTGGATATTTGTTGGGGTTTTTTGATGATCATCTTCTGGCATGAGTCTTCCAGAGAGTGCTGATGTTGGAAGTTCCTTTTCATATTGTATCTTAATTCATTTTCGGGGTAGCCAAATTAGCTTTGATCCTCTGTATAAAAACAAACAGACCCTTTGCCTACACCTTTATATGCCCTTTATACCACTGTCTAGAACTCATTGGCGGACACCACAAAGGAACTGCTTTTTTTTTTGTTGTTGTTATCATTAATCTACACTTACA
Source organism: Manis pentadactyla (assembly GCF_030020395.1). Lineage (NCBI taxonomy): Eukaryota > Metazoa > Chordata > Mammalia > Pholidota > Manidae > Manis > Manis pentadactyla. The sequence goes on from NC_080020.1 coordinate 125,441,501, forward strand.
TGATGAATATTATGTTTACTAGGCCCTCCCCAAACCAGGTCTCCCCTATAAACCCCTTAACAGTCACTGTCCATCAGCATAGCAAAATGTTGTAGAAACACTACTTGCCTTCTCTGTGTTGTACAGCCCTCCCCTTTCTCCCACCCCACCATGCATGCTAATCTTAATACCCTCCTTCTTCTTCCCCCTGCCTTATCCCTCTCTACCCACCCTCCCCCCCAGTCCCTTTCCCTTTGGTAAATGTTAGTCCATTCTTGAGTTCTGTGATTCTGCTGCTGTTTTGTTCCTTCAGTTTTTCCTTTGTTCTTATACTCCACAGATAAGTGAAATCATTTGATATTTCTCTTTCTCTGCTTGGCTTATTTCACTGAGCATAATACCCTCCACTCCATTCATCTTGCTGCAAATGGTAGGATTTGTCCTTTTCTTATGGCTGAGTAGTATTCCATTGTGTATATGTACCACTTTCTTCTTTATCCATTCATCTATCGATGGACATTTAGGTTGCTTCCAATTCTTGGCTATTGTAAATAGTGCTGCGATAAACATAGGGGTGCATCGGTCTTTCTCAAAATTGATTGCTGCATTCTTAGGGTAAATTCCTAGGAGTGGAATTCCTGGGTCAAATGGTAAGTCTGTTTTGAGCATTTTGATGTACCTCCATACTGCTTTCCACAGTGGTTGAACTAATTTACATTCCCACCAGCAGTGTAGAAGGGTTCCTTTCTCCACAGCCTTGCCAACATTTGTTGTTGTTTGTCTTTTGGATGGCAGCCATCCTTACTGGTGTGAGTTGATACCTCATTGTAGTTTTAATTTGCATTTCTCTGTTAATTAGCGATGTGGAGCATCTTTTCATGTGTCTGTTGGCCATCTGTATTTCTTTTTTGGAGATCTGTCTGTTCAGTTCTGCCCATTTTTTAATTGGGTTATTTGTTTTTTGTTTGTTGAGGCATGTGAGCTCTTTATATATTCTGGACGTCAAGCCTTTATCAGATCTGTCATTTTCAGATATATTCCCCCATACTGACTTGTTCCTTTTTGTTCTATTGATGGTGTCTTTTGCTGTACAGAAGCTTTTCAGAATAATATAGTCCCACTTTTTCATTTTTGCTGTTGTTTTCCTTGCCCGGGGAGATATGTTCAAGAAGAGGTCACTCATGTTTATGTCTAAGAGGTTTTTGCCTACGTTTTTTTCCAAGAGTTTAATGGTTTCATGACTTACATTCAGGTCTTTGATCCATTTTGTGTTTACTTTTGTATATGGGGTTAGACAATGGTCCAGTTTCATTCTCCTACATGTAGCTGTCCAGTTTTGCCAGCACCATCTGTTGAAGAGACTGTCATTTCGCCATTGTATGTCCATGGCTCCTTTATCAAATATTAATTGACCATATATGTCTGGGTTAATGTCTGGATTCTCTAGTCTGTTCCATTGGTCTTTGGCTATGTTCTTGTGCCAGTACCAAATTGTCTTGATTACTATGGCTTTATAGTAGAGTTTGAAGTTGGGGAGTGAGATCCCCCTACTTTATTATTCTTTCTCAGGATTGCTTTGGCTATTCAGGGTTTTTGATGTTTCCATATGAATTTTTGAATTATTTGTTCCAGTTCATTGAAGAATGTTGCTGGTAGTTTCATAGGGATTGCATCAAATCTGTATATTGCTTTGGTCAGGATGGCCATTTTGACGATATTAATTCTTCCTAGCCACAAGCATGGGATGCGTTTCCATATGTTAGTGTCCCCTTTAATTTCTCTTAAGAGTGACTTGTAGTTTTCAGAGTATAAGTCTTTCACTTCTTTTGTTAGGTTTATTCCTAGGTACTTTATTTTTTTTGATGCAATTGTGAATGGAGTTGTTTGCCTGATTTCTCTTTCTGTTGGTTCATTGTTAGTGTATAGGAAAGCCACAGATTTCTGTGTGTTGATTTTGTATCCAGCAACTTTGCTGTATTCCGATATCAGTTCTAGTAGTTTTGGGGTGAAGTCTTTAGGGTTTTTTGTGTACAGTATCATGTCATCTGCAAATAGTGACAGTTTAACTTCTTTTTTACCAATCTGGATTCCTTGTATTTTTTTGTTTTGTCTGATTGCCTTGGCTAGGACGTCCAGTACTATGTTAAATAACAGTGGGGAGAGTGGTCATCCCTGTCTAGTTCCTGATCTCAGAGGAAAAGCTTTTAGCTTCCGCTGTTCAATATAATATGGGCTGTGGGTTTATCATAAATTACCTTTATTATGTTGAGGTACTTGCCCTCTATTCCCATTTTGCTGAGAGTTTTTATCATGAATGGATGTTGAACTTTGTCAAATGCTTTTTCAGCATCTATGGAGATGATCATGTGGCTTTTGTCTTTCTTTTTGTTGATATGGTGGATAATGTTGATGGAGTTTCGAATGTTGTACCATCCTTGCATCCCTGGGATGAATCCCACTTGGTCATGGTGTATGATCCTTTTGATGTATTTTTGAATTCAGTTTGCTAATATTTTGTTGAGTATTTTTGCATCTACGTTCATCAGGGATATTGGTATGTAGTTTTCTTTTTTGGTGGGGACTTTGCCTGGTTTTGGTATTAGGGTGATGTTAGCTTCATAGAGTGAGTTTGAGAGTATCCCCTCCTCTTCTATTTTTTGGAAAACTTTAAGGAGAATGGGTATTATGTCTTCTTCCCTGTATGTCTGATAAAATTCTGAGGTGAATCCATCTGGCCCGGTGGTTTTATTCTTTGGTAGTTTTTTGATTACCGCTACAATTTTATTGCTGGTAATTGGTCTGTTTAGTTTTTCTGTTTCTTTCTGGTTCAGTCTTGGAAGGTTGTATTTTTCTAGGAAGTTTTCCATTTCTCCTAGGTTTCCCAGCTTGTTAGCATATAGGTTTTCATAGTACTCTCTTATAATTCTTTGTATATCTGTGGGGTCTGTCGTGATTTTTCCTTTCTCGTTTCTGGTTTTGTTGATTTGTGTTGACTCTCTTTTCGTCTTAATAAGTCTGGCTAGAGGCTTATCTATTTTGTTCATTTTCTCGAAGAACCAGCTCTTGGTTTCATTGATTTTTGCTGTTATCTTATTCTTCTCAATTTTATTTATTTCTTCTCTGATCTTTATTATGTCCCTCCTTCTGCTGACCTTAGGCCTCATTTGTTCCTCTTTTTCCAATTTCGATAATTGTGACATTAGACCATTCATTTGGGATTGTTCTTCCTTTTTTAAATATGCCTGGATTGCTATATACTTTCCTCTTAAGACTGCTTTTGCTGTGTCCCACAGTAGTTGGGGCTTTGTGTTGTTGTTGTCATTTGTTTCCATATATTGGTGGATCTCCATTTTGATTTGGTCATTGATCCATTGATTATTAGGAGCGTGTTGTTAAGCCTCCATGTGTTTGTGAGCCTCTTTGCATTCTTTGTACAGTTTATTTCTTGTTTTATGCCTTTGTGGTCTGAAAAGTTGGTTGGTAGGATTTCAATCTTTTGGAATTTACTGAGGTGCTTTTTGTGGCCTAGTATGTGGTCTATTCTGGAGAATGTTCCATGTGCACTTGCGAAGAATGTGTATCCTGTTGCTTTTGGATGTAGAGTTCTGTAGATGTCTATTAGGTCCATCTGTTCTAGTGTGTTGTTCAGTGCTTCCGTGTCCTTACTTATTTTCTGTCTGGTGGATCTGTCCTTTGGAGTGAGTGGTGTGTTGAAGTCTCCTAGAATTAATGCATTGCATTCTATTTCCTCCTTTAGTTCTGTTAATATTTGTTTCAGGTATGTTGGTGCTCCTGTATTGGGTGCGTATATATTTATAATGGTTATATCCTCTTGTTGGACTGAGCCGTTTATCATTATGTAATATCCTTCTTTGTCTTTTGTTACTTTCTTTATTTTGAAGTCTGTTTTGTCTGATACCAGAACTGCAACACCTGCTTTCTTCTCTCTGTTGTTTGCATGAAATATCTCTTTCCATCCCTTGACTTTAAGTCTGTGCATGTCTTTGGGTTTGAGGTGAGTTTCTTGTAAGCAGCGTATGGATGGGTCTTGCTTTTTTATCCATTCTTTTACTCTGTGTCTTTTGATTGGTGCATTCAGTCCATTTACATTTAGGGTGATTATTGAAAGGTATGTACTTATTGCTATTGCAGGCTTTAAGTCTGTGGTTACCAAAGGTTCAGGGTTAGCTTCTTTACTATCTTACTGTCTAACTTAACTTGCTTGTTGAGCTATTATAAACGCGGTCTGATGATTCTTTATTTTTCTCCCTTCTTATTCCTCCTCCTCCCTTCTTCATATATTGTGTGTTTTGGTCTGTGCTCTTTTTAGGAGTGCTCCCATCTAGAGCAGTCCCTGTAGGATGCCCTGTAGAGGTGGTTTGTGGGAGGCAAATTCCCTCAACTTTTGCTTGTCTGGGAATTGCTTAATCCCTCCTTCATATTTAAATGATATTCGTGCTGGATACAGTAGTCTTGGTTCGAGCCCTTCTGTTTCATGCATTAAGTATATCATGCCATTCTCTTCTGGCTTGTAGGGTTTCTGTTGAGAAGTCTGATGATAGCCTGATGGGTTTTCCTTTGTAGGTAACCTTTTTTTTCTCTCTTGCTGCCTTTAATACTTTGTCCTTGTCTTTGATCTTTGCCATTTTAATTTTTATATGTCTTGGTGTTGCCCTCCTTTGATCCCTTTTCATGGGAGTTCTTTGTACCTCTGTGGTCTGAGAGGCTATTCTTCCCCTAGTTTGGGGAAGTTTTTGGCAATTATTTCTTCTAAGTCACTTTCTATCCCTTTTTCTCTCTCTTCTTCTTCTGGTACCCCTATAATGCGGATATTGTTCTGATTCGATTGGTCACTCATCTCTCTTAGAATTCTTTCATTCCTGGACATCCTTTTATCTCTCTCTGCATCAGCTTCTCTGCGTTCCTGTTCTCTGTTTTCTAGTCCATTAATGGTCTCTTGCATCTCATCCATTCTGTTTTGAAGTCCTTCCAGAGCTTTTTTTATTTCTGTATTCTCCTTCCTTAGTTCTTGCATATTTCTCTGCAAGTCCATCAGCATGGTTATGACTTTTGTTTTGAATTCTTTTTCAGGAAGACTGGTTAAATCTCTCTCCCCAGGTTCCTTCTCAGGGCTTTATCAGGGATGCTTCTCATCCCTTTAGGATGTAGCAGATGCCGAAGCTGTCTGGGTTAGTCTTGTCTGGATCATATTTTTTTGCCTTTTCATGTTGACAGGTGCTATTGACTGTCAGCTGGGAGGGCCAAAATTTTCACTTGCTACTGGCCTTTCTTTACTGGGACAACTGCGACCCCTAGTGGCTTGTTTTGGGTATTTGCGTGTAGACTGGGTGTTTGTGTCTTGCCCAGCCGGTATTAAGGAATTTCCCTTTTTGTGGGTGTGTTCTGCCTTAGGCTGCTTCTCTGCTTTCGCAGCGCCCGGAAGGTAATGGACAGGGAGGGGCTGTTTGGCTGTTTACCTCCATGAAGGGTCTCAGAGCTGTTGCCCAGGGGGTTAGTGCACCCGGTTTTGCCTGTAATTTCCAGCCACTGGGCTGTGGTCTGTGTTGTTTCCATCCAGCTGTTACGTCCCTGTCCCTTTAAGACTTTCAAAAAGCACTCACTTTTCTTTGGCACAGGGGCATCAGCTTCGGAACCTGCTCAGAGGTCTTGCTGCCCTGTTTCCCTAGTTTCCATCCCTCCACGAATGCACTGTGTCTGTGCTCTGGTGCGGGTGGCTGGGGCTGTGTGTTTAGCAGTCCTGGGCTCCCTCTCCTTCCTGCCAGGAGCTTGGGGGAGGTGTGCTCGCGTCCCGCCGGGCCGGGGCTTGTATCTTATCCCTTTCACCAGGCACTGGGCTCTCGCACGTGTGGATGTAGTCTGGCTGTTGTCCTGTGTCTTCTGGTCTCTCTTTTAGGATTAGTTGTATTTGTTGCATTTTCAAAAATATACATGTTTTTGGGAGGAGATTCCAACTGTCCTACTCACACCGCCATGTTGGCTCCTCCTTCCAGCTTCTTTTTTTAACCTACCCACACACAGTCTTTCTCAACTGTGCTGTGTGCCTGTGAATACTTCTCCAATTTATAAATGTCTCTTAGAATTAGCATCTCCCTGCTTTTAATATGTTTGACCACAATCAAATCTGGCAAGACAAAGAGGGAAATAGGTTTAACAATAAATCTAATCAACTGGTTCTGTAAAGCCCTGCACATGGTTGATCTTGATCATTGATATGAGCTATTAGTGCATATTTACTGAAAAATCTCAAGAGTTCATTTTATAGGCATTTGAAAGAAAAGCACAATCTACATTCCAAGAGTATTTATAGAAAATGGAAAATAAAAACTAGCTTTCATTTTCCAAGAATCATTCCCTCTGAAAAATTTTGCTATAATTAGGCGTTATTTTCTATTTCTCTTAGTTACTCAGCCAGAATACACAGCGTAGAACCAATACAAATATTTAAGATATAAAATTGTGTTGTTATATGGTGAGTTGAATTTAATTGTCATATTTTTATTTCTGAAGTAATAAATGATAATCTGGACCAAAAAAATAGAAACCTCAAAGAACAAATCACCACTAATACCTTTAAAATCATTTTCCCCTTGCTATCTTTCCTGTGGTTTTCAAAGTGTGTGAATCTGCCTTTAATGTTCTACATGCCATCCCTGTATGATACTTCACTCTTTGTAAAAAATGTTGTGGAGAAAGAAATCATATTTGTCAAAAGAGCAGAATGTTGAGGGGATACGTAAGTTTTTCATTTTTGTCCTAATTAACTCTGTAACCCACTTCCAAATACAACCACATTACATTTGATTTTTTTTACTTATTATATATGTATATTTTTTGCTTGACTATTATGAGGCATAGAGCTAAAATCTATCAGGTACCTGTGTTTGCATGTAAATGTCTTCTTTGCTTGATCCTAATTTGATATCTTGAGGATATAGTGTGAAAACAATGTAGCCTATGTCTGAAACACAGAAAAAATGTGTTTCTCCATAGCAATACATGTCAAGGGGAAGTTCAAAGGTCTTTGAGTCCCAAATGAAACTCAAGTCTCCAAAAATGCCACCAGATTCTTTGACAGTAGTGTTGAAATCTCCACTGACACATTTGTAGGTTTCCTACCTTGTTATGCCCTCAAAGAGACTTTATTCCTGGTTTTGAACTTCTTGCAGGAAAATAATGTTTATTCCAGTAGAGAGATTATCATGTGCCAAGTATCAAATAACAAGTTTCAATAGTCCCATTCCAAATGATGATCACTTGGAATCAAGAATGAAAGAGCAGAGCTCACTCTCTCGCCACTGCTGTCAAAGATAAGAAGCTTTCATAAGGAGCCTCAAATGTGCAATATACTCACAGTCAAGTTCCATATTTATGACTATCAATTTCTTCTATTGGTATGTATTAGACCATAGTCATCAGCTCTGATATTGAGGTCATCCTCAGACTGAGCATAGCTTAAAGCTTTACTGAATTATTGGATGATTTAGTTTCTGCTGGAAGCAGCTGTGGAATTGATTCTTGCAGCTGATCCTGAATGTTCATGGTTGACAACGGATGCTCTACCACATTTACGTGAGCCCCTAGCATGTCAGTCTGAGCATAACCGCAACCACTCATAGGTGTTTCTTCTTTTTTCCCCTTTCCTGCCATCGCTTAAAAGCTTTGTGTTATTTTAAAATGTGATTACTCTACTGGGGCAAATATATAAATGTTGGGCTGGTGCAGAATTTCATATTATGCTTGACATACATCTCTTAAAACTATACCAGATGCATGATGTTCAGTAAAAAAGCTATCATGATGATGATTACTTCATCCTTTTTCAGGTTTGTGTGAACATGTAATTATGATTCCTAAGTTTTTCAAGATTATACAGCATTATATTCCTTTCTTGTAAGGCTGAATTTGTTTTTCAGTTTAGTATTACCTGGAATTTGATGAGTCTATATGATGTTACTATTGCAGGTTAGGGAAAACAGTAGGTATAATGAGGCTTGACTGTGTGCACTTCTAGAAGATACCAGTCTATGCACTCTATCAGCTGACATTACCCTCACATCCACTTCCTTCTGGCCACCTATGTGCCACTCATCTCTGCAGAGAAGGCCAAGAGCAGCTGTCAGTGACAGAGGTCACCAATGCCTACGTTGAGCCTGCCAACTGGATGGTGAAGTGTGATCCCCCTCATGGTGAGTACATATCCTGCTACCTGTTGTACTGTGGCAATGTGGTGCCTAAGGATGTCAACACTGCCATCGCTACCATCAAGACCAAATGCAATATTCAACTCATGAATGGTGCCCCACGGACTTCAAGGTTGGCCTCAAGTACTAGCCACCCACTATGGTGCCTGGGGGTGACCTGGCCAAGGAGCACTGTGTGTTGTGTTGTGATGCGGAGCAACATAACCACCATCACTGAGGGCTGGGCCCACCTGTACCTCAAGCTTGACCTGATGTGTGCCAGGAGAGCATTCGTGCACTGCTGCATGGGCGGGGTATGGAGGAGGTGAGTTCTCCAAGCCCAGGGGGATATGGTTGCCCTGGAGAAAGATTATGAGGAAGTAGGTATCAACTCCTATGAGGATGAGGAGGAGGGAGAAGAATAGAATAACTGCTCAGAGTCCACTCCTATGATTATTGCGAAATCCTTTAGAATTAAATGCTTTCCTTGCACAGTAAAAATAAATAAATAAATCTATATCCACCTCCTAATATAATTAGAACAACGTGGGATACTAAAGCTTTTGTCATAATAGATGGATTTGTTCTTCCTCTTTTGGGTTAGAAACATACATTGTTGTAACTAGTTCAGGCATTAAAATTTAAACAGTAATCATCTATGCAGTTTGTTAGTTGTATTAAACAAATAAAAATTTAGACAGTTCAGTTCTTTCACATTTGAGATGAAGAACCTAAGGCTTACTAGATAAAGCAACTTGTCTGAACTCACTCTGTCAGGGACAGAGCAGGTGTCCAGGAAATTTTCAAACTAAATTTTCCTTCCATAAAAGTTGTTTTGTCATTATGTTTCTTTCTTGTCAGTAAGTGAGTGTGTCTGGTGATGGTGGTGGGGAGTAACATATATTACATAGTTTTTCTAAAACTGTATTTCCTAGCATAAATCTATAATTTAGCCACAAAAAAGGAAAAAATTATTTTCTAGCATTTTCTTAAATATACTTCTACTTCTTTCCCAAATGCTCAAAAAGCCCTGTCAACTTCCATTACCTTCAAATATAAGAATGAATTTCCCATTGCATTATTACAGAAAACATATTGTCATAGAGCTTCTGATTACTGGTTTTCACATACAAAGTTCCTTCTGACTCTTTGTAAAAAACATCATCAACGGCATTTTAGAAGCTGCAAGCTAGCATTAATTCTGCATAAGTATGTAGTAATCTCATGGTTGAGACAATGTAGAAAGGCAGCATAGGAGTTTAAACAAAAGAAATCTATTTTCTCTTTAGTTTCATTACTATATTTTATTTCAAATGAGGATAGATATCAGGAAAATTTATTTTCCAAAATCTTTTCACAGATGTCTATGCCTGAGAACTTTAATTATAATATTTTAGCAATCTTATAATCAACTGAGTCCTAGAATGAGACCACTACAGTACAAAGATTAAATATTCCACAACAGAAGCGATTATCAGTTTCACACAATGTACAATTTCAAATTATTTAACTTGTAATACTATTTTCTTCTCTACTTCACCAAGAAGCTGAGAAGCTGCTTTGAGATTCATTTATATTCAGTAAACAAAATGAAATCTCTTTCTGTCATTGCTCCCGTCCTCAAAGAATGAAAGAATGTGGCAGAGATTAATGGTCATGATTAACTCCCTACAGGTTGTGGTTTCATGCCCCAGTGATTATTCTGTCTTTATTCTGCATGAGATGCTCCTAGATCCGCATACACTTTCAGACAGAAAGCCAGACAAGACCAAAAGGTCAAGCTGCTCAGTAGCTTGATATTCCCTCATTTTGGCAGGCACACGCATGGAAAATCCACTGCAATTACATAATTAAAGTGTTATCATGGATATATTGGGTTATGCCTTAGAGTCCATCATGAAGAATAATAGGCTGGAATCAAGAGATGAAAGTACCATTCCCTTTAAAACATCCAGCATGTCCACCTGACTAATACATTGCACAACTAGCCACGATCAGTTTGACTAGAAGTAGTTTTGAAATCAGCTCTCACTCATTACACTCTCCCATTCTTATTTTAGATCATTTTGTTTTGTGAATTGTGGATTTTGAATTTCTGCCCATTTACGTTCACATTTGTTTATGTTATATTTTCAGAGAATTGGACATTTTGTCCACCAATGTTTCTGCACTTTTCTCTGTTTTAACAAGGAAAGTCATAATTCTATGAATTTATCAATGAAAAGAGAAGGCATATTCTCTACTACAAGAGAGAATATCCCCAAATTAAATTCTCCAGAACATGAGAAGATTAATGTCTATGCTTTATTAAGAAAACCTAAAAATTTAAAATAAGCCTTTTCTTAAACTTTCCCCAATCCTTCAAATGTAGTTTTGCTGAATATTATTTCACATTCCTTGGATGTATGGGACATTAAAGGGTAGTTCCCCAAAACTTTCAGTTGCTGTAGTCAAACATAAGTAGAATTAATGCCACAGAGAAGATACACAAAAATATTTCACAAAGGTAGAAACTTTGAAAAATTTTTCTTATATACTTTCATTCTTCAATTTTTTTTTTCTCTCTAAAGTTGTTTTCCACATGTCAGAACGAGTATTTGGCATTGGTTTCATTTTGACTATTGGCTTTAGTGCCACTGTTATTCTAGATGCTCAGAATTTGATTAAGATATTTAATTTTTCATATTTTACAGCTATATTTTTTACACTCTAAGAGCTTAATACTTCATTCATGTTGCATCAGTAAGTTTTCTATTTCTATCAGTTCTCCATTATAGAATGTTTTTATAAATCATAATTTATAGGAACATACGTTTTGTCATATCTATAAATGTGTCAAAGTACTAATTTGCATAAGACAGTATAGTTTCACTATATATGTAAAATTTAAGATTTAAGTACTCAATGTATTCAATACAGTTTTTTTAAGAAAGCATATTAACATTGTTATAAGACTTACTACTAAAGTGATTGAAATATACCTCTGTTCTATAATCATTATTATATTATAATCATAAAGATTTTGTTGCCATTTAGTATAAATGCACACATTTTTGGAAAAATAGCTGATGCATTATTTAACTCCTTTTTAACTTATTCCTGAACTTCCTAGTTACAAAGAAAAACAAAAGTTGAGACCCAGGATGATTTTCAGATGCATTTGAGTCATTCTTTTTCATCTTAAGGAGGAAGTAACCCTCCGAGGTTGGGTGGAAAGTCAAATTGGAACTCATCGAGAAGCTTCAGTCTTAAACATTTGGAGTTGATTTGATAGCATGATTCCTAAGCTATTCAAAATACCATTGTCTTGGTTGTAAATATAACCTAAAGGGTCATTCCACAGAGCTTTGAAATTCTGACTGGGCATAAGGTAAATAGTGGGAAAGACTACTGCAAACTACTACCTGATATCAGAAATAAAGCCACAATGGGGCTGATTTAAACAAATAGAAAGCAAACGTTGATTGTAGAATGGAATATTGTTCAGTGTTCACATTTTCTAAAAGGGCCTATTTCCATACTTATCTATGGATATTATTATGATTTTAAATTAAATATTTACTGGTAACTGCCAGTAGAATTATATGTGTGTATACATACTTAATGCACATATAAATGTATATAAATAGCTACACACTCTAAAACAAATCAGAAAAATGCAGCTAAAGGAGGTGTTAAAAGTTTAAGTATGTTAAGGAAAGCATTAAATTAGCATTAATACTAGATAATTGTGCTAGATACTGGACATGTACTAACCTTGTGTGAAATGCTAGTTGAGTTACAAAGTGAGTTAGCTGAAGTATTCATTCAATTCTATTTTAAACCTCTTTGGGCGAGATAAATACTTGTGAATAAAGTGGGCACAGCATGTAATTTTGTTCCATGTTTCATTTCTTTTTCTGGCCAAAAATCAGGTATGGTTAAATCTCATGTAATGTATTCTCTTCTCCACCATTCATTCATTCCCAGCATTAATTTATTAGCAGTTCAAAAGTTAATCATACTTATAGCCTCCACATCCAACAGTGAGATCGTACATGTATGGGCAAGTGGGAAAGACAGCACGAATGTTCCATGAGTAGTAGTAGGCAAAAGTCGAGGAAGCAATAAAGGTTGAGTCATTAGCCAAGTGATCTTCAGGAGATCACCTTAGCCTCCTAAAGCATTGTGCTAGGTGGTAAGAGGGTAATGAAACATCATATAATCTTGTTCTCTTCTGGGCATTTTCCCATAACACAAAAAATGTGTTGAAGAAATTAGACATTTTTGAGCAAAATTTTACTTATAAATTATCAACTCTGTGATGGTTTACTATAATATTGTAGGAGGAAGAGAAATCCTTGAGATAGCCAAAGCCTAGTGCACAACAGGTCTGTGAGAGACTAGTACCACTTCAAAGGATAAGAGGGAGGATAGTGAGTCTGCCTCCCACACAGCAAGTGGTTACTCAGAAAGGGGAGCAAAGCAGCTCTCCCCACTTCCTGGGGTTTTTTGCAGATTTAGAACCATTTAGACCACCAAAGGCTCCAACTCGCTTTTTTCATGCAGAAGGAAGCGTTTTCATCTGCATGTCCCTCCCCAATATCATCTACAGCCCTACAATCAAAAATCATATGAATTTGAAGCAGAATGAAGCCCAAACCACTACATGATCCCCCTTGAGTTTCCTGAACTGTTAAGTTGTAACCACCCAAGTTACTCTCTTGCCACTCTGTTTTCTCCTATCATCTTCCTCTAAGTTGAGAGGCTTCTTTGAAATGTTCCATATGGTAATAAGGTGCAGTGGCGTAGGCTGACTCAGTTTTACCAAGCTCCTCCTGGAACTCCCATTATTATTACCATTTCCTGGTGGCTCCTAGGAAGCACTAATTTCCAGGTGCTGCTCAGGATACATAATCAAACTTTAGGAAAGTTTACTCCCACCAAACACTTGTCTCATATTTCTCTTAGCTGTTTCCTTACTGGTATTCTCTAATTCCAAACTCTTGGAGGAACAATGAATATGTTTATTAAATATTGAATCAGTTGATAGAAGGGCTTTGCTGTACCCAGTGAGATATGAAGTAGAGCAGAGAACTAGTGGCATGGGGTTCTTTCTGAGAATGGTTTTACTGCCAACAGGTTCAGTTAGTCTTTAATGGCAGAAAAGAAAAAGTTAGAAACTTGTCCAATATTTAAAAATTGAAAAATATAATTTAACCCCTGTTGATTTTTTCTGGTATTTTGTTTTATTTATCCCTTCTCCTTATTTAAATTAAAACTTAAGAAAAGGTTTTGTTTTTCATCCAGAAATAGTGTAACATTCTGAAGTCTATTTAAAATATTGCTTTTTAATGAAAAGGAAATCATGTATATTATGATAAACAGATGATCATTCAAAGGAAGTCAGATGTATTATTTTATCGAATTGTAAAATGATAGGAAAAAATTAATCCAGATAGTTCTCATGGTCTCTGAAGAAAGTTCAATAGATTCTTTAAACAGAGCCACAGAAACTATGAAGTAGGGAGTCCCAGCTACCTGTGGATAACGGAGACTTAAATAGGTATTTAGGTTTTTACACAGTAAGTTACTGAGAAATTTTCTTGATTCTAATTCCCTTCCACTGAAGAAGTAGTTTGAACACTGGGCATATAATAGCATCATACAAGATCTTTTAATGTTTTTCTTCACATTGTTTTTCTGATTAGATTATGTATCAGCAGTCCTTTAAGATTTGTAGGTGTTTCTAATATGCAAGCAGGGTTGTAAAACATTGTTACAAGTGAGGAAGTCTCTGTGGATGTTAGGGACTAAACCACCTCTCTATAATAAATTGATTAGCTTTATTCCTCCAGTTTTGAGTACTATCTGTGACAAACCCTCCATGTTGCAGTGCTTAGGAGAAATGTATAAATGAGTCTTGATTTATATTTTCCATCAGAATTATTGGAATTTGCCAACCCAGAATCTATCCTGAACATGAATGGTGGCCTTTCTGATAGAGGATAAGTGTGTCTTCTTTGAAATACATTTTATTAATCTATGAAAGCATAGTGGTTCTTCTGAAATAGTATGCATTATAGAAATCCTCTCATTAATAAAAATGTTTCACTACTAGAAAAAAGTGGAAGCCTAGGGATTAGGTACTAGATAACTTCAAATTCACAATATATCTTTGTTCCTGAGTTTCGATTAAAAAGGATTTTCTAAGCGACAAATACATATTTTAAAAATTAAACATCACCATGAAAATCCAATATTTGAGCAAATATTGCCTTTATTCATAACTGTGATGGGATTTTATTTTTTCTCACTAGTGTTACAGGTCTTTGACATATTCAGTATTGACATCCTCACCATCTCTTTTTTTTAAAACAGCAGAATGCCATTCAAACTGGAAGCTATATTTTCCCAACCTTCATTTTTTCCTCTAAACAAAAACTGCTTCCCAATCGCTTAGGTTTTATAGTCAATAAATTAATTCAGGCTAATATAAACAACATTCTCCAACTAATAATTGGTTATTACATTACAGAAAAGCAGTCAGATAATTTCTGTAGGGTAAATTTCTTTAATCAGCATATAGATAAGGACTTCCATGTTTGTTCATAAGGATAACTGCTGTAAGAATTGCCCTCATGCAGTAAAAAATAAAACTGGAAAACCAGAGAAAATATATGAAACAATAGGTTTAGACATTGCACAATAAACAGCACAGGACTGTGGTCCTTAAGGAAAAAGAAACAAATAAGGAGAGGTAATTTCCAGGATGCAGTGTAAGCAGTAGAAAACATAATACAGCCCAATTTTCTGGCTGAGTTAAGGAGACAGACATTCAAATTTGGAAAGGTAAAGGAGGCTAGAATTTATGGGGACAAAGATGCTGCACAGAAACCTCCAAAAATATTCAATTTAGTCTGAGAGGAAATCAGTGAAAGGTAAGAAAACCATGAGGGATCAGATCAGTAGGCAAATCATTTCCCAGAGCCAGGAATCCTTTATGACACTAGCAGTCAGAAGGGAAAGGCCTCTATCACATGGAAGAGTGGGGAGGTTGCTCATAAGGGCTTTACATGATAAGTAAATTCTTTCCCTCCCAGCAAAATCTATTCTTCTCACCCTAATCCCTGGCACTGGTTGTATGGCAAAAGGTTATGGTTATATGGCAAAAGGACTTTACAGGTGGAATTAAGTTGCCAGACTTTAAAATAGGGAGATTAGCCTGGATTATCCTGGTAGACAAAATGTAATCGCATGGGTCCTCAAAAGTGGAAAAAGCAGAACAATAGAGACGTGGCTGCAGAAGAAGCAGGAGAGATCTGAAGCAGGATGAACTTTCAACTACCATTACTGGCTTCTAAAAGCTAAAACCAATCCTCAGCTGCCATCAGTAAATTAACCTGAACCTCAGTCCTACAACCAGAAGGAATTGAATTCTGCCAACAGAATGAAAGAATAAGGAAACAGTTTTTCTCTGATATATTCTGTTGAGATTTAGTAATATATTTAGCAATAAGTGGTTGTTATTGAAGATTGTTTTCTTAATCCATGTATTTTTTTGATAGTATATTTTTTACAATTTTTTCACCCCAAGTGAAAAACACACAATGAGAAAATACTATTGTTGCCAGGGAGTTCTGATCATACAAAAGCAGACAATAGTCATAGCAAAGGGCAAACCTTAAGAACCAAATAATGAAATATTTGTTAATGCATATTTGCAGTAAGATAATACAAAAAGTCCAGAAGTTACATATTGATGATATGCTATATAATTTGCTGTACAGATTCATTAATATATTTTAGACCACAAACAGAAGGAAGAAGAATACGCAGTAATTAAATGCTTATAAAATATGACATAGGATTTAAAAAACTCCAGGCTACTTATTTCCATAAAGAAAGACCTATGGCTAATTTTGATAAAACTCTTAAAGTTTTGACTACTTTTCTTTCTTTCTTCTTTCATTCCTTCTTTTCTTTGTCTTTTTTTCCTATTGCAGAGAATGTAAGTGCTTGTTCTAATGCTCTACAGTGAATGAAAAGTTACTGACAGCATGATGAAGGTGGCCGGTGGGATACAAAAAGAAAAAATTTCGAATTAAGGGCCAATCTGTTTAGAGCAAAGTCATCAAGACAGTCTGAACAACTTAGTTTTCAGTTAGGAAAAAAAATTGATTTTTTTTCTTGTGTATCTCTTTTAAAATATCCAACCTTTTCTATGCATAAATGGTTTAAATATTGTCCTCATCAGGACTGACAAGGGCAATTTATGCTGTCCATGATGTGTTTTACACCTCTCTGTGATGTATAGATAAATACACCTACTCATTTAATTTTTTAAATATTTTATTTGATTATTCACTAATACTTTTCCTTATGTAACATCAAGGCACTAAAACTAGTAACTTTAACTTTCAAGCTAGATTGAATCAAATAACATACATTAACTAAAGAAACGTCCACTCATATTGCAATTTTGTATACACAGTAAAGGATAACCATAGCTTGCAAAACAGAATCAACTCAAAAATAGTTCAGTTTACAAAGTATGTTTTAATTATTGCTTTTGTTTTTATTTACTATTTGCAAAGTTGTACACTTTAATGTTGGCAACCAATGTGGAATGAGTGAATTGATATAATGTCTTACTTTTAATGTACTTTACAGATGCATTTATGAAAATGTTAGAACATCAAAAAGGAGTAAAAATTTGTGTGTATGTGTGTGTGTGTGTGATGTAAGACCATCTAAAATTTTTAAACTATTTAGGACCTCAAAAGCTTTTTTATTACATATAGAAATCTGTGCTGTTTTAAAGCAAAGTATGGGAATTTAAGTCTTTCTATGGAAATTGGTAACATCAATACAAACTTTAGATTAATATAGAAGTCTGAGTAAGCACTCTTTATTATATCAATTCTTACAAGGGTAGTGCTATTGAAAAATAATTAAAGAAAATCAGATGTAGTCATCATACAAAACAAAATTGAAAAAATTTACATGAAGAAAATAAGATATTCATATTGACTTTTGCAAAGTTAAAAAAAATGATAAATAAAATAACCCAGTAAAAAGGATACACTCACATCTGGAGTATCATGAAAATGCAAGTAATACTGATGATGCATTCATAACCAGAAATAAAAGGAAGTATATTTCTTTAGACATTGTTTCAGTGTAGCATATTTTTTATTATTTCTACTCACTTGATTTACAAATCAGGCAAATTTGCATTATTTATTCATTTAAATAAAATTAAGGCTCAGCTTATTTGAATACTTAAATGTGTAAGAAACACTTTTTTTTGCTTATCTACTGCTTGCCTTGTGTAAGCAGCACAGTTGTAAGATGTAAGAGATGTTTTTTCCTTCTTTGAAGGGTGTAGTAATTTACTAAAGCTACTGTAATCTACAACTGGGTGACTTAAACAACAGAAATGGATTGTCTCACAGTTCTGGAGCACTGAAGTCCAAGATTAAGGTGTTGGCAGGGCCAGGTCCTTATGAGGACCGTGACAGAGCCTGTTTCATGCTTCTCACCTGTATTTTAGTGCTTTGCTGCCGATCCTAGGAATTCCTGGATTGAAGCATCACTTTGTTCTCTTCCTTCTTCACATGCAGTTCTACCTGTGTGCATGTGTGCTTCCAGATTTTCCCTTTATAAAAGGACCCTAGTTATATTAGATTAGGGCCCAACCTAATGACCTATTTTAATCTGCTTGTCTCTGTAAACAGCATATCTCCAAATAAGGTTACATTCTAAGATACTGGGGTAAGCACTTTAACATATGAATCTTGGAGTACTACAATTTAACCCATAAGTGGGAGTTTCAAGTCTGTGATGGGAGAAGATTATTTATGGAATAATTTTTAAATATTCAAAGCTGTATAAAAATTTGTACAACATTATAGAACAAATTGAACATTAAGGGTGAGATGATTTATTGTAAATGAAACAGAAATATTGTGAAACTATTACAAGAATTTCTAGGAGGCTTAAGATTTTTAGTTAGTTGTAGAAGAATTTAGTGATAATGAACTGCCAAAAAAAGATGTACTGGCAGGAAAAAAAGACATAGAAATATCCTGGACATACTCTAGCACTGTTAAGTAAGAGACAACCAGAAGTGAGATTAAAAAATATATATATTATATATATATATGCAGATGGACTTGGGCCTCTGATCAGACTTGTCTGCAAAAATAATATTGAGGATTATAGAACTATGGGAAGGTAAGTTAATGGAAGTCATGAGACCTTGGGAGTTTTGATTTAAATACTGTAATGTAAGAAGCCACTTGATTTGAAGAGCAATATAATAAAAATGTTTGTTGGAATTGACTTCAGCATTATGTAAAGGAAAAAAAGAAAGAGAATCTCAGAGAAGTTTGGCAATTGTAGCAAAGAAAACACTTGCTGGTGACTGTATGTATAAGTAAATAAAGAGTGGCTATAGATACAATGGCAATAATTTACAATCAGTAGGACTTAAAATCTGAAACCTGAAGTGGGGGGTGGAGGTGGGGTGGGTATTTTCATATATTTTTCAATATATATACATAAAAATATACAAGTATTGGATACTGTACAGGAATCATGTGATTTTATAGAGAACCTTTCCTGTCTCACTTTTATTTTTTTCCTCTAGGTTCTTTACTAGTGAGAAAATAAGTAATGGCTCTCAGACCTTTTGTCCTTTTTTTTTCCCCATTAATCTTCCAATGCAGAATTTAAAATTTTAGTTATTAAATACCTTAAAAATATTTTAATATATAGTATGTGTATTTGTTCACACACACATGCACATACAGTTGAGCAGGACAGTTTGATAATTTGGTCCTAGAAGAAAACGCCTGAATTAAAACTAACTGACAAATATTGCCTTTTGCTATTCTCACTGTCAAACAAAATACTCTTTGTCCTTCTTCAAATTCAAAGAAAGATAAATACTGAGTTTGAGACTTCTAAGTCATAAAATACTTCCTAAATATGAAAGGTTTAATAAATCACTTAAGATCTTACCTTGGTATATATTATGTGTGTGTGTCTGTGTGTGTGTGTGTGTGTGTGTGTGTGTGTGTGTGTTTAGTGGGGTACATAAAACAATTAGGGTATAGATTTACCTTACGTCTTAGATGAGCAGGTATAATATAGTTATTTTACTTTTGGCTGATCCAGTTTCTTTTTACAAAACCCATTTGTTGATTAGTTGGAGAAATAAATTTGCCAAAATGACCAATACAATTTTAAGTTTAGTGAGAAAAATAATTTGAATAGTGCTCTTTGGTCATAATATTGGTCTGAATCTCCATCTCACAGGTGGCAGGCAGCCCAGCCAGCTCCTTCCTTCCTTTCATTGTTCTTTCTGTGATTTACAGGATAGAGGGAGAGGCATATTTATGGGTGGTATCTGGAAAGAGTGGGTGTCCTGGAGCATAGTGCATCTGTCCCTTTTAGTCTCCAGGATCCCCCTTTTTTCCCTTCAGACATTTGTGGTAATTTTGTGGCTAATGTTAAGTCCTGTGTAGACAGATCCATAGCGACTCTGGCCTGAACTGATCTCCCTTCAGCAACTCCCCACATTATAGACTCTTAGAGGTCTGGCTTTGGTGAACATTAAGCCTATGCCATGGCTCACTTAGCACCATTATCTAAAAAGACATTTTACTCCTTCTCTGTCTAGCAAATTCCCCAGACATAATCTCAGGGGTTTCTGAGATTCCTCCCAGAGCAAAGAGTAATTCCATGAAGTTGAATCTCTGATCTAAAAACAGGGAGTCTCAGTCTGAACATGCTACATCATTAGCTTTGTTGCTCTTCAAGGTGTTGCCTTCAAATTTTCAAGTAAGGCATAGATTCATGAACCACCATCAACCCTCAGGATACCTTCAACCACCTAATGAACATGACCTTCCTTCCAGGCAAGATCCTAGAGAAGGAAAATACAGTTAGTTCTAATGACTTTACTGTCTTGTCTTTCTCTTTTTGTTCTCTTCCCATCATTCCTGGGCCTCCTTCTGACTTGGAACAACAGGCCATTGTTGACTAACAAGGAGCTCATGTTCAACATGCAGAAACACACAGACTTGAAACCTCCAGGTTTGGTTGTTGGTAGCTCAAAGAATAACCAAGGAAATTGGAAAATCCTTTCCCTCTCAAAAGGATTTGTTTCTCACCTGTAGTATCTTGCAGTCCAATCTTACTTTTCATGTTAAAGCTGAGTTTTTCTAGCTTTTTGACTAATCTTCCCTGACACCCCAGTCTCCACTAATCCTCAAACATTCAAGACAAAGATGGATCGCCCCATGCTGTATAAGAATGAAAAGATAGGTAGATTAATTTTTAAAATGTCATATTTCTAAATATAATACTATACAAGGTTAAAATTTACCAAAATATGTGGCATCCAAAAATACAATTGTGGAGAATTCTGGGTCACTGCAGAGATTAATGAAAACCATATTTTTCAAGTCAGTCTAACCTTTCACAAAACACACAGATGTCAAGTTAGAGAATTGATTTTGTGTCCAGTTGATCATATATGGAGCTAAGGAAATATCAAATAACCATCAGTTACTTCTTCCTTCCCTTGTACCAAGAAAATTAGAACTTTAGCCAGTCTTTTCTTGAGAAACAGTAATACAGAGGAAGAAGCCAATGAAGAGTTCTAGGGTAATCCACAAATACAAAACCACAACATATGTTATATAGCACACATGCAGACGCAGGCATGGCTATGGATATTTCATTTTTATCACAACAATAGTCCTTCTTTTTGTTATAATATCAGTTTTGGAATTTCTAGGCTTACTAATGAAGCTTCTACTCTTCATGTGTGGAAATCAATTTTGTATGCATTCATTAGAGTCTTGGCTCAATTACTAAATACCGATTTGTTTTTGTAGGTCTAATGCTCTGAGAAATTATGTAATATTCAGATGGAGTGGAGTGATGACAATGTAGGGGAAAATGATAAAAAGAACAATGACAAGATTTAGGCAGTCATCGCATGGACACTTAGTAACTCTCTCTCTTACTGATATTTAGCTTACTCTTTTGTTCACTATCTTATCTGTTAATTCAGCATATATGCATTTACCTTGAGGGATTGTGTTCATATTAGCTATAACAGAGGTACGATCCCTAGCATACTGTCTCCCTTAGCATAGCCATTTAACACATGACAGCAATGTTGTTATTAATGAAGCTATTCTACTCTCTTCTAAACAAACATGTCAAAATATTTGTCAAAGTTTTGAAGACAGAAGCGTGTTCAGATGGTTAGCTATGAAAATTGACAGCCACTCTTAAGTAACTTTAAATCATTATTTCAAATGTGTTTTTATACTCCAGGGGAAATATAATCTTTATTTGAGAAATGCAACTTAAATTTTTAAAAAATATACACAGCTGCCTTTTAGTAAAGAAAGGACTATTAATCAGCATTTCAAAATGCATTGTAAGACATGCTGATGGACCCCACATTCTCCAAAACCAGCAATTTCTATCTCATTGTATTACTCAACTCCTGATCCTTCTACCCAATTAAGCTACTTTCTGAAGCATGAACCCTTTAAAATGCTATTTGTATTTCCTTTCTCATACAGTTTCATATTTTGCTCTTAATTTAAAATATAGGCAGCAAAATGGCTTATTTTGATCTCTCTTAAAAGAAAAAAAATAAGCATTTCTCACTTACCTTAGAGATAAACAGAAGTTAGTTTTGATGCTAACTCAGCAGTGCTCCAAATGAATCTGTGGTGTGAATGGAGGATATGCATACTTTCACTGATTTTTATTTCTCTCTTATAAAATTAGAGAAATTAGTACTTAATTTGTCTAGATTACCATTGGTACCTTCCTTGCTTCTGTAGTTCCATGGTCACACTTTCTGAATGGTATTCCAGGATTCTAGAAAAGGAGGGAACTCCACAGACGGTGGTTGACAGAGCACCCTCTCCCATTCATTCCTCTGCAACACTGGGCATACTAGGGCTTACATAGTCTGGTATGAGGATTTATGATGTTTTCTTCAGATTGATTTAGCTAAAGTAAATGTCATAAAATTAATAGCAGCTTTAAAAGACTCTTGCAAAGAAACTTTAGAATAAAGATATAGTGATGAAAGCAAACCGACAATTATCCTTCTATTATTACAAGCTTTTCATCAGCGACACACCATGTTTTTAAAAGTCTGACAAGAATTCAGTCCCTTTAGTATGTGTATATTATGAATATGTGTATATGAATATATACATGTACACACATATTGTGTATAATCTGAAATAGGAATTTTGGTCCATTATTAACTTCAACCAAGTATATACTAACTCTTGAGATATTAGTTCAAAATACTAGTATACATATTTCATTGATAAAGAAATTGCTGTAGTTATGTTAGAGATAAATATGGAAAAAAAATGTGTTCTCCAAGATAGAGACCACTGGCCTCCATGACTTCCAAATCAGTTTAGTAAAACATTGATTTTAATAAATGTAGGTAACAGAGATGATTCAAGATGGAAGCATAGGAAGACCCTGAATTTATTATCTCTGACAGACACTCCAAGTCTACTGCTACATAAAGAACAATTCTCTGAAGGACCTGAAAACTAGCTGAACAGCTCCTCCATAGCAAAGGATAAAAAGGCCACGACCACAGGGGTAGAAGAGCCAGAGATGTTGGTCTCACCCAAAACCCCACCCTAGCAGGTAGAGCAATGCACAGGCAGCAGGGATCCCACCAAAATGGAGCATAGCCCTGAGGAGCAAGAGGTTCCAGCCCTACATCAGGCACCCCATCACTGGGACCTGCACCAAAGAGACAAACCTCAGAAATATCTGGTTTTGAAAACCAAAGGGCCATAGAAAACTGAGATTTCCCTCTTTAAGGACTGCTACACCATCAGTTGCCCCAGGACTCAGTGCAAAAGCAGCAGGTTGAAAAGTGTTTTGATCATATGTGAAGGAGTTTCACTGGCTAAATCAAAGCATCTGCCAGAGGGGCAGAGATCTATTGGAACTCTCTTCAGACAGGCACTGGTGGGTGCCCTATTTGCACTCTCTTTATATCTTGCTGGAAGCATCACACTCACAAAAAGCTATAGTAATCAAAACAGTATAGTATTGGCATAAAAATAGACACATAAATGAATGGAACAGAAAAGAACCCATAAATAAATCCAGGCATATGTGGTCAAGTAATACACAGCAAAGGAATCAGGAATATACAGTGGGGAAAGGATAGTCTCTCCAAAAAAATAGTATTGGGAAAGCTGGACAGCTACATGCCAGAGAATGAAACTGAGCTACTGTCCCACCCATATGCAAAAATTAGCTCAAAATGGATTAAATATTTAAACAGAGGATCAGAAAACATAAAACTCTTAGAAGAAAATATAGGCAGTAAGCTCTCTGACATTGCTCTTGGTGAGTTTTTTTGGCTCTGATTCCCCAGACAATAACAACAAACACAAAAAAATGCAGATGAGACTACATCAGACTAAAAAGTTTCTGCACAGTGAGGAGAACTATTAACAAAATAAAAAGGCAACCTACTGAATAGGAAAATAACATTTGCATATCATATATCCAATAAGAGGTTAATATCCAAAATATGTAAAAAAAAGTCATACAACTCAATAATGAAAAAATAATCTGATTTAAGAATGGGCAGAGGATCTGAATACCTTCCTAAAGACATTCAGATGGTCAACAGGCATATGAAAATGCCCAACATCACTAATTATCAGGGAAATGCAAATCGAAACCACAATGAGCTATCAACTCATACCTGTCAGAATGTCTGTTATCAAAAAGACAAGAAGTAACAAGTGTGGGTGAGAATGAGGAAAAAATGGAACCCTTGGACACTGTTGGTAGGAATATAAATTGGTGCAGCTTCTCTGGAAAACAGTATAGAGCTTCCTCTGAAGACTAAAAATAGAGCTACCATATGATAGCAATTGATACCAGTGATCCAGCAATGCCACTTCTGGGTATTTATTGAAAGAAAATAAAACACTAATTCAAAAAATATATGTACCTATGTTCACTATAACATTATTCACAATAGCCAAGGTATGAAAACAACCAAAATACAAAATACACATGATGGATGAGTGGATAAAGGTGTGGTGTGTGTGTGTGTGTGTGTATGTGTGTGTGTGTGTGTGTGTGTGTGTGTATGTGTATATAACAATACCTGTCCATAAAAAATAATTAAGTCTTGACATTTGTGACAATGTGGTTGGACCTTGATTTCACTTATATGTGGAAAAAAACCCTCATAGATACAGAGAACATATTGGAGTTGGCAGAAGGGAAGGGTGTTGGGTAGTGGATAAAAGAGGAGAACCCGCTCAAAAGGTATCAACTACCAGTCACAAAATAAGTTATGAGGATGTAATGTACTGATGACTATAGTCAACAATATTTTATTGCATATTCTGTAACTTTACTAGAATTATTGTGATGAGTATTTCACAGTCCATAAAAATATAAAAATATGTTGTATACCTGAAGCTACATGTCATGTGTCAACTATATATCAATTTAAAAAATTGTTAGTCTATTTAGTAAAAATGGTTACTATTCAGCCTATCAATATGTACTTGCATATGGGAGAGCTGAGTTTAAGCTATTATTTTCTAGCACTCTAAATTTGGAATGAGGTCTATCTCTTTATCTACCAATATTTGTTTTTTAACTAAATGCCAAAGAACTGAATTTGCAAACCTTTACAACCACATGGTAGTAAGGAGTAGTGCTTTGTGAACTAAAAATGATTTACTATATGAGCTTAAGTAACATTGTTTATCATCATATGTTCTTAAATGCATTGGATGGATAATAAAAGCCTATTTCCTATAGGAAAAATACAGTAATAATTTATGAAATTTCAATACAAAGAAGGGGACTTCCTAACTAAAACTATATAAATTTGTCTTGACATAACCTGTCCATACTCACAGATCTGTCTTTCTCATGGACAAACACATTTTTTTTTCTTTTTGGCAGTATAGGAATGTTCTGCATTTAAGAGTTATAATACCTGCTTATTTTTCCATTACATTATTCTGTGATGTGAGATATTATTTTATATAAATTAATTTCCCTGTTTAGAGGACATTTAATAAGCAACCATGGTTCAATTTCTCACTAGAATAATTACGATGTAAAGGAGCCAAACATAGATTCAGCTAAACTCATACTTGCACCCGGTCAGCACACAGCCTGTGGCCAGAAGGGAGAAAACATCTGAGAACACATTTATTTTTCAAGCAACATTCTTCACAGATTTGCAGACCAATTAAAATGTCAGTTCAGCTGATGGCATAAAATAAGACATTTGCAAAAGGAATGCATGAGCAAACTTGCTTTCAGCAAATTTCTCTAACATTAGTAAAAATTGAAGTTTTCAGCCACATACCACTTGGAATGTGATTGAAATGGGATCCCAAAGACAGTGGCTCAATTTTGCACAAAGATGAACCACATTAAGTAATGTGCAGAGAAGTGAACTTCAGTGTGTTAAGTGTTTTCAGGGTATTCAGAGTTTTGAGAATGTTCTCAGTTAAATTCCCACATCTTGCAGTTTCATGTCTAGCATGTAAACAAGGCAAACTGGTACTTCAAAGAAGGTAAAACAGGAAATTTGATTCACTGCATATTAATCACTACTGAGTTAGAAATCCTCAAAATTATTGACTTGGCTGTGAGTGCTTTCATTTTTATGCTTCATCATGCTTTAATAGAAGAGTTACAAGTATGTGCACATAAATTAGAAATAAGATTCCTTTAAATCACAAATCATGTCTGTACTGAAAAACACTTCCTGAAAGGTTTTAGACTTATCTGAGAACATCTGTTCAGAGAGGGATTTTTTTAAATCTTAATTTATTAGTCCTGAAAGGTTCTGGAAATGGAGAATAAGGTGCTCCCTTGCCTTCAGGGAGGGATGTAACTTTCAGATTCGTCCCATACTACCTCGCATTAACATTCAACTTTCAAGTAAAAAGGAGCTCAATCTGTTTCCCTTTGGATAATTCAGATATTATCCTCATGATCATAAATATGTAAGTGCACTCATTGTTGCCTAAGAAATATATTCAGGAGAGATGAACTATAATTAAACATAATGCACATAAACCATAGTGTAGCCAGTCATTCGTATCTATATCATTTAATTCATATCAGCATATATTTATTATCTTTGATAATACTTGTTGGGCTACTAAAAAGGCACATACACCTGGTTGTTGATGTCAAATGACTTATATCCTTTTAATTTGTTAGGGCTGCTATAGCAAAATACCACAGACTGTCTGGCTTAAGCAACAGAAATGTATTTTCTCACAGTCCTGGAAGGTGGAAGCCCGAGGTCAGGCTGCTGGCCAATTCGGCGGATGCTGACTCTCCTTGGCTTGCCCGTGGCTGCCTCCTCTCTGTTTTCTCACAGGCCACTGTCTGTGAATTTTCTAGTGGCCCTCTTTGTGTATCCAAATTTCCTCCTCCTAGAAGAACCCCCTCGGATTAGGACTCCCCCTCAAAGACCTCTTCACCTTAATCACTTCTTGAAAGACCTTATCTTCAAATATGGTCACATACTGAGACACTTGAGGGTAAAGACTTTCAACAAGGGCATCAGAGGGCAGGAGACACAGTTAATCCTGTAACACATCTTAATTATTCATAGGAGGGGTCACCATATTGAATATAGTTGTTTATTCAAAGAGGTTTCTTTCCAGGCTTTATTAATTCATTTCGTTGTCAAAAAGTTCAATTTTATTAAAATTAAAAAAATGAACATGGGGTGCCTGCAACTTACATTAAGTCCTACCCACACTTGCCAACCCCAGGACCTTGCTCCATAAATCATCTTCTTTCTCAGGTTCCCAAGGTATTATTTTTTGAGCCAGAATGCAATGTTTTGGCTAATACTTTAAGAAAATAAGGATATTCACATTTTGTACATGTAATACCTTCTTAAAAATTGCAAGAACCTTACAAACATGGATTATACTTTAAACATTTTATAGCCTCAGCATTAATGCAGTTAGTAAAATAAAGGGGACCATCATTTATTGAATTATTTGCCAATACCTAGACACTCAGAATAAAAATTTTTCCTGCTTCATACTTGAACTCACTTGCTAATAATAGTAATCATTGGTCAAGAGAATTAACTTGTTTTAATTAAAAATCATATTATTTGTATTATGTGGAATATAAATATACTCACTGAAAATAAATTTATTCCATTTATCATAGTATCTGCCTTTAGAAATAAAATTACTTGGTAAATTTTCTTGAATTATTCACTATACACTTTTTATATCTTATGTCATCATGACCTATTAGAGAATAGAAAGTATATACAAGCAAATAAATAATTTAAAAATTTTAATGCTTTCTCTTTCTATTATGACTTTATACTGTGTAGTTTTATAATAAAGTGTTATTAGTAAATGAAATGCATGTTAGAATATAGATGTTATTTAATTTAGTTGGTTATATTCTAATCCTCAAACACTTAACAATCATCAGAGTAAATATTAATCATAATCAAGATTCTTTAGACATTATTCCTAGAATTTTACAAAAATATACATGATTCTCCTTCCTTACAACTGAAGAATACAAAAAGTGCTTTAAGTTTCACACACTGTTGTTAAATTCCTGCTCTGTGCAAGATTATTGCTAAACATTATACTATTCACTACTTGATTAACTTTGTAGAGAAGGAATAATAATCAATTAAATAGTTTTCATTATTTGAAATTAATAATTCCTTAGGACCTTTTGGAATAAATGAAGTTGCAAATTCCATTTCCTGTCACTACAGAATTATTAATGCTTTATGGGAATTCAAAAGAAACCAAGATAATATATTGATAGATATGAATTATTTTAAGTATTCATATAAGCCATAGTCTTGTACATTCCATGTTTATTTATGATTTTATAACAAGTTCATGAGAAAACCAAATAAAAGTAGACAGAAAGTATATCCTATAATTCTTAATATAAAGTTTCTCTGCTTTGTTGAATCTCTCCATCCTCTCATGCTGCCTTCTTGGCCATGTACTACCCACAAATCCTTGATGTTTCATCACTTTCTATTTCCCAGTGAAGGACAACTGCCTAATTGGAAAAGTGGGCCCAAGGTTACTTTTATTAAAATAATTTTCCTTAGTACCTCTCTTCTGCCCTCTTTAGGATTCTGCTTACAATCCGTCAGAACCTTGCATATTGCTTGCAGTACATTATCTCACTGTATGTATTTTCCATTTGATTCTTAACTGCATTTTATTTTTTCTTTTTAAGATTATAAAATCTTATAAAATCCAAACTACTTTTTCAATACTCCAGTTTTCCCAAACCTGTTATACTCCTGTGCATATAGAAATCATAAAAGAAATGAATTACTGTGTTAATGAAAAGTTGCCAACAGTGAATTTCTCCACAGCTAACCCTACTTTTCAGTAATGTCTTACAAAATGAAAGAATTCTGAATTATAATTGAGCCACCATTATGAGCACTGCAAG
Organism: Manis pentadactyla; assembly: GCF_030020395.1. Lineage (NCBI taxonomy): Eukaryota > Metazoa > Chordata > Mammalia > Pholidota > Manidae > Manis > Manis pentadactyla. The sequence goes on from NC_080020.1 coordinate 125,470,216, forward strand.
CCTCTTAAAATTATCATTCATGGTTAAATATATAATTTTATGGTGATATTAATACTGATATCCCATATGTCAAAATTTTTGAAAATAATAACTTTGAGTTCTGTTGAGCCATTACATTAAAGGCCTAATGACAAATTAACTAAAATGAACATGGTAGTTGTTAAAGTCACTCAGTGGCTATCAACCTGGGTCTTAATATGTTTAATTAAGCTAATGTCAGTCAATTAGTCAAGCAGCTTAGCTTCATCTATTTCCTGGCTCTGCTTATGAGAGAATTGTAAATGTTTATATATGAGAAAGTGAGAAGTCTGCCAACATCTGGAAGGAAAACAAGGAACTATTATTCATTTGTAAGACATAATCTCCATATACTTTGAGGAAACTGCTGTCTTTGGTTTAAGGAAATCAATTATCTAGTAGTCATTCCCTAAACTATCTATGAAAAGTAGTTCAAAGGTAAACATTCTTTAATACATCATTGACCAACATTTCCTAGATGGATTTCATAAGTTAAATAATTCTAATGTAAAAGGTTGGACTTAGTGAGATTTAAAAAGCTGTCAAATGAGTGTTGTTGGGTCTCATTCCATAGAATGAAACATATCAATAGCAGACAAACATGAGTGTCTTAGATGGATTTGAACTGTATGTTTCTACGGGAAACATGAATGGAACAGAACCTTGGGAAACAAAACACTTAGTGGACAGATGACCAAGGGAAATTTGAAGCATACACTCTTGGCATGAGACCAATATGCTGTTTGAACCTTTGATCTTAGAAGCATATCAGAAGAAGTTAGGACTGGTTTTCTTATCTATTTTTTTTTTTACTTGGTCACCTCACTCCCCTCTTCTTCCCACATCAAACACCACCACTGGGAAGATTTACATTTTAGGCCATGCTGAATGCAATTACGTATTTGACTGATTCATTCATTCACATTTTTCAACAAGCATTTATTCATTTAATCTTTGGCTTATATTAATATTGAATTCATAGTACTTACTGGGCATGTTATATACCACACAATGGGTTAGACACTCCTATTTCCTACCTTTCTATTACTGTTTCTTACCCTACTGATGTTGGTATTAGTGTTTTTTTCTTTTTCACTCCCCACCATATTATTGATTCATTGGCATGCAGACATCTTCAAGAAATTTATTCAGAAGGAAATATCCATAAAGTATGAGTGACTCCAGGAAGACAATGTCCTGTTAATCCTAAATCACCAGTGAAAATCCTTACAGGGTACCAGATAGTCAGATTTTTAGTGAGTAAGACAACTTAAAACATGATTCAAACAAGCAAAATTATTTATTCTTTTCACATGTCCCTTTTAAAGTTCCCTGATGTTTATTAATTCCATATTTTATTGAACACTGTATCATCTTACTGGCTCAGCCTACATCTAAGGATGTTGCATGATGGGGCCAAAGAGGTAATGAAATAAATGTATATTAGTTGTATGCACATACATTGAACATATGCTCATGTCATCAGCTCTTAGATATGTCACTAGCCACCCAAGTAACCCTTGCCAACTATCCTCAAAACAAAGGCCCAAGAGCCCTGCTCCCTAAATGTCTTCATACTGAACACAAGGGATGAGATTTTGACTTTTTTTTTTTAAATCATGATGACTATGTGTGATATTAGCACAACAGTAAAAGAAGATAATCTAACAACCTGATCCCGGGGGTTTCTCTGTAATGAATCATTATAATTAAAGGTGCTGTTACTCACTTGAGTGTGATTCCAGGCCTGACATTTCTGTCAGAATCATTCTGCCTGTGTCAGTCAGCCTGTCAAATACTCATGGGAAGAAATACCCTGGTCAAAAATTTTGGAAATGAATAGGATGAGGTATATTAAAAAGTAGTTACAAAATATTAGGGGGTGTGGGAGGAATTTTGCTTTAAGATTGGAGAAACTTGGAAATGTCTATATAAGAAAGGAACTGACCCTCTGAATATATTATTTATTTATTTAGAATTTCCAATTTATTCCTTTGTTCTGATATAAGCTTCTCATGTAACCTTAGGCCACCTGTGAAATAAAAATGAAGATCTTTACAGCCCTCAGACTACTTACATTCAACAAGCACTATGGATCTCTACATTTTCTCTATTTTATTTACATTTAAAAAGAAAATACTTATTTTTGAGTTTCTTCTTAATATCTGTAAATATTTTTTTACTTTCTATGGTATTAGTTTATTAAGGCTATAAAATGTAAGCAAATCTACATGAAATTATGCACATTTCAAGAAAGAAAATGAAAAAGCCAACAGAGGTTCACCATGTCATGGGATTTTCTTTTTTTTTGAGGGAGAGAGAATTGTGACTAAAGAGCAGATGCAGAAAGAATCTAGGCCAGATTAGAGGAGAAGCATCTACATTTGGTCATTTTTTAAGCTCTTAGAACTCCTTTGTTTGCAAGTTACTGGAAGATTGAAGGAGAGAATACACAGATTAATGGAAATGTGATGTATGTTTTACTTTCAAATAACTTAGTCATATGAAATATGTCACATTAATATATGGTTATAACATCAGTTATGCAATCATAATATTTTTACATGCAAAAGGAAAAAAGCACAGGTCAAATTGTGTCATAAGTGTAGATACAACAATACTAAACAAAATATATTAATAAATGTAAGGCTAGAAGTTGAATTATTTTAAATATGAAAAAATATTAAATCTAATATATTTCATCAAAATAAGTGACTAAAATAGATCAACAAAAGTAAATGACAATTGCTTTACTATATAAAAACATTTAACCATGTCTAAAAAGGTGATGATTGGTATAAAATAATCAAACTAAAAGCAAATTTACCCCAAAATAAAAGTCTAAAAAAATAATTACCTTAAGGAATGAGCCCATTGATAACAAAATTATAAATGTATCCTCTTTAAATCAAGAATGAAACAGGAACTCAACAATCATTACCTTTATTCCATGTTGTACAGGAAATCCTTATCAGAGAAAAAAAATAATAAATTTATGAGGAATGAGTATGAGAAAATTAAAAAAGACTTATTTTCAGATGGTATGATTATATTATGTTTAATAAGAAATTTCAGCATATTTGGAAATTATATATAAGATGAACAGGATTCCATTCATAATTCATAGTAGTCACACCATTTTCTAACTCCATCAAAGGCATACATGTGCCTATTCTAATGGTTTAGACAATGGAACATTTTGTCAAACTTATTTCTCCAGTGTGATGTTAAAAAATAAAAAGGCTTCTCTGGGTATATTTGGTAATAATCCCTTATTATGAGAAAGGTTAACTACCTTTTTAATAATTATGCACATTTTGCATTTATTTTCTATGAACTATCTGCATAAGCACTTGTCCATTGATGGGGTGGTTAGTATTTTCTCTGCTTCTGGAAATTCTATTTAATGCATGTGTACCTTTTGGTATAATATAAATATAAAATGAAAACACTTTTTCCTTGTTTGTCATTTATTAACATTAGACTAGGACATTTTCCTTGCAAATTCCATTTAATGCAATTAGATAGTTTAATCTCTTCTAGATTATGAGTGATACCTGGAATTCACCTGAATTTGTCTCACCTCCCGTTTAAGTTCAGATCGAATTTATTTAGAATTTATACTAGTGTATGGTGTTAAGATAGATTCAGTTTTTATCTTTTTCCATGTGACTATCCAGTTATTCCAATAACCTTATTAAACAATTTTTAGTCCTAATAATTTGAGATATTTTTAATCTCATACTAAATGTGCACTAGTTTATATTTTTTAATTACTTATTTTTTTTCCATTGGATTATCTATTTTAAAATTATACTACAATGTTTTAATATCTTCAGTTGCTAATGATCACCTTAACATGGCTTTTCTTTTTCAAATTTTCTAGTTATTACTATTTGGCTAACCTTCCAGAGAAAAGGAACTTTTTTAATGAGCTTGTATAACTCCATAAAATAAATTCTGATGGTGTTTGTATTAAAATTGCATTTAATTTATAAGTCAAATGAGGGAAAATTGCTAAGTTATCATTTTGGGTTTTCCTGTCCAGGACCATAGTATGACTCCACAACTGTTCAAAACAAAACTTTTGTGCAGATGCTGAAATTAGAATGTAAAGATTCTGGGAGTCAGACTTTCCATTTCTGTGAAGAAGGGATTTCTAACAAATAGGTGGAATGTGTAAGATATTTTTAAGTAGTTAGCTTTCTATTATTCAGGCAGAAATAGAATAATATAGTAACTGAGAATGAAAGTTCACATACTACATTTGGGTTTATAAAGAATTTCTTCAGAGTCACCTTCTTTAACTGTCAGAGTAATTTGGTTTTACTAGCAAAGGAGCTGAGGCTTATGGAAAACAATTTATATTCCCTAGGGTCACAGATGGAGTAGTCAGATAAAACTAGCTTTTTTACACCTACAAGCCTTATGCTCTTTCAGAGGATTATGTTTATTAGTCCAGTTTGAATATTAAAGTGCCTCTCACCTAAAATATGATTTCCCAAAGTTACTTATATGATTAATAACTGTTCTTCAATTAAAGTCAACTGTAGTCAATGTATCTTGAATGTGCTGGGTTAGACCAGTTTCATCATTGCAGGACTTTCCAAGGCATATACAGTGTACTAATATAATTGAATATTATGTCCAGCTAACTAGCATGTGTTGAATTTCTGAGCCTTGTATTCTAAAATGGTAATGTGTTCTTGGAAAAGTTTTATTATCCTCTCAGAGATGGAGCATTAAAAAAAATCAAAAAGCACAATTTGAAGAGGAATTTTGTGATACTCTCTGTCCCTACTCTAATCTAATCTAGTTTAATCTCACCACTATCTCACTAAACCTAATGATATTCATCACAGTGAAATTATTTCATTTAGTGTTTTATTCCTTAATTCACTGAAAGCACTTAAACATTAAGACACACAGCTAATGAAAGTTTCCTGGTAAATAATGAGGCTCCATGCTATTGTCAAATGTGAGTAACAGTAATTCCTACATGTCTAGATATATCTAAAAGGAGACATAAAATGTTTAAGATGACTAATAATTTAAAACTGTACAGTTGACTAAAATTATCTAAATGACTATGCTCAAAAATGCCTTTATAAAATTAAATAAACCACAGTAAACGTTAAACACTGCGTGAATACTCTGTTTTTCCCTTTTCAGATAATGTCGTATATTTCTCCACTGGAGTTGGAAAGTGCAGTAATAAAAACATCTTTCTTAAAAGAGGAAGACAAACCCAGAATATAGCATTCACTATATTTTTCTGCCAATACTAGTCATTTTTTTTCAGCTTCCTTTCTTTTCCTGTCGTCTTTTACTTTAGTGCTATTTAAACTTTTCACAATATAAATTGTTTTCTCTTTACAGAGGTAATCTGCATCTCCAAATCCAAATATTTTCTTATGAAAATCTATATCTGAAACTACTTCTCCATGCAAAAGTTGTTTTGAATTTTGATTTAGCATGTCCTCTGTAAGTCAAATTGCATAATCATATCACACATCCAACAGTGCTTCTAAATGGATTTGTATTTTACCACATATTTGGAGCTCAATAAATATTAGCCCTTATTAATATTATTTTGAAGGTCAATGGAGTAAACAAAATCAATGTGTAATAATCTCAATCAATTAGTTTTGGGCTTCGTTTTTACTTACATATAATATCAAAGGTTGTTAAACGTCATTATGTCATTGGTGAGTACAGTGTGGAATGATATGAAGAGCTAGGTTATTACAAGTTTAGTATCCTGAAGTTCCTTTGAGTTCATGTGGCTTGTCTCTGAAATTATAGATATTCTTAAACTGTACTTCCTCATCACTTAAATTGAATTAATATGAAAGCAATAATTGAGAAAGCTGATTAAAAAAACTCACTTTGCAAAACTACATTAACTTTAGTTCTATAATTGACTTGCTTTGTGTGTGTGTGAATTCCTTTTTTTTTTTTTCTTTCAAGATCAGGATAGCGTTGACCTTTTTCTCATAAAAGGAGAATTTATTCTCATTAAGTTTAATTGTGTAGTTAATGCTTTCATTGAAGTGCATATTAAGCTCCTCTCTGACATTTCCAAAATCACTTAAGGTTCTGAACTTGTCACAGAAAAATGTCAACCCATCAAAATGCCCAATTCTAGTTTACGTATATACTAGCCCTGACTGATTCTCCTGTTTCTTTTAGGTGGTTTGTGAAACCTGTTCTAAAGACCTGCTGTGGTCATTTCCCAAGAGTTCTGCAAGGATCTCTCCACTTTATCATATACCTTGTTTTTCCTATGGTAAAATTCATGACCACAGTTATCACAAAATTAAAAAAAAAGTCTCAGTTATTTGAATTATTTTTATGCCAATATTTGAGTGAATACACATTTTAAAAAGTTTTCATCCATGCTCAAAAACATAACAAGCTGTCCCTCAGAAACAAGTTATTTTACCAATTCCCCCCCCCCCAGTTAATTATTCCTTGTCACACTTCATTAATCTGCCTATTAGAACAAACTCATTGAACAAACATGGACAATGACTCCAGCTCCATCATTCTTGACAGCAGTGAGTATTCTAATCAACTAATTAATTAACATTAACTAATGGGTAAATAAGAAATAAAATATTAAGGCAATTTTGGGTTGCTGCTGGTAAACCTTGACCTCTGCCTGTGTGTTACACTTCCCCTTACTTATATTTTTTTGTGTTGGGCATACTCACCTAAAGCATCCATCTTCTTGATTTAGAAAAATATAATCCACTGAACAATGAAACTAGTCATCCTAGGAATAGTTCTAGGAAGGATTATATGAGATACAAAAAGCAAATTTTCATTCTTTAAACATTCTGTCTCTGTCCAGATAAGCAGTCTAATCTAAAAGTAGATTTAGTAATATTTGGGATAACCTGAAAAGGACATTGCTGAACAAGAATGTCAGAAAGGCTTTTCCTAAATCATGTACCGTCTGCTTGTTTGTTCTTTTCCTCTGTCAAGTTTATTTGACTTTCTAAGGCAAATATTATTTGTTATCTAATGTTATGATTTAATCCAGTTTTTTTTATTGTTTCCTCAGAATAATAACATGTATGTGCATATATACAGATGCATTTTTAAAAGTTCAACCTCATCATGGACTTCTTAATTCAAGAAATATTCAACTTGAATGTTCTTTAATCCTTTATAAATAGGCACAAGTACTTAAGTACACCTAGACTATTCTTCTTCAGTCTTTAAAGGGTTATATATCCATATAAATTCTTAAGCTTTTAGGTTTTGGTTAACACTTGTGAATAAATTATAGAAATAGCTTATTACTTAGCTATATAGAGAAAAGTCTAAAGAGCTGTATCTATCTGTGCAGTGTCATAATTTTTCATTAGTTTGGCAGATAATAGAAATACATATGAATATTTGCTTTTAACACTTCCATGATGATTTATATTTAAGAATTTTACATGTTGGTAATGCTGAAAAGTATTTTGAAATCATATTTAATTCCTTAGTTAAAATACAAAGAATCTGCTATTAGATAATTCAATATCACTTAGCTACATATTAAGAGAGTTGACATTTCAGTTCTCTCCATAATGTCACACTCACATATGAGGAAAAGTGAATGAGATTTCCCAAAGCATTTAGAATATTTGTGTCCTTCTGGGTGATATATTACTCCAGGGCCAACTGAGTTAAGTAACATTAAATTTGGAACACAGTATCACCTTTCTTCAATTAAAACAGAAACATTAAAAATATATACTATTTCTAACACTAGGTCTAGCAGATTAAATATTGTTACCAGCAGACACTAGAACAGAGTCCTCCATCTTTGTCTTCACTTATTAAAAGCATTTAACACTATGACTTAGGAGTGTGCAAACAAGCAGTGTACTTTATTAGAGAAGTGAGGAAACAGAAACATCCTGATAGACCAAGGGGGCTGCTCAAGGGAGAGTCAGCCCTGAGAAGAATCAGGGTAGCTCCTATTATGGAAGCAAAAAATGTTTATTCATGAGTTATTAGGTGACTTAGCATGAGTAGGGAGGATTTTAATTAGCACATACACAATTGAACTACATACATACATGTATGTTGCAAGTTATCTCATATAACGTTAGCATATAAAATCTCCACCCAGGGGAGGGAAATTTAGTAATTTAAAGGGGAAAAGGCAACTATAGAACACCAAATTTACTGTATGAGCATGTAGCAAGTTGTGTCCATTGATTATCTGATCAAGATCTCAAAACTTAGGACGTGGTGGCTATAAAACTTGTTAAAGTAAAAGGTTGACATGAAAAATCAGATGTGTTGGAGCCTTACAGAGCTAGTGATCTGAGTCACAGGGCACTTTGTCAGGACTTAGGAATTTGGGATTGGACTGGTTTCTCCTTTTTTTTTTTTCTACCTATCTCAATCTCAGATATTACTTTGTAATATTCACATTAATACATACATTATCCACAAGTAAACTCCATATTTATGCTTACATTTTAGGCACTTATCACATGGATGCCATTTAATTATGTGTCCAAATGTCATCTCATAATCTTCCCTGTACCGGAATTTTGACACATTCACACAGCAGTAGGGTCTCCCGTTTCATGGCAGTTGTTGCTACATAGTCAGTTTTCCTAACTCTGCTCAGGTATTTGCCCCATGATGTTTTAAATCCATTGAGCATGCCTTCTGGAGGAGCACAACATGGTCAAAACCTATCTAAGCCTGGCAGTTCCTTGGAATTGAATCACAAGTTTACTCTCCAGATAAGATACAGGACATTCTATTTTTCTTCCAGGTACTTCAGGTCATTTAGAGGAGACATGAGTTGCCCATTTCCCCAGATGTCCCTGGCACATTCACTCCTATTATTATTGTTGTAGTCCAGAGATATCTGGTCTATTAAAAATTAAAATTTGGTTCCTTGAAGCTCAGTATTTGTTAGCAGAAAGTGCAAGTGAAAGTGATGAACCATTGTTAGCCAGTCATTTGCACAAGAGCATCAAAAACCAATCTCTATTTTCCTAAAATGTGTATCATAATCTGCTTAATGGATGCTACCACAATTTCTAAATAACAAGGCAGTTCAGTAGGAATAATGACAAACATACCTAAAAAAGTCAATTATTTAAATGTATTTTTATAGAAAAGAGCATCAGCATTTTGAGTTAATGTAGAACATTAGAAAATGATATTCATATACATTTTCCAGCCTTTGATATACAAATACCTATTTTCTGCATAACACAGTGATTATTTTTCAAAATTTCCTAAAGAAAGTGCACTACAACACACAGTTGTAAGGTCAGTACAAGTCTTGGAAATACATATCTATATCTACATCTACATCTACATCTACACCTCCTGTGTGCTCCTGGACTGCACTGCTCTAACTAAACTGGCCATGGAAAGGCCATCCAGAACTTAAAACTGTGGTTTATATGGGGAGATAAATTAGGAATTTAGCTTTTCTTCTCAGGATTGACAAGGACTTCATATTTGACAGGAGTGCTTCGGTGGTGTAGTTTAAAATGATGGTGTTTCCTTTTTCAGTGAAAACTGGCCATTTCCCTCTTTTTTTTTAATGTTCTTTTAGTTTTTAAGACACTTTTGAGCAAGAAGAATGAGAAAAACTACACTGTCATCTTGAAACTGAATGCCTGTAAAATTGTACAAGGTCTCGCAACACTTATCTTACCTCTATGACTGCCCTGTGTAACTAGGGTTTATAAACACTTCCAATACTCCTTTGGTCTTCGGTGCTTCTACTAAAGCTTTTACTCCCTTTCTGCCTTGGCTTTCTTCCTCCCTACTTCTAATGTCTACATCCGGTTAGCACTCTTCTAAGTTTAGTGTCATGACTATTTTTTGTTTTCATTTTATGGTCTATCATTCTCCTTAAGTTGATAATTACTTAGAAATTTTTACTTACCTCTGAAGAAACAATTCTATTTGAGGAAAATGATAGTATAACTAGTTTGCAGTCAGTTGTAATGTGAGAGACTAAACACACAAATGGATAATGACTACTCGGGATATGGCATTAGACCTCTGGTCTACAGCCTCTGCAGCAACTAGTCTGGCAAGTCAGACCCAGGTCTGCAGCTGTTGACCCAGAACAGTCAGAGCCTGGTCAGTGACTGCCAGATTCCTAACCATTTCCCCTGCTTCCAACTCAGAGCAACCAGGGCTGACTTGCTTGCTATAGAAAGCTCTGGATAAATAGCCTGTTTGGTCTCATTTGAGTGACCATAAACTTTGTTTATTTCCACAAATAGAAAATAAGGAGAATAAAAAACAAAACAAAACCCATATATCTCATTTGGTTCCTTGACATTGGAGAATTACCCTAAGCACATGATACAAGCAGTTCTGGTTTTAGCTCTTTATGGTCTACTTCAGTGTGTTTCAACTTTCTTTGATCAAATGCTAGCTTATCTTCGTAGGGCCTATCATTACTCATCTACCCTTTTCAGGGTTTAGTCTTCTAAATAAATAAATCATCTCAGAAATGAGTACAAAAAGACTCATCGAAGCATGTATAAGCTATTACAATATTATTGCAAACAGGTGTAAGATATTGCTAGGAAAAATAAGGGATAAAGACATTTAATACATTTTAAATGTATTAAAGATTCTTTTATATGTTCTCATATTATTAAGTGTTATAATTTGTATTAAGGGCTACTTAAAACATCTCATGTAAATATAGCTTATAAATTTCTCTATGCCATTTACATATTTATGCAGAACTTTGATAAGAACAACCTTTCCTGTCAAATTTGAAGAAAAAACTATTCCCAAATAAGTCTAAAAATGGAACTTTATGAATGATATTTCATGTGTATTACATTTAAGATGTCATGAAACAAAAGGTATATTTCTTCATGTACAGCCCTGGTTTTTGTATTCCTTGTAACCTTTCTAAAATTTTTCTGACAAACATTTGAAATATAAAATACATTAGTGGTAAAATATATTATTTTAAATTATAATAGACAACTAAAGTCATGGTTAATTTTGTATGCTGAACTTGTCTATATTCAGTTAATTTTCAATTATCCTTCTTAAAAAAAGTCAGGGTGACACTGAAAAGCCGAAGCACCCTATAATCAAATAATCACTTATAATGGGCTTTTGGAAAGTGTATTATTGTGTTAATATATATCAATATGTTTTATTCCAGTTTAATTTAGGAAAAAAGTAAAGCTACTATAATATCACTGATAAGACTACATGCCCAAAGGAAGGTGCTGTATGATTCTCAGAATATACAAATAATTTTTATAATCAAAAATATTAGGTAAACATGCTGAAGTTTCTCTATGAGGAAGAAAGAAATCCAACTTTAACAGATGAAAATAAAACATCTTTTCACAGAACTTTTATTTCATATAAAGAGGCTCCTTGCCTAAAATTTTCCTTTGTGGAAATTTAAGAATTTCTACACCTACTATGTCATTATGTCGGTTTCCTGGTTTTCTGGCAGTAATATAAATTTGCAGCTCAGGAAATCAATACATGAACAATGGTGAAAATTTTAGATGAGAGATTGCCAAAATCTTTCTAGTCTAGAAATAAGAACATGATATTCTTTGATAGGGAAAAATCAGGTTTTAGAATGTTAATTTTGTAAGATCCTAATTTGCAGGAAGTATTGAAAAAATAAAAGTATTATGTAGACCTTCAGTCTACATTAAAATCTCATATGTATTATTACTTTGAAGTCTTTTGATAATTTTGGGAGAAGATCTAATTACTTAACATCAAAACACCTCAAAATGTTAAGACAATCTCATTTTTAACATTTTGTGGTCCAAAATTATTCTTAGTGGGGAGGCAATTATGAGAAGAGCAGACATTTATTGAGAGCTCAATATGTACAAGGTGCAGGGCTATGCCTTTTTCATGCTGTCATTTCTTAAATGAATTCTATGAGATTAAAAATGTTAAATAATTTTGTTGATATGCAAAACTATATCACAGATAATTAAATAATTTTCTCAAAGTCAGGCAGCTACTGAGTTGCAGATTCAGAACTTGATCTTTAACCCCAGGTTAATCACTAAAGAAACTATAGCCTCCATCTATGCACTTACCCTCGTCTTGAACTAATATATACATTTCTATATAGCTTGTTTTTGAGAGCCTTATTCTGTCTACTCAGACTTAAAAGTATTTTTTATTAACATACCTCCATTTTCTCCTTATGTTCATTATTTGACTACCAAAATAACTCTTAATACTAAAGCTGAATGGTGACATTGAAATAAGTCTGTACTTGGAGTTAGGAGAATCAAACCATGGCCTTTTCTAGGTCTCTCTCACTCTGGAATGTCATATAATTTCTCTGGCTATCACTTGTAAGAGAAAGGAAATATTAAAATTCATTACCTTTGAGATCTATGGACATGCTAGGAGTTCTAGAATGATATACCATAATGATTACCATTAATTAGATAGTCCTTTGATTACAAAAAGTGTCCTGGGAGGGTGTGTGCCTATGAGGAGTCCATCTATTATGTATCAAAAAATTTTTGATTTATCAGTCTTAGTAGGATGCAATTATCATATCACTAATTATTTAAAACTCAGGTTGAAGCAGGTAGAAAAAGATCTTTCTAGTTATATATGGAAAAAATATTCCAGTATTCCTCACAAAGTTGAATCTATTTGTAGAAAAGGTAACATGAATGTTAGAATACAAATAAGACCCACATAAGAATTAAAGAAAGTCTAAATAGGTTAACATTTTTAATTTCCATAGTAACCATAATTTATTTTGTCTTTCATGCTTTTTAACTGTAGAATTTCACATTGTTTCAAAAACAAATTGCCATGAAATTTCAACCCAGAGCTCTAGAACTTTAACTTTAAGAAAAACTGCGATTTTTTGTTTTGCTAATCAAAGGCATAACTACAAGCAAAAATACAAGAATCATAGAAATATCCTGAAAAAAGTGTATCTTGAATTAAATAAGTATTACAGATTTATTGCAGACTATTTGTGAAATACATAAACTATATTTCACAAATAGTTCACAGAAATCAGTAATCCAAACCTCTGAGCTCTTACAAAATATTATTCTTACAAAGAAAATATTCTGAGTGATAAAATTATGCATCAAAAAAATTTATGTAAAAATCATTTCTTTGCATTTGGAAGTTTTGCTAGTTGGCTATCAAAATATTCTAGACCTACTACTAGTTATATGATCATGGCCAATTTACTAAAATCTGCCATCTCGTCATCTTTAAAAATAAATGTAATATTATCTTTTGGGATCCTTTGTTTCCTTTCAAAGTGGGCACACGAACTTTGATAGACTCAAAAGGGAACGGAGTTTATTAACAGTGTCTAAGAGATAGGGAGTAAGTATTGAGTAACTCACATTCTCTATTTATGGGGTCTTGTTGAGATATAAATGTAAGGAACATAGCTGTCATGAAAGTTAATACATGAAAATTAAAACCACATTTTCTTTATTGTATAATATTGGTATACGGTTGCCACTTAATAACAATTTTCTATGAGAAGGCACCTTTTCAGGTAACATTTTCCTCTTTCCTGAAAGTCTTCTATGTACATAAATGTGACTTGTATTTAGAAATTTAGAATAGCTAATTGTATTATTTCCTTTTCCAGTAATAATTTAACTTGTTAATAAAGTATACCAGAGTACATGTATATGTAGAAATACATCCATATATATTTATATGAACAAGCACACACACACATTCATGGCATATGGAATGCCTATACCCCACATACCAAAACAGCAACTACACAATGAACAAACTCAAGTTCTAAACCCAGCACAGATGTGGTTTGTTTTGAGTAGTTTGGGGAAGAGAGATTTTAAAAGATGGAAAGCTGTCAAAAAGTTACATTATGATTTTTTGAAACCATCCTTTGCACTAAATGTTGAAAGCCCTTCTTATGTAGTAAGATCCAAGGGATTCATATTCCCTGCATGTCACACCAATCTGAACTTAGTAAAAGACTGGCTCAGCTTGTCAGAAGAAATGTCTTAAAAGAATACACGGAAATGTTTCAAGTGTTTCTTCTTGAACCAAAGTGTTTTTAACATGGCTGTGTTATTGTATATTTATATGTAGAGGCCAAGAAATACTATTACAAACTTCAAAATTATAAGGGATGTATAACTATTGAAAAATACAGATAAAAGTATTTTCGATGACTATCAAACATTAAGGATTTCATTAATATATTTTATAGCTCTAGAATGCATCTTTTGAAATTACACTAGCATGTTGAAATTTCAAAAGGATAAAAATATTCCTTTTCTTTGAAACAAAATATATGACATTTTCAGAAGTGCAAGGTGTAAAATGGAAATGGCATCCATGGAAATGACAGGCAGGACAGCCAGTCAGCCCAGGAGAGATACGCCAGCTCTAAAGGAAATTCCAAATTTACTGAACAGCTTGAGTGTCTTATGCTCAGGTTTGACATTAGAATCTTGAACTGAGGTTGAAGAAATCTGAAATTAAACAACTTTTATTTATCTGCATGCTATCAAAAGCTGAAATATTGTTATGGAATATTGTCTGGAAAATTGTCATGTGATTTAAAATACTATGTAATACTTAATAAAATAATACATATGTGCATACACAATTTCCAATTCCATGTTCATAAATACCTAGTACATAAATGGGACAGTTGAATAATGAGAGCATTGGGAAATTTTTCTTAGGATATGTATTTGAAATAGAATTAGTCTTTTGATATACCATGCCTATATAGTGATGTTAGTAGTGAACTTGTACATGATGAAATCTGATATTTTATGAACATGCAGCTTAGTCTTACTTGAAGCATAGAGAATTATGTATTCAGTTTTCAAAAACAATTGCATTTCTTATCACCTATAAAATAAATGTTACTGATATAACTGTATGATGCCAATATATTCCTATGACAAATAGGAAACAAATCCTGAAACTTATCCATACCTGTTAAATGGTTAAAAGAAGACATTCATATAAATCAGAATTTAGTGTAGGAAACAGAATACTCTGGGTTTTTCATTCATTTTAAGAACTGATGAAAAAAAAAACAGGAAATTAGGTGCCTCCAAATCCTTAGAAAGCTGGAGGCAAAGACTCAGGCCTGTCATGCCACACTTGATTTCAAAACCCTGCTACTAATGACCCAGAGGTCCAGAAAATTGTAGTCATTGCAGCCAGTGACACCTCTGTCCTAGCTGCCAGCTGCTCACAAATGGTTGCACAGTCAGGGGATGTAGGTTCTAGCCCTGCACACTCTTCTCTGCTGCAGTCTGGCCCTGGACCCACCACTCCAGGAAGAGTGTCCTCTACCTTCCTGCCACTAGTGCAGTTTCCAGCAATGCATCTCATGGACAAAACCATATTTTGTCTAGAATCTAGGTAATTCAGTTTTTAGCCTTCTAGTCCCTGAGATAATGAAAATAACATAGAAGGGATGGAAAAGGTTATCAAAATCTAGCTGACAACATCTAGTGCAATCCATCTCTTTACGATTGACATCAGTATACACCACTTCACATGTATTTAAGTGTGAGAACAGCAACAGAATAAACAACATGTTCCCACCTATATAAGGACATCTCCCTCGTGTTAACAAAAACTTGTTAACTCTTTATCAAGAAAAAGTGATCTGAAACCCATCAGTTAGTTCTATTTCTATCTCTGGTAACATTCATTCTCATTCTAATTTTATCACAATATTATTTTAATAACTAACCAAAAACCTGACATTAAATCATAAAAAGCACCATAAGCAAAACTGTTATAAAGTAAGGGGAAATGAAAGAAAAATATATGTAATGCAAATGTGAACATAAATATATTAATATTTAATCTATCTATCTATCTATATATGTAAAATAAGTAAAACATTCTATTTGGTTTTCCTTGTTTCAGCCAATATTTACAAGACTAAAATTGGTCTTTATAACCTTCTTCATTTTTCTATACCATATTCCTTTTGCTCTTAGACATTACTTAAACTTTCCAGATTTTCAACTTGTTGGTCAAAACTTCAATCTTAGAGGTCAGAGTCCTTGTTAAGTTTTGTTTGTTTTAGGTGTAACTAGTTTTCCATTCACATTTCCAGTAGGGACTCAGATTTTATGGAGGTATCAGAAAATTCCATGGGTTCTAGAATATTCTCTGCATTAGCTGTGGTATGGCAACATATATTCCCCTGAATAATCAGAATCACTCAGTCAAAGAGCAAACTCCTTTTGGTAGATTCAGTGGAAAGAAGATTCCCAAATAGCTCAAAGGAGCCTATTGCACCACTTCTTGTGCATAAGTTCTCTCTTATGCATTTCCAATAAACCTTAAAATGAGTAGTTTAAATATCATACTCATATGCTTTCTGTGTGTGCTGTATTCCTGCTTCATTTCTTGTACTAACAATGACATCTTTTCCCTACAAGATATCCCATTTTTCTTTCTACAACTTATCTTCAAATTAATCTCTGGAAACACAGATGTATTTAAAGAGGACACAAAGCAGTATTTTCCATTAATAAGCCTGAAAAGCAGGACAGATGAATTATGGCATCATGTTATTTCTGTAGATAGATATGGATGGAATAATTAAGAAAGAGATATATTAAAAAAATTAATTTGAGTCATTGAGTTACTTTGAATGATAAGACAATTGATTTGGTGAATTTAATTTTGTTTACACTAACATATATACATATGAATGCATACATTTATAATACACATACACCATATAGACACATACAAACAGTTAAAAAGTATTTAGTTTTCATAATCCTTTAAGAAATTTTGAGCTTCCACATATTTATAAAAACTGTAAATCATATTATTTATAATACAGACCCATAGATCATGCTTTATATTTATCAGTAAGGTAAATTTTAAATTTATTATTTAAAAAGTTAATGTAAATATATAATAGAGACACCTGTTTCATGGCATTTAGCGTACTAATCAACACTTAGAAATTCTAATGTATAATGTTTGAATAATCACTCTACAAATTGCCATTATTCATGGAAATAGTAATAAACCTCTGGCTGTATGTGAGTGGTGTTTGTGTTTGTGTATGTGAGCCTGAAAGAAAATTTAATTTTTCTCTTTGTTATAAGTATGATTGCAATAAAATATAAAAATGTAAGTATTAGGTATTAAAAAAAATAAGAAAAATGTTTAAAGTCTTGGTGGGGTAAATGGATGTTTCCACTAAGAATTTCCTCCTGACTTCCATAGTGGTGTGCAGATGAGGGCCCATTTATGTATGAATGGATGTTTACCACAGAGCCTCTGGTCTACTGGGGGCACGGGTTGGAGAGAAAAAATGTCCATTCGTGCCCAATTGGTCTGGTGCCTGCCGGTCACCATGGACCCACCCATGGAGTTCCTCCTAGAAGGGGCAGGTGAGGTAAGGAAGAATGTGGGTGCAGCCCAGCCACAGCAGACAGAGTGGGGGCCGGCTAGTGAACCCAAGTGAGCTGTGAGCAGTAAAAACCCTTTCTCCCAACCTGTCCTTCCCCTTGTCCTTCTTTGGTTTCCTTCGGTAGCGAACTTGCCCCACGTGGGGCACTCCTTTCACCCCTGGAGCTACAGTCTTGAAGATGATTAGGTTTATTTACTTACATATTTCAACTTGACTAGTTAGATGAACATGACCAATTTAGACTAACATGAGGAAATTTTGTCCTTCAAAAGTATTAGCCATGTGTGCCCAAAGTCATATGTGTGTATTGATATATTATGTGATACATTTGATGTGAAAATTTAGGGAATTTTAAAAAGAAGAAACAAGCAAGTGCATTAGCAAGAACATTTTAAAAATTGATATAATCATTCCCTCAAAACGCTCAGGAGCAGATTTTGAAGCGACTTAATATTGAGCATATGCTAGCAATGTGTTGATCTGTGACTTAAGAGAATACAGAGAAAATAAAACCATGGGCATGCTAGTTAAAAGAAGTGTCATGCAATACCTATCTTTTACATTTCCCTATTCCTCTAAAGATTTTCTGATAATAAGTAATTAGGGCCTTCTTGTTTTTATTTTTAAAAACATTTTAAAATCTGAAAGTACTAATATCATGCTACAATAATTTGGAAGCTAAGATACCAGAGAGCACTTGGCATTTCCTAATAAATTATGTGGAATTAATTGGTTTGGAGATATAACAAAAGACTGGATATATTTCAAAACTCATGATTATTTTCTTTATATTGGGAATATTATAATTAGAAATTGGGTGTATGGCACATAAAATATGTGATATGTGCATCTTATCAACAAGTGAATATGGCCTTTTGCACTCATTTGGTAATTTCATGTTGAAATTATGACTTCTTGTATCCTATTCTAGAAGTAGCTGTAATTTATTAGTGAAAAGTGGAAAATTAGGAAGTTATTGGCAGCACAACCGGGACAATTATATATATATATATATATATATATATATATATATATATATATATCCAGCTATTTAAAACCATGTAAAAATATTGTGTTTCTCAGTAAGGTTTGTAATTCCCTTTTGTGGGGGAAGGCTAATCTTCAAATAGATAAAAATCAAAGACCTGCATACTTTTACTTAAATACAAATAATAAAAACATGCTTGGTTGTTTATTTAAATGTATTTGACCAAAAATGTGCAGATCCCTAATGTTTAATGATTATCTACTATGGCAATACCGGTTGACACTCAATCTCTTTGATTTTAGCTTAAGGCGTATGTGATGTTCAGTTGACCTTTATTCTGGTGCCATACTATGTCAAGTCCATATTCCTGTCCATATTGGGGTTTAAGCCATGCCCAATATCATATTCAGGAAAGAGAACTGGACTTCTTTTTGTTAGAAATGAGTTAATTTTTTGAATGTCCATCAACCATTTCATATCTGTTATCTTGAATGAAAAGTCCACAGAATAAAAATCTTTATTAACTCAAGCCACCAGTCAACCTTAACACATTGATAAAGTAATAGTTACAGAATAAGAAGAGACATGTCAGGAGAGAGAAAATAACATAGAAATTAACAGCTAGATTCACAAAGTGCCTAAGGCTTGAAATAAAGGAGAGAATGAGGCAGACCAGATAGATACTGCTAACAGGGGGATAAAAACAATCATTTCCTCCCACCTACCCCTATTTAGCTTCAGTGGCTTGTTGCCATGTGTCAGAACAACACCTTAGCAAAAGTCTTCCACTTGACATCTGTCTATCCTTGCAAAGGTTTAGCTTTCACTATTTTTTCCCTCATCTGGGATTATAGCTAGGTAAGAAAGAGTTAACACATTTCCTTTACCATAACCATTGAATATTTTTCCCTAGGGGCTCTAACTGCAACGTCTCTCTCTTTATAAGGCAATCCCCTGGATACTGTAGAAGAAAAACTACTATAACATGCCTAAAATCCTGTGATACAATAAAATTTTAAGCACAGAAGAAACAATAACAAGGGAAGTTAAGTAATCAGTTGATAAGCAAATATGTTTGAAAATCTCTGTGAGTAGAAAAATATGAATGTCAAATCAAATTCTGTAAGAAATAGAAAATCTTAATGAAATAACCTTGTGATATAATTTAAAATTGCTGCAGAATTTCCCTAAAAACAGATGTCTAGTAATAGCATTATATTAATTCAAGGTTTTAAAAAGTTTGCAATCAATAGAAGCTTTTAGAACAGAGAAAAAGTTAGAGAACTTTATAATTTATGTAACATTATTGTTTTAACATATGAAACTTTAAAAAGGCAGCACAAAATATTCTAAATGTGTAATATAGATGCAGAAATCCTAATTAAAATAATAAAAAGTCATGTCTTTTTAAAAAGAATATAAAAGATTCTTTTAATAAGCATAGTCACTGGGATTCTTTCAGTGGAAATAAAGAAATCCAACTCAATTGGCTTAAACAAAACTGGATAATATAATTGAGGAATTCAGCTCTAAATTTAGCTCCAAATACTGCTGAAATCAATTGTTCACAAAAGTCTTTATGACTCTCATTAATTTAATACTCTGTTTTCCTTTATGTTGGTGTTCTATTCAGGCAGCTTTCCTGCGTGATGACAGTGATGGCAAGTATTAATCTAAGGATTCTGTTAAATGAATAACTCCCTGGAACATGATTTATCTCAGCAAAATCTAGAGGATGAGAGTTAACTGACTTGACCTGGTAACGTGCTGAAATCTCAACCAATCATTGCAGCCAGTAGAATGCATGACTTTTTAGGTCTAGTCGTGGGTATCATCCTTACTTCTAGTAACAGAATGGCAGGATTAGGGTATATTTAAATCACATGGGATTTTAGAATTCTGCTAATAGAAGGTAGCTTCTGAAATCAGTTGTTGGTACTTCTCATGGCATTCTTCTAAGGAGTTCTGAGAATAATGATGTTTTGAAGACAGCTGGGATTATTGTGACAACTTGCATGACTCCAGGCACATTTAAATGTCCTCTTAATAGTTCTTTTACTCTTTAGTACCTCAACTATCCCAATGCTTATACATGTCCCTAATACCCTGCATTAAATATACCTCTCTTTGGAAGACCCATTGCTTGTTCTTCTTTCCTGACTGACCCTTGACAAATGGACTAAACAATAATTAAGAGATGTCTCCCAGAACAGAAGAAAACTAGAAGCAATCTTTTAGAAACAAAGAGGCCCATTCTCACTGCATACAATATTTTTGTATATTTTTATATACATTTATATGCAATATTATTATATGTTTACATTATTATATACCCAGACTATGTGAAAAAATATTTAGAGCTTATGGTTACTGCAAATAAATGGCACAGGTACCTCCAAAATCAATAGCTTTCCTGTGTGTCAGCATTAACCAATTAAAATTATAATACCAGAAAAGAAAGCTACCAAAATATGTGTCCACAAATACATCTTACACAAATTTGATCATGTCACTCCTCTGCTATAGGCCTTCCAATGGCTTTCATTATTCTTGTTTTAAAGACTGAAATTTTAAACTTGACTTATGAATATGGGAATGATCTAGTCTCTATCTTCCTCTCTGGGGTCATCTCATTTAGTGACTGTCAAATATCTTCACTCCCTTCTAGACATCAACTCCCTAGAGTCTAGGAGTGTGTCTGTCCTGTTTATGTCTCTCTCCACTACTCTATGTTTGAACATCACAGAAATTCAAAATATGTTTGTTGAATTTCTGATGAAACACACATGGATGCTTACACAATGAAAAAAACTAAAGACTGATACAGAAATATCTTTTGTTTAAATTAAAACTGTAAAAACATCCAATCTTACTGAGTATTTTATACATTGAATTCAAATACATTCAGAATCCTAATGAATTTTGTTTTGAATTTGCAACAAGATGAAAATCTCCCAGGAATATGTATAGTGTTTGTGTGTGTGTGTGTGTGTGTGTGTGTGTGTGTATATTACATGTATAGTTTTTTTGTATATAGTGATTTGTATGTGTTTTATATATAATATATACAGTGTTCTATATAATTTGTACATAGTGTTATATATATACTAATATATACATTCATTAAAAAGAAAAAATCTGCTTGCTATTCAAATACATTGGGAAGTTCTGCTACTTCAACTAATGTGTTTCTGGTATAAGAACAAACAAGAGCACAGTAAATGAGAAGAAAATCTGAGAAATATAGTTTTCTATAAATGATTGACTCTTAATCGGAGGTTATTTGGTTGAAAAGAAAATAATCTACAATGTAAATCGAAGTGAAAAAGCAGAATTTATTGTAATGATAAAAGGATAGCTCTGAGCAAACATTGTGTCCCCTCCTCTCAATAAATGGCAAATGCCCTGAACATCCACCAGGAGCCATAGAAGCTGCTTTCTCTGACATCTTTTCTTTCCATGAGGCATGGATCTATTACCACTTCTTTTTAAGCGTTTATTCCATTATGTTATTTCTCTCTCTGTAGGTCAGCTTCTTCATGTGTAGATGGTTCCTCCAACCCTCTGGTTCACCTGGACAACATTAAGCTGATTATAGTCTATAAGTACCGATACCAAAGTTCTCACAATGAGAAGTGATTGGAACAAGCCATGTGCAGGGAATTGTGCACTACCTCTCAGCAAGCCGAGAGAACTAAATCTCAGAATTAAGTAATCTAGAGAGAGTGTCAGTTTGCAAGTGATTGGAATTCCTAGTACTACAATAAGTCCCACTTGATTAAAAAAGTAAACTTAAAATCATAAGAACATAAAAAGAAAATAAAATTATTTCAATCTTGTTTTAGAATTAAGAAACTCTTTCTAAGCCCCAAAATAAGACACCCTAAACCTCTGGCTACCTAAAACTTACATTCTCTACTTTACAAAACAACATAGATGACATTGAAAGGACAATGATGCTTTCACAAACTTGGAGGAAAAACACAGATTTACAAATTATGTGGCGAGCAAAAGGACAATATTCTGACTATAAATAGCATTTACAAATTAGTAAGGCAAAGTTCGAGGCAGATAAAAGTAAGAAGGAATAGCACATTAAAAAAGCACAAAAGAACATAGATGGCATGTAATCTTACAGACAACATTTCCTCTCACTGTTAAATCTGAAATAATGTTTGAGAGTGAGATGCTATTATCAAAATTATCAAGCATAAATAAGCACTAAAACAAACAGAAATAACAGTACCTAGATATTGGAAAAATTGCAGATACTACAAAATGTGCTGTTATTGAAACTGGTAATTGATACATTTCACAAGACATTTTAGGAATTTGTTTATAGAGTCATAAAACCATTCAGAGACTGATGAACTAATTTTAATAACAAATTTATTCTAAGAAAATAAGGAACACAAATGAAGTGAACAAATGTATGAGTACAAGAAAATTATTAATCACAGCATTATTTATAATAATAAAAAAGGGAAGAAAAACAATGTCAAAAACAGGGAGGTAGTGAATCCATGACACATCCATTAACTGAAATGACATACAAAATATCCCTGGAGAGAAATACATAATCAATTTGAAAATACCCAGTTATGTATGTCCTGTCATAAAATAATATACTAAGTATTATCACAATATTATAAGTTGTACAGATGAATGTAAATTTGAAAAGACATATATTGAAATGTCAACCATTGCTTGACTTACTGAACATGAGTGACTTTAATTTTCTTTTTGATATTTTCTTGTTTTTCAATAAATATCCTCAGTATAGTTGCATTAACTATAACAAAGCATTAAGAGCATGGAGATCCCGGTGTATTACCTAACCTTATGTAGCTTTACAACTCATCATATCAGAACCCTGAGAGAGTTACTTAATGCTTCTTTTCTTTACTGCAAAATCATAATACTTATGCCTACTCAAGACTCTTGTATGGATTATTCTGGTGATTAAATGAGCTAATATGCTGGTTACAGTGCCTATTATTTGGCAAATGTTTAATGCATGATATTATGATCTTAAAGATACTATATACATGACAACATATATGTCTAATTTTGAAAAATAACATTAAAATGCATTTCAAAAGAATGATGCAGACAATAAAAAGTGAAGAGCAGGATATAAAAACTGGATAATATATAATGCATGTATAGTTGAATTTGAGGTTTAACTTTTCTAAGGACATATATCTAGCTTCTCTTAGTTCCTGATTGTTTTCAATCAGAGGTGGTGTACAACTGCCCAATATATCCATTTTCAAATTAAATCCACAATCAAACTCACTTTTATATTTTCTTTTTTAACTAATAAACTTTATTTTAAAAGCAGTTTATGGTTCACAGCAAAACAGGACGGAAGGCCCAAAGAATCGCATATATTTCTCCTGCCCCCGTATGCATACACGCAGCCGCCCACATGGACATACCTCATTAGAGGGGACACTTGTCACATTCGATGAAATTAACATTGGCACATCATTATCATTCAGAGTCCATAGTTTACATTTGTCACCTTTTTATTTTATTTTGTAATCAAGGCATTTTAGAAACAATTCAAAGGCAATAGTTTCTTAGGAGGAGTAGAATTTTATAAGTTATCTAAATACCAATCATCCACTATAATTAGGAAACTTCATAAACTCATACTTCTAAAACTCACCTTCTTGAATTTTGACATTAGAGATAGTTGTGATGATTGATTATGGTCTTTATTATTCAGGTATCATATAATATACTCAGGTTTCCTTTCCTAAGAAAAACCTAAAATATATAAACTAGAATACATCAGAAAATTATGAAATATTGGGATAAAGATGACTTGTTCACATTTTAGTTATGGGGACTAGAATATCTGATATATAGACTCCAATTCAAGGATTTTTTATTGTGTACCTACTGTGCCTAGCACTATTCTAGGTATTTGATGAAGTGTAGCAATTTGAAGTTTTTATCATGAATGGATATTGAATTTTGTCAAATGCTTTTTCAGTATCTTTTGAAATGATCATGTGGTTTTTATCCTAATTTTTGTTAATGTGGTGTATGACATTGAATGATTTAAAATATTCTACCATATTTGCATCCCTGCAGTGAATATATCTTGGTTGTGTTGAATGATCCTTTTGATGTAATTTTGAATTTGATTTGATAATATTTTGTTGAGGATTTTTACATCTAAGTTTATCAGGGATATTGGTCTATGATTTTCTTTTTTTGTAGTGTCTTTGACTGGTTTTAATATTATAGTGATGCTGGCCTCACAGAATGTGTTTGCAAGTGTTCCCTCCTCTTGTATCTTTTAGGAATATTTTAAAAGGGTGGGTATTAGCTCTTTAAATGTTTGGTAGAGTTCAGCTGTGAGGCCATCTGGTAATGCTTGCGATTTTGTTTGTTGGGAGTTTTTTGATTATCAATTCAATTTAATTGTTGTAATTGGTTTGTTCAGATTTTCTGTTTTCTGGGTCAATCTTGGAAAGTTGTATTTTCCTAGGAATTAGTCCATTTCTTCTAGATTGTCCAATTTATTGGCTTATAAGTTTTCATAGAATCTCTAGTAATTGGATTTCGGTGGCATCCATTGTGACTCTTCCTTTTTCATTTCTAATTTTGTTTATATGTTCACTCTCTTTTTTCTTGATAAGTTTTCTTGATTTGTCTATTTTGTTTATTTTCTCAAAGAACCAATTCTTGATTTCATTGATTTTGTCTATTGTTTGAGATTTCTCTATTTTATTTATTTCTGCTCTGACTTTTATCATATCCCTCCTTCCACTAACTTTGGGTTTCATTTATTCTTATTTTTTTAGTTTATTTAGCTGTGAGTTTAGACTGTTTATTTGAGGTTGTTCTCATTTCTTGAGATAACCCTGTATTGCTATGTACTTTCCTTTTAGAACTGCTTTTGATGCATCCCACAGATTTTGAAGTGTTGTATTTTTGTTTTCATTTGTCTCCATGTATTGCTTAACTTCTGTTTGAATTTGTTCATCGATCCATTGATTATTTAGAATTAGGTTGTTTAGTCTCCAAGTGTTTGTAAGTTCTTTTGTTTTATTTGAATAATTTATTTCCAGTTTCATACCATCTGAGAAGTTGATACAATTTCAATCTTTTTAATTTATTGAGGATCTTTTTGGGTTTATTAAGTAATCTGTTCTGTAGAATGTTCCATGTACACTTGAAAACAGTGTATATCATGCTGATTTGGATGAAATATTCTGCAGATATCTGTTAATCCATCTATTTTAATGTATTGTTCAGTACCTCTGTTTCCTTATTTATTTTCTGTCTGGTTGATCAGACCATTGTTGGGAGTGGTGTGTTAAAGTAGCCTAAAATGAAGGACTTGCAATCTATTTCCACTTCTAAATCTGTTAGTATTTGTTTTGTTTTACATATTTAGATGCTCCTGTGTTGGGTGCATTGATATTTATAATGGTTATATCCTCCTTTTGGACCTACCCCTTTATAATTATGTAATGTCCTTCTTTGTCTCTTGTTACTTTCTTTGTTTTGTTTTTTTTGCTTTATTTTATTTATTGATTTTTAAATTTTATTTTGGTATCATTAATCTACAATTACATGAAGGACATTATGTTTACTAGGCTCCCCCTTTCACCAAGTCCCCCCCACATCCCCGTTCACAGTCACTGTCCATCACCATAGTAAGAGGCTGTAAAATCACTACTTGTCTTCTCTGTGTTGCACAGCCCTCCCCGTGCCCCACACACACTATACATGCTAATCGTAATGCCCCCTTTCTTTTTTTCCCACCCTTATCCCTCCCTTCCCACCGGTCTTCCCCAGTCCCTTTCCCTTTGGTAACAGTCCATTCTTGGGTTCTGTGATTCTGCTGCTGTTTTGTTCCTTCAGTTTTCTTTTGTTCTTATACTCCACATATGAGTGAAATCATTTGGTACTTGTCTTTCTCCACCTGGCTTATTTCACTGAGCATAATACCCTCTAGCTCCATCCATGTTGTTGCAAATGGTATGATTTGTTTTTTTCTTATGGCTGAGTAATATTCCATTGTGTATATGTACCACATCTTCTTTATCCATTCATCTACTGATGGACATTTAGGTTGCTTCCATATCTTGGCTATTGTAAATAGTGCAGCAATAAACTAGGGGTGCATCTGTCTTTTTCAAACTGGAGTGCTGCATTCTTAGGGTAAATTCCTAGAAGTGGAATTCCTAGGTCAAATGGTATTTCTATTTTGAGCATTTTGAGGACCCTCCATACTGCTTTCCACAATGGTTGAACTAATTTACATTCCCACCAGCAGTGTAGGAGGGTTCCCCTTTCTCCACAACCTCACCAACATTTGTTGTTGTTGTTTGTCTTTTTGATGATGGTGATCCTTACTGGTGTGAGGTGATATCTCATTGTGGTTTTAATTTGCATTTCTCTGATGACAAGTGATGTGGAGCATCTTTTCATGTGTCTGTTGGCCATCTGAATTTCTTCTTTAGAGAACTTTCTATTCAGCTCTTCTGCCCATTTTTTAATTGGATTATTTGCTTTTTGTTTGTTGAGGTGTGGGAGCTCTTTGTATATTTTGGATGTCAACCCTTTATCGGATCTGTCATTTTCGAATATATTCTCCCATACTGTAGGATATCTTTTTGTTCTATTGATAGTGTCCCTTGCTGTACAGAAGCTTTTCAGCTTGATATAGTCCCACTTGTTCATTTTTGCATTTGTATCCCTTGCCCGGGGAGATATGTTCAAGAAGAAGTCACTCATGTTTATGTCTAAGAGATTTTTGCCTATGTTTTTTTCTAAGAGTGTTATGGTTTCATGACTTACATTCAGGTCTTTGATCCATTTCGAATTTACTTTTGTGTATGGGGTTAGACAGTGATCCAGTTTCATTCTCTTACATGTAACTGTCCAGTTTTGCCAGCACCATCTGTTGAAGAGACTGTCATTTCCCCATTGTATGTCCATGGCCCCTTTATCGAATATTTGTTGACCATATATGTTAGGGATAATGTTTGGAGTCTCTATTCTGTTCCATTGGTCTGTGGCTCTGTTCTTGTGCCAGTACCAAATTGTCTTGATTACTGTGGCTTTGTAGTAGAGTTTGAAATTGGGGAGTGAGATCCCCCCCACTTTATTCTTCCTTCTCAGGATTGCTTTAGCTATTAGGGGTCTTTGGTGTTTCCATATGAATTTTTGAACTATTTGTTTTAGTTCATTGAAGAAAGCTGTTGGTAATTTGATAGGGATTGCATCGAATCTGTATATTCCTTTGGGCAGGACGGCCATTTTGACGATATTAATTCTTCCTAGCCAAGGGCATGGGATGAGTTTCCATTTGTTAGTGACCTCTTTAATTTCTCTTAAGAGTGTCTTATACTTTTCAGGGTATAGGTTTTCAACTTCCTTGGTTAGGTTTATTCCTAGGTATTTTATTCTTTTTGATGCTATTGTGAATGGAATTGTCTTCCTGATTTCTCTTTCTGTTAGTTTATTGTTAGTGTATAGGAAAGCCACAGATTTCTGTGTGTTAATATTGTATCCTGCAACTTTGCTGAATTCCGATATAAGCTCTAGTAGTTTCGGGGTGGAGTCTTTAAGGTTTTTATATACAATATCATATCATCTGCAAAGAGTGACAGTTTAACTTCTTCTTTACCAATCTGTATTCCTTGTATTTCTTTGTTTTGTCTAACTGCCATGGCTAGGACCTCCAGTACTATGTTGAATAACAGTGGGGAGAGTGGGCATCCCTGTCTTGTTCCCAATCGCAGAGGAAATGCTTTCAGCCTCTCGCTGTTCAGTATGATGTTGGCTGTGGGTTTATCATACATGGCCTTTATTATGTTGACGTACTTGCCCTCGATACCCATTTTGTTGAGAGTTTTTATCATGAATGGATGTTGAATTTTATCAAATGCTTTTTCAGCATCTATGGAGATGATCATGTGGGTTTTGTCTTTCTTTTTGTTGATGTGGTGGTAGATGTTGATGGACTTTCGAATGTTGTACCATCCTTGCATCCCTGGGATGAATCCCACTTGGTCATGGTGTACGATCCTTTTGATGTATTTTTGAATTCGGTTTGCTAATATTTTGTTGAATATTTTAGCATCTATGTTCATCAGGGATATTGGTCTGTAGTTTTCATTTTTGGTGGGGTCTTTGCCTGGTTTTGGTATAACGATGATGTTGGCTTCATACAATGAGTTTGGGAGTATTCCCTCCTCTTCTATTTTTTGGAAAACTTTAAGGACAATGGGTATTGTGTCTTCTCTGTATGTCTGATAAAATTCCCAGTTAAATCCATATTGCCTGGGGGTTTTGTTCTTTGGTAGTTTGTTGATTACCGCTTCAATTTCTTTGCTGGTAATTGGTCTGCTTAGATTTTCTGTTTCTTTCTGGGAAGTTGTCCATTTCTTCTAGGTTTTCCAGCTTGTTAGCATATAGGTTTTCATAGTACTCTCTAATAATTCTTTGTATTTCTGTGGGGTCTGTCATGGTTTTTCCTTTCTCGTTTCTGATTCTGTTGATGTGTGTTGACTCTCTTTTCCTCTTAAGTCTGGCTAGAGGCTTATCTATTTTGTTTGTTTTCTCGAAGAACCAGCTCTTGGTTTCATTGATTTTGCTATTGTTTTATTCTTCTCAATTTTATTTATTCCTTCTCTGATTTTTATTATGTCCCTCCTTCTGCTGACCTTGGGACTCATTTGTTCTTCTTTTTCCGATTTCGGTAATTGTGACATTAGACCATTCATTTGGGATTGTTCTTCCTTCTTTAAATATGCCTGGATTGCTACATACTTTCCTCTTAAGACTGCTTTTGCTGTATCCCACAGTAGTTGGGGCTTTCTGTTGTTGTTGTCATTTGTCTCCATATATTGCTTGATCTCTACTTCAATTTGGTCATTGATCCATTGATTATTTAGGAGCATATTGTTAAGCCTCCATGTGTTTGTGAGTCTTTTTGCTTTCTTTGTACAATTTATTTCTAATTTTTTGTCTTTGTGGTCTGAAAAGTTGTTTGGTAGGATTTCAATCTTTTGGAATTTACTGAGGCTCTTTTTGTGGCCTAGTATGTGGTCTATTCTGGAGAATGTTCCATGTGCACTTGAGGAGAATGTGTATCCTGTTGCTTTTGGATGTAGAGTTCTGTAGGTGTCTATTAGGTCCATCTGCTCTACTGTGTTGTTCAATGCCTCTGTGTCCTTACTTATTTTCTGTCTTGTGGATCTGTCCATTGGCGTGAATGGTGTGTTGAAGTCTCCCAAAATGAATGCACTGCATTCTATTTCCTCCTTTCATTCTGTTAGTATTTGTTTCACATATGTTGGTGGTCCTGTATTGGGTGCACATATTTTTATAATGGTTATATCCTCTTGTTGGACTGAGCCCTTTATCATTATTTAATGTCCTTCTTTATCTTTTGTTACTTTCTTTATTTTGAAGTCTATTTTGTCTGATACTAGTATTGCAACACCTGCTTTTTTCTCTCTGTTGTTTGCATGAAATATCTTTTTCCATCCCTTGGCTTTAAGTCTGTGCATGTATTTGGGTTTGAGGTGAGTCTCTTGTAAGCAGCATATGGATGGGTCTTGCATTTTTATCCATTCTATTACTCTGTGTCTTTTGATTGGTGCATTCAGTCCATTTACATTTAGGGTGATTATTGAAAGTTATGTCCTTATTGCCATTGCAGGCTTTAAGTTTGTGGTTACCAAATGTTCAAGGTTAGGTTCTTTACTGTCTTACTGTCTAATTTAACTCACTTATTGAGCTGTAATAAACACGGTCTGATGATTCTTTATTTCTCTCCCTTCTTATTCCTTCTCCTCCCTTCTTCATATGTTGGGTGTTTTGTTGTGTGCTCTTTTTAGGAGTGCTCCCATCTAGGGCAGTCCCTGTAAAATGCCCTGTAGAGGTGGTTTGTGGGAGGCAAATTCCCTCAACTTTTGCTTGTCTGGGAATTGTTTAATCCCTCCTTCATATTTAAATGATAATCGTGCTGGATACAGTATTCTTTGTTCGAGGCCCTTCTGTTTCATTGCATTAAGTATATCATACCATTCTCTTCTGGCCTGTAGGGTTTCTGTTGAGAAGTCTGATGATAGCCTGATGGGTTTTCCTTTGTAGGTGACCTTTTTTTTCTCTCTGGCTGCCTTTAATACTTTGTCCTTGTCTTTGATCTTTGCCATTTTAATTATTATGTGTCTTGCTGTTGCCCTCCTTGGATCCCTTGTCATGGGAGTTTTGTGTGCCTCTGTGGTCTGAGAGGCCATTTCTTCCCCCTAGTTTGGGGAAGTTTTCAGCAATTATTTCTTCAAAGACACTTTCTATCCCTTTTTCTCTCTCTTCTTCTTCTGGTACCACTATAATGTGGATATTGTTCCATTTTGATTGGTCACACAGTTCTCTTAAAATTCTTTCATTCCTGGAGATCCTTTTATCTCTGCCTGCATCTGCTTCTCTGCTTTTCTGTTCTCTGTTTTCTAGTCCATTAGTGGTCTCTTGAATCTCGTCCATTCTGTTTTGAAGTCCTTCCAGAGCTTGTTTTATTTCTGTATTCTTTCTCCTTAGTTCTTCCCTATTTCTCTGCAAGTCCATCAGCATGGTTCTGAGTTTTGTTTTGAATTCTTTTTCAGGAAAACTGGTTAAATCTATCTCCCCAGGTTCCTTCTCAGGGGAAGATGTAGAAGATGTCGAAGCTGTCTGGGTTAGTCTTGTGTGGATCAATTTTTTTTGCCTTTTCATGTTGATAGGTGCAATGTTGAGCTATGTCAGCTGGGAGAGCCAAGACTTTCCACTTGGTCCTGGCCTTTCTTTACTGGGACAACTGTGACCCCTAGTGGCTTGTGTTGGCCAATTGTGTGTAGACTGGGTCTCTGTATCTTGCCTGGCTGGTATGGAGGAAGCTCCCTTGCTGTGGGCATGGCCAGCCTCAGGCTTCTGCTCTGCTATAGTGGAGCTCCAGAGGGGTGATGGACGGGGGGCTGTTTGGCTGTTTACCTCCATGAGGGGTCTCAGAGCTGTTGTCCAGGGGGTTAGTGCACCTGGAGTTCCCCGGAGTTTCCAGCTGCTGGACTGTGACCCAGGATGCTTCCGTCCAGCTGTGGTGTCCCTGTTCCATTAAGATTTTCAAAAAGCACTCGCTTTTCTTTGTCACAGGGGCACCGGCTTTGGGACCCGCTCAAAGGTCTTACTCTCCTGTTTCCCTAGTATCCAGGACCCCACGCATACACTGTGTTTGTGCTCTGGTGCGGATGGCTGGGGCTGGCTGTTTAACAGTCCTGGGCTCCCTCTCCCTCCCTGCTCCAACTCCTCTCCTCCCGCCGGGTGCTGGGGTGAGGGGCCTTGTTTCCCGCTGGGCTGAGACTTGTATCTTACCCCTTTTACCAGGCACTGGGTTCTCGTAGGTGTGATTGCAGTCTGGCTGTTGTCCTGTGTCTTCTGGTCTCTCTTTTAGGATGAGTTGTATTTGTTGTATTTTCAAAAATAGATATGTTTTTGGGAGAAGATTCCCACTGTCCTACTCACGCCGCCATCTTGGCTCCCACTTTCTTTGTTTTGAAGTGTATTTTGGCTGCTTTAAGTACTCATACTCATGCTTTTTCTTCCCTATTATTTGCATGAAATATCTTTTTCCATCCCTTCACTTTCAATCTGTATGTCTTTGAGTCTGAAATAAGTCTCTTGTAGGCAGCATATAGTTGGGTCTTGTTACTTTATCCATTCTGTTACTCGATGTGTTTTGATTGGAGTATTCAGTCCATTTACTTTTAAAGTAATTATTGATATATATGTACTTAATTCCATTTATTAATTGTTTTCTCGTTGCTTTTATAGTTCCTCTCTATTCCTTTCTTCCTTATACTCTTCTCTTATTATTTGATTATTTTCTTTAGAGTTGTGATTATATTTCACTTTTTAAATTTTTTTGCCTATCTATTATAGGCTTTAGGTTTGTGGGTACCATAATGTTCAAGGATAGCTTCCTAACTGTATAACAGTATATATTAAGTTGAAAAGTACTTCATTTATTTCTTAATCCTCCTACACACTTTATGTATTAAATGTAATAATTTTCATTTTTTTGTGTACTCTTTGACTGATTTTGTGTATAGGTAGTTTCACTACATTTGTTTTGTTTTAATTTCATACTTTGTTGGTAAATAATTGGTCTTTTACTGCAGGTTTATTTTCACTGGTGAAAACTGTTTAGGTTTAAGAACATTTCCACCTACAAAAGAAATTTTAACTTATCTTGTGATGCTACTTTAATGGTTATATATTCATTCAGCCTTCATTTATCTGGAAAATGTTTAATCTCTCCTTCAAACTTGATTGGTAATCTTGCTGTATAGAGGATTCTTGGTTGAAGTTCCTTCTGTTTAAATAAATTAAATATTTCATGTCACCCCCTAACTGGCCTGTAAAGTTTCTGCTGAGAAATCTGCTGATAGGCTTATGGGGTTATCCTTATAAGTAGCCTTTTTTCTCTTTCTAGCTGCTTTAAATATCCTCTCTTTTATTGTACCCTCTTTTACCCTGTCATTTTAATTCTTATATGTCTTGGTGGTGTCTTCCTGGAGTTCCTTTAGGGGCTTTCTATACTTCCATGTCCTAAGTGTCTATATCCTACCCCAGATTGGGGAACTTTTCAACAGTTATTTCCTCAAAGAGACTTTCTATCCCTTTGTCTCTCTCTTTTCTTTCTGGTACCCCAATTATGCTTATATCGCTTAATTTGGAATTGTCACACAGCTCTGTCAGCATTCTTTAATTCCTAAAGATTCTTTTTTCTCTCTGTTCTTCAGTTTCATTGTTTCCTTGTTCTCTAATTTCCATCTCATTGATTATCTACTATACTTGTAGCAATCTATTATTCATTCCCTCCATAGTAAACTCCATTTCAGTTACTGTATTCTTCAGCTCTGAGTGGCTTTTTTTCAGATCTTGTGTCTGTTTGATGAATTCCTCTGTGATCTTCAATACTTTTCTGCAGGTCAGTGAGCATATTTACGACTGTTATTTTGATAATCTTTTTCAGGAAGATTGATCTCTATTTCATTAAGCCCTCTTTCTGGTGTCTTTTCCTGTAGTTTTGCTTGGAACATAATCCTCTGCTTCCTCATTTTGTCAAGCTTTCTGTGTCTCTTCTCTTACATTAGATGAATCTGCTGTGCTTCCTGGTCTATGGAGTAATAGCTTTATGAAGGTGTCTTGTGCTGCCCAGAAGCTCAAGACTCTTTCCATACGAGTGCCTGGTTCTCCTTTGCTGTGGCCTCCCAGTTGCTATTGGTAGGCTGTGGGTGGGGCCACCTTTTTGTGTGTCTGTCAGCAGTAGTCTATCTCATTTTGCTGTGGAGGGCAATTTGCCCCAGCTGACCCTTTGTGATCTGAGCAATGACACTTCTGCTGGGATTGTTGGAGGTGGGCTGCCCTCTGCCTGCCCTGCAGTGATGGCAGGTGCTGCTAGGTTAGTGGGGTGAGTTGTGTAATGCTGTGGCTCTGGTGTAGCATGCAACAGCTCTCACATCTGCAAAGCATGCATCATGCAACCTCTGCGTGCCCTGCAGTGATGGCAGGTGCCGCTAGGTTTGTGGGGTGAGCAGGGTAGTGCTGTGGTTCTGGTGCAGTGTGCAACAGCGGTTTCACATCTGCAGAGCATGTGGGAGCATGGAAATCGTGACATTCTCAGCAGTAGTGAGTACTTCAAGGAGGAAGGAGCATTGGCATCTGACTCCTGTGGGTGCCTCTCTAACTGGGCTGAGACAGGGATGAGAGAGCTGGGAAAACCTCCCTCTACCTGCCAAGCAACAAAGTCTTACACTGCTGGGCTGAGTGGGCTGGTGTGCCTGTGGTGTCAGGGAAGTACCTTGGGACTGAGCTGCCAGTGAGGGAGATCAAGCATCTGGGGCTTCCAAGAGTGCCTACCTCTTGATCTCAGGTAGCGTTGGGGAAGTGTTGTCCACCTGCCCTTCTTTTAAGAGAGATCTCCTTCTAATCCTTGCCCCTCTGGTACCCCTCCCACTGCTGGCAAGCTTTTAAAATTGACACCTGTTTTAGGTCTCAGAAGGACTTTCAGAGTGTGCCTGTCCTCTACAAGTTGCTGAAGTGTCAGCCTCTTAGAGTCCTCCACCTGTCCCTGGTGTCCAGCACCACTGATCACCAGAATCCAGTGCAGTATAGACTTGTGTTCCCAGAGCAAATCTCCAGGGCCAGGTGTGCAGAGTCCCTGTATGCCTATTCCCCCCCTTCTCTGGTTCTCTTCCTCCCACCTGTGGTCTGGGATGGGGGAAGGGCTTAGGGCCCCCTTAATCATGGATCTGCCACTTTACCCTTCTCTGTGTGATATTCTCTTCTTCCCCAGGGGTAGATGGTCTGCTGTGCAGTCTTCAGGTCATTTTAAGGTTTGGTTGTAGTTGCTGTAGTTGCTTCCTTGGGGTGTGTGTGGGAGGTTTCTGCCTTGCCTTCCTTCTCCATCACCTTCCTGCCCCCTCCCCAAGAGATTATCTTTTTGAAATAGAATAAATAAAGCATGATAGGAATGATATAGAAGAGAGAGGAAAGAGATGGACTTGGAGAGAGAGTGCAGAATTACTAGAGTGATGTTCTTGAGTAGGAAAGAGGCAGGCCCACCACAGAGAGTCATGTAGTGCATAGAGGTAAGGAGTCCAGGGCAATTGGAGGCTGTATCTCAGCTCATTTTTGTTACCAGCACTTGCATCCCAGTGAAGGGCTGAGTCCACCAAAAGAAGTGGAGCCTATTTTTTTGCACAAAGATTGTGTATAGAGATTAAGACCCTGGTAAAAGGGTTTTAGCAACAGTACACAAGTGGAGAAATTGGCATATTAACATACTTTTGACATACTACCAGGCATGATGGCAGAATACGCAAATGTAGATGATAACAGTTACATAGATATGAGAACAGGTGATTGGACTTCATTTCTCAGTGAATTAGAAGCAAGTTCAAAAGCTAAATGTGACTCTAACAGAAAGGATGATGAATGTTTGAGAAGACCAGAAAAGGTACAGAACAGTCACTTAAGGTAATGGGAGAGAAGGGAATAGAAAATTGAATTTCCTTAAGGTTTAAAGAGAATGTAAAATGAGATCAGGCAGTATGATGATGTGTTTCTCTTCAGTTATATACTACAAAACTATAGAAAACTGGTATAGTTGAGAGTATATGCAAGGGAGTCATTAAAATGACTGACCGTGGAATTTAAACTTGGTTTTGATGGAACAGAAAAATATAAGGGTGATGAGAGAAAGTGAAAATATTGTGGGATCAATAAAAATACATCTCAGTGGCATGATGGCTTATCAGAGTGGGGTTTCTTGAGGATGTGAATACAAGCAAGAAGTCAAGAAGTCAAGCTGACAGAGTGTGATGCATGAAATTGAGATTATGGAGGAGTTATTATAGCTAATAACAAGGTCTAGGTCATGACTGTGGGAATGAGTGGCTCAGGGAGTACACAAAACAAGTTCACAGTAGTTCAAGAAACTAAAAAAACAGTGTGGTTAGTATTTCTGTTTACTCTGAGAATTGAAATAGTTGAAAATTCTGATAGGCCAAGTGACAGTGAGGTAGAAGCTAAAAGCATTAAGAATTGGGGAGAGTCTTACTGTGATCCTTTATACCCCTCCCCCTTCCTAACCTCCCACCTCAACCCCTCCCCCTTGGGAACCACTAATCATCAGTTCTCTGTGTCTATGAGTCTACTGCTGTTTTGTTCATTGTGTTTTATTTTGTTTTTATATTCCATAAATAAGTGAAATCATATGGTATTTGTCTTACTTCACCAGCTTTATTTCACTGAGAATGATACCCTCTAGATCCATCCATGTTGTTGCAAATGGCAGGATTTCTTTTCTTTATATGGCTGAATAATATTTCATTGTGTATATGTCCAACATCTTTTACAACATGGAGAATATAGTCAATGAGTCAGTAACATCTTCTATGTTGTAGATAGTAACAGCACTAGAGGGGGCGAGGATTTAATAATAAGGGTAACTATTGAACCACTGTATTGTACATTTGAGACCAATGTAAGATTATATACCAGTGATTCTTCAATAAAAAATGAAAACTAAAAAACAAAAGAATTGGGAAGAAACCAGGGGATCAGTGGATGACGCAATAATGAGAGGCCTTAAGGTATGTTAACTGATAATATGCAATTCAAATCTGTGTGTAAGATGGAGAGTAGACTGGACAAAGCAATGAAGGAAAAGAGGGACACAAACCTCACCCTACTTGTAGGCTCGGTGATAAGAAAATTACAGAGGAAACAAAAATCTACTTTGAAGCCCTCAGGGGAAGTCAATAGTGTCCTCAAGAGAGATCCAGGCACCATTAAGGCAAAATCATAAAGGGCACTTTCAGTGAAAAGGCTGAAGAAAGAGGAATTTTGTGGTGATGAAATTTTCCTTCTGTGAAGGTGATCTAATAGGAGCAACCTCTGTGAAATCGGGCAAGGCAGAGACAAAGATCAGAGTCTTCTACATTTTTACTTTAATTAAATTTTGTATTTTTGATAGAGTATTTTAAGTTTCCATTTAAAAAGTACTTAATGCCTTAAATATCAATACTTACATAAATGGGTAGAATAAACTAATCTTTCCAGAAAAATACAACAGAGCAGCAGTGCCTGTGATGTTATAATTGTGGAGTGTGCACACTGTGCAATTCAGACTGGGTATCATGGTGTTGAATTTTTCATATCACTCTATTCTCTTTTAGTTTCTTGCTCTTAGTAGAAATCAATTGTCTGCTACCTGCCACCATACTGTTGATACCATTACTGATACGTACTGTGTTATAAAGAGGATGAAAATGGAAGTGCTGAGGTGACTTTATCCAAAGAATAGGTAACATTGAGTAATAATAATGTCTTCTTTAGGTTGACTGATTTCTAACATTTATGAATTTGCTGTTCAGTATTCCAATACATCTGAATGTATCTTGATTAACATATTTTAAATATACCCCTTTGATTTTATGATCCTGACATGTATCTTTTTAAAAATGTTAGTTTATTTTTCTCTGTGCCCTACTTAACACAACCATTCAATCAACTGTTTTAGTCATAGGAAATTCAGTAGTCTCTGAATTGTGTTACTCATCTATGCTTGACATACCTAATCAGTCTAAATTTAAAGAACCATTACCTTATGAAATCATAGTTTAACAGTTATTCTAAATTATATTCATGAATGCTGTTAGGAGATACTTTACAAGGGAGAACATGACCAGTTGTCACCAAGAAACAGAGAAACACCTTTTTAGAGAAACTAGAGACACAGTAAAAACATGAGATGGAAAGGCCGACATATACCAAATAATTGGCATCTTCCTTTTATTCCCTGTTTTATTTATTTTAAAAATTGAAACTTATTTGACATATAACATTGTATAAATTGAAGGTGTGTAACATCCATTTATATATTGTAATATGACTGCCATTATAGTGAAAATTAGCACCTCTATCATGTCAAAATAATTATCCTTTTTTGTAGTGGTAGAATAATTAAGTCCTAATCTTTTAGCATGTTGGATGCTTATAATACAATATTGTTGACTATATTCACTATACTGTGCACTAGATATCTCAGGCTTATTTATTGTTCAATACATGATACCCCTTATATATGAAATCTAAAAAGCCAAACTCATAAAACCAGAGAGTAAAATAATGATCATCAGAAAACAGGGTCATGCATTTTACTTTGTGTTCTTATGAGTTTGGTGTTTTTGGATTCCACATAAAAGGGGTATCCTGCAGTACTTGTGTTTCTCTTTCTGACTTACCTCACTTAGCATTACGTGCTCAAGGTCCACCTATGCTGTCACAAAATAGAAGGTTGTCCTTCTTTCTCATGGCCGAGTAATATGCCAATATATGTATGTATGTATACCTATACCACATGTTTATCATTCATCACTGATGGGCACTTAGATTGTTTCCTTATCTTGGCTATTGGAAATAATTCTGCAGTAAACATGGGAGTAGAGGTATCTCTTCAATATCCAGTTTTCATTTCCTTTGGTTATTTACACAGAAGTGGAATTTCTGGGTCATATAGTGGATCTGCTTTCAGTTTTTTGAGGAAATTCCAAATTGTTTTCATAATGGTTGTATCAATTTACATTCCGTCTGAGAGTGCACGAGGGTCCCTTTACTTCATACCCTCATCAAGATGTTATCTTGTCTTCTTGATCATAGCTGTCCTAATAAGTGTGAAGTGATATTTTGTTGTGCTTTTGATTTGCATTTTCCTGATGGTTAGAGATATTGAGTATCTTTTCATGTATCTATTGACTGTTTGAATGTTTTCTTTGGAAAATTCTCTATTTAGTTCCTCTGCCCATTTTTTAATTAGATTGTTTGTTCTTTTTTGTTATTGAGTTGTCTGAATTCTCTATGTTTTGGATATGAATCCCTTATCCAATATATGCATTGCAAAATTTTTTCCCATTTCTTAGATTGCCTTATAATTTTGCTCTTTCTTTTCTTTTTAAAATTTTTTATAAAGGTATGATTGATACACACTCTTATGAAGGTTTCACATGAAAAAACAATGTGGTTACTGCATTTACCCATATTATCAAGTCCCCACCCATACCCCAATGCAGTCACTGTCCATCAGTGCAGCAGGTTACCAGAGATCCACTATGTCCCTTCTCTGTGATACACTCTTCTCCCTGAGATCCCCCACACCATGTGTACTAAACATAATACCCCTCAGTCCCCTTCTCCTTCCCTCCCCACCCACCCTCCCACACCCCTCCCCTTTGGTAACCACTAGTTCATTCTTGGATTCTTTGAGTCTGTTGCCATTTTGTTCCTTCAGTTTTGCTTCATTGTTATACTCCACAAAAGAGGGAAATCATTTGGCATTTGTCTTTCTCCTCCTGGCTTATTTCACTGAGCATAATGTCCTCCAGCTCCATCCATGTTGTTGCAAATGGTAGGATTTATTTCTTTCTTATGGCTGAATAGTATTCCATTGTATATATGTTCCACATCTTCTTTATCCATTCATCTACTGATGGACATTTAGGTTGCTTCCATATCTTGGCTATTGCTATACAGAAACTTTGAAATGGCATGTTTATATGTCAGCTAGAGGAATGAAATTTGATCTTATTGTAATGAGGAATAATTTAAAAAATTGAAATAGGAGAATACCATTGGCCAAAAGAGTTGAAATTAAATAAGGATGAATAATACTAGAATATTTAGCCATTATGCACACCTCATGGCAAGCTTCTATTGTTTTCTATTTTACTAAATTTTTCTAACTTTTAGACAGTCACTTAAACCAGAAATCATTCTCCATGCCTTCCTTTTCCCTGTCATGCCTATCAATTCAATGACCTCATTATCTGATCATTGATTTATTCATTCAATATATATGTTAGTCAATATTCTTGGTATAATAAAGAAAAGACCTTATACTACTGAATGCCAATTTTACCTCCTAAATATTTCTAAAATGTTTCCAATTCTTTCCATCCTGATGCCATATCCAAGCCACAGATTTTTCTCACCTGAACAAGTGCTACAGCCTCTTGACAGCTGATTGTCCTGCAAATGCTTTTGCCTCTTGCTGCTATTCATTTTATGCCATATTGTACAAGTTTAATTCCCAAATCTTTAGTTTTGCTTGTCAAAATTCTTAAAATCTAGTGGAGATTCACATTTGAATATGAAGAGACGTTTTCAACTTATATGAAAAGTATAGCTTTTGTTACATACACTTCACTTGATTTTTATGATTACCATTATGTAACTATTTTTTAAGTAAAGGCAACAATTTTTGTCATTCTTTGACCTTTAAGAATCATAGTAGATTATAAATATTTATAAGTTGAGTAAAAGATTGGTTTTAGAAGTAGACATAGAAAATATTGTTAGCCACTACTACATTATTCACTATAGTCAGATTGACTTATATAGTTATTGAATCAATTAATCTTTAGTTAGATTAATTATATTTTAATTTATTTTGGTAAACAATACTCATATTTTGTTATTTCTGGGTCCATAAAATTTTGCTGGCTATCTTTAATTCTGACATTATTCATTTCATATTACCCCTCTCTTTTACTTACAAGGCAAAATTACCTTTATTCACTAACCATAGTTTTAGAATATTTATTAAGATTTTTACTTATCATTTTATGAGAGTTATGAAAGTTGTACACATTCCTCTTTTCAATTTAGCATTAATATTTTCAAGTTTACTAAAGTAATTAGCCTGGTTCATTATCTTTCTATGAGGACAGGAGTGATGAAAGAGCTTTACAAAGATGCACATTCCCCTGAAAAACTAAAGTACATGCCTCACCTAAGGAAAATAATTCTATTAAGATTAGAGTCACTGATGATGTATTGCTCCCTGTAGTGAAGAGACAACTAGTAACAATCAGATAGCCTGTGCATAGCTAGGACTAGAGAAAAGTAAAATGTGACTGTTACTCATATTCTCTACTAAGAGTGTGATGCAAAGACAATTTTAGTGATTGGAAGAACCATACAGTTCTATAGTGCTATAATTATTAATATTTACCCTATATGTATTTATTTAAAACTGTAAAATAATTTGTTGGCTCTAAACATTGAGATACAATTTTATGACATCTGGTGCATAATTTATATGGCAACAGATTCAAATAGCTCTGCAAGTCTGCAACATTTTATTGATTTTCTGTTAAAGAACTTCCCAATCTCATATAACAATAGAAACCATGCACTGCACATTATATTCTTATCTTATAAGTAATGGCCTAATAAACCAGTTTACTTTCCATAATTACCTGGAAATGATCTCCCTACCTTTGACATTCATTAGTCACTGAAAATGAAAGCGATAGGGAAACCAATGTGTCTAATTTAGAAGATTTTTAATGTTTATAGATTTCTAAGAATGATTAGAAAATGTGAAAGCTGCCTCCCTTTAGAATGATCAATGTAGACACACATTAGAAACCAAAAAATCAGACTTTCTAGGGCAGTAATTTAACACTCCTGCAAGTATGACTGAAACCATGGCTTCCTTATATCTTTGTTAGCAGATGCGGAACCACAATTACAGATTTAAAATTAAAAGTGCATAAGAAAATAGTAAATCTGCTTGTCTGCACAGTTTGTCGCCTTAATTAACAATTGTTATTTTAAATGACTGCTTTAAGCTTTAATTCCTCAAGAACATTTTATGCTGCATTTTATTGAATTATAGAGAGTGGTAAGGACTGTATTTGAATTTACATTGAGGCAAGATTGGAATTAAAATATCATTCAAGACATTAAAAACCTTTTAATAGTTTCTCAGAGAAAAATAATTATCAGAATATTAACATTATGTTTACTCAGATTGCATGAAAACAGTGTGCATAATTTGACATGTCGGCCAGTAGAACTATATTAAGATGTTTATTAAAATACAAATTTAATGAAAGAGCCTTTCGTGGTATTTTCTTTAGTTATAAGGGTCCATAAAACTAGATCTAAAAATCACACTCATCAGTAACTTTATTTATTTATTACTTTATAAATATTTAAGGTAGGTGTTAACATAAAATTTTAAATATGTATCTTGAAAATGTCATTTACCTTTTAAATTTCAGTTCTATTTCATTAGGTGCAGAGGTCTGCTGATACAATGTTCTGGAATAAAATATTGTTGTATTCTTCATATCTGCAGCCTAAAAGGAAAAGAACAGGAAATGTAAAACAATGTTGGTGGTGGTGGTGATGGTTTGCAAAGGTCCTTGATGATGATACTGTTGTTATGATCAGCATCTGTTACTGCTTTCTTCTGAATTCATTCTTGTGACTATTCCTTCCTCATTACATCTTCAATCTTCCCTTCCTCCATTTCTTCCTTTATACCTATAAGCAGCACCACTGGATTTAACTTACTCCTGTGCAACACAGTATCACACTTAATCCTCTGTGGGCTAGCTCATGCTTTCTTATCATGCACATACTTCTGAAAAGCTTAGGGGCACTCCGTGCCTGTACTCTTTTGATCTATTCTCTCATTGTTATTTGCACATCTGGTATTGCACTATTCATTTACTATCCTACCGAAATTGCTCACAAATGTTCACCAGTATCCAACTGATTAGCAAATTCAGTGTCTCCTCTCCATTCTCACCTTAGTTTTATTCCTTATAGTTTATGACACCTGACTTTTAGTTTTCCTAATGTTTTCTTCTTCCTTTTCTCTCTCATCTTCATTCACTTCACAGGTTCACCTGTTCATCCTTCAATTCAGTAGAGTTATTTTCTAAGGTTTTATTTCTTGTTGCCTTATCTCCATCTCCTCACTCTCCATGGTATTCTCAATCAATCATCCCAATGTTGACATCTTCCAATATGATTCCTCCTCCTCCCTGGGAACAGAAAGCACCCTTATTATTGTCTATCAGAATTTGGCACACGGATGCCTCACAAGCACATTAAGTGCACGATACTCTCATAATTATCATCCTCATACCTGTCTCTTCTCTGATCTCTGAATGACTGAGCTTCCATTATGTCCTTTTCCTCTGTTTCACTTTTCCATTCTATTCCTAATGTCCACATTTAGCCCCTTTGCATCCTTGATAATCACTTAAAAAGTGAATAAAACAAGATGACAGGAGGGGCAGAAGATGGCGGCGTGAGTAGAGCAGCGGAAATCTCCTCCCCAAACAACATATATCTATGAAAATATAACAAAGACAACCCTTCCTAGAATAAAGACCAGAGGACACAGGACAATATCCAGACCACATCCGCACCTGAGAGAACCCAGTGCCTCGCGAAGGGGGTAAGATACAAGCCCCGGCCCCGCGGGAGCCGAGCGCCCCTCCCCCCAGCTCCCGGCGGGAGAAGAGCA
This sequence comes from Manis pentadactyla, assembly GCF_030020395.1. Taxonomy (NCBI): domain Eukaryota; kingdom Metazoa; phylum Chordata; class Mammalia; order Pholidota; family Manidae; genus Manis; species Manis pentadactyla. Next base: position 125,513,563 of record NC_080020.1, read on the forward strand.
GGCAGAGCGGGAGTGAGACGGAGCCCAGGACTGCCGAACACCCAGCCCCAGCCATCCGGGCCAGAGTGCAGGGCCCTCGATACTGGGAAAACAGGGCAGCAAGAACAGTGAGCAGGCACTGGAGGCTGGGCGACAGAGGGCATAAGAAAAGCGCGCGACCATTTTTTTTTTGCTTTTTTGCTGTTTTGTTTTGGCGAGCGCTTTTTGGAAGTCTTAAAGGGATAGGGACCCCAATACTAGGGAAACAGGGCAGAAAGACCGGTGAGCAGAGGCCTGAGGCTGGCACCGCAGAATAAAGAAAAACGAACGACCACCTTTTTTTTTTTTTTTTTTTTTTAATTAAAAACATTTTTTTTTTTTTTAATTAAAAAAATTTTTTTTTCTTTTTTTTTTGGTGGGCGTTGTTTTGTTTTGGCGGGTGCTTTTTGGAAGTCTTAAAGGGGCAGGGCGGGTCACTTAATCCAGAGGTAGGGAATCCGGGATCTCTGGGCACCCTAACCCCTGGGCTGCAGGGAGCAGGGAGGCCCCTTACGGAGATAAATAGCCTCCCAGCAGCTCCTGATCCAACGCGACTCCACCATTTGAGAGTAGCTGCCCGAGCCAGGCCGCGCCCACAGCAACAGCGGAGATTAACTCCATAGCAGCCGGGCAGGAAGCAGAAACCCTGTCTGTGCGCAGCTGCCCAGCACAAGCCACTAGAGGCCGCTGTTCTCCCAGGAGAGGAGGGCCACAAACAAACAAGAAAGGAAGTCCTTCCAGCCGTCACTCGTCCCAGTTCTGCAGACTATTCCTATCACCATGAAAAGGCAAAGCTACAGGCAGACAAAGATCACAGAGACAACACCAGAGAAGGAGACAGACCTAACCAGTCTTCCTGACAAAGAATTCAAAATAAGAATCATAAACATGCTGACAGAGATGCAGAGAAATACGCAAGAGAAATGGGATGAAGTCCAGAGGGAGATCACAGATGTCAGAAAGGAGATCGCAGAAATGGAACAAACTCTGGAAGGGTTTATAAGCAGAATGGATAGGATGCAAGAGGCCATTGATGGAATTGAAATCATAGAACAGGAACGCATAGAAGCTGACATAGAGAGAGACAAAAGGATCTCCAGGAATGAAAGAATATTAAGAGAACTGTGTGACCAATCCAAAAGGAACAATATCCGTATTATAGGGGTCCCAGAAGAAGAAGAGAGAGGAAAAGAGATGGAAAGTATCTTAGAAGAAATAATTGCTGAAAACTTCCCCACACTGGGGGAGGAAGTAATCGAACAGACCACGGAAATAAACAGAACCCCCAACAGAAAGGATCCAAGAAGGGCAACACCAAGACACATAATAATTAAAATGGCAAAGATCAAGGACAAGGAAAGAGTGTTAAAGGCAGCTAGAGAGAAAAAGGTCACCTATAAAGGGAAACCCATCAGGCTAACGTCAGATTTCTCAACAGAAACCCTACAGGCCAGAAGAGAATGGCATGATATATTTAATACAATGAAACAGAAGGGCCTTGAACCAAGGATACTGTATCCAGCACGACTATCATTCAAATATGACGGTGGGATTAAACAATTCCCAGACAAACAAAAGCTGAGGGAATTTGCTTTCCACAAACCACCTCTACAGAACATCTTACAGGGACTGCTCTAGATGAGAGCACTCCTAGAAAGAGCACAGCACAAAACACCCAACATATGAAGAATCGAGGAGGAGGGACAAGAAGGGAGAGAAGAAAAGAATCTCCAAATAGTGTATATAACAGCTCAATAAGCGAGCTAAGTTAGGCAGTAAGATACTAAAGAGGCTAACCTTGAACCTTTGGTAACCACGAATTTAAAGCCTGCAATGGCAATAAGTACATATCTTTCAATAGTCACCCTAAATGTTAATGGGTTGAATGCACCAATCAAAAGACACAGAGTAACAGAATGGATAAAAAAGCAAGACCCATCTATATGCTGCTTACAAGAAACTCACCTCAAACCCAAAGACATGTACAGACTAAAAGTCAAGGGATGGAAAAACATATTTCAAGCAAACAACAGTGAGAAGAAAGCAGGGGTTGCAGTACTAATATCAGACAAAATAGACTTCAAAACAAAGAAAGTAACAAGAGATAAAGAAGGACACTACATAATGATAAAGGGCTCAGTCAAACAAGAGGATATAACCATTCTAAATATATATGCACCCAACACAGGAGCACCAGCATTTGTGAAACAAATACTAACAGAACTAAAGGGGGATATAGACTGCAATGCATTCATTCTAGGAGACTTCAACACACCACTCACCCCAAAGGATAGATCCACTGGGCAGAAAATAAGTAAGGACACGGAAGCACTGAACAACACAGTAGAGCAGATGGACCTAATAGACATCTATAGAACTCTACATCCAAAAGCAGCGGGATATACATTCTTCTCAAGTGCACATGGAACATTCTCCAGAATAGACCACATACTAGGCCACAAAAAGAGCCTCAGAAAATTCCAAAAGATTGAAATCCTACCAACCAACTTTTCAGACCACAAAGGCATAAAACTAGAAATAAACTGTACAAAGAAAGCAAAGAGGCTCACAAACACATGGAGGCTTAACAACACGCTCCTAAATAATCAATGGATCAATGACCAAATCAAAATGGAGATCCAGCAATATATGGAAACAAATGACAGCAACAACACTAAGCCCCAACTTCTGTGGGACGCAGCAAAAGCAGTCTTAAGAGGAAAGTATATAGCAATCCAAGCATATTTAAAAAAGGAAGAGCAATCCCAAATGAATGGTCTAATGTCACAATTATCAAAATTGGAAAAAGAAGAACAGATGAGGCCTAAGGTCAGCAGAAGGAGGGACATAATAAAGATCAGAGAAGAAATAAATAAAATTGAGAAGAATAAAACAATAGCAAAAATCAATGAAACCAAGAGCTGGTTCTTCGAGAAAATAAACAAAATAGATAAGCCTCTAGCCAGACTTATTAAGAAGAAAAGAGAGTCAACACAAATCAACAGTATCAGAAACGAGAAAGGAAAAATCACGACGGACCCCACGGAAATGCAAAGAATTATTGGAGAATACTATGAAAACCTATATGCTAACAAGCTGGGAAACCTAGGAGAAATGGACAACTTCCTAGAAAAATATAACCTTCCAAGATTGACCCAGGAAGAAACAGAAAATCTAAACAGACCAATTACCGGCAACGAAATTGAAGCGGTAATCAAAAAACTACCAAAGAACAAAACCCCCGGGCCAGATGGATTTACCTCGGAATTTTATCAGACATACAGGGAAGACATAATACCCATTCTCCTTAAAGTTTTCCAAAAAATAGAGGAGGAGGGGATACTCCCAAACTAATTCTATGAAGCTAACATCACCCTAATACCAAAACCAGGCAAAGACCCCACCAAAAAAGAAAACTACAGACCAATATCCCTGATGAACGTAGACGCAAAAATACTCAACAAAATATTAGCAAACCGAATTCAAAAATACATCAAAAGGATCATACACCATGACCAAGTGGGATTCATCCCAGGGATGCAAGGATGGTACGACATTCGAAAGTCCATCAACATCATCCACCACATCAACAAAAAGAAAGACAAAAACCACATGATCATCTCCATAGATGCTGAAAAAGCATTTGACAAAGTTCAACATCCATTCATGTTAAAAACTCTCAGCAAAATGGGAATAGAGGGCAAGTACCTCAACATAATAAAGGCCATCTATGATAAACCCACAGCCAACATTATATTGAACAGCGAGAAGCTGAAAGCATTTCCTCTGAGATCGGGAAATAGACAGGGATGCCCACTCTCTCTACTGTTATTTAACATAGCACTGGAGGTCCTAGCCACGGCAATCAGACAAAACAAAGAAATACAAGGAATCCAGATTGATAAAGAAGAAGTTAAAATGTCACTATTTGCAGATGACATGATACTGTACATAAAAAACCCTAAAGACTCCACCCCAAAACTACTAGAACTGATATCGGAATACAGCAAAGTTGCAGGATACAAAATCAACACACAGAAATCTGTGGCTTTTCTATATACTAACAATGAACCAACAGAAAGAGAAATCAGGAAAACAACTTCATTCACAATTGCATCAAAAAAAATAAAATACCTAGGAATAAACCTAACCAAAGAAGTGAAAGACTTATACTCTGAAAACTACAAGTCACTCTTAAGAGAAATTAAAGGGGACACTAACAGATGGAAACTCATCCCATGCTCGTGGCTAGGAAGAATTAATATCGTTAAAATGGCCATCCTGCCCAAAGCAATATACAGATTTGATGCAATCCCTATGAAACGACCAGCAACATTCTTCAATGAACTGGAACAAATAATTCAAAAATTCATATGGAAACACCAAAGACCCCGAATAGCCAAAGCAATCCTGAGAAAGAAGAATAAAGTAGGGGGGAATCTCACTCCCCAACTTCAAGCTCTACTATAAAGCCATAGTAATCAAGACAATTTGGTACTGGCACAAGAGCAGAGCCACAGACCAATGGAACAGACTAGAGAATCCAGACATTAACCCAGACATACATGGTCAATTAATATTTGATAAAGGAGCCATGGACATACAATGGCGAAATGACAGTCTCTTCAACAGGTGGTGCTTGCAAAACTGGACAGCTACATGTAGGAGAATGAAACTGGACCATTGTCTAACCCCATATACAAAAGTAAACTCAAAATGGATCAAAGACCTGAGTGTAAGCCATGAAACTATTAAACTCTTGGAAGAAAACATAGGCGAAAACCTCTTAGACATAAACATGAGTGACCTCTTCTTGAACATATCTCCCCGGGCAAGGAAAACAACAGCAAAAATGAGTAAGTGGGACTATATTAAGCTGAAAAGCTTCTGTACAGCAAAAGACACCATCAATAGAACAAGAAGGATCCCTACAGTATGGGAGAATATATTTGAAAATGACACATCCGATAAAGGCTTGACGTCCAGAATATATAAGGAGCTGACACGCCTCAACAAACAAAAAACAAATAACCCAATTAAAAAATGGGCAGAGGAACTGAACAGACAGTTCTCCAAAAAAGAAATACAGATGGCCAACAGACACATGAAAAGATACTCCACATCGCTAATTATCAGAGAAATGCAAATTAAAACTACAATGAGGTATCACCTCACACCAGTAAGGATGGCTGCCATCCAAGAGACAAACAACAACAAATGTTGGCGAGGCTGTGGAGAAAGGGGAACCCTCCTACACTGCTGGTAAGAATGTAATCTAGTTCAACCATTGTGGAAAGTAGTATGGAGGTATATCAAAATGCTCAAAACAGACTTACCATTTGACCCAGGAATTGCACTCCTAGGAATTTACCCTAAGAACGCAGCAATCAAGTTTGAGAAAGACAGATGCACCCCTATGTTTATTGCAGCACTATTTACAATAGCCAAGAATTGGAAACAACCTAAATGTCCATCAATAGATGAATGGATAAAGAAGATGTTGTACATATACACAATGGAATACTACTCAGCCATAAGAAAAGGGCAAATCCAATCATTTGCAGCTGGATGGAGCTGGAGGGTATTATGCTCAGTGAAAGAAGCCAAGCGGAGAAAGAGAAATACCAAATGATTTCACTTATCTGTGGAATATAAGAACAAAGGAAAAACTGAAGGAACAAAACAGCAGCAGAATCACAGAACTCAAGAATGGACTAACAGGTACCAAAGGGAAAGGGACTTCGGAGGATGGGTGGGTAGGGAGGGATAAGGGGGGGAGAAGTAGGGGGGTATTAAGATTAACATACATGGGGGTGTAGGAGAAAAGGGAGGGCTGTACAACACAGAGAAGGCAAGTAGTGATTCTACAACATTTTGCTATGCTGATGGACAGTGACTGTAAAGGGGTTTATAGGGGGGACCTGGTATAGGGGAGAACCTAGTAAACATAATATTCGTCATGTAAGTGTAGATTAGTGATTCCAAAAACAAAGCAAAAAAAAAAAAAAAAGGGCAGTTCCTGTGTGGTAACCTCCAACGAGTTCTACACAAAGGTATAAAGGGCATATAAAAGTGTAGGCAAAGGGTCTGTTTGTGTTTATATAGAGGATCAAAGCCTAATTGGGCTACCCCGAAAATGAACTAAGATACGATATGAAAAAGAACTTCCAACATCTGCACTCTCTGGAAGACTCATGCCAGAAGATGATCATCAAAAAACCCCAACAAAGATCCACGCACTGCTACAGCTGTAGATGCACTCATCCCACCAGTTCCTGGACTTGCCATGGGAATGAGGAAGGAGATATCTAAGCTGGCCTGTGCATACAGTAAAACAACAAATTTGACTGGATCTATACTGTTGGAACTCAACCAAGAATTTGGAGAAGTGCAAATTGTAGCGCTCCAAAGTCTTACAACTACAGACTATTTACTGTTAAAAGAACATATGGCATGTGAACAGTCCCCAGGAATGGGTTGTTTTAATTTGTCTGATTTCTCTCAGACTGTTCAAGTTCAGTTGGACAATATCCACCATATCATAGATAAGTTTTCACAAATGCCTAAGGTGCCTTAATGGTTTTCTTGGTTTCACTGGAGATGGCTGGTAATTACAGATATGCTTTGGTTATGTAACTATACTCCTATTATGTTAATGTGTGTGCGCAATTTAAGTAGTAGCTTAAAACCTATATATGCTGAAGTTACTCTACAAGAAGATTTGTCAAAGGAATAATCAATCTTCCCATGTTTTCTTCCGCCTGCTACTTCTATAGCCTTTCTTCTTCCTTCCTAACAACCCTTAAATAGAATTCGTGCCTCATATCAAATTTACCGAGTATCATAACTCCTCCAAGTGGTAAAGATACCTCAAGACAAATGCTGGGCATGGAAGCCACAGGGCCTAAATATGCAAAGAAGTAAAAAGCTAACCTTTTCAAACAATAAGGCTTCCCTCTCACTTACCAACTTCACATTTCCCTGTATGGCCCCGGAAGATGACTGGTTAGCCAGAGACGGGTAAGATTCCTCAAGGGAGGAACAACCTAAGACAGGCACAGTCGCAGGGGGGCCATCAGGTGAGAAATTGGGGATCAACAGAGGTGAGGCTTAGAACCTCACCCCCCCTGTTCTGAGAGAAATCTTCTGCCTACGTGGATGTTTTATTGCCCTGGTCTAGCTTAGATTAACACATAGTCTACAGGCACACACCTGATCATCTACATTTGCTCTCTTACAACACTAAACTATGATTTCTACCTTTATCTTGTATCTACCTACCACTTCAGCATTTTATTAAAAATAATAATAATAAAGAGAGAAATGTGGTATCCACATATAAATCAAGTATAAAAACCAAATGAGTATTCATATTTGAACTGACTGTTTAGAGTTCATAATGCATGAGCAAAACCGAAAGTTTCTGTGATGACTCCCCTTGTACTGTTCACTATGTAACTTATTCATTATGTAAGAATTTGTTCTCCATGTAAGAACTTGTTTGTTATGCCTCAGAAGATTGGAGACTGACGAAAATTAGGCTTGGGGTGGATTAATGATTGTGCATTGAGCATTGACTCCCCTATACAGAGTTTTATTGTCGTTAACAACCATTTGATCAATAAATATGAGAGATGCCCTCACAAAAAAAAAAAAAAAAAAAAAAGTACAGACTTCCAGTGGTAAAATAAATAAGTAACCGGGATGTAATGTATAGCATAAGGAATATAGTCAAGATATTGTAACAGCTTGGTAGGGTGATAGCTGGAACCTAGAATTATGTATATAAATGTTCTACCACTGTGTTGTACACTTGAAACTAATGTAATGTAATACTGTGCGTCAACTACCCTTCAATAAAAAATAATTATTTAAAAAATAAAAAATAAAAAAATAAAAAAAAAACAAGATGACAGAGAACACTGTTTGGTGCAAATGCTCAGTGAACAGAACTTTACTATTCAAGGAACACATGATCTTCTAGTTCTGCCCAGCTGACTGACACGTGCACTGACACACATTCTATCCATTCACATACTCTCATTCATTCACATCAAATTGCATCTGCAAATATATTTCATGTTTACTGATGTGAAGGAATCACAGAGAAGGCACCAGCCAATTAATTTATACTCACATGCAAATTTGGCTATGTTTCTTTTCCCTTTGATTTGTCGATATCTACTTGGTCTATTCAATATTATTTTTGCTCATAAATTTGCTTTTCTTCTGTTTCAAGCTCATCAGTTAGGATGTCTCTATGGTAAATAAAGCGTAAATACAACTTGAACTGAAATAAATAATACAGAAGTTACTGATTTTCATACATTCAAAAAGTTCAGTAAAAGGGCAGGTTCTTTATTGCAGAGGTTTATGATAATAGCATAATTTTGCCTTTTATCTGCAATTTTACTCATATTTGTTCTCCCCCCACGTACCAGTGTGTTCTCTGACTGGATTCCATTGCATAACAGGATAATAGCAGCAGAGCCAGGACTCTCTATGACTCTCACTGTTGAAAGGAGAGAGAACTTCTACAACAGAAGACATAATCAAATCTGATATCTGATTAGACCAAATAGATAACATTCTTCATTATGAAAGTTCTAATTAACTTTCAAAGTTTAAATCCTATATCTTTGATTATTTTTGCCTCGTTTTTTGACTCTTTCATTATATTTTTATTATTTTACTAATCTAGACTGATCTCCACAAAGTCTATATTCATATAAAATAATACCACAAAAGCAAGCAACAAAAGTAAGTCTAAATGTATAGTGTCAGCAACAGAGAAAAAAAGAGTCTAAAATGTGAATGAACCCTCTCCAGGAATGAATTAAATTCCTGAATTAAATAATACATTTTCTGTTCCTATAATTTGAAAGTCTCAAGTAATTAAATTGAGCTTGTTTTTTTATTTTGTTTTACTATACAATATTTTCTATAGTATAAACTTGTAATCTGGAAAGTAGCCATTTCTTTCTTCCTCTTGTTCACAAAAACCCGAGATCAAATCAGTATCTAATGTAACCATGAGCAAACTTTTATGGCAAAAGTCAATACTGCAGAAAATATTAGATATGTTAAACCAAGGTGTTCTTAACTGCTGTTTAAAACACAGTACCCACCCTAGTAGTTTTACCCTAGAAGTGACCCTATGGTAAGATGATACTTTAGAAATGCAAATTAGAACATCCTTAAGTGTCGAAACAGAGTGCTAGGCAGAAAAATTGTAGTCATAGTCTTGAGAATGATTGACATGGAACCAGAACAATTGGTTCCAATCTTGGTTACATCCTTTTACTTGGACAAGTCACTGACCCTGTTCTGTCTCAGTTCCCTCATCTGTGTAACATGGGATTCTACTAGTATGTTCTACATTCTGTGTAAAATTATACTGATGCTTAATTAATACAGACAAAATGCTTGAACAATGAGAGACATGCGGTAAGCATTCACAAAACCTATGATTATTATGATGATGATGATTATTATATCCACTCTTGGGGAATACTCTAAAAGCCAGGGTCAATTGATTTTCAAGTGCTGTTTTTGGGGGAAAGGAGAGAATTTTCTTAGAATTGCAAAAGCTGGGATTTAAATCTCAATGAAACTTAGAGGACTAAGCATAAAGGTATGCATAGAATGGATAATCATATGATGGTGAATAGCCTACCACAATCCTCACTCTCTTTACCCAGTGAAACTTTCAGTGACTGAAGTCTAAAAATACATAATTAGAAGTCTTCCTATTTAGAATGAAACCACATGCTAGTCTTAGTATTCAATATTATATTCTGGTGGCCAACATATTGGTTTATTTTAAAGGACCAGCATCAAGGATGATGATGAAGGAAGACTGAGGTTGTCTCCTCCTCCCTTCTGCGATGTAAGTGAAGGAGAGAATACCCCCAAAAGATACTTAACTGAAAGTTTTAAAATATTTAACTCCTGGAAAGTGCCCAACAACCCTTGACATTGAGAATTCTCAGTTGAACTTCAATTCAGTAATATGTCTTAGAAGTAGTAACAAAGCAACTCTCTTATTCCTACACTTTGCCCATCAATCACCCCAAATGGAATATAGCAGGTCTCCATGTCAGAGCTATCATGTCAACCTCTTCAGTCACCCAGCTGTTGATACCAAGAGTAAATGAGAGTCAAGTGGAAAGCATGCCCAGAACTCACCCAAGTACGCTGAATGCATAAAAGCAGGAAGCTTAGGACATGGAATTGGAAACATGCTCCATATAAAATAAAAGATGAGGCCATGTAATGGTGGAGGAATGGGAGGCTCTGTCCACTCAAGAAATATAGCCCAGGGAATTCCAGGCTCTCACACGTCATACTTGTTGATCATCTTCTTGCTGGAGAACAGAAATGCTCCCTCCTTCAGATAAAAAAAGAGAGGAGACCTGTGAGGAATATGACTTTGGTGATATTTAGCTCACAGCCATAAACTTTAAAGGAACTGTATTTAATGGTGCTAAGGAAGGTAACAATGAAAATGTAAACAAAGATGTGTATCTACTGTAAAACCTATAGTACAGAAATCTTGCTCAAGAGAGTGAAGTGCCTGTCTGGAGCAAATTTATCCCAGGGATTAACTGGGTTATCTCTTTTTCTTTTCCTCTTTTGTGCTAGAAGCATTTATCAATCACCTTCACGTGATTGTGGCTGCCTTTGAAAAACATACATGTACTTGTGGCAAGGTTCCTGTTACCAAGTTTTTTGTTTGTTTTGTTTATCATTGCTGGCATGCACTCAAATGTATACACTTACTTTTTGGCAACTGAATTTTCTGAAATTAACAGTAAGGAATGATATAGAGCTCTGTAAATGTTGCACACACACATACATACATGATTATGTGTATTATAGGCATCATTCTGAAAGTAAAAAATCACCACAGTTCATCTTTTAAATGTTATATGTAATAAAGAACAATGAAAATTTCTATTAATATTTTGTGGAGAAATGTCCTGTAATAGTAACAATCTTGAGAACAAGCTATCAGTATTTAATATTTTCCCCTACCAAATATTGAAGAGGAATTTATTGTACAAATCAAAATTAAATACTTCCAAAAATATATCTCTTATACATAGAAACTCAGATGGATAGAGAATAATAATCATGCCATTCATTCAAGTTTCAAATATACATTCAGCTTTTGAAAGGAATTTACAATCTTTCATAAAGTAATGATAGAAGGCAGAGTGCATTAAGCACTTACTACATATACGTGTCCGTTATTTCATTTATTAAACAAAACTAAAAACAATTACAGGGTATGCTGGCATATAAAACACTTGTAATTTTTTCCTTATAATTTCAAGTTCAAGATAACTCTTTAGTATGTTTTGTTTTTTTAATTTTCCATTACTAACAACTTTAAGGAAATTATCTCAGTTACTGGGATGGGAAGAGGGACATTTATTATCATCTTTTGTTCACTGTTGCATCCAGTCAGAAGCCATGTATTCCTTCTGCAATGTTTCTTATATATGCTTCCCTTCCTGTTTCCCCTTGTCACTGTGCTAAACCAGGCCTACATTTCCTAGGAATTCTTAACCTCCCTTCTGGTCTCTAGTCTTTTCTCCCCTTGTCTTGCTCCTAAGACAAAGAGATGCTCAAACTCTCACAGAAGGGCTGGGGCAGCATTTTAAAGCAGTGCTCACCATAACTCCTGTGATGCTTAAACAAGTCCACATTCAGCCCATGATCCAGCATTTGAAACATGGGTACATAATGGTTAAAAGCACAGCTATGTATCCACACTGGCTGACTTTTAGTACCACCTGTGTCATTAACTAACTACCACTGTAGGCCTGGGTGAGTTGTTTAGTTTCTTTATATCAGTTTTCTCATCTATAAGATAGGGATACTATCACTACCAACCTCTTGGGGCTTGGGGTGCATTGAAAGAGTGGAAACATGTAAAGGTCTCAGAACATGTAAGGTGCTCAATAAATATGACCTATCATTTTGTATCATTTGATATTGTTTGCTTTGAAAGTCAAAGTGGTTGGATATGAGCAATTTTATATGGCTTAAGCTGATACTTTTATCCACTTTTTAATACAGTGCATTTCCTTCATTCTACTATGCAAGTCAAAACTTTATTCCTTTATAAAATAAGAACATGAAACACTATTTCAATAGTTTGACCTGATTTGCTTTTTGATCTGTTTTGCTTTGAGATCCAACTTTATCTCCAGATGTTATTGTTTCATTTTCAAAGTCTGAAATTTGCTTGTACTTAAAAGTAGACTTCTTCTCAATATCTTACAAGAGTAATATTATTTTAAATGGTTTAAACATTACAAATGTATTTTAGCTTACATAATGTTGGAACATGTACATATAATTCTGTAGAGCTCTTCTAAATGTCAAAGCATATCAATTTTGCAAATGTCAACCCAGCATTCATGAAAAGTCAGTTCTTTCATAAAGGATCTTCCTCTAATTCACAATAAAATTTACAGCATTTCCCTTTATTGTGCTCTCTACTAGGGAAAGTCCTAGCAGTTGCAATTCTTCAGGCATCAATTTGGTATTTCAAAGGTACTATCTGCAAATATACATACATATACATATATATATATATATATATATATATATATATACATATATATATAATGATGGTAAAATAATATATTTATGTCATTCTGTATGTATTTAAAATGAGTCTCCTTAAATATTGATATATGTTTCCAGTTTCTTAAATAATTCTAGAAATGATAGGTACATGATTCATTATTAAACCTCCACATATATTGTTTTTTTTTTCCTGTTGAGAGTATTTCAGAGAATTCTGCCAATTTTACTTCTCTAAGGCTTTACATCTGTGCTAACAAATTGTGATAGCCTGTAAAAAAAAGATAATGGGCAAGCTATAAGAGCCTACTGCATTTAGTAGAGAGGTGTTTGTCACAGTCTGCCATGGAGAGCAGTTATTCTTGAAAGTTTTAATTAATTTCTTAATGTTTTTCTATTTTTAATTTAATTTAATATTTAAGACACTCTTTATTGGTTGTTTGATTTTTGGCCCATGGTATCCCAATGTGATTGGAAATGCTGCCCTAAACAGCTGACACCTAAAGCCCTCACTATACCTTAAATTCAACTCCTCTGAGAGTTACTAACTTTATGGTGATCTGCGGACACCCCCAACATTAATTTTACATATATCACATATCCAATATTTTATTAGTCCATTCCTTATATTCCTCTACTTTTTTGGCACATTAGTCCAAACTTGTCCAAATATCAGGTACTTGTATCAGAAAGAGGAAAACCTAATGGTATTTATATGGATGAAGTAGTAAGTAAATTGAAATAACAGAGTTTGAATGGCTTGAATGACTGTTTTCCCTTAGTGACTTGTACTTTGCACGTTTTCCATTTTCCATTCCAGATCCATCATCTACCACACATCTCTGCTCTCAGCCCTTGGAGCCTGTTCTATATTGATGCCATCAGTAGGAACCCTTGCCCTTTTAGAGTTTAGACAAACAGATGCTACAAAAGATCAGAAGGGAAGAGGTTGACATATTTATTGCCTGAATTCTCACTCATCCAGGTTGCTAGCTGTGTCCCAAAACAGAATGTTACTACACCTCTCAGAGTGGCTATTATCTGTATCCAAATCTCTTTTCTGGGCTCCAGTGACTATTCTCTCTCATTCTTTCGAGCTAAGATGGTAAAAGTTCATCCATTGCTAGTTCCAGGATATCACACTACTCCTTCCTACATCTATGTAAATAGTTCTTTTATTAAACTTTTCTCAAATTATCCCAGTTTGAATATTCAATCTGATCCTTGTTGAGTCAAGACTTACACTAATATACCTGTAATGGAAGAACTAGACTGGAAGAACTAGACATTTCTTATAATCTATGGCCAAGATATTTTCAGTAGACCTGTAGGACTATCATTTATACTAATTAACCATAACATGAAGACTATCATAGGATTTTCATAATTGGAGATGCATTTATTTTTGAGATTATATTTCATATCCTAATAAATGCTGAGGTTCATTTTTTATTTGTGAATAAAAAGTTTGGATATTGGATATTGTTAAGCCTTTTACATGATGTTTTGGGCTAGTATAGAGATGCTTATTTGCAAATATCACAAAACTAGTGGATCACTTGAAAGGTTCCCCAAAATCTAAAATCCTTCTATATTTTTAAATGTGTATATCAAATTACAGTCTCATACCACTCTGATATATACCATTTAAAGAGGGCTTTTGTAAGCATAAAAGCCTGGAAATCATGTTGCCCTTACTAGAAGGAAGAAAAAATGTAGCGGAATCATACATATATTTATGTATTGCTTGGCAATAATTGTATGTGCATATCTCAAAAACAATCAAACCTCTCTGGCTATCAAGCTGGGAACCTAATGTCTCTGGCTGGCATTTAATGACAGTAACTTGTATTACAATTGCAGATTGATATGTCTATGGTATGACATTAATGTATATTATTTCCAGACTTAAAAAAAAATAAGAATGTAATTTCTTTATCTGCCATCTGAAAGTATTATTCATTTCATGGAAAAGAGTAGGGCTCAGTGTATAATCATGAACTGATAATATTAATCTCAATCATTCTCACTGATTTAGTCTGACCATTTTGATGTTGGGATGTCTCTTTATAAAAACTTAACCAATATAAATAACTAATTATGTAAGATATATAATTTGAAAAAATGCATTAGAAACAACTGTTTCACTTAAGTTTTCATAAGATATACATTTGTTGGTTAAAGTTCAATGAGAATATTAAAGCTTGGATTTAAATTTAGCGATTTTATAAATCAAATTTGTGTCATATCAATAAAATACAGGCCGACGCAGCTTAGTGGTGTGGTGGTGAGAGGGTGTTTCATTGTAGGCTACCAGGTAAAATAAAGGAAGCCCAGTGCCATTTGGATTTCAGATAACAATGCTTTTCAGCAAAAATATGTTCTAAATATTATTTGAGTTACACTCAAAACTTATCTGCTATTTATGTGATATTTAAATGTACCTGAGCATCCTGTGTTTCCCTTTGCTAAAACTAGCAACCTTAGGAGCATGTTTAAAAAAGAATGCAAATTTAAAATTCAAGTATATGACCCTATAATAAATTATTATAAATGAGGAAACTGAATCTTAAGCTTCATTAGGTTTTCAGTAAATCCTCCTCTATATTATAACTTGCACAACAACACATCTACTGATGTAATCTAATTACATTCACTAAATATGGTTTACAATTTTTGTCCATGTGAATAATACTCATTACATAAATCATAAATCCGAATTGCAGAAATCCATTTATATAAGTTTGTCGCTGCTTATTATGTGCCATATATTGAGGTTAAAAGTGACTTCTCCATGCTTAATTATTCGTGTAGGTTACCAAGAAGTAACGAGGTGTGATATTGTGGGGAATTTATAGGAGAAGCAGGGAGCCCATACTTGGAAGGGTTAAGTAAAAATTTCTGGATCATATGACTAACCAGAATTGTGGAACATAAAGAGGAATTTACCAAGGGTGAGAGAAGATGCAGTATAAAGCAGGCCAGGAAACAAAAGAGGCATGACTATTCATGGAGACTGAAGTAAGGTAAAAGGTAGAATTTAGGAGAGAGGTAGGAAAATTAAATAAAGGAAGTGATGAGTCTGTAAAGATATTCTCTAAATTTCCCCTCCCACTTTAAGTATTTGAAATGAAAATACTGACTAATCTGAGTATGAAAATGTCAAAATTTTTTATCTTAAAAACCATATTGAGCAAATAAAAATGTGGGGAAAATACTGGCAACTCTCATTAAAAAGAGCTGATTGGGAAAGACATTTCTAGAATGACCATCCTTCCCTATTAAAACAAACCTAATAGCATTTATTTTAGGCTAAAATGAAAGTACCCTAGATTTTAATTTAAATCCAAACAAAGAAATACAGATTTCCAGAAAAGGTAACTACATAGGTAAATATAAAAAACAGTGTAAATGTGGATTAAAGATGGCGGCATGAGGGGTGAGACAGAAGCTTCCTCCTAAAACCACATATAATATGAAAATATTATTAATACAACTAACCCTGAGAGAGCACCAGGAAAGAGGACTGCACCAGACTGCACACTCCTGGAGAAAAGAGCAGACCTCACCGAATGGGGTAATGTACCAGAGCTGTGGCTCCACGGGACCCAAGCCCTTCCCCAACCCCAGATCACTGATGGGAGGAAGAGAAACGGAGCAGGGAGGGAGTGGAGGCCTGGGACTGCTGAATACCTAGCTCCGGAGATGTGCTCTGGGAGCACAAACCTACATTTCATGGTGGCTTCATAATACTCGTGTGATTATGGGGTTGGAAACCCTAAGACACGGAGAATTCCTGGAGAAACTAAGATTCCAGCTGCTAGTGGAAAGCAGGGATGCATATCCAGCTGCTCTGGGACAAAAGCTTTTACCTACGTGCTCAGCCCACTGGTTCAGGCAGTGGAGACAGACATAGCAGCCGGGAAGCAGGAAACAGCTCTTTCCTCCCCCCAGTAACCAATCCCACTGCCCTGAGAACCCCAACATTGCTTCAGGGGCTGAGCAGCTCCAGAGAGTAGAGCTCTGGACCCTAGAGGGCGCCATATACAAATATGAAACAGCAAAGGAACCTGGTTCAGAGTAAAATTAATATAACCCCTGAGAAAGATGACATGGACCTCATGACTCTTCCTGAAAGGGAGTTCAAAATAAAAATCATTAAAAAGCTAATGGAGGTATGGAAAGATATTCAAGAACTCAGGAATGAATTCTGGTAAGAGATCCAATCATTAAAGAGCACAATGAATGGTATTAAAAGGAGATTGGATATGGTGGAGGAGAAGATAAATGAAACGGAAACTAGAGAAGAGGAATATAAAGAAGTTGAGGCACAGAGAGAAAAAAGGCTCTCTAAGAATGAAAGAATATTGAGAGAACTCGGTGACCAATCCAAACAGAACAGTATTCACATTATAGGGGTATCAGAAGAAGAAAAGAGAGAGAAAAGGATAGAAAGTGTCTTTGAGGAGGTAATTGCTGAAAACTTCCCCAGTCTGGGGAAGGACATAGTCTCTCAGGCCATGGAGATCCACAGATCTCCCAACACAAGGGATCCAAGGAAGACAACACCAAGACATATAGTAATACACTTGGCAAAAATCAAGGATAAGAACAGTCTATTAAAAGCAGCCAGAGAGAGAAATAAGATCACATACATAGGAAAACCCATCAGGCTAACATCAGACTTCTCAGCAGTAACCTTACAGGCCAGAAGGGAGTGGCATGATGTATTTAATGCAATGAAGCAGAAGGGCCTGGAAACAAGATTACTTTATTTGGCAAAATTATCATTTAAATTTGAAAGAGGGAATTAAAGAATTTCCAGATAAACAAAAGCTGAGAGAATTTACCTCCCACAAACCATCTCTGCAGTCTATATATAGGGACTGCTATAGATGGAAGTGTTCCTAATGTTTAATAGCTGTCACCAGAGATAATAAAACCACAGTAAAGAAAGTAGAACAGATAATTACTAAGCAAATGCAAAATTAAATTAACTACCCCAAGGTCAATCAAGGGATAGACAAAGAGTACAGAATATGATACCTAATATATAAAGAATGGAGGAGGAAGGAAAAGGAGGATAAATAGAAAAGAACCCTTAGATTGTGTTTGTAACAGCATATTAAGTGAATTAAGTTAGATTCTTAGATAATAAGGAAGTTAACCTTGAACGTTTGGTAACCACAAATCCAAAGTCTGCAATGGCAATAAGTACATACCTATTGATAATAACCCTAAATGTAAATGGACTGAATGCACCAATCAAAAGACACAGTCACTGAATGGATAAAAAAAACAAGATCCATCTATATGCTGCCTACAAGAGACTTACTTTAAACCCAAAGACATACGCAGACTAAAACTGAAGGTAGGTATGAGAAAAGATATTTCATGGAACTAATAGAGAGAAAAAAGCAGGAGTTGCAGTACTTGTATCAGACAAAATAGACTGCAAAACAAAGAAAGTCACAAGAGACAAAGAAGAACATTACATAATGTTTAAGGGGTCAATCCAAAAAGAAGATATAGCCATTATAAATATCTATGCTCCCAACACAAGAGCACCTACATATGTGAAACAAATACTAACAGAATTAAAAGGGGAAATGGAATGCAGTGCATTCATTCTAGGGCACTTCAACACTCCACTCACTCTGAAGGACAGATCAACATGAGAGAAAATAAATAAGGACACAGAGGCACTGAACAACACACTAGAAGAGATAGGCCTAACAGACATCTACAGAACACTACATCCAAAAGCAGCAGAATACACATTCTTCTCAAGGGCACATGGAACATTTTCAAGAATAGACCATACACTAGGCCACAAGAAGAGTCTCAGTAAATTAAAAAAGATTGAAATTGTACCAACCAGTCTCTCAGATCACAAAGGTATGAAACAAGAAATAAATTATAGAAAGAAAATGAAAAATCCACAAACACATGGGGGCTTCACCCTAAATGTAAATATGCTCCTAAATAACCAATGGATCAATAACCAAATAAAAACAGAGATCAAGCAATATATGGAGACAAAATGACAACAATAATTCAACACCGCAAAATCTGTGGGATTCAGCGAAGTCCGTGTTAAAAGGATAGGAAAGTATGTTTCAATAGAAGCCTACCTCAGGAAAGAAGAATAATCCCATATAAGCAGTCTAAACCCACAATTAATGAAGCTAGAAAAAGAAGAAAGTCAGCAGAAGGAGGGTTATAATAAAGATTAGAGTAGAAATAAATAAAATTGAGAGGAATGAAACAACAGAAAGAATAAATGAAAGCAAGAGCTGGTTCTTCGAAGAAAATAAACAAAATAGATAAACCCCTAGCCAGACTTATTAAGAAAAAAGAGAGTCTACACACATAAACAGAATCAGACATGAGAAAGGAAAAATCACGATGGACACCACAGAAGTACAAAGAATTATTAGAGAATACTATCGAAAATTATATGCTAACAAACTGGATAACCTAGAAGAAATGGACCACTTTATAGAAAAATACAACCTTCTAAGACTGACCCAGGAAGAAACAGAAAAGCTGAACAGACCAATTACCAGCAACAAAATTGAACTGGTAATCAAAAAACTACCTAAAATCTAAACTGGACCAGATGGCTTCACCACTGAATTTTATAAAACACTTAGTGAAGACCTAATACTCATCCTCCTTAAAGTTTTCCAAAGAGTAGAAGAAGAAGAAGGAATACTTCCAAACTTATTCTATAAGGCCAGCATCACTCTAATACCAAAACCAGGCAAAGACACCACAAAAACAGAAAATTACAGACCAATATCCCTGATGAACATAGATGCAAAAATACTCAACAAAATATTAGCAAACCGAATTCAAAAATACATCAAAGAGATCATCCATCATGATCAAGTAGGACTTATTCCACAGATGCAAGGATGGTACAACATTCAAAAATCCATCATCATCATCCACCACATCAACAAAAAGAAGGACAAAAATCACACGGACATCTCCATAGATGCTGAAAAAGCATTTGAAAAAATTCAGCATCCATTCATGATAAAAACTCTCGACAAAATGGGTATAGGAGGGCAAGTGCCTCAACATAATAAAGGCCATATATGACAAACCCACAGCCACCATCATACATAACAGCAGAAGCTGAAAGCTTTTCCTTTAAGATCGGGAAGAAGACAAGGATGTCCACTTTCCCCACTTCTATTCAACATAGTACTGGAGGTCCTAGCCACAGCAATCAGACAACACAAAGAAATAAAAGGCATTTAGATTGGCAAGGAAGAAGTTAAACTGCCCCTGTTTGCAAATGAAATGATATTGTACATAAAAAACACCCTAAAGAATCCACTCCAAAACTAGTAGATCTAACATCTGAATTCAGCAAAGTTGCAGGATACAAAATCAATACACAGAAATCTGTTGCATTCCTATACACTAAAAATGAACTAGCAGAGAGAGAAATCAGGAAAACAATTCCATTCACAGTTGCATCAGAAGGAATAAAATACCTAGGAATAAACCTAAGCAAGGAAGTGAAGGACCTATACCCTGAAAAGTACAAGACACTCTTAAGATAAATGAAAGATGATACCAATAAATGGAAACTCATCCCATGCTCATGGATAGGAAGAATTAATGTTGTCAAAATGGCCCTCCACCTAAAGCAATCTATAGACTCAATGCAATTCCTATCAAAATACCAACAGCATTCTTCAATGAACTAGAGAAAACCATTCTAAAATTCATTTGGAACCACAAAAGACCTCAAATAGCCAAAGCAATTCTGAGAGGGAAAAATAAAGCTGGGGGCATTACGCTCCCCAACTTCAAGCTCTATTACAAAGCTACAGTAATCAAGACAATTTGGTACTGGCAGAAGAACAGACCCATAGAACAATGGAACAGACTAGAGAGCCCTGATATAAACCCAACCATATATGTTCAATTAATATACAATAAAGGAGCCATGGATATGCAATGGGGAAATGGCAGCCTCTTCAGTTGCTGGTGTTGGCAAAACTGGACAGCTATATGCAAGAGAATGAAACTGGATTATTGTTTAACCCCATACACAAAAGTAAACTTGAAATGGATTAAATACTTGAATGTAAGTCATGAAACCATAAAACTCTTAGAAGACAACATAGGCATACAGCTCCTGAATATAAGCATGAGCAACTTCTTCCTGAATTCATCTCCTCAAGTAAGGGAAAGAGAAGCAAAAGTGAACTCATGGGACAACATCAAACTGAAAAGTTTCTGTACAGCAAAGGACACCATCAACAGAACAAGAAGGCATCCTACAGTATGGGAGAACATATTTGTAAATGACATATCTGACAAGGAGTTAACATCCAAAATATATTAAGAACTTACATGCCTCAATACCCGAAAAGCAAATAACCTGATTAACAAATGGACAGAGGATATGAAAAGACAGTTCTCCAAGGAAGAAATTCAGATGGCCAATAGACACATGAAAAGATGCTCCACATCACTAATCATCAGGGAAATAAAAATTAAAACCAAAATGAGATATTATCTCACACCAGTAAGGATGGCAAACAACAAAAAGACTAAGAACAACAAATGCTGGCAAGGATGCGGAGAAAGGGGCACCCTCCTACACTGCTGGTGGGAATGTAAGCTAGTTCAACCATTGTGGAAAGCAAAATGAAAGTTCCTCAAAAAACTAAAAATAGAAATACCATTTTTCCAGGGAATCCCACTCCTTGGAATTTACCGAAAGAATACAACTTCTCAGATTCAAAAAGACATATCCACCCCTATGTTTATTGCAGCACTTTTTACAATAGCCAAGATATTGTATTGTCAACATTGGAAGCAACCAAAGTGTCCATCAGTAGATGCATGAATAAAGAAGATGTGGAACATATACAGAATGGAATGCAATTCGGCCATATGAAAGAAACCAATCCTACCATTTGCAACAACATGAATGGAGCTAGAGGACATTATGCTCAGTGAAATAAGCCTGGTGGAGAAAGACAAATGCCAAATGATTTCCCTTATTTGTGGAGTATAACAATGAAGCAAAACTGAAGGAACAAAATAGCAGCAGACTCAGACTCCAAGAATGAACCAGTGGTTACCAAAGGGGAGGGGTGTGGGAGGGCGGGTGGGGAGGGAGGGAGAAGGGGACTGAGGGGTATTATGTTTAGTACACATGGTGTTCGGGATCACGGAAGAACAGTGTAGCACAGAGAAGGCACATAGTGGATCTGTGGCATCTTGCAGCACTGATAGACAGTGACTGCATTGGAGTATGGGTGGGGACTCGATAATATGTGTAAATGTAGTAACCACATTGTTTTTTCATGTGAAACCTTCATAAGAGTCTGTATCAATCATACATAAAAATTAATAAATAAATTAATTAAAAAAACAGTGTAAATGTATTTTATTTCTAACAATATTCTTAATGTGTGATATAAATGATGGCATAATAATGACAAAACTGTGTTATTGTATTTGCAGTATCTGAAGATGCAGTGTGTATGACAGTGATAACAGAAGAGAGAGAGGAGACATTTACTGGAAGAGTTTTATCTACTATTGAAATTAAGTTGGCATTAATTTCAATCAGAATTATGTTATTTTAACTTTAAGATGCCTTCAAGAGTTGCACATTAAATTCAAAGACACAAATAATTTGAAAATAAACAAATGGAAAATGCTGTAAAGCAGGAACCAAAAAAGAGCTGGATTGGCTGTACTACTATTAGACAAAATAGGCAATATTAGACAAATAGGTTAATATTAGATCAATTGTCACTTAAGATGGAGATTGTCACTAGAGACAAAGAGGGTCATTTTACAATAATAAAAAGATCAATCTGAGAAGAAGACAAAACAAACATGTTCACCTAACAGAGCCTCAAAATACATGAGGCAAAAATTAAAAGATTTGAATTATTTCATTAATAATGGTTGTGACTCTTTGCCAATAACTGATGGAACAACTAGGGAGAAGATCACAAAGATAACAGCAGACTTGACAATGGTATATATATACTAAACCAAGTAGAAAGACATCTACAGAATGCTGAAACCAGTGACAACAGAAAGTGTATTCATCTCAAGTATGCATGTAGCATTTCCAGGAGAGACTGTATGTTAGAACATAAAAGCAGCATTAATACATTTGGAATAAATGAAAATGTTTTCTAACAACAATGGAGTTAAATTAGAAAGCAATAACAAGGAAATTTGGGAAATTCACAAATTGGATACTCTTAAATAACCAGCTGCAGAAGAAACTACAGGTAAATTAGAAAATACTTTAAGAAAAGTGAAGAGAACATTTGTGAGACACAGCTAGAACAGTTCCTAGAGGGAAATTTGTAGATCTAAACACCTACAGTAAGGAAAAAAAAAATCTTAAATAAATATCCCAATATGCCATTTTTAGGAAGGAAGAAATATTGAAAATGAAGAATCTCAGGCCCCTCCCTGAAACCACATTATCTGCATTTGAATCCCCAGGTGATTTAGGTGACAATCAGAGTTTGAGAAGAACAGATAGAATGTGGGAAATCAGACATTCTTCTATAAGACAGGTGGTAGGGCAAATTCTAAAAGGTGATTTCAGAGTAGTCAGAGAATTCACAAATTCTAATGCAATGTGATGTGATGCAGATATCATATTTCTAAGAATGTATCCTTTAGCTATTTCATCCATATATCAAATAATATGTTCTACTACAGCATTATGAAACTTAAAAATATATATGAAAATCAAATAAAGTGTCCTGATCTGGGACCCTAGCTGAACAAATCATTGTACATTTGAACAATTAAGAATTGAGTATTGTTTATTGAAAAATGGATGGTTATTATAAATTTTTTTTAAAAAGAAAAAGTTTGACAATGATGTGGAGAAAAGGGAATGCTTGTATACTGTTGGTGGAAAGGTAATTTGATGCAGCCACTGTGGAAAATGGTTTGGAAGTTCTCAATAAATTAAAAATGGAACTATCATATGTTTGAGGAATCTCACTTCTAGGCATATACCCAAAGAATTCATATCAGAATCTCAGAGATTCCTGTCTTCCCATGTTCATTGCAGCATTACCACATAGCCAAGACATATGGAAGCAGCCTAAATGTCCATTATGGATGAATGGATAAAGAAAATGAGTTGCAAGGAAATATTCAGCCTTTAAAAATAACGAAATGTTTCCATTTGTGTCAATGTAGATGAACTTAGACGACGTTACACTAAGATACAGAAGAAAAGATACTGAATAAAAGCACTTAGTATGAGGAATCTGAAATAGTCACTCAGAATCAGAGTAGAATGGTGGCTACCCAGGGCTAGGGAGAGTGAAAAACAAGCAGGTGTTTGTGTAAGGGCACAAAGTTTCTGTTATGCAGGGTGAAAACATCCTAGAGATCAGTACAGCATAGTGCCTATACAACAATACTGCGTTATTTGCCAAAAATGTTGCTAAGAGGGTAGATCTTAAAATTTCTTATCACCAAAAATAGAATAATAAAGAAATAATAAGAGGGGACTTTTGGCGGTGATGAATGTTTATGGCATTGATTTTGTTGATAGTTTCATGGGTGTATACTTATATCCAAACTCACCAAGTTGTATACATTAAGTATGTACAGCTCTTCTTATGTAAACCATAGCTCAATAAAGTGGTTTAAAAAAAAGGGAAATTGAAATTTGCAAAGGTAGAAAATATGCTTCTCAAAATAGAAAGCGGCAAGTTACAGCATAGTGTAAATGAGTAGTTCTCAACTTTGACTCTGCATTAGATTTACCTGGCAAGCTTTTAATAGCCCAATGTTCGGCATACTCCCAAGACCAATTAAACTGGAATCTATAAGAATGGGACCCAGGCATCCAATATTTATATTTAAATATATATATATTTGCCAATATATATATATATTTAAATCTTCTCTGATAATTGTGACACACAGCCCCTTTGAGAACTACTAAGACAGGTACAGGCATTTGTTTTTGTATGTGTTTATTCTCTGAAAGAACACGGATCCCTAACAATGCCTTCAGGGATGGGAACTGCTACTCCCCACCTCCACCCCCACTCAGCTGAAACACTTTTTTTGGATTTTCTATTATAAAAATGTATTATAATCTCATATAGTGTGTGTGTCTATTTTTCTCTCTGTTTAATGAAGTGGGTGTACAGCTCGGGAAAATCAGATTAACTTGTTCCTAGGAGTTCTAGGGAGGAAAAACATAAATTGCCTCTTAGTAAATATTTTTATGCACATAATGTATGGAAGTTAAGCAAAATGTTGTTCGCAATTACATGACTTACTAAATGTGTTTTATGCTTTTCTTGAGGTTATGTATTCTTCAGGTACCTTGTAGCAAATGTGTGTCTATAAAAAGAAAACTAAATCTATTTAGAGATTTCCTCTGAAAGCAGCATTATTAAGAAGCATCTTGTTTTAAAATATCTTTTCTTCCTCATTTTAGACAAGAATTCCCAGGCACGGTAAGGTCATGTTGAGTGGTAAAGTCTTGCTAATACAGCTATGAAGCACTGTGACTGAAGAGCATTTCAGTTCTTCTGTGTGCTATCAAATGAGAATACTGTTTTTTTATGTTTTTTACAACAAAATATAAGCTATTATCTAAAGCCAGTAAGTGGTGAGTCTAAGTGATTGTGTTTGTATTGAGAATAATAATTTAGACTTCTATGAAAAGCCTGGATTTGTCTCTATGCATGAAGCAGTTTGATTGGCTTGTTTGACTTAATCCTGGTGTCAGTTCAAAACAGATGAGGTTATATGTTTACACAGAGCCAAGAACTGTATTTAAACAATAACTATAATTTTGGAATTTTGTTTATCTAATATTCCCCACCTGAAAAATCCATTAAAATTTAAGTATAGCTAAAATTCACTCCCCCTAACAATAGAATTTCTCAGTTGAAATTCCTTTCAGAATAAAGGTTTCAGTAAAATATATTACATGTATTACCATATTTAATCCTACACTCAAACTAGATGCAATTTCACAAGATTATTTGCTTATAATTGGTGGCCTAATGGTAGAAATAACTTAGGTTTGAATCTTAGGACTTGACTTTCAGTTTACCTACAAACTATGGTTTTTACAGGATAGTTATCAGTTTAACCACAAACTATATTTGATTTTTAGCAAGATACTTAGTTGAATATAAGATTCATAATATTTTCCTTTCAGGATTTTAAGAAATATTAGGTGGATTAAATTGAAGCTAGGACTCTATCTTCCTATCCAAACCCTGTTCAACTCTTCTCATTTTACCAAAAATATATTGGGCAATCATTTTTTACAATAAAAAAATATCTTTTTTTTAAGATAAATCAGTATGATTTTTCTCTCAAATCATAGCAAATATGGAAAAGTTAATTCCATTAACTATATGTGTATGGAACGCCATACTAGCATTAGAATACAGCAAGGTACATCAAATAAGGTGTACATCATTCCTTCTGTCCATTAAAAAATATATGGCAGGCCATTTAGTAAATGTTCAAAATTATGCAAATATTTACATATTTTTACATATAAATATAGGTTACCTTCATGTAAATACCATCTTTTCACCCAAAAATTTTACCAGGTTTTAATGAAGGAGGATACTAGCTTTCTGCTTCAAACTGATGGCATGTTATTTATAGCTATCCTTAAAATTTGTTTTGCCTCTGCAACCAACTATAAGAAAGCTGCTGGCTTTAGAAATATAATCCAAAATGTAATATATCAAAGCCAAGGTTACTAGGCACATAATTACCAAAGAGCAAATTGCTTAGCTTCGAAAAGGTTAGTCATATAGTTGAACAATTTCTTACATATATGATCACATTTACCAGGATGTGTTTGCAAGAAGCAAACATGAGGGATGATGTAGGGAGTGAACAAAGGAGAAGGGAAAGAATCTGTTTAGAACAGAGGAGTCTATGTATTTTGATGGTCCAAAAAAGAAAACTATTGCTATGTAGAAAGACATTTATAATATTAATATTAAAATGTTTAATTTTTATACTTAGATGTGAAAAAATTGGACATATATGAAATCTATTAGAAAACAAAAATAGAATTTGTTTTATAAAATAGATTCATTTAAATGGATCTAACTATGAAGTACTAGTACTCCTGAATTACTGATTTCTGCTTAAGGTGTATTTATCCAGTTTCAAGTGAAGATACTTTGCATCTTCTTTATCTCTCTCTGCATCATGCTATCAAGCATTAAGTCTTGCTGATTGTTCTTTAAATATTGCTCACATCACTTTCCATGTTGTCCTGTGTAGTAATTCCCTAGTTTAGACTCTGATCGCCATCTCTTCCTTCTGTTGCAATAGCTTCTTAATTTGTCTCCCTGCCCTTGCCTTGTTCCCCTGAAATCCATCATTGTATTGAGGTTAAAGTGATTGCTCCAAAATGTAATCTGACCTTGCCCCTTCCTTAGTTATAACCATTGGTGATTTCACAAGTCCAAACTCCATAACAGGGTGTAAAAAGCCATATGTACCCTCCTTCATGCTACTTTAATGTGAAGTCCAGTAGCTTTCCCTCAGTTCCACAATTATGGTAATCAATATTTATTGAGCCTATTAGATGCCAGTCATTGTTTATGATACTGGAAATAGAGGAGTATGGGAATGTTTTTTCTGCCCCCAATTTTCTTCACACTCTAAGGTTTGGCTGGTGTTAAGAAAGTTAATCTACAATGGGTTATCAGTGTGTCTGTGTGTTCTTCTTGGGTACAGCAAGAATGTCTAATTCTGACAACACTTTACCTGGGACATTAACTAGGATGAGTTTGCAAGAAGCAAACATGAGGGATAACGTAACTTCTTCCACTGAAAAAAATTTGTCTTGCTTCTGCTTTCTATAAAAGCAGTAAATTAATTCCCTAAGCTCAGTGTTCTTCTCTAGTACACAACCCAGTGGATGTACAGTTGTGACCTGAACATTTGTGTCCAATCAAAATTTATACTTTGAAGTCTTAATCTCCAGTGTGATGGTATTTGGGTAGGTAATTAGGTTAGATGAAGTTTTTACAGTACAGTCCCTATGACGAGATTAGTGCCTTTCTAAGAAGAGGACAAGACCCCAGAGCTTTCTGTCTCTGTCAGGAGGGAAGCTGTGTGGACACAGGGTGGCTGTTCACAAACCAGGAACAAAGCCCTTACCAAGAACAGAATTCGCTGGCACCTAGACTTTAAACTGCAGAACTCTGAGAAAATAAATGACTTGTTAAAGGCACCACTTTAATGGTGTTCTGTTATAGTAGCCTAGACTGACTGGGACAACAGTCTTCTGTCATAGGCCCTGAACTCCCAAGAATTCACAGAGAAATAGAATATATGAATATGAAGCTCTCGCTAGTGTGTAAAGAAATGCATTGTCTCTAACCCAAGAGTCTCGTGTTTCCTTGCTGTATCTATGAAGCAGTGACAAGCTAGCTTACTAGCTACTACGGAGGGTAAAGTCCCAGGCTGTGCACAGTCCTTAAGAGTAAGATTATCTTTATTCTTATGTCCTTCCTATGCTTGCAATAAAAGAGTATACATACATCCTGATCTTATTTCTAAACTTATTTGACTATATAAACCATTGTTGTTCTCTGCTTCTAAACTATTTTCACCATAATAATTTTTAAGAATATGAATATTGTAGATTACCTGTAGGATACTAACTTACTTTATAATATTTATTTCATATAAGTTTCTTCCAAAAAATAATAGTAATTTAAATGGAATCTAACTCTACTTTCATAGGAGTGATAATCAATAAAATAAATAAATAAATAAATAAATAGCAAATCTCCGATTAAAGCAAAGTTAAACATACCAGTAAGGGAGAGATTAAAAACCTTAGACTTCTAGTGGTCAAACATTCTTACCCTACTGAAGACATACCAAAAATGGAATATCTAATATGAAGCAAAACTGCCCTTGGCCTCAGCACATGAGAGAGCTGCAATTTTAGAATATAATAGACATGTTCCTTTTATACAGGCCCCGTTAAATGCCTGAACAAGTTTGTATTTATTACTTGTCACATTTCTTCCACTGCAAAAGAGCATAGTCTTCTCTGTAATAGTCATCAGAATAATTTGCCACATTTCAAAAGCATCCATATTTTCTTCCATGAGGTAACAACTGTCATTAGATGCTTCCTTGTATTAGGCTCCTTTCTAAGCATTTTGCATGTGTTTTCTTATGAAATCTTAACAAGTGCTGTGGAAATTAGATCAACTAGTACCTTCACTTTTTAAATGAGAAAGCTGAGATTTAAAGAGAATGTAAATTTGCCCAAGGAGACAGAACCTTGCTGGGACTTGCACATAAGCAAGCTGGTCAGGATCAGAGCTCCTAACCAGACAACCTAAAATTACTTTTTCCCTTACATTGAAAAAAAACAAGAAAAGCAAACAAAAAACAAACAAACAAAAAAGGGATTCTCCCATTGGAATGCTGATCACAAGATATTTACTTTTTTTTTTCTTCTGTACTAAAACTAAACAAATCATGGGATAATGTCCTTATAACTTATTTGTATGAAAATTTTGCAACATTTCTTAAGTGGGAAATGAAGATAAAGAGTAAATGCATATCTTGAATTACTTAGATTACTTTATAGCCTCCAAGTACACCATTGGGCAAGCCATCCCAAAGGTCACAAATAGAAAGGATCACAATTCAAATTAAAATGCTTAAGTCACATCCATTTCAGTCAGAAGAGACAGGGTAGGTTAAGGTACTTAGGGTAGGGAGTGAGTCCTGGGTTACGTGATGGTAATATACCCTGCCCCTCTCCACCACAGCAGCCTTTCACACTGATGTGGTGCTGATGACTACATCCCTGAGGATAAGCAAGGGACCCTCAGCTAACGACACTTTTGCCTTAATGGTAGGACACAGGCACAGGCACACCTGGCCATAGCTGGTTTATCCAAGACTGATTTAGGGTGACAGAGTTATCTGTCCAACTGTGGCATGATCATGACTTGATTTTTCCAATTCTTTTACTTGATATTTTGTATTTGTCTTTATCTTCTGTATATTTTACAGATTACTATTACTATGCACACCTAATATATTATATAAACACTGCCCATATTTCATAAGCTCCTAGCTCAGACATTTCAATTCATTAGCATATCTGATGCATTTAGGCTGTCCCTCATAAACTACTAGATTAATTTATATAAAGCTTAACTTTTCTCATGAGTGTCATGCAATCTGTGGTTGCTTTTGCTCTATGGATGGAATTAATATTCTCAAATATTACAGAAAATGCATAATATAACCCTTTTTAAAATGCTGAACATTTTTTAAAAAAATCAATCCATCAATCCCATGATATATCCATTACTTCTAGTCTAGAAACTGATTTACATTTCAATTGTGTGTATATATATATATGTATCTTTTGTATGAGAGCCAGGGAGAGGCTTTTATTTAGAGATACTGTGAGAGGATAGAGCTCCTGGCTCACGCCAGGAGGGAACAAGAGAGTCCCATATTTTTAAATATTTTTAAATGTACTTGCTGTCTCAAATTCTGAAATATCTTTCTCCAGGGATTTCAGATGGTTTCTCACTCTTCATACAGTAAAATCTTAGTACACTTGCTGCCTTTGTCTTTGAAAGCATTGCAAACTGGACATCATTAATTGAACGGAACTGATACATTTCTATATATAGTTTTCTTAAGGAACTATGTGCAGAAGTAAATTGGAAGAATAAAAGCTCTTCTAAACAAGTATGTTTTTCTGATCATATAGATTTTTATGACTAATTTTTTCTGTGTGGTATAAAATGTCAATCTTCTTTGATCCGATTTGCAGTGAAGGTAGCTGACCATATAATTAAATGGTTTTATTTGAAATGAACTGAACATAAAAGATCAGGTTTAAATTTGAATTCATATACTTTCAGATAGAATAAACTTTAATTTTGATTTTTTTCTAGGTTGGTTGAGATATAATTGAAATATAACCTTGCATAAACATTAGGTATACAACATGATGACTTGGTATATGTACATTTTGCAAAATGATCACCAAAATGAGCTATCCATCTACTCACATAATTACCCTTTTTTCTTGGTAATAACTTCTAAGATCTACTCTTTTAGAAAATTTCAAGCATAACTACAGTATTGTTAATTATAGTTGCCATGCCATGCATTAGATCCCCAGAACTTATTCATCTTATAAATCAAAACTGCTCATAATGTCTGAAAAGATCATACAGTCCTGTATTCATTCATCAAATACTAACTGATCACCTACTATGTCCCATGCACTCTGGTATGTACTGAAGCCAGAACATTAATCTGAACAGACAGAGGCTGTGCTCTCAGGTAATTTACAGACTAGTAAGAACTGTAAATATTAAGTAATTATAGTAAAAAATGATGTGATTTTCCTAAGTATCTTGAATGCAAGGGAGGACATAGCACAGTGACAAATGTCTGACCACATTTTATGCTTCAGTGCCTAAAGATGGGAATGGCAGAAGATGACCTGCAACAGGTTCATCCATTGATATCAGAGAATGGTTGAGAATGTGTGTGTGTGTGTGTAAGTGTGTATATGAGTATATATGCTTCCTATGATGTGAGTGTGTGCAAATGTGTTCGTATGTATATGAGATTATGTTAGTTTTCTTTTGGTATGGGTTATTTTGGTTTTACTTTTTGCATCAATGACTCATACTTAAAATATAATCTCATATAAAATCATATATGATAAGACTTTTGCCAAAACACTATACACTAAAATATATATTCAAGTTGCAGAAAGTTAAAAAATATCTTATGTATAACTTTTGTTGATTTTCAAAATTGCACATAGAAACATAGGATCTGAAGTAAGCAAGCAAATATTACTGACACTGTCTTAGAAAATATTTTGTTGCATTACCAACATTTTACCATGAGTAAATATATTTTATTCCTTGTATATAAATCTGAAGGATATTTTAATCAAGTTTGCTTATTTTCTCCAACCTTCATGACAGTATTTTGTAATTCCCTATAAAATATGAATTATATTATTTTCAGTCTAACTAAATATATGAGAGTTCTATACTACAAATTATCTAGATAATGATATATATAAACACATATACATATACAGTGTATACATTTTTTCTTACCTTTGAAGAGATGTTTTGAATATCTTGTTCTTAATGACATAATAAAAAATGAAATATGTTTCAAAACATGATCTGGATTATAGAACTGCCAATTCACACTTAGAAAGATGTTATTATATTGAATCATAATTTAAATTTTAAATCTTTATTATTTTTCTTAAATTTTTACATAATCTATTTCAAGTCCTGATTATGTATGCTTAGTCATATTTTCCTAAATTAATGAACAAGGTACTAATCATATAATTAATATTAATTTTCTTAATATTCATTATTAAGAACAAACATTAAAACTCCAGGATCTATATTTATTTTTCCAAATAAAAAGTTGCTACATAATATTCAACAATTTGCTTCCCTCCAAAAAAAAAAAAGCAAATACTCTAGAAAATGACATGTCATATATTATAGAAATTAGATTTCTGTTGTGGGGAGGAGATATAAGCCAGGCATGAAACTTGTAGGGGATGTATGACCTAAGTTAGCAACCAAACTGATATATCAAGATAATAAAGGAAGACATGTTTTATCAAGATTAAATACATATGCACAATAATTCATGGTACCATAAATTTACAACAGTCCATTCAAGCATATGAAGCAGTGACCTGAAAATCCTTCCTGATGTCCCTCTGTTAAGGTTAGAAAACCTTTAAGCTTCATGTACCAGGAAACTACTTGGCCTTTCTACATGCTTGTTATTCATATTTCCAAAATAGCTGCTGAAGTTCCAGATACTGTACCTAAGGTTAGGGCAGTAAACAGGGACAAAAGGGAAGGGCTCTACCCCCATTACCTGTCCCTTTTTCATTGTTCTGATTAATCAGAAAATCAAAAGCTTTTCATAAGCTCTCCCCCTGCACGTCTCTCCCCTGCAAACTTGTGCTTCTACCCTCTAGAAATGGGTCCCATGCCACTTCCAGCTATAAGTAGATATATGAAAAAAGAATTGTATTTGTCTTCCCAGCATCAGTGAGGGAGGTAATGAGAAAAAGCTTGGGTATTTAAAGTGCCAGATAAATGTCAGGCAGGCTCCCAACAGGATATCTTTTTTGATAATATTTTTTTATTATCTAAGGTGTACAATTCTCTAAGTGAAGATGGATTTCAAACAGAATTCAATTTTTCTTATAGTTAATAATGATCTCCTTAGCTGTAGCTAATAAATTTTCATAAAATTAAAGAAAATAAGTTTTACAAATGGCACATAAATGAACAGCAACAAAAAACTTCATGCTTGAAGAAGAAGATAGAGATCATTTCAAGGATAATAACATTATATGTATGAATTTATGTTTGGTCTGTGTTCCATGTTATATAATTGTTTTAAGGTAAGATATTTCAAAGATAAAGCTTAAATTCGACTTTTTAAAAACCGTCACAACATCCATATTTACTTTCAAAATAACTCATGTGTGAATGAACAGAAGAAAAACATTTTCATATGGTGTCATATTTTTGTGCAAATAAATTTTTGATCGAATTAAAGTCACATTTCTTCAGAGAAATTGAGCTTGATTTTTAAAAAATGGAACTGCAGTGTGAAAGGCATTGGTGAAGGAGAATGGTGTTGAGAACTTTGTTGAATGAAGAAAGAAAAAGTGAAAGAGGACATTGATGGATAATGGACACTGGTCCTCATCTTCTGGATCAATGAGTTAATACCAGTGAGGAGACCTTGCAAAAGTAAATTAAATAAGAATCACTTAAAAGGCCATAAGCTGCAGTTGTCCCACCTACCTTTCCCAATGTTCTAGGCTTATGAGCATCTTACACACATTTTTCACTTATTGTCTCAGGTCAAGTGAAACAGGTGTATCATCTGCTTCCTAATGATGCTGGGGGAGTCTCTTGCCATTTAATAACTCTCCTTGCACGGTTGAACCAATGTCCACTTGTCTTCTACCATCTCTATGCAGACACTCCAAGGTAACATTGGCTTTCTGGCGAGTAGAGTGGGAAGACGATGGTCTTCATTTCTGCTTACTCTGAAGTTTTGTGCCCAGCAGATACAGGTATATGAAAAACTAAGAAATAAGATGGCCTCAAGCCATGTGATAGTACTTTCTTCTCCCAAATCTGGACATACAGAATATCTCTCATCCTTGATTTGTCAATGATGTAAGAATTTAAAGCCTTGAGTGTGTCATTTGCTTTTTGTATGCTCTCCAGTACAGTGAAAAGGAGATATTCTGGCCCATATGTATCAAAAGCAGACTCTTGGTTCCACAAGCATCTTTAGACACTTGATAGCAACCAACTGAGGGTGACAATTTAATTAATCATGATGCACAGCATTCCAAGAATGACTGACTCTTACTTCCCATGGATGAGGAACTCAGCATATAGTTCAAGGCCAAGGATTTTCCTAATCCAATCCAGGAATCTCATTTATGAAGTTTTGTTTCCTAGGATTAAGCTTGGTACCAGTAGAGTATCAGACTCAAGGTCCAGTTAGGAACAGAGAAATCATACTAAATATGGCAACAGAAAGAATTTAGGATATTGAATTGGATTAAAGAGGTCTTAGAAAATGGAAAGATCAAGATAGAACAATGAAGCAGAGTTGCATCCATAAGTCTTGAGGCACAAAAGTGGTTTTTGGAATCTGGAAAATTAGAGAAGATACCCTGGAATTGAGACTCAGGTCTCTGAGAAGAAGGTGTCATGCAGCTGCAGTAAATACCACCGGAGCTTGGAGAAGGGGCTTGGCAGAGCTGGACTGCAAGCTGTGAAGAGGAGGCACCACTTGGCTACTCTTCGTACCCCAGGAGATTACGGTGTGGACACCTTAGAGCTTGGCCCCAGACCTCTGGGAATGGGCCATACCTCAACAACGTTAGTACCTCTGATGGGACACAGTCATGTTTGTTCCTGGGGGACCAAAATTACTGGAGACTGGGGCTAACTGCTCTTGCTTGGGAACGGCCATTGCTGGGGTGATACTGACAGGAAGAGCAGGCAAACAGGGAGGAGCAAGCCTTTTCCTCACTCTCCTGCCTTCCAGTTTTAATCTGATATCCATATTGGGGGAATTTAACAGAAGGCTACCCGAAACAAAACCGAGAAATACAGTTTTCAGAATTCTAGCTACATCATTCTAAAGTGGAGTATAGATGGGTCAATTTAGAGATGAGTGTTAGAGCTAAAATACACTTAAGTAGTTTTTAAGAACTATCTGTATATAAAATTAAAAGGGGTCAATTCAAGATCAGGAAAGGCATAAGGAATGAGTAAAATGGGATGTGGGAGAGAGAAAATAACCATTAAAATATTTATACATAAGTTGAAGGCAAACAAACTGAAGAGAAAAGACTTTGAGACAGAGACTAGGAAAGGAAATAGGGAGGAGAAAATAAAAAACGAAAGAAAAAGGTATAAATTAACAGAAGGCAAATTGAAAGAACAAAAAAAAATCAATAAAGGAAAAGCATTTCAGGATAACAAAGTTAAAGGGTAGATGGAACTTCAAAATTTTATCCCACCAACCTATTTTCAACTAGGAGATGAAGCCATCTTTATAAACCAAATTGTTCAACTTCCAAAAATGTTCTGCTACAGGCAGGCAATTTCTTATTTGTAGTTTCCTTCTGTTTTCTTAAGCTGATATAGACAAGACTGCAAGCCAGGGAAATGTAAATTTACCTCCTCCTTGTAATTTATGGTTAACCAACATTTAAACCATCACAAAATATTGGTGACCTTGTTCAGAGATGGACAAATAAGAGTTATTTTACAATTTGCCCAGAAATATCAATGTTTCCTTGATTATACCTTCTTGAATTTTGTAAAAGTTAAAGACAATTATTTTAGTTGCTGTGTTAATAAGTTGTGAAAAGCATTGCTGGGAAGCAATGTGCCCTGAATCAGCACATTTTCTACATAGTGGAAGATTGTCATTGAATTAGCATAATTGAGGGGAAATAAGCATTTTTCTCAAATGCTAAACAGGATTCTCTGACTTCTAGTGCAAAGCCTGTAGGGACATTTCCTTCTTGACTGTAGGCAAAAACTCTTCACGTAACTCCTTTGCCAGGCTCCTCTTTTCTGCTGAGACTCATCATTGCTTCGCTTCTCGTTTTGGTCCTGTGAACTTGGCCTATTTCAGCCCTTGTCCAGATCTGGCATAGCACCCTTCTAAACCATTTTGACCAGTTTGTTGAAAATCCTCCCATCCTTGACACCCAGTCAAGCTCCTCTTCCCCACCTTCCATACTCAACTAAGTGGCTCTTTGTAGTTTTCCATCTACTTCCTCACTCTGCCCATTGCTACAAATCCCCACTTGGCCTTGTATTTGTACTTGAGTTCAATCTCTCTCATTTCAATAGTCTTGATCCCTATTAAAATAGTCTCACATAAAG
This sequence comes from Manis pentadactyla, assembly GCF_030020395.1. Taxonomy (NCBI): domain Eukaryota; kingdom Metazoa; phylum Chordata; class Mammalia; order Pholidota; family Manidae; genus Manis; species Manis pentadactyla. The sequence continues at coordinate 125,549,715 of NC_080020.1, forward strand.
TTTCCTTGCCATTTAACAAATGGAAGAATAATTTTTCATTTACACTTCAAACCATTAGAAAGACATACTATTGAGTGTGATGCCTACATTCTGATGTCCATTTGCATCTGTCACACATACTCTTGCTCTGGACATTCCTTGCAGCCTTCTTCCATTTAGTGTTTTTTTTTCTCTAATCCATAGTGATTAGAAATCTGATAATCAAAGTTGTTAGAATTGTATATAAAGTAAGGAAATAAACTCTAAATGATGTTCTAATGTTAAGCCTTTCTAATAGTGACTTCTGTAATCCAGAAGTCATTTTTTCCATTTTGTTTAATTCAAGACCAGAAGCTAGAGAGGCAGAAAGCACTAACTGTGCATGAAGAAAATGTTGCTATATTAAAAGTAGTGCGTACAAGCACTGGGATTACACAGATTTGATTTACCTTGTAGAGGAAGCCATTGATGGTCAACAGAGCTTCATGTTTGTGGTTCTGTCTTCAAATGACTACTGTGTACAAATGAGTAATACATTTTTTACAACCAATTCTTGCTTTTTGCTTATATATTTGTCAACAAATAAATGGAATAGTTCAGATTTTATTGATTGCCATATTGCCTGCATCTCTACCTTGGGATTCTTCTTCTCTTTATATGGAATGAAGTCTTGTTGAACAGAAATGACCAAAAAAAAAAAAGGCTTAAAGCACCATATCTGATTCAAATGAGTCAATCATAGACTTAACTGTTGATGATGAGAAAGAAAATTCCGTTGGATCCATATGTCCTCTCACTGCTAAATATGCATAATCTGTGATCTCACCGTTCATCTCAGGGGTTAAGAGTCAGATAAAACCAAAAGGGGATCTTGTTAGAAGGTACAAATGTGGGCAAAAGAAATAAAGTGGTATTTCATCCTAGCTCTAGTGTTTCCTAAACATTCTGATCAAAGAATGAACTTCCAGGAATTAATTCATTATTCAGACACATTTATAAAAGTTTGGTAAGTGCTAAACATTCATAAATACTATAGCACCTCAGTCTACTAGAAAAGAGATTGAGATTTCAGGCCAGCAGCTCAACTTACTTACTGAGTTTCCCCATCTTAGTAAATGAGGAGTACATAAATATGTTTTCATCAAGAATAACCCAATTTTATTCTTAAGAAATTAAAGGCCTTCTCATATATATATATTTGCAATTTGAAAATTTGAACTTAATATAAATAAAAATATAAGACACTGCTTCATTTACACTTAATTAGATTCATACGCTTTCGCATGTTTTGACTTCTATAAAATAGCACTTTATAATTCTATCCCCCTGCTTCAGTGCTTCATTTGTACTCAAGCCTGTCAGCACAGTACTTTAGTTTACTGTAACTTGCAAATTTCTGCCAATTTTATTTTTTATGTAGAAGGGGTTTATGAGTGGAGTAAGATTTTCGTATTTAGTTTTTCAGATGTGGTCACTTAAAGAGACATTTAATGCTATTTGAACCTTTTTCCTTAAAGTTTGTAATTTGTTTTTGTTTTTGTTTTTCTCCCCAAAGATCTTATCCTTGCATGCAAGAATTTCACCCTATCATAAACCACCAATCATTTATGCCCCTTCTTTTTTAGTGAAATTTGTCATCTGACTGCTCCCTCATACAGATCTTGCTTAGATTTCTGGCTCAAACTGGATCCTGGGAAATATTTTTCTGCATGTTACATAATCCTGAGGCCCTGGTTCTTATACAAAATGCTGTATGTAGTTGTGGCAACACAAATTTTCTTGGCCTTTTTAACTAAATGATGAAAAATTTCAAATATACTGAATGTAAGTACCTTATAAAACATAGTATTATTTAATGTTTAACTTAAAGATATATTTAAGCTCTAAAATTCTGACTCACTCTTTTCCCTCTCTTTCCCCTTTATCTCTTGACCATCACAGATTAGAATATTTGTCATTGAGATTTGTGTCTCATTTCTATTTGAGAAGATAAAACAAAATGTGTAAAATGATTGCAACAGCTTCAGAAAAATCAGTAGAGCATTTTATGTATTTGAGCATGTGTTTAAGCACTTCATTTTAAGGTTCCCTTTTGAACAGTCCACACAAGAAAAGCCAGATCATTCATGTAACAAACACTGAATGTTTTTCTAATAGAGATTCTTCACACCTTTCAAAGTAGGTTTCTGAGCAAATAGATGGTTTATATTAAGCACCTAAAATAATTCATACAGATCCTGGGAATACATTTGACATTATAACAGGAATTCTTCTAGATATTCAAATATTCAGCCTTATTACCCACATCATCAATAGTCAAATATAATATTGGATAGGAACACCTCAAATATCTATAATGCAATTAGAAATTATTTATTTGTTTTGTAAGGCATAGCGAGTAAGGCAGACTGCTAGACTATTATAAGTGGAAAGGGTTTTATGTAAATTACAATTCAAATTTCTCTTGATGAAAATGTGAAAATGATATCTAGAGAGAATAAGTAGAGAAAGAGCCAATATTAGAATAGAATTCTTTCTATTTCCCAAACATATTTTTCACTTTATAGAAAGTTAGTAAGCTCATTTAGTGCTTGATAGATGGAGACAAAAATCCTATCCTTCCAGCTAGGCATAAAATTAAAATATTTACATTTATGGGAGAGAAAGACAGGGGTAGAGAAAGAAAAATAGAGTTAGTTGCTACTCTTTGCTAAGAATCACTCAATATATCAAATTAACAATAGAAAACCCTCATGAAAGGAACCTTACTAACTGGAGATAGAGAAATGAGCATACAATTAACTAAAATGTGAGGAAAACTGGGAAATAGTATAAAAACATAGAATGGCAAGGAGGAGGTAATATATAAGAGTTAAGATAGAAAAGAGACACAATAATAAATATATTTTTAAAATTTCTGCTATTAGTGGCTTCTAAAAAACAGTCCAACATATGCCTTTATAAATATTGACACCAATGATTTTCTCAAGGAAAACACTCTATAGATGTTTGTGATTCACTCTCAATTAAATAAAAACAAAAACAAAAACAAGACATGCTGGAGTTATCCTAGGTCAGATAGAACCTTTGTAAAATCTGTGGCCATACAGTATCTCATGGTTAATCATCAATGAGAACTTAAATTGTCATTGCACACATGTAATTTAGGGATACAAGACAGTTTCACCACTTACAATGGTTGTTCCTCCAAAAGCAAGAAGCTAAATTATTTATAACTTTCTTTTATCCCCTTACTTTTTTAGACACTCTTATTTGTAAAATATATATATTTGTATCTGCAGGCATTTTGATAGTGACTTGTAAAAGGACCCTGAGTTAGTTTTTGGCAGTGTCTGTATATTTGACCCACTGAGTCTGAATATTTATCCACACTCATCAGCCAATTCATCAGTTGTGGCATTTTTACTTGGCATAATTATTATTTCTCCTATGACTTGCATTGTCAGAAGTCTAAGCTTTTCCTGTGAGGCTTCTTTCCAGCAAAGGTCAATAGCTGCAAGAGCAGTTAAATCCTGATAGACAGCAAGCACTTTTTGCTTAGTTTAGTTTTTTTTTTTTTTTTTTTTATTGAAGGGTAGTTGACACACAGTATTACATTACATTAGTTTCAGGTGTACAACATAGTGATTCAACATTTATATACATGACAATTCTAGGTACCAGCTATCACCATACCAAGCTGTTACAATATCTTGACTATATTCATTACCTCCTGGTTACTTATTATTTTACCATTAAAAGTGTAAATTTTTTTTTTTTTTTTTGTGAGGGCATCTCTCATATTTATTGATCAAATGGTTGTTAACAACAATAAAATTCTGTATAGGGGAGTCAATGCTCAATGCACAATCATTAATCCACCCCAAGCCTAATTTTCATCAGTCTCCAATCTTCTGAGGCATAACAAACAAGTTCTTACATGGAGAACAAATTCTTACATAGTGAATAAGTTCTTACATGGTGAACAGTACAAGGGCAGCCATCACAGAAACCTTCGGTTTTGCTCATGCATTATGAACTATAAACAGTCAGTTCATATATGAATACTCATTTGATTTTTATACTTGATTTATATGTGGATACCACATTTCTCTCTTTATTATTTTTATTTTTAATAAAATGCTGAAGTGGTAGGTAGATACAAGATAAAGGTAGAAACATAGTTTAGTGTTGTAAGAGAGCAAATGTAGATGATCAAGTGTGTGCCTGTAGACTATGTGTTAATCCAAGCTAGACAAGGGCAATAAAACATCCACGTATGCAGAAGATTTCTCTCAGAACAGGTGGGGTGAGGTTCTAAGCCTCACCTCTGTTGATCCCCAATTTCTCACCTGATGACCCCTTTGCGACTGTGCCTGTCTTAGGTTGTTCCTCCCTTGAGGAATCTTACCCGTCTCTGGCTAACCAGTCATCTTCCGGGGCCATACAGGGAAATATAAAGTTGGTAAGTGAGAGAGAAGCTTTATTGTTTGAAATGGTTAGCTTTTTATTTCTTTGCATATTTATGCCCTGTAGCTTCTATGCCCAGCATTTGTCTTGAGGTATCTTTACCACTTGGAAGAATTATGATACTCGGTAAATTTGATATGAGGCACGAATTCTATTTAAGGGTTGTAATGAGGAAGGAAGAAGAAAAGCTATAGAAGTAGCAGGCGGCAGAAAACGTGGGAAGATTGATTATTTCTTTGACATATCTTCTTGTAGAGTAACTTCAGCATGTATAGGTTTTAAGCTACTACTTAAATTGCGCACACACATTAACATAATAGGAGTTTAGTTACATAACCAAAGCATATCTGTAATTACCAGCCATCTACAGTGAAACCAAGAAAACGAGTTAGGCACCTTAGGCATTTGTGAAAACTTATCTATGATATGGTGGATATTATCCAACTGAACTTGAACAGTCTGAGAGAAATCAGACAAATTAAAACAACCCATTCCTGGGGAATGTTCACATCCCTTATGTTCTTTTAACAGTAAATAGTCTGTAGTTGTAAGATTTTGAAGTGCTACAATTTGCACTTCTCCTAATTCTTGGTTGAGTTCCAACAGTATAGATCCAGTCGAATTTGTTGTTTTACTGTATGCACAGGCCAGCTTAGATATCTCCTTCCTCATTCCCATGGCAAGTCCAGGAACTGGTGGGATGAGTGCATCTACAGCTGTAGCAGTGCGTGGATCTTTGTTGGGGTTTTTTGATGATCATCTTCTGGCATGAGTCTTCCAGAGAGTGCTGATTTTGGAAGTTCTTTTTCATATCGTGTCTTAGTTCATTTTTGGGGTCGCACAATTAGGCTTTGATCCTCTGTATAAACACAAACAGACCCTTTGCCTACACTTTTATATGCCCTTTATACTCTTGTGTAGAACTCATTGGAGGTTACCACACAGGATCTGCCCTTTTTTTTTTTTTGGTATCACTAATCTACACTTACATGACGAATATTATGTTTACTAGGCCCTCCCCAAACCAGGTCCCCCCTGTAAGCCCCTTTACAGTCACTATCCATCAGCATAGCAAAATGTTGTAGAATCACTACTTGCCTTCTCTGTGTTGTACAGCCCTCCCCTTTCTCCCACCCCACCATGCTTGCTAATCTTAATACCCTCCTTCTTCTTCCCCCTGCCTTATCACTCCCTACCCACCCATCCTCCCCAGTCCCTTTCCCTTTGGTAAATGTTAGTCCATTCTTGAGTTCTGTGATTCTGCTGCTGTTTTGTTCCTTCAGTTTTTCCTTTGTTCTTATATTCCACAGATAAGTGAAATCATTTGGTATTTCTCTTTCTCCGCTTGGCTTGTTTCACTGAGCATAATAACCTCCAGCTCCATCCATGTTGCTGCAAATGGTTGGATTTGCCCTTTTCTTATGGCTGAGTAGTATTCCATTATGTATATGTACCACTTTTTCTTTATCCATTCATCTATCGATGGACATTTAGGTTGCTTCCAATTTTTAGCTATTGTAAATAGTGCTGCGATAAACATAGGGGTGCACTGTTCTTTCTCATACTTGATTGCTGCATTCTTAGGGTAAATTCCTCGGAGTGCAATTCCTGGGTCAAATGGTACGTCTGTTTTGAGCATTTTGATGTACCTCCATACTGCTTTCCACAATGGTTGAACTAACTTACATTCCCACCAGCAGTGTAGGAGGGTTCCCCTTTCTCCACAGCCTCGCCAACATTTGCTGTTGTTTGTCTTTTGGATGGCAGCCATCCTTACTGGTGTGAGGTGATACCTCATTGTAGTTTTAATTTGCATTTCTCTGATAATTAGCGATGTGGAGCATCTTTTCATGTGTTTGTTGGCCATCTGTATTTCTTTTTTGGAGAACTGTCTGTTCAGTTCCTCTTCCCATTTTTTAATTGGGTTGTTTGTTTTTTGTTTGTTGAGGCGTGTGAGCTCTTTATATATTTTGGATGTCAAGCCTTTATCGGATGTGTCATATTCAAATATATTCTCCCATACTATAGGGTTCCTTTTTGTTCTATTGATGGTGTCTTTTGCTGTACAGAAGCTTTTCAGCTTAATAGAGTCCCACTTAGTCATTTTTGCTGTTGTTTTCCTTGCCCGGGGAGATATGTTCAAGAAGAGGTCACTCATGTTTATGCCTAAGAGGTTTTTGCCTATGTTTTCTTCCAAGAATTTAATGGTTTCATGACTTACATTCAGGTCTTTGATCTATTTTGAGTTTACTTTTGTATATGCTGTTGGACAATGGTCCAGTTTCATTCTCCTACATGTAGCTGTCCAGTTTTGCCAGCACCATCTGTTGAAGAGACTGTCATTTCACCATTGTATGTCCATGACTCCTTTATCAAATATTAATTGACCATATATGTCTGGGTTAATATCTGGATTCTCTAGTCTGTTCCATTGGTCTGTGTCTCTGCTCTTGTGTCAGTAACAAATTGTCTTGATTACTATGGCTTTACAGTAGAGCTTGAAGTTGGGGAGTGAGATCCCCCCTACTTTATTTTTCTTTCTCAGGATTGCTTTGGCTATTCAGGGTCCTTGGTGTTTCCATATGAACTTTAGAATTATTTGTTACAGTTCATTGAAGAAAGTTGCTGTTAGTTTCATAGGGATTGCATCAAATCTGTATATTGCTTTGGGCAGGATGGCCATTTTGATTATATTAATTCTTCCTAGCCACGAGCATGGGATGAGTTTCCATCTGTAGTGTCCCCTTTAATTTCTCTTAAGAGTGACTTGTAGTTTTCAGAGTATAAGTCTTTCACTTCCTTGGTTATGTTTATTCCTAGGTATTTTATTTTTTTTGATGCAATTGTGAATGGAGTTGTTTTCCTGATTTCTCTTTCTGCTGGTTCATTGTTAGTGTATACGAAAGCCACAGATTTCTGTGTGTTGATATTGTATCCTGCAAATTTGCTGTATTCCGATATCAGTTCTAGTAGTTTTGGGGTGGAGTCTTTAGAGTTTTTTATGTACAGTATCATGTCATCTGCAAATAGTGACAGTTTAACTTCTTCTTTACCAATCTGGATTCCTTGTATTTCTTTGTTTTGTCTGATTGCCGTGGCTAGGACCTCCAGTACTATGTTAAATAACAGTGGAGAGAGTGGGCATCCCTGTCCAGTTCCTGATCTCAGAGGAAATGCTTTCAGCTTCTCGCTGTTCAATATTATGTTGGCTGTGGGTTTTTCATAGATGGCCTTTATTATGTTGAGGTACTTGCCCTCTATTCCCATTTAGCTGAGAGTTTTTATCGTGAATGAATGTTGAACTTTGTCAAATGCTTTTTCAGCAGCTATGGAGATGATTATGTGGTTTTTGTGTTTCCTTTTGTTGATGTGGTGGATGATGTTGATGGACTTTCGAATGTTGAACCATCCTTGCATCCCTGGGATGAATCCCACTTGGTCATGGTGTATGATCCTTTTGATGTATTTTTGAATTCGGTTTGCTAATATTTTGTTGAGTATTTTTGCGTCTACGTTCATCAGGGTTATTGGTCTTTAGTTTTCTTTTTTGGTGGGGTCTTTGCCTGGTTTTGGTATTAGGGTGATGTTAGCTTTATAGAATGAGTTTGGGAGTATCCCCTCCTCCTCTATTTCTTGGAAAACTCTAAGGAGAATGGGTATTATGTCTTCCCTGTATGTCTGATAAAATTCCGAGGTAAATCCATCTGGCCCGGGGGTTTTGTTCTTTGGTAGTTTTTTGATTACCGCTTCAATTTCGTTGCTGGTAATTGGTCTGTTTAGATTTTCTGTTTCTTTCTGGGTCAGTCTTGGAAGGTTGTATTTTTCTAGGAAGTTGTCCGTTTCTCCTAGGTTTTCCAGCTTGTTAGCATATAGGTTTTCATAGTATTCCCTAATAATTCTTTGTATTTCTGCGGGGTCCGTCGTGATTTTTCCTTTCTCGTTTCTGATACTGTTGATTTGTGTTGACTCTCTTTTCTTCTTAATAAGTCTGGCTAGAGGCTTATCTATTTTGTTTATTTTCTCGAAGAACCAGCTCTTGGTCTCATTGATTTTTGCTATTGTTTTATTCTTCTCAATTTTATTTATTTCTTCTCTGATCTTTATTATGTCCCTACTTCTACTAACCTTAGGCCTCATTTGTTCTTCTTTTTCCAATTTCGATAATTGTGACAGTAGACCATTCATTTGGGATTGCTCTTCATTTTTTAAATATTCTTGGATTGCTATATACTTTCCTCTTAAGACTGCTTTTGCTGTGTCCCACAGAAGTTGGGGCTTAGTGTTGTTGTTGTCATTTGTTTCCATATATTTCTGGATCTCCATTTTGATTTGGTCATTGATCCATTGATTATTTAGGAGCGTGTTGTTAAGCCTCCATGTGTTTGTGAGCCTCTTTGCTTTCTTTGTACAGTTTATTTCTAGTTTTATGCCTTTGTGGTCTGAAAAGTTGGTTGCTAGAATTTCAATCTTTTGGAATTTTCTGAGGCTCTTTTTGTGGCCTAGTATGTGGTCTATTCTGGAGAATGTTCCATGTGCACTTGAGAAGAATGTATATCCTGTTTCTTTTGGATGTAGAGTTCTATAGATGTCTATTAGGTCCATCTGCTCTACTGTGTTGTTCAGTGCTTCCGTGTCCTTACTTATTTTCTGCCCTGTGGATCTATCCTTTGGGGTGAGTGGTGTGTTGAAGTCTCCTAGAATGAATGCATTGCAGTCTATTTCCCCATTTAGTTCTGTTAGTATTTTTTTCACATATGCTGGTGCTCCTGTGTTGGGTGCATATATATTTAGAATGGTTATATCCTCTTGTTGGACGGAGACTTTTATCATTATGTAATGTCCTTCTTTATCTCTTGTTACTTTCTTTGTTTTGAAGTCTATTTTGTCTGATATTAGTACTGCAACCCCTGCTTTCTTCTCGCTGTTGTTTGCTTGAAATATGTTTTTCCATCCCTTGACTTTTAGTCTGTACATGTCTTTGGGTTTGAGGTGAGTTTCTTGTAAGCAGCATATAGATGGGTCTGGCTTTTTTATCCATTCTATTACTCTATGTCTTTTGATTGGTGCATTCAGCCCATTAACATTTAGGGTGACTATTGAAAGATATGTACTTATTGCCATTGTAGAATTTAAATTCATGGTTATCAAAGGTTCAAGGTTAGCCTCTTTAGTATCTTACTGCCTAACTTAGTTCACTTATTGAGCTCTTATATACACTGTCTGGAGATTCTTTTCTTCTCTCCCTTCTTGTTCCTCCTCCTCGATTCTTCATATGTTGGGTGTTTTGTGCTGTGCTCTTTCTAGGAGTGCTCCCATCTAGAGCAGTCCCTGTAAGATGTTTTGTAGAGGTGGTTTGTGGAAAGCAAATTCCCTCAGCTTTTGTTTGTCTGGGAATTGTTTAATCCCACAGTCATTTTTGAATGATAGTCGTGCTAGATACAGTATATTTGGTTCAAGGCCCTTCTGTTTCATTGTATTAAATATATCATGCCATTCTCTTCTGGCCTGTAGGGTTTCTGTCGAGAAGTCTGATGTTAGCCTGATGGGTTTTCCTTTATAGGTGACGTTTTTCTCTCTAGCTGCCTTTAAAACTCTTTCTTTGTCCTTGATCTTTGCCATTTTAATTATTATGTGTCTTGGTGTTGTCCTTCTTGGATCCTTTCTGTTGGGGGTTCTGTGTATTTCCGTGGTCTGTTCGATTATTTTCTCCCCCAGTTTGGAGAAGATTTCAGCAATTATTTCTTCTAAGATACTTTCCATCTCTTTTCCTCTCTCTTCTTCTTCTGGAACCCCTATAATATGGATATTGTTCCTTTTGGATTGGTGACACAGTTCTCTTACCATTGTTTCATTCCTGGATATCCTTTTATCTCTCTCTATGTCAGCTTCTATGCGTTCCTGTTCTCTGGTTTCAATTCCATCAATGGCCTCTTGCATCCTATCCATTCTGCTTATAAACCCTTCCAGAGTTTGTTCCATTTCTGCGATCTCCTTTCTGACATCTGTGATCTCCCTCTGGACTTCATCCCATTTCTCTTGCGTATTTCTCTGCATCTCTGTCAGCATGTTTATGATTCTTATTTTGAATTCTTTGTCAGGAAGACTGGTTAGGTCTGTCTCCTTCTCTGGTGTGGTCTCTGTGATCTTTGTCTGCCTGTAGCTTTGCCTTTTCATGGTGATAGGAATCGTTTGCAGAGCTGGGACGAGTGACGGCTGTAAGAATTTCCCTTCTTATTGGTTTGTGGCCTTCTTCTCCTCGGAGAACAGCGACCTCTAGTGGCTTGTGCTGGGTAGCTGCGCGCAGACAGGGTTTCTGCTTCCTGCCCGGCTGCTATGGAGTTAATCTCCGCTGTTGCTGTGGGCGTGGCCTGGTTCTGGCCTCTGCTCCAAAGTGGTGGAGTCGTGTTGGAGCAGGAGCAGCTGGGAGGCTATTTATCTCCGTAAGGGGCCTCCCTGCTCCCTTCAGCCCAGGGGTTAGGGTGCCCAGAAATCCCCAGATTCCCTACCTCTGGATTAAGTGTTCCGCCCTGCCCCTTTAAGACTTCCAAAAAGCACCCGCCAAAACAAAACAATGACCACAAAAAAAAAAAAAAAAAGAAATTTAATTAAAAAAAAGAAAAAATAAAAGGTGGCCGCTCGTTTTTCTTTATTGACCGGCGCCAGCCTCAGGAATCTGCTCACCGGTCTTGCTGCCTTGTTTCCCTAGTATTGGGGGCCCTATCCCTTTAAGACTTCCAAAAAGCGCTCGCCAAAACAAAACAGAAAAAAAAAAAAATTATATGGTCGCTCGCTTTTCTGGTTTCCTCCAGCGGCAGGCCACCGGTGCCCGCTCACTGATCTTGCTGCCCTGTTTCCCTAGTATTGGGGGCCCTATACCTTTAAGACTTCCAAAAACCGCCCGCCAAAACAAAACAGCAAAAAAACAAAAAAAAAATGTTCACTTGCTTTTCTTATGTCCTCCAGCGCCCCGTCTCCAGTGCCTGCTCACTGTTCTTGCTGCCCTGTTTTCCTAGTATCCAGGGCCCTGCACTCTGGCCCGAATGGCTGGGGCTGGGTGTTTGGCAGTCCTGTGCTCCGTCTCCCTCCCGCTCTGCCTACCCTTCTCCCGCTGGGAGTTGGGGGGAAAGGCGCTCGGCTCCCACCGGGCCGGGGCTTGTATCTTACCCCCTTCGTGAGGCGCTGGGTTCTCTCAGGTGCGGATGTGGTCTGGATATTGTCCTGTGTCCTCTGGTCTTTATTCTAGGAGGGGTTGTCTTTGTTATATTTTCATAGATATATGTGGTTTTGGGAGGAGATTTCTGCTGCTCTACTCATGCCGCCATCTTCCTCCCCTCCTCCGCTTAGTTTAGTTTTATTTGTATTGTTTCTTCTATTTAATATTTTATGAGAAATGACACTTGCAGAGGAGTTGACTGTTATTTTTATGACATAACTTGCCTTTCTACATAATTGAGCCTCCCAGGACCATCTGCCATCAGATTATGACATTTCATGTCACATTGGACACAAAAATAGTTTATGCTCACAAGTAATTCTGTATTTGCGATGCAGATTTCCAGCACCTTCCATCTAAGAGAATACTATCTTGTTTTTACTATCATCATGTGTCAAGATGTACACCTCTATGTTAAAAAATTATAATTCTGTAGCACAAAATAACTGGTGTTAATAGCCAAGCAGTTTATGGGTGGGCTACTCTGCTTGTATCCATCCATGATGTTTATCTCCAAGGCGCCATTAATAGTGTTTTGCGGTGATGAGCCAATCATGTTAGCAGGGCTGTTGCATTCATTCTTTTCCCCAACAAGCACCATGGAGCTCTATATGTGGCCGCTGTTCTAGGTATTGCAACATAACAATTAACAAGATAGATAAAATTGTTGCATTCATGGAGCTTGTATTCATCTCTGATAAGATTTTCCACAGACTGTTTCTATCTCTCTTGTTATGGAAACCTTATTTATTTTCACCTAAGACATTTGTTTTAATCATTATTTTAATTGATGAAGTGCCCATAAGCATCAGAAAAGTATCACTTGATTGAATAGTACTCAAATTTAAGTTTGGCAATCTAGATCGTTGCAATTCTAAATTTGCTACCAATCTCAATAATCTTTTGTCTTCAGTTTTCTCATTGCAGTATGTGATTCCCTTAAATCAAAATAGTGAAGATAAAAATTAGTTCTTGATATTTTGAAACTGAAGAAAGTTGAGAGAACTCCACACTCTTAGAGAATTATCTGGACTCTACTACACAGGATATGAGTTTGGAATCTCTAACAATGTGGAATCAATGTGAAACAATTTAGCCCTTTTTCATATGAAAAGTGTATTTTGTTCTTTTAAGACAAGATAAAATGATTTATTTTTACTGCTTGCTTTGTATGATCTAAAGCCTTCTTTGGAACTAAATGCTCAGAAACACTCCCAGATAAGCATACATGCCATTCCTATGCTTCTTAACATGTACTTGAAAACACAAAACACCTTCAGAAACACAATGACAATAAATGATAATAATCTCTAGTTTAGATACTGATGCTGGTACTTCTTAAGGCAATATAAATATGAAATCAATTGGTTGTGTATTTGTCTCCATTTTAATGTTTATTTTATCAAATATTTCCCACACAAACAACTGTACCTACTGTTCAAAGTTATCAAAACTTTTCTTTGGCTTTGTAAATTGAGAGAATGGTGTATTTTGGTCTGTATATTTACATAGAGGAACAATTTTTTTTAAAAGTCTCTTCTTGTCAGGCCTCTTTTTGTGTTTTAGGGTGTCCGCATTGTTCAGACTCAGCAGCTTGGCATATGTGATACTTTGTGGTAGATCCCATCTGACTTTCCAGTCTGCTTCTCTCTTCATTCTGAGCAAAATAAAACCTAGAAATTCATGAGCTATTCCAGATCCTTTCAGAGCTCTGTGTGCCTGTACCTTTGTGTTCTCTGTCTCGACTATATTTCCCTGGACTGAATTTCATTTTAGCTGCTATTCTCCGCATCATGTCCCAAAGCCTTGTGACTTGGAAATTGGGATTTGTCTGCACACACATGGAAGGATGCTTAGCCACTCTGTTGTCGACTCAGTGAAGTTTGTTAACTAAGTTCCCATGAAATCAATAAAAGTAAATATATGATTTTCAGACAACAATATGCTTGCTTCTCCCAAACTTTAGAGGCAAATGAAGTGGAAAATATCAGAGTATTATTGGAAGTTAATAGTTCTCAACCAATGGTTTAGAAAGTTTGACTTGCCTGTTATTGACTCCACCCTGAATATTAATTCCTCAGTTCTGCTAAGCCAGCAACAGATCCTTTAGAATGTCTGTTTGGTAATGGCTCTCATTATATCCATCTTTGATTGCTTGCCTTCTTATATTTCACTGAAGAGAGGAGTTATGGCATATATTTTAGGCAGAACTTAAAAATGTGTCTCTCCTTCAGAGGTAAATATTCTCAGTGTCTCAAGTCATAACCCCAATGTGTTGACTGCATAATATGTGCCACTTATTTTTTACTACAGTTACTCTCCTGTTGTACATTGTGCATGCTCCAATGGGCTCTTTATTACATTAGATTATAACAATTTATTCCAATGCCTTTCCCCAAAGTTTAAACTCTCAAGGTCATATCATGTCACATTAATCTTACTACCCCTTAGGACCATTTGCTGTGTTTTAACTCTGGACTGTATTCTCTAAAGATACATCTTGAATGAATAGCCTAAAGTCCTGTTAATGAATAGATAACTGAATTTCAGAACTTGAACATGGATAATTTACTTATTTTCATATTGCATATTTAGAAATACATTATTTTTACTCACAGAATATAATAGAGAATTTGTTATATTCTTAAACAAAATAGAAATATAAAAGGAAAAACAAAAACTCATATGCCCATATAGCAATATAATACCAATACTTATATATACAAACTTTGAAAATTTAAACAGCATCTATTCTTTTTCATTTCAATAGACAATGCCTCATATTTAGAAATATTTCAAAAGGCTTGACTAGTTTTTAAGTATAATTTCCCAAGTTATTTTTAATTATTTCCAAGGCTGGAGATAATGTATTGAATCTTGAACATGTTGCAAATATCCAGAGTAGGGTAGACAAGAAATGTAGATGGATTAGTTTAGGAATCACATTATTAAAAGAGTATAAATTTTACTTCAGGTGATATTTTAGCAACACCATCTTAACAGTATCACAATGTGCCATGAAAAGTTAAATCAAGCTTAAAATGGAATTGGACCTATTACAGTATTTTCAGGTTGTGTGTTGCTATTGATTCAGTTTATGAAATCAATTTAATGACTTTTCCTCTGATGTCATTTTAATAAACTAGAAAATATAAGAAGTAAGCTGAAAATAACAGGGCTCTTTGCACATTATGGAATTTTTCTGTGTGTGTATGTCTTCAACATCTAAATTTGACTGTGGTTTCTGATCAAACAAATCTGAGGACTTTGATTCAGAGGGCCTCCAAAATTCCTTTCAAAACAGAAGTCTGCAATTTATGAAAAACACAGTATTATTAAATAGTTTAGAAGAATCTGCTGAAATATACTTATTTATTCACAGCCTGACTTCACTTTCCTACCAAAGGTGAAGGTGAGATTTGCTCAACTGAAGCTGTAGACTCACAACAAAATTGCTGGTGTGTAGTTCAATGTCCTAGTAATGCTGATAGATTATGTTGATCCATCAATAACTCACCTAAATCCTGTTTTAGATCAAGTACGTACATATTACTAAACTTAGAAGACAAGAACTATACACAAGATTGAATGTTATGGTACATTAACTGGCAAAAAAAAGCATAAAAATGTACGCACCCAAGAGTGTTGATGATTTGTCACTATTAGTCGAACACAGTATTTTTAAAAAGAATATAATATTTTTAAATGAAAAATGAGGTTGAAATGTATTTCACTATTTTCCTTTTATAAATGGTTTTGAATATCTTGGTTTTTGCTCCCTGCACACATACAGCTCTTACTTAACACAGTGAAGATTCAGTAGACCTGATTCGAGAAATGAGGATTGCCCTAGAAAGGGAGCATTAGTGGCAGAAACAAAAGTGGGCTGGGATAAAAAGCAGTGCTAAATAGCCAGAGGGGCATCAGTCTAAAGCAACAGAAGACACATCGAACAGCCTGCTACTCTGGTCAGGGTCTCTAACCAGAATTCAGGGCAGTATTAAAATATGAAACTAGAGCTATACTCTTCCCATCTCTGGTGCAGGTCTTACATTCACCCCAGCTTGCTTCAACTCTGACTCTCTACTGGTTTCTGAGTTTCCTTAACCCCTCCACCTTGGTTCACAGAACATTTACATATGTATAAACTTATCCATTATGATCTTGCCCAGGTCTAAAAGTGAGTTTAAGATAAAGCCTGTAGTTGACTTCATGAATGAATCAGGCAATTTATGTCAGTTTAGCGACTCACAAAATAGTCCTACTTTAGAAGATCATTGGGTGGCCATCTCCTAAGTAATTTCTCTGGCTGTGTGGACACCTGACAAGTTATTTCCCTATGTACATCCACTACTCATTTCTTCCATTTTCTAACTGTGGTTCATGTTCACAAATACAAGAACTCATGCATATGTTTTTCAGCACACGAAAATCTGATACTAAACAATGTGGATAATATTCCTTTATCTACGTAGAAAAGGAAAGCACTTAATAAGGACCATATACTAACATGTGTTTTTACTTATTTGACTTAATATATCAATACTGAGACAATAGAATCAAAAGCAATTTAAAATATGTCACTAGAAATAAATGTTCATATTCATTTAAATCTACTTTTAAATCTACTTATATCTCAAGTGAGATTTATATTTGCCATTCACCCTATTCATGCCATTCTTTTTTCTTTTTAGTTGAAGTATATTTGACATACAATATTAGTTTCAGTTATACAATATAGTGATTTGACAATTATATATGTTATGAAATGCTCACCACAGAAAGTGTAATTACCATCTATCATCATACAAAGTTACTACAATATTATTGATTATATTCCCTATGCTGTACTTTCTATCCCTGTGATGAAATTTATTTTGTAATTGAAAGTTTGTTCCTCTTTAACCCTTTCATCTATTTTACCCATCCCCTCATTTCCCCAACCCTCTATCAACCACCAGTTTATCATCTGTATTTATGAGTCTATTTTTTGTGTTGTTTATTATGCTTTTTTTAACATATAAATGAATATGGTATTTGTCTTTTTAGTATGACTTATTTAACTTAGCATAATGCCCTCTAAGTCCATCCATGTTGTCACCTTTATTTTTTTTATCCAATGACATCTTTGAGCAGGCTGACACAGTAACAGAATGAGAACATTTCATTTTGTGACTTTATTTATTAGGCATACAGAATTTTTCAAATATATATCAGTTTTATCTTCACTTAATTGATGTTTTCCTGTAAGGCTATCATTTGCTCTTTTCTATTAATCCTTTCTCATGAAGCATGAAGAAAACTCATCTTTATTAAAAAATATTAGTAAAGTTATTTTTTTATATACAAAAAAAACACCCAAACTAGCTTTGAATTGTATTGCTTTTGGCAAAACATTGATTTATTTTAAGCTTTTTCACTTATAGTGCATTGGATTCAAATGCCTACATTTTAAAGTTAATTTAACCTTGATGAAATTGACAATATCAATTACCACGATAATCAAGGAACCAATCATAACAATTACAAGGAAGAAATTCTTTTATTCCAAGTATACTCTGAAATACAGTCACCATACTTATACATAACATTAGTTACTTTAGCCTTGAATTATTTATCCACAACTTTCTCTGTTAGAACATAAAATAATTTCTTATAGTCTGAACTGAATATTATTAATATTTTTCTAAATAATGTGATACATTTTTTAAGAAATATGATTTTGCTGTATTGTCACACATAGTAATTAAGATTTAATCCTTTCAGTCTCTAAATAGGAAGCTATGGGGATTATAAAAGAATGATCTTAATGTAAGACTTTTATATTTATTAGAAATAACTTCATTGTGGCCACCTTTAGCTTTTAGCTCAACTATTTAACCTTGTTTTTTTATTTTTTTCCTGAGTGGTTTTCTACTAGAATGTCTTGATGTAGCAAACATATAAACTTGTAATAGTCTTTATTCATGTAGCAATTTGTTAGCAATGGACTAAAGATGGATTTTGTTTCATAGAGGAATATTTAATTTTCTTTGTGCACTTTTTGCCTATTCTATTAGTTTAGGCTTATTTTCTATTTAAACCATCATCATTGTGTTCAAATTTGGTAAAATTATTATTTTTAATTCAAAATTAAGTATTTCTTATGGAATAATACTTTACTATGAATTACTGTAGGAGTACAACCACTTACTTTTGTGACATATTTTAGAGATTTTTTTTTCATCTCTAAGTGTTTGGACATCAAATCCTTAGAAATGAACAAAGGAAAAACCTTGATATTGTGAAACCATAAAAAATTACAAGAATAAATATCCAAGCAAGTTTGTATCCAAAATCAATAAATATATATGTACATATAAATATATATATTCACACACATTCACATATGTATATGTTTTTAATTAATGCCTATATTAAATATCAGTTTCTTTTACTTTTGACATTTATATTCAGGATCAATGAGAATGCACTGAAAAATCTACACTGTCATGTCACTTTTACCGACTGATTATGTTTAAAATAATAGCCACATTTATTTGCACTGGAACAGCGAACAGAAATTAAATAAATTTAGCCTAGGAAGAGGAAAGCTGTCGGGTATACACAGGGGCATAATAATGGGAAGTTTGGTTTCAGTTTCAATTTAAGAAGTCATGAATCAAGTAACACCTCACTTTAGAGTGCACAAAGGATAGGAGGGCAAGCTGGGTTCCCACAACAAAATGGAATAATCAATGGAAGCAATTAACAACAAGTGTCTCTAGCAATTTGAAATGTTACTTCATTTTCTGGAAGTGGAGTGAAATGGGTCTTTCTATTTCTTTCTCTTCTTCTGGCCTGCATTTGTTTATATTGATTAAGTAGTATGTAAGTGCATCAGAGATGGGGAAAGGTGATTGAAGCACCATAAACATATATGATATCTTTAAGGTACAGATAAAAATCTCAACTTGGGCAGTTGTAGCTCATGTGCTTCTACATGTAGTAGTTAAATTATTTGAAAACAAGTATTTAGGTTAAACCTAAGCTGAATAATACCTGAAAGATATTATTAATAATAATGATGATAATAAAGATAAAAATAGTTCACAGGAATTATCACTTAGTAGATTCCCAAATAAACATATTATTGGATTTTTATCTTTGGGTAACCTTTTACAATTTTAAGAACTTGCATTTATAAATATTTGTGACATTTGCATACCTTAGCAAGTGTCCTTGTTATTTTTCTTCTTGGATCCCACTCTTGATATTTAATTTGCATTATTTGAGAGTAGGATCAGCCTTAGCTACCCTTGAACCTGCTAGTTCACTCAGGGTAATTAGGGATTTGCAGGCCTGACACTGGGTACAACAATAGTACAATAATGATCCTATGTTACAGTAAAGGTAACATGCCATTTTTAAGTGCTATCTTACAGAATGTCCCTGATAAACATGAATTTTTAGACGTATTCATTTATTAACTGCTTTTTGTGTGTCACAGACACAATGTTCTTAGTCCTGGGGATAAAAAGGAAAACAAGATAGGTGTAATCCTTGATCTCCCAGAGCAGCTGAATAAAATGGACACCAACCTGTCAACAAGTGATCACCTTCAGCCACTTTGAAAGTCAATATATTAGACACGAATCCCATTTTTGTTTGAATTGCTGATACACACTTAGTTGTATACAACAATATCCATTCTAGCTGTTTTAAGCAAAAAACGTATTTTTTTTTTTTTTTTTTTATTGAAGGGTAGTTGACAACAGTATTGCATTACATTAGTTTCAGGTGTACAACACAGTGATTCAACATTTATATACATGATAATTCTAGGTACCAGCTATCACCATACCAAATTGTTACAATATTTTGAATATATTCCTTATGCTATACATTACATCCCGGTTACTTATTTATTTTACAATTGGAAGTGTTTATATATATATTTTGTGAGGGCATCTCTCATATTTATTGATCAAATAGTTGTTAACCACAATAAATTTCTGTATGGGGGGTCAATACTCAATGTACAATCATTAATCCACCCCAAGCCTAATTTTCGTCAGTCTCCAATCTTCTGATGCATAACGAACAAATTCTTACATGGAGTACAAATTCTTACATAGTGAATAAGTTACATGGTGAACAGTGCAAGGGCAGTCATCACAGAAGCTTTCGGTTTTGTTCATGCATTATGAACTATACACAGTCAGTTCAAGTAAGACTATTCATTTGATTTTTAAACTTGATTTATATGTGGATACCACATTTCTCTATTATTATTATTTTTAATAAAATGCTGAAGTGGTAGGTAGATACGAGATAAAGGTAGAAAACAGAGTTTAGTGTTGTAAGAGAGCAAATGTAGATGATCAGGTGTGTGCCTGTAGACTATGTGTTAATCTGAGCTAGACGAGGGCAATAAACATCCATGTATGCAGAAGATTTCTCTCAGAACATGAGGGGGGAGGTTCTAAGCCTCACCTCTGCTGCTCCCCATTTTCTCACCAGATGGCCCCCTGCGACTGTGCCTGTCTTAGGTTGTTCCTCCCTTGAGGAATCTTACCCATCTCTGGCTAACCAGTCATCTTCCGGGGCCATACAGGGAAATGTGAAGTTGGTAAGTGAGAGAGAAGTCTTATTGTTTGAAAAGGTTAGCTTTTTACTTCTTTGCATATTTATGCCCTGTGGCTTCTATGCTCAGCATTTGTCTTGAGGTGTCATTACCACTTGGAAGAATTATGATGCTCGGTAAATTCGACATGTGGCACGAGTTCTATTTAAAGGTTGTGATTAGGTAGGAAGAAGAAAAGCTATAGAAGTAGAAGGCAGAAGAAAACCTGGGAAGATTGATTATTTCTTTGACATATCTTCTTGTAGAGTAACTTCAGCATGGATAGGTTTTAAACTACTAATTAAATTGTGCACACACATTAACATAATAGGAATATAGTTACCTAACCAAAGCATACCTGTAATTACCAGCCATCTCCAGTGAAACCAAGAAAACCAGTTAGGCACCTTAGGCATTTGTGAAAACTTATCTATGATATGGTGGATATTGTCCGACTGAACTTAAACAGTCTGAGAGAATTCAGATAAACTAGAACAACCCATTCCTGGGGACTGTTCATATCCCATATGTTCTTTTAACGATAAATAGTCTGTGGTTGTAAGGTTTTGGAGTGCTACAATTTGCACTTCTCCTAATTCTTGGTTGAGTTCCAACAGTATAGATCCAGTCCAATTTTTGTTTTACTGTATGCACAGGCCAGCTTAGATATCTCCTTCCTCATTCCCATGGCAAGTCCAGGAACTGGTGGGATGAGTGCATCTACACCTGTGACAGTGCGTGGATCTTTGTTGGAGTTTTTTTTTTTTTTTTGCTGATCATCTTCTGTCATGAGTCTTCTCGAGAGTGCTGATGTTGGAAGTTCTTTTTCATATCGTATCTTAGTTCATTTTCGGGGTAGCCAAATTAGGCTTTGATCCTCTGTATAAACACAAACAGACCCTTTGCCTACACTTTTATATGCCCTTTATATCATTGTGTAGAACTCATTAGAGGTCACCACATAGGAACTGCTTTTTTTTTTTTTTTTAATCATTAATCTACACTTACATGACGAATACTTTGTTTACTAGGCTCTCCCCTATACTAGGTCCCCCCTATATACTCCTTTACAGTCACTGTCCATCAGCGTAGCAAATTGTTATAGAATCACTACTTGTCTTCTCTGTGTTGTACAGCCCTCCCCTTTCTCCCACCCCGCTATGGATGCTAATCTTAATACCCCTCATTTTCTGCCCCCCCTTATCCCCCACTACCCACCCATCCTCCCCAGTCCCTTTCCCTTTGGTACCTGTTAGTCCATTCTTGAGTTCTGTGATTCTGTTGCTGTTTTGTTCCTTCAGTTTTTCCTTTGTTCTTATATTCCACAGATGAGTGAAATCATTTGGTATTTCTCTTTCTCCGCTTGGCTTGTTTCACTGAGCATAATAACCTCCAGCTCCATCCATGTTGCTGCAAATGGTTGGATTTGCCCTTTTCTTATGGCTGAGTAGTATTCCATTGTGTATATGTACCACTTCTTCTTTATCCATTCATCTATCGATGGACATTTAGGTTGCTTCCAATTCTTAGCTATTGTAAATAGTGCTGCGATAAACATAGGGGTGCACTGTTCTTTCTCATACTTGATTGCTGCATTCTTAGGGTAAATTCCTAGGAGTGCAATTCCTGGGTCAAATTGTATATCTGTTTTGAGCATTTTGATGTACCTCCATACTGCTTTCCACAACGGTTGAACAGTTTACATTCCCACCAGCAGTGTAGTAGGGTTCCCCTTTCTCCACAGCCTCGCCAACATTTGTTGTTGTTTGTCTTTTGGATGTTAGCCATCCTTACTGGTGTGAGGCGATACCTCATTGTAGTTTTAATTTGCATCTCTCTGATAATTAGCGATGTGGAGCATCTTTTCATTTGTCTGTTGGCCATCTGAAATTCTTTTTTGGAGAACTGTCTGTTCAGTTCCTTTGCCCATTTTTTAATGGGTTATTTGTTCTTTGTTTGTTGAGGCGTGTGAGCTCTTTATATATTCTGGACGTTAAGCCTTTATCAGATGTGTCATTTTCAAATATATTCTCCCATACAGTAGGGTTCCTTTTTGTTCTATTGATGGTGTCTTTTGCTGTACAGAAGCTTTTCAGCTTAATATAGTCCCACTTGTTCATTTTTGCTGTTGTTTTCCTTGCCCGGGGAGATATGTTCAAGAAGAGGTCACTCATGTTTATGTCTAAGAGGTTTTTGCCTATGTTTTCTTCCAAGAGTTTAATGGTTTCGTGACTTACATTCAGGTCTTTGATCCATTTTGAGTTTAATTTTGTATATGGGGTTAGACAATGGTCCAGTTTCATTCTCCTACATGTAGCTGTCCAGTTTTGCCAGCACCATCTGTTGAAGAGACTGTCATTTCGCCATTGTATGTCCATGGCTCCTTTATCAAATATTAATTGACCATATATGTCTGGGTTAATGTCTGGATTGTCTAGTCTGTTCCATTGGTCTTTGGCTCTGTTCTTGTGCCAGTACCAAATTGTCTTGATTACTATGGCTTTATAATAGAGCTTGAAGTTGGGGAGTGAGATCCCCCCTACTTTATTCTTCTTTCTCAGGATTGCTTTGGCTATTCGGGGTCTTTGGTGGTTCCATATGAATTTTTGAATTATTTGTTCCAGTTCATTGAAGAATGTTGCTGGTAGTTTCATAGGGATTGCATCAAATCTGTATATTGCTTTGGGCAGGATGGCCATTTTGACAGTATTAATTCTTCCTAGCCATGAGCATGGAATGCGTTTCCATCTGTTAGTGTCCCCTTTAATTTCTTTTTAAGAGTGACTTGTAGTTTTCAGAATATAAGTCTTTCACTTCTTTGGTTAGGTTTATTCCTAGGTATTTTATTTTTTTTGATGCAATTGTGAATGGAGTTGTTTTCCTGATTTCTCTTTCTGTTGGTTCATTGTTGGTATATAGGAAAGCCACAGATTTCTGTGTGTTGATTTTGTATCCTGCAACTTTGCTGTATTCCGATATCAGTTCTAGTAGTTCTGGGGTGGAGTCTTTAGGGTTTTTTATGTACAGTATCATGTCATCTGCAAATAGTGACAGTTTGACTTCTTCTTTGTCAATCTGGATTCCTTGTATTTTTTTGTTTTGTCTGATTGCCATGGCTAGGACCTCCAGTACTAAGTTAAATAACAGTGGGGAGAGTGGGCATCCCTGTCTAGTTCCCGATCTCAGTGGAAATGCTTTCAGCTTCTCGCTATTCAATATAATGTTAGCTGTGGGTTTTTCATAGATGGCCTTTATTATGTTGAGGTACTTGCCCTCTATTCCCATTTTGTTGAGAGTTTTTATCATGAATGGATGTTGAACTTTGTCAAATGCTTTTTCATCATCTATGGAGATGATCATGTGGTTTTTGTCTTTCTTTTTGTTGATGTGGTGGATGATATTGATGGACTTTCGAATGTTGTGCCATCCTTGCATCCCTGGGATGAATCCCACTTGGTCATGGTGTACGATGGTTTTGATGTATTTTTGAATTCGGTTTGCTAAAATTTTGTTGAGTATTTTTGCGTCTACGTTCATCAGGGATATTGGTCTTTAGTTTTCTTTTTTGGTGGTGTCTTTGCCTGGTTTTGGTATTAGGGTGATGTTAGCTTCATAGAATGAGTTTGGGAGTATCCCCTCCTCTTCTATTTCTTGGAAAACTTTAAGGAGAATGGGTATTATATCTTCCCTGTATGTCTGATAAAATTCCGAGGTAAATCCATCTGGCCCGGGGGTTTTGTTCTTTGGTAGTTTTTTGATTACCGCTTCAATTTCGTTGCTGGTAATTGGTCTGTTTAGATTTTCTGTTTCTTTTTGGGTCAGTCTTGGAAGGTTGTATTTTTCTAGGAAGTTGTCCATTTCTCCTAGGTTTCCCAGCTTGTTAGCATATAGGTTTTCATAGTAGTCTCTAATAATTCTTTGTATTTCTGCAGGGTCCTTCGTGATTTTTCCTTTCTCATTTCTGATACTGTTGATTTGTGTTGACTCTCTTTTCCTCTTAATAAGTCTGGCTAGAGGCTTATCTATTTTGTTTATTTTCTCGAAGAACCAGTTCTTGGTTTCATTGATTTTTGCTATTGTTTTATTCTTCTCAATTTTATTTATTTCTTCTCTGATCTTTATTATATCCCTCCTTCTGCTGACCTTAGGCCTCATTTGTTCTTCTTTTTCCAATTTCGATAGTTGTGACATTAGACCGTTCATTTGGGATTGCTCTTCCTTTTTTAAATATGCTTGGTTTGCTATATACTTTCCTCTTAAGACTGCTTTTGCTGCGTCCCACAGAAGTTGGGGCTTAGTGTTGTTGTTGTCATTTGTTTCCATATATTGCTGGATCTCCATTTTGATTTGGTCATTGATCCATTGATTATTTAGGAGCGTGTTGTTTAGCCTCCATGTGTTTGTGAGACTTTTTGCTTTCTTTGTACAGTTTATTTCTAGTTTAATGCCTTTGTGGTCTGAAAAGTTGGTTGGTAGGGTTTCAGTCTTTTGGAATTTGCTGAGGCTTTTTTTGTGGCCTAGTATGTGGTCTATTCTGGAGAATGTTCCATGTGCACTTGAGAAGAATGTGTATCCTATTGCTTTTGGATGTAGAGTTCTGTAGATGTCTATTAGGTCCATCTGTTCTAGTGTGTTGTTCAGTGCCTCTGTGTCCTTACTTATTTTCTGTCTGGTGGATCTGTCCTTTGGAGTGAGTGGTGTGTTGAAGTCTCCTAGAATGAATGCATTGCATTCTATTTCCTCCTTTAGTTCTGTTAATATTTTTTTCAGGTATGTTGGTGCTCCTGTATTGGGTGCATATATATTTATAATTGTTATATCCTCTTGATGGACTGAGCCCTTTATCATTATGTAATGTCCTTCTTTGTCTTTTGTTAGTTTCTTTATTTTGAAGTCTGTTTTGTCTGATACCAGAATTGCAACACCTGCTTTCTTCTCTCTGTTGTTTGCTTGAAATATCTTTTTCCATCCCTTGACTTTCAGTCTGTGCGCGTCTTTGGGTTTGAGGTGAGTCTCTTGTAAGCAGCATATGGATGGATCTTGCTTTCTTATCCATTCTATTACTCTGTGTCTTTTGATTGGTGCATTCAGTCCATTTACATTTAGGGTGATTATTGAAAGGTATGAATTTATTGCCATTGCAGGCTTTAAGTTTGTGTTTACCAAAGGTTTTGGGTGAGCTTCTTTACTATCTTACTGTCTAACTTAACTCGCTTGTTGAGCTATTATAAACACAGTCTGATGATTCTTTATTTCTCTCCCTTCTTATTTCTCCTCCTCCCTTCTTCATATGTTGGGTGTTTTGTTGTGTGCTCTTTTTAGGAGTGCTCCCATCTAGAGCAGTTCCTGTAGGATGCCCTGTAGAGGTTGTTTGTGGGAAACAAATTCCCTCAACTTTTGCTTGTCTGGGAATTGTTTTATCCCTCCTTCATATTTAAATGATATTCGTGCTGGATACAGTAGTCTTGGTTCGAGGCCCTTCTGTTTCATTGCATTAAGTATATCATGCCATTCTCTTCTGGCCTGTAGGGTATCTGTTGAGAAGTCTGATGATAGCCTGATGGGTTTTCCTTTGTAGGTAACCTTTTTTTTCTCTCTGGCTGCCTATAATACTTTGTCCTTGTCTTTGATCTTTGCCATTTTAATTATTATGTGTCTTGGTTTTGCCCTCCTTGGATCCCTTGTCATGGGAGTTCTGTGTACCCCTGTGGTCTGAGAGGCCATTTCTTCCCCTAGTTTGGGGAAATTTTCAGCAATTATTTCTTCAAAGACATTTTCTATCCCCTTTTCTCTCTCTACTTTTTCTGGGATACCTATGATTTTTATATTATTTCTTTTCGATTGATCACTCAGCTCTCTTAAAATTCTTTCATTCCTGGAGATCCTTTTATCTCTCTCTGCATCAGCTTCTCTGCGTTCCTGTTCTCTGTTTTCTAGTCCATTAATGGTCTCTTGCATCTCGTCCATTCTGTTTTGAAGTCCTTCCAGAGCTTGTTTTATTTCTGAATTCTCCTTCCTTAGTTCTTGCATATTTCTCTGCAAGTCCATCAGCATGGTTATGACTTTTGTTTTGAATTCTTTTTCAGGAAGACTGGCTTAATCTATCTCCCCAGATTCCTTCTCAGGGGAAGATGTAGCAGATGCTGAAGCTGTCTGGGTTAGTCTTTAATGGATCATATTTTTTTGCCTTTTCATGTTGACAGGTGCTATTGACTGTCAGCTGGGAGGGCCAAAATTTTCACTTGCTACTGGCCTTTCTTTACTGGGACAACTGCGACCCCTAGTGGCTTGTGTTGGGTAATTGCGTGTAGACTGGGTCTTTGTGTCTTGCCTGGCCGGAAGGGAGAAATTTCCCTTTCTGTGGGAGGAATTTGTCTCAGGCTGCTTCTCTGCTTTCGCAGCGCCCGGTGGGGTAATGGATGGGGGGGCTGCTTGACTGTTTGCCTCCGTGAGGGGTCTCAGAGCTGTTGCCCAGGGAGTTAGTGCACCCGGTTTTCCCTGTAATTTCCAGCTGCTGTACTGTGACCTGGGTTGTTTCCGTCAAGCTGTTAGGTCCCTGTCTCTTTAAGACTTTCAAAAAGACCCCGCTTTTCTTTGTCACAGGGGCATCAACTTCGGCACCCGCTCAGAGGTCTTACTCCCTGTTCCCCAAGTATCCAGGGCCCCCTGGGCATGTACTGTGTCTGCGCTCTGGCCCGGATGGCTGGGGCTGGGTGTTCGGCAGTCCTGGGCTCCGTCTCCCTCCCGCTCTGCCTATTGTTCTCCCGCCGGGAGCTGGGGGGAGGGGCGCTCGGGTCCCGCCGGGCCGGGGCTTGTATCTTAACCCCTTTCACCAGTTGCTGGGTTCTCGCTGGTGTAGCTGCAGTCTCGCCACTGTCCTGCGTCTTCTGGTCTCTCTTTTAGGGCTAGTTGTGTTTGTTGTATTTTCAAAAGTATATATGTTTTTGGGAGGAGATTCCCACTGTCCTACTCACGCCGCCATGTTGGCTCCCCCCCAAAAAACGTATTTCTTAAAGGGCCTCTGCTTGTTTGGAGAATCCCTAGGAGGGCCAGAGAAATAGTGCAGTGGCTATTCCTTGGTTCCAATAGACCCCGTCACTGGATTGCCTCCTGCACAATCCAACTGCCTCCAGCCACACATGCAGTTCTCAGGAGGAACGGGGTATGTAGGTACTTTATAGGGACTCTTAGCCCTGCTTCATCAAAATGTGTGAGGCTGCTCTGACACTGAGACCTTTCCTAGTATATTTATTTCATGAAAATTATCCTTATTCATATGGCCCTTGCCTGAATAAAAGTCTAAAGCCAGTGGGTCTGATTAGGAGAAACTAGGTAATTTGTTGATTGCCATTGACTAGAGAAGACTTAAGTCACTGAATACAGAACATACTTTCATTTGTTGTCATAAATGACATTTCTTCTTCCACTCTGTTAATTAACTTACGTTATTAAATCAGCAACCATTTCTTAAATTTCTTCTATGTTCCAAGTAATCTACTAGCTTTGCTAAGTGTCCTCTCCACATCACCAAGATACTTATAAGATATATTGTAAGGTATTCTTTCAATTTGCTATTGAAGTCCATTCAGTCATGATTTCATTTATTACTCATTCAGAACCTCTTACAGGGAATTTATTTTCAAGATGTTCTCCACTTTTTTCAAAATTTCTCTCTTCACAGATGTTCACACTCCCATGTAAGAAACCCACTTAAATTGCTGGATCTGATTATTTTCTACTAAATCACTGTAATCTAGTGTCTGTTTTCAATAATTCAAAGACACTGACCTCTCCAAAGATTTCAATGTACTGATTTACTGACCAATTTTTTATATGTCAGCCACTATGCTAAATATGGGGACTATAGCACCCAAAAAACAAATAGCCTTGCACTTAGAAGCTTATATTTTCATATACTAATGATTTTATAATACAACAGATTTAATTAATCATTAATTAGCTTTTGCTTTTCTCATGTTAGACTTCTTTCTAAATTTTTAAAAATTTGTTCTGCATTAATAGTACAATACCTGGGACTTTTAATTGATCTTTCTAAAATTGAAAACTCTAAGATTCTATTCTCAACCACAGATCTTTTTTTCCCACATGTCTCCCTGGTATATTTTATCTCCTCATACAAACTTGCAAATTTTTTCTAGAGGACCAATCATAAATATACATTTAGTCCCACCTTTTTGTTGGGGACTGTTGTGTATTTTCCTCAGTTCTTGTTCCCATTTAAAGTTACTTACTTTAAGAGAGAAAATGTGCAGGCGACCTCAGGGAGGAGAAAGTTTAAGGCTTTGAAAGTACGGGCGAACTCAGAGGGAGGTGCAATGAAAGATTGGGAAAAAGTAAAAGTTACACACTTGGAAAGTGTGGGCGACTGACAGAGAGGAGTGCGCTGAAGGGTTGAAAAGAGAAAGTCTAAAGTTAAAAGTTTACATACTTAGAAAGTACAGATGACCTCAGAGTGAGGAGTACACCGAAAGGTTGATAGTTCCCCCTTTTAAGATTTTTTCAGAAATGTGACCACTGGCTGGGGGTTCAGACTTGTTAAGTGGTTCCTGAATATATACAATTAACTCATCACAGGGCATTCACTGCTCTGATTTCTCCCTGAGATTCTGGAGTCTTGGTCTGGGAGCAGATCAAACAGGACACCCCAAGGTGGGTTGAGCTATTGCCTGCTTTTGAAAGAGGAGGTTAAGAATCTTACTTCTTAACATCCTGGGTTTTAAAACACAATCTTATTTTTAAGATGGAATCCTTCCTGCCTTTTACTATGTTGGTTTATAGCTGCTCCTGCTTGCTAAATTAGTTGCTCAGGTTGTAAATTACTTGACTAGGGTTGAAGGAAAAAAAACCAGTATATAGGTAAAGTTAAAAAATAAGCTGGGCCTATGTGATTAACACAATAAACACAGGGGCTATGCTGAGGTACCCTCCTTTATCGGGGACTATTCAAATATTCCAGGCCAAGTTGCTCCTGGCTTTTTGAGCTTTAACTGATGAACTCACTAGCTCTAGGTCTTTTTTAGTGGGCTGTCCTTGCCTTATTCTCTTTCCACCCCGCTCATATGTATTTTTTTGCCTAACACTTTCTGTATTTATAAATAATGGTTATATATATATAACTGCATGTTTCATCAGGTCCAAGATGGAAGTTATCAGCTCTCCCTTCAAATATTTCCTTTACACTTTAAACTTAGACATGTTAAGGCCTTCTTTTCCATTTGTACACCACTCACTCTTCATCCCCTCAGACTAATTCATCATTAAATCCTGTTGATGCTTTCTTTCCCATGTCTTCTTTGCTACTCCTTTCTAGAGCTACAAAGTATGTGGATCGGAAGAAGGAAACTTGGAAGACAGCTTTACATGAATATTTGTGCTTGTTTTGAAATACAATAAGAATTCGATAGTTGAATATATTACTTGGGTAGGCTAGAATGAACTAACATATAGAACTAGATATATTTAGGGTCCCAACTTATAGAAGTCTTTTTCTTACTCATGCTATGTTGTTGTGCATTATGCCAGGTCAGTAGGTGACAGTTCTCCCTGGAGAATTCAGAGAACCAGTCCCATATCTCAGATCCTCTCTGTCTACATCTGACTAGCAGAAGAGAAAAAACAATTTCCTTAAAAAGTCATGACTCAATAACAACAAAGCAAAACTAAAGGAACAAACTAGTAACAGACTCACCAGACTCTAAGAAAGAACTAGCAGTTACCAAAGGGGGTGGGTGAGGAGGGAGGGAGAAAGGGACTGAGAGTTATTATGATTGGCACACATGACATGGGGGGGATCATAGGGAAGACAGTGTAGCACAGAGAAGGCAAATAGTGACTCTGTGGCATCTTACTACACTGATGGGCAGTGACTACAATGGGGTATGAGGGGATACCATAATATGGGCAAATGTAATAACCACATTGTTTTTTCATGTGAAACCTTCATAGAAGTGTATATCAATGACACCTTAATAAAAAAAAAGATTTAAAAAGTCACAAGTCCTAATGGACCTTGTCAGCTGTATTCCCATTTCCCTGACTAGAATCAGCAATGTGTCTTCAAATAATTGCAAGAAGAGCTGGGAAATAGAGTATCAAGAAAATGAATTACAATTGTAAAGAGCAGCTTGCAGCTTGCTCCACACTGGAAGTGGGAAAAAAAAAAAAAGCATTCCAAAGTAGGGAAAATTGTATGCAAATGAAAGCAGAAAGTTTCACACAGGGAAATGAGAATGTTCAGTGTCGTTACCTATTTATGGCTGGCTGTTGATTGAGAGTTCTGGGGACTGAAGGTACCATAAGAGATAATGTTATTGTAATGAGAGAAGGTGGACATAGCAAATCAGGGCCTTAATTATTATGCTGAGGAATATAACTTAGCCTCTAAAGATATTTAAGTAAAGAAGGAACATCATGAGTGTATATTGTCAAAAGAAAATCATGTTGCGTCTGTAGGATGACCTGGCTTGGGAATTAAAACTTGGAGACAGTAATTCCCCTACCAGACCAGAACTTTAACTTAAAGGCAAATTGTTCATTTCATCTTTGTATTCAGTACAGAACTTAGTATAGTGACTGTTATGAACTGTACCAGGTCCCTTCAAATTGATATTTTTTGGAATACATCAAATTGATATATTTTGGAAGGAAGGAAGCCCTACCTTCCAGTACCTCAGGACACGACTCTATTTGGAGATAAGTAAAGAGGTAATTAAGTTAAAATAGGGTCTTTAGGGTAGGCCTTAATCCAAGAGCCCTGGGGTCCTTAGAGAAGAGTAGTTAACAACAAGGCACTATGAATAGAGGAAAGACTGTGTGAAAACAAAGGGGGAAGGTGGCCCTCTGCAAGTCAAGGAGAGGCCTCAAGGCAAAACCCACAGACAGCTGACCTTTGGCTTCCAGCCTCCAGGACTGTGAGAAGACATATTTCTGTTGTTTAAGCCACCAAGTCTGTGGTGTTTGTGATGGAAGCCCTACTAAAATAATACAGCGACATTCAATTATTCTGACTGCATCAAATATTTATTAAAACTGTTTTTAACCTAAATCAATCAGTGCTCACTGGTTTTCCCTCTGCTCCCACCCCATGTCCATTATCAACTGCCCAGACTCCCATCTGATCACCAAATTATCTCTCTGTCACAATGTCAAGTTGGTATTTGGCGCTGAATG
The DNA here is from genome assembly GCF_030020395.1 of Manis pentadactyla. Taxonomy (NCBI): domain Eukaryota; kingdom Metazoa; phylum Chordata; class Mammalia; order Pholidota; family Manidae; genus Manis; species Manis pentadactyla. The sequence continues at coordinate 125,581,172 of NC_080020.1, forward strand.
AGAATGAACACTGGGAAAGAATAATTACTAGTTTAGGAAAATTGTTTGTTAGTAATTAAGGGACTAATACCTTAACTAATTATCTCCATAACTCTCCATCTGTTTCTTTTTTCAGATTAGTTCAGTAAACACCCCAGCAATCATTCATGCACAAGGAAATCAGGATGTATTCCAAAACAGTCTGGTGTCATACAGGGATTTTTGAGCTTGTGTACCTAGTTTATAGTTAGTCCCGGTCATTTAAAGGCTACAAGTTTGTGAGCTATGTGGTTAACCTTTGGAGGCATCCATTAATTTAAAAAAAAAATGTGACAGATATTACTTCACAGGGCTCTTCGTAGGATTGAACAAAAGTCACTGGGAGTCTTTGAGGCAGTGCCTGGTGTATATGATGTCTTTCTCTAGGTACCCTATTCTCACTAAATTGTACTAAACTGGCTTTAAAGGTTATCCAATAAAAATTGTTAGGAAGTATTCACTGTAAAATAGGAGGGAATAAGTAGCATAACATATAGAAATTATGAAAATGACATGTCTTTTCTTTGAATAGGTTTCATTTATTACAATAAATATATCAGGAGAAATAGATATAGAAATTTATTATCATTTAAAAATGTTTGTAACATTTAGAATTTCTCCAAATAGCATTTATACAAAATGCTTGCCTTACTTTTTTTGTAAGTGAAAGACTGTATTATTATAAATTAGAAAATAAGAAAAACTACCAAAAGAGTTAAAAATCTAAAGAGAACTTCTAGTCACCCAATAGGACTTCCTTAATGTACTTTTATACCTAGAGGTTCTCCATTTATAGTTTGGATGTTGATTCTGTCAATTTCATGTTCATGTCTGGCTCTCCATCTGCTTAGTGTTGGTTTTTAATATCTTGAATGATAAACAACAAAAAATTGTATATTCCAATTACATTAGGGATTAAATGGTGTCTTGTGTCTTCATGTATATATGATACTAATTAAAACCGGTTTATAGGGAGATATTTTTATGCTTGAGGACCCCAGAGTTTATAAACCAACTACAAGATTAGAGGCTGGGTAATTGGCGAAACTTGCCAAGACACATGGATAATCTCACCTCAACCTAGAATATAGTTTATATGCTAAGTTATAGCCTTAGCATGCTGCACTCCTTGTTAAAAACCAGTGTTTAAAGACAGCAACCTTGGGTAAGAATCTTGAATCAACAATCCCAGAGTTGTATGACCACAGCTGTCCCCTTAAGTCAACTCAACTTTAATATACCCACGTGTAAATGCCAATTTTCATATCTTATGTTATGAAAACTGCATGAGTCAATGTGTGGAAATTGTTGAATGCTGTTAGTCATGTAACAAATGCCCAGTAAACTGAATCTTCTATTATATAGCAGGGATTAAGTTCTGTTTTTCTTCACAGAACACAATATTTGTTTGATTTTCAGCCAAATGATAAGTTTAAAGAAGAAAAAAACTGATCCTCTGGTTTTATAGTGTATTGCACACATTCTGTGCAGCCTTTGTATTTTAAAATGAATCAAAAAATGTTTGTAGAAATAATTGTAGCATTTTTATCTCCCTAGTTATTTTTGCCCCCTGAGGATTATGTACAGCTGAAGTATTCTGTTGTCAAGGAATAAGGAAATGACACAAATATTGAGTTCTTTATGAGAAACATTTATATCAAAAATCTAAAATAGATGTTCCTTTGGAATGAACTTTAATTAATTCCAAGTGACTTTAAAGAACACATAAGTATATATTATTACTGTCTTATAATTTCACACATTAGCCGTTATTTAAAATTAGAGTGAAACATTTGCTATAAAGTGGCACCCTCATGAAGGGTTATCTAACATCTATTTCATTATATTTTAATATTTGAATACCTATCATAGTTACTGTAAAAAGACACCCCATTCTGTTTAAGTTTATGTAAAATGTATTTCCTATTTGCTCAAAAGTATCCCATTCTTCCTCTTTTTAGCACATTGTGCTGGTAGAAAACCATAAAAACTACATCTGCCTTTTGTCTCCCATTCATATTCATGAAACTTGTAAAAAACTTCAAAACCAATAAAGAAAAGGGCAAGCGTGACAGAACACCAAAGTCACTCACTCAGCTTAGACCTGGCTACAGATAATTATTAGTTTATCATTTATATTAGAGGTCTCCTTTGTTGGAGTACATCATGCAATTGGACAAATTAATGGTGCAGTAAATAAATGCTGGTCTTTGAATCTGTGTTCACACTTTAAAAGGGGGAAGTGGTGCTATCCTTCCCTCTTTCTCTGCTCACCTCATTTCTTAAACAGTAATTTAAAGAGCATCCTAATTTATTTGCTCCACCTTCTCCCCTTCTCCTTGAACTGAACCCCTTGGGTGGGAGACATCCTGGGAAGCTGCAGCACAGCTTTTCCACCTTGCAGAGAGGCAGGCTGCTATAGGAATTTTTAATGAAATCCAGGGGCAGTCAGAGACTGCGAAGAATTATCAGAGTCTCCTGTGATGAGAGAAACTGGATGAGAATATGCTCAGAAAAAGGAAGCAGAGCTATCAGCGAAGGAAAGGCAGAGTGTTTGTGTTATTTTACACTCTCCTCCAGAGCATCAATATTTTATAGGCTTCTCCCTTGGGAAATGATAGAAGATTCTATCTCCACTAAGTAAAGACACATACAGTTCCTTTTGAGGGATTGCCTGTTACCATCTAGATGGTTGGGAAATTTCTAATGCTTGCACTTTTCAAGGAAATGTTTTCTTTTTACTTGTTCTTGCTTTATTTTTCCCTTTAGGTGGGAAAATCTCTTAAAGGCAAGGCAGCAAACGAAGCAGGGAACAATACCTGTATCTGCCGTCCATGTGTCTATACACCATCTATTACAGCAAACTGGGTTAAAAAAATGATTGCTTTCTAATTAGAAAAATGCCAACTTGCCATTAATGAATTTGCAGCTCCAAAGTAATACTAAATAGTACATTACTGACTACTTTTTAGACTTTTTATTCCTGAAACATTACGTTTGGTTAAATAGTGTCAAGAGCAATGACCAAAGGTGTAAAGAGAGCAACAGACCAAAGAACAAAAGGAGGGAAGTAGAAAAGAGCTCATTGGCAAGGGGCTGGGTCTTGGAATTACTTATTAAAACCATATTAAATTATATCGTTTGGCAATCCAATGATGCGACATGGCAGGATGCATTCCTTATTTTAGAACCCCCAAATTTTTTTTTTATGGAATCAAAAAAATCTCCACTTCAACACAATCTCTGTATTTGTCTTGTCATACCCTCATTGCACATACCTATTCATAATTTAAGTACTCCACGGAAAGGATATTTTACTTTAGTAAACATGAGAGGGAGGGGACACAACTTCATATGTTCACAGCTGCAAGAAATTCTGTGTGTCGTTTATTTTCCTAATATTGAGGTAGCCTAAAATAAGGACTTTTTGTTATAAACATGTAACATTATAAGGATTTTACAATGTTATAAAATATTAGGCAAAATAAGCCTACTTCTCTTTTAATGGAACTTGTATTATCTAGCCATTTATAGTGAACATGGCCACAGGTTTATGATTTTAAAGTAAGATGGGGCTTCCTTGATAAATTTTTTAAATGCACAAAGATATAAAGAAACCTGGAATATATTTATTTAATATTAATAAAGGTATTTAAATTTTCATTTTTATAAAAATTACCCTTTGCCAAAATGTGTCTCTATTGTTATGTAGATGTTCAGAAATAAGGAGTATATTGTTTTAAACAAAACAGTAATTTTTTGAACTTTTGATAGTAGTACATTTTTCTTTTAGCTTATACAATTTGAGAAAGTCAAAAGAAAATGGAAGAGAAAATATATAGAACTGAGGGGTAGTTTTGCCAAGTGATATGCTATGATGTTATTTAAAAAAATTATTGCTGAATTTCTGTATGAAATTAATAATTGAAAACCTCAGTCTCTCTATAGCCATATTCTGTGATACTCTTTTACTTTTTCTCCATATTTTTTTTGTCCATAAAAAGAAATCAATGCCAGGACAAATATCAGCTGATAAATTCCTAGGATTATCTGATCCAGTCCCCTTGGGGAGTGACCATGGCCATTATATTAAAACTATTCTTTGACTCAAGGTATAAATTTTCTATCACAATTAAAATGTGGAGTCATTGCTCCCTCAAGACCTTCCAAATTCCACCATAAATATTTCAATTCCTTCTCTATAAACTACTTTTCAATATAATATGTTATAGAAGAAATCTCAGAAGCACAGGTTTATTTACACTTTTTGGCATGTGCTTTGTATTTAGCTAATTATTGTGTCTCTGTTCTTGCTCAAGATGTCTTTCCCTTTCCTAATTCCATACTGAGATGTATGACTCCTTCAAGCCTAATCATAATTTTATGTGTTCTCTGGTTACCATTCCCACCAAATTAGTCAGAATTCGTGTTTACTTCCTCAGTAACCCTCAATAGTAACTTATGCATTATTTTACTTACTTTTAGGCAATTATCACAATATGCCTAGTATTATGTTGTCAGCTCTGTATTTATAAATTTGACCAAACAAGCCAGGAAAAATGGGTCAGACTATAGACATATAATATATTTCATTATTCTGACTTTTCTTCATTTGATTTACTTAAACATGTCACTGGGAGTTTGCTACCATAGGCTTATTTGAATTATACTCTAGATGGTGGCTCTTGCACAGTGGCTTCTTTACCCCATACCAACTGCATGGCTCTTAAGTTGGTGCCATAAATTAATTTGAATAATTTAATTTTTAGAAGCAATTCTTGAGTTCATTCTCTATTCTAATATCATTTGCATTTGCTGTAGCAACTCAGAAGGCTAATCTTCAAATCCTGTCCTGTTCACATCAACTAAGAAATGGGCATAAACTTTTCACACTTATGAACAGAAACTCAGTAGAATAAAGTGTAAATATTCCTGTAGTGAGAAGTGGCAGAGGTGGCATTCAGAAAAATGCCCATTCTATTTCCATTGTGTAAACAATTTTACCATCCATTCATATCAGTTCTTCTAAAAAAATTCACTCCAAATATCTATAATCAAAGAGTGAATAAATGTAACACTCTGGTGAAAACAGAAAGTCTTAGAATTCTTCTTCATATCTGAAAATTTTCTTGGATTTTAGTTTTAAGATAATGTACCATATACATTTTGTTAAGAAATACATTTCCTCCATTTCCCAAATATTTTTTCAAGTAAAATAGACTGCAAGATAATGTTCTGTGTTTACTCTCTTTGCCTTGGCTGTCTTCAGAGATTTTGTTTCCTTTGTTAAATGAAGAAATTAGATACTCTCTATGGCACTTTTTTTCCTACTGTGTAATTATTCTAAATCCTTAGACAAATCTGTTGAACTCAGCATAAATAGAACAAATTTGGGATAATGCTTAGTGATTGTACCAAAACATTTGAAATGACTTAACTTTTTTTCCTGACTGAATATATTACTTGAATATTCGACAAAAATGATGAAAAGCCTACCCAGAGTTTTCATGCTGCGGTTTGTAGTTGGTATACATAAGGTACCAATTAATAAGTAGTTAGTATGATCTGAGCACGATTATAAGCATTTCAATCACTATCTCACTTAACGACTCCACCATTCAATTGAACTATGATAATCTCTGTTGTCTAGATCAGGAAGAGGAGGCTTGAAAGAACTGACTGATGCACTAAGATGGCAGGCTTAGGAGATTTTCCACTGGGATCCACACTAAAAACTGCAAAATATTCTCAAGTTATCTTTTTATAAGTGTTGGGGAATCCATAACATTTAAAGTCATATTGGTATTTATTTTAGTTTTATTTGAAAATGTTACAATAAAAGTTCTATATATCAGTTTTAATACAGAAGTGATGGAGGTCTTACTAAGAGTTAGAGAGCAAACATACACCAGTTGGTGGATTTCCTGGGAATGTGCTCAGGACTCATTTGATTGGATAATGAAACATTCAGAGTAACTTACAATTGGGATGGTTTTAACTTCTATGATTTTAAGTTACTATGAACCTTATTATAATATACATGTGAGTGTGTGTGTGTAATTAAGATATTATGATGCACTTGATCAAAAGAAAGCTCAAGGAAACTACATTTTGTTTAATTTTAAACTATTATATTTTGTTAACAAAAATAATATTAGTACATACTTATGAGTGAACTGAAGAACAAAATAAAGATGGAATGACAAAATGTACGAAGTGAAAAGGATAAAAAGCATAATTAGTTCTCACATTTTTCAAGTTGTTCATCAAACTCATAAAATGTCTTGTTCTGAGGATAATAATAACATAGCTAATAATTGTAAAGCACTTATGACTGCAAAGTGCAATTCTGTTACTAATGTGAAATATCTAATTTAATTCCCACAAAAACTATGATTCTGGTCTATTAATTTTGTTTTAAAAATGTGAGAAGTGAGGCAGGAAGAGGCCGTGTACCTTGGCCAAGGTCACACAGCAAGTGTGGAAGCTGGACTTTGAACCAGAATTCTCTGAATTCAGAGCAAGAAAAGCTCATCACCACTATAATATTTAATTAAAATTACTGTGTAGCACATCAGTGTGTTTTTCAAAAACCAATACTAAAAACAAAATGACTATAATTATGATTGTATCCAATTTGGACTTTTATCTATTTGGCATAAATTCTATCCACAACAAAATGTGTTATTTGGGGGAGAATGCTTGTAAATAGCAGCCTAAAACCATATGTTCTCTCAAACTATTTAAAAACAAAAACAAATATAAAAATAAACCAATTATTTCTCTAAAGCATAAAATACCAGAATTCAAAATATTAGTAGGTACGTCTAAACTTCTAGCTAAATATAAAAGATTGCACCAGTTTTTCCTTTTTAATCAATGTAATATAGTAATAGATCATGTAAAATGCAATAGTAATCAGGAAAAAAGTTCCATTCACAATAGCATCAAAAAGAATAAAATACCTAGGAATAAACCTAACCAAGGAAGTGAAAGACCTATACCCTGAAAACTACAAGACACTCTTAAGAGAAATTAAAGAGGTCACTAACAGATGGAAACTCATCCCATGCTCCTGACTAGGAAGAATTAATATCGTCAAAATGGCCATCCTGCCCAAAGCAATATACAGATTCGATGCAATCCCTATCAAATTACCAACAGCATTCTTCAGTGAACTGGAACAAATAGTTCAAAAATTCATATGGAACCACCAAAGACCCTGAATAGCCAAAGCAATCCTGAGAAGGAAGAATAAAGAGGGGGGGTTCTCGCTCCCCAACTTCAAGCTCTACTACAAAGCCACAGTAAACAAGACAATTTGATACTGGCACAAGAACAGAGCCACAGACCAGTGGAACAGAATAGAGACTCCAAACATTAACCCAAACATATATGGCCAATTAATATATGATAAAGGAGCCATGGACAAACAATGGGGAAATGACAGTCTCTTCAACAGATGGTGCTGGCAAAACTGGACAGCTACATGTAAGAGAATGAAACTGGATCACTGTTTAACCCCATACACAGAAGTAAATTAGAAATGGATCAGACCTGAATGTAAGTCATTAAACCATAAAAACTCTTAGATAAAAACATAGGCAAAAATCTCATGGACATAAACATGAGTGACTTCTTCATGAACATATCTCCCCGGGCAAGAGAAACAAAAGCAAAAATGAACAAGTTGGACTATATCAAGCTAAAAAGCTTCTGTACAGCAAAGGACACCATCAATAGAACAAAAAGGTTTCCTACAGTAAGGGAGAATATATTCATAAATGAAAGATCTGATAAAAGGTTGACATCCAAAATATATAAAGAGCTCACACACCTCAACAAACAAAAAGCAAATAATCCAATTAAAAAATGGGCAGAGGAGCTGAACAGACAGTTCTCTAAAGAGGAAATTCAGATGGCCAACAGACATATGGAAAGATGATCCACATCACTTGTCATCAGAGAAATGAAAATTAAAACCACAATGAGATATAACCTCATACCAGTAAGTATCACCATCATCAAAAAGACAAACAACAACAAATGTTGGTGAGGTTGTGGAGAAAGAGGAACCCTCCTACACTGCTGGTGGGAATGTAAATTAGTTCAACCATTGTGGAAAGCATTATGGAGGTTCATCAAAATGCTCAAAACAGACTTACCATTTGACCCAGGAATTGCACTCCTAGGAATTTACCCTAAGAATGCAGCACTCCAGTTTGAAAAAGACAGATGCACCCCTATGTTTATCGCTGCACTATTTACAACAGCCAAGATATAGAAGCAACCTAAATGTCCATCAGTAGATGAATGGATAAAGAAGAGTGTTACATATACACAATGGAATATTACTCAGCCATAAGAAAAAAGCAGATTCTACCATTTGCAACTACATGGATGGAGCTAGAGAGTTTTATGCTCAGTGAAATAAGCCAGGTGGAGAATGACAAGTGCCAAATGATTTCACTCCTATGTAGAGTATAAGAGCAAAGAAAAACTGAAGGAAAAAACAGCAGCAGAATCACAGAACCCAAGAATGGACTAACAGTTACCAAAGGGAAAGGGACTGGGGAGGATGGGTGGGAAGGAAGGGATAAGGGCAGGGAAAAAGAAAAGGGGCATTACAATTAGCATGTATAGTGGGGAGGCATGGGGAGGGCTGTGAAACACAGAGAAGACAAGTAGTGATTTTACAGCATCTTACTACGCTGATGGACAGTGACTGTGAAGGGGTATGTGGGAGGGACTTGGTGAAGGGGGGAGCCTAGTAAACATAAGGTTCTTCATGTAATCATAGATTAATGATACCAAAATAAAATAAAAATAAAAATAAAATAAATGTAATAGTAAGAGTTGGGAATTATAAGAATATCAAAAATTAGGTTTGTGCTCCAGATGGCTACACACAAAAAAAATGACTAATTTAAAATTATTTTAACTATTTATTTTATCTATAGATTTTTCGGTTCTGTCTGCTGATTTGTCAATTTTATTTGTCAATTCCTGGGTCAAATGGTAAGTGGAGATATTAGCAATCTTGACATTTATATCTCTGGCTTCCATATCCTCCTCATATTTTTTTTTTTATATTCAAGTGTTTAATTTACACAGTTGAGACTTGTAGTATAACATCATTTTTTTGACAGACTGATTTCTTTTTATCTGGAATTAATATTTACTTTTCTATTTTTCATTTATCATTATTATTATTATTATTTTTAACCTATGTCTAAGTCTTTCACACTTCCAGTTTTAAGGGAAGTGGCAGTAGAATTTCATAATGAGATTTGCCAGAGGGTTTAGCTGGTCCAGTTCTCAAGTTTCTGTGTCACGGGACATGCTCTCCAATGCTCTTCTATCTGCTGTTCCATCCAAAACAGACTGATGAATCTGCCCATTGCATGTTGTGGTCCTGGGATACTGCTTTGCTGAGAATTCCTCCTGCTTCTCTTGTATTGTTTTTTTCTAGTGTCTGGAACTCATATTTTTTAAAATCTTGATTTACCTACTAGTTCTGAGGGAGCAGAATTTTAATATTTTTCTTAGAAAAGGAACAGAGGGGTCATCTGAATCTCTGTGGCTCTGAAATGTCTTTGTTCTTTCTTTCACATTTACCTCAAAGTGTCTGATGGGAGAGCACATGTTCTTCCTATTCCAGATCCTTTGGATGAGAGCTAATAATTTTTTCTCAGAATTGTCTCTCAGAATCTTCTTTTTTATCTATAAGTTCTGAAATTTCAGAGTACTGAGCCTTGGCACATATTCCCAGAGCCACATTGGAGAAAGGGCCTAGGAGTTTCATTATTCACTGTATAGACTTTCAATTCAATCTGTTTTTCATTTGGAATATCATCGTTTCCTTTTCCTGGTCTTAGTGTTTCCGAGTACAGACTCTCTCTCCGTATGCAATCCCTCTGACCTCCAGAGGGTGAAACTTCCTGTTTCAGAGACAGGTGAAAGGAAGGGCAGTGGTGCTGGTGAGAATTTGTCCAACTGCTCCATAAAGTAACTTTCAAATCAAAACCTTGTTTTAGACTTGAGATGCTTTGCACTAATCTTCTGACTTCTGTAAATGGTAACAGATTGTTTCTTTTTTAACTGAAGTGCAGTTGATACACAATATTGGTTTCAAGTGCACAGTGTAATGATTTAATCTTTACAGACACTGGAAAATGCTCACCATGATTAGTGTACCTACTGTCTGTTACCATACAAAGTTATTATAAAATTATTGACTATATTCCTATGGTGCACATTTCATCCCCATGATTTATTTATTTTATAATTGGATATTTGTATCTTTTTATCCCCTTTACCTACTTCACCCTTCCCCTTGCCACCTCCCCTATAGCAACCACTAGTCTGTTCTCTGTATTTATGAGTCTATTTCTGTTTTATTTGTTTGATTTTTTTAGATTCCACATGTAAGTGAAACCATATTGTATTTGTCTTTCTGTCTGACTGATTTTACTTGGCATAATGCCCTCTAGTCCTTCCATGTTGTTGCACATGGAAAGATTTCATTCTTCCTTGGATAAGTAATATTCCATTGTGTATATGACCACATCTTTATCCATTCATCTGTTGATGGAAACTTAAATTGCTTCCATGTCCTGGCTATTGTAAATAATGAGGCAATGAACATAGGAACATGATTCTTTAGCTTTCTAAAGCCCCTATGGTGTGCATCAACATCTCCCTCTACAGATACTTAAGGAGAATTTTCTTCCATTCAGTTCCATCACTTTCTCTGCTTTCAGGCCTTGTGTATTGAGATTAGGGGCTCTCAGGCATTATATGTTGTTATTGAGGTTATGCATGCCTCCTATTTTCATTAAAAATGAAGTATATGTTTCCAATTTTTTACTTGTTTTTGGGTGAATACAAAGAAAAGGGGGCAATGTTTTTATTCTCAAGTCAGAACTGGCTGCAGCTAAAGTTTAATATGAATTTGGTTGCAAAGATAAAGTTTATGTTTAATTTAAGAATTTATTTGTAGAAAACTTACATTTTTCTAGCATTACTAATCTAATAGAAATTATCTCATGTGTCACCTAAGTGCATATAAAATTATATTTATAATCTATAAAATCTATAAAATGAAGCAATCTATAAAAATAATGTTTAAAAGCATATTTTCACACATTTGAAAAGCTTACTTTATTGGAAGTAATTATTTTATCACATACCACACAAAACATGATTACATACTTTTTTTTAATCCCTGAGGGACTAAGGGAACATTGTGTCTTAATTATGTGGGCATAATAACACATATTCTTTCTCTCACTCGTTATGCCATAAACAACTTAATTAGTAGACTTCTTTTTCCAAGTAATTTGAATAAAATTAGAATTTTTAAATACATTTAGAACATTTTATTTGTCCAATAAAGCAGTGAATTCTATTTTCCCATAACTTCAATAGCAAACATATTTCAACAGTAGAATATCTGTTATAGGAAAATTATTAGAGTGATATGTCAGTACTATGATAATGCCTCCATGCTGAACTTGTCCATAAAAAGAAATCTAGACAATTTTTGATAATGGAAACCAGATAAAATAAGTTTTTAAATATACACATACATACATACACACACACACACACATTTATTTATTTACACTGGTTTGTTGTATTCTCCCTATTTCTTTCAGTTTATGCCAGTGCTTGAACTGAGTTTGACTTAATGAAACACCCTCATGTTTCATTTTCATTTTCATTTTGAACCCATATGCTTATCTGTGAGAAAAACATATGATTCTGTAACTTTTTCAGTTAGATGGTCCAAAACTATTTTTGTTCATTTTAAATATTTAATCTTTAAAAAGTGAAAATAATTTTAAAATGTTTTAATAAAATGTGTACATCTCAGGATATCCTTTCACAGTGCTTCACCTAGTATCTAGGAATGCTCTGTATATCCTGTTTGTTTCAGCACTTAGTCATCCTAAACAAGACAATTCTTACGGGAATGAGCATCTTTTAACTGGCAGTGATGACTGCCATCCAAAGTCGTATCTCAATTGCTTCTGCCATGCTTCTTCCCACCTTATGGGTGAAATACATGATGAGTGCTTTCTCCACGTCCACTGCAGTTAAAGGTGGATATGTGTTCCCATTCAGATCAATAAGGAATCTGTTGGAGGATTCTAGAAGAGCAACTTCCTGTCTGAAACCAAAGTAAGCACCTTATGGCTGCTCCTCTGTGCCGGTCAAGAACAGCATTATGATGGATGAAACCACATCAGCAGTTCTTTTGCCTGTCAGATGACAGTGAATGTTTCAAAAGTGACTACCTGAAGTTGATACAGCATGTCCCTGTAAAGAGAGGTTCTGAGTGGCTGATAATAGTACTAAACAGTGCAAGCTATCCCCAGGTTCCTTGCTATGTGGAGAAAAAAATCAGTGTTTTAGAAGACAATATTGATAGATTTTCTGTTACTTGCTGGCAAACACATCTTAAAACAAAGAGCAATCATATCCCACTAAAAACCATAGACAATAAAAGAAACATGTATTGTTAGGACTAAGTATTCACAGGGTAAACACTGGAATTTCTGTCTTCATGGAAAGCAGTTAGTAACCATATCAAATGATTCATGAAAGGGAAAATTCTTTTTTAAAACTGATTTACTATGTAAAATGCCAAATAAATTATCATGGTTTTGAATTAATATATGCTAAATTAGAGACAATAAAATACTCAAATTTTTATAAAGTGTGAAAAAATTCAAGAGTTTCTTATGGACTCTTTAAATGACAGAGGAGAGAGATTAAAGTTTAAAGATTTAAAGAGATTTTGATTTCTTAAGAGTAAGAAAAAATACAAAAGATGCTATTTATATTTTGTGAAACTAGAATACTACAAGTAATATATTTTATTGGGGAATTGTATTTGAAAGCCATTTTCCAAGAATTTACCAGTGAATGGTCTATTTTCTTTTTTACATTGAAAGGTCCAGAGGGAATCAAAAAAAAAACTTAAGTTGTGTTCTTTTAAGTACTTTAACATCTAAATATCAAATATATAAAAGAACATAAAGTTGATGTACATTGATTTTTTTTCCATTGGTTGAGTCATTGCTTATTTTTTTAATTGACTATAGATATTTTATAAAGAGCAAGTCTTAAACTCTTGTCATTTCTAGTAGTTAGATTTAGCCTTTATACAAGCAAATGCCAAAGTGGTTTGAGATGCTGTTGACTATTTGCTTCCTTCAGAAAGGTCAGCAAGTTTGGTGTATTGACAACCAGGGCTGCCTAAAAACAGCTTCAGAAATGTCATGTGATGGTCACTGGTTCCATCACCAGCAACACAGTCCTAAGGTTAATTACACAAATTACAGGCATCAGAGATGAGAATCTCCAGACTGATATGATCTGTTGTCTTGGTTCATATTCAGTATTACTCTGAGTTCTTGCTCTGAGAAAGTAATTGCTGCTTTCGGATAAAAGAAAACCATATGTTACCAAAAAAAATTTCTTATATAATTATCTCCTTTCAGAAAAAAAGAGTATCTTTTCTTCTGAAAAATAAATATATAAATAAAGAAAAATAAAAGTGGTTAAAATTGTGAACTTAAAATGTAAGTCATGGAAGTTGATAGGATGTGACAACACATAAGTGATGCATATACATATATACACACATAAACCCAATAAAGCTTACGTTACTTTTCAGTGAGTTATCAATTTTACAACATAGTATTGTAATCTTCATTTATTCTTAACATATTCCTTGTGTTTTTGTAGGCAAAATAAGTATAAGATAGCAAGTAAAAAGTCACCTAATTATTTTACTTTCTTATATAGGAATTTATAGAATTTATAGAATTTCTATATAAAGAAATGGAGACTTCATCCAGTGGATTTACAAGCAAATGTAGCTCTCCACATTTGTGTGCACATGCACATGTGTGTGTTTAACAGAATCACCCTCAGAAATAATACATAGGAATATGTACTACAACCCAGGGGTTAAGTTAAACTCTCTTGATTAAAATTGAATGCCAGTTGTGTCATCTCTGGAAAATTCTTGACATTTCTGTGTCTCTCTTCTCTTTGTTTTCTGAGAAGGTAAGCCTTCTCAAAAAGTTGTACACATTAAACAAGTTCATACATAAAAAGGGCTTAGAAGTAACCCTGGCATGGCATCCGAACTACATAAAACTCAGCTATGATTACTATGATTATGTAATTATTATTACCCGGAAGAATCAGAACCTTGATATCTGTCTCTAAGTCAGATACTCCTAGGGACACACTACCTCTGACAAAGGTTTGTTTATTAAAATTCAGCATTGGGCTTTCTTTCTCACCTGCAGACATATAATATGATTGGTGACTCAACAGCACACCTAATTTCCTATGACTTGGGACATAAAATAAGCAGTGCTTACTACTGTCACTTCCAACTGTCTTCAACTTTTCCAACCACAGAGTTTTTCCATAAAACAAAATTAAGCTGCACATTCTACAGTATCTAATAATGCAGTGCCTTCCTCTGCTTGTCAGACTTTAAGACTAACATGTGGTCTCACCTCATTTTCTTATCTCTGCAATGCATTCTAACTAATTCATGTTTTATAATGATGGAGCTGGGCTGTTGAGAATCATATACCTATGTTAAGAGCAAAAATATATATTAGTTTTATGGGCCATATGTCTTACATTTGGCAAACTAACTTATTTTATTCCAGAGGTTTGCTATTAGTAAAGAGTAAAAGGGAATTGATAAATAATTCCAGGGAAATAAATACCAAGGGAACAACATGATCTTTGGTGCCAAGAAAATTCTGTCTAGAGACCTTCTATTATTTGTATAATATATACTTTGGAGCAACAGAACAGTTAAATTATTAAGTATACATCATGGGTTATAAACTATCAGCGAATTACAGCATGGAAGAAAAATCTCTAACAGCAACGATTCTCCAAAACATTTTTTCTATTTTTTAGTGAGCTGTTTATAAATTTAGATCTTGAATATTGGAAATCAAGTGGTTGTTATCCACACACTTCTGAGTAACTCATTTAGGTTATGAACTGGAATCTAACATGTAGAATTGAATGTTACTCTTGTCTTTTATAGTGCTTTTCCCACAGATAACCTTTTAGTATAATGTGCACATTATTTGAAAAATGTTAACCATTCTATTTTGTGCCCTGCCCTCTATGCTAATAATGTGAATCCCTTTGTATGATCCTGTAAATATTTATTCATGTCAGGGTGTAACTCCAAATTGTCTTAAAGGTTTTTCATGCCATAAACATTGAGATCAGACTACTTTCTAACAAGACTCAAATAAATGCAAACTCTTTCCTACTAGCCTTTTATATATGAATGTTTGCACCTTATGATCTTCTGTTATCCATGTATTTGGGGGGCTGTATTTCCATTGAAAAAATATTTTTCTTTGTATATAATTTCATGAGTAAATATACTACCAAAGTCTGTGACTATTTAACTTTATTATTTTTATTTATGCAACTTAAAAGCCTAACCTGCCTTCCATCTTCTCAGACTGATTTTCATAGGTGGTGTGACCTTTCTATTAATTGTACATGCCATCCCTTCAATTTACTCTTTTCCTCCAACCTCATTTGTGTTTTCATTTGAATTATGAAATTTCAGAATGTTAAGATTACCTAAAAGGTGAAATTATCTAATGTTTCTATCATCTGTCAAACTTATCTTTGTCCTTAGAGATGGATCAGATTGAGTTGTTTTTCTCAAAATATGATGAAAAATTCAGTTTCATTTATGTATTTATAAATTCACTTTTTATGACAATGTTAGGATTTATGTTCTTACAGACATTACTATTCACTTCAATAAGATCAAGTCTATCTTTCTTTTCCATAAATATTGACATAATATTCAAGGTTTAATCTTTCATAAGATGCTCTAGTACATGCATATGTTATATATATAATAGTGGTCCCTTTTTAACTTCAAATTCTTGATAGTTCCTATGATTTTTTTTAATAACCAGTTGCATTATTTATTTATTTTCTACTTGGCCTTTGGACTCATTAACTACATTATTTTTCTTTGCTGATTTTCAGAACAGTTTTGAGGGAAATACCTGAGAATAATTATTTCCAGAGAAATTCTAAACTGCTACTGTGACCTCTCTCATTTGGGAAAACTTCAATAAATGGGGGCACCCATTCTCCTTGACTTTTATTATAGAACATATATTCATTAATTTCATTGGATTCCTTGTTTTATTGGTCAATTGTTTCTTCTTCATATGGGTGATCTTTTCCATTAATTTTCTTATAACATAGCTTATCCCTTTAAAATGTTCTGTGAATTACAAAACAACTCTCCCCAAAACTTTTTTATTCCTTTTATATGTCTTTGTTTGACATTAGGCTATAATATAACTATGAATGGGTCAAGGAAGCTATGTAACTAACATTTCATTTGGGACTCATCACAAATAATTGTCTGCATTGACTGAAATTAAAAAACAGAACCATAACAACAGCATTATTAGATAAAAATCTGTAAATGTTAATGAAATGATACATTGAGTTTCAAGTCACTGTATAAAGTGTGTGTGTGTGTGTGTATATTTTTTAAAATGTTGGTTTTTTAAAATTCAAGTCAGATTTTTAAAATAAAATCAGAGCACTATCAGTAGTACTTAGTATTTTTTAGAAAGTAAAAACAGTGATATTAACACATATGTACATTTACATATGCATAAAAAGAGACAAATAATGAGAGGGAGTTTTACAGTATGATTCCTGGAGAGATCACAACTTTTCAATGTCATTTCTTGTTCTTCTTATTTTTACTACATTTTCAGGACTTTAGCTCTTTGAAATTAATTATTTACCTTTTGACTCTATTGCTCTTACCCTGTGCCATTGTGTGACATTTTAAAGTATGCATATGATAAAATATTAATTTGTGAAATCCCTCAAAAACCATTTTAAGATATTGGGTGAGGTTTAGAAAATCAGATAAATGACCTTTCCCTTAGGAGTATAGTTACATGGCATATTTCTTTGGAATTACTGCAATGTGAATACGGTAGCAGAAAACTCTATGTGAATGTTAAGTAACTGAAGAAAATGCTTATGATCGACCAAGCATGTGTTACCTTCATTTGTCCTTGTCCAAACATTACAAGTATAAGTTACTTGCTTTTTTAAAAGATGGAATATTGATTTCAAATATAAAACTAAATACAAAGTTTCACACCAAGAACTAAATAAACCTTTAATGTAAGTTATTTATGAATCTGTTACTCTATTTGAAAATACCAAGTAAAAAACTCAATACTGAGTGGTATAATTAAACATATACTTTTTTTGCAGCAGTCCTTCTGTATGTGGATATGTATATATACATCTCATATAGAAAGAAGTCTTATGCTCTGACTAAATTTTCCTTTCATCCCTAAATTCAGCAAGTATTCATAGATAGTTTACTATGTATTGTTAGGCCCTGCTGCAAGGGCCATGACCCTAGGGTTTATATTTAATCCGGTAGGAAAAGCAGACCATGAACAAATACACAAAGGTCATTTCACACTGAGATAGATTCTGAGACGGAAAGAGGCGAATGCTGGGATGGTTACTGAGCTCTCATTGGCAAAACCTTTCTGAGTAGGTGATTTATTGTACAAAGCTGAACATTGAGGAATGGCCTGAAAACAGAGAGTAAGGGAAATAATTTTCCAGACGTAGGAAAAGTATATGCCAATGTTATGAGGTAAGGCAGAGCTTGGCAAGTTCTAAGAATGGAAAACAGGTGAGAATATAGCACTCATGGTGATCTAACAGCAGTAATGGGAAAATGGAGAAAGTTGGCAAAACCAGATTAGAAAGCTTAGTAGATCAGAGGAAGGTGTGAGCTTTTCACTCTTTTTTTTAAATTAAAATATCATTGATAAACAATCTTATGTTAGTTTCAAATATACAACACAATGGTTCAACAGTTACTCTTATTATTAAATCCTCACCTCCTCTAGTGCAGTCACTCTCTATCACTACAGTAAAATGTTGCAGAGTCATTAACTGTACTCTCTGCACTGTACTATCATCCCCGTGACTAACCTATATTGTGATCGTGAATTATTGTGCCCCTTAATCCCCTTCCCCCACCCCCTCTCCCACCCTCCCTACCCACTCCCCCTTGGTAACCACTAGTCCATTTCGGTGTCTATGAGTCTACTGCTATTTTCTTTCTTCTGTTTTGCTCTTTTATCACATATTAATTGACTGTGTATGCATGGGTTTATATCTGGGCTCTCTATTCTGTTCCATTGATCTATGGGACTGTTCTTATGCCAAATTGTTTTGATTATCATGGCTTTGTAGTAGAGCTTGAAGTCAGGGAGTGTAATCTCCCAAGCTTTGTTCTTTCTCAGGATTACTTTGGCTATTCAGTGTCTGTTGTGGTTGCATATTAATTTTATAACTATTTGTTCTAGTTCATTGAAAAATGCTGTTGGTATTTTGACTGAACAGTGTGGACAGAAGTAGGTAATATGATATTGTAGAGGTAGATTGATCATTGATCAGAGTGTGCTGAAAGACTATGTGTGGGCAAAGAAGAACAGAAAACAAGGGCTCCTAATTATATAATTTGATCAACTGTTTACATGTTTTTATGTGAATGCCTTATGTAAGAAAGACTGAAAGAAGAGCAGGTTTTGAAGTAATAGGAATTAAGTTTTCACTTGCCACATGAAATCCTGGTGAGACAGACACAACAGTAGAGACCTGTTTAACTGCCATAATATTCAAGCTGTGTATTTGGAGAGCACAGGTTTTGATGTAAAGATAAACTTAGTTTGAACTTCATCAGTGATATAATTTTGGGCCATTTTTTTCAAATTCTATCAGCTTTACATTCCTTGACCACCTATCATATAATTTGTTAAATGAATGCATGAGAAATGCATTGTACACTGATATGCATCCAATTAATTATAATCAAATTATTTTTACCGTGAAGGAGTAAGTGTAAATACAATCTATATCAGAAGTTCAAGATAATTAGAAAATTGAATGGTTCTTTTATATTAATTTCTGTCTTTACAACCTTATAAATAAAAATTAGCTTTATTGACTCTTCTTAATAGATCTCTAATTTTAGAAATTACTGTATTCTAATATGAGCCACTACAACTCAAGAGATTCATTATGAAACAAACAATTTGATTATAAATATGCTGTAATGAGAAAAACATGCTATTTAAACTTATACAAAACATACAAATTTAATACAACTCTCTAAAGTTGATGTTAATATGTAGTTGATTTGATAAATATTACTTGGTTGGCATTATAATCTTACCTCATAGACATAATAGCTGTACTGATCTATACAGATATGCAAGTGAGTGGATATTATTATGTTATAAAAAATGGTGACCATCTATCTTCCATTTAACCAGTTATTGCAGAACAGGTTTTCTATGATAAATTCACTTTAGCTATGGTTAGGAAGATTTAATTATTCATTATTAAAATATGAGATTAAACTTTCCTCCTGATGTGTGAGTTTGCACTGTTATAGCCTGATGTGTGTTTCAGAGCAGGGCTTCTGGATTACTAGGGTTTGAACTACTGCTCTACAAATTACTAGTTAGGTGACTTTGTTTGATACTTAATATTTCTGAGAGTAAATCTGCATGTATCAAATGTGGGATATAATTTCAATTTCATGAGCTATTTGAAAGGATATAAGAATGCACAGCAAGCATATAGTTAAGGATATGTAGTTAGAGCTCAATTATTGGTAACTATTGTTATTATTAAAGAGAACTATTATTTATTGAATAGCCGTGAATGATTAGCCCTATACTTTTTTCTATTCCTAATATCCTAACCTCCAATTAACCCCATTTTACAAACAAGAAAATTGAGGTTGAAAGAAATTGAGTGACTTTTCAGTGGCTGTATTAAACAGCATTCAAATCAAAGTCTTTGAATTTAAACATAGAACTGTTCTTTCCTCCAGGTAATTCAATTTCCTGAAAGGATTATAGATGCATATATATTCTTTCACATTTTTATTAATTCTAACTTGGTCTTGAATAACCCATTCCCATTACTTTCTTTAGGAAATTTATTCTTCTTTCTTCTGCATTGTCTCAAACTTCTCTTTCCCTGGTATTTATTTTTTCTTTATGTGGACTTAATTTCATATTTATCATCAATTCTGTGTCTTTTGACAAGAACTTATATTGGATTCAAAAAACAATTAATAAAAAAGGACAAATACTTTAATATTCATTTATTTAATTATTAGCTTTCTGTTTCCTTGATCTTTGCATTGGATCTTCATTCAATTGCAGACTTCATATCAGATGGTTATATTGAGCAAAAGAGGGATGCTGTGATTAATGAGTTCTGTGTGGTTTGTTTAATTGCTTTTTATACTAGCTGCCATGCTTTTTTTCCCTTCTGAGAATCTACTAATTTTCTTGTTACACAAAGTCAGGCTCTTGGTTAGGTTCTCTACTTCTGTCACATAACAATATTGAAATATACTCTTTTGTTCATTGAATGTGACCGTTTTATAGAGTTAATCTCTCAATAATATTATTTTAATAAAATTTAAACTGAATGCATTCTGCTATAATTAAATGAGTTCCTTCAAAAATGGCAATCATATTATCTGTATATATTTTAAGAGAGAATGAAAGTCTGTGCTGCTATCGCAGGATTATCATTATGATTTTAGTGAATATTAATACATTTTGGAGACTAACATTATGGAAAGACCCCATACTTCATACATTTAGAAGAAGTACATTTACAGCTGTATTTTTTAAAAATATATCTTATTCAAGAAATATGCTCAAATTTTCTGATTTCTTACCTGGTTAAGAACTATACTGCCCAATATGATAGCTCATAGCATAGTAGGCACTTGAACACTTGAAATGTGTCTAGTGCAACTGAGAAACTAAATGTTTAATTTAATTCAATTTTAATTTTAATGTATAAACTGAAGTATGTAAGATTTTTTTCATTACACAATTGTACTGTTTTGCTTTTTAAAATGTACATGGATTTTGAATTAATAATATGGAGAAGAGAATGCATACTATCTCATTAATAATTCTTTCATTGACTGTATTTTGAAATGAAAATTTTTAAAAAATAATTATTAAAAATAAAATGTAGCACTACTATTAAAGTTCCCCTTTTTATTTTTTTAGTGTAGCTACTAGAAATTTAAAATGACATATGTGGCTTGCACTATCTTTCTACCAGGAATCACTGATACAAAGACAACATTGTTAAGCCATCTCTCAACTTGACTCAGTAAACTCTTCTGTGCTATTCCTTTATATGAAAAAATTTAAGTTCTGAATATTATCTTTTGGATACTTGCTTTTTAGTAAGTTAGTCAAAAATCAAACTCTATAGTCAAATATGTATATATATATATATATATATATAGTAATAAATGTTACCCTTATCATGAAAGTTGATTCTTCCCCTTTTTATGTGCTTCAATAATAACCCAAACTCACTGACCATGGGCTAAGGAGACCTCATTATCAGCTTGTGTTTCGCTATGGAAGTACAGCCACCCACAGATAAAGAGGTTGGATTAAATTTTTAATTTAAGTAATTCATGAACCATTTTAAACTAGTAATGAAAAATAATTATATTTGGATATTCACTGAAGTGTCAGAAACAAACATGTCTAAGTGTTTCACAATGCATCTTTATCCAAATTTACAGTTAAATTATAATGTGGTATTGCTGCACATGAAAAGCAAGAAAGTTTACACTCAAGTTTGAAATCATTTTCATATAGATTATGATAGCTTTATACTTATTTGCTTTTAAAAAATTCAGTGCATTCCAATGATGTTTACTGAATGCAGAAAGTAAAGCAATCCATTAAGATTTTAAACACTTCAATAAAGTTTGTGAATAAAATAATGAATATGCCCAATTTCATTGCTTTACTATAACAT
The DNA here is from genome assembly GCF_030020395.1 of Manis pentadactyla. Classification (NCBI taxonomy): domain Eukaryota; kingdom Metazoa; phylum Chordata; class Mammalia; order Pholidota; family Manidae; genus Manis; species Manis pentadactyla. The sequence continues at coordinate 125,603,162 of NC_080020.1, forward strand.
TTATAGATTAATATCTTTATTTTAAACAGAATTTATAATGATTTATTGTTGTAAGTAAGACCTTGATTAAGTAATTATTGTGGCATACTTTAGAAACTAAGAATCATGCAGGAACCAATTTTTGTTTTTGATTTTTTTTGCTTTATGAACATGACCATTCATATCATTTCACCTTAAAATGTGGAAAACTTTTGCTAAATATGCTTCAAACACAAATTTCAAATTGACAGGTTATAACTTGAATATAGCAAATAATATTAAGTTTTTTCATGGGATACGTTGTGTTAAGCTGTACACTATTAGATTCTCAGGCGTAACAACTCAGTAACTTACTGTTATAATAAATCAACTCAATTCCTGCATCAGGAAGTTAGTGAATGGAAATGAGTTGAGGAGAGCGAGGACACAAGGGCTCATGCATACTCGGGGCTAACTGCCCTTCAGTTGTAAAGACCTTTCCTTCACATAGGCTGTGCTGCAGTATACCTCATTTAATTTATGTACATTTTTATGAAACATTGCTTTCTTTTATAAATGAATCATTGAACAGGTCAAAGATGGAGCTTATCAAAATTGCACACTGAAAAAGCATTCAATTTTAGAAGTTAACAGGTTATGAGTTATCAAAGTAACATGACAAACTGTATTCCATGTCATTTATAAATTTTGTCTATTAAGTTTCTTGATTATGTCAGTACAAAATGGTGAGGCACTTATATCATCTAATATATATGCAAATATGTTTATGTGTGTATGTGTTAAGATTTTCAATGTTATGACTGTATGAATATCATTCTATATTGTTATGCAAGAAATATTAAATGTCTTACCTCTATGGGTGAATCAGTTAAAGAAGAATATGTCAACTGGTGGGTATATATTTCTGCTATGTTACTCTCTTCCAGAATATTCCAGTAATTTTGTTGCAAATGGAATCTGGAATCAAAAGTAATCAGAAATTAGAGAATTCCTGAAACCAAAATTGAATAGGCTCACTAGCTTACAATTGGGATGAATTGTTTTTAATTTTATATATAAGCACATATGTTATCATTGTGAAAATTCTTTCCATTGAAATAATACAAGCTACCTCTGTCTTTTCTCTAAAAATAAATTCAGTTTAATATTTGAAAGCAAATACATTAGAATCAAAGACCTATATTCAAATCATTCCTCCACCACCTATAAGATGCATGTTCCTTCCCCTTGGGCATGTTACTTAATTTTTTTAGATTTCAGCATCCACATGTATAAAAAGACAAACATAATATTTACTATCTTATTATTTATACACAGAGAATAATGAGGTCTGAGGAATTTTACCTATTGAACATGAATGTACACTAAATGAGTTCCCAAGCACCCAAGCACAGTAGGAAATACAAAATTTCCTGGAATTTAAGGGATACAGACAAACTTTATTGTAAAATCATAAATGATTGTCTCAATGTAAGGAAAGAGTACTATTTTTCTTGTGAAATTCTTGCTGCTTACATTGTTAAAATGCTATAGTCACCTGTACTGAAAAGTCATAGATACATTTGCTTTCTTTTATAGTTTTTTAAATTCAGATTTATCTAGCCAATCAAATTAACAATGATTTATTTAATACCAACCTCACCATCACTGTGTTACATTGAGGGAAGCATGTAAAGTGACAACGAGTATAGAGCATAATTTCTGTATATTTTAGTGTCATTTTCTACTTTCAGAAGAATATTTTTTTTCTATAAAGTTGTTTTTGGCAAATACAAGTTTTACATTTCTCTACAATAAATTTTGTCATTGTGGTTTTGAAAAATAAACAGATTAGAGTTGGTTTAGATTTTATATAACAGCAGCACTTCTATTTGGAGGCTAAGTATATTGGTTATTTGTTCATTACTATGGGAATAATTACTAGTTTTTGTTCTCTGTCTCTGAAAATTGATGCAGTTCTGTCTCACTGAAGAACTTTGAAAGGATAGTCATTACTTCACACTTAAGGGAGATTTGCTATAAAAAAACCTACTCAGTAATAGAAACTTTGTAAGTTCAAGTTTTTTCCTAATATGAATTAGAAGAGGAAAGCTAACAGAGAGTTCCTGGTGTACCCATCAGTATAACAGATCAAACTCTAAATTATTATCCAGAGGGGATTTAAATGAGTTTATCCTCCATAATGTAAGACAAATTTTAAATAATGCAAAGCTCTGTGAATTGATACAAAGTTATTAAACTATGAAATTTGACAGTGGAAATTCAACAACTCATTATAATTGATATTAATATGATATTAAGTATGAAATATAAGTAGAAATAATAACTGACTACAATAGTATTTATAGCTGCATGCACTTATATATCCCATTTATGTGTCTGAACTACTGTAATTGTTTTATACATATAGTTTTTATCTTCACAATACTATGATGTAGAAACTATTAGTATTTCCATTTTTAAGATAAAACCATGAGATAAATGCTGACACACTGGCTCTAACATCTATGTGTCTAAGAACTACACCAGGACTTAGGATCTGACTACAATATGAAAATCTCCTGTGCATATATGAGACAGAATCATGTTTAAGATTATAACAGGGCTGACAAACTATTCCCAGTGGGCCAAGTCCTTACATTTCCATGCATTTATGTCCATGGCTGCCCGTAATAGCTGGTACTGAGACCATGCCCCCAACAGTCAAAACTATTTACCATCTGGTCCTTTATAGAAAAAGATTGTTGTTCCTTGATTGGAGGATTCAAAGTAAGAACAATTAAGCATCTAATTGATGTAAAAGAGATGTAGAAATTCAAAGATACTAAAATATGTAATGTATAAGTTTGATATTTTTTTTAAAGGTGAAGAATTATAGTAGTAGGAATGCCATAGAAAATAAACGATCTAGAATTTTTATTTTCTCTATAAGAAAAAATAGTGGGACAACTGTAGATTTTAGTAATGTATAAAATGTCAAACTGAAAAATCAAATTTAAATAAGTAGCTTCATCCAGTATAGCATATGCTATTTGTTTTTAATATCAAAGTACTGAAAACAAATTAAATATGATATATAGAATATTGGTTATATGAAGTAGGTCATATCCAAAAATGGAATCCAAGTTCTATCACTTATTACCTGTATGGCCTTATACATATTATTTAAGCTCCCTGTGCCTCAGTTTCCCAACTGTAGAGAAGTGGGTGGTTGTATTAGTAACTTCATCATATGGCTTTTGTGATCTAAAAGTAATACTGCTCATTCCTCCTCAGAATGTAAACCAATCGGAAGATCCGTGTGAATTGAGGCCAAAATATCTTATTTATCTCGATAAAAATGGCAGTGCAAAATGTGGCTAATTTCTATAGTCAAGCTGGCTTACTTAGATTGAATCTCCAGTTTGGAAAAACTTATAGGATGTGTATCAAATTGTGAACAGCTCATTCGCCCTGAACTCACAGCATGACTGATAGGAATCAAAATGTGCTCACTGCAGACCAGCTGGCTGCAAGGACAAGGGAGGTAGAGGCCAACCTAGGCTTTGGGTGCTTTTGTATTTCCACTCACCAGTCAAATGCAATTTCTTTGCCTCCCTTGGGGATAAATAGATGAGGGACAAAGACCAGGAATATTATATAAAGGGAAGTCTCTTCTCATGAAGGGAAGATGATAGATTTAGACCCAAAAATATATGTGTAAAATCTTTTAAATTATGTATAAAAATAACTACTATGGAATAAGAAAGGCTTTCATTTCCCTTCAAATTTTTCTGTCTTCTTAAATGATAAGAATGTGTTACTTTTATAATTCAGAGCAAAATAAATTTTCACTTTGGAAAAAGGCAGTTTGGGCGCACATGGGATATGCATATAGTTAGAGTTTCTGCTCCATAACTATAATTACACTAATATTTTTACAAAGTTTGCATAATGTCTTTATACTATGGGAAATAGTACACACACACACACACACACACACACACATCAGGGAGAAAGCGAGAGAAAAAATTCAAAGGATTCTTTTTTCTACTTAATTAAAACATCCCATGCTTCATCTTTCAGTTAATACTATTTAGATCAGGTGATTGTCGGCAAGTCAAAGGTTTGCAGAATCCGGTGAGCCATAGCATTTTTCCATCTGTATTAGCAGAAAGAGTAGAAACACAAATCATTCTGTTGCTCATTCTGCAAAAGCCCAAGATCCTAGTCAGCATGAAGATTCTCAAAAGCCACCAGCTTAGCCTAAAGAAACCTCTGCACCCTCACATAGGCACACCGCTTATTATGAAGGTTTTGGAAATTATTCAGCCTTCATCTTTTAGGAGAGAGAGCCAGAATCTGGAGCTCAGAGCTTTTAGACCAGGATCATTTAGAACAACTAAGGATAGCTTCTTAGATTTTTCACAAGCACACTGATCTATGGGAATTCTCTAGTTTAAAAATGTCAATAGCACATAATGCAAGATCTTCAGTGTTTTGTGGAATTCTTGACTAAACACTATCCAAAAAAGACCTTAATAGAGTAAATATTAAATTATGCATAATAAAACATAACAACATATAATGTGTCATATGTGTACTATAAAACATGCATTTTCTGACAGTTTTCTTTGTAGTACTAGTTTTTATTAATTAAACTCTTAGTATTAAAAAAATCTGCTAAATATTTAAAATTAAACAATTCCCTCCTCCCCATATAATTGTATTTAAGTTTTCAATCATCTGTAAGTTTCAGGCCTACTATCTCATGGATCAGTCTTGCCAGATTGTGATACCATCACCTACATACTGATTTGTGTAACACCAATCTGGTGATAACACCATTGTCCTCCTTACTCCATTTAAGCATGAAAAAGCATTACCTTTTCTACACAGGACATATTTTCACACTAATTACTATGCATGCAAGTGTATTTCTGTTATGAAAAATTGCATTTTGTAATTATGTGGCTCACCAGCCTATTTCCAATAACTTGTCACTTTTCATTGGTTTCTAGGAAAAAAATATATCTGAAAGAGCATTGCACTACAATAGTAAATTAAGCAAAGCATTTTATGTCAGTTGATCAGCTAGGAACTATTCTCCATCCATGCAGACACTAAAGACATCTGGGAAGCTGAGACAAAGCAACAACAATAAAAAATCCCCACAAATGATGGATATCCTACATTTCAATAGTTCCAGATTTCTTTAACAATTTCCAAGTGAAGCAGAGATTCTGTCAACCTTTGAGATCTCTGAAAAACATTACTGGAAAAAGTGTCTCTTTAATGTGCACTCAGGATGTTTCTACAACATATGGGTAGTAGCAAAAACTGGTTAAACTTTAATTTTTAAAATACTTTAACGGCTGATGATTAGGGGTAATTCTATCTGAACATTTGTTCTCTAAAGGGACTTCACATTTCTGTCTCAGAATATCCAAGTTTAAAAAATATCACAAGTACAAAATACTGTCTATTCTTAAACATCAATTGAAACCCAAGTCTGCTTAGCATATTGGCTATGATTCAGAGAAGGATTAATGCAACCAGATATAGAAAAGGAAGTATCATTAAATTGATAATATCTGTGTATATAACAAAGGGTTTTTGGAGAGAAGCAAATGCTAGCTCATGTCTAGTATGAGGGGTAGTCCAAACACACCTCCTTCTTTGTATGGGATAGTCCAGTTTATACCTGCTGGCTTGATATAATTACTAATAGAAGTGTTCTTCTTGGGGTAGTAAATTAATGGTCATGGTAGCATTGAGAGGGAAGGAATTGAATGACGTGTAGGAAAATGGTAAGTTAAGAAAAACTCTTTGCTTGTGTGTTGGCAGTAGTGGGGAAAAATTACAGTTCAGACTGAAGTTATAATATAACCTACCATAAGTTCACCCACACATGACTGGCATTTGTTTTACAAAACAGAGTGGAACGAGTGCTGTTTGAAATGGCTTGTTTTTATTGTTTGATCTTGATGATATTCAAGGACCTTGCTCATGTTCCTTCCCATTAAATATCTTATATTTAATTACTGTAATGCAGACTCCCTTATAAATCCTTGACCTCAGAAACAGTAAGGGTAAAATTTCTTTCTGCTAACTACTCAATAGAAATAGTTTGTGGAATAATTCTTTACTTCAGGACAAGCCACTCTTTTATAGTCAATACTGATTCTACCATGGTTGAATGAAAATGGTCTTGGGCCAGCTCTACAGCTCACTCGATTGTGTTTGACCATCAGAGCCACCTGTATGGTTGTCTCTTCTCTCTGGACCCATTCATTTACTCATTACCTTTTTCATCCTTTATTAAGTGCCAGACACTTTTCTAGAGGAGAAGCATATATAATTGAAAAGGAAATTACATAGGAAAGCAGACTAAAAATTAGAGCCTTTCTGTTATTGGAGGTCGGGTAATAATAATGATGAAAATAAATTTATTATATATTATGGCAGAAGGTGGTCAATGATATGGAAAAGGTATAGCAGAAAAAGGACTAGAACTGTAATGCAGGCAGGAGGGGCACAGTTTAACCTGGTTCATCAGTGGCCCTTCCACCCTTTAAGTCCTACACTCCCATGCCCTCCCTATCCCCATGTTCCTATTCTCTCAGTGCATCTAGTTTCTGCCCCCCTCAGCCTCCACCCCTTTCTTCTTCATATCTTTAGGTATCATTTGGAAGTGTTACATATTAGTTTGCTTGGGCTGTCATAAGAGAATACCATAGGTTAGATGGCTTAAACAACAGAAATTTATTTTCTCACATTTCTGGATGCTGGACGTCCAAGATCAAGATGTCGGCAGGTTTGGTTTCTCCTGAGCCTTCTCTCCATAGCTCATATCTTGATGAAACCCCTCTCACTGCCTGTCCTCGGTGGGTGCACACCTCTGCTGTTTCTTTGTGTGTCTACATTTTCTCTTATAAGGACACAGTCAGAATGGGCTCATGTTAATGACCTCTTTTTAGCTTAAATCACCTCTTTAAAGGCCCTCTCTCCAAATGTGTAGTCACTTCTGAGTTGCTGGAATTAGGTCTGCAACATACTCATTTTGGAAGGATACAATTCATCCCATATTAGGACTCTTTGGCATGTAACCATAGAGAGTTTATCTTGGCTACTGTAGAAGAATTGTCCAGGGCCAATTACTTACATGACAATCAGCATAATCCCTCTGCCCTTTTTGTGCTAAAAATACGTTTTTGTTCCATTTTGAGTTTTTTCAAAAATAATTTATGTCTGTTATGTTAGAAAGTGGATGGACCTGTGCCAAACACAAAAAATTACATGGAGGCCTAGACATTACACCATACAGACAAAAGTAAAACATATGATTAATAAAAAAAAACCCTTAACCTCTCAACTAATTAGTGACTATGTACTGAGTGAGTATAATTAACTTACCAATTTCTCTCTGCAAGGTTGTTTTCATGCTTTAGGTGAAAATAAGGTTACTACATATTAAATAAAGTTAAGTACTAAACACTGTAATTAAGAACGCAAATTGGCATATATTAAGGTTTTACTCAGCACCAGATAGTGAACTAATAATATATGTGCAAACACTTTTAATCTTCAGAACAACCATAAGGGTTATTTTTAAATAAATGTGTTATTTATCTATCAAACAATGAGGGAGATATGTATTATTATTACAGTTTACAGACAAGGACGAGTGAAGTTTAGAATGCTTAAATACCTCCCTAAAATCTCCTAACTTTAGATTCTTGGAAATGAATTTGAACCCAGATTTGTCTTACTTCAGTGCCTTAGTATTTAGCTGTGGTGCAAAAATAAGTTCAAAGATTGATTTCTAACACAATTTCAATTCATTTATTGAAACACTATTGAATGGACAAATATATTTTAAAGAGATGCTACATTTTAGATCCAGCCATTTCCTTTGTGTTATTTCTTCCCTCATTTTGCAAAGATACCACTTTGTGCCTCTAGCCATCAATTATTAGAAGCCACAGTCCATCTTTCACAAAAAGAAAACAATAAAACACTTGAAATGCCTTATGGAATTCAGATGTTGGAACATTTTGCAATTGCACCATCATATTACCTTGGTTTTTCAGTATCCATCTAGGAGGCCAATTTTGCTTCAGTGATTGGGGTCACCACCTAGGGCTGGCGGAATCCTTCCCTCTTTTTCCTTCTGCTTTTCTTGCAGATTCTTCAATAGTCAAGGATAATTTAGTGTTGATTTTTTCCCTTATGTGCTGTTTGTAAGCACTAGTAATAATCCAACTTTAACATTTTTATTTGCTAATATTTAACAGCTATCTGCTGAATCTGTTCTGTAAAATAAAATCCTCTATGCAGGCATGAAATTTTAAAGATACATTAAAATAATCTCTTCAAATATATATTTATATATACTATTTGTCATGTCTTTAACTCCAATTAAAGGTAAATTGAACATATCTACTCATGTTTTTGCTGAGTTTGTCTCTGGGGTATACGGGTATTTTCACACTTAAGTGCTAGCTGTATGACATCACCTGAAATAAAAGGGAAAGTTTTTAGCTTTTTGGTGTATTCGTAATTATTTTTTTGTGGTCACATTTTTTTAATGCTGACAATGTAACAGCTGTTCAGCAGAAACCAAAGTCAATGTTTGTCCATATTAGGAATGATTCTATTTAAAATGACCACATGATGGGTCTGTAATATATTTTCTATCACAGAATAAGTAAGGATATCTATTGTTGTGAGATCTGGCAATATTAAAAGAACCATAGATGAAAATTGCCAAGAAAACTAAATAGCACAAGAAAACGAATGCAGTTGTTGTTAGCATCCTATGTTTGAAAGATGATTTATATTTTACAGTTCTTTAGATTTATTTAAGGATTCAACATTGAAATTATTTAAACATGCCCATAAAGTTAACAGCATTTAATATTAGCCAGTTTATGTCGAATATCCACAAAATGTGGCCTGTGGCACATAACAACTCATTTGCCTAAATGAACCACGTTGACACTCAGCCAAGTTAGAGTATGCACAGAATCTTCTCTGGAGGGTTTTTAGTAGGTTAGTATTTCTGGATGCACTAAGAGAATTAAGGGGAGACAACTTTTCTACTGTTTTTATGTATATTACAAGGTTATCTTAACCCTTATTTGCTGAATTTTTAGAGGGCAGCCTCAGGCTAAATAAGACCCCTGGTGCTGAGAGAAGAGTGGTGCCCACCAGCAGAACAGCACCTGCGTGAAGGTCCGACTCCCCATGACTGTTGTACGGTTTCAGTTCTGTTCAACTGCAGTGAAGACCTCAGTACCCGACTCTCCATGGCACAAGGGCTTTCGCATTACTGACATCAGAAGTACACGCTAGGATTTAATGACTACTATTCTTTTATGGCTTTGTAACAAGTGGACATTGTACACTTTTGTTTTATCATCTGTAAAATTTATATAATGATACAGAACTGATAAAATTGATGTAAAAAAGAAGAGAAAGAAGGTAATATTTTTAATAGCATAATGTTCACCTAAATCAGAGCTTGGCCTTATAAGGCCACACCTGGCCTCCTTTCAAAGGGCTGTGCCCTAAAAGAAAAGACAGTTATCTGTTTACAAAGTTAATTGAGGAATGCATTCATTTTCTGCAAGAGCATGAAAAGACTTCATGATCTCATAAAGAATTTATTACATTCTCTCTAGTTGAAGGTATAAGGTAATAGGTGTCAACCTGAACATAAGCTTAAAGTAAATTCACGATTGAAAACTTAATATTTTGGGAGGCTGTAACTTATAAACATTAATATTAATTGATTCCTCTGAGTCATTGCATCCTTACCAATAGCTATGTTCTACATTAAAAATATTCAAAACAATTTTGTAAAATCTGAATCCTCCTTTTTAATTTTAGTTTTCACTATCTATATCCTGAAAAATATAGAAAGGAAATACTATTATATACATTGGATTTTTGCTATGGGATCTTCTAACTCATGCTTGACATTTTCTTTTAATCATTTCAAGATGCCTCAGCTTGTCATCAGTATCAAATATTGTCCCACAAAATTACTTTACATGCAGTAATTTCTGTTGTCCTACATTTGTGAAATATTTCAACGATGACATTGATTTAACCTGTTTTTATTCCCAGATGTGAATAACAAAGCTTGAGACATCTAACTAAAGAGTCAAGTTTCACTTTGGCAGCCTATAATTAGTGTAAAGGAGATGTGTCTACAAAGAAAAAAAAAACTGATGAAGAGTGAGCTCTTGGAACTAAATTACTATATTAAAAAAATTTCCCAATTTTTCTTTGAAATTGAATTCATGTTTTAATGTCTTAGTTTGGATGCAAAGAGTCAAGTCAAGCAACACTAAACAATTTGCAGATTTATGTATATGAGTTATTGTATATGATAGGGATAAATATTTAGCAATCAATATTGAGATTTTTTTCTTTTCAATATACTGTTTTAGCAGATTGACATTAAAAGTGTTGAAATATGACAGATATCTGCTACTTTCTTATAGAACAAGCTTCGTTACACTAAGAAGGGAACTGATCACTTTAGAAAGAGATAAACTTCCTGCCTTTTTCTACATGGTCTGACATTTTAAGCCCAATGACACTAAAGATGAGACCTAACATCTAAAGGTCACAGTGTGTATGCTATTTTAGAATATCAAGGAAACACCGTTCATTTTTCTTTTCCTCTTTTTTAATTAAGCCAAAAGAAAATCAGATAATGCCTACCCTAAAACAAACAGAACAGACAACTGAATGACAGGATCAAAATCCTAACTTCATTCAGTTTCTTGAAACCAAAATTACCTGTTAACTTTCGTAAAACTGCAGCCACAAAGTGAATAATTCCTCAAACTGAAATATGACATACTGCCTTTTTGATATGAAAAAATAAAATACTGTACTGAAAATTATGTTATGCACTGCTATGATTCCCTTTAATAATTATAGTTATTTGTTGTCTGTTAATGAAATTAACTGAGGAGTGCATTAACTTTCTGAAGGGGGATGAAAAGAATTTGTGATCTGACATCCAGAGTTCATCACATTCTCACCATTTTAAGGTGTAAGGAATAATGGATTTTGACCTAAACATATACCTAAAGAAGTAAACTCATGATTAAGAAGTTAGTATATCAGAAGCTACCAGTAGATTTAGACATATTAATATTTTTATTCATGTCTCATAATGGAGTTCTTTCATCTTCAAAAGGTGATGCTTTCTATTATATTCAGGTTTAGACTCTCAATCCTGCCTTAATGTCTGTGTTTTCATTTATGAGTTTTGAGTTACACCAGTGAGCAACCTTGATAAGGTTTCTTGTCACCTCCTCATTGGCCCCTTTTCTGCATCATATTCTATTTCAAATACATCTCAGAGATTGGAAACACAAAAGAAGAACAAGCATAGAAAAAGAGAGAGCACCACATGCATTCACTGGCGCCACATTCTTTACTCATATAAAGGTAATTTAGGCCCTTACTCTGTGTCAACTTGTAGTCATTTCAGATATAATTGTTATTATTGTATTTATTTACTGTAAACCAAACTGAACACAGAAGAAAAAATGCATGTTTTTAAACAGAGTATTGCAGGCATCTCAACAGCAAGAAATAAAGGGAAGAAAGGCAGCCAGGAAAACCCTAAAGTGGTAAGAAAAGAAAGAAAGAAAAAAGGGAGGGAAGGGGGAAGAAAGAGAGAGAAACAGAAGGAGAGGGGATAGAGAAAGAATGATAAGTTTTCAAAATAATTTCTCTGTGTGAATGTTTCTTTTTAAATTGTTTTTTTGTATGATTCATTAGGTTATAAATTCTTATCTGTTGTTCTCACCATTTTATACCTAGAATTCATCACATGGCCGAATCGCAATAGATATTTAGATAGTATTTGTTGAATGAATAAAGAAGTAAGCAAACCCCTTATGAAAGTAGTTACCTACTGCCTATTTCCAGGTGACCCCGAAGTCAGCCAGGCCCCCTCCCTTCCCACCGCAGAGGGGGTGACATATAGCTCCGAGCAGGGCACTTCCTCCTGAGGTGTGTCTCTCCACCGAAGTCTTCAAATAGCAAGACCCGTTAGAGAGGAAAAGAAAGAAAAAAGGAGACAAGTTTAAGAATAATTAATTTATATCCAGCAGAGAGGAAATTATGGTCTATGGACCTAAAAACTAACAAATAATTCTTGCCTCAGGAAATTGATGTGACGGACACGGTCTCTGGTGGAGGCCACGGTGATTCTGTTTATAAAGAATGTTCACGCACATCTATAGATCAGAGTGCTGGGGAACCCACTTGACAAACTCTGGCTGGTGTGTTTCTGTGTTCTCCAGTGTGTTACCAACGATTTTTTATGTCACTTTCTAAGTAATGCTAGTCTAGGAGAGTAATGAAAGTATGGAAATCCTTTAGGTTACCACTACCCGTTGTCAGTTTCATTGTATATCTCAACTCTGCTTGCCAAACGACATAAAATTAATCCTGACAATCCCCCAGGAGATGAATGAATGCAGATCTAACACCAAGTATCACTGTCCCCAGGGCACAGGTTCAGGAACTGCAAAAGAGAAAGGTTAATTGAGTTCCACACAGCAGACATAAAAAAGATTGGGTTGGATTATAAAGCCAGGGTAACTGAGACACAGGAAATTCAGAACAGCTAAGAGGGTAAGGATATGAATGATGCCTATCTACATAATTCATGACACACATAACACAGCATTTGATCTGCACTCTCCAGTGTGATAGCCAACATCTTCATAGAGCTACTTGTACTTAAATTCATTTTATTAAACAAAATTAAAAACTAAGTTCTTCAATCAAACTAGTCACATTGCAAGTACTTCATGCTAATTCCAAGAAAAGCAATTCCAAAGTATTCATCCGACATATCTTTTCAAAGTTAATGCTGTTTATGAAATTTGCTCCATTTTAGTATATTTCATGAAATAAAACAATGTGTGTGTAAAATTAATGTGTTAGGTTAATACAGCAGTCTCAGTTTTACTTTGGATAGTTTTTATATTAATTGCCGTTGTTATTACTATTATTTATAAAGGAACATTCAGAAGTTAATTCTTTATAAAGTTTCCTCTTTCCTTGGAGGTTTGTTTGTTCAGTTTAACATCATCTGGATTGATGATTTGGTTCTGAAAAGCCTAGTTGGTACTGAATTGGTTTAAGATATTGGAAAGAGCTATATAACTCAGGAGTGTCTCTCATGATTGTGCCGTAAAATGACTGAGAAGTTGCAGCCACTGTGGTTCTTTATGAAATACCAGGAAATCCCTTTGATTGAATTAAAGCCCTAAAGTGTCTTCAAACCTATCCTAGTCCAGAAATCCTACCGTATAGATCTAATTACCTTAGAGTGAGAGACCCAGGTCAATAACCATCAGCCTCACTGAATTCTGATTTTATCCACGGAATAGATACTTCCTTCCAAAGCCACTTCTGAATAATTTTATTCAATGTTAACTTTGCTTTATCTTTTCTGTGAATGTCAGCAGAATTGAGCCTGGGTTGAGGTGGTCTGGGTGTAGTGATGGGGGCACAGATTGCTGAGTCAGCCAGATCTTGCTTTTGATATAAAATATTCAAAAGTAGGATGTGGATTTTTGGTACAGTGATGGGGGGTTGACAACTGGGATCTGTAGATTTGTAGAACATTCCAAACTGAGGGAACAACATATGAAAAAGCACTGAGGTAGAAAGAGGCACAATACATCTAAAGACTTAAAGATGGCTACCATGAAAAGCGAGGGCTGAGGAGTAAGAAAACCCAAGGTGTAGAGGCTGAAGATTAATGTGTACTTTAGAATCTATCCTGACAGAAGTGGATATGGATAGCTACCAGCTTGTTTGATCATGGGTGATACAGTATCAGTGTGAATTTCTAAAATGCCACTTTGGCAAAAGTGAGGAAATTGGTTAGAGAGAGATGAAAGTGGATGCAAGACTAAAAGTAGGAGTGTAACTCTAGCAATACCCTCAACAACAATTCATTTATACCTATCTTTAATATCTGTTATTTAAATTGCACAGTAATGGAGTTCTAGCATTATCTCACTTTGAGGAAATAGGCTTCAAATGTAAAATACCTTGCCTAAAATCTCTTAAATACAGTGATGTCCAGGTAATAGAGTCCAGATATAGTTCCAGATAACTTACCCAAAGGCAAAAAACAAAAAAAAATTCAAAATTGATTATTTTCTTGAATACTACAGGGTAGCCCTCATAAGAGAGTAGACAAATATGAGAAAAATCTGTATAATTTCTGTTATATATCATAATATTGGTAGAAATCAACTATATTCATTATTATGCTTACAAATCATACTTCACAAGAAATATTATTTATGTGTTTGGGTGTGGTCACCACACAACTCTTTTAATTGAAACTACTGCTATTTTCTAGCAGGTTTGATTTCCAAACCTCATATGTAACCATTTCATTTTTGTTTTTTCATTTATTCTTAAACCTCATTGTACTTTTTACAAAACCCAGATCTTTGCTCTTTCGGTCAAGACATCTCTGTTCAAGAAGGCCATATGACTTTAATGTGTAAAGCACAGATTACAGTTAGACACTTTCAGCTGATATCCAGTACTGTGAGCTTGCAAAAGTTATTTATCTTCTCTATGCCTGTTTCCTCATATGTACAAGTTATCAATATCACCTTCTTCATTAAATGGATCATGCATGTAAAGTGCTTTAGAACATGCCTGGGACATGTGCTTCCTAAATTCTGGTTATCAACAGTTATTCTGGCTGTTGACAAAATAGAAGCCCTCCTCATAGTTCTATCACCAAAGCTTCAAACCTACACTCATATGCACCTCTTTTCCCATTGTTCCTCTCTTATCTGGAGAAGGACTTCCTTCTGTCAAATGCCTGTGTGTCCTTTGTCCTCAAGACTCCCATTGCCTCTCTTGTTCTCAAAGTCTCCCTTCCTTTGGGAATCTAAAGCTCATTGCACTCTCTTACACTCTACTGAATCTCTTTCCATTAATATGTGAGCACGCTTATTATCTTCCATCTTAAAATGAGCAAGACATACACTTTACATTCTCTAGTTATCTTCTTATTTCTTTGTTCCTCATTACAGGCACATTTCTAGAAAGAACTTTTAGCAGGGTATTCTCCATGCTCTTGAATCTCAGTTGAAAATTGTGTCACTCCAATCAGGCTTCTTCATGTAGCACTTATGAAAACATACTCTTTACCATCTTGCCACACACAAAGACTGCCTCCCATTTTTCCACATTCTGGAGATCAGCAAATACATATCTAGCCCTTACCTTTTGTCTGGTCTCCATGCTCACTTACAGGCTGTCTAACTGACTTGGAAAGTTGTCTCAGACCTACCAAGCTTATGCAACAGTGAACTGCTGTTCCGTACTCTACCTCTGCTTCTACCCCACAGATTGTTCTATCACACAGTTGTGCAAGCAAGATCCCAGTCATCATTCCTTATTCTCTTTTCCTCACCACAGCTCCCTTCCATCCCCCACCTCTACAGGGTTCTTCAGAAAGGGTCTTTCCCCTATTTACTCCTCAGAATATAATCCCCTTCTTAACTCTACTTCTTCCACCTTCATATAGACCAGAATAATCTGCTGCATAGACTGATGGCACAGTCTTCCAATTCATACCACCCACTGCTTTCATAGCCCTCCCAAAACATTCTCCCCAAAGTTACCAGGGTCACCTTTTGAATATATGCATCTGAGTTTGACAATCTCCTGTATCTATCTCAACAGTGTTTTGCTGTACATAAACTTCATGTGTGACTTTTCAACACTTTATACTCAACACATAGTATGGCATCCACTACAAGCAGATATTATTTGAGTGACTGAACGAGTGATTTCAATTATTTTTAAATCACCATTAGTAGTAAGACTGTCATGGTTCCCGAATGCTGGATATAAATCCCAGTTCTTTAACCTACTAGTTGATTCAGTTCTTTGGGTTTCATTTCCCTCATCTAAAGTAAGAACAGTAAAAATGGCACAGAGCTGGTAAAATAACAGAATGTTAAAGGATACAATCCCATTAGAATGATGCTTGTTACATAGGAAGATGGTAACAATGATAATGATAATGACAAACTAACTTATCTAGGTATAAAATTTTTACCCATGTTATCTTAAAAAGAGACAGTGTTATGCATGAGAGAATCTTTGAAGCCTGTATATCTCTAGAAATAAAAGGCACTAATAAAAACTGGAATTTACATATTCAAAGGATATTTAATCCATTTTAAATAATTTTCATAAATTGTTCTAGCGCATTTATTGGTTTCTTGATCCTAACACCAAATGATTTGTAAATCTGTGATGACCACATGGTTCATTATAAACCAGATAAGCAGAGAGAACAAGAAGCTCTTGGCAACTCATGCATGGCAGAGAGTGGCGAAGTGGAACCCTGGGCAAGGACTTTGAAAACAGAAACAAGCATTTGCTTTAATTAGCCAGCTCTCTTCATAATTCCACTGCACTGAATTCCTTTTCACAGTGGAACAGAGGCACACGGGGGGTGGTATTAGCCATCTGAGAAGACAGCATGGTAACATCACATTTCACATTAAGTGAAACAAATGAGGAAGCTGGTCTCTGACTTTGGAAACTAGCATTTTCTGAAAAAAGAACAATTTTCATTTGCAAAGATGTCAAGTGGATTGTCCTTTTCCTTTTTATTGAGATAACATCATTTGTCTGTCTAAATTTTATTTCTTTATTTTCGCTGGTTGCAATTAGCGTGGAATATTTATACTGACATTTGAGAGACAAATGTTGCCAGCTTCTCTCTCTCTCTTTTTTTTTCCCTGTGTATAACAGCCAATATAATTTGGATTCAATTCAATAGAGGCTACATCTCCCTTTTATTTTAGCCATTTAAACTTACATTAGGGTTTAAAAGACTGTCATTACTCCCCCAGCCTCCAACCAAAGGAAAAAAAAAAATCAATTTTCTGGGATTTCTATAGCTCTTTTTGGTTTCCATAGCAGTCAAGGGCAAGCTGAGAAGGAGGAAAAAAAAAACGATTTATTTCCAACTCTAGCAAAAGTGGAGTCCCAAGATAAAAGAAAATGCCAAGCATAATGAGAGAAAGGGAGAGTAAAAAAAAAAAAGTCCTATAGGTCCCTCCTGCATGTGACCTTTGTTCTGAAAATTCAAAGACTAATAAATTATAAGAGAACATAGGACATCATCTGTGTCCATGCAGCTCTATCCATTGCTTGACGAGGGATCTGAGTGACAATACACAGATGGAGGGCAATGAATTTATGGGATTATGTGCCAGCTCCCAGGATAGGCCTTGAAATGTGCACTAGCTGTTGGCTCTGGAATCAGGGTTTTGTTTGCTCTAATGCCAGTACTACATGCTCACACTCTGCTTTTTGTGCCAAAGTTAGATGCTCAGATTTGAAAGCTGAAATTTATCAAGTTTTAGCACTGCTTCTCCAAAGCCAAATGATAATGATATGAAAAAGTACATTTTTTTTTACTTCAATTTGAAAGTAGATCTGTCACATTAAGATGAATTCACTCTCCTCAAAAAATTCAGATAGGAAACATTTCCCTGTCAATGAGCTCATCTACAAGATGCTAGAAAGCCTTTCTGTCTACTTTTATTTTCCAGTGGATAGTATGGCCTTGTGCCAAATTCCTCTGACTTTTAGATTTAGGTATCAATTCCTTTTCTCTGTCCTCAACATTACTCATATCCCTTGATCTTAAGAACTGCTATAACACAAATAAAAATTCTTTCAAAGAAATTAAATTAGTGACCTTATTTAATGAAACAGTCTCCAGCTAACTTTTAAAAATGTAATTTTTCCCATTGTAAGCTACAACTTCACTATTCCATTTCATCCTGAGGGCATAAAATTATTTTTCAGTTCATAATACCCAAGCTTTTATCCATCATTTTCTGGATCCGTCATGCTCATAATATAAAAGGCCATAGAAACTCCCAATAATATTCTCTGTAATAAGAGAGCTTTTTAAGTGCTTACATGTTACACTCCTGAAGCCCTCAGCTCTGTCAGCAATGCTCATTCCCTTGTTGCACCAATATAAAATGTGCTTCTGCCCTGACACCACCCCAGACCAATTAAATCATAGTCTGTGAAACTAGGCCATAGATGTCAATGGTTTTTAAGGCTCCCCAGTTGATTCTGTGTGCAGTCAGAGTTGAGAGCACTCTTCTACGTAAAGGGATATTCTGTTTTTATGAAAACAAAGCAAGGATGTTTTAAGGAAATACAATGAAGTAATGAGCAATCCTAAATCAGTGAATCTAAAAGAAGAGAATATATATAACCTTCCTAGTCACTTGCCAATCTTTATCAAGATGAGAATTAAACATGCTATAGATTCACTAGATTTTTTTGTTTTTACTTTGCATTTTTTTAGGTATATTTTTCATAGAACTATTAACATATAATCAATATTAGTATCATAGGAGTTACTTATATGTAGAATGGGAATGTGTGAATGTGTGTACTGTCCTATAAACTCTGTACACATAACTTTGTTACTCAAAAATGAACTATAAAACACCCTCTCTGCCTGTTGTGCAAACAAGAGCAAACGGAAACAGTGCAGGCTGGAGCTCTGCTGGAGAAACTTCACCGGGAACTTAGAGCAGCAGTGGGAGGTGGGTCCTCACCACCCTTTCAGGGACAGCAGGTAGAGCTCTAGCACTGTCATTTCAGACTCTGAGAGGGAGTGGTCTTCTCTTGATCTGTAGGGTTGTTAAACTGCACAAATACTCTTCTGGTATGATCAGGGCAATGACACAAAAGCAGTTATGACATGGGGGAAGATTGGCTGTAACCCTATCCTGAAAGCCCAGTATGAATAATTCTGTATAATACTAACCCCTCTGTTGGTATGATCAAGCACTTGGATCCAATCCTTGTGGTCACTATTACATGATCTGACAAAATAGGGGCAGTGCTTCCTATGTAGCATTCATAGAGCCTGGGATTCAGGGTTTGGCCAAGATTGATTGCATTAAACCCTAGGCCATTGCCAGCTTTTGCCCCAGAGCTTTACTAGGGGTCAACTCTTTTTCTGGAAGGCTCACCAGTAGGAGATCAATCTTGGATAAGCTTACACTTACCATCACCCAGTCTGCTCTCATCAAAGGACAGCATTGCACCCATTGTGTTAGCATCCCATACCATTCAGCTCATGAGAGCTGTTAAACTAATTATTGGCATCCTGAGAGATGCTAGATGCTGGCTCTGTGTGGCTGGGCCTCACCATGGTGGTGCAGACTCTGCATAGCTGAAACTGATAAAGAAGAGCAGTTTTTAAGAAAAGCTTGTGCACAAGCATTGCTTGAAGTTATAGCAAGGATGGTATTCTAGGTGAATCAGTACCTACCATGCTCCACATGTACTGCCATTCCCAGGTATCCCAAATTATCTGGAGGAAGAAGAGCCATTCAGCACTGCTTTCTCAGCCACAGGTACTAGTCTGATACCTTCTACCTAGTAGGCATTAAAATAAAACACATGGACTTAGTGAAATAATAGCCAGTATTTACTGGGCACTTAACATGTGTCAGAAACCATTCTAAGTGTTTTCATTTAATGGCCCATTGCTCTTCACAACAACTCTGTGGAAGACTTATTATGATTATTCCATTTCTTAGAGGAGGAAATTGAAGCAGTGAGGTAAAGTCCCTAGTCAAAGATCATGAAATGAGGCCAAGCTTGATTTCAGATCATGCTGTCTGCATCCAGACTCTCCACTACTGCTAGTCACAGGCATGATTGAATTACATTTGGTGGCTGAAGAACTGTTGAGGGACACTAGTAATAGGAAGAAAACTAGTTAGGGTGTTACTGCAATAGTTAATATGACTTAGATGAGGATATGTCATCAGAACAAGAAAGTGTGCAGATGCAAGAGATATTTATTTAGGGGGTTGAATCAGCAAGAATTGCTAATTGAGTGGTTGTGGTGGGCAGGAAGGAAGGACATATTGATCACTGTCCTTGGTTTTCTATCTTATGAAATGAAATAGGGAGCACTGAAGGCAGTGTGTGTCTGGAAGATCATGAACTGAGCTTTGGACATGATAAATTTGACAGGACTATAATATTTCAATTGGAGTAATCTGGCAGGTTATTATATATGTTATTTACACTTCTTTTGATCATCATGGTAAAAAAGAAAGTTGCTTTGGCTGGAGTTTTGAATTGGGTATTTAGTGAAGCTATGGGAGGCAAATAATTTACAGAAAAAAAAGACAGAGAAGAGGGATTTAGAGCGCATTCTACACAGGAGATCAGGCGTCAAGTTATCTTAACTACCAACCAGAATTAATGAGGTCACTGCAGATATTCTTTAATAGATTTTATAAGCCTTCTTCAGTTTTAGGAAGACGCTAGTCTATCCTCAGGAAACATTCCCAGGTACCATTGTGTCACTAGCTACTGATTTATTCTTTCTAAAACCTTTAATGTTCACGTTTCATATGACAGTATGTCTCCCAAAATGACATTCTGCTTGAGCATTCATATTGTTAAAACTATTATAAAATTCTCATTAAAGTGGTTACATAGTACATATTATGGGGAACATTCATCATAACAGGAATAAGACTACATAAACTGATAGGGATATGGTATAGATACAGATATTGGATGTCAAAACTTAATAATTGTCCAATATTTAGTGTTTTAAAGACATTGAATTGAGAATATGAAAGCATGTGTTCTAATGTCTAAACTGCTTCTAAGGTCCCTTAGAGAAAATAGTTTCTTTCTTTTATTTTCCATTTTTTCACGAAGTCTATGCATTTTCTGTTTAAGGGCTTAACAGTTCTCTGAAATATGTATCTCCACATGTAAATTATGTATCCTTATGCAATGTCTTTGTTCTGCTTTCAGTTTTCTTTAAAGGTAAATAATTGAACCAGATCATTTATAGAAATTTTTTTTGGTCTCACTATTATTCTTTATTTCAGCATGTGTGTGTGTGTGTGTGTGCCCACACTTGCACACACACACACATACACACACATATGTCTCATTCTTGTTTTCTCTCCTACCACTTTCATTTAGATGATTAGATTAACTGCCAATTATTTACTGAGGTTCCAAAATTGTTTGTTGCAGGAAACACTAAAAAGAATAACAACAACAAAAAAAAATTGTGAGGAGCAGATACAGTACTAGCCCATGTGGTTTTATGGTGGAAACATGATCAAGGGGAGGCTGCCCTACGTTCCAAATAATCTGGCTTCTATTATGTTCACTGGCAACTGGAATAATACAGGCTAGAAAGGATAATGGCCTTAACTATGTGTTTTGAATAAAGAAAAGGTGGCAGTGGCAGATTATTTTGGATGTAGAATAGAGAGCCTCCCCTTGATCACGTTTCCATCACAAAACCGCACAGGCTAGTACTGTAACTTCTTTAATGGGCTATACCTCTTCATTTTGAGAGAATAGAACAAAATAATGGAATCTTGAAGGCACTAGGAAACCTGGATCCTGCCCTCAGGATCAAATATAAAGTCAAATATACTGTCAAATATAAAGCCGCATCACGTTTGTAAAGTTACTATCTTTTTGAATCTTATTTGGAAAAAAGTCTTTATATTGGTCACAGCTTGCTCGAATTTGCTAGCTAGGCCAGCCGTTGGTCTCCGTCCGAGGCTGCTTGCACTCTGCCCCCACTGCATGCTCGCTACTTGCTGCCTGCCCCTTCTGGGAGGAACTCCATTGGCAGGTCCTTGGTGACTGGCAGATGGCAGACCAATTGCATACCAGGAATGGAGGGGAAGAGGGAATGGCAATTTTCTCTCCACCCCTTACCCCAGAGGCTGCGGGAGGCTGCTGTGGTGAACACCTGTTGATATGTAAATGAACTAAGCCTAAGCAGGAGATTCTGGAAATTCTGCAGTTTACCCCGCAAGAAGACAAATACTGCAGATCATAGAAAATAATGGCTTCCCCTTCACCATGGGGATGTCTCTAGGAACAAGTAAAAGGCAGCACAGGCAGCTGTAGTTTGAACATAGAACACAAAGCGTCCCACCCTAAGCCCACAGGACTGAAACTGCGCTTGCCCAGTCCTCTTTATTCCCTTCACACCTTCTTTTGCCTTGTACTTCTTACTTAAGTCCAACTCTAATTCAGTCCAGCAATTTTTTTCCAATCCTAAGTGGAGAAAGTAGAATACAAAGGAATTTCTGGGTTCAAGGGAACACTTTGGGATAAAGATAAAAATTTACAATATTCAATACAGACTTGATAGTTGACTAGAAGGACAATAAAGTTCCTTCTCCAGGTCTGTATTTCTTCTTCATACTTATATTTCTGATTTCTCTCCAGGAATCACTATGGATTGTTCCACAGACATTTCAAACCCAATGTGCCTAAAAAAGGAACTCATTATCTTTTCTCCTAGTATGCACTTACTCTTCTTTATTCTTTGCTGATATTGTATCCATCTACCTAACCCAAGTAGCCATCTACTAATTTAGGACCAGATCAAAGGAAATGACTGAAGTTTGCTATTTGGGAAAGTTTGAGTAAGAGGGAAAGAGAGGACAATAATTTTGGAGCTGAGTATTTATTCAGAAGCTTCCCTGGCACTGTAACAATTGTGTCTCTGATTATTCTTCCTTATTATTAATATCTCATCTAAAACTCTTTTCCATTGTTCCAGTTCCATTTAGCATTAGAAATCATGCTCCAGTGTACTGTGTATCCTGTGCTTGTTTATTTATGCTTCTGTTTTGCTGTAAGCTTATTATGACTACATATATTTCTCTAAACTGAGTCATGTCTCTAGACCAAACAAGAAAATTCAAGTTAATGTAAATATTTATGATTTCTTTCTAATTTAGCCACATTCTTTGATATTTATTTGTTAATTTACCTTTGGGGAAAAATACATAGGTACATTTTCCTTATTTATTGGATTATCAAATATGCAAGATTGGTATAAATGACACATTATTTATTTCCCTCATACTACTGGTATATAGTCAATAAAAATCGTCTTTGTGTGAGCTACATTTTACTAAATATTTTGTTGGTATTTTTTCTTATTGTAATTGATTCTAGTACTGTTTATTTAGCATATACTATAAGCCATATATCAAATTTTTCTAATTTAATCTAGTTTGAGCACAACATAAATAACCTTAAATAATGCACCACAAATACTTTGAAAATGGTCAGCTAAATGAATAATAAGAAAAACTATATACTGATAAGCTTAATAATGAACTAGACACTATAAATTCGGTATTAAAAGCCAAAATACACCAATTTAAGGCTTTTTTCTACATATTTGCTTTCACAATTAGTTCTATGAGTGTAATATAAAATCAAGGTGATGTAGTTACTGTACTCAGTACATGACAGGGAAATATTTCAAATTAAACCACATTCTTAGCAAAGATAGGCACTCTCAATATACTTATCTACCACTTCCCTGGTTCCTGTAAGAACACATATGAAATCTATGAATAATTAGCTTAATATCTTATAAAACTTAGCAATAATCAAGTTGACAACATTAAATTTGACCATATACTTAATGTAAGAAGACATTATTTAGCATCTTTTTAAATTTAAAATGGCTTCTTTCTTGTAAATTGTTCTTTAGTAACTGATTAATGTATTCATTTTCCAGTTCTACATACAGACATAATGTCTTCTGTACTGTTTTAGCACAAACCACTTTTGGAGTGTTTCATTCAGTTTCATACTAAAGTCTTTCTTTTGATTTGATACTATCAAAAACTTAGACATATTTGTTTTAAGAATTTTTCTACTCTCTTCTATTAGTTCAGGCTTATAATTCTTTAAATATATATATTTATGTGAACTTTAAAGTTGCTTAGTATCCATTGTGTGCTAATGTATTAAAATAAATGCACTCATGGTTAGATACTCCATGATGGTTTAAAGCATTATGTTTGTGAATATATATCTTAGATTTAAAATTCATGTGGGTAAGAGGACAAGTGAAAGCTTTGCAGTTCTAGCTCTGTATTTCCTAATTTAAAAAAAAAAGTTCAATAGAGGTCTAGAAAGAAACTTTAGCTATATAAAATGTAAATTAAGAACAACAGCAATAATAATAATGTAGCTTTCAAAGCATTCGTCTCTTAAAAACAATACTGAGAGATAGAAATATGATGTTAGCATATTTAATCTGTTAATTGTGTCATCTTGAATACATGCCCAACTGCTCTGCTAAACGATAAAACCAGGCTTTATGTTATTGCTAGGATTCGGTTATAAGGGATATTCCACCCAGATTAGAGAGACATTATATGCACTATCTTATTAAAAAATCTTGCCATTTGGCACCTAAGCCCTGAGGCAGAATTCCAATCAAATTGTAAGTAGGAATGATGCCAACCTAACAGATGAGCTGAAGGTGCCAATGCCAAGAGACCACGTTCACATATCAAATGTGTTTACTTAGGGCAGGATTCCCAGTTATAAATCTTCAAACATGTTCAGAAAAATTGGGCCAACATGAAGAGGTTGCTCCATCTTTAATCCATCTAGAGCAACGATTAACCTTGAATTTATTTTTAGAGATGCAATTGAGCCACAAGGGTCTGTTATCCTTTTAAGCAAGAGCAAAAATATGTAGTTCTGGATGTAGGCATTTCATCTCTCAATCCTTACTCTGTTGTTTACCTCATGGTTTATTATAGTTACAACAATTTAAATATCATTAATTCAAAATTTGTATTTATTGCACTCATGCTAAACTACTGTTTATTAATGATAAATCAGCAGAACACATAGGATAGATTTTTATAGGATATAATTACTACTTTCCTCCAAATTCCCACAATATTCACCAAAAACTGTAAGGCCATAAGTAACCTATATCTTATGAGATAGTAAAAATGAGTATTTCACTGGATCATTTTATCTACAGATGACTATCAATAAAATGTGTGCAAGGAGTAAGTTGCATTTTATTTTAAGAGATTCAATTTTATGTTTCTTAAAAGATTTGAAGTTATTTTTTCAAAATATGTAACAACAGAATGTTTTAGAGAAAACTGTTGAAGAATTACTGTGTTTACTAAAATGGACTAACATTTATTCATTGTTGAAGTTTAATGGATGTATA
The DNA here is from genome assembly GCF_030020395.1 of Manis pentadactyla. Lineage (NCBI taxonomy): Eukaryota > Metazoa > Chordata > Mammalia > Pholidota > Manidae > Manis > Manis pentadactyla. The sequence goes on from NC_080020.1 coordinate 125,628,273, forward strand.
ATAACACCTGCTGAGAATAAGTTTGACTCACAATGGTAGTTAAAACATTTAGACACTCGTGTTCTCCTCACATAGTTTAGCAAAGGACAGAGGCACAAAGTTCAAAGAATGATAAGTATTTAAAAGCCACAGTTTCTGAAGAAAATATTACTAGGAAGAAGATAATTCCTTTAGCTGTTTATGATTTTGTGGGCTCTCAAATGGCAAAAATGCTACAAAAATAAAGCTCCCAAATGCTTTATATTCTGTATGAGAGCCAAATTATAATCTCTAAATAGTTTTCCTACGTTGCCTAAACATAAGAAGCAGTTCTTATGAAAAGTTTAGTGACTATATTGAGTAAGCAAATTATGCTACTTACAGGAATATCAACATATATATCCACAAAGGAAAATGGTTAATGAATCACTCTAAATCAGATAGCATGCTTAAAAATGCAAATGTTTTGTGAAATTTGTATATGTGCATTAAAATGTGCATGTGCATTAAAATGAGGTCACACAAAATGTGTAGTATTGAAATACTTTTTACACTTAAAAATGTACTGTGACCATCGTATAATTTTAAAAAGTCAATTGTGAATTAACAGTATGTTTAGGATATTTAATTAGTTTGCAGATTTGCACCTTTAAAAATATAACTGGGCAATACAAAACCTGCCAAAGACATCACACAAAAAAAAGAAAACAACAGACCAATATCCCTGATGAACATAGATGCAAAAATACTCAACAAAATACTAGCAAACCAAATTCAAATTCATCAAGAGGATCATACATCATGATCAAGTGGATTCATTCCAGGGATGCAAGGATCATGCAACATTCAAGAATCCATCAACATCAGCCACTATATCAATAAAAAGAAGGACAAAAATCACATGATCATCTCCATAAATGCTAAAAAAGTATTTGACAAAATTCATCACCCATTCATGATAAAAACTCTGAACAAAATGGGTATAGAGGGCAAGTACCTTAATATAATAAAGGCCATATATGACAAACCCACAGCCAACATCATACTTAACAGTGAAAAGCTGAAAGCTTTTCAATTAAGATCAGGAACAAGACAAGAATGTCCACTCTCCCCACTTTTATTCAACATAGTACTGGAGAGCCTAACCACAGCAATCACACAACACAAAGAAATAAAAGGCATCCAGATTGGTAAGGAAGAAGTCAAACTCTCACTGTTTGCAGCTGACATAATATTGTACATAAAAAACCCTAAAGAATACACTTCAAAACTACTAGAACTAATAACTGAATTCAGCAAAGTTGCAGGATACAAAATTAACACACAGAAATTTGTTGCATTCCTATATACTAACGATGAACTAGAAGAAAGAGAAATCAGGAAAACAATTGCATTTACAACTGCATTGAAAAGAATTAAATACCTAGGAATAAACCTAACCAAAGAGGTGAAAGACCTATACCCTGAAAACTACAAGATCGTCATGAGAGGAATTAAAAAACACACTGATACACTGAAATGCATCCTGTGGTCATGGATAGGAAGAATTAATATTGTCAAAATGGACATATTGCCTAAAGCAATCAACAAATTCAATGTAATCCCAATCAAAATACCAACAGCATTCTTCAACGAACTAGAACAAATAGTTCTAAAATTCATATAGAACGACAAAAGACCCCGAATAGCCAAAGCAATCCTGAGAAGGAAGAATAAAGCAGGGGGGATTACACTCCCCAACTTCAAGCTCTACTACAAAACTGCAGTAATAAATACAATTTGGTACTGGAACAAGATCAGACCCACAGACCAATGGAACAGAATAGAGAGACCAGATATTAACCCAAACATATATGGTCAGTTAATATATGATAAAGGACCCACAGATATATAATGAGGAAATAACAGCCTATTCAACAGCTGGTGTTGGCAAAACTGTAGAACTAAATGTAAGACAAAGAAACTGGATTACTATCTAACTCCATACACAAAAGTAAACTCAAAATGGATTGAAGACCTGAATGTAAGTAGAAAAAACATAGGCAAAAATTTTATGGACATAAACATGAGGGACTTCTTCATGAATATATCTCCCTAGGCAAGGGAAACAAAAGCAAACAATAACAAGTGGGACTATATCAAACTAAAAAGCTTCTGTACAGCAAAGGACATCACTAGTAGAACAAAAAGGCATCCTACAGTATGGGAGAATACATTAATAAATGATATATCTGATAAGGGGGGTTGACATTCAAAATATATAAAGAGCTCATGCACCTCAGCAACCAAAAAGCAAATAATCTGATTAAAAAATGGGCAGAGGATCTGAACAGACACTTCTCCAAAGAAGAAATTTGGATGGCCAACAGGCACATGAAAAGATGCTCCAAATCTCTAATCATCAGAGAAATGCAAATTAAAACCACAATGAGGTATCACCTCACACCAGTTAGTATGGCCAACATCCAAAACACAAGCAGCAACAAATGTTGGCGAGAATGTGGGGAAAGGGGAACCCTCCTACACTGCTAGTGGGAATGTTAATTAGTTCAACTGTTGTGGAAAACAGTATGGTTGTTCCTCAAAAAATTTAAAATAGAAGTATCATTTGACCCAGGAATTCCACTCTTAGGAATTTACCCTAAGAATACAGGATCCCAGATTCAAAAAGACATATGCACCCCTATGTTTATCGCAGTACTATTTACAATAACCAAGAAATGGAAGCAACCTCAGTGTCCATCAGTAGATGAACGGATAAAAAAGAGGTGGTAAATATATACAATGGAACACTATTCAGCCATAAGAAAGAAACAAATCCTACCATTTGCAACAGCATGGATGGAGCTAGAGGGTATTAGACCAGTGAAATAAGCCAGGCAGAGAAAGACAAGTACCAAATGTTTCAGTCATCTGTGTAGTATATAACAAAGCAAAAACTGAAGGAACAAAACAGCAGCAGACTCACAGTACCCAAGAATGGACTAATGGTTACCAAAGGGAAAGGGACTGGGGATTTGGGGTGGGGTGGGAGGGAAAAGGGTTGTAAGGGGCATTAGGGTTAGCACTCATAATATAGGGGAGGCAGTATAACACAGAGAAGACATCTTACTATCCTGATGGACAGTGACTGTAATGGGGCATATGATGGTGACTTGATAATGGGGGAATCTAGTAACCAAAATGTTGCTCATGTGATTGTATATTAATGATATCATAATAAGAATAAAAAAAATAACTGGGCAACTTCCTTAATAAATAGATTAAAGCACCTGTCAGAATGTTGTCTCAGATTCTGACCTTGTAAGGGTATTGCCTGACCAAATGTTACACATTTTCCTGCACATTTTGAATTGCCCTCCAGAAAGTTAACTCTAGTAAAATCTCTCATTCACAAATTCATGAGGATGATTGATTTTCCCTGACAAGCAAAAAATGTTAGCTACAATCAGAATTTTTTTATCACTTATGATGTGAGATATAAAGAATGTCATTATTGTTTTTTCCTGAGACCATAAGTGACTGAATTATTTGGACTGTATTTCATTGGCCAACGTTATATTATATGAATTCTCCTTTTAATGTAAGCTCCAATGGCAGGTAGTTTATTTTGTTTTGTCTGATTATCTTCAGTACCTAGAACAATTTCTGTGACCTCGGAGGAACTTATCATTAGCTATTTTGTATTCATTAACAATTTTTGGATTGTCATTTTTTGTTCTTTGTACATTTCTTCTTCTGGGGTATTTGATATATGTGTATGTTGATTTGTGGTATTTTTTATCAGTAAGTTGTTAACCCCTTGTGTGTCATAAAAATTATAGGACACTTTTTTCCCAATTTCCTGAAATGTATATATATATACATATACAGCATTCTTGTCTGCTCCTTATTTCTCTTTTTCTTCAATGTTTATTTTTAAATATATATTCTTATATAGCTTCATCTCTTTCTTTCTGTCTTTAAAGTGCTGTTAAAGCATCTATCATTTTCCTTAGGCTTATGTAATATCACCTTTTTATGTGACTATATATAGCACATTTATATAATGCCACCCTGATTTGTGTGAAGTAAATTGTTGTATTTTCTCTTATTTCTAACCTGTTACAACACTGTTTATGACTTAACTCCTTTTTCCTAAGATTAATTTATGTATTTATTATATATTTTTATGTTAAATATATGTGTTAACAATTATATGTTAAATATCTAAGTATGTTTCAGGCCATTTCCCTAGCTCTTGCTCTGTTTCATTGATATGACCATTTTACCCCCAGTTCCATGTGGTTTTAACTCATTTGATAATGTGTTTTAATATCTGATAAAGGAAAGTACTCTTTACTATTGATTTTATCTACATGCTGTCTAAATTATTAAAATTTATAATAAACATTATAAGTGAATTGCTCACCTTATTCCATTAAATATGTCTTAAGTCATCTTAACCAGGATTTCTTCCATATGCATTTGAGATTTATTTTGAAAGGATTGTTTTTATTTCTCTACTTATTTTTTAAATGAATTTCAATACTTTGGTTAGAATGTAAATGTATTGATATTCCTATTTTAAATCAGTATAGGACACATTCTGCAAATGAAGTATGCTTTGTATTCAGGGTCTACGTCTGTTGTACTAGTCAACCTATAGCATTACCTTAATTTTCACTATTTGGACTATGAAAGACTTTGAATACTATGTGGCTGCTATCACTCTTGAGCTTCCAACAGTTTCTTATATGAATACTACATTAGAATTAAAGATAAATTTGCCACAAGGTTAGGCTTGCTGCATGCCTTTATATATTTAGGTAGAACTCCAGATGCATAAACTCTTAGTTATAAACATGTAAAAATAATTTTCCCTTAAAATATTGTTTTCCAATCAAGAAAACATATCATGAGATAGACTTTTTTTCACACAGCAGACATAATCCTAAGCAAAGTTAACAAGCAATATACACTTTCCAAAGCCTGTTATTTTCAGTCCCAGCTAAGAGATCTTAAAAATAATTAAATGTCGATCCAAACAAATGCAACATTTGTATAATCAGCCCATACCTTTCTAGCAAGGGTATTGTATCACCTCCCATTCATGTCCAGGCTATGTTGAATTCACATGTGAAATGCTGCCTGCATATGACTGTGTCATTTCGAAGAAGATATGCCAGGTTTGGAAAGGTTGGAGAACAGAAAATGAAACGATCAGGGGCACGCAGATGCTTTTATAGAAGATGCTATTGCAGTTTTCAGAAGTATATTTGCAGGGAGTGCCAGGTTGCCCTCCCCCATCTTGGACATGTTATGAAGGAAAGGACTCAGCTCCGTGTTGCAGGGAAGTCAGATATAGTGAGACAAGAGAGACTGAAGTCAAGAAAGCAAAGTAAGTTTTAATACACTCTGCAGAGAATAACAGACTGGGCCTGCCTATAATAAGACAGGCAGGCGTAGATGCTCATTCTGAGACTTCTTTTATGTGGTGTTGGCAGGGCAGAGAGGTCCTTGATTGACAGCTGTCAGCTCTCTAGGCTTGTTATGACTGGTGAAATGGGGACAAGGGCTGTGCTGTGACTGTGCCTCTGATGTTTGGTACCTGGGGAGACCTTGGACATTTCCTGAGTCACTCTTGGACCCTGTGGTTTCTTCTGATTAACTCTCTGAGTCATTTCTGCCTTTCTGACTCTATCTGATCAACTCCCTGAGTCATTTTTGGGGGCTCTTTCTCCTTTCCATCCCACTTACTTCTGTCTTTCTGCCTAACAGACACACACAAAGGACAGTGTCTCAGTCTTATATGACATAACTAATAATGGGGTTACACTCTGTTTTAAACAAGAATCAACTTTATTGCTGATGAAAGCAGGAAGCTAAAAGTGCTTCAAGTTCTGAAAAAAAGAATGATTTGTTTTTTTAAAGCAAACTGACCAGGAAGTCTTCAAGACAAACCTAAACCTTTAATATAGTTGCCAAATATGTCATTTATAGTAGCCTGGGTTTTCTAAGATGTAAGCTGCGGTAAGGATCTAGAGTACAGGACAGTTATTTGGGGAAGAGGGAAAGGATCTGGAGAAATCTGGGACAGACTTTAGACCATGCTGGGGGTCTGACCACCTGAAGAAGAGAGGAGAGGAAGGAAGTGCGGCTTGGTTCTAAGAAAATCCTGTCAAGGCTATCAGGCATTCATTGAGCCACTGGCCCCTCTCAGGAGAGTGTTTTCCAGGAATGGCCCATCTTAGTATACCTGTTATGCTCAGTCATTGCCTAGGAGCAGCTGAGGGAAGCTTAACTTCATGCGAATGGGCTCTGGATCTCATAGGGCAGCAACTGGGGCCGCTGTTCCATTGTGTAGGTAGTCTGATAGGTGTATTGTCATGGAAACATAATCATTGACTGCCTGTGCTTGTCCTTCCAACCAGAACGCTACCAGTAATCTCTTCATACATAATTCTTTAATAAAGGATGGATTAAAAAGCCCAGAAGTCAAGTGAGAGAATGGTTATGTGGTGTTGTATGATTAAAATGCAGCCAAAGTGTGAATAATGTAATGAGTAGTTTGGATAAATTTCACATAGATGTATAAAAGAAATATTGAAGCTAAGGAGAATTCCCTCAATTTAAATCACTTCATTAAAGGTAAAAGCTCTTCATATACTTGATAGCAAAGTGACACTAACCACTTTTATGTTACATTTAAAATTGCTTCTTTAAATGTATTACTTACAATGTTTTGTTTTTACTGAAGATTTCATACTACCTCAAAAACACTTCTAGAAACTGTATGTCCAAAGCAGATGAGCTGCTTTAACTTCTGATAAAAATAATGTAGTTACACTTTCTTTACAACAAGAATTCAATTCTATAGCTGATGGAAGCAGGAAGCTAAAAGTGCTTCTCTTGAAAAAGAATGATTTTTTAAGAAAAGCTAATTGAGGAACTTGTGAGAGCTCGAGAGTTCTAATCATGGTGGGCAGGTGACTCTTTAAGCTTCCTGTATAGAGGCACTGGTCTAGTTTCATTCCCATTCTCAAGCTCTGTGGGTGAAAGGATGAAAGACACAGGAACTCATAGGGCACTCTCAGAGTGCCAGAAAAGACCGATTTTAGCTTTGAAGAGCTAGGAAATAGTCACAGAAATGAATCACCTTTGATAAGGTGGATATGGCTGATTGCTGTGGGATAAGCAATTCCTGAGACACTCTGTTGCCAAGGGCCTAAAAGTTGAAGACAAAACATCAGGAAGAATGTCTGACTGACAGCCTGGATTCCAGGAGACTCAGAAGAGAATATCCTGATGAAAGACTAAATGCAGATTAGTTTAAATGAGGTGTTAAGTTAAAAAGGATTTAAAATTGATATGCTATGTCTATATATTATTATTTTCTTATTTGAGCTTTTTCTAAGGGAATTATAGTCTATTTTTATTAAAATTTTGAGTTCACTGAATTCATTAATATGTTTTAATTATAACACAGCAAATGGTGCATAGCATCCCATTAATAATTTAAAATATGATAAAATTAGATATCTGTTTTACCAAAACACAATCTCTGAAAGTGTTCACGCTACTAACAGGCACATGTTTGCAAATTGGAATCTAAAACACACCTACCTGGGCACTTAAAGGGAGCTATCCAAAAAAAAAGAGGAAAATCAAACCTAAATTCTTAGAGAATATTCTAAAAACTAACTTGTGCTGGAGAAGAACGTATTCCAGAGGAGACATACAAGGCCCAGATAAATCACATTATTCTTGGATATTACATTCTTTCAATGATTAGGGGACAAAAATGAATCAAAGGGGAAATTTACCTTGTTACTATTTGTCGTATATTTAAAGAAAAAAAAAAGGCCATATGAAGGCTTATGTAAGAAGCTTCCTTCCAATTAGTGTTCATAACTAGAGCTATATTTTAGGTGTTTTCCAATTTGTAACTCCAGTTCATTTTACTATAAGATATTTAGCAAAAAGGAAGTCTAAACAATACAGAAGGATACACTGCATCAATAGCATTAATATGAGAAACATTAGGTTCCTATTTGTATATAGACAAATTATAATATTAAATATAGTTATATGCACTAACCACTCAAATAAATGATAAATGAAGATTTTTGTGCATATTTTTGTTAACTGAATGCAGTGGGAAACTGTGGAAAGGGCAGAGGCATGAAGTAACACAGATGTGGAGTGCACTCTATGTATCATGTATTCAATAGCTGGATCCTGTCAAAACTCTTTATTTTTCTATTGAAGCTTCTACTTGCCATTAATGCTATGGGTATAATACCATTATTGTAAAAATTGGAGGAAAGAAACCATGTCAATTTTTGAAGCTATAGCCAGTCATGTAGTAAGTATCCAAAATTTTTTCCTTCTATAGTTGAATAAGGTTAAGTGCTCCTTTATAAGCGTATGTTACAGTCACTGTCTAGTGAATTAAAGCTGCTGAGCTTCAGCTCATGTAACAGGTGAGTTCTAGTTTTTTCCTCTGTCATCGGAGTTTAGGTTCTTTAGGAAAGATTGCTTCAGTGAACTGGTTCAGTTTCTTACTTTCCAGTGCTGCATAAAAAATGTGAATTATTATAGCAAAATGACAACAAAAACTGAAGATATTATCTCACTAAATAACCATTTTGTGGCAGCATAACTAGATGGCAGGTCACAGTCACAGAGTATTGCATTACACAATGGGCTTTCATATCATGGTCGTTGTAGTTTGACACTACTAAATCTTATCTTTCATTTGCCAAAATTGTATTTTCTATATATCAGCTGGTCAAAAAAAGTAGTTGGAACTGTTGCATAGTGATATTGTCCAGACGACATAGATCTCACAAAGTTTGCAATATTGGAAATAAAAAAGATATGCAGAAGTAATTAGATGTGCTAAAAAAGTAAAATCTTCAGCTTCAGTCAAATGGTCTATGCTTCAGCTCTTCAGGCACTTCAAGCAGAAATTCCCTTTCCAAAAAGCCACATGTTGTATCAGTTATATACACAGCTTTAATGAGGACTCAGAAATTTATAGATGAAGGATTTGTCTTTGTAACCTCACTTTAATCCTTAAAGAAATGACAGGCCATTGTTGCTAATACTGAAAATAAATATCTGCTAGGAAAACATGTCATATGCTTTGTATTCATTCATCAGCAAATACTGACTAGAGATAACATACATGCTAGACACACGTCTAAGCACTTGAGACATCAGTGAACATAACAGACAAGATCTGTACCCTCATAAGAGCTCAGATTCTAGTAGAGGCAGAAAAATAACAAAAGTACAACATACACACACATATGTACAAACATACAATAATTTAAGGTACTCACATAATACCTTGGAGAGGTTAAAGGTCAAGGAAAGAGTAAAGTTTGTGTTGGAGTTGCAGTTTATATAGAATGGTCTGGAAAAGCCTCATTAAGTAATTGATGTCTGAGCAAAGACTTGATAGAAATCATCTTGAAAAGTTTTCCTTTTTTACTTTTGCAAATTGAAATGGTTTAAAAGTCTTTTGAGAGAGTCTAAGTTTCCTTTCAGTCCTTTACTCTCTTTCATCTTAGATAAGCTAAAATTTGCAAAGTAAGTGTACCTATAAGCCTAATAATATTCTCTGTATGGCTCAGGTAAATAGTTTAGTTTTGAAAATTATCAATTCTTCCTCTTCTTTCCTTTTTTCCAAATTCTAAGCCACTTACTTATACCTCATTCTACTGTCAACCTAGGGTTCTGAAATATCTGCCTCCAGAGGGTCTATAAATAATCATATAGATTCAAAAAGTGATCTCTTTATAAAGCTAAACCCATAGAAGTCCTGAAATTTGGCAATGTCAATTTGGCAATGCACAAGGAATACTCATGATATGAAAGCCTGCAACAGACAGTCCATGATTGGTTTTGTATATATTGGCAATCTAAGAAGACATCATAACAAAATATAAGTACCTTTATAAAGTGGTAATGATTTTGTTAGCCTTGATGATCAGAAAACAGAATACAGTTTGCCTGAGGAAAGTGAATTTTTTTCTGTTTTTATACTTTGCTAGCAACAATATTGGGAATAAAAATCATTGAGCCTTTGACTACTCTGGACTAAATTAAATGAAACCAGAAAATGTATGTATTAAACATTACTAATTATTTTATTTTTATTTGTTTTTCATTGTTTATGCCTAAAAAGAAGTCTGGTTCTGCCTTTAATGTATAACCAATAAGAGATATGACTATGAGATGTATGTTTCAACTTAAAAATAAATTCTTTTCTGTCAGGAAAATCAACATAAGAAGGGATCAGTAAACAAGGAGATGCCTAAATGGGTCCTTGTCTTGTCCTTTGAAAACTATTTATCTAAATATAAAAACTTTGCATAAGAGCTCAGTTTTTCCTTTGGGGCCAGACTATTTCATTTCCTGGGCTGGGTGAACTGTGTTGGAAGGGTATGTCAGGCTTACCTGTGTGACTTGGTCATCTGTGGCACTTCCTTTAAAACTATGAAAACCATTGCACATGGTGCTATATTTGAAAATGTATTAATGTAATTTTATATACCTCAATTTTAAGCCTTATTATATTGGCTCTAGCTCATTTCTTCTTAAAGGATCAGAAATTGAGTTGAAAATATGCCCTACTATTTGTTCTATGCTAATAGTTGCCTAAAATAATTTCTTCCTTGCTTTGAGAAAATGTATCCTGACATATCTTTTGAAAATGGGGTATCTGCAATGGAGTGTTACATATGAAAGAATAACATCTATTACGTTTATAGATGAACAGTAAAATTATATCTTTTAATTTTTGTATACTCCCAATGCTTGATATGCTGATATTACACTTTTTCATGTCTTTACTTACTATGAATACACATGACCCAAGAATTTCCCTTCAATAATCTACTGTTTTACCTTTTATACGGGCATTTGAACTCTAATGCCTGCTGGATCACTTTCTTTCATCAATAAGATGAAAAGATTTTCCACATATTATTCTCAATTTAAAAAATAAGCCAGTATTTTCTGAATATTAGAGGCAAAAAAGGCAGAGATTCCATTGCATTAAATGAGTTCTGCCCATGCATCAGGGATGCATAGTGCCTATGAGCTTGATCACTTTTTACTAAAATTTGACATTTTGTCTTGAGAAAAGCAGAACAGAGTGTATAAAACTTATATCCAGTGTAGCGCAGATTGGTGTAGATGTCATAAAATTCCGGTGATAATAAGTGGAAGTAAAAAGAAATTTAAAATGACCTTTAGTAGTTATTTTTTGCTCCTTATGACACCACCAAACCATTATTTCTATCCTTTTTTATGGCACAAGTTATGAAATCGCACTATAAAAACTATAAAAATATAAACCTTTAAGTACTCTTCATTTTTTGAATTACATGATAGCTAATTTCAGTGCTTATTATTTTCCTTTAAAAGTTAACATATCCAAAACAGAATGTAACATTAATAGAGATCAACTGTCTTCTGAAAAATAATTCTATGCTACTCATTTAAAGAAAAATATATACGGGTTCTGAACTTTATATCAGAAAAAGTAAAAGCTTCAGGGAATGTGTAAGACGTGAGTTTCTGTTTCATTTTTGTTTGTTTTTTGAGGATGATGGGCTTTGAGGAAAAATGGTTTCCATTCCCTCTGCTTACAGAGGAAGAGGCCTGTAAAAGCATGTCAGATCGAATGTTCTCTAAAAAGTCATGTCTGGTTCAAAGGTTCTTGAGCATATTTCGCATTCGTGTTTCCTATCTTTGTCACAGCAACAAATGATCTCCCTGCCCACGCATGCTGCCAAACAGTCTCACCCTTAACATAACCAGCACAAACTGACAAGGAAGAGAAAACACGTTTTTTGCCTGGTTGCCCCTAGGCACTAAAACTTCACTAATCTTGCATTAAACACTGATGATTTTTAAACAAACCTACATTTGTATTGTCTTTTGCATTGTAATTGTCTAGAAGGCAAATAGTTGTCTACATGTTTGTCTTTGAATGTTGCAATTAAGCGATTAATAGATGTATTTTTTGTTAATGAGTATGTTGTTCCATGCTATGTAATCTCATTTCATATCCAAGCATTCTTGAGAGGAGAGTTAGATGAAGGAAAAAGATTATGCAAGTTGCTTATAGTCATACATTTATTAGTAGATCTGGACTAGATGGGGAGGGGGTCATGTTTTCATCATTAAACAGTAAAACATTTTTGTTCAGGGAAAGAGCTGGTAATACATAAGTTTATTCATGATACTTATCATCATTTAATATTATATCTAATTTTTTTCAACATAAAAATATCCTTGTTTACAAATCTTATAGACAGTGTACCTCAGCTTTTTTCATTTCTAAGATGGGGATTTGAAAAAAGTGAATGTAATCGCTTTTTAAAATATTATTTCATAATGTAAAGTAGTATGCAAATGGAAATTGCTATTAGTATCTTTTTTTTGTAAGTCTGTTTTAATGTTTCCCCTGCATATTTTTTCAGTCACTTGGTTACACACTTTAATTCTCATATGTTTGATGAGCAAATATTTACTGATACTCTGCTATGTTCTGGAGACTCTTCTAAGAGCTGGTAACACAGCAGTGAACAACACAAACAAAAATGCCTGTCCATTTTAGTGGCAAGTCTCAGAAAGTAATTGAAGAAATACGTTTACGCGTGCATATACCAGATACCAGATGATGATTAGAAAGATAAAGAATAACGAAGTAGCTATGAGGCTTCGGGAGTGATGAGGCAGTGGAAATTTTCAATTTTTAATACAAATCAGAAAATCCTCACTGGGAAAATGACCTTAAAGAAAAGGTCTGAAATAAGGTGATAACTTTGTGAATTCTGGGGGCAAATTATACCTGGCAAATGAAACAGCAAATATAAATGTCCTGAGAGAATAAAGTACTTGGCATATTCAAAGAACAATTAGAAAGCCGAAGTGTCCAGAGAGGAATAACGGAAGAGGGGTGGGGTGTAAAACTCAGAGTGTATTTTGGGGTGTCATGTAAGGGCTGTATGAGATTTGTGCTGTGACTCTTTCTGATATGATGGGAAGCCATGGAAGGTTTGAGCAAGGTTCACTCTGCCTACTGTATTCAAGAAACCAAAGAGGAACAGGGGGGAATCAAGAAGAGGGTTAGAAAGCTGCCAGCCATCAGCCAGTATAAAGAGATGGTATCATTGACCAATAGATCTGCCCTTTATTGAGCTATCAGAGAAGGGGTGTGTGTGTGTGTGTGTGTGTGTGTGTGTGTGTGTGTGTGTGTGTGTGTGTGTGTGTGTGTGTGTGTATGTGTGTGTGATGGTAGTACATGTGTGTATTGGGGGCAATTGGTAAAGTTTTTAACTTATAATTAAAGATAACTATTAGATCAAATTCTATAATCTAGACTATACCTTTCTTTAGCCCAAAAGCACTGAGTTATCAGTTTCTTTTGATTCTGCAGTTGTCATCTGTTGGCAACACATGTCTCCTTCCTATTCTCACTGACTGACATTACTCTTCAATCCTTTTTGCCTGAGTTATTAACATGGTCTCTGAATCATCCCTATGCTGCTCATCATTACTCCATCCAGTGCCTCTTATACTGAAATCAGAATAACACTGAAGTCAAAAAATGTTTGAAATGCAATAGTGACTATGTAACTATCCATCACAAAGGTGTTCAAAGACTTCTCTTCCAACCCATTTCCTATACCAGTATAGAAGATATTCCAAAATCTGGCCCCAAATTTTCATTTTTCAATTCAATTGACATCCTTGCTCATCACCAATTGCAATTCTATAAATTGAGTTTTCCCTTATGACAGGAATGGTGGACTTCATCCTTACCTTTCAATCCATGGTCCTTGACTAAACCCTTTTTCATTCAAGATATAATTCAAATTCTCTCTCCTTAAAGACATTTCAACTCCTACTACTAATGGAGAGTAATCAACCTCTATTTCAACTCTCATTCTTAAAATGTTTTCATGCTATTTATGTCCATGAGTTCTAAATTGTGTCCTTCCTTACAAACTGACTCCTCCAAAGAAGTTCCTGCTTGTCTAGAAAAGATAATCCTTCCAGGTAGAGGTGAACCCTTTTAGGGTCAAGGCATGCAAACTGCTGACTAACATGGCAGCAAATACTGGCCCTTAAGGCCAGTGCAATCTACCAGTGCAACTGATGCCAGTTAAATTCTTAAAATATTGAGTAATTTTGTCTGTTAGTCTCATTTGAAGAAATGAAATTGTTCATATTATGCATAAAACAAAGATTTCCTTGAAAAATGGAAGACGTTTTAATCCCATACACTTGTATGTGTGCACATGGAATAATAAATTTCCTATCAGTTTTGTTGTAATTGTATGATTTGAGACAAATTCTCACACCTATTTTATGGAAGTATAACCAGTTTTGTTGGATTATTTTTCTTAGGTAATAGGCTGCATGGTTAAAGGGAATACAGACTTAAGTGTTTGCTAGGAATAACCTTTTATTACAAGAATTATTTTAAATGTTTATTCTTATCGCCAAACAGTCTAAAAGGAAGAAAAAAGACAATAAACCCATTTAGGGGTGATGAAATACAAAGTGGATGAAATAGTTGGAGTATTTGGGGAAGATGAAAAGAGATTATGTTAATTCTGAGAGTAAAAAAAAAAAAATGTCCAGAAGCTGTAAATGTTACTAGGATCAAATTAGAAAAACTATACAACCTTTGAGTAATAATCCAATTTAAATATTCAAACTTAAAAATAATATAGTTCTAGGAATAATTGAAATCACATTTGTTGGATAGAAATCAAGTAAACATGTTCAGAACTAAACTCAGAAAATAAGAATGCCATGAAGAGGACTTCACAAAATAGAAGTAAATTCACCTGCTGGAGATTAGAACTTGTGGGCAGAAGGGTTTGCAAATGCCTGTGATCCTCATTCTCTAAAGCACCTGTGGTGGGGCACACTTGATCAGCTGCATAACTGGATGCATTGCAGTGCTGGACATTCTGCAGGCTTCTCTTCCAGCAGAGACCCCTTCCATTTGCATTTATGTAGGGTAAGTTTGAGAGTGCTCTTAGAAGCAAGGCAAAAATAGTATGCATTTGGGTGCCAAATCGCCTGACCTGGGATATCAAATCTTGAAATATGTTGCTAAGAGTATCCCAGGCTGGGGGAAGCTAGGCTCAGCTGTAGCTCCTCCAGGTGGAAGGAGGGAGAGTCCCCATTCTCAACCATCACAGTGTCAAGAAAGTGCTCCTTGGAGTCATTCTTGGACTATTCTGCTTGTCTATCACTGCCCCTGATGAAATAAATGCCAGTTAGTGGATTTTCAAAATAACCAAGCTGATAGACGAAAGTGAAAACCACCAGGGTAATGGGGTGTTGACTGCATGGTAGGCCTTTCAGGAAACAAACAAAACTATTTCAAAACTTTATAGGCACAAAGAGGTGAAAAAGCATACTTTTTTTTTCAATAGCAAAGGTGAGTTTATACATAAAGAACAAATGGGGCCAAGGCAAAAGCAGTGTCAATTGCCAGAGTGTAGACAACAGTGCCTTGATTCTTATGTGTACAAACTCTTCAGCACCTTTTAGTTAAGTGGCCAACCCGTGATCTCTCTCTGATTACTGTCAGACCCTTGGGGAGAAGTGAAATTTCTTTTTGTCTTTCCTATATACTTTTGAATGAAATATTTGAGAAAGAGAGAGAGAATGAGAAATAAAGGAAGAGAAGTGGGGAGGAAAGAGGGAAAGAAAAAGAAAATAATAAAAGGAGAGCAGAATTTGTAATGCCAAAATATATCCCTTTAGCATGGGCATTATTTTAAGCTGTTTATTTTTAAAAACAGCAGAGGTGGGAGAAGCTTTGAAAACCAAGAAGTTACCCTTTTGTAGAAGACATTTGAATTTATAAGGAAAATCTCCATTTGTAAGGGTGTCTTCCCTGATGTACCAGAAAAAGAATGACTTAAGAGTTTCTAAATCTCTAGAAACTCTTATGAATAGAGAGTGCATGGACTTAGTTTGCAAAACAAACATTTTCTGGATTCCTGGGCTTTGTCTGATAACATCTTATAACTGCCCACCCCACCCCACCCAAATATCTTATTTTGTCATTTGTGGAGATGGTATTTAAGGGGTACCTTGGCCATTTCAGGGAGTTACTCTTTCCTGAGTTTTCTCGTATATACAGGAGGTTTACATGTTTTTCAATGTCTATGTGTTTTTCTCCTGTTAATCTGTCATTTATTACAGGGGGTATTTTAGCCAAGAAACCTAGAAGGGTTAGAAGAAAAAATATTTTTCCTCCTGTTGCTCCTGGAGGAGGGAGTTCTCCACCTGGGGCAAGCCAGAAAAAAAGCAAGGGCAAGAAGTTGGGGGTTTTAAAAGGAGTACCACATTTATTCTCACAGCAGTAGGTCTCCATCCCTCTTGGCTCCAGCACTGATCCCTCCTGCTCCCTGACACAGGTTTAATACCCTCCAAGCACCAGGGCTCCATGTCTTCCCTCTACCAGCCACCCTTCTCTTCTAGTTCTCCCTACAGTCTTCCTTTCTCTGCTTTCCAAGCTCCCTGCTCTCAAGCTTGCACCACCCTTTCCCCACTCTCCCTGCCCTCTACTTCCCTGCCCCTATCACTGGGAGGAACTCTGTGGGCAGGTCTCCCTGGTGACTGGTGGACACCTGACCAATTACATACCAGAAACTGATGGGAGGAGAGAAGGGGTGTTTCCTCTCCACCCCTCCCTTGGGCCAGTACTCCCGTGACTACCTTCTTCTCTGTACCCAGTAAACATCCCATAGATGTGCAAGTGGGCTTATATATATCATATACAATGGGATACACACACACACACACACACACACACACACACACACACACAATGGGATCTATTAAGGCTAGGAGGGAATTCCGATCACAAATTTCCATTTTCTCCACATCTCCCCTACACTCAACATGTAGGTTCTCTATTTTACCTTACATAAAACATGACAACTAAACAAAAGGATTAGTCAAATTATAGAAATCTAGATCTTCATTCTTCAATGCCTGAATTTCCTAGAGAGCAGACCAATGTTAAAGAAAAACACTTTTTATTCTTAATCTTTTCCAAATCTCCACTCAGTTCTTAGCCTTAGCACAAAATTTTGTATCACCTGGCCAGAATTTCACAAAATGTGCTTTGTAGAAGATGAGTTTTATGATATGCCAATATTAATAGTACATTCTCATGAATTACTCTATGGAGGGCTCTGTAGTAAATGAATATTACATTTATGAATTCACTGCCCAATTCTACTTCTATATCAAAACTCCTCAAAAAATTTACATTTTGATTATTTAATTGTACTACCAGAGTCATTTACTTCAGCAACAGATCTTTCTTGGGAAATTCTGGTAATTAATGTAAGCAACTATTAGAAATAATACTTTATTTACATAGGGTAATATAATTCTGATGTAGTATGATACAACATAAAATTTCTTTTATGACAGATGATCTATTTATCATTTTGCTTTAAATTCCTTCTGATTTGGGGGTTGTGAAGATAAAGGGATTTTTATTATTTATGTAACTGAATTTTAATTGGAGATTTTCTATTTAAAAGAAATGATAGTGATATTTAGCAGATATCACTGTATTAAAGTATCATATCCAATCTTCTGTAGATTCAGTAGCATGTGCTATTTGGAACATATGTACATTAGCTTTAGGAAATATCATTAACTACTTCTCTGAAAATATATAGTATATAAGCAGACTAAAATTCAAGGCTTACTCTTTATCAACATTTTTTCCCTTTAAATTATTTTGCAGAATGTTTAAGAAAAATTTGTTTAATTTAGTATCATTCATTCCTGTTGATGTTCTCTGTATATTTTTGCCAAATATGTCATTTGATCAAACAGAAACTTTCATAAGTTGAAAGTTTTAAAATGCAGATACTGGAACTAGCTAAAATTCGATATGACTTCAAAAGAAATATCCCAGTAATGATCTGTTATTTGTGTGCCTTTGTTTATCCACTTTGTTCCTCCCCTAAAACCCTCAGTACACTGTCTCTCTGGTACGCATTATTTAAGGCCTAGTGCATTTGCAAATCCTCACTGAAGCCCTCAGGAATGTTTTCTGGCTATTCCATTTTTTTAAGGGGATGGGTAGTTATTAAAGTAGTTTATATTTGTAAGCATAAACATGATATAGAGGTTAGAGGAAATAGCTAATATTGCTAACTTTTGATAGTTCTAAAATATGTTTAATATGACCTGTCTTTACCAAAAATATAAGCAATCCTGAATATTCATAGTTTTCTGAATTTTAATTTAAAGGTAACTATAACTACACATCTGCAAATATAACTAATATTATTCATACATGCAACTGAGTGGGCCATCCAGTCATCAGAGTTTTTCAATATGGGTTAAAATACATTAACTCTTCCATTGTTCCCATAACTCATATACAGATAATAATAGTTAACTTGATCATGCAACTTATTTTAAACAACAGCATACTTTTCTGTTCAATTTAGAAATCAAATAATGCAAATGTCTTTTTTTTTTTGAGAGAGAGCATCTCTCATATTTATTGATCAAATGGTTGTTAACAACAATAAAATTCTGTATAGGGGACTCAATGGACAATCATTAATCAACCCCAAGCCTAATTCTCAACAGTCTCCAATCTTCTGAAGCATAGCGAACAAGTTCTTACATGGTGAACAAATTCTTACATAGTGAATAAGTTCTTACATGGTGAACAGTGCAAGGGCAGTCATAAAACTTACTTATGTTTATAATGTGAAATGATTTGATTCATTCAGATTTTCGTTCTTGAATCCTATGTCCCTTGTTGCCACCGTTATGGGTTGAGTTCATTCTCCTTGGTCCTTGTCCCTGCTGCAACAAAGGATTTAAAGAAAGAAACAGAATAGCAAAGTGGAGTGCAAGTTTTATTTAAATGCACTTCAAGGGAAGAGTGGGACAGAGTCAAAGTAGACAAAGACCCCAAACTTTTAGGGAGAGTCTATTTATCACTACCTAGCTGGAAGTTACTCCTTTTAATAGGTGAGGTCATTTGATTTCAGATCTTGTTATGTACCCATTCCTCTTGGTGTGCCTGTCTTTTCCCAGAATGTACACAGAAAAGCCCATGGAAGGTTGGAGAGCAAAACCACAATTTTATTTTAATGAGACTATGAGGAGGTGTGGCTTGGGTGGTTCTTAGTTTTGTTCAATTGCACCTGTACTGGGACCTGGTTGGGACTGCTTTGGCCTGGTCCTAATAGGCAAGAAGTTCTCTCTTGAAAGCCTTTGTTGTCCTCAAGTGGGACCCCCTACCTGGGCAGTTTGGGCAGTATTTACCTTAAACCTTATCTTCCCCTTCCCTAGATGCTCATGTCTCTCTTTCTACCTAACACTACCATATTTGTTTGAAGTTGAAGTTAAATTTTTATTTGGAGCATTGAGATATCCGAGGATAAATTTAAAAACTTTCGGGGATAGTTTAATTTAGAAATGACAAGTGTACTCTTTAATATGTAAACAGTAGCCCTAGCCTTCAGAGTAGATGCCCACCTAAACTAGGGATTCTCAAATCTGTTTGCATTTTAGGATCATTCGGAGTACTTTACAAAAGTAGATATACCCTTTGTAATAGATAATGATGTAGTTGGCCTTGAAAGTATCTGTGCATAAGCATGATATAGGAACACCCCAAGTGATTCTAATAAGTAGATAAATTTGAGAAACAGCAACTTGGATGAGATTATACCTGGTAATTGAAGCTATGACTCAATGAGATCATTAAAAAGAGCATATAGAGTAGAAAATAAAGAGGGCTTAGGAATATTCCTGAGCATTTAAAAAATGTGTGGAGGCAAATGAGCAAGTGCTTCAGAGTAAGCAGTTATTCCTAATGAGGTGGGAGGAAATCCTTGAGAATAGCTTTCAGGAGCCCAAGAGGCGAGTATTTCACATTTTCAGCCTAGTAGGCTACTGAGAACCCCATTACAATGAGGCCAATATAAAACTTACACACCGTTTTAGGATAATTGTATTGTTTGGCTAGAAACAAGATTGCAAAGGATGTAAAAGCTGATGAAGAGCAAATGTAGAAAATAATGGAAAAAGTTGGCTATAAAGAAGGGAAAGGAGATACCTGGTAGTCAATTGAAGAAATGGAGTTGAGTCTTGAGAGGTGATTTTTTTTAAAGATGTGAAAAACAAGCAAATTTAAATGTTGAATTAAGTGATTCAATGGATTAAAGAAAAAGGAGAGGGAGAGTAAACATTATCATCCAAGCTTCCTAAAACTGTCCAGGAGCATGTGGTTGTGGTGGATAAAGGTGGATCTAGAGAAACATTTGTTTGTTCTTATCATTTGTAGCCATTTTAGGGTTCCACGTACTGAACATATAAGGTATGATAGATTGTGTGTAAACTATGGGACAAATAAAAATAAGACACTGTTTTATGCCTGTCCTCAAGTGAGATATAAAATAATAGAAAGAACAGATACATGAACAAAACTTATTGTGATGTGATAGGGATTACAATAGAAACCAAGGGGATGGAAAGATTCAATTTAGGAGGAGCCCAGGATGGCTGCACAGGGCAAGCAACTTAAAGACTGAATTAATGGAGAAAGAAATATAATAAGAGCATTTATCAGAAGAACAAATGTATTGCTAACTATTTTTTTAATATCTGGTCACTGCTAAGAGAGAATAAGAAATTTAGAAACCTTATAAGCATTCAGTTATTTGAATATCACCAGGTAGGTATTAAACCCAGGTTATAAATAGGGAAAACTCACGTTCAAAGAAAGTAATTGTTGATGGATAGTTTTTAAAGGTAAATGCTGATTCTCATAGAAATTTATATTTGTATATAATTACTAGCTGAGAATGTACTGCACACATTAGTGAGGGAACTGGTAAGAATTTGAAACTGGTTCAAAGAGAATTAGAAGTTTTATGCACACACACACAAATAAAGAATGCTGAAATAAATGTATTCATAGCTGTTAAATTGCCTTTGTTTGTTTTATTTTCTGTTAGCAAAATTGTATTTTTTTCATGGCAGATTTTCCCTCCACCAGATGGAATTTGTCTACCTTTGGACTAAAAACAGTGTCGAGTACCCACACCCTCAACAGAATCAAATAATTGGGAGACTGTGCTAGACAATGACTAGTATAGAAGTCTGTCACAACTTTTTCTTCTGTAAGTGAATAGCTGAGGCTTTAGAAAGGATTTGAATGTTGCCTGAAATAATCAAATCCACAAATTCACACTTAGACCTGAAATGATTCACTCTCTTATACATTGATGAGTAATGAGTTTGATTTCATCTTCTTTTTTTATTATGGTGTCATTGATATACAATCTCATGAAGGTTTCACATGAGCAACATTGTGGTTACAACATACTATCAAGTCCCTCCACACACCCAATTGCAGTCATTACCCATCAGCGTAGTAAGATGCTATAGAGACACTACTTGTCTTCTCCATGCTATACTGCCTTGCCGGTGACTTACCTATATTATGTGTGCTAATCATAATGTGCATTAATCCCCTTCTCCCTCCCTCCCCACCTACAGTTCCCAACCCCTTCCCTTTGGTAACTGCTAGTCCTTTCTTGAAGTCTGTGAGTCTGTTTTATTCATTCAGTTTACGTTGTTATTATACATGAATGAGTGAAATCATTTGGCACTTGTCTTTCTCTGCCTGGCTTATTTCACTGAGAATAATATCCTCCAGCTCCATCCATGTTGTTGCAAATGGTAGGATTTGTTTTCTTCTTATGGCTGAATAATATTCCATTGTGTATTTGTACCACTTCTTCTTTATCCATTCATCTATTGATGAACAGTTAGGTTGCTTTCATCTTGGTTATTGTA
The DNA here is from genome assembly GCF_030020395.1 of Manis pentadactyla. NCBI lineage: Eukaryota > Metazoa > Chordata > Mammalia > Pholidota > Manidae > Manis > Manis pentadactyla. Next base: position 125,650,140 of record NC_080020.1, read on the forward strand.
AATAGTGTTGCAATAAACATAGGGGTGCATATATCTTTTTGAATAAAGAATCTTGTTTTCTTCAGGTAAATTCCTAGGAGTGGAATTCCTGGGTCAAATGGTATTTTTACTTTTAATTTTTTGAGGAACCTCCATATTGCTTTCTACAATGATTGAACTAACTTACATTCCCACCAGCAGTTTAGGAGGGTTCCCCTTTCTCCACATCCTCTCCAGCATTTGTTGTAAGCTTGTCTTTTGGATGTTGGCCATCCTAACTGGTGTGAAGTGATATCCCATTGTGGTTTTTGTTTGCATTTCCTTGATGATTAGCCATGTGCCTGTTGGCCATCTGAATTTCTTCTTTGGAGAAGTGTCTGTTCAGATCCTCTGCCCATTTTTTAATCATGTTATTTGCTTTTTGGGTGTTGAGGTATGTGTGCTCTTTATATATTGTGGATGTTAACCCCTTATCAGATCTGTCATTTATGAATATATTCTCCCATACTGTAGGATGCTTTTTGTTCTACTGATGGTGTCCTTTGCTGTATATAAGTTTTTAATTTGATGTAGTCCCATTTGTTCATTTTTGCTTTTGTTTCCCTCACCCAAGGAGATATGTTCAGGAAAAAATTGCTCATGTTTATATTCAAGAGATTTTTGCCTATGTTTCATTTTAAGAGTTTTATGGTGTCATGATTTATGTTCAGGTCTTTGATCCATTCCAAGTTTACTTTTGTGTAGGGAGTTAGACAAGAATCCAGTTTTGTTCTCTTATATGTAGCTATCCAATTTCGCCAACACTATTTGTTAAAGAGGCTGGCTTTCCCAATTGTCTGTCCATGGCTCCTTTATTATTAATTGGCCATATATGTGTGGGTTTATATCTGGGCTATCTATTCTGTTCCATTGATCTATTGGTCTATTCTTGTGCCAGTACCAAATTGTTTTGATTATTGTGGCTTTGTAGTAGAGCTTGAAGTTGGGAAGCATAAGCCTCTAAGCTTTATTCTTTCTTCTCAGGATTCTTCAGCTATTTGGGATCTTTTGTGGTTCCATATGAATTTTAGAACTTTTCATTCAAGTTCATTGAATAATTGGTATTTTGATAGGGATTACATTGAATCTGTAGATTGCTTTAGGCAGGATAGTCGTTTTGACAATATTAACTTCCTATCCATGAGCACAGGATATACTTCCATTTATTGATGTCTTCTTTAATTTATCTCATGACTGTCTTGTAGTTTTCAGAGTATAGGTCTTTCTCCTCCTTGGTTAGGTTTATCCCTAGGTATTTTATTCTTTTTGATGCAATTGTGAATGGAATTGTTTTCCTGATTTCTCTTTCTGCTAGTTCATCATTATTATATAGGAATGCAACAGATTTCTGTATCCTGTAGCTTTGCTGAAATCAGTTTTTAGTTCTAGCAGTTTTGGGGTGGATTCTTTAGGGATTTTTATGTACAATATCATGTCATCTTCAAACAGTGACAGTTTAACTTCTTTCTTACCAATCTGGATGCCTTTTATTTCCTTGGATTGTCTGATTGCCATGGCTAGACCTCCTGTGCTATGTTGAATAGAAGTGGTGAAAGTGGGCATCCTTTTCTTCCTCCCAATCTTAGAGGAAAAGCTTTCTGCTTTTCACTGTTAAGTATGATGTTAGCTGTGGGTTTGTCATATATGGCATTTATTATGTTGAGGTACTTGCCCTCTATAACTATTCTGTTGAGAGTTTTTATCATGAATGGATGTTGAATTTTGTTCAATGCTTTTTCAGCATCTATTGAGATGATCATGTGATTTCTGTACTTTTTTGTTGATGGTGTATGTTTTTGATGGATTTTCAAATATTGTACCATCCTTGCATCCATGGAATAAATCCCACTTGATCATGATGGATGATCTTTTTGATTTTTTTAAAATTATGTTTGCTAATATTTTGTTGAGTATTTTTGCATCTATGTTCACCAGGGATATTGATGTGTAATTTTCTTTTTTGTGGTCTCTGCCTGGTTTTGGTATTACAGTGATGCTGCATCATAGAATAAGTTTGGTAGTATTCCTTTCCCTTCTACCTTTTGGAAAACTTTAAGGAGAATGGTTGTTAGTTCTTCACTAAATTTTTGATAAAATTTAGCAGTTTTGTTTTGGGTAGTTTTTTTAATTACCAATTAAATTTCGTTGCTGGTAATTGGTCTGTTCAGATTTTCTGTTTTTTCTTGTGTCAGTCTTGGAAGGTTGTATTTTTCTAGAAAGTTGTCCATTTCTTCTCGGTTATCCAATTTTTTACCATATAATTTTTCATAGCATTCTCTAATAATTCTTTGTATTTGTGGTGTGCATAGTGATTTTCCTTTCTCATTTCTGATTCTGTGTATATGTGTACACTCTCTTTTTTTCTTGATAAGTCTGGCTAGGCTTTTATCTATTTTGTTTATTTTCTCAAAGAACCAAGTCTGGTTTCATTGATTCTTTCTATTTTATTATTCTCAGTTTTATTTATTTCTGCTCTAATCTTTATTATGCTCCTTCCTATTATTTGCATGAAATATCTTTTCCATCCCTTCACTTTTAGTACATGTATGTCTTTTGGTTTGAAATGAGTTTCTTGTAGGCAACATATAGATGGTTCTTGCATTTTTATCCATTCTGTAACTCTCTGTCTTTTGATTGGTGCATTTGGTCCATTTACATTTAGGGTGATTATTATTATTGATAGATATGTTTTTATTGCCATTGAAGGCTTTAGATTCATGGTTCCCAAAGGTTGAAGGGTAACTTCTTTACTATCTAATAGTCTAACTTAACTTGTTTTTTATGCTATTACAAACACAATCTACAGGTTCTTTTTTTTCTTTTTCTCCATACTTTTTCTTCCTCCTCCACTCTTTATATGTTAGGTATCATATTCTGTACTATTTGTGTACCCTTTGACTGACTTTGTGGGTAGCCAATTTAATTTTGCACTTGCTTAGTAATTAATTGGTTTATTTCACTTACTGTGGTTTTATTTTCTCTGGTGACAGCTGTTAAGCCTTAGAAGCATTTCTTTCTAGAGCAGTCCCTTTAAGATACATTGTAGAGATGGTTTGTGGGAGGCAAATACCCTCAACTTTTGCTTACCTGGAAATTGTTTAATCCCACCTTCAAATGTAAATGATAATCTTGTGGGTAGAGTAGTTTTGTTTGTAGGCCCTTTTATTTCATTGCATGAAATGTATCATGCCAATCCCTTCTGGACTGTAATGTTTCTGCTGAGAAGTCTGATGATAGCCTGATGGGGTTTTCTTTATATGTTGTCTCTTTTTCTCTCTCTGGATGCTTTTAATGTTCTCTCCTTGTCCTTGATCTTTGCCATTTTAATTGTTCTATGTCTTGGTGTTGTCTTACTAGGGTCCCTTGTGTTGGGAGATCTCTGTACCTCCATGGTCTGAGAGACTATTTCCTTCCCCAGACTGGGGAATTTTTCAGCAATTATTTCCCCAAAGAGACTTTCTATCTCTTTTTCTCTCTTTTCTTCTTCTGGTATCCCTATAATGCACAGATCCCTTATTACTCTTTCATTCCTAAAGATCCTTTTTATCCCTCTGTGCCTCAGCTTCTTTGTTTTCCTGTTCTCTAATTTCTATTTCATTTACTATTTCCTCTACCTCATCTAATCTACTTTAAATCCCTCCATTGTATTTTTCATTTCATATACTGTATTTTTCAAAACTTCTATTTCTTGAAGTCTTGCCTGAGATCTTGAATATTTTTCTGTAGCTCCATGAGCATGTGTATGATTTTTATTTTGAAATTTTTATCAAGAAGGTGAATGATTTAATTTTCACTTAGCACTCTTTCTAGTGCTTGTGGGATTTTTGTTCAAAATTCTTTTGACATTTCATTATTCTAATTATGGAATAATAACTTTGTGTAGGCTGTGCCCTCTAGTATCCAGAAACTCTGTGCTCAGGAGCGGCCCAGAACCTGGAGTGATGTGGGAGTTGTAGGTGCACCATGCTGGTGCCTGCTGGGAGGAGTGAGCTCTTTCCTGCTTCCTGGCTGCAGTACCTGCCTCCACCGCCAGGTTCAGTGTGCTGAGTACACAGGGAGGAGCCTCTGTTGTACACCTCTATGGCTGCCATAGGTGGGGTTGCCCTCCAGCTGACCTGGCGTAAAGGTGGCTGCCTGATAGGAGGAAGGAGAGTTGGAGACTGAATATCGCAGTAGGGGCCTTGGTGCTGTGTTGCCAGCCAGGGGGATGGAGTGTCTGAAGTTCCTGAAAGTTCCCAACCTGCTGGGCTGTGTGTGTCGGGACAATTTTGCCCACCTTTTCTTTCTCCTGAGCAGCAAGCTCTGTGTAATCCTTGCCTCTCTAGCAGCCCTCTCGCTGTTGGGAACTCTTTTAAAGTAATGGCCTTTCTTTTGTCCTGGAGGGGCTGGTTTTGTATATCTGTTCTGCAGAAGCAGCTGGAATCTCAGTCTCTCCAAGTGGTCTCCCAGTCTTTGCTTTCAAACCCCACTAGTCTCCAGAGAACCATGTAATATGGGTTTGTGCTCCCAGAGCAGATCTCCAGGAGTATATGTTTAGCAGTCCTGGGCTTCTACTCCCTTCCCGCTCCATTTCTCTTCCTTCTGTCTATGAGCTGGGTTTGGAGGAGGCTTGGGTCCTGCTGGATCACAGTCCTGCCACTTTACCCTATTCTGTGGAGTCTTCTTTTTTTCCCCATATATAGGCAGTCTGTTGCAGTCTTTGTATCGCTCTTTCAGGATTAGTTGTATCTTCTGTTTTTCCATGTTATATGTGGTTTTGGGAGGAGGTTTCTGCCTCAGTTCTCATGCCACCATATTTTTTTAGTGGTTTCTTCTTTTAAATTAATGTAATATATTTGGAGGGTGGCTAGGCAGTCTTTTAGCCATATAACTTATCGCACCAGCAAAGCCAATAGGCTTGAAGTAGGATCAATGTTGCCACCCTGCTCATTAGCAGGTTACTCTAATGACTAATCAACCTACTTTCCATTAATTTAGTTAAATAAGTGTGTTCATAAAATTTCCATTATAAATATCCAAATGACTTAAGATACTGAGTGCCAAGATTGTAGTTATTATGAAAGTATAATGAATTCTTATATCTGTGTTAAATATTTTCTGTATAGTCCCCAGAGTTTACACTTGCAAATAATTACAGTAGAAAGTGTTTAGAATAGCAGTTGCTTATTATAGGATTTATAGAATAAAAAAACAAGGAGACAGCTCAAATGCATAAATGCAAAAGAACTAAGTCCATTGCCACAGCATCTACTGTATTTTGAGAAAAATGATTTATCTCAACAATGTATACCAAAAAGCTGAAGGGTGAGGATAAAGTCAGTTAAATACAATTTTGTATGTAAACTGAGTTGGAACACATATCTTACTATCTGTGTGCTGTATTGAATTTAAAACACATAAAACAAACAAAACACTACTCTTGATAAAAGCTTCCCATGTGGTGTTTTATGCCAAGTGTATTCTTGTGGAACAGAATGGAATCACTTGCTTTTAAGTGTACAATATCCTTTGTTAAAGGCAAATGCTCTGTCATTCAAGTGAATTATAAATGAAGGACACGAGTTAAGGACTAAATAAAAAATAAATATTGCACTCAGAAATGGCATCTTTTCATGTAATTCTTTGATTTACAGATCATTATCCCATCTAATATTAGTACAATGCTCTATAGGCTGTACAGCTAAGTTATATTTCACTGACAAATATAGAACTTAAGGTTTGTCATCTCAGTGATTGCAGCAAGTCTTAAAATATGTTAATTTTCCCCATGCTTGACTTGTTTTCAAGTTTTTGATCCTTTTTATTCACCACATGAATTACCTTTAAGTACTTATTCACAGCTGAGATTGAATACAGATCATATGAAAAAGATCATCTGGGTCACATTGCCACCTCCTTTTATTTTTGACCTGTTTCACTATTAACGTACTCCTTGTTCCACCAAAGGATATGCTATCCAGATAGTTTTATTAATTCCAAGAAAGGCTTACTTTCTGTGTTTTGACATGTAATGTTACAAAAGGAATCAAAGTCAAGGGTAAATGTCTTACAAATTGTCTTAATTATTCTATTTACTTCAGAGAGTTAGTGTGACACATTTCTTTATGAAAACTGTCATTTAGAAGTGTCACTATGAAACCAAAACAGAACATTTAGGATCACTCTGTCAAGCTACTTTTAGTCAAGTCATTGTGTTCTTTGAAGACAATTTCTTCCTTCAGTCTCAGTTTGGAATCTCTAATTAATAACTTGGCTTTAATTTTGTAAAGGAGTGTTGGTTGAAATAGTTGAAATGTATTGAGCGTATTTGTTTATGGCAGACTTACCAAACTTTCTAGAAGCAATTCCACTTAATCCTGACCTTGACACTATGACACAGTGTTAACAGGTACTCTAAGGAGGCAGAATGTGAAGTTTCAAGCCTTAAGGATATTTCCCAAAGTCATACAGTTCTGCAGTTGCAAAGTGGAGGCTCTTCTCATAAATGCTTGAGCATGGACTTTTATATGTAAAATTATATACAATGATATGTGAGCAGTTTGCATCTATTTTCTGGCAACTTCAATTTCGATTTTCTTTCCCTTCTATTGTAGGTAGCAAGTGCTATATAACAGTAATTAATATCATTGGTAGTAATCAATGTTTTAGATATATTCATCCTGTTGATGTAGACTCAAATTAAACTAATGGGTTTCTGTTCAGTGATACAAGATATAGCATCCTGCCCTCAGAATCTTCTGTTTGCATCAGGAAGATGGGATCTACCTTGTAACCATTTTTTTTTCCCTGAATAAAATATTGATCAGCCATGGGACCCTTTGGACATGCTTCTTCTCAGTGAAAGTCTATAACCACAAGACTTTCTACTAAGTCACAGCATCTCTATGCTGGAGCAAAATATATTTGGAATATGTATCAGTTAAGTCTTAAAAGATACATGTATGAAAATAACAGGTTTTGGGTAAACTTGTAAAAACAGGATTTATTTAACCATGCTGGGAAGATGAGAAGAGGGTTAAAAATTGGTGGTGTTTGATTATAAGTAAATTAGTTTTGGGCCTTTATTAATGATTTTGAGTGCATCTTCTTTCTTTTCTTTGGTTCCTCTAAAGGCAGAGGAGGCTGTAGCTATGCCTCTTTCAATAGCACATGTGAAGGGAAAGAGAAAGGAAAGAAAAGCAAAGTGAGGGGAGAGACAGGAGAGGAAAAGAAGTGGAGAGAGGATAGAAGGGAGGAAAGGAACAATGATTTTGTAGGAGGAAAGGACCTTGAAAAGTACATTTTAATAGTCATAGAAACACAACAGGGGAGAGGATTGTGTTTCTTAATATAACAATAAAGGCCTGCTGAGTGAGATGCCATTTCTAAGAAAAAATGTTCCTTCTCTCAGGCTTTCTATTTAGTTCTTCTTTGTCTTTATCCCAAGCTAAAAGGGAGTGGGTAGGTAAAAGAAGTTTATAGCTGAGGACAAAGCTCCAAATCCCAGTGTTATCTTGTCCCTGGTGTCAGACAAGCTAATTCTACCCAGAGTTGCAAAGAGAGTGAACAGTGCTTGCAAGGGATAAAAGGATTTTGAGTTTGGAGGAAAGGAAATTTAGGGAACTGTCTTTGAGAAGCCGTTGGTGATCTCAGGCTAGGTTCCCTCCCCTGCCCACTCCTGGGTTGGAGAAGGCTCCAGCAAAAATCTTGCCTTCACATTAGAATGTGATTCTAAGCATAAGGAAATAATGCCCTTCTGCTGAGTATGTTGAGCTCTAGAACTTGGAACAGAGGCTTGCATTTCCAAAGAAAAAAGAAAGCCAGAGACAGAGAGTGGGCAATGAACAAAGTAAAATACCGGTCTGGACTTCTGTGAGGTATATACCAAGAATCAATGACTTTCCATGAGTTGAATAAGCCACAACTCTCTTTCCATGTGTCACCCCAAATGGCTCCAGGAGGCTCATCATGGGACAAAGAGATTCCCCTCTGAGCTTACATGGATCTCTGGCCAGTAGAGCTGCATGTAGCATGGCCTGCTGAAGGGGAGCGGTGAAGGGCCAGCACCACAGGGTCTGAGGTGACGGGTGTCTGCCACAGCAGTGAGGACCCCCTGAGGGCAAGACCCTGCCATCCTGCTCCTGTCCTGCCCAGCAATCATGCTAGAGAGAACAGCCCTGGAGCAATCTCAGGGAGATGTCTGTGGGCAGTGAGGGAGATCAAGATATTTGAAGTTGACTGAGTATTTCCCTGACTGAAACCATTTGCCAATGAGAGTGACTAGAATATCACAAACATGCAACCTTAAGTTGTCTTCTATTATATAGATTCGGGACTCCAAAAAGGAAACAGATTTCTTTAGGGTAACAGAATTTTAAGTTTCACACTTCAGGTTTCTGACTGTGCAGTTCACTTCTGTTACCTTTATGCAGAGTTGCTTCTTTTTGGTGCCCCCTCAGCAGTAAAGCGTGTAGGCCTCTCAGTGTGAGAATGCAGATATGAGCTGTTCTTTCACTTGCAGAAAACCAAGTCTATCTACATACCTGCAGATAAAAGAGGACTAAAGAATTTTAAAGTCTGCCTGGATCTTTAATTTATGTTATGATTCTTACATCTTTCTCCATCAACACTCACTACCCACAGGCCCATTGGGAATCTTTATGTGAGAGCAAAGCAAATACAAATGTGCTATAGCATCAAAAGTACAACAAAAGGGACAATGTTAATCTGGCACAATTCACAGTAACAAAATGGTATTGTTTCCTGAGTGTCCTGACATATTTAATGCAATGAACTACTCGTGACTTTGGAGTTAGAGAGAATATGACAGTCATACAGATATATAACAAAAGCCCAGGTCTCCAAAAAGATGGCGGAGTGAGAGGAGAGACAGAGGCTTCCTCCTAAAACTGGATACAATTAGAAAATTTAATTGGCAAAACTAATCCTGAGAGAGCAACAGGAAAGAGGACGGCGTCAGACTGCACACACCTGGAGAAAAGAGCAGACCTCAGTGAACGGGGTAATGTACCAGAGCTGTGGCTCCGCAGGACCCGAGCCCTTCCCCCTTCCCCAGCTCACCGGAGGAAGAGAAACGGAGCACGGAGGGAGTGGAAGGCTGGAGACTGCTGAATACCTAGCTCTGGAGATCTGCTCTGGGAGCACAAACCTACATTTCATAGTGCTTTCATGAGGCTTGCATGACTACTGTGTTGGAAAGTTAATACACTCTGAGTTCCTGGGGAGACTGGGATTCCGGCTGCTTGTGGAAAGCAGGGATCCATAGCTGGCTGCTCTGGGACAAAAACTTATACCTGTGTGACCGGCCCACAGGCTCAGGCAGTGGAGACAGGCACAGGAGCCAAGAGGCGGGGAACAGCTCTTTCCTACCCCCAGTACCACTCCCCTGTGACCCCAGACATTGCTTCAGGGGCTGAGCAGCTCCAGAATAGAGCTTCTGGACACTAGAGGGCATCATATAAAAACATGAAATGCCAAAGGAACCTTGTCCAGAGTAAAATTGTAAATACAACTCCTGAGAAAGTCTTAAATGATATGGACCTTGTGACTCTCCTTAAAGGGAGTTCAAACTAAAAATAATCAACATTCTAATAGAGGAACAGAAAGACATCCAAGAACTCAGGAATGAATTCAGGTCAGAGATCCAATCATTGAAGAACACAATGAAGGGTATTAAAAGCAGGTTGGATATGGTGGAGGAGACAATAAATGAAATAGAAACTAGAGAAGAGGAATACAAAGAAGCTGAGGCACAAGGAGAAAAAAGGATCTCTAAAAATGAAATAATATTGAGAGAACTGTGTGATCAATCCAAGTGGAACAATATTTGCATTATAGGGATACCAGAAGAAGAAGAGAGAGAGAAAAAGGGATAGAAAGTGTCTTTGAGGAGGTAGTTGCTGAAAAATTCCCCAATCTGGGAAAGGACATAGTCTGTCAGGCCATGGAGATCCACAGATCACCCAACACAAGGGACCCAAGGAAGACAACACCAAGACACATAGTAATTAAAATGGGAAAGATCAAGGATAAGGACAGACTGTTAAAAGCAGCCAGAGGCAGAAACAAGATCACATACAAAGGAAAGCCCATCAGGCTAACATCAGAATTCTCAGCAGAAACCTTACAGGCCAGAAGGGAGTGGCATGATGCATTTAATGCTATGAAGCAGAAGGGACTGGAACCAAGATTACTTTATCCAGTGAGATTATAATTTAAATTTGAAGGAGGGATTAAACAATTTCCAGATAAGCAAAAGCTGAGAGAGTTTACCTCCCATAAACCATCTCTGCATCTATTTTGGAGGGACTGCTATAGATGGAAGTGTTCCTAGGGTTGGATAGCTGTCACCAGAGGTAGTAAAATCATGGTAGGGAGGGTGGAGCAGCTGATTGTGAGGCAAATGCAAAATTAATTTGACTATCCCTAAAGTCACTCAAGGGATAGACAAAAAGTACAGAATTTGATACCTAGTATATAAAGAATGAAGGAGGAAGAAAAAGGAGGAGAAATAGAAAAGAACTTTTAGATTGTGTTTGTAACCAAATACTAAGTGAGTTAAGTTAGACTCTTAGATAGTAAGGAAAGTAACCTGGAACGTTTGATAACCATGAATCTAAATCCTGAAATGGCAATAAGTACAGACCTATCGATAATCACCCTAAATGTAAATAGACTGAATGCACCAATCAAAAGACATAGAGTCACTGAATGGATAAAAAAACAGGACCCATCTATATGCTGCTTACAAGAGACTCACCTCAAACCCAAAGACATACACAGACTAAAAGTCAAGGGATGGAAAAAGATTTTCATGCAAATAATAGGGAGAAAAAAGCAGATGTTGCAGTACTTGTATCAGACAAAATAGACTTCAAAACAAAGAAAGTAACAAGATATAAAGAAGGACATTACATAATGATAAAGGGCTCAGTCCAACAAGAGGATATAGACATTATAAATATATATGCACCAAACACAGGGGCACCAGCATATGTGAAACAAATACTAACAGAACTAAAGGATGAAATAGACTGCAATGCATTCATTTTGGGAGACTTTAATACATCATTCACTCCAAAGGAGAGATCCACCAGACAGAAAATAAGTAAGGACACAGAGGCACTGAACAACACACTAGAACAGATGGACCTAATAGACATCTATAGAACTCTACACCCAAAAGCAACAGGATACACATTCTTCTCAAGTGCACATAGAACATTCTCCAGAATAGACCACATACTAGGCCACAAAAAGAGGCTCAGTAAATTCAAAAAGATTGAAATTCTACCAACCAACTTTTCAGATGACAAAGGTATAAAACTAGAAATAAACTGTACAAAGAAAGCAAAAAGGCTCACAAACACATGAAGGCTTAACAACACGCTTCTAAATAGTCAATGGATCAACGACCAAATTAAATTGGAGATCCAGCAATATATGGAAATAAATGACAACAACAACACAAAGCCCCAACTTCTGTGGGACGCGGCGAAAGCAGTCATAAGAGGAAAGTATATAGCAATCCAGGAATATTTAAAGAAGGAAGAAGAAACCCAAATGAATAGTCTAATGTCACAGTTATAAAAATTAGAAAAAGAAGAACAAATGAGGCCTAAAGTCAGCAGAAGGAGGGACATAATAAAGATCAGAGAAGAAATAAACAAAATTGAGGGGAATAAAACAATAGAAAAAAATCAATGAAACCAGGAGCTGGTTCTTTGAGAAAATAAACAAAATAGATAAACCTCTAACCAGACTTATTAAGAGAAAAAGAGAATCAACACACTTAAGCAGAATCAGAAATGAGAACGGAAACATCATGACGGACCCAGGAGAAATACAAAGAATTATTAGAGACTACTATGAAAACCTATATGCTAAGAAGCTGGTAAACCTAGAAGAAATGGACAACATCCTAGAAAAATACAACCTTCCAAGACTGACCAAGGAAGAAAGACAAAATATAAACAAATCAATTACCCGCAAAGAAATTGAAACGGTAATCAAAAAACTACCCAAGAATAAAACCCCCGAGCCGGATGGATTTACCTCGGAATTTTATCAGACATACAGAGAAGATATAATACCCATTCTCCTTAAAGTTTTCCAAAAATTAGAAGAGGAGGGAATACTCCCAAACTCATTCTATGAAGCGAACATCGCCCTAATACCAAAACCAGGCAAAGACCTCACCAAAAAAGAAAATTACAGACCAATATCCCTGATGAATGTAGATGCAAAAATACTCAACAAAATATTAGCAAACCGAATACAAAGGTATATCAAAAGGATCATACACCTTGAACAAGTGGGATTCATCCAAGGGATGCAAGGACGGTACAATATTCGAAAATCTATCAACATCATCCACCACATAAACAGAAGAAAGACAAAAACCACATGATCGTCTCCATAGATGCTGAAAAAGCATTCAACAAAATTCAACATCCATTCATGATAAAAATTCTCAGCAAAATAGGTATAGAGGGCAAGTATCTCAACATAATAAAGGGCATATATGATAAACACACAGCCAACATCATGCTGAACAAAGAGAAGCTGAAAGCTTTTCTCTGAAATCGGGAACAAGACAGGGATGCCCACTCTCCCCACTGTTATTTAACATAGTACTGGAGGTCCTAGCCATGGCAATTAGACAAAACAAAGAAATACAGGGAATCCAGAATGGTAAAGAAGAAGTCAAATTGTCACTATTTGCAGATGACATGATATTGTACATAAAAAACCCTAAAGACTCCACTTTAAAACTACTAGAACTAATATCGGAATACAGCAAAGTTGCAGGATACAAAATTGACACACAGAAATCTGTGACTTTCCTATACACTAACAATGAACCAATAGAAAGAGAAATCACAAAAACAATTCCATTCACAATTGCATCAAAAAGAATAAACTACCTAGGAATAAACCTAACCAAGGAAGTGAAAGACCTATACCCTGAAAACTATAAGACACTCTTAAGAGAAATTAAAGTGGACACTAACAAATGGAAACTCATCCCATGCTCCTGGCTAGGAAGAATTAATATAGTCAAAATGTCCATCCTGCCGAAAGCAATATACAGATTTGATGCAATCCCTATCAAATTACCAACAACATTCTTCAATGAACTGGAACAAATACTTCAAAAATTCATATGGAAACACCAAAGACCCCGAATAGCCAAAGCAATCCTGAAAAAGAAGAATAAAGTCGGGGGGGATCTCACTCCCCAACTTTGATCTCTAGTACAAAGCCACAGTAATCAAGACAATTTGGTACTGGCACAAGAACAGAGTCAGAGATCATTGGAGCAGATTAGAGACTCCAGACATTAACCCAAACATATATGGTCAGTTAAGATTCGATAAAGGAGCCATGGAGATACAATGGGGAAAAGACACTCTTCAACAGATCATGCTGGCAAAACTGGACAGCTACATGTAAGAGAATAAAACTGGATCACTGTCTAACATCATACACAAAAGTAAATTCAAAATGGATCAAAGACCTGAATGTAAGTCATGAAACCATAAAACTCTTAGAAAAAAACATAGGCAAAAATCTCTTGGACAGAAACATTAGCAACTTCTTCATGAACATGTCTCCCTGGGCAAGGAAAACAAAGGAAAAATGAACAAGTGGGACTCTATCAAGCTGCAAAGCTTCTGTACAGCAAAGGACACCATCAATAGAACAAAAAGGTATCCTACAGTATGGGAAAATATATTCGTAAGTGACTGATCCAATAAAGACTTGACATCCAAAATATATAAAGAGCTCACGCACCTCAACAAACAAAAATCAAATAATCCAATTAAAAAATGTGCAGAGGAGCTGAACAGTTCTCCAAAGAAGAAATTCCGATGGCCAACAGACACATGAAAAGATGCTCCACATCACTAGTTTTCAGAGAAATGCATATTAAAACCACAATGAGATATCACCTCACACCAGTAAGGATGGCTACCATCCAAAAGGCAAACAACAACAAATGTTGGCGAGGTTGTGGAGAAAGGGGAACCCTCCTACACTGCTGGTGGGAATGTAAATTAGTTCAACCATTGTGGAAAGCAGTATGGAGGTTCCTCAAAATGCTCAAAATAGACTTACCATTTGACCCAGGAATTCCATTTGTAGGAATTTACCCTAAGAATGCAGCACTCCAGTTTGTAAAAGACAGATGCACCCCTATGTTTATCGCAGCACTATTTACAACAGCCAAGAAATGGAAGCAACCTAAGTGTCCATCAGTAGATGTATGGATAAAGAAGATGTGGTACATATACACAATGGAATATTATTCAGCCATAAGAAGAAAACAAATCCTACAATTTGCAACAACATGGATGGAGCTAGAGGGTATTATGTTCAGTGAAATAAGCCAAGTGGAGAAAAGACAAATGCCAAATGATTTCACTCATATGTGGAGTATAAGAACAAAAGAAAAATTGAAGGAACAAAACAACAGCAGAATCACAGAACCCAAGAATGGACTAACTGTTTCCAAAGGGAAAGGGACTGGGGAGAATGGGAGGGTAGGGAGGGATAAGGGTGGGGAAGAAGAAAGGGGGTATTATGATTAGCATGTATAATGTGGGGGTTAGGATAAAGGGGAGGGCTGTGCAACACAGAGAAGACAAGTTGTGATTCTACAACATCTTACTATGCTGATGGACAGTGACTGTAATGGGGTTTGTGGGGGGGGACTTGGGGTAGGGGAGAGCCTAGTAAACAATGTTCTTCATGTAATTGTAAATTAATGATAACAAAACAAAATATATATATATATATTTTTTTAAAAAGCCCTGTTCTGTCATGCCTTTATCAAGGTTAATTAAAAGGTACAATCAAATGTAGAATGAGATGAGGGATTAAGGCATCAAATCAGGGGCAAGGGAGAGCTGCATACTTTGTACCCATAATGACTAGTTCTTTGGCTTCATTGCTATGTAGTCTTTTTGCCGCTACTACACAGAGTTTCCCTATTACAAAATAGATATTCAATTTTGCAGACCACATTTGAGAATTTCATATCGCCAAATTGGCTGGGTAATCTAAAAGATGCTAAGTAATCACATAACCTTAAATTTTAACCCCACTCCTTTTTCATGACCATAACAGAATTCATCATTCATATTAGGGTATTTTATTTTTTTGTAAATCAAGGTGCTAAAAATGAAATTATGTCTAAAGCAAGCAATGTATCAACTTCTGTGTATGAATGGGGAAATATAAAAATAGATTAAATCATATAACATATCTAGATCAGTTCTGGAAGAGAAATAATGAATAGGGAAGGTTATGGAGGAGTCAGCATTCATACTGAGCCTGGGAGTGTGGGGGTGGATAGTGTCAGATTTAGTGAACATGGGTTTAAGATTGAATCAACAAAGAATAGAGAGGGGATGACACACAAGTGTTACTGGAAAGAGCTGTACTTTGGTTTTAACCTGATCATAGATCCCTAATAATCATATAGTAGAACACTGATAAAACATGGAGGGTTTCAAGTTCCAGGTTAAAACAGGTGCACTTTTTGTATTAAAAAGGGAATAATTGAAGCATCTCTAGCAGAGGATAGGTACTATATACCTTAATAAAGGATGAAGTATTTAAAATAGCTAGAAATTTAAAAAAAATACCACAATTATGATGAAATGGTAAAACAGAGTAGGTGAGTTTTTGTGCAGTGAACAGGTAAAATCAGTCTAGAATGTGTGGTGTTATTCCAAGCAGAGCTGCCTAAAGCACTATAGAGAATGTCCTAAGGGTCCCTAGCACTATAGAGAGTTGTCCTGTGGAGAGGACCCTTCAGGAAATAGGCAGAAAGTCTGATGGTGGAAAGGCATTTTAGATACATTGCACTGCTTCAGACTCTTGCATAGGACCCATGGATGATGGTCTTTTTTATTCAGGCTGATGTAAAATATCAGTGATGATGTGAGGAGTTTGTAAATAGACTCGAAATTTAGTAGAGTAAAAAAGAAAGGACAAAAAATTTAATTGAAAAAAAAAACCCTGCAACATTTCTTTCCTATGTTATCCTCTTTTTTTGTGCTTGGCAAGCTTGAATTGTCCATTTTCTTACTTAAATTTAAATCAGCATTTCCCAGAGGTCCACTACTGTTACATGAGGTGCTAATAGGTGTTGCAAAATAAACCAAATCAAACAAAAGTAACTCCAGCAATGAGAGCACACCCATGGTCAATAAAGTTGTGATGACTGTGGGCTGAAAACTAAATAGTTTCCATTTATTGCACTACTTTCAATACCTTTAATAAACTACTTGGTATTTTAAGGTCCAAGCAGAATATGCCATGCAACATTTGCCAAAATTATTGGAACATAAATGTAATTTTGTTTTATTTTTATTTATTTATTTATTTTTTATTTTGTTATCATTAATCTACAATTACATGAAGAACATTATGTTTACTAGGGTACCCCCTCCATCAAGTCTCCCCCACAAATCCCATTACAGTCACTGTTCATCAGCGTAGTAAGATGTTGTAGAATCACTACTTGTCTTCTTTGTGTTGCACAGCCCTCCTCATTCCTCCCCTGCACATTATACATGCTAATTGTAATAACCCCTTTCTTCTTCCGCGCCCTTATCCCTCACTTCCCTCCCATTCTCCCCAGTCCCTTTCCCTTTGCTAACAGTTAGTGCATTCTTGGGTTCTGTGATTCTGCTGCTGTTTTGTTCCTTCAGTTTTTCTTTGTTCTTATACTCCACATATGAGTGAAATCATTTCATACTTGTCTCTCTCCACCTGGCTTATTTCACTGAGCATAATACCCTCTAGCTCCATCCATGTTGTTGCAAATGGTAGGATTTCTTTTCTTCTTGTGGCTGAATAATATTCAATTGTGTATATATACCACATCTTCTTTATCCATTCATCTACTGATGGACATGTAGGTTGCTTCCAGTTCTTGGCTATTGTAAATAGTGCTGTGATAAACATAGGGGTGCATCTGCCTTTCTCAAACTGCTGCATTCTTAGGGTAAATTCCTAGAAGTGGAATTCCTGGGTCAAATGGTATGTCTATTTCAAGCTTTTTGAGGAATCTCCATACTGTTTTTCACACTGGTTGAACTAATTTACATTCCCACCAGCAGTGTAGGAGGGTTCCCCTTTCCCCACAACTGCACCAACATTTGTTGTTTGTCTTTTAGATGGTAGCCATCCTTACTGGTGTGAGGTGATACCTAATTGTGGTTTTAATTTGCATTTCTCTGATAACTAGCCATGTGGAGCATCTTTTCATGTGTCTGTTGGCCATCTGAATTTCTTCTTTGGAGAAATGTCTGCTCATCTCCTCTGCCCATTTTTAATTGGATTATTTGTTTTTTGTTTGTTCAGGTGCATGAGCTCTTTTTATATTTTGGATGTCAACCCTTTATCGGATCTGTCATTTATGAATATATTCTCCCACACTGTAGGGTCCTTTTTTGTTCTATTGATGGTGTCCTTTGCTGTACAGAAGCTTTTCAGCTTCATGTAGTCCAACTTGTTCATTTTTGCTTTTGTTTTCCTTGTCGGGGAGATATGTTCATGAAGAAGTTGCTCATGTTTATGTCCAAGAGTTTTTTGCCTGTTTTTTTCTAAGAGTTCTATGGTTTCATGACTTACATTCAGGTCTTCGATCCATTTCCAATTTGCTTTTGTATATGTGGTAAGACAGTGATCCAGTTTCATTCTCTTACATGTAGCTGTCCAGTTTTGCCAGCACCACCTGTTGAAGAGGCTGTCATTTCCTCATTGTATGTCCATGGCTCCTTTATCATGTATTAATTGACCATATATGTTTGGGTTAATGTCTGGAGTCTCTGTTCTGTCCCACTGGTGGCTCTGTTCTTGTGCCAGTACCAAATTGTCTTGATTACTTTGGCTTTGTGGTAGAGCTTGAAGTTGGGGAGTGAGATCCCCCCACTTTATTCTTCCTCCTCAGGATTGCTTTGGCTATTTGGGGGTCTTTGGTGTTTCCATATGAATTTTTGAAGTATTTGTTCCAGTTTGTTGAAGAATGTTGTTGGTAATCTGATAGGGATTGCATCAAATCTGTAAATTGCTTTGGGCAGGATGGCCATTTTGATGATTTTAATTCTTCCTAGCCAAGAGCATGGGATGAGTTTCCATTTGTTAGTGTCCTCTTTAATTTCTCTTAAGAGTGTTTTATAGTTTTCAGGGTATAGGTCTTTCACTTCCTTGGTTAGGTTTATTCCTAGGTAGTTTATTCTTTTTGATGCAATTGTGAATGGAATTGTTTTTGTGGTTTCTCTTTCTATTGGTTCATTGTTAGTGTATAGGAAAGTCACAGATTTCTGTGTGTTAATTTTGCATCCTGCAACTTTGCTGTATTCCTATATTAGTTCTAGTAGTTTTGGAGTGGAGTCTTTAGGGTTTTTTATGTACAATATCATGTCATCTGCAAATAGTGACAATTTGACTTCTTCTGTACCATTCTGGATTCCTTGTGTTTCTTAGTTTTGTCTAATTGCTGTGGCTAGAATCTCTAGTACTATGTTAAATAACAGTGGGGAGAGTGCACATCCCTGTCTTGTTCCCGATCTCAGAGGAAAAGCTTTCAGTTTCTCACTGTTCAGTATGATGTTAGCTGTGTTTATCATATATGGCCTTTATTATGTTGAGGTACTAGCCTTCTATACCCATTTTGCTGAGAGTTTTTGTTATGAATGGATGTTGAATTTTGTCCAATGCTTTTTCAGCATCTATGGAGTTGGTCATGTCGTTTTTGTCCTTCTTTTTGTTGATGTGGTGGATGATATTGTTGGATTTTCGAATGTTGTACCATCCTTGTATTCCTGGGATGTATCCTACTTGGTCATGGTGTATGATCCTCTTGATATATTTTTAAATTCTGTTTGCTAATATTTTATTGAATATTTTTGCATCTACATTCATCAGGGATATTGGTCTTTAATTTTCTTTTTTGGTGGGTTCTTTGCCTGGTTTTGGTATTAGGGTGATGTTCACTTCACAGAATGAGTTTGGGAGTATTCCCTCCTCTTCTATTTTTTGGAAAACCTTCAGGAGAATGGATATTATGTCTTCTCTGTATGTCTGATAAAATTCTGAGGTAAATACATCTGGCCTGGGGTTTTGTTCTTGAGTAGTTTTTTTATTACAGCTGCAATTTCTTTGCTCATAATTGGTTTGTTTAAATTTTGTGTTTCTTCCTTGGTCAGTTTGGAAGGTTGTATTTTTTTAGGAAGTTGTCCATTTCTTCTAAGTTTTCCAGCTTGTTAGTATATAGCTCTCACAGTAGTCTCTAATAATTCTTTGGATTTCTGTGGAGTCTGTCCTGATTTTTCCTTTCTTGTTTTTGATTCTGTTGTTGTGTGTTGATTCTCTTTTTCTCTTAAGAAGTTTGGCTAGAGTTTTATCTGTTTTGTTTATTTTCTCAAAGAACCAGTGCTTGGTTTCATTGATTTTTTTCTGTTGTTTTATTCTTTTTAAATTT
This sequence comes from Manis pentadactyla, assembly GCF_030020395.1. NCBI lineage: Eukaryota > Metazoa > Chordata > Mammalia > Pholidota > Manidae > Manis > Manis pentadactyla. The sequence continues at coordinate 125,669,659 of NC_080020.1, forward strand.
GTTTATTTCTTCTCTGATCTTTATTATGTCCCTCCTTCTGCTGACTTAAGGCCTCATTTGTTCTTCTTTTTCCAATTTCAATAATTGTGATGTTAGACTATTCCTTTGGGATTGTTCTTCCTTCTTTTAGTATGCCTGGGTTGCTATATAATTTCCTCTTAACACTGCTTTTGCTGCGTCCCACAGAAGTTGGGGCTTAGTGTTGTTGTTGTCATTTGTTTCCATATATTCCTTGATCTCTATTTTAATTTGTTCATTGATCCACTGATTATTTAGGAGCATGTTGTTAAGCCTCCATGTGTTTGTGAGCATTTTTGTTTTCTTTGTACAGTTTATTTCTAGTTTTATACCTTTGTTTTCTGAAAAGTTGATTGGTAGAATTTCAATCTTTTGGAATTTACTAAGGCTCTTTTAGTGGCCTAGTATGTGGTCTATTCTAGAGAATGTTCCATGTGTACTTTAGAAGAATGTGTATCCTTTTCTTTATGATGTAGAGTTCTATAGATGTCTGTTAGGTCCATCTGTTCTTGTGTTTTTTAGTGCCTCCCTGTCCTTATTTTCTGTCTGGTGGATCTATCCTTTGGAGTGGGTGGCATTTTGAAGTCTCCTAAAATGAATGCATTGCATTCTATTTCGTCCTTTAGTTCTGTTAGTATTTGTTTCACATATGCTGGTGCTCCTGTGTTGAGTGCATATATAATTATAGTGGTTATATTCTCTTGTTGGACTGAGCCCTTTATCATTTGTAATGTCCTTCTTTATCTCTTGTTACTTTCTTTGTTTTGAAGTCTATTTTGTCTGATACTAGTACTGCAACACCTGCTTTTTTCTCCCTGTTGTTTGCATGAAATACCTTTTTCCATCCCTTGACTTTTAATCTGTGCATATCTTTGGGTTGAGGTGAGTCTCTCGTAAGCAACATATAGATGGGTCTTGCTTGTTTATCCATTCAATTACTCTGTGTCTTTTGATTGGTGCATTCTTTCCATTTATATTTAGGGTGATTATTGAAAGATATGTACTTATTGCCATTGCAGGCTTTAGATTCATGGTTACCAAAGGTTCAAGGTTAGCTTCTTTAGTATCTTACTGTCTAAATTAACTCACTTATTGAGCTGTTATAAACACTGGTGATTTTTTATTTATCTCCTTTCTTATACCTCCTCCTCCATTTTTATATGTTGATTGTTTTATTCTGTGCTCTTTTGTTTATTCTTTCCTTTAACTGTTTTGTGGGTAATTGATTTTCTTTTTTCCTTTAGTTAGTATTTGCTTGGTCTGCTTTCTTTGCTGTGATTTTATTTTCCCTAGTGACATCTCTTTAGCCTTAGGAGTGCTTTCATCTAGAGCAGTCCCTCTAAAATACCCTGTAGAGGTGATTTGTGGGAGGCAAATTCCCTCAACTTTTGCTTGTCTGGGAATTGTTTAATTCCTCCTTCATATTTAAATGATAAACGTGCTGGATACAGTATCCTTGGTTCAAGGCCCTTCTGTTTCATTTCATTAAATACATCATGTCATTCTCTTCTGTCCTGTAAGGTTTCTGTTGAGAAGTCTGATGATAGCCTGATGGGTTTTCCTTTGTAGGTGACCTTTTTTCTCTCCGGCTGCCTTTGAAACTCTGTCCTTGTCCTTGATCTTTGCCATTTTATTTATTATGTGTCTGGTGTTGTCCTCTTTGGGTCCCTTCTGTTGGGAGTTCTGTGTACTTCCGTTGTCTGAGCAACTATTTCCTCCCCCAGTTTGGGGAAGTTTTCAGCATTTATTTCTTCAAAGACTCTTTCTATCCCTTTTTCTCTCTATTCTTCTTCTGGTACCCCTATAATGCAGATATTGTTCCTTTTGGATTGGTCACACAGTTCTCTTAATATTGTTTCATTCCTGGAGATCCTTTTATCTCTCTCTGCATCAGCTTCTATGAGTTCCTGTTCTCTGGTTTCTATTCCATCAATGGCCTCTTGCATCTTACCCATTCTGTTTATAAATCCTTCCAGAGATTGTTTCATTTCCGTAATCTCCCTCTGGACGACATCCCTTAGCTCTTGCATATTTCTCTGCAGATGTCAGCATGGTTATGACCTTTATTTTGAATGCTTCTTCAGGAAGATTGGTTAGGTCTATCTCTTTCTCAGGGGTTGACTCTGTGATTTTGGTCTGTAACAAATTCTTTTGCCTTTTCATAGTGATAGAGATAGTTTTGCGAGGCTGGTGCTCTGTGTTGGCTGGGAGAACTTCCCTTCTTGCTGGTTTGTGGCCTTCCTCTCCTGGGAGAACAGCGACCTCTAATGCCTTGTGCTGAGCAGCTGCATGTAGATGGGGCCTGATTCTTGACTGGACATTGTGGAGTTAAGCTCTGCAGTGTCTGTGGAGTTAAGCTCCATGGTTGCTATGGGCATGGCCGGCCTCATTCTGCTGCTCCAATATAGCGGAGCCGCATCAGAGGGGAGACAGATGGAGGCTGTTTATTGCCATGAGGGGCCTCTGAGCTGCGCTGCCACCCAGGGTGTTAGGGCGCCTGGTGTTCCTTGGGATTCCCAGTGGCTGGGCTAAGTGTCCCGGGATGCTTCCATCTAGCTGTGGTGTCCCTGTCCCTTTAAGACTTTCAAAAAGCACTTGCTTTTCTTTGTCCCAAGGGTGCCGGCTGTGGGGACCCGCTCACAGGTCTTACTGTCCTGTTCTCCTAGTATCCAGCACCCCACGCACACACTATGTCTCTGCTCCAGTGCGGATGGCTGGGGCTGGATGTTTAATAGTCCTGGGCTCCCTCTTACTCCCCGCTCTGACTCCTCTCCTCTTGCTGGGAGCTGGGGTGAGGGGCCCTCTGATTCTACCGGGCCGCGGCTTGTATCTTACCCACTTCATGAGGTGCTGGGTTCTTGCAGGTGCGAATGTAGTCTGGCTGTTGTCCTGTGTCTACTGGTCTCTCTTTTAGGAATAGTTGTATTTGTTGTATTTTCAAAAATATATATGGTTTTGGGAGGAGATTTCCACTGCTCTACTCAAGCCACCATCTTGGCTCCACCCAATTTTGTTTTATTTTTAATTAGAACATTGCATTGAGCTAGAAATTCTCCAAATATTTTTTGAAATGCTACACTGGAAACTTGCTGCCAGACCCATCATCTTTATAAGGAGATGTTTACACTTCCAAGTATCTGTTTGATCATCAGCTACAAAATTCAGAATATGCCACATGATCAACCCAACTATACAATATTTTATTGAAGTAAATATGGCTTTATTTTATAGGCACAAATCAAAGATTACCACTTTGATGTGTGTCTATAAAAGCATGTATTGAACTTAAGCTCAATTAGGCTTGTCATTCAAGACACATATCTATGTCTATTAGCTTAACTACATTATTTTCAGAATTGTATGAACAAAACAGTGAAGATCATTTTGCACCATAGATATTTGTAGTAGTGAAAGTATAATATTTAGCATTTACCTACCAAATTCATGACCTTAAATTGTTCCTTTTTAAAAGCCAAACATGAAAATAACATGTCTTTAAGATAAACAATAAGATTTATCCTGTAATATGAAATTTTAAGTAGACGTGTCATTTTGAAATAATCTCAATTATACTTCCAAGTCAAAGAATATGAAATTGCATTTAAACAAATGTGTTTTTACACCACTGTAGCAAGGACTTAAGCTTCCTTAGAATTTATTCTACTTTGACATTTGCTGAAACTTAAAGACATGACTGGACACTATTATATGATTGCATGCTTCTCCGAAAAAGATGATGAAATTATAAAAGCAAAAAAGAACAGTTTAATTGATTTAGAATAGTGTATCTCAGAAAAATAGGTTAATAATTTATATTTTCTATTGTTAATAGAAAATTAATTTTGATGTCTAAACATCAGTTTTATCCTCTTTTTATTAAATCTGTGGCTATATTTTGATGTCTCCTGTAGGGTATTTTTTGTCTTATTAAAAACCCTCTACCATTCATAAAAGAAAAGGGTCCAGCAAAATCATTAATAGGGAAAAAACAATGCACAAAATATCCAGTAATGGGAACGTAGAACAAGACAAAACTTGTGTAAGTGCTGTCTTCAAGGCAAAGTACAAAAACAATCAAAATGAAATGCTAAAAATAAAAACAATAACAAATGAAATGGTATCAGCACTTCATGCTCTTTTTCCCTCCTCTCCCCCTCCTCTATTTGCTATCATATTTCTCTTCTGTCATCTGTTCTCTTCTCTTTTCTCCAAGGTCAAAATACATGTAAAATTTCCAGTTATATGTAGGGCTCTAATTAGTGCTCTTATCTCATTACAAAGCCCAAGAATTTCCAATTAATTCAAATTTAATAAACTTGACAGCTTCTATTCAGAGGACGAACTACTTCAAATTACCACCATGTTTTTCATTAAATTTAAGTAATTATGTGTATTCTGCAAAATAAAAAAATTTTAAGGAGATAACACTAGCTAGCATTGCAATAATCTGAATACTGTGATATTACAGTATTTATTTAAAAACACAATGTCATAATGACTTAGCTATAAGGTGATAAGAGAACTCAAATTGCTCTTTTCAGCTGCTTCTCAGCATCATTATTTTCTAGTGTTTTTAGTCATGTCCTACCTCAATGATGCCATTTACTTAAATTTATACATTTTCAGTCAAATAAAAATTGAATAAGCTTCAGAGATAAACCATTTTCAAGAGGTAACAAAGGCCATCACAGTATATCAGAGGTATATTAAATCTTAAAAATAACTAACTCAACCACCTCATTCTGTTGAAAATAAAACTGAATCCTTGGAGACTTTGTGTGTCTTGCCAAAATTCACTGCTAGTTAAGAAGAGTCAGGATTAACACTGTCCCCTGTTCTAGTTTATTTTGATTGTTCCATGCTTGTCTACATGCTATTTATTCATTCAGCGAGTATTTATTGAGATAGTTTTGGGAATATAATCATGACAAAGAAAAAATAAAATAAAAGTAAGTTGTGACCTTAAGGAGATTCTATCCTTGACAGGAGTGGAGACAAACAGTAAACAGACCAAACAACAGGATACAGTTCAGATGGGAAACCGTGAGCACATACCCCCCACAACCCCAGACACACTCACAAGAGGACCTTCAACACAGGGTTTCTGGTTATTGAAGTAGTCTCTCTGAGGAAGGAGAGTTGCTTGAAGCATGAGTGTTGCTACACGGGGAAGGGTGTTCCCAGCCAGGTATGAATCCCCTATGAAACCACAGAAATTGAAATAAATCAAGGGAAAGAACAGGTTGGGAGTAAAGCTTTTTATTACTCACAGCTTGCTTGAATTTGCTAGGTAGGCCTGGCCTGACCTTCTCCTTTGGCTGCTGCCCGGCCTCTGCCCCCTCTGTGAGCTCCTTATTTCCCACCTGCCCCTTCCAGGAGGAACTCCATTAGCAGGTCCTTGGTGACTGCAAGACACCAGACCAATTACATACCAGCAATGGAGGGGAGGAGAGTGGCTGTTATCTCTCTACCCCTTGCCCTGGAGGCTGCAGGAGGCTGCAGCAGTGAACACCTACTGATAGGTACATGGACTCAGCCCAGGTGGGAGATTCTGGAAATTGTGCAGTTTACTGTACAATGAGTTCTGAAAATAGCCAGATCTGGGGGATTAGGATGGCCAGCACAGAGAACCACAAAGGCAATATCCACAAAGTGGGGATGAGCTCGGTATGTTCTAGAGAAACAAAAAGTCATCAAGTGTGGTAGAGTGAGTCAGAGGGAGACCAGAGACAGCACAGGACTGTGTAGGCCCTTATTAGAAATGTGACTTATGTTAAGTGATTTAGCATAGAGTTTCCAGAATCTGTCTATAGTATAAAGCAAAATACTAAATATGAATAAAGGAATTAAAATGATGTGGATTTTTATTTTTAACTTCTAGAAGACTGTTGACTGATACCAGAGAGTGAATTTTAAAATAAGATTGGGTCAGGGAGACAAGAGGCTATGGCCATTGACAGAGGTTGGAACTGGCAGCAATGTGTGGAGTTGTGACAGAATTTATGAGTGAAGCCAGCAGAAACTAGGAGAGTAACAGAAAGGGAGAAGCCATGAGGAGCTCCTCCTGGAATTTTGGCTTGGGACACTGGATACATGGTAGTATTTGTAATAGAATTGGTATGGGTGTATGGGCTATGCAAATAAAGTAATAACAAGGTAAAAAAGTAAAGCAGAAATCAAGACTTTTCAATTTTATTTGTTAATTTTTTGTTTGCTCCTGACCATATCAAAATAATTGTATATAGACAATTGTTGTTCAATAAACATGATTTTCAGTAACCAAATGGTGACTGCTGTAGGTAAACATTGTTCTATGATTCATGTTAGTTTGCGAAGGCAATAGATATTATTCATGAAGAATACAATTGTGAAATACTGATTTTTTTTCTAATAAATTTTTAAACATTTTTCTATGACTTATCTAGGAATTATTAGATTTTAAAATTATTAAATTTTAATAATTACATTATTATCAAAACATATATGACAGTATAATATATATACTGGCTGCTATGTGCTGCTGTGTATTAGTTGGTGTAACTCAATATATTCAGAGAGATGAATGTTAATAAAAATACCAATTTAAAGAAGAGTTAATGACGTAGCTTCTTAAATTTTAAAAAGAGGGTTAGCATATTATTTATTAATATTTCTATCTATCCTATAAGCTTAAACTCTAAGAAAATGAGAGCTGTACTCAGAAAATAACAGGGTCAGTGTTGTTTGTTCTTATAAAACAAAATACTGCAGACAATTTATCAACAACATGGATACACACAAACATAGATATCACAAAATAGACCGTACTTTACTTTTACTTAAATTGGTAAGTGCACAAAATGTTTTGAAATTTTCTTAATTAGTTCCTTTTTAAAATTTTTGAGGAAGAAAAAATGAAGTATGAGTCAAAAGCATATAGAAAAATCCAAAATTAAAGATAATAGAGAATTAATAGTTATAGTAGGAACTTTGTTCTGAAGTTTGTACAGTGTATCTTGACCATTATTTTTTGTCAGATAGAGAAACTAAGACATAGAGAATCCAAGGCTATAACCATTCTTGGGGGCAAAGCTTGCCCAGAAAACCAGGTTTCCTGAATTTCAAGTTAAATGGAGTTTCAGAAATCTAAAAATGATTATTAAATAAATATATTATTGGAACAATAATTAAAAGAGGTTTTATATATGACACTGATGGTTGTGTTACAAGGGATTCAGAAATCTTGGAAATTGTTAAGTAAAAGTTTATATACATTTTTGAAGAGAATTCACATATTTCACCATGTTGTCTAATGTACACATTAGACCCAACTAAGTTAAGCTTCACTATCTTAAAGAAAGATGCCATAGTGTCTATGAAGGTACATAATTCATACTTTAGCTGTGTACATTGAAGGAAGTAGCCTTCTTTGAATGACTACTATTACCTAAGAAAATCTGAAAGATAATTGTATACATGTGTGTGTGTGTGTGTATATATATATATATATATATATGTGGGTATGTTATATATATGTGTAATTATATATTATACATGGCATATTGTAACCCTAAGGAAGAGCAACTCAGGCAAGAGCCATGTTCCTAATAGCCTTTCTTAAAATAAGCTTTTGGGATATTTCATATCATTTTCCTAAAATCATTGTTGAGCATTCTCCATTTTATGTGTTAAACAGTTGCCAGACAAATCTAATCTTCAAAAATTTTATGGTCAAGATCTGTGGATGTACTTTATTGATTCCATTTTTAATACAATTTAGGAACATCAGAAAGATGGTTGAGGAAAACATGAACAAACTAAGATTTATTCATTTCAGAAAAGAAATGAATGTAACATTTACTTGAGACAGCTCAAAATTGAACTAATCAAATGGTAGAAAAATAGGTTCCTGTCATGGTTCTGGCATTTTCTCCCCAAATAAAGCACAGGACTAAGGTCTGGATTACAAACTTGTAATAATAGTGAATGAGCCATGGAAACAAAAAGTACAGTCTGTGCTTAAAGGTTGAAAGATGAAAGACAGAGAGATTTTATACTACTGAATGGAGTGAATGCAAGATAGGAAACAGTTGAAGACAGGAAAAGGTGGAAGTTTTTTTGACTTTTTCTTTTAGAATAGAAGGCACCTAAAAACAATTATCAAAAAAGAAGGAAGAAAGTGAGCTGAACTTTATAGTATATCTACTATTTATAATGTATTCCATTAAGTACTTAATGTTCCTTATTCAGTTCACTGAAAGCCTAACACATTCCTCAATTTGCAGAGTATTAAGAGACAACATCACAGTTCACATCCAGATTCCTTTGGCTTCAGAGTTCGTGTGGGGACAAGCACCACCTGTTTCTAACCTCTTGTCCCAGAATAACCATGTGTCCACATGGCCCCCTCCTTTCGGTGGTATGCTAGGTATATGGTATGTTGATGGCCCAGGGCTGGCCAAATCCAGGGTTGCCTTATCAATACAAACATTCGAAGCAGACCACTCTGACCAAAGTTTTGTTCCTTGGGGCACTGGCCATATGAAAATTATCCCTTCTCACTAGTGGTTACTAAAATGAAAGGGAATGATGAGGGAGGGTTGGGAGGGAGGAAGAACAGGATTAAGGAGTATTATGATCAACACACATTATGTTGGGGGGCACGGGGAAGGCAATAGAGCACAGAGAAGACAAGTATTGACTCTATAGCATCTTACTATGCTGATGGACAGTGACTGTAAAGGGGTATGTGGAGGGGGAGACTTGATAATATGGGTGAATGGATTAACCACAATGTTGCTCTTATGAAACCTTCATAAGATTGTTTATCAATGATACCTTAATAAAAAAAAGATCCCTTCTCACAAAGTACATAGTCTCTGTCCTCTCACCCCTGGCACATCTGGTCTATCTCCTCCCCCATGTAAGTAGTTCCCTCCCTCTCCATGACAGTGGTGTGCTACCTCATCCAGCAGGCCACTCCTGGACCCCCTGTACTTGAGTCCCAATAAACCCCCATGTCTCATGTGGTGTCATGGAGTCAAGCACTTTCCCATCTTGACTCGCCCACTGGGACACAGGATTGGACTTGTGGTCACACAGCCGGTGTTCCTTTTACTATGTCATCTTAGAGTTAGAAACAAAAAACAAAAACCTAGAGACAGTGAACACATTTATGTGAACAGAGGGATAAAGAAGTTGATATAGTAGAATTCAATGCAATGAAAGAAATATTTTCTTTTTTTTTCCTGCACCTGAAAGGCAAGATACCAAGAATAGGGGGCTAGTGATGTGTTCACATGGCATTGGTTATATATGAGGATGCAAGCTAAATTAAGAATAATAAAACACACACTGGCCACATATTTCAAAACTATCACTACCCAGCTATGGTTTCTCAAAGTCTGTGTGGAAACCTTAGTGTGAATTGAATAAAACTGCTATCAAGAAATGGAGGAGATATTTCTGCTGTGCATTAAGTTAGTCACATTTCATATATGTGGTGATTAAGTTCATTGATTTACATTTTATTCTATAATTTGGACAGCAGTTTTACTGTCTTCAGTTATTGTCCAACAGGGAAAATTAAAAAAAAAAAACACATCTTTCCAGGAGTCATATTCACAATTAAATTATCAAGTCAGATATAGGTTTTAATTTTGTGAATTTTTTCCTTAATATTTTGAATATTCATATTCTTTTTATCATTAATTTCAAGAGCACCAATTTAATTTTTGGATTCTTTGAAGATGTTATTTTGGTTGACGACACTCTGTAGGAACTAGGGCATAATGTTTTTTGTCTATTTGAGCAATTAATATTCTGACCTTGGCTTGTACAAGTTGGAGGGGCAGAAAGGAAGAGAAAGAGGTCAGCTATTTGCTCAATGTAAGATCCCACAAGCGCTTTGCTGTGTCTTCCCTCTTTCAACACTGAAACAAGCCAGTTTCCACTATAAGTGATAAGAGGTCACTAAGCAAGTCAGCCTGTCACACAATATTTACCCTGGGGTTTTGCCCTGAGCAGTCACTTCTTATGTTTGTGTGTGTGTGTACATGAATATTTGATTTTCTTATAGATGTCCAACACTCTGTGGCATTTACTTAGCATTTTGGATTAGAACCAACCATCTAATGTCAGTAGATTAAATAAATACCCCAGTTTTATTGCTTCCATGTATGAAATGCATAACCTTATGTGGTTTAAGAGAGATCTGTGATCACTTTGATCTTTGAGTTTCACATACAACAAAATGCCAGATCATAGAGAGAAAGGCAGGAAGTTTGGGGACATTTGACTGTGGATTCTCATGGCTGAGGTACAACCATGCTTTCACTATTCAAGGGAAACTGATTTAGTACACCCAATTCTTGGACCTTTATGGTTTAGAAAAACAATGAAAAAAATACAACTTTTATGGCAAATTCCTTGCTGCTTTCCAATGCTTATTTATCTTTTTCTATCATATGTAGCTATTTCGTGGTGTTTTTAAAGCTTATTAAGTCAGAGCAACCACTGTTCCTCCCTGTTTTCATTTCCACACACAAAAAAGTACTTAAGAAATAGAACAGACATCCTCATTTGGCTTTCCAGCTGTAGAAACTTAACAAATTAAATCTCTGGTAACCGTTTGCTGTGAAATATAGTTTAAAAATCAGTCAACAAAAGCAGTAATCTGAAAAGACACAAATAAACATATGCTAGGTATTTATAATGTACACTGCTTTGAAAGGGGGGGAAGGTCTATTCATCTTAATATGCAGTTTCATCTCAAAAACTCAGTTGAGCTAAAGACCATAAAAAAAAAGGTTCTTACTTCCAAATTAAATAAATCTGACTTTCCATTGATATTGATATGTGTAAAAAGATGAATTTTTAAGGTATGTGTGAAACTAAAATTGACAATTGTGAAAAAGTAAAGATTAGATAATGTTAGACCATGTCTGTGGAGAATGTCAGAGTGAAAAGTATTTTGTTTTATGGAAAGTTCTTGAATAATGATCATACTGTATCCTTTTTCTTGATTATGGCCTGGGATATGTTACTTAACATGAAAATAAATAAATATCCATGGAAAGTAAATATTTATTCCTTTCTGGCTTCCATATGACAAATAATTTGTACCCTGTAGTTGGTAGGCAATGCAGGTAAATGAAACACAGGGCAAGCAGTTTACTATAATCTATTAGGGCACTTCTTTCTCTTATCTTTAACATGTGTAAATTGGATCATGCCCTCCTTCGTGCTGTACTAACTTTAATTTGCTTGACTGTTTAGGGTTTTGTTGTCTTTGATGTGAGAGAAAATCTGAAAAAATAAAACTGTATTACTTGTTAGATGTCTCTTATTGATAAACTATCTGAGTGCAAATTGTTATCATACATTCTGTGAACTACTCAGTAGGCTACGATCTCTCCCACCCCCTATACCCCTTTAGATCTACTCTCAACACCAAAATCTCTCAACTCATTTTAAAAAAAAGTAAATCCATTCTGGTCATTCCCCTTCCCAAATCTCCTCAGTGGACTTTCTTGCTCTTAGGGACAAAGACTCCATACCGATCCACACTCCCCTTGAACTTGCCCTGTAGCCACACTGGCTCCCTTCTCTTTAAATCTTTTAAGTTGCCATGTACCTCCTGCTTTATAATTCATTATACAAAATAATTTAATGTCATTTTTCAGTGAATTCATCCCTGATTCTCCAGACTTGGGCTTGGTGTTGCCTGTTCTGAACACATCCTGTATTTATTTGCCTCATGACAATTGAGTTGGTAAACATATACTTGATTGGATGACTATTTGAGTCATTCTTTTGGAACAAGGAGGCTGTAAGTTCAGCGAGGGTAATGACCTTGTTTTTTGCTCATCCTTTATGCCCAAAGCCAAGCAGATTTATAGGCCAACAGTAAGGCATCTTTCTTACATTGATGAATCTCACATATGTACACATCATTAAACTTTATGTTCTATATATCTATTTGGATTTGTGAGGATTGCACCTGTAGGGGTTTGAACTTCTGTTGCATTTTTTCAAAAGTGTATTTTTATGAGTTTTGCTGTTATGTATTACCACTTTCTATATGGTCTTTAAAAAAATATGAAGTGATTCCCAATGAAATGGGGAATGTCATAAAAAGCTTAGACTTTAGGAAAGGTTAGCTAATTTTATAAAACTGATAATATGTTGGCAAGAGGAAGGTCCATCTGGGTGTAGGGGAGGGAGTGTTAGGAGGATAAATTATGAATATTAAACAATCACATAAAAAGAAGATAATTTGGTGTTTTCACCCATTGTTACATTTGCAATGTGATTTCATAATTTTTTTGTAAAAAACCTGCAATAAGTATATTTTAAACACACAGAAATCTGACAACCCCAGAGTTCATTCCTAAAATGTAATTGTTACTGTCACATTGCATAGCAACTGTCACTTCTGTCTTGGCTGGTCTTGGATGCTTTACTGGGTGAATGTAGTTGATGCCATTTTAGAAAAACTGTGTTATCATTGTGCCAGAGCACACATTATATTCAGTTATAAGATGAGAAATCTGAGAAAAGATGAGGGAAAAAATGAAGTGGCCCCTACTTGTGGGACAAGTCATCTACATGTTTGGTGTCTGTATCCCTGCCTGATGCCTTGAAGCCCTAAGTAGTCTCAATAAGTAGCAGAACCTGGAAGCATAAAAAGGTATTTTCTTATATGGTCCACTAAGTGCTTACACAGCATCTTCCAGACTAACACACTATAAAGGCAGTGAACTCACAAATCCAGACTCTTCTAGACCCATGGGATACTGAGACCTCGTGACACTGATGCACGGTCATGTTCTTCTATGAAGGACCCTGTACCACTTCTATCCTTGGCCTTGCATTTAAACTTGGTATTGTTGTTTGGATAGAAAATCATATGTAAAGGACTCTGGGTTGTGAATCATGCCAATTGTCAAACAGTCTCATTTTGGAATTATTCAAACAATTATACCATATAGAGTAACACATAATATACTGAGTATTATGCTCTGCATATGGGAAAAGATAAACACATTAAGTAGAAAAGATTTAAGGCATTCTTCATCCCTACTTTCAAAAACACAACTCTGTGGTTCCCATTAGTTCTTTCAGGCATAGCTCTACAAAATCTTCCATACAAAAAATTTGAGGGATTCATGGTTTAACTGTGTCCCCTGTTAAAATTCTCTCAGTTACAGACATTGTGTCTGATTTCCTGGAGTGATGCAGCTTCCTGACACTTCAAATCATTCAAGAAGTCTCAAACTAATGTAGTGTTAAGTTAATGGTCTCTGACATATATAACAATTAGATGAGGCAAATCATATCAGCAGAGTATCAAAAGCCCAAGAGTGTGGGGAAGGATGGTAGACTAGCAAAATAGAACTGAGAAGATGTCTATATGCCAAAGTTTCTTTGCCTCTGGGATTTTACAGAACAAGTAATTTCTAAGGAACATTTTTAGCAGTACTGCTGCTACTATTGATACTACTAGTAGTAATAATAATGCTTCCAAACATTATTTGTTATAAATTATTTCTAGTAAAATCAATAGAGGAATAAAAAATATGAAAAATAATTGCCATCTAAGAAGACCACAATCTCATAAATATGAAGATCGTAATACCAGAGAGTTGCAATTTTACAACCACAGATTAAAAGAGAATTCTTTAAGCATGTTCAGCATTGTCTGCATGTTTTTCTTTACCTCTTTGACCCCCATGAACTAGAGAAAACTTCAGCTCACATTAGCATTTGTTTGGATAGACTTTCAGGAACTAAAGCTCCAAGCATCAGTCTCCAAAACTTCTTGATTGTACTCAGTATCATTTAATCAGCAAGAGATTTAACATGTTCCCCAATTCATGTATATTTTGTAATGATAAATTACATATGTATAATGTATACATAATATATATACTGCTATAAATATATATACATACATATATATATAGACCAAAACAAGATTATAAGGATGAATTGAAATGAATATAACTTGAAGTGCTAATATATTTTCCAGCATATCAGTGGAAAATTTTAGCATCCCCTGTTATGCTCAACCCAATTCAGAAGACTGTCCAGTGATGTCCCTCTTACCTTTGTTAAGAAGTACTGTGCTCCTCAAAAGATACTTATGGCAGGAGGTACAGTAGAGTTGAAAGTTCTTCATCAAGCTGTAAGAACATCAGCCTATCTCTAATAACCTATTTACTCTGTTTTCCACTTCTCTTTTGGTAAGCCTCCTAAAAATATCCTTCTAGTAAATCTCCTTCAGTTTTCTTTATTAAGGTGAGAAAAAGGTAACTAAGATTAATCTTGTAGAGATTTAAACTTTTATTTGTTCTACATATTCCATATTCCATGGAAGGGCCAATACTTTCTGTGGTTATATGTCTGAGATAAGATAACACAATGTTTTAAAATCAGTTCACTTGTTTAAAATAATTTATTTTAATGATAAGGAGTCTTGTTGAATGGTAGGGCATGACTTAAATTAGTACTAGACAGATGTTAAGACCTATATAGATTGTCAAGCACCAGGTCAAAAGCACAACCATCTCATAGATTGTATGCTCTACTTGTAAGACTAGGGAGGCTAGATATTGTGAAAATGAGACAGCAAGAGCAGATTTGATATTCTTTTGAAGACTGACATATTTACCTGTGAGGATATGTGAAATTTAAGGGCTACATAAAATTGTTTTTATTTTACTTATCAACTGAGGTAACTGGAATTTAGTCCTAGATTCCACCTGCCCTAAAAGGTATGTTAAAAATTATCCTCCCAAAAACTAGTGTGGCAAGCGTTCCTCACTGGAAAAAATATAATGTTCTTGTTAACGTGAGGATAGACAGCAAGGAAAGGACTGTTGTTGAAATATCTTATTACTGGGCAATATATGCACACACAATTTAGTCTATATGGAAATGGCTGAGTGCCTCAGATCCTATTGTGTGTTCAGTTTTCTATGGAAAAAATTGTTTCAATAATTCTGGGGAGAATTGGAGCTCTGTTGACCACTAGGGAGCTTATACTTCCCTGCTCTAGAAACAAAGATTAAGTTACCCTAACAGGAAAGATCCAAGATACTGTTTAGCATTATCTTGGAGAGTTGATTTTTTTTAACTCAAATTTGCATTTTCCAAAATAAAACTTTGTCACCATATTTAATGTTGAGATTCAATTCTTAGCAATTATTTGATTTGGTAAATTTACATGGAATAGTCCTGTCTGGCTGAATCCCATGTAATATGTAAAATGACATTTTATTTTCTCCTCCTAAATTAAGATACTTTAACCTGTAAGATATTCCTCCTGAAATATATTCCTTCTTATTTTGCAAACCTGAGGTTCCCAGATTATTGTTTTATAAAACAATATAAGGCAAAATGGTTAGCCATGAACACAGGTATTCAGGCCCTGAACATTTTTAAATTTTATACCTTCTTGAGGAGAAATCTGCTAGAAATAAGTCATGAGTTTTGCCTGTAATTTTGTAAATTTTTTTGGATATGTAACGTGTTTTGGGCCTTTAACTTTAGGAACCTTTATCTTCTCTTCCAGTTGCTCAGGTCAAATGGTTTGTAATCCCAGTTGCCTCCATTTTGATAATAAACCACATTTAATTTTTCCAGAATCTGACCATTCCCAACATCAGCATTTCCATCCATAGTTAAGTCATCATTACCTCTCACTTTTTGTACTGTCCTACCTCCATGCTTTCTGTATTAGTTCCCCAGAATGTTGACAGAGTTATAATGTTTCATTCACCTTACCTCAGAACACATTGCCACTCTATTCACAGCCAACCAAAATTTCCCTATTTCATAGTGAAATTCAAAATCTGTTACGTTTCATAATACTCTACATTGTCTTCCCCTGCTCTCACTCCTTATGTTTCTGATTTCATCTCCTACTACTCTGCACCTTCTTTATTCTGTTCCAGTCACACTAATCTTATTTTCTTCTGGAACTCTGGATCTCTCTGCCTCCTTGTGTCAGTGTATGTTGTTCCCCTTCCAGAAATGCTTTTCCCTTATCCACATGGCTCTCTTCCTCAGTTTCTTCAGCAGCCATCCTATCTAACCTGACATCTTCAGACATTTTCTATTCCTCTTTCATGCCTTATTTTTTTCTTTAATAACATGTATATCATACATTAAAATTTACTTATCATTCAATCTTATTTTTTGCCTTCCTCACTGTAATATAAGATGAGATACCTTGGTCTGTTTTAATTGCTGCTGTACCTTTGGAAAAGTGCCTGGCATAGAGTATATCCTCAATAAATATATGTTGAATGAATGATACTGGTTATTCTCTCCTTTTTTCTAATTCTGAGAATCTTAATATTATTTTGAGAGTCAAGTACATAAGCATGTGCTCCCTATTCTGTATTTAAAATTTGAAATTTATGCCTTGATGCTATTTTTGATGAGTTTATTATGTAGAATGAGGTAACTTTCTTCATTGCATAGATTTGTGCAAAGGGAGGATTATCAGTCAGCTCTTCTAGTACCTCAATCTTCTAGACTCTTCTAGAAGCCTCAATTTTAATAGCAGGCACTAAAGTTTACTTAGGACTTTTTTTTCTCATTTTTGTAGTACTATTAGTTACATAAGTAAATATATTTCATGTACTTATTGGATGGGGTATGGAACTATGTGGAAAACGGGGATAACTGTGGAAAATTATAACTAATAGATTTTAGATAGAATCTTCTACAGTTTACTATTATTATTATTTAATTAACTGTGAGATTTTAGTCCACTTTTCCCCACTATGGAACTGAATTATGACTTTTGAACAAGCCTCTTCCAATAACTTTTAAAACTTGTTCAAGGAGGGTCCCAGGCTTGTCCCACCTAGTACACTTCACTGCAGAGATAAGCTGCTTTGCTGGCCAAATTCCCTTCTGTTTCATGTTTCTAAGGAAAATTAAAAAAAAAAAAAAAAAGCTACAGCTGGTTAGCTCAGGGGACTGTAGACTAGTAGGAGCTACAGTAATTTGGCAAGATAGAAGCCTCCTAGTTACTTACCATAGTAAAAGTATTGTAGGTATCATCAAGGAGAGTGATCTCAAAATTTCTGCTTATCTTTCAGTGCTTGCTTCAGAGGATGACCCACAGGGGGAAACTTCTTATTCTGTACTTCATCCTAAAATATTAACCATAACTTCAGCAAGACCTCCAGAGAGGTGTTTATTTGGATCCCACCCCATCAGTCCCACCTCCTAACAAAGCCCTACCAAATGTCCGTGTTTTAGAATCGCGGTGTGTCATTGCTTAGGCTGAAAGATGTTATACAGTATCCAATTTATGGAGACTCACAGGGTAAACCTTTTTATGGTCTTGATGTTTCTCCTCTGCAGTTGGTCTATTTTAATGTTATGGGTGCTGTGGCTCCTTAAATGAGATCCGTTCCTTTTGTTGCAATAAAGGTTAAAGCCAAAGTGAAGTTATTATCTAGGAAAAAGTTTGGAGCCCTTTGTACTGGCTGAGATCATGCTTTGGTGTCAGATTTACTGAACGTAAAGCAGCCACTACCACGCGCCAGCAGCGTGACGTTAGCTAGTGACTCAGCGTCTGTGCTTCCGTATGCGTCAGTTTCCTCCTGGTGAGGCTAGGTCTTCTCTCAGAGGGACGTTATCATGAGTACAGGTGGCAATTCTTGAAAAATGCTTAAAATCGTAATTTATAAAAATAGAAGTAAGGGGGAAAATATGAGTAAATTAACATATATTTTGTGTACTGATACTTTTATTTTTTAAATACACTATTCTATTTCTACTTTGCCCTGTTTTCTTCATTTACTTTATGAAAAATAATTTTGTATCCAAAGTGTAATATATATTTAAATATGTACTACGTCCTCTCTTTTAAAAGACTGTATTCAATTATTTCTGGTAAGACAGGGGATAGATAAGTGGACATAATGGAATAGATATAAATAGATACAAACCTATCACCTATCCTCAATATGAATATAAATGAATGTATATAATTAACAAATAAATGCTTATTTAAGTAATACCTTTGGTTACATAGATTTATGTGTTAGTATTAATAAGTTGAAGAGTTTTCTTAGTAGTTTATCTTAGTTTAAACAAAATGGTGATTAGCAGAATGAGATTATTTTTTTTAAAGAAGAGAGAATGACTATGCTTTGTGAAATCATATGCTGGATTCAAAATGCACAAAATACCTCTTTAGGTGAATTCAAGATACCACAATACCATTAAAAATAACATATTACATATATTATAAATTATCAATTTATTATAACATGTTACACTGACAGATATATGGTCACAGAAACTGCTTTGATTTTGAGGTAGTTTAATAACACTATAATCTATTATAAAAACGTAGTGGGAGTTCTGTGAACTTAGTGACAATCTATTTTAGAAATTTGTTAGCAGATTGATCTACTCCTGCTAAGTGTGATTATAAACATAGAGAATATAATTCACTGTGAATCTCAGTGAATGTGTAAATCTGAGGTGTTCAGAGATATTCCTAAATTTACTTTACCCTTTAATCCTTAAATTATTGGTAATCACTCATAAAACTGTTTGAAAATTATGTTCTTTCTTTATTCTTTGTCTGGTAAGGGTCTACTGCCTTCCTTCAAACAAAAATCTTTCCTGTTTATTATCATTCTGAACGTATTAGCTGATATTTTAACTCCCTCCAAAAATGCAAAAGTCCATGATATTGTAATTTAATATACAAACTATAATTTGAAACAAAATTATATAAAATCATAAAATACCTTGTTGTTTTTATTGATGTTATCTTGTCATTTTAAGATAATTATACACAATGCCTAAAGTACACTTCAAAGTTGGCATGTGCCATTTTTTCATCCTAACAGCGGAGAAAACTTTCCTTGTGACAAGTTTATTTAGTGGACATTTAAAATATTACAGTTTTAATTTCCAAATTATCTCTGACAAAAATTCTTAATAAGTAAAATTACACACAGAGTTCAGAGTTAACCTTGAATATTTCCCACATTAATCATGTCTAATAGTCAACCTGAATTAACAGCCTTTAAGTTATTATGCTTACTTGATATTTTCCATGAGTTATTTTTTTAAATGTATGCGTGTAGATAGAGAGAGAGAGAGAGAGAGAGGGAGAAAATGATTAGTTACTATCTGGATTATACATATTTCAACTAAAACGCTTTTACTTTTATTCTTTAATTTGTAAACCATTCTCTTCAAAAGGATGTGGTTCAGCTTACAAAATAATACATGTAGTGGAAAATTTTAAAACAAGGTTTAGAGAAATGGTAAACAAGGACAAATAAAATGAAGTCAGGTGCAACATAGTTTGCATAGTGTTACTACTTTAAAGTAAGCAAAATAGTATATTATAAATTTTGCTAGGATAATAATCTGCTTTCCTTGTTACTGAGATATCATCACACATAAATAACTTTATAATTACAGCTAGCTGTAACGCAAAGAGACTATCTCTTCACATCCCATCTTACCATCTCTCACTTAAGGTGAAACCAAATCAAAATCTATGAACCACACTAAAAAGCAAACAGCATGTATGTGGCACACAGAACTTGGTTAATAAGTATTATTGCTTTCCTGTCATGAGCTAACAGGATATATTTATCTTTGAGGCTTAATCATGTACAGGGAAAGTGGGGAAAAATTGGTAATAACTCTTGTGGCTGTTGATTGTAAAGTTGCTTATTTATTAGACAAAATAACCCTTTGGGATAGATAAGAAGCAATTTATGGGTATTTAAGTGCTTTCTTAACTCTATCTAACCAAATTCTTATATATGTAAAAGATTAAAGCCCTAAAGCAATGGATATTTGCTATGACTCAAAGAATGCATACATCACCCATGTTGTTATTTAACAATTAATATGTATTGATTAAAATATATCTTGACATTATATTACACACCACTTGGTAGAAAGAAAATATTCAAAAGTGGGTTATGTACATTAATGAGGTTGAATTAACCCAATAACACTGTAAATCAAACAACAATAACTTCTACCCTTTTTATAATTATTTTAAGTTTTGATATTTCCTGTGGTTTTTACATATTGAGCTTTAGATTTTATAGCATAATATTTGCATGATGTAAAATCATCAAAATGAGGCTTATATTCATTACTTATTCAGAAAATTTTGATCATACTGAAAAACAACATTATACTACCATTTTTATTCATTTAATTAAATATCTTACATGTTTTCTAAAATTGATTATTAGTAAATTTGTATTTTAAAATTTATTCCCTATCTTTCTACCTAGATGAAAACATTAAAATTATTTTTGTCATGGAAACTTAAATTCCAAATAACTTTCTGGAAGCATAATTATCCTGATTTTCAGTCAAACAACTTCTTTTCTGTGTTGGGCAATTATTTTCTCTCTTAGCCATAATCTCTGTTACTTTATTTTCTTCTTCATCCAGCACACATCTCCTCTGTATTAACCCACTGACGAGTTTCTTTGGACATCCCTGCTCTTGTCTTCTTTCCATACCTTTGTCGGCACCTTCCCTGTTAACACCTTGCCCAGCTTCTGCGCAGCTGTTACAGCTGATATGGGTTGCGTTGTGTCCCCTGAAAAGATATGTTTATGCCATAACCCCTGGTACTTGTGAATGTGACCTTATTTGGATATGGGTCTTCCCAGATGTAATTAATTTAAGATGAGGTGATCCCTAATCCCGTATGGCTGGTATTTTTTATAAGAAAAGGAGACATAAAGAGACACGTAAACTGAAGAAGATGATGTGAAGACATACAACCAGAATGTCATGTGATGTTGGAGGCAGATACTAAGAGTGGAGCTTCTCCAAAGCAAGAAAACTACAAAGATTATCAGCAACACCAGAGGCTGAGAGAAAGGCATGGGACAGTTTCTACGATTGAGCTGGCAGAGAGATCGTGGCCCTCATTCCTGTACTTCTGGCCTCAAGAACTGCGAGACAATAAATGCCTGCTGTTCAAAGTTTGTGGTTCTTTTCAATGGCAGCCTTAGAAACTAATGGTCTCCTCAATAACTACAACCATAATAGGGAGCCCTTACAAAAACAATGGCAAATGAAACAGAAGCTGATTCCACCCCAACTTTAGTAAGGCATCGGGCTCTTGTTGATCATTCTCTTTATCGTCAACTAGAGCCATTTATCTTATCTTATTTTATGTTATCTTGTCTTGTCGTGTCTTATAATTTCAGCAACTTTCTCTCCTCAGTGCCAAGTACGGTTAGCATGAATACTGTTTCCCAATCTCAGAACCAGCAAGTGAGATTTTACTGCCTCTCAGTTTGTGTACATTCATTCTTACCTCCCATTTTCACAACTAAATTGAGATGAAAGCCCTCTCATCTTCTTTTTTTGCCAAAAGATAATGCCCCTATCCTTGTTCTCTGTCATTTCTACATCTCTATCAGTATCTAAATTCTGACATCCACAGAAAGTTCGGCACTGACCTCAATGTTCTTCAGCTGAGGACAGCATCTCAAGACTTCAGAGAGTTGCTGAATCAGAGTTTACAGAACTGGATATGATGACATGACAGAGAGGAGGCTCTAAAAGGAATTACAGGACAGGGAAAGTCAAATCACTGAGGTGACTCAGAGAAAGAGGAAGGTGGAGAGAAGCCAGTAGGGCCAGAGGAAATGTTCTGAATTTAAGAATTTGCCCTCTGGTAGAATCAATAAATTAAAGGCTGCTTGGGGTCAGTGGGCTTCTTGACAAATTACTTTGGACTGTGTTGCTTCAGGGACCTACTATCATGGAAAATCAAAGCTTGATGCTTTAATGGTTTGCCTTATGTCTTTAATTATTTCTTCTTTTTGGGATCTACACATTTTCCTTTTCTGCTAGTTCTTTTTGACATGGAATTAACCTGTTTAAAGTCCTACCATCTTAGGTTTTAAAAATTATTCCCTCAAAAGAAATAAAAAGACAAGCGCATCAATCCATGTTCTATCTAGAGTTTCCTTTCTATACAGCCACGTGATTGTCTTTTATTCCTCAACTTTTTGAGTTATTGTTCAGCTTCCTCGGCTCTGCTGACTGATTTTCTCCTGAATCTTCAGTGGTCTCTACACCATCAAAATCAGTGCAGTTTTTGGTTCTTACCTTAAATTTTATATAATCTTTCAATACTTAGTTACCCATCACCCCTCTGGACCACCCCTCATTCACTTTGAACTCTCTCCCTTCCTTCTGTCATTCTCCAGTGTGACTCTTCTTTCTTTTCTGGCTGTCACTCACTCAGACATCAATTCCTATGGAATCAGCTATCACCTATATGCTAAAGACTCTCAAAGTAATAACTCTAAACCAGAAATTTCCTCTGAAGGAAAAATGTACTATTTCCCAGGCAACTTCAAACCTGACATGCTCTAAACTAAATGTATCTCCTCTCAAGAATATACCTTTCTTATATTACACATTTTATTTATGGTATGACTAAGTCTGGAAGTCACAGTTTCTTCTTCATCCTTACCACCACTCTTATAGTTTAGAACTGTTTGTTCATTTCCCTTGCCCATTGCCTTCTAATTTATCCTACACTCTTCTCCTTAAACTGGAATCTTAGTACTTCATCACCCTTGAAATTTTTCAGTGACTCTATTAAGCAATATAGAATCATAGAAGAGAAGCAATATAAGCATCTTGAGTCCTGTTTCATAGGATGACACTGAGTTCTGAACTGAGTCTATATCTCCAATTCCTATTGCATAACGTTTGCATCTGCTTTTCAGTTTTTTGGCTACTGGACTACTTCTCTCATTTTTCCAGATTAGGCACTTATGCTGCCGTGGCTTGGAACATGTAACCTCTGCTTGGTAACTAGATTGTCTCCTGGTATTCTGGTCAAGATGCTCTTCAAATATCACCTTCTTGGAAATTATTTTAATCCTTCTAGGTTGGTGAGGGCTCCTGATTTGGGAATCTGCATTACAGTTAATTGCTTGAGTTATACGAAGGTAGGGACCATGCTTTATTGACTTTTGTGACCTCAGAACTCAGCCTTGGTCTAAGTCTAGAGCAGGCATATGAGCATTCATTGAATAAATAAGACCATCTCTGCTTTTCCTTAACTCAGATCTTCACTTACATATCCAACTGGAAAGCTACATAAGCACTATTGACACATTCCATACTCTACCACACAGCAAGCCTGGGTTCTTTGATGTAGGGTCTGTGTGGAGCAGAGATTATCACTCGTTATTGTGCCTAATAATCACCTAGAGAGCTTATTAGCACTGACAACTTGGGACTCATCCATACAGGTTTGACTCAGTAGGTTGAGGGAGGGAGGCATGGAGTCCTAACATGCTCACAGGTGCTTCTATTTCTGGTCATTCCAGGATAACTCTTGACAACCACTTGTGTAGAATAGAATTGAGAGGGGGTAAAAAAAGTTATTTCCCTTTGCCTTTGAAGAACTATCATACAGGATACCTGGAGTCTCTTTATGCAATTATGCTACTTTTTATCATCTTTAGATTTCTAGGATTAGATTTGTTTATTCTAATAGTCTTTTGGGTATAGTGTTTATCTTAGCAACAGGGTTAGGTGATGAGGATATGAAAATAGACACAGCTATCTATTATGTATTGCTTTCTGCAGTATAATCTTTGTTAATCCTTTTAAATGCATTGCAATTTTTTTTTCTTCTCTGGTATCCTTACTTAATATTAGATCTTTATTGAACCTATAGGTTAGTGTGTACCTGATCTATAGTGTCTTTTTTATCTTTAAAATATATTTTCTTCTAGGTCTCATTTGATGTCACTACAAACTAGTAAACTTAACAATTTCAATATTTTTGTGTTCATTTCACAAATGAGAAAACTGAGATTCACAGAGTCAAAGGTGTTTAAAGTGACCCTATGGTTAGAAAGTTCCAAAGCTGGTACTAAATTTGTAGACTGTCACCTAGTATAGTGGGCATTTAATTACCCCCCTCATCAGATTTAGTGGGTGTTTATGAACATTTATGCCATCAAAATGGCCACAGGCCATACTCACTTGCCATCTTAAGTGCCAATATTTGTAGTTGCGAAGAACGGACCTTTTATAGCTAGACTTCTCCAATGCAGGTTTTAGCTCAGTAAATTACTACTGACTGAATGTCATTGAGGGAGTGAGTTAATATCTCATAATTAGCTCATGATTATCAACTCATAATAACCATGTGTAACACGGGAACAAGAGTTGTTGAGAATATTAAATGAGTTACTCTACTGATGTTGGGTCCTAGAGTGTAGCATTAGTTCAGAAGAGAGATTAGCCCAAAATGGGTAATTATGAGTAGAAAAGAGGCCAATTAATTACTGAGCCATGGTGAGACAATACTAATTACATAAAATGTTGAGAGAATTTGACATGATACAGGTATCATGACAAGATAAACAGCAGAATTCTTACATCACTAAAAATAACATCATGATTTTAAAAAATAGGTCATAATTAAATATGAAGAAGTTGCTTATATTCTGGAAAAGTAACATTGAGTGTAAGAAATTTGAAGAGTAATTCTTTAAAAATATATCTTAATTGGGAGAGGGGCGGAAGATGGCGGCGTGAGTAGAGCAGCGGAAATCTCCTCCCAAAACAACATATATCTATGAAAATATAACAAAGACAACCCTTCCTAGAATAAAGACCAGAAGACACAGGACAATATCCAGACCACATCCACACCTGAGAGAACCCAGCGCCTCGCGAAGGGGGTAAGATACAAGCCCCGGCCCCGCGGGAGCCGAGCGCCCCTCCCCCCGGCTCCCGGGGGGAGAGGAGCAGGCAGAGCGGGAGGGAGACGGAGCCCAGGGCTGCAGAACACCCAGCCCCAGCCATCCGGGAGAGAGTGCAGGGTGCTCGATACTAGGAAAACAGGGCAGCAAGAACAGTGAGAAGGCACTGGAGGCTGGGCGACAGAGGACATAAGAAAAGCGTGCGACCATTATTTTTTTTGCTTTTTTGCTGTTTTGTTTTGGCGAGCGCTTTTTGGAAGTCTTAAAGGGATAGGGACCCCAATACTAGGGAAACAGGGCAGCAAGACCGGTGAGCAGAGGCCTGAGGCTGGCACTGGAGAATAAAGAAAAACGAATGACCACCTTTTTTTTTCTTTTTTTTTTTTTTAATTAAAAACTTTTTTTTTTTTTTTAATTTAAAAATTTTTTTTCTTTTTTTTTTTTTGGTGGGCGTTGTTTTGTTTTGGCGGGTGCTTTTTGGAAGTCTTAAAGGGGCAGGGCGGGTCACTTAATACAGAGGTAGGGAATCCGGGATCTCTGGGCACCCTAACCCCTGGGCTGCAGGGAGCAGGGAGGCCCCTTACGGAGATAAATAGCCTCCCAGCAGCTCCTGCTCCAACGCGACTCCACCATTTTGGAGTAGCTGCCCGAGCCAGGCCACGCCCACAGCAACAGCAGAGATTAACTCCATAGCAGCCGGGCAGGAAGCAGAAACCCTGTCTGCGCGCAGCTGCACAGCACAAGCCACTAGAGGTCGCTGTTCTCCCAGGAGAGGAGGACCACAAACCAACAAGAAAGGAAGTCCTTCCAGCCGTCACTCGTCCCAGTTCTGCAGACTATCACCATGAAAAGGCAAAGCTACAGGCAGACAAAGATTACAGAGACAACACCAGAGAAGGAGACAGACCTAACCAGTCTTCCTGAAAAAGAATTCAAAATAAGAATCATAAACATGCTGACAGAGATGCAGAGAAATACGCAAGAGAAATGGGATGAAGTCCAGAAGGAGATCACAGATGCCAGAAAGGAGATCGCAGAAATGAAACAAACTCTGGAAGGGTTTATAAGCAGAATGGATAGAATGCAAGAGGCCATTGATGGAATTGAAATCAGAGAACAGGAACGCATAGAAGCTGACATAGAGAGAGACAAAAGGATCTCCAGGAATGAAACAATATTAAGAGAACTGTGTGACCAATCCAAAAGGAACAATATCCGTATTATAGGGGTTCCAGAAGAAGAAGAGAGAGGAAAAGAGGTGGAAAGTATCTTAGAAGAAATAATTGCTGAAAACTTCCCCACACTGGGGGAGGAAGTAATCGAACAGACCACAGAAATACACAGAACCCCCAACAGAAAGGATCCAAGAAGGGCAACACCAAGACACATAATAATTAAAATGGCAAAGATCAAGGACAAGGAAAGAGTGTTAAAGGCAGCTAGAGAGAAAAAGGTCACTTATAAAGGGAAACCCATCAGGCTAACGTCAGATTTCTCAACAGAAACCCTACAGGCCAGAAGAGAATGGCATGATATATTTAATACAATGAAACAGAAGGGCCTTGAACCAAGGATACTGTATCCAGCACGACTATCATTCAAATATGACGGTGGGATTAAACAATTCCCAGACAAACAAAAGCTGAGGGAATTTGCTTTCCACAAACCACCTCTACAGAACATCTTACATGGACTGCTCTAGATGGGAGCACTCCTAGAAGGAGCACAGCACAAAACACCCAACATATGAAGAATCGAGGAGGAGGAACAAGAAGGGAGAGAAGAAAAGAATCTCCAGACAGTGTATATAACAGCTCAATAAGTGAGCTAACTTAGGCAGTAAGATACTAAAGAGGCTAACCTTGAACCTTTGGTAACCACGAATTTAAAGCCTGCAATGGCAATAAGTACATATCTTTCAATAGTCACCCTAAATGTTAATGGGTTGAATGCACCAATCAAAAGACACAGAGTAACAGAATGGATAAAAAAGCAAGACCCATCTATATGCTGCTTACAAGAAACTCACCTCAAACCCAAAGACATGTACAGACAAAAAGTCAAGGGATGGAAAAACATATTTCAAGCAAACAACAGTGAGAAGAAAGCAGGGGTTGCAGTACTAATATCAGACAAAATAGACTTAAAAACAAAGAAAGTAACAAGAGATAAAGAAGGACACTACATAATGATAAAGGGCTCAGTCAAACAAGAGGATATAAACATTCTAAATATATATGCACCCAACACAGGAGCACCAGCATATGTGAAACAAATACTAACAGAACTAAAGGGGGATATAGACTGCAATGCATTCATTCTAGGAGACTTCAACACACCACTCACCCCAAAGGATAGATCCACTGGGCAGAAAATAAGTAAGGACACGGAAGCACTGAACAACACAGTAGAGCAGATGGACCTAATAGACATCTATAGAACTCTACATCCAAAAGCAGCGGGATATACATTCTTCTCAAGTGCACATGGAACATTCTCCAGAATAGACCACATACTAGGCCACAAAAAGAGCCTGAGAAAATTCCAAAAGATTGAAATCCTACCAACCAACTTTTCAGACCACAAAGGCATAAAACTAGAAATAAACTGTACAACGAAAGCAAAGAGGCTCACAAACACATGGAGGCTTAACAACACGCTCCTAAATAATCAATGGATCAATGACCAAATCAAAATGGAGATCCACAAATATATGGAAACAAATGACAACAACAACACTAAGCCCCAACTTCTGTGGGACACAGCAAAAGCAGTCTTAAGAGGAAAGTATATAGCAATCCAAGCATATTTAAAAAAGGAAGAGCAATCCCAAATGAATGGTCTAATGTCACAATTATCGAAATTGGAAAAAGAAGAACAGATGAGGCCTAAGGTCAGCAGAAGGAGGGACATAATAAAGATCAGAGAAGAAATAAATAAAATTGAGAAGAATAAAACAATAGCAAAAATCAATGAAACCAAGAGCTGGTTCTTCGAGAAAATAAACAAAATAGATAAGCCTCTAGCCAGACTTATTAAGAAGAAAAGAGAGACAACACAAATCAACAGTATCAGAAACGAGAAAGGAAAAATCACGATGGACCCCATGGAAATGCAAAGAATTATTGGAGAATACTATGAAAACCTATATGCTAACAAGCTGGGAAACCTAGGAGAAATGGACAACTTACTAGAAAAATACAACCTTCCAAGACTGACCCACGAAGAAACAGAAAATCTAAACAGACCAATTACCAGCAACGAAATTGAAGCGGTAATCAAAAAACTACCAGAGAACAAAACCCCCGGGCCAGATGGATTTACCTCGGAATTTTATCAGACATACAGGAAAGACATAATACCCATTCTCCTTAAAGTTTTCCAAAAAATAGAGGAGGAGGGGATACTCCCAAACTCATTCTATGAAGGTAACATCACCTTAATACCAAAACCAGGCAAAGACCCCACCAAAAAAGAAAACTACAGACCAATATCCCTGATGAACGTAGATGCAAAAATACTCAACAAAATATTAGCAAACCGAATTCAAAAATACATCAAAAGGATCATACACCATGACCAAGTGGGATTCATTCCAGGGATGCAAGGATGGTACAACATTCGAAAGTCCATCAACATCTTCCACCACATCAACAAAAAGAAAGAAAAAAACCACATGATCATCTCCATAGATGCTGAAAAAGCATTTGACAAAGTTCAACATCCATTCATGTTAAAAACTCTCAGCAAAATGGGAATAGAGGGCAAGTACCTCAACATAATAAAGGCCATCTATGATAAACCCACAGCCAACATTATATTGAACAGCGAGAAGCTGAAAGCATTTCCGCTGAGATCGGGAACTAGACAGGGATGCCCACTCTCTCCACTGTTATTTAACATAGTACTGGAGGTCCTAGCAAAGGCAATCAGACAAAATAAAGAAATACAAGGAATCCAGATTGGTAAAGAAGAAGTTAAACTGTCACTATTTGCAGATGACATGATACTGTACATAAAAAACCCTAAAGACTCCACCCCAAAACTACTAGAACTGATATCGGAATACAGCAAAGTTGCAGGATACAAAATCAACACACAGAAATCTGTGGCTTTCCTATATACTAACAATGAACCAACAGAAAGAGAAATCAGGAAAACAACTCCATTCACAATTGCATCAAAAAAAATTAAATACCTAGGAATAAACCTAACCAAAGAAGTGAAAGACTTATACTCTGAAAACTACAAGTCACTCTTAAGAGAAATTAAAGGGGACACTAACAGATGGAAACTCATCCCATGCTCGTGGCTAGGAAGAATTAATATCGTTAAAATGGCCATCCTGCCCAAAGCAATATACAGATTTGATGCAATCCCTATGAAACTACCAGCAACATTCTTCAATGAACTGGAACAAATAATTCAAAAATTCATATGGAAACACCAAAGACCCCGAATAGCCAAAGCAATCCTGAGAAAGAAGAATAAAGTAGGGGGGATCTCACTCCCCAACTTCAAGCTCTACTATAAAGCCATAGTAATCAAGACAATTTGGTACTGGCACAAGAGCAGAGCCACAGACCAGTGGAACAGTCTAGAGAATCCAGACATTAACCCAGACATATATGGTCAATTAATATTTGATAAAGGAGCCATGGACATACAATGGCGAAATGACAGTCTCTTCATAAGGTGGTGCTGGCAAAACTGGACAGCTACATGTAGGAGAATGAAACTGGACCATTGTCTAACCCCATATACAAAAGTAAACTCAAAATGGATCAAAGAGCTGAATGTAAGTCATGAAACCATTAAACTCTTGGAAGAAAACATAGGCAAAAACCTCTTAGACATAAACATGAGTGACCTCTTCTTGAACATATCTCCCCGGGCAAGGAAAACAACAGCAAAAATGAGTAAGTGGGACTATATTAAGCTGAAAAGCTTCTGTACAGCAAAAGACACCATCAATAGAACAAGAAGGATCCCTACAGTATGGGAGAATATATTTGAAAATGACACATCCGATAAAGGCTTGACGTCCAGAATATATAAGGAGCTCACACGCCTCAACAAACAAAAAACAAATAACCCAATTTAAAAATGGGCAGAGGAACTGAACAGACAGTTCTCCAAAAAAGAAATACAGATGGCCAACAGACACATGAAAAGATGCTCCACATCGCTAATTATCAGAGAAATGCAAATTAAAACTACAATGAGGTATCACCTCACACCAGTAAGGATGGCTGCCATCCAAAAGACAAACAACAACAAATTTTGGCGAGGCTGTGGAGAAAGGGGAACCCTCCTACACTGCTTGTGGGAATGTAAGTTAGTTCAACCATTGTGGAAAGCAGTATGGAGGTACATCAAAATGCTGAAAACAGACTTACCATTTGATCCAGGAATTCCACTCCTAGGAATTTACCCTAAGAACGCAGCAATCAAGTTTGAGAAAGACAGATGCACCCCTATGTTTATCGCAGCACTATTTACAATAGCCAAGAATTGGAAGCAACCTAAATGTCCATATATAGATGAATGGCTAAAGAAGATGTGGTACATATACACAATGGAATACTACTCAGCCATAAGAAAAGGGCAAATCCAATCATTTGCAGCAACATGGATGGAGCTGCAGGGTATTATGCTCAGTGAAACAAGCCAAGTGGAGAAAGAGAAATACCAAATG
Organism: Manis pentadactyla; assembly: GCF_030020395.1. Lineage (NCBI taxonomy): Eukaryota > Metazoa > Chordata > Mammalia > Pholidota > Manidae > Manis > Manis pentadactyla. The sequence continues at coordinate 125,700,133 of NC_080020.1, forward strand.
ATTTCACTTATCTGTTGGAATATAAGAACAAAGGAAAAACTGAAGGAACAAAACAGCAGCAGAATCACAGAACTCAAGAATGGACTAACAGGTACCAAAGGGAAAGGGACTGGGGAGGATGGGTGGGTAGGGAGGAATAAGGGGGGGAGAAGTAGGGGGATATTAAGATTAACAGGCATGGGGGGGTAGGAGAAAAGGGAGGGCTGTACAACACAGAGAAGGCAAGTAGTGATTCTACAACATTTTGCTCTGCTGATGGACAGTGACTGTAAAGGGGTTTATAGGGTAGACCTGGTATAGGGGAGAGCCTAGAAAACATAATATTCGTCATGTAAGTGTAGATTAGTGATACCAAAAACAAAGCAAAAAAAAAAAAAAAAAGTGCAGTTCCTGTGTGGTAACCTCCAACGAGTTCTTCGCAAGGGTATAAAGGGCATATAAAAGTGTAGGCAAAGGGTCTGTTTGTGTTTATACAGAGGATCAAAGCCTAATTGGGCTACTCTGAAAATGAACTAAGATACGATATGAAAAAGAACTTCCAACATCTGCACTCTCTGGAAGACTCATGCCAGAAGATGATCATCAAAAAACCCCAACAAAGATCCATGCACTGCTACAGCTGTAGATGCACTCATCCCACCAGTTCCTGGACTTGCCATGGGAATGAGGAAGGAGATATCTAAGCTGGCCTGTGCATACAGTAAAACAACAAATTTGACTGGATCTATACTGTTGGAACTCAACCAAGAATTTGGAGAAGTGCAAATTGTAGCACTCCAAAGTCTTACAACTACAGACTATTTACTGTTAAAAGAACATATGGCATGTGAAGAGTCCCCAGGAATGGGTTGTTTTAATTTGTCTGATTTCTCTCAGACTGTTCAAGTTCAGTTGGACAATATCCACCATATCATAGATAAGTTTTCACAAATGCCTAAGGTGCCTAACTGGTTTTCTTGGTTTCACTGGAGATGGCTGGTAATTACAGATATGGTTTGGTTATGTAACTATACTCCTATTATGTTAATGTGTGTGCACAATTTAAGTAGTAGCTTAAACCTATACATGCTGAAGTTACTCTACAAGAAGATATGTCAAAGAAATAATCAATCTTCCCAGGTTTTCCTCTGCCTGCTACCTCTATAGCTTTTCTTCTTCCTTCCTAATTACAACCCTTAAATAGAATTCGTGCCTCATATCAAATTTACCGAGTATCATAATTCTTCCAAGTGCTAAAGATACCTCAAGACAAATGCTGGGCATAGAAGCCACAGGGCATAAATATGCAAAGAAGTAAAAAGCTAACCTTTTCAAACAATAAGGCTTCCCTCTCACTTACCAACTTCACATTTCCCTGTATGGCCCCGAAAGATGACTGGTTAGCCAGAGACGGGTAAGATTCCTCAAGGGAGGAACAACCTAAGACAGGCACAGTCGCAGGGGGGCCATCAGGTGAGAAATTGGGGATCAACAGAGGTGAGGCTTAGAACCTCACCCCCCCTGTTTTGAGAGAAATCTTCTGCATACGTGGATGTTTTATTGCCCTGGTCTAGCTTGGATTAACACACAGTCTACAGGCACACACCTGATCATCTACTTTTGCTCTCTTACAACACTAAACTGTGTTTTCTACCTTTATCTTGTATCTACCTACCACTTCAGCATTTTATTAAAAATAATAATAATAGAGAAATGTGGTATCCACATATAAATCAAGTATAAAAACCAAATGAGTATTCATATTTGAACTGACTGTTTATAGTTCATAATGCATGAGCAAAACTGAAAGTTTCTGTGATGACTGCCCTTGTACTGTTCACTATGTAACTTATTCATTATGTAAGAATTTGTTCTACATGTAAGAACTTTTTTGTTATGCCTCAGAAGATTGGAGACTGACGAAAATTAGGCTTGGGGTGGATTAATGATTGTGCATTGAACATTGACTCCCCTATACAGAATTTTATTGTCGTTAACAACCATTTGATCAATAAATATGAGAGATGCCCTCACAAAAAAAAAAAAAAAAAAGGACAGACTTCCAATGGTAAAATCAATAAGTAACCGGGATGTAATGTATAGCATAAGGAATAAAGTCAAGATATTGTAACAGCTTGGTAGGGTGATAGCTGGAACCTAGAATTATGTATATAAATGTTCTACCACTGTGTTGTACACTTGAAACTAATGTAATGTAATACTGTGCGTCAACTACCCTTCAATAAAAAATAATTATTAAAAAAAAATATATATATATATATATCTTAATTGTATTTATTTTATATATAAGAGATTCCCAAATTTCCATTCTGCTGAAACACAATTTCAGATAATTTGTTTTTGAAATGTAAAAGGCATGGCATGTGCATATATGTATGTGTGTGTGTGTGTGTATAAAATGTATTGTCACAATTAAAAGATCTATTAAGATATACTTAAATGTTTCCCCTTTTACCACGCTTCACTTGTTTTTTTTGTTTGTTTAGGTCTCTCATAATAGCCAAATTATTTTGACATCCTTATATACCATCTTATGTGACATGAAATTAAGCGGAATTATGCTACACTTAGCATAATAACAAAATATCTTATAAGGATGGAAAAAAGTGGCCCGATATCCATTATTTTGTATCACTGTTTGTATTTTCTTTTACTCTGCAAATAGGAGGAAAAGACTTATCTTTTATGAAGGAGTTTGATTCCAACTAAATAGTCTTCACTGTGTTTTTAACTTGTTCATTCACTCTCAGCAGATATGCTCAAATCCTTATAAATGATTTCTGTTAGAGTCAAAGATTTCAGTCATCTGAGAAGATGCAATGCAGTGAAACTGCATCTGAGAACAGTTCATTCTTTTTTATATTGCAAAGTATATTCTCACAAAACAATTTATGCCATTGTTTTCTTTGTAAATTGCATGGCATCTGATCCACAGTGACAGGGGAAAAAAGTGATTTCAGAACATTCACAGTATATTTTGCTGAATGTTAGCAGCAGGTTCAGATGTGTTTCATATCTGAGTTTGTAAAATGCTTTCTTGCTTATGCAAAGTTTTATACATCAAATATACAAACTGCTACTAGGGTTTCAGGCACTTGCACAAGGATTCATTTCCAAAAACAAACATTGTTCAGGTCAGTTTCAACAATGCCATTTTTCTCCTGTTATTCCATGACACGAGAAATGCATGATATATTTTATTATATTTAAAATGTGTTTCAGAGAAGTCATAATGCTGATTGATTTCATGTGACTGCTTCTTGTTCCACAGTGTTGAGAAAAATTTATTAGTTATCAAACCAACTAATATTTCTAGTCAGATTTATAGAATATTGTTATCTGCTCATCATAATTCAATATGTGTGATTCTGTATGAGTATGTGCATTGTTAATGGTCTATTATTGTGTGGAAAATCCAAGTGTCTGAACAGTGTAAACCTCAGCAAAAATTCTGACTGTGAACTTTTAATGTTTGGGAAATTTGCAATTTTTAAATTGAGAAAATATTTAGGACTCTAATAGAAAAGTTTCACATTATTTTTGAAACATTGTAAGCAGAAAAGTAATCAAATATTAGGATCAGAGACATCTGTGTAGGGTGATGCACAGTTTTATCCTTCAATTCAAATTTTGAAGAAATGTTTTTTAGATCTTTCTATAGATCTAACACTCTAAAGTGTGTGACTCAGAGACTGTGTCCAATTCTGACCTGGCAGTTATAGATCATAGGTAAAATAAGTTGAACTTCCTTTATTTTTAACTATTTTTCCAGGTAACCTTCATGAAATTTTCTAACTAAAAAAGGATTAGGTATTATTTTGCCTAATACAGATACCAATAAACTTAGGCATAGAATCACATTTCATGCACAATAGCTCAGAGGGAATTTTTCCAGGAAGAAAACTAGGTGAAAATGTAGTCCATATTAGCAATGACATATCAGAATGAGATTTTGCTCAACTAATTTTGAAAGGAACATGTTCAGCTTACATGGAGAAAAAAACATCTCAAAACAACTGTTTCTAGGCTATAGAAACTATGAAGAATTAATGCAGGTAGCAACTTTGTGATAGACAACAGTAATTCAGGTGAATGATTTTTATTGTATCCAATTCAACATCCTCAGTGTGTAGAGCCTGCAATATGTTGTATGTTCAGGGAATACCCCTAAATATCCCCTTAACAGTTTCTATGAGCTGGATCATGAACATGGTCATCAAGTATAAAAGCAGAAAATAAAGAAATATTATGCAAACTGGTCTGAGTCACTTCATATTCTGGGATCCCAGATCAGTCACTCATGTTTATATTAAAATGCCAAAGATCTAGACAATTATGTTAGCATTGGGCACATTAGGAAGGGGTTCATGCATGCCATGATTTTGAATATTTTCTCATCCAAGAATCCCCAAGAAAATAAGTGTAACTTATTCTAACATGAAATACGCCCAAATAGCCAAGTTTATAGTTTTGTCAATTTTTCTCATTTTAATATCATGTGTTGTTTTTACAATTGAAATTCAAAGTGTGGTAATTCAGAGAACTAGTATCATTGGACTTTTTTCTCACAATAGAGATCATTGTTTTCTATTTAAGTATAAAATAGTTACTGGTATTTAGCTACTGTTACAAATGGAAGCTAAGCAATGTGTATATCTTATTAAGAACTATCGCTGCTATGTGAAACAACTTACCTAACTAAATGTTGAACTTGTGTGACTTCATTAACATCTAGATTTTAATTTATAAATTACCTGCTTTACTGAAATAGTGACTAGGTATACAATGTCATTTTATAGACATCACCACAAACACCATATTTATATTTTTTAAAAACAGGGCTCTGCATTGCTTAAAATTACTTGCTTACATATCTGTTTCTTTAATTAGACTTCAGTCCTTCTCAGTCCAAAGATTATATATAATCATTATCTGTATTTCTAATATTAATTCTAATATGTGGTATGTAATAGGTAACAAAAGGTAAATATATATGTCAAAAATAGCAAACAAATGTACAATGGGAAATAACATAAGCATATTGATATTATTTCATATAATATTATTAAAAACAATACCATTAAGTATGCTGATTCAGTTGGAGAAGTGAAGAACAAAGTATATTTTCTTCATCTTAACAAACAAGTTCAGTCTTCAGAAAATTCAATCCTCCAGAAAGTGTGTAATTGAAGTTCCAGGTCATCTTTGATATTAGTGCATATTAATGATGATGAAGTCTGCAAACTGTTTTATTAGTTCAGTAACTACTGACTAGAAATTCAAATGAATGCAAAAATATCTCTTTTTATGGGCACAACTATAAATGCTTGGGAAAAATGTACAAACACTTTTGTCTGAAAAGAATAACTTCCAAATAATAAGAATAAGAATAAGAAAAATAACTGATGAATTGTCTTTTAAACATAAAATATGATATACTAATATTCATGCTTGTTTTTAATTGGAAGAGTTTGTCAGGTAACCCATAAAAATTAATTGTAGTACAAAATTACAAACCATGTACTTCCTTGGGAATTAACTTTGTATGCTATGGCTATGGACCAGAATCCAGTTTGTTGGCTCCAAATGCAACTTGACTTCCCATTCTTACATTACTATATGAGATTCTATTATAATTAGTTTCTGATAATTGAGTTCATAAAGGTGTTAGAAAAGTTAGTTAAAAAGGATAAATCCCTGGATAAATCAGTGGGGTCTCAGAAAGTCATTAGTCATGAGGTCAAGTCAGTTTGTGGTCTGGTACTGAGTGTTAGAGGTGCAGGATGAAATTTAGTTTTTAGTGCAGACCATAGTTGATTGGTCATAGGAGACGGTTTGCCATAACTCACAAGAAGCGTAAGACCTAACTCAAATGTCAATCCTTCCAATTTCAGTGGGAAAAAATAACTCACAAGAGGACCATGATATACATGTTGATTAATCAGCATGTTTTCTGTCTCTTAGAAAATCTATTCTGATAAACCCAGATTATAATTTTAGTGATTCTTAACAGACTCAGAATAAGGAAATTTACTGAATAATCTTAATGAAAAATGCCAGGAAGGAGTGCTTGTCCTATGTAACTGTGAAATGGAATACACATTTTCATGTCTAAGCATTTATTTATCTCCAGGAAATTAAAAAGCTGACTTTAAAAAAACATCATTAGTTTTCTTTAATTTAAGGTCTATATGGTCTACTATTTATTAGTAAACAGGTTTCTTTAGATAATGCTAACATGAATAGAATTATACTGATGTGTTCCAAACTGATCCTTAGAACAGTATTTGGAGAAATGATAATACTAAAGCATGGCAAGAAAATAAAAGGATTCATAGTTAAAAGTCTTGGAAAATTATTGCAATCTCTGTAGCCCTTTCAGAAAATTACACTGCAGAGAGGCATATTAAATGCTCATCCCTGAATTTTAAAAGTCACATAACATTGAACCTTGTTTAATGAAGTATTTACATTTTTCAAGACACATGACAACATCTTTAAATACAATGTTTTCTAGAATAGTGTTCTTTTACATTATTGATGGTTTTATTTTGCCTTTGCATTTGTTAAAATATCCCTATTCTGATTTTCCTAGTTTTGATCTAAGAAATATATTTGTTGTTGTTTGTTAATGATAGCATTATTAAAGTGTAATCAACATGCTATAAACTGCATATACTTAAAGTCTGTCGATATTTGACATTTGTACACATACATGAAGACATTAGTACCACAATTAAGATAATGAACATATCTGTCACCTCAAAAAATGTCTATATGCTCCTTTGTAATTCTTCCATTCTGACCCAGGTAAATATTGGTCAGATTTCTGTCATTATGAATTTCATTGATTTTTAAAAATTGTATATATATTGAACCATACAATACATTCTTATCTTTTCCTTTGTCTTTTTTGTGTGTGTGTTTTTGGTGGATGGGATGGGTTTGGTTAATTCACTTAGCATAATTGTCCTGAGATTCAGTCACACTAAGCTTTTGTTTTCTTTTTTTGGCAAAGTTGTATTCCATTGTATAGCTCAATAATTTATATATTCCTTGGCTCATGGATATTGATTGACTGATTGGTTTTTCTAGTTTGGGCCATTACATGTAATATTGTATGGGTGTTTGTTTACAAGGCTTTGTTTAGACATACATTTTCATTTCTCTTGGACTAATGCCTAGGAGTATGTATCTCTGAGAGGAATAAGGTTTCTGACCTGGGGCAAGTTCTCTGTGAATCTGACAGAATCACAGGAAGACAAGGGAAGGGATTAAAGGTTTATTTCTCATGGCTCAGTTTCTCTCTCCTGAAACCCAGCTGCTCAGCTCCGCTCCTTTCTTCCAGGGCACTCCCAAACCCTCCCTCTCTGGAAGTGCATGCTCTTCTTCCCCCTACCCCTCTTCTGAGAGGAATTCCGTGGGTGAGTCCCCAATGACTGGTGGGCACCTGACCATTTATGTACCAGGAACAGAGGGGAGGAGAGAGTGGCTGCTACTCTCCATCCATTACCCATGACTGGCAATCCTGTGATGGACCGGTGGCTCTGCTGCAGTACCATCACATTGATGTGCAAACAGGCCCTTATATGCATGTCACTATTAAGGCCAGGTGAGAAATTCTGGTTGAAAATGTCCATTTACCCAACAGAGCTGAATGTCTGAATCATATTGTAGAAATCTGTTTCACTTTTTAAGAAAATATCAAAGTGTTTTGGGTGTCCTTATGGTAGTCACCTATTTACTGATAGCACTAATGATAGACAACTGACTCCTCAAATGGGTAAGTCAACAAATACTAACAATGCATTTGTAACAAATATAAAGTACATATTTTGTTTGACTTACACTGTAACATTTTTAAGTTTTACATTTTTGTCAAGGTTTAATAATTCAGAAATTTCACATAAAAAATTAGATGTTGTGTTAGACTTGAAATATCAACAACAGCACCAGTGGTTCTTCTCTACCTCATTGCATCCATCAATTTAAAGTAGTGATGATTTCTATATTTAGTCAATAATCTGGGCTCCAATTTGCTATTTTCCCTAATCTTTCATTTTTGCTTCTTAAGCTAAATCTACTTCTTTCCCCCATATTATCATTATCTACCCTGGCCTCATAAGCATATGTTATTTATCATAGACTACACTAATTCCTTGAGCTATCTGAGCATCAGAACACCTTCATAAACCAGTAGAATAAACGTAAAGAACTCAAGGCTCTTAATCAGAAGTTTCATGTTATATTAATCTTTAGAGGCAACATATTGTCTATCATAGGGTTTGGTATTTGTTGAATGGTGGTATTTTTATTCATAAATAAAATACTGACTGGTGGTGGCTCACATTTTAATACCTAATAATTAACAAGCCCTCGATGAGTAGAGGACAATTGCAAATATAACAATAGAGATGCTAATGTACATTTGATTCCAGTAGTTGCTTTCTTAAATAAAATGTACTTTTGCACAATCCTAAATGGTTATAAGTACACAGTAAATTGTTTGAATCCAAATAGTTAAATCATTAACTTATTCTTAGTGTTTGTCCAGATACATTCATTTTATTTTATTTTCAGAGAATTTAACTATCACAATGAGGAAATTTGACATCAGGTACAGGGGACAAAAATGTTTATGACAGAGCATAATAGTCCATTAATAATTTCTTGGAAATCCTTGCAGTTTTTACATCAGTAAAATTATGGTATTTATTTTAATTGTTTACTTCCTGTATGCACATGTTTTTAAGTGGGGTAGATAATATTCAGAGGTAGAATGAAGCAATGAAAAAGGAAAAAGAAAATGATCTTTAGAATCAGACTAGTGCTACTTGCTAGTATCCTACCTTAACAGAATTATTTTACATTTCAGCTTCAGTGTTTTCTCCCAAATCATATCCTTTATGCATTATTATTATTATTATAGTATTCTGTTTGATTCTAGTCCAACCAATGGGACATGACTCATATAGTGATTTTCTTTCCTCTGTACTTTCATCCTGTTGTTCTACACTGACTTTTAACTTGAAGCTTATAAAAGGTTTCTCTCTTTCATGTAAGAAATGAAATGTATTCACTCCATTAAGATACTATGTGAAAGCCTTCCCCCCAATCAGTCATCCTATTTGAAACAATGGAAACAAACAAAAAAGCTAATCATTGTCTTGGCCCATTTGGTCTGATATAACAAAATACCAAAGACTTGGTGACTTCTAAGTAACAGATATTTATTTCTCACTTTTCCAGAGGCTAGAAATCTGAGCACAGTCAGATTAGGGCCCTTTTCCAAGTCAGACTTTTCACTGTATCCTTTTATGGCCGAAGGGGCAAGGAATCTCTCTGGGATCTCCTCTATAAAGACACTAATTCCATTCATGAGTGTTTCTTCCCAAAGGCTCCACCTTCTAATATCATCACCTTGTGCATTCGGTTTTCAATGAATTTTGATGATACAAACAATCAAATCACGGCCTTCTGTCCCTGCCTCCCACAAATCCATGCCCTTCTCACATGCAAAATACATTCATTCCATCTCAATAGCCCTGGCATCAAATCAAAAGTCTAAGTCCAAAGGCTCATGCAAATATCATTGACATCAGATATGGGTTAGATGATTCATCCTGAGGCAAATTGCTCTCTCATAAACCTGTGAAATCAAACAGGTGTTTCCAAAATACAGTGGTGGAACAGGCATAGTGTAGATACTCTCATTCTAAAAGGGAGAAACAGGAAAGAAGATAACAGTTTCTAAGCAAGTTTTAAAGCTTAAGACCCATTAGGGCAGAGGTCTCGCATTCTCAACCCAGTGTGGAGTCCTTACTTCTGTAGCTCTGCTGGACACAGCCCACCCAGTAGCTCCCATGGGTTGAAGTTGCATCACTTCAGCTCTCCCAGGGTTGGAATGCACACTGGTGGCTCTACTTCTCTGGGCCAGCCAAGAGGGTGACCCCTCCCCACATCTCCACAGGACATTGCCCGAACAGTGCTCCCTACTGTGCCTCAGCTTGGGTCTAATGCATACCGTCCCTGGTGGCTCCATCCTCAGAAATCTAGGTGGAGGTAACCATTCCACCTGCTAGGTGAAGATCGGGTCCCCAAGGCTTGAGTGGGAATTATCTGGACTGATAAAACCAGATGATGACACCCACCCCTTTTTTCCCAAACTTTTCCTGATGTTTGACTTACAACATTGTGTAACTTTAAAGTAAATAATGTGTTGATATGATACACTTTCTTTGCAAAATAATTACCACAGAGGGGTTAACTAACACCTTCATCTGGTCACATGATTACCTTTTTCTTCTGTGCTAAGACATATAAGATTTACTCATTAGCAACTTTGAAGTGTATAATACAGTGCCATTAACTACAATCACCATGTAGACATTAACTTCCTTGAAGTATTCATCTTATAAATTTAACTTATATAATAACTTAAAATTTTATGTCATAAATATCTCTACAGCTCTCCTCTTTCCTTCAGGGTTCTCATTACGCCATCTGACCCAAATGTCCCCATTTTCCCCACTCCCTAACCCTCAGTAACCATCATGTTACTCTCTGTTTCTATGAGTTCGGCTGTTTATAATTCCATATATGTAATATCATACAGTATTTTTCTTTCTCTATATGATTTATCTCCTTTAGCATAATGATCTCAAGTTTTACCTATGTTGTCACAAATGCCAGGATTTCCTTCTCTCTCATGGTTGTATAATATTCCATTGCATACACATCCACATCACATTTATCTATTCATCTCCATATGAATGTCCATCTGATGGACACTTAGGTTGTTTCCATATATTGGTTATTGTGAATAATGCTGCAATACGGGAACATGGGAATGCAGAGATCTCTTTAAGACTTTGTTTCCATTTCCTCTGGATATATGCCCAGAAGTGGGATTACTGGATCCTTATCAAATACTCACTTGGCCACACCCTTAGTGCTGTCTTTGTAACATACCTTTCTACTTTTTGCAATAAGGATAGACTGAGAATTTTCTGAATTTTTAAGTTTTGCTTACATTTTGATTAACTATTGCATCTTTAAAGTCATTTCTTTCTTCCTGCACTTTGCTAGGCGCTTTCAAGAGAAGCCAAGCTTCAACACTTTGCTTGATATTTCCACTGCCATCTATCCAGTTTCATCACTCACAATTTCTACTTTCCACAAAACACTAGGACAAGGACAGTGTCCTTCTAGTCTACTAGACAGTGTCTACTAGCACTAGGACTAGTAAGGATGACCTTCCATCTATTGTCCAATAACACATACCTCATTTCCTCTGAGACCTCTTCAGACGGGACTTTACTCCTCCTATTTCTACTAACACTGTTCAATACCACTCAGGTCTTTGAGAAGACTGAGGCTCTCTCTACAGCTCTCCTCTTTTCCCTCAGGGCCCTCCAGGATTCCTCTTAAAGTCCGTCCACTAGAATGCAGGCTTTTTCTCACCAGCATCGCCAACTCTTATGGCTACTACCTGTTAAGTAGTTCCAAAAGCACTTCCACATTTTAGGAATTTGTAGCACTTCTACTTCTTGGTACCAATTTTCTGTCTTGGTCCATTTGGGCAGTTATAATAGACTATAGATTAGTAGCTTATAAATTAATATATTATGATTTCCTCCAACTTTCAGTCATACTCTTCATTTTCTTCTGTTCTTCTTTATTAATAAAATTCCATTTACTTATGTAAGACAAAATCTGAAAGTAAGTCTTGCAGCTTACAACTTCTTATATTAATATTGTGTATTGTACTTCTAAATATGGCTCAAATATATCTTCCCCTGTTCCTTTCCAATTTAATTTATTCAAACTATTTCTTCTTCCTTCCTTCCTTTCTTTCTTTCTTCCTTTCTTTCATTTTTTTAATTTCTTTATTTCTTTATTTTTGGACTATGGCCAGAGTCTAACTGATTTTCCTGTCTTCATTTCTTATTCCCTCAAATTCAAATTGTTACCACAGGGAAATTTTTAGATTACAAACCATGTATTGTTATTTCTCTGAATAAAAGCTTCTCTAGTCATTTGTTTCCAATAAAAATGGTATTCAAGGAGGGATTCATGTGCTCCAGTAGTTGCTCATGTTAATCTATTGTGGCATAAAGATGAAATAGTAGAACTTTTCTCATTTTTTATTTTTTTGTTTTAATTTGTATGAATTGTAATGCATAAGTGTATTAGAAACATAAGCTCAGTGTTCTATATACTGGATATAAAATTTTAAAATAAACTTTGATACCTACTCTAGACCCAAATTAATTCCATATTCTTTCCTTCTTAGAATCTTTTGCATCTGTCCTGCAACTTATTTCCCTGGGCACTGTGAAATAAATTGGTATTTTCATTGTGAAGGCTTCTTCTGTCAAGTAGAAATAATATATGTTGGGTTAATTACAAAACTGCACATCTGGTCTTAAAAAAGAATAATGATTACATTCATAGAGAAAAAAAAGGAGTATTTTCTATTTTTCCTTGGACCTTTCTACCCTGATTTTTAGAAATATCATTTTATTAATGAAGAACTCTCTTTTGTAAACATAAAATGAAACTTGTCTTTTTAAGGAAACAGCTCTAACAGGGACCTGGTTAGAAAAAAGGCATAATCATTAAGGTGGCAATATGAAATAAATTGAATTTCAAGGTTGCCTGTTAAATAATTACCTAATGTAAATGACTGATGTTGTTGTGTTGTCTTAGGTAAATTTCAGGTACTGATAACATTTGTCTTAGATTGAACTGGGTTTATTTAGATCCTGTCTTCAAGTCACAATAGGCTTCTCTTTTAACACTCTCCAAATATATCCTGATATCAATCTTCTCTCCTTCCAATCTTTCTTCTTGTTGTTAGAAAATCATTCTTCGGAGAACTAGGCATCCCAATAGATTTGTCAACTAGTGAAATGGACAATTTAGACTACCTGATGAATATCTCAGTTTATATCCCCGATGAGCATACAAATGTCCCCTTGCTTGTCAAAGAAGCACTCACTTGTGCGTCACTATAAATTCATGTTTTTAATCTCAAATTTTTGAAATTTAATGTATAGGACTTATGGTATTAGTGTGAGTTTTTTAAGAAAAGTGAATTATTAAATAGTGAATTCATTCATTTGGAGAACTTTAGGTAGCTAACTCCTACTTATTTTATAGTTTTTTTTGTCTCCTTTTGATACGTTATATAGAGAATTAAAACAGGTGTATTACCAATTGCCAAGTTTTGATCTAAGGAAGATCAGTGTATTTCTTATAGAATCAGCATAATAAAAGGTGGTGACAATTTTGATATTATAGTGATACATCCACTATTAAATTATTTTTATATATAACTCATATCTGCAATGCTCTTTAAAGGCTATCATTTAAACTAAAAATTACTTGCTGAAGTGACTGTATAATATTTATGTTAATATTTACTATTTTCCCTCTGAGATTATTTTAAAGTACTGCTTGATTAAGGACTCAATATACAAATGAGGAAACAGGTCAGGAATATCTATGTCATCATTGTCTACATTCACTACTTCATTGAATGTTGATTTGTTTGTAGCTTTTAAACTTGAGGGCTGTGATATCTTTAGTCAGCATTAAGTCTTTTCATAATTCAAGCAAACTATCATTTTCTATTAAATTAAAATAATAATGATTGACTACATTTTGAGCATTATCAGATTGCTATTCTTTTTACAAATAAATAGATTCAAGAGAAATATGTTTTAATGACTTACTTCCGAATCAGTAGGATTAATATACAATTGTTTTACATAATATTATATGTTTATATTTTTATAGTTAAAACTAAAAGAACCATAACATTCTTCTCAGAAGTAGTAAATAATGAATGAATTCACATCTGAAGAAAATTATAAAGTCTACTTCTCCAGCATATGGACAAACAGATGGAGGATATTTGATTCCAGTAGAAACATGAAAAATATCCAAAAAAAAGTTAATAAATTTGTATTAAAGGAGGGATTAAGCTTCAAATCCAACTGATACATTTACAAAATAACTGAGAGAGTAAGAGGAAGTAACTGAGGGAATAAGAGGTACTTGTAACTCTTATAAGAAAACATTGATTTGGGAAGAATTTTCTAAACAAAAGTTTTGATCATAAAAATCACATCTTTATTTTGTGCAATTAATAAAACAAGAAAACAAATACATGAATGCTCTTCTTTGAGGTTGTTTTTCTTAGTAGTGTGGTTTTCATATGTATAGTTCTGTTTTCTCTGGTCAGTGAGAAAGTGTGAATATTGTTTAAATGTGATATAAGAGAAATAATTTAATGGAATATATCCATATTGCTTTTCTACGTCCTTCTCTTAACTCACATAAGAATGGAAAATTGGATTAAAAAACGACTTCTGTGAACATTCTCTGATTTTCCCAGCTTTAAAATTCATTATCTTAATTACCTTATCTCTCTACTGAAAACTGAGTCACTTTGACCGAAATATTTTGGAATTATAATAGCCTTTAAGAACTGAGGAGATTTCCATGGAGAACATTATGAAATGATTTTTTATACTTATGTCATCATCTTTGAATGATGCAATTTTAAATCATTATTTCATGTTTTTTAGTACTTGATGGAATTTTACCTATATAGATTATAGAAACTCAAAAAAAAGATAATAATAAGAAGAGGAAAGCTACTGGCTGTACTTTTCTTCCAAATGGAAAGTAAAATCAAAACAGTGTTCTCCGCTAAGGAAAGAGCATGGCAGTTCTAAAGATGAAATAAGTATTTCTAAATAAAATATTTAGTATCTACAAATGAATATATTCTAGAGGTATAATGAATAAACAAGTAAAATAATTCCTGAATTCACTGACAAGCTGAATCCCTATAAGGTCCTTTTTGATTTCACTTCTCTCCCTCTTACACTGAATAAGCAGTAAGCTGAATTTTGCGTCAATTCTTTTGCTTTGCTTTGCTCTCTAGGCTGACCAAATTGTATCAGGAATCCACATGGTAAAAAACGTTTACATAAGTAAAGTGATATAGCTCATTTTTGTATTGACTACTTTCCCTTGAGATTATTATAGTTATGTATGTCACTATAATTCATATAGTGTTACATTGTATGATTCTACTACACTTAAAAAAGAAAAAATATCCATGATATGGACATATAGGTTATTTCCATCTCCTCCACATTATTTTTCTATCTTGATAGCTTGTATGAGTCTCTATGGAGTATGTGCTAGGGGGAATTTTCCAAATAATACCAAAATCTTCCCCAAAATACAAATAGAGATTTTTCACACCTATCAGGAGTATATAATTAGGCCATTGCACATCTGTGCTCAATTCTGGTATCATTGTTTTTTGTTTATATTGGGTGTCACTTTGAGCTATGTAATCACTAATGAGGATTATCATGTTTTATAATTTTAAGGAATAGTCATTTCCTCTTCTATAAAGTGCTTGCAATAATTTTTGTTTTTTTAAAAAATCAGGTTGTTGGTTTGCTTAATAATTTAGAGTAGTTTTTTAAGTGATTTTTTTCCTTCGTATATTTAATGCCTGTTGAGCCATTATAAGTTATTTGTGTTGAAAATGTCATCTTTGATATGTAACTTGTATTCACTTTCTTAATAGTGAATTTTGTAAGGCAAGTTTTTAAATTTAAATTAGAATTTATCTATGCATTTTTTAATATTTGGGGACTTTTGTTGACATATGTGAACATTTTACCTACTCCAAAAGCATAAATATATTCTCCAAGTTTGTTTCCTTCAAGTTTTCCTTTAGAAAGTACTTTATTTAATCTACCTAAAGTTGTAGATTTACTTTCTGTTCTATAATATAAGGAATTTTTAAATTTTTTTCTATATGTTTAACCAGTTATCCAAGAAATATTTCTTGAAAGTTCATCTCATTTTGCTAATAATATTACCCCTATCATATACCAGGTATCCACATATGTTTGAATGTTTTTCTAGGCTCTCTGTTCTGTTTGATTACCAAAGTTGTTTTTCTTAATGTCAGTATTGCATGAACTAGCTATGTTGTGTTAAAATTCTTTCTTATTTAGAAAAAGTTTGTCCTACTTATGATTCTTGTTCAAGTGTGTTTTGACTATATTTGAACTTTGCATATCTATATGCATTTCAGAAGTGGCTTATGAAATTCCTAAAGTAATTTAGAATTTTACTGATGCTGTTGAAGTATTTTAGGGAAAAATAACATGTTTGCTATAATTTTTCTTATTTCAAGAATGGCTAAATTGAAAAACCTGTATATAGGGATATTATCACTATAATCCTGCCATTTTCTTCCTTATAAGTTGTAACTTTTGTCATGACTAAATCCTTTTCCTTAATCTCCCAGAATTCTTTCTCTTTTTATCCTAAAATCAACTTTTTAAATATATGTCTAGGAATATCTCAGCTTATTTTTGGTCCATACTTACTCTATTTTGGGTCTATTTCCCTCTTACATATTCGGTGTTCTAAACAGTTTTTAAGTACACATTTTTAACCCAATATGACAACTTTACCATTTACCTAAAGAATGACTTCTATTTATTTTGTTATGATTAATAATATATAATACTTGATACTGCATTTATCAAGAAATATCACAGCTAGTGTGAATCTGGGCATATTTGTTCTCATAAATTCTCATGGGAATTTTTTTTGTCTCTACCTTCCTGCCAGTTTCCTAGGTGCAGTGAGGAGTTGTTACATTTCTAATCTGACATTGTTCTGACACCATAGCCAGTTGGTCCCAGGTTTTGTGGTTGTGTGTGTGTGTGTTTGTGTGTGGTTGCTTTATTGTTTGTTTGCTTGTTTCTTATGTGGTGTCTCCTCCCTGCATTTTGGCCTCAGAAGCTTGATCCCCTCAAATCCCCCATATTAATGTGCTGCTATCCTGAACTCAGCAAATATCTCCTGGATTCCTACATGGCTAACCCTGTAGTCTGAGTATCCTACACCTTGATACCAGCTGGACGGTGCATTTAAGATTTCATTATAATAGCCTCCCAAACATTTGAATTACTTTCTGTGGGGATTTAGCCTGCCATATTTCTAGAAAAGGAATTCTTATTTATATGTATGTATATAATTGTACATTCCTATATGGACAAAAGAGCAACCACTGTAACATTTATGTTAAAACCATAAAAATGAATTCAATTTGTAACATTTACATTAAAAAATGAAATACTTGAAGAATACTTGAAGGAAGTATATTTTCCTTGCAAGTTATTTTTTCCTACTGAATTGCATTTTACTTAGAATCAAATATTTTAATGATAAAAATTACTGAAAGTGTTTTTCTAATTTTAAAAACAGCTAAATATATGTGACTAGATCTCACAAATAAGTGATTTTTCTTATGGTATACTAACTAAATATTGTTTGGATAGAATTGCTGATATAAAATAATTAATATCCTCATCTTTTCCAATTTACTACAGATTTATTATAATTATTTTGCCCATTAATTTCAAACTATTGTTTTTTTTTATCAATTTCCTATTTTAAAATAATTTTTTAAATTTAAAAATATTCTGGATTGTTCCTATTCTACCATTGAAGCAGGTATTTTATACCCAAAACTGAAGGAACATGTCAAATCACAATCTTGTACCTAGTACCCAACAGATATCAACTTCCAGCCAAGAGGCAAACACTTTTTATTCCATTTTGTTAAATCTTCACTGTATTTCTAATGACTCATGCCTTTCAAAATTGAACTTATTTAATTCAATGTTCATGTAGATTGAAACCACATTCAGAGCTATGTTCTTTAACTCTTCAAATCTCTTTCCATCAAGGAGTCAGCATGTCTACTGACTTTAAATTACCATGAAATAACACATCTTGGAGTCTTAAAATTGAAGTCCCAAAGATCTTTTGTTATATGACTTATGTACGTCAATGTTTGTTATTTTAGAAATAGAAACTGAGGAATTTTTAAAAAAATTATTTCTAAAATTAACAAGTTTAGCTTTGTTTAACTTTTTTTTATATGTCTAATATTTGGCCTAATAGAAGAAAGATGGATCATCATATTTCCTTCTATATTCAAACTGCTATGATATTATTGAGTTGAAGCATATGAAAAAAAAATCTGGCCTTACTCAGATATGTAGTTGAGAGAGGTGCATTCTAATTATTTTTTCCAATAGTTGTTTTTTTGATACTGCACCAAAACTCAATAATTGAAAAGTCTTGTAACTATGCATGGTTTTGTAACATTGTACATTGGTTATTTGAGAAATATTGGTTCCCTGAGATATGCAAATTTTCCAAATATTGACAAACTTCATTATTAAAAATCAAATTTGCTACTGTTACATTCTCATAAGAAAAATCTTTAAGAATTCAAAAGCTGTCAGACTTATGGGTATAGACACAAGTTTTCCAAAATTTCAATATTTGCTTGAAATATTGAATCATTGTCAATAATACTATAATTTTTTGTCTTTGAAGTTGCAAGCTCTCTCTCTGTACACCTTCAAGGAAATATCTACAAATAGCAAAACCTAAGTAGCCATAGTTTGTCTGAAACGATGTCAAGTAAAAATGGTATTTCATGATAAAGAGCAGATACTGTAACTCACAGCCTACAACTCAAAGAACCACACCTGTACGTTTCCTAGAGATGACCATCACAGACTACAGCAGAAGTGCTTCATCAGTATTTCCATTTCTGTGAACAGAATATAAAAATGATGTGTACTCAAGGGTATATCTTATTTATATATTTTTTTCTTTTTTGAAAAGAAATGAACTTTTTTCTCCCTTCCTGTATTTCTTCCTTGCATTCTTCTTTCCTTCCTTCATCTTTTTTCTTCTCTCTTTCTTTTTTGTTTCTTTCTATCTGTCCTCCCTGCATGTGTATAGGGTTCAAGAATCTAAGTTTAAATAGAGCTGGGAGCCACTTCCTTGGTTTATGCTAAAGAACCAACATTTTTACCTACCATTGGTTTTTCAACCATCCGTGCTACTGTCAACGCAGTGAATACAGTAATTATAACACTTAATTACTGTGAAAATAGTTTAGACTTCACACATTTCCTAATAGGTGCTCAGGGATCTCCAGGGGTCTAGGGACACACTTCAAGTATTATGCCCTTAGTACAATATTCTATGTGATATTTTCGGTAACCTAGATTTTATGCAAACATATCTTATGGAAAAACAACATAAAATCTGCAGTAACTTAGACAGACATTTTTAATGAGTAATATTATACATAACATAATTATGGCTCTCAGTTATTGTGTCCCTTCCAACATTATGAAAACACATTAAGGGGGACTGGCCTAGTTATTGCTGTGTGAGCCCTTTATGTTAGGGATACTTAATCATTGCCATTTAAGAACATAATTAGCACATCTCATTAGCTAATGAAGATAATGACCATTAAAATTCTTTCCCAATTTATGGTTTCCCCTTTATCACAATTTTACAACGATGTCATTTCAGGGTAATAACAAAATTGGCTTACAAATGACCCTTATACTAATGAACAAGCAGTACCTTGTATCAAGGAGCAAGGAATTATTTATACATTGTACTCCTAATTATTATATGTAGTGGAGTTGCATTGCTGATGACTTCCCAGTCTGATTCCATCAAAATGTTATTTTATTATTATATTTGAAGTACAAAGCCAAGCCACAGGGAGTGTGACTGTTTTCTTTAGCAATAATTATGTATGGAATATAGCCAATGTCTACATTCCATATGCTAAAGTAAAGGATGAATTATAATGATCAATGTATAGAGACTATAACAACATTTCCTATGTAAAATGTCTTTATTTTTTAATTCCAAATGCTCTGTGCAACTCATTTTGTTTTTCCTGTTTTTGGTATAAAAAACATTTTAAAACATTTGAAATTTTTAGTGAAATGTTCTACTAATAATTTTTAACATTCTCAAAAGCATAATGCAGAAGGAAAAAAATCTTTTGGGTTGTAAAAATAAACACATTTCCTTTTAACTATATAAGTAAAGCTGATTTAGAAATTCCCTGATTTGTAATATCACTTTAAGGGTAGTTTTATTACTATTCTATTTATGGGATCAAATTACTGCCAACTTAGTGGGTTAAATATATATTTGTTATCTCATAGTTTCTGCAGCTCAGGGGTCCATGCCTGGGTTAGCTGGCTCTCACAAGGCTGAATGATGAGTTAGTGAGGTCTGTGATCCCCTTTGAGGCTCAGGATCTTCTCTAAGCTCATTCTTTGCTGGCAGAATTTAGTTCCACACTTGCAGGGCTGAAATGCCCACCTTCTTGCTGACTGTCAGCCGGGTATCTCTCTCAGCTTCTGGAGTCAGTCCTCAAGTTTGAATCAAACATAGCAAATTAACTTGTGCAAAACAATGGGGTGCAAAACTCCTGCTACATAGGAGTTTTATAACACGCCATAATCATGCACTGGCTATCCCATTATATTCTTGGGACTTGCTTACATTTACATGGGGATGACTATTCAGGGGCCAATAGAGCAGGGGTTGGAGATCTGACCCCCAGCTATTTAAGACTTTCTGAAATACAAATTATATTCACCCCCTGCCAGGATTCCCAGGAGTTTTATTCCATTACAGCATCAGCCCAGTCCTAAAATCTGAATCAGGTCCAGGTGTAGATGAGAGTCCTGGATGTAATCTATGAAGTAGATAGAGCTCCTGGGGAACATTCTTCTCCATCTGCAGACCTGGGACACTAAAGGGAGAAGTTACCAGGTCTCATCACTCCCAATTTACAATGGCAGGACAGGAAGAGGACAATGGTTACAAACATTCTGATGTAAGAAAAATGGAAAGTAAGCAGAAACAACTAGTCCACAACAGTCTGAAATGGGTTTTTCCTCATCGAGTGTCAGACTGGACAAAAGCTTTTGCAGCTCTTGACTTCATCTCTTGGGCTTTTGGTTGAGAAAAATCTCTAATGCACACTCTTAAGCTCCTGCAAGGTATTTAGTGCCAGTGAATCCTCTGGCCTTTTGATCTTTCTCAGGTTTTATCTAAAGGTTGCACTCTGTGTCTTTGCTATGTTACACTTCTGACAGCCACTTAAGAATTTTTTTTTTAGTCATTTGATTTTTATACTTGATTTATATGTGAATCCCACATTTCTCCCTTATTATTATTATTATTTTTTTTTAAAATAAAATGCTGAAGTGGTAGGTAGATGCAAGATAAAGGTAGAAAACATAATTTTGACATATTTGCCATCTAGATAACCCAATAACATTCAAAACCACCTAGTTCTGCTTCTTTATTGTTTAATTCTTCCTTAAATTTATCTCTTTCCTCTCACGTTTTACTATAATAAGCAAGAAGAAACCAGGCAGAGCTTTTGGCATTTAGCTATATGTGCATGTTCATCACTTGTAAGTTCTGATTCCCTCGTAGACAATATGGTTTTACTGTTCTTCTGTCACTGTAGAGAATTCTGTTATAGAGTTCTCCCTTCTTCTAGTTTTCCATAACACATTGCTCACTTCCTTCTGAACCTTCCCTGGCAGCACCTCCAAAATCTGTATTTCAAACAGTCTGTTCAAGGGAAGTTAGGTTTTCTCCTTAAAATTCTTTCAGTTTTCACCAACTTCCTAGTATCAAAGCCATTCACACACCTTTTTAAGTAGTGTTCTTCGTTGTAGGAACACTCAAATTCCAAGTACCACAATCTGCATTTCTTTTCTGTGCTTTGTGTGTAGCAAATCATCTCAAAGTTTCCATAGGTCAGGATTCTGGGCATGGTTTAACTGTGTTCTCTGTTCAGGCTTTTACTAGTTAATATCAAAATTTCAACTACAACTTGATCTCATATGATCCTCAGAGTCAAAATATCCAGAGTTCCCTTTGATGACTAATCCCAGCTTGCTCTGAGACCTTTGGACCCCAAACCAGCCAACAGCCATATCTTGGCAATTTGACTAGTTTTAGGACTCTTTCTGTGTAATGATTATAATATTGGGAATAAGTATGATAATAATAATGATAATGACAAACATTCACATCATCGGTACTAGGTAACATATTGAAAAATAATTAAGTTATCATAACCATGAATACCACAGTTAATTTGTTCAAGAATTACTTAGTGGATTACTGCAGAGTCTATACAATGCTTGAATTATTCATTTACAAGTTAAACAGAACATTAAAATATTCAACTTTATGTACAGTTCTAACAATGTAAGTGCTTACAACTTTAAACATGGTAGGTTTGCCCATTCTACATGGAGATATTTGTATCTTGAAATCTCTAACACACACACACACCACACTCATGTACTTAGCTTTTCCAATTCTCCTTTCTAATGAATCAACTTCTGTATTTCACAGAATTACCACAGTTTTTCAATGTTTCAGGCTCCCTTGTTTAAAGTACCATATCAAAGAGACTCTGTTGGCATAGTTTACTCATTCATCCTTACCTAGTCATTTCCATTATTATCACACCAATTAACATAATTGTTTATTCTTACATCTACAGCAACAGTAATACATATAATAACAGGTCTTTCTTGCTCTTTCTGTTCCCTCTTTCTTCATATGCATTCCATGTACAACTTTTCCACTGCTATTTATAAATATCTGATCATTCAATTCATCAAAATTTTTCAACCCTGAAGTAAAATCTCAGGCAGAGCGAGGCATTCACTTCATAGAATTTCCATAGATTATTCTTATATATAACTAGACACTAAGAAGGTATAAGCATATTTTAATCTAGAAGATAAATGATAAAAGGATATTTCAGAAAGAATAATATCACATTAGCACCGTAAATTTAGAGTAAAGAACAAACCACTTTGCCAGGTACTCGAGTCATTTTGCCAATTTTCCAACATTATCTCCCATTGCTCTTTCCTTTGATGCTTCATCCACTTTTCCTCTGATATTTTGGGATCATTTTCCTCCTTCTATGAATATTACATATTTTCAGGCATTAATGAGTATTCATTTGTACCTATTTACTATTTTTATGTCATAAATATTTCTCCATTTTCTTAAAACCTTTAAAGACATAATTTTATTGGCTACATATGAACATACTTTAATTGTGAATATTTTATATTATTTTCATTTTCTTTCTTCATCACAAAAGATTCTCTAATGAGTCTTACTGTATGTAAATCTGTAAATATTTTTGAATTATTTCTGTGGAGACTCCCCAATTAATTTACACTAAAACAAACCTGATATTTCACATTTCTATGCATGTTCATGACTCAGCAGGCTCATGAAGTATATTATTTTAGTGTCATTCAAGGTAGCCTCTAAGTCAAAGGGTCAGGGATTACCAAAACAGAAAAGGTAATTTGTTCACAGTCATTCAGCTAGTATGTGCATAACTCAAGTTATTAAATGTGACTTCAGAAATTAAATGTGACCTATTGCCTTCCCACCATATGTGCAGTAAAGTTATGGCATGTGTGAACTCTTGCAGCTTGACTTATAGGTGATGAAGACTATGAGATGGAGGTACTGTGCAGGAGATGAATTGACCCATAATATTTGAATGAAAACATGTATAAAGAAAGAGAAAGAAAAGTAGAATTGAGCAGAGAAAGAAGTCAAGTTGTGAGGTAATTGCAAAGCAGGTCTCAGTAGACAATATGGGGGGTTCTGATGATGGGATGACCCTTTGGTGCTCTCTCTACTTGAGATGAGAAGACCAAAGCTTTATACACTTCAGTGACAATGAGTTATTGAATTAAGTTTTCCTGGGAGAAGGGCATAACCTTGAGAGAGGAGCTTATAGCAACATAGTTCTTCAAATACACTTTTTCCCTTACTGAGATGTTTATCGATAAATTCCAATTCTCAGAGCAAACAAAAACAATTGAATTCTCATTTTGGGTTAACATGGCTCTTAAAGAACACAAAAATTGTATCATCATCCTTAAGGGGGAGAAACTTGAAGCTTTCCTACTAAGATCAGGTACAAGTCAAGGATGTTCCCTCTCACTACTCCCTTTTCAACATCTTCTGGAAGTTTTAGCTGATACAAAAAGAAAAGAAAAGGTAATAAAAGTCACAATAAAAGGTACAAAGATTGAGAAGGAAGAAATAAACCTGTCTTTGTTCACAGATGACATGTGAAAATCCAAATGAATTGACCAGAAAATCTTCTGTAACTAATAAGCAATAATATCAAGGTTATAGGAAACAAAACTAATATATAAAAGTTCCTATATTCTAGCAATGACCAAGTGGAAATTGAAATTAAATATGCTGTGGCATTATATTAGCACTCAAGAAATGAAATACTTAGGTAAAAAAACAACAAAATGTGTTCTAGATATAAATAAAGAAACTTACAAAATTCTGATTAATAAATTTAAGAACAAAATAACTGGAGAGATTCTGTATTTTCATGCATAGGAAAACTCAATACTGTTGAGATATCACTTCTTCCCAATTTGATCTATAGACTCAATGCACTCCCAATCAGTTATTCTGTGTATATCACCAAACTGATTCTAAAGTTTATGTGGAGAAGCAAGAGACCCAGAATAGCCAGCACACTACTCAAGGGAAAGAACAAAGTAGGAGAGCTGACATTGACTTTAAGCCTTACTGTAAATCTACAGAAATAAGGATAGTGAAGTATTCATGAAAGAAGTGACGAGTAGATCAGTAGGACAGAATAAAGGAACTAGACTTAGACTCATCCCCATAAGTACAGTCAAAGAATTTTTCACAAAGGAGCAAAGCAATACCATGGAACAATCTCTTCAACAAAAGGTGCTGAGAAAACTGGACATCCACATGTAAATAAATGAATCCAGACGAAGACTGTACACCTCTTACAAAACTTAACTCAAAATGGATCACAGACCTACATATAAAATGAAAAATTATAAAACTCACAGAAGAAAACATAAGGAAAACCTAGATGAACTTGGATGTGGTAATAACTTTTTAGATAAAACATCAAAGGCACAATTTATGAAAGAAACATTTGATAAGCTAGACTTCATTAAAATTAAAATCCCTGCTCTTGAAAAGACACTATCAATAGAATGAGAAGAAAAGTCACAGACTAGAATAAAATGTTTGTGAAAGACTCATCTGATAAAGGATCATTATCCTAAACACACAAGAACCCTTAAAACTCAACAATAAGAAAACAATCTGATTAAATAATGGACCAAAGACTTTAATAGACACCTCACCAAAGAGAATATAAAGACAGCAAATGAACATATGACAAGATGTTCTACATCATATGTCACTAGAGAAATGCAAATTAAAACATGATAAGATGTCACTACACACCTATTAGAATAGCCAAACTTCAGAGCATTGACAACAGCAAATGATGGGGATATGGAACAACAGTAACTCTCAGTCATTGCTGGTGGAAATGCAAAATGGTGCAATCACTCTGGAAGACAGTTTGGCAACATCTTATGAAAGTGAACTTCCTATTACCATAGGATTCAAAATCATAGTCCTTGGTATTTATCAAAAGGAATGAAAAACTTATGTCCACAAAAAACCTGCATGCAGGCATTTATAGTAACCTTCTCCATAATTGCCAAAATGTGCACACAACCAAGATGTCCTTCAGAGGATGATTAGATAAACTGTGTTGTATTCAGAAAATGGAATATCATTTAGCACTAAAAATCATGAGCTGTCAAGCCATGGAAAGGCATGCTTTTCTGGAAAAGCATGACATGCCTTTCTGGAAAAGGCAAAACTATGGAAACTGTAAACAAGTTCAATGTTTGCCCCGGGGGTGAGGGTGATGAATAATTAGAGCACAAAGGATTTATTTCTAGGGCAGTGAAAAATACTCTGTATGATGCTGTGATGATGGATACTTGTCATACATTTGTTCAAACCCATAGAATATACCAAGAGTGAACCATATGTAAGCTACAGATGTTGAGTAATGATTTTATGTCAATGTAGGCTCATGAATTGTAACAAATGTATCTCTGTGGTGGGGGATTTGAATAATAGGAGCCTGTGCATGTGCTGAGGAAGGAAGTATATGGGAAATCACCGTACCTTTCCTTCAGTTTTGCTGTGAACCTTAAACTGCTCTAAAAAAAACAAAGTTTCAATAAAATAAAATCATATCAATGAATTTTAATATTGTTGTAATATACCTATCCTTCCCTTTTTTGCTGTTGTTAGTTTTGGACAACTTGTAGAAATTTTAGTATTTCAAATATATTTGGACAACTTGTAGAAATCTTAGTATTTCAAATATATCATTAGTCTGTAATTTAGAAAGTGAATTAAAATCGAGTGGAATGCAAGATGACATGAGTAGCTTTGAAACAGTGACCTCTATACTAGGTGAGAATACATTTTTATGTCACTACATATATATTTCTAACACATTACTTCTCTAGTTAGAAGTGTACTTTTATTAGTTTAAGAGTTCAGAAGTACAACTGAATACTTACTGAAATTGTCTCTAAAAAATAACTGTTGTATTTAAAAGTCTTAGGCACATCGAAATAGCTGAAGTAGAGACAAGATAGTGTGATTTAATGTGAAAGTGAAATATGTATTTCTTAATAAGGGGAAAATATTATAACTTCTTTCCAGAAAGAGTTTGACTGTAATGTTCCCTTCTATCTGAATACATGTATGTAGCACAGAAGGAAGAGGTTTTATTCATTGGTGACATCTCCTGGGTGATGGAATAGTTTTCAATATGCTAAGATTGATTATAAACTAATTTTCTTTTTCCAGATTTTAAACAGTGTAATTAGGGGACTGTGTCACAATTTGAGTCAGTGTTAGCATTAGGCCATATGATTAGCCACATGTTATTGGCCTAATTTAACATAAGGAAAATATTTAACATAATAGGCCTATGTTAACATAAGCAGATAATGTAAGCTATACATGAGTCGGTCCTGGTGTGCTCATACATAAGTTTTCCTCTGATAAAATAGTCAAATAACCAAATTCTTAAGAATGACTCCTTGGAAACCCTTGTGGCTTCTCAACTCAAATCATGCACACGTGAGTTATAATGGTACCATGTGTCATGCCCAATTAAGGAGTGATCCTAGATCATAATAACAGGGCATCTGGACATGATATCATAACTAATTCCTAAAATCAACCTTAGAAGTCAATCAAATTGTGTTCTATGTACCATTATAGGAAAGGCCATATTGAAAAAGTCAGAGGTCCAAAATATAACCATGAGAGAACACACTTGTAGGTAGTTAGCAGAGCAGAAGCTTCTAAATGGTACTCATTCCAAAGGAATCTGAGTCTTTTTGCTTCAGTAGATTATGATAGGTAGGTAGGTAGGTAGATAGGTGATAGATAGATGATAGATAGATAGACAAATAGATAGATAGATAGATAGATAGATAATCAAAATCTCCAAACTACTTTAAATCTCTTTCTCTTCACAGTACTCCCAGGACATCAAACCACATTGTCCTAGTTTTCCGATTTCAATGATTGTTTCTTCTCATTTTCTGACCTGAAAGGGCTCAGTCCTTCACTTTGTTTTCTGTATATGCTCCAACCTTAGATTATCACTTCCAGACTCACAGAACATTACCAAAGATTTTTTTTCAGTTCCAATTTTTCTCCTGGATGCCAAAATCATCTATCTTGACATTTCTCCTTGGAGGAATGCCAGTAATCCTTAACTCCTTTCTGTCAATTTTTTTATGGCACTTTTGATGATCTTACATGCAACATACATTTACTTAGCTGGTGCATGTTTTTGTCTCTTCACCCCTCTCACTCCCCAAAATACAAGTGCATGAGGACAGGTGCCTTTATTTCTTGCTCACTGCTTGTCCCAGGTATGAATAATAGTGTTTAACACATAATAGTATGCACTCATCAACATAATTGTTAAAGGAATAAGCTATTCCTATTAACTTATTCTTAAAGTATGTGATGCATCTGTTTGATCTTTAGAAATGCCATTTTCACAAATTTTAGTAAATAGAGAACATATCAAATGTCATTGTCACCTAAGGACTTGTTAGGCTGATTTAGCTAAGAATAAGAATTATGCCATTTGCTTTTAGGTCCTGAAAGGCCTCCATTATGTTCTGAGGTCACACATTTGCCTTTTAATTTTCATCTTTTAATGTTGTCTTTTCAATGTTAATACTTCAATACAATTGAAATTATGTTGTACACATTATAAAACATGACATTTTTAATTAATTTCCTCAAATACCTAATTGTCACAATTGTAGAAAAATGTACTTATGATTAACACACACACCTTTGTTGTATATATTATATTTTAGTTGAGATTTGACTGTATCTTGCTTTTCTATTCTGATCTGTCTTTCATGTTTTACTGGTTTCAAAGGACCTTCATTATTGAATTTATAATACATATTATTAATAATTACTATTTTAAATATTATTTTATTTAAAATCACAACTAATACTTTTTTTTAAAATTTGGACCATGCATTTGACACAGTGCAAAGTGCTTCAAATGGATTATAACACATTAATACTCAGAAGTCTACAAAGGTCATATCATATCCTTCTTAATCAGTTGAAGTAACAGTGATTCAGAGACGATAATTGCCCAGAATTTCACAGCTAACTGAGTTGAGATTCTAACTGGGGTCTCTGACTAAAAAGGCTATTCCCTTAAAATTATATATATATATACATATATATGTGCCACTCAAAACCTTTAATATTTTACCTTTTCAAAAATTGTATTTGTTATCCATCCCCCCTTGTGTTTTCCTGAATTGGAATCCTGAGTGCTTTGGAGTAATTTACAATGGCTTTGTTTTATATTATTTATAACTCTGCATACATTTATGTGATATCAATGTTGATAAGCTTTTATATGCTTTTTCCTTTTATTTTTCTTTTCAGGCCACAACTACAGTAACATGTAAGAGGACATATCAGCAAACATTCACAAAGTGAACTATAAGGTACAATTTTTTTTTGTTATTTCTGCTTTATTAAAAATGTAGAAATGTCAAAATTATTGTTATAGAGGCTCTCTTAAAGATCTTTATAGCTAAACTGAGACATTTAAAGGTTTGGCAGAATAATTTTCTTCTGTTTTAAAATTACCCTTGAAAAATCATCTATTCCATTATTTCCTCTGATAGATTTTAGAATTCTTTCTTACAGACACACTTTTCAAATGTCATAGAACAAGCAAAGGTGCATTGACATTAGACTGACTTTTATAAGTGTTTAAAAATTTTCTTTTAAAAACGTGAAAGCTTAAGAAAGAGATGATGTGTAAAATTGATTATTCTCAATGAATATGTTATATTTCAACATTTCAATTTTTTAAAGTATTTCTAAAATATAATTTTGTGTATCTGTGTGCTTGGAATATATATACATAGAGAAATCAGATTATATTTTAGTGATCATTCAAACTTATTGCTAAATGTAGATGGTGTTCTTAATGAAAACTTATGCTTTGGAGCCTCTTTAAATATCAGGTTCTTGAGATATAACTGTTCCTGACTGTTAATTATCATTTATCTGTGTAAATTTGTTTATAGAGTATATTAAATTAATGGTATTTGAATTTGAATAAAAAGTAGAATAGATATAAGTATAGAAAAACTTAATAAATAGTAGATAAAAATAAACTTTCTACCAATTTAGAAAGTGACTAATGATATCTGATACAAAATTTCCTCACATTATATAATAAGAAACATATTAATGCAATTGAATATTTCATGGAAATATGAATTATAAGGATACAAGCCATGAGATCAAAATTATTAGATTATTTGTATAAAGTTCCCTTCATCACACATATTCTATATTATTGCCAGATTTTTAAGGTAAGTACACATACATCTTATTAAATCTTCATTTATATCAATAGAAAGGATGGAAAATGCTAATGTTTTAAAATATTTGATATTTTCAAAGTCAAATTCTATTGTTTATTATAATGTGCTTGTTATTATTTTACAAAGATAATGCCAGATATGGGTCTGTTCTTGACATAATATATTACATGTAAAAACAAACAAATCCTAAACTAATTTGCATTCCATTCAATTCAAACAAATATAAGTTAACACTGCTTCAAGTGTAGATTCCTCCAGCCTAATTCACCAACTGCATGTGTCTTAAGTCCCTCACTCAGGGCCCTACAGCCTTGATCATGTTGGAAACTCTTAGCAAGGGTGACTTTTTTTAACACACAAGTTCATAACTTATTTGTGCTGCAGACATACTTTGTCTGAAAATGTCTTTTTGGATGCAGGAACATGTGGGAGTAAAAGCAAAATTGATACAGAAAGTATGTTATGATAGGCTTTGTGGTATACATAGCTTTATTATCTTAATTACTTTATTACAAAAAAACAAGACTTTATCATCACGAGTATATGTCATCATTACAGGAAAAACACAGTGGGTTTGAGTGATTGTATGTGTGTGAAAATTCAATTTTCATGTTCCAGGATGTAAATTAAACATAAATAACTTTTTAAATTGAAATATTAGTTCATGGTTTATTATTATATTATTATATTTATATTTTACAGTAATATCCTTAAGATTATATAGGTCACTATAAACAGAATTATATTTATACTCTGTATGTGAGAACTATGATCCAAAGCATACCTTTGAAAGAATTATATTAGAGCAAATAAGACTCACAAATTTTATGACCTTACAAGGTCAAACTTAACTAGGCTTTTACTGTTGGTCCAAGATTCTATGGCTTTAGGTCAAATTTAAACAGAGATCTATGCAATGTAAAGGGGAAGAATACAGTACAGTTCACCAACTGAATTTAATTTAAGGATATTTGTCAGAGTCAAGCCTTATTGCAACTTATAAAAGAAAAAGAGAAGATAAAAGAGCTGGAAGACAAGCTTTTACACTGATTGCCTTTGTCAAACTCTAACCAGATCTTTATGTTGATTTTATGTTAAGTCTCACTTAAACTTTGAGTCTTCTAAGTTATTCATGAAACTCTATTGTAAAATAATCACATCTGTGGATTTGAATATCAAGACAATATCTTTATTTAATCAATGAAGACAGATTTAAGATTAATATCCTTGAAAAAGGACAGTTTGCTGCTATATCGGCTAGTGTGTTTGTAGTTTTCCTCCCAATCTATCTCTTTTTTTGAAATCTCTAGTTTATAACCAGCTGTGTCCTACATAAAAGACTTACATTTTAGAACAATGTTTATACTCTACTTCTCTTCTATAAGTTATAATAGGAAACCTTCATCAAAATTTCTACAGAAAGACAATTTTCAGGAAGGCACATATCCACTTTAAGTTAATGATTGAATTGTCTACAATAGAATTCAAACATACCTGTTGAATGTGTAATGGAATAGAAAGACAAACTGCATTGTATGTTATAAAATAAGCAATAGTTGTTACACAATTTTTAAAAAATATCTTGTTTAATAGACAAATTAACACATTTTTGTTTAAATAAAGTTAATATGAATACATAATTTATGCATAGTGGCACTCAAAATTTACCTCATTTCACTTTCAATGGATTATTGTCTTCTTTTACAATTATGGGAAAATTGAATAATATATGTTTACTTAATTATGTCATTTAATATTTACCCTTCTCTTTACTCATCTTAAAAATCTGAGTACTAATATATTTCTATTCTGCAAATTTCTATAAATAGTATTTCATATAGTTTATGTTAGAAGAAGAATATATAACCAATCTGGGGTACTTACTTAATAATATTTTTATTTTTGGTCTTGTTTGTTTCCATGTTTCTTCTTTATTTAGTCCAGTAAATATTCCTTACATGGTTACATAAAGAAACCAAATAAACTGTGTAACTTTCTGCATGGCAATATGTATAGATTATTTAATTCTGTAGTCAATAAAACCACACATTCAAACGACTAACACTGAATACACGCAAAAAGTGATGGATGTTTGTAAATTCATTTACTCCTCAAAGCTTTGCTATGATATGCTTATGATTTCAGGAAGTGTGGATAAAATAAAAATGGCATGATTTCATAGACTATAGACAGTTATTTTTAAAAATCAACTAAAACAAACATAAAACTATACTAAGTTCAACTTTGCTCACATGTTTATTCTTAAGTACAGAGGAGTAAAACTTATCATTAAATGATGCCCAGGGATCATCACAGGGCCTCTACCTCCAGAAGGTCACCTGGCATCGATGCTTGTCTGTATATGTTTCTAGTTGGAGTTGCTGGTTTCTAGTTGGAGTTGCTGAGATACATGTATTCTGCTTCAAATACAAGTAATTCTGGAAAGGAACAACAGGGACTACCTGTTAGGGAGAAGAGGAGCCCTCAACATTTTCATTGCTTCACTGACACTTGTTTGGATATTAGAGGCTGTGGCAAGGAGAATTTGTGCTTCTGTCTCTAGAGCATTTCCTCTTGTCATACAGCCATGGTGGATATATAGGCACCTTCCCTCCTCTGGAAGATAGAGTCAAGTTGACAGTTTATGAAGGAGAGAATAATTATGTACTCCCAAGTTTCTTGCACATTTGTTGGTGAACAATATTATTCATTTAAAGTCGAACATTGATCCCTTTTCACTTTCTCAATCCTGCCTTTTATTTGAAATATGTCTCATTGAAGAAATAACCTTTGTACAGTCTACATTAAATCATTTGCTTAAATATTTCAAATTTCACCAGAGTCTTCAACTTCTCAAAAAAAATACTTTATAAGAAACAGTTTTTAAATTCAGCAATTACACATTTAAAGTTTAGTTTACATAAGTCAGAAGAAAATATAAGCAAATAATCACATTTTCTAGGAAGATAACAAGTAAAAGAATTATATATTTAAAAATATGAGTATTTTGATCCATAATTTCTTCCTTGAGTTATTTGCAAATATTCTTATTTTCTTATTTCTTAATATTCTACCACTTCCCATTTTAATTAAAATTCTCTGTCCCTTTCACTTAATTATCTACAAATCTCTACCTATTACTGTGAAATCATATGGCTAAATGCTCTTACTTAAGATACTAGAATTTTCCTTTTCCCCAAAATTGTATCTTTGACTCATTTCTTAATCCCAATTCCTTTCTACCAAGTTTGTTGACTTCACAGGTATAATTAACTCACTGTATTAAGGAAAGTGTCCTTAATTTCTTGTATTTATATTTCTACCTTTTTTCCTCCCTGATTGAAACTCCCTCTCCTCTAGGTAAAGCACATTTCTTGGTATATGATAGATTAATAAATATTATTAAACTAAGGGACAAAGATGGTGAAGAGCTAGTTTATAGAACATACCTCCTAAAACACACAAAGGAATACTGGAGAACAGAGGTTTGGTGAGCAGTAAAAGAGGTACATGTTGACTCTTGGCTCATTAGCATGAACTAGTTTATTAGAATGACAAATCATTAGGCTGGATGGTTAGGAAGTCACTGACTGTGAAGGAATAAACCGTGATTGACATGGCTTCTCTGGATGGGGGGATGGGGAGAAAACCAGAAGTATGTCAGGGGCTGAGCTGAGCTCAAGAGATGAGCTCTGAGGTTATAGAATAGCTGACTAACTACCACACGACATTTCCTTAATTAAAGAAAAAAATTCCAAATGCCACTTACTTTCACTTTATGCATAAAAATTATTGGATGCCCAGTCTAAGCTGGTTACTAAGTGATTGGAATATGCAATTCCCAACTCATTTAATATTTAGAATAATACAATTGGATTATCACCATTTTATTGATGAGGAAGCTCAATATGATTCATTGTGGGTCCTTCTGGCACCAAATCTGTGTTCTTAACCATCAGGAAGGAGAGGGTACATATACTTTTATTCACTCAGAGATATACCATGGTTGAAGTGGTCTGATATTTAGAACTACTGGTTTCTTTCTAATTATGGATTCATGGTTATCTCCTTCAGAATTTCATTTTCTAGTTTCCTTCAAGTAAATTATTAGAACTAGCTTTCAAATCCCCTCAAAACATGTGCAAAATTTGTTTTTTATGCATTTATTTTCTGCCTGGAATTTGCACACATTTCATCGAATTCTCAATAGATCTGTAATTAAAAAAGGTTTTTAGAATAAAAGCAATGGCACAGGGATAGAAAAAATCATACTGAAATACGGATCATTTGGAAAACACAGCTGCATTTTCAAGTGGCTTCCTAATTATGATATGCAATAATTGATTTACACAAATAATGAATAATCACCTGAATAAGATTTGTGAAATCTGAGAAGGGATTTTTATAAGGTAGATTTATAAAAAACATAATATGGCCTCTATGCACATGTTCTAATTGCTATGTATTTAAGTTGGTATTTTGAGACTCAACTCAAGGTCAAAATATGTAGAAAGTGCCTGTCATTGGCCCTACCACCTTTTGTGTTTAGCAGAATCTATAGATATTTTCCATATTACATATACTGCTTCTCCACCTTCTCCAAACTATGATAGTCATTCTCTGACTCACCATCAGCCACCTCATCCTTCCTTAAAACAATGACAATCACAATATCCCAATATTACTGATTCATTTTCTTCTTAAGTTCTTGTCATCTGTGGGTGGTAACATAAGCAGTTGATATATTAGTGATAGGTTACTCCCTTCCGAAATTTGATTCCATGTTGCAGTTAAGATTTAGAGCCAACAAATGACTCAAATACTTAGGATTTCTGTTCTACAACAGGCCCAAGTAGGTTTTATTGTGTTTTGTATGCAATGTTTTTTTTTTTTATATGTGGTGTGGCACAGTAAAATAGGAGCCTGTGTACTATCTTGAATCACAGTGCTCAACCTCACAGGCATTTTTCTGTAATTGCATTAGGCACTGTGCAGGGTACCACCACTAGGTTAGTTATGAAGGTGAGCATTCTGAGTAATCTGAGAAGGTAGTATTAATATTCCTATTTCTTCAGAGAACCTCTTAAACAACTCAACCTAGATCAACAGGGAATTCATGCTTAGGTTTCTAGCTGTAGTTTTCCAACTTTCTCTTTTATCACAACTGGTCTCTTTGGCATCTATTATTTTTACCTTCCCCATTGCTGTGATTTCCATTTACCTCAGAAAAAATAAATTGTTTTTGTTCACATTTGTTTTGGGATTCAAGTCCAGGCATATTTATGGGGATATAAAAATGTTTAGAACCTCTTTTGATATAACTTCACTCATTTTAAACTAGAATATACTACAACATAATGCCATCTATTTCAACATTATTGCAAGCATGGTGTATCCAGACTGTTTCATAAAAAGGTAAAATAAATTTTGGGACCAATTTTAGTATGAGTGCAGGTTTTATTTATTAAACCTGCTCCGCAAGGACAAGAAAAGTCACTGTGCCTGGCTCAAGACTTATCTACTAACAAATGACCAGTTAGTTCTGATTTAATGTAACTCATGGGCACCAGTAAATCACGAGGTGCAATCATAACCAAAACATAAGATACTTAAGTTTTGAGGCTTCTGGTCAAACTGTTGTTTTTTAAAGTCAGACTCAGACGTTAAAAGTGTTGTTTAAAGCATGAATACATTACATTTTTTTTATTAAGGTGTCATTGACATACATTTTTATGAAGGTTTCACATGGAAAACATTGTGGTTACTACATCCACCCATATTATCAAGTTCCCCCCATACCCCATTGAAGTCACTGTCCATTAGTGTAGTAAGATGCCACAGTTACTACTTGTCTTCTCTGTGCTACACTGTCTTCCCCATGGCCCCCCCACCATGTGTACTAATCATAATACCCCTCAATTCCCTTCTCCCATCCTTCCCACCCACCCTTCCCCACGCCTCCCCTTCGGTAACTGCTAGTACCTTCTTGGAGTCTGTGAGTCTGCTGCTGTTTTGTTCCTTCAGTTTTACTTCATTGTTACACTCCACAAATGAGGGAAATAATTTGGTACTTGTCTTTCTCCTCCTGGCTTGTTACACTGAGATAATACCCTCTAGCTCCATCCATCTTTTTGCAAATGGTAGGATTTATTTTCTTCTTATAACTGAATAATATTCTGTTGTGTAAATGTACCACCTCTTCTTTATCCATTCAACTACAGATGGACAATTAGGTTGCTTTCACATCTTGGCTATTGTAAATAGTGCTGCAGTAAATATAGAGGTGCACATATCTTTTTGAATCAGGGTCTTGTTTTCTTCAGGTAAATTCCTAGGAGTGGAATTCCTGGGTCAAATGGTATTTCTGTTTTTAGGTTTTGGAGGAACCTGCATATTGCTTTCCACAATGGTTGAACTAGTTTACATTCCCACCAGCAGTGTAGGAGAATTCCCCTTTCTCTGTATCCTCACTAGCATTTGTTGTTCCTAGTCTTTTTGATGTTGGCCATCCTAACTGATGTGAGTTTATATCTCATTGTCATTTTAATTTGCATTTCTCTGATAATTAGCAATGAGGAGAGTCTTTTCATGTGCCTGCTGGCCATCGGAATTTCTTCTTTGGAGAAATGTCCTCTGCCCATTTATTAATAGGGTTATTTGCTTTTGAGGGTTGAGGCTTGTGAGCTCTTTATATATTTTGAATGTTAACCCCTTATTGGATATGTCATTTTCAAATATAGTCTGTGGTACTGTAGGATGCCTTTTTTGTTCTACTGATGGAGTCCTTTGCTGTTCAGAGCTTTTTAGTTTGATGTAGTCCCTTTGTTCATTTTCATTTTTGCTTTTGTGTCCCTTTCCTGAGGAGATGTGTAGAGGTAAATGTTGCTCATATTTTTATTCAAGCGATTTTGCCTGTGTTTTCTTCAGAGTTTTATGGTTTCATGACTTACATTCAGGTCTTTGATCCATTTTGAGTTTACTCTCATGTATGGAGTTAGACAATTATCCAGTTTAATTTTCTTACATGTAGCTGTCCAGTTTTGTCAACACCAGTTCTTGAAGTGGCTGTCATTTCCCCATTGTATATCCATGTCTCCTTTATCGTATATTGAGTGACCTTATATGTTTGGGTTTATATTTGGGCTCTCTAGTCTGTTCCATTGATCTATGGGTCTGTTCTTGTGCCACTACCAAATGGTCTGGGTTACCGTGGCATTCTAGTAGAGCTTGAAGTCAGGGAGCATAATCTCGCCAGCTTTGTTCTTCCTTCTCAGGATTGTTTTAGCTGTTTGGGGTCTTTTGTGGTTTCATATGAATTTTAGAACTATTTGTTGTTGTTCGTTGAAGAATGATGTTGGTATTTTAATAGGGATTGCATTGAACCTGTAGATTACTTTGGCAGGATGGCCATTTTGACAATATTAATTATTCTTATCCCTGAGCATGGGATGTATTTCCATTTATTGGTATTTTCTTTAATTTATCTTATGAGTGTCTTGTAGTTTTCAGGGTATAGGTCTTCCTCTTTCACTTCCTTGATCAGGTTTATTCCTAGCTATTTATTGTTTTTTTTGCAATTGTGAATAGAATTGTTTTCTTGATCTCTCTTTCTGCTGGTTCATCATTAGTATATAGGAATACAACACATTTCTCTGTGTTAGTTTTGTATCCTGAAACTTTGCTGAATTCAGATATTAGTTCTAGTAGTTTTGGGTGGATTCTTTAAGACTTTTTATATACAATACCATGTCATTTGCAAACAAGGACAGTTTAAATTCTTCCTTACTGATCTGGATGCCTTTTATTTCTTTGTATTGCCTGATTGCTGTGTCTAGACCTCCAGTGCTATGTTGAATGGAAGTGGGGAGAGTGAGCATCTTTGTGTTGTTCCCAGTCTTGAAGGAAAAGCTTTTAGCTTCTCACTGTTAAGTATGGTGTTGGCTGTGGGTTTGTCATATATGGCCTTTATTGGTTTGAGGTACTTGTTCTGTATACCCATTTTGTTGAGAGTTTTTATCTTGACTGGATGTTGAATTTTGTCAAATGCTTTTTCAGCATCTATGAAGATGATCATGTGATTTTATTCTTCTTTTTATTAATGTGGTGTATAATGTCAAAGGATTTCCTAATATTGTACCATTCTTGCATCACTGGAATAAATCCTACTTGATTATGATGCATGACAGTTTTTATGTAATTTTTAATTTGATTTGCTGGTATTTTGTTAAATATTTTTGCCTATATGTTCATCAGGGGTATTGGTCTTTAATTTTCTTTTTTGTGGTGTCTTTGTCTGGTTTTGGTATTAAGGTAATGCTAGCCTCATAGAAAGAGTTTTGAAGTATTACCTGCTCTTCCAATTTTTCAAAAACTTAAAGGAGGATATGTATTAGGTCTTCACTAAATGCTTGGTAAAATTGAATCAGTGAATTCACCTGGTCCACGGATTTTGTTCTTATGTATTACCAATTCAATTTCAATTCAATTTTGTTGCTGTTAATTGGTCTGTTCAGATTTTCTGTTTCTTCCTGGGTGAGTCTTGGAAGTTTTTATTTTTCTAGATAGTTGTCCATTTCTTCTAGGTCATCCAGTTTGTGAGCATATAATTTTTCATGGTTTTCTCTCATAATTCTTTGTATTTCTATGGTGTCTGTAGTGAATTTTCCTTTCTCATTTCTGATTCTGTTTATGTGTGTAGACTCCCTTTTTTTCTTGATAAAAGAAAAAAGGGGTCTATTTATTTTGTTTATTTTCTCCAAGAACCAGCTCTGACTTTCATTGATCCTTTCTATTGTTTTATTCTTCCTGATTTTAATTATTTATGCTCTAATCTTTATTATGTCCCTCCTTCTACTGTCTTTGGGCCTCATTTGTTCTTCTTTTTCTAGTTTCAATAATTGTGAGTTTACACTGTTCATATGGGATTGTTCTTTCTTGAGGTAGGCCTGTATTCCAATATACTTCCCTCTTAGCATGGTTTCACTGCATCCCACAGATTTTGAGATGTTGAATTATTGTCTCCATATATTGTTTGATCTCTGTTTTTATTTGGTCATTGATCACATATTTCGGATATTTTGTTAAGCCTCCATGTGTTTGTGCGTTTTTTTGTTTTCTTTGCATAATTTATTTCTAGTTTCATACCTTTTTGGTCTGAGATGCTAGTTTGTACAATTTCAATCCTTTTTAATTTACAGAATCTCTTTTTGTGGCCTAGTATATGTCTATTCTTAAAAATGTTCCATGTGCACTTGAGAATTCTTATTCTGCTGCTTCTGGGTGTAGAGTTCTGCAGATGTCTGTTAGGTCCATCTGTTCTAATGTGTTGTTCAGTGCCTCTGTCTCCTTACTTATTTTATGTCTGGTTGATATGTCCTTTGGAGTGAGTGATGTGTTGAAATGTCCTAAAATGAATGCATGGCATTCTATTTCCCCCTTTAATTCTGTTAGTATTTGTTTCACATACATAGATGATCCTGTGTTGGGTGCATAGATAATTTATAATGATTATATCCTCCTGTTGGACTGACCCATTTATCATTATGTAATGTCTTTCTTTGTCTCTTGTTACTTTCTTTATTTTGATTTCTATTTTGTCTGATACAAGTATTTCAACTCCAGCTTTTTTTCTCCCTATTATTTGCATGAAATATTTATTTCCACCCCTTCACTTTTAGTCTGTGCATGTCTTTGGGTTTTAAGGGAGTCTCTTGTAGGAAGCATATAGATGGGTCTTGTTTTTTATCCATTCAGAGACTCTATGTCTTTTGATTGGTGCATACAGACCATTTACATTTAGGGTGATTATCGATAGGTATGTACTTATTGCCATTGCAGGCTTTAGATTCATGGTTACCAGTGATTCAAAGGTAACTTCCTTACTATCTAAGTCTAATTTAACTCACATAGTATGGTATTATAAACAAAATAAAAAGTTTTTATATTTTTTCCTTCTTTTTCTTTCTCCTCCATTCTTCTTATATTAGGTATCATATTCTGTACTCTTTGTACATCCCTTGACTGACTTTGGGTTTAGTTGATTTGCTCTTGCATCTGTTTAGTAATTAATTGTTCTACTTTCTTTACTGTGGTTTTGTTTCCTCTGGTGACATCTATTTAGCCTTAGGAACACTTCCATCTATACCAGTCCCTCAAAAATACACTCTAGAGATGGTTTGTGGGAGGTAAATTCTCTCAGATTTTGCTTATCTAAAAATTGTTTAATCCC
The DNA here is from genome assembly GCF_030020395.1 of Manis pentadactyla. Taxonomy (NCBI): domain Eukaryota; kingdom Metazoa; phylum Chordata; class Mammalia; order Pholidota; family Manidae; genus Manis; species Manis pentadactyla. The sequence continues at coordinate 125,740,171 of NC_080020.1, forward strand.
TCCTTCAAATTTAAGTGATAATCTTCTGAGTAGAGTATTCTTGGTTCAAAACCCTTCTGCTTCATTGGGTTAAATATATCATGCCACTCCCTTCTGACCTGTAAGGTTACTGTAGAGAAGTCTGATCATAGCCTGATGGGTTTTCCTTTGTATGTCATCTTTTTTCTATCTCAGTTGCTTTTAATACTCTGTCCTTTTCCTTGATTTTTGCCATTTTAATTATTATACATTTTGGTGTTGTCTTTCTTGGGTCCCTTGTGTTGGGAGATCTGTGCACCTCCATGTCCTGAGAGACTATCTTCTTTCCCAGATTCAGAAGGTTTTCAGTAATTGCCTCCTCAAAGACACTTTCCCTTTTCCTCTCTTCTTCTTATTCTCATACCCCTATATTGCGAACATTTATCTATTTGAATTGGTCACACAGTACTCTCACTATTTTTTCACTCTTAGAGATCTTTTTTCTCTCTGTGCCTCCACTTCTTTATATTCCTGTTTCTATTTCATTTACTGTCTCCTCTACTTCATCTAATCTTTTAAATCTTTCCATTGTAAGATTCATTTCAGATACTGTGTTCTTCAATGTTTTTATATCATTCCTGAGTTCCTCCCTGAGTTCTTGAATATTTTTCTGTATCTCAGTGGGCATGTTTATGATTTTTATTTTGAAATCTCTTTCAGAAAGATTGATGAGTTCAGTTTCACTTGACCCTCTTTCTGGTGTTTGTGAGATTTTGATTTGAATCAGGTTTCTTTGATGTTTCATATTTGTAGGTGGCACCTTCTAGTGCCCAGAATCTCTACTCTCTGGAGCTGCTCGCCCTTGGAGCAATGATGGGGGTTGCAGGCCAGCAGCGCTGGTGCCTGTCAGGAGGCAAGAGCTCTTTCCTGCTTACTGGCTGCAGTGCCTGTCTCCCTGGCAGGGTCAGTGGGCTGAGAAAACAGTGAGAAGCCTCTATGCTTTGCACTTGTAGCTGCCTTAGGTGGGGCCACCCTCTGGCTGGCCTGGTGCCGTGGCGTTGTTAGCCTGTTTGCAAGCTGGTGCTGACTGGGAGGAAGGAACAGCATACTGTGTATCACTGTGGGGAGCCTCTTAGCTGTGTTGCCAGCCAGTGGGATGGAGCAACTGAAGCTCATGAATGTTCCTAACCTGCTGGGAAGAGTGTGCCTGGACAATTTTCTCCACCTGTCCTTTCTCCTGAGCAGTAAGCTCTGTAAAATCTTTGAACCATTAGCAGCACTCTTGCTGTTAGGTAGTCTCTCAGACTGTCTGCCTTTCTTTTCCCCCAGAGCATCTGTATGTGGATCCCTGTTTTCCACAAGCAGCTGGAATCTCAGTCTCTCCAAGTATTCCTACTGTCTTAGCTTTCCAACCCCACTAATCTCCAGAGCACCATGTAATGTAGGTTCGTGCTCTCAGAGCAGATCTCCGGGGCTGGGTGTTCAGCAGCCCTAGGCTTCCACTCCCTCCCGACTCCCTCTCTCTTTCTCCCTCTGGTGAGCTTAGGTGGGGGTGGGCTTGGGTCATTCCATATCACGGCCTTGGTACTATACCCTTTTTCTTGAGGTTTGCCGGTTTCCCCAGGTGTAGGCAGTCTTCTGCAGCCTTCTTTCCTGTTGCTCTTTTAGGATTTGATATATTTGCTATATTTCATATTATGTGTGGTTTTGGGAGGAGGTTTCTGTCTCATCTCTCACACTGCCATCTCTAATTCTCTAATTTTTGAAAGATCAAATATTTATTCTATTTTTATTTTTTAATTTTGGAGATAAACTAGGTCCTTCATTTATCTCACTGGTATATGATTTTAAAAGTTTTGTGCAGAGAAAAGGATCTTACACAAAGATAACTAAATTTATGATTGTGACATAATATATTATGTGAACTCATGACAATTCAAAGAAATTCATTTTTTTTCTCATTTCAGAAGTTTTAAAAATCATTAAGTGTCCAGAAACATAACATCTGTATGTATTTATAATAAGCAAACTTTTTGTTTTCATATTTACCTAGTCCAAAACATGAAATCCTGTCAATTTCTTATGCTTAAAATTATTTATTGAATCTTCTTAAAAGTATCTATATTGAAATTTGCCGATCATTGTGGAAGAAGACAATTTATTTTAATATATGCTCACTAATCTTTTCCATTGTAGAAATGATGAAGCTGGCCCAGTGCGGGCATATGGGTCTAGGGACAGTAAGTGAAGATAAGTCTGATAGTCTCTCAGCAGGACCCATAACCATATTGGGGACTTCTTTGAATAGATAAATATTTGGTGCATACCTATGTGTTATGGCTTTGATTGACAGTCTACTTCTGAAAACTTCTCACTTACATTAGGGGAGATGTAAAATGAAATTTCTAACATAGGATTTGGCAGCCCTTGACAGAAGTCGTTATTAGATAGCATGTTGCTGATAAATTGTGATTAATTATATTTATTTACTTTTCTCAATCATATTTTAAAATTATCTTATTTGGAAAATTTATATCCTGATCATATAGTATCATATAGTATATAATCCTGATTATATAGTATTTGTATACCTAAATACTATATAATGCTCAAGATTTCAATAACTTGTCATGCATTTTCAGCTGAATAATGTCAACACCTTCAGCTGAGGGTCCAGAGGTCCAAGCTTTACTGCCTTCTCTTCCTTTTGACCTTTATTAACTGTGTGATCTTGAGTAATTAATGTATCCTTTCTGGGCCTCAAGCTCATCATATGATATCAAGGGATGGGAGTAGAGGAGTTGTTCCCAAGACCTAATCCTTGAACAGGGGCCTTTCTAATATAAAGTTCCACTTACTCAGTCTTCAGTGATATCATAATTACTGAGTTTATTATAATTCTATGTTAGTTTCATTTAAGAGTTCTGATTTATTCAGTTATTTGTTTAATGTTAAGTTGTACTTTCATAAACATTTAAGGGCCGTCTCAATTAAGTTCAATTTTTGGACTCAGGATTCTGTTTGGAATAACAAAAATGTAAAAATATGCATTTGGAGACAGAAATATTTCTATTTAGGCAGGGTATTAGATGACAAACAATGACTGATGACTTTATTAACTACCATAATAGTATCATACTAGTATCATTATGTAAGAAAAATATTTTTTCGAGTTTTACACTAAACTATGTAAAGGATATTTCTTCCTTACTGGGATTTGCTGTAAAATAGTTCATATAAATGTCAATCAAGCATATATGCCAAAATGTCCTTAATTTTTCAGTCAGGATTATGTATATAATGTGTTTTTCCACCAATATTCCTTAGGGTAATTTTAATGTGGGATTTGGCTCAAAAATAGATTTACTATGTAACTTTGCAGTTAAGGATTGCACTGAGACAAAGTTCTAGCATTTAGAATGTGTCCTCTGTAGATCCTTGACTAAATCTATTGCTTTAATTGTCTCATTTTTTGCTGCCTAATTTTTCAGAAATCAGATTTATGTAATAAATATTTGTTGAGAGAGGGCTAGAAATTATTATTTTTGAGGAGGTAGGACCTCACTTTTGCCATCAGAGCAAAGACTTCATCTCTATAAGACTTCACCTCTAAAATCTCTCTCAGTCAGTGAGATAAGTACATATCACACACTCTCATGCCATGGTCAGGCACTCCACCAAATTTCTCATCTGCTTTCAGGATAGATATAATGCAAATAATATATATGTTAACATGGGCTTTTGGGTCAATATGACCTGGGGTCCAGGTTCAAATCTCTCAGTTTTTCCACTCTCAATTTATTATCTATTAAGATCAAGAAAATCATGCCTGGATGTTATTATCTACAAAAACAAACAAGCAACAGTATCAACAAAAATGTTTGCTTTGAGTACTAAGTTAGCAATGCAATACCTAACACATACAAATAGCCAATAAAGATTATCTCTTTTTAACATTGGATTCATCATCTGTTACCCACAGGTAAAGTAAAAATATAATAATCATTTTGGAGGGGATTTCCAAAAAAAGTATAAATAAAAAATTTAAAAATTGTTCTAATTTGGCAATAGGAAAAATGAGAAAATATGTAGTGATTCCCAATTTCATTGTTTGATTGACTATGTAAGTCCACCTATAATTCCCCTCTCTGTTTAGTTAAACTTTTCTGGAATACTTTTGTGTTCTTAAGGTAGTGTGCTCTTTCTTTTCCAAACATGAAGCACAAAACAGAAGTCAGAATTTGGAGATAAAACATTAGCTTTCTGAGCCTCTAATAAATTACCCATCCTCAGGTCTCACTGAGTAGAGCCTCTAGGAATGGAAGACAGCATGGATTTAATGAAGCTTTAAAGATGTAAAGTGGATCCAAGTAGAAAAGAGTATAATTAGAGACCATTGTTAGTATTTTACTTTAGAACTTGCTATGTTTTAAATTGTATTTGGGCTTATAAAACAAATTCAAAGATTGCCATGCAAAGTTATCAGATTTGGCAAATTCATGTGCAGAGTTAGTAAGCTATCAAGTTTAGTCAATAACTATTTTTAAGCACTTACGTGTGAAGCTCTTTTCAGAGTAACAGAGAAAATAAATTCTCTGCATGCATGTTTTCAGCATGTAAGGAACTCCCACTCATATTGCTCTAATTGATTCTTACACATAGTTTGAATCAAAAACCGTGTTAAGAGCCATTTTCCTCATTGCCAATGAAATTCTTTTCAGTTGATTGCTACTTTCTTCTTCCTTTCTTTTTTTTCAGTTTCATGGTAAAATAAAAGCATAAAGTCTTGTTTTAACACCTACCAAATGAAATCCACACTTAGATAAACACTATTACTTTGCTTTTAATTTGATATTAACAATCAGATTATTGTATTTTTTTCTACTTTGTGTTCAAATTCATGTTTAAAATACTCAAAGGATGTTTGCTTTTCTAGTGTATGTATTTTGTCAGTTTAACTTAGGCTAAATCACATCACAAATTATTTTTTAGGAAGTCCATATTCTCTGTTTTTTTTTCCTTTAATAGTAATGTTTCTTTATACATAAAGTGTTATCATTGTAGCCAGATACCCATTCCTTAAGATCAGCTCTAGAGACTCTTAATTAAACAATATAGAAACAAGGATGATGGGAGGTAATAAAAGAAGAAGAAATATTTTGATAAACTATTAAATAACTTCATATTCTTAATTAATTGTAAATAATTTTAACTCCATTATTAAGGTGTAGTTGACATATAAAAATTACACCTATTTAGACTGTAAATAGTTATCATTTGTATATCTATTTATATGTATATGATTTGAAATAAATATGCACTGCGAAATTGCTAGTAAAATCAAAGTAGCTGATATTACCAATACCTGAACATTTTTCCTCTTTCTATTTTGCAATCTCTCCCTTATAGCCATCTCTGTCCTCTCATCTCTTTATCTGGTATCTGATACTATAGATTACTTTCTGTTCTAGAAATTTTACAAATGGAATGGTACACTATGTACTGCTTTTTCTTTAGCTTCTTTTCATTAAGCATAATTATTGTTAGGTTTATCCATATTGGAACATGTACCATGAGTCTATTCTTTTTTTTGTTGTTCTTAATTGGTTTGGTATATGGTGCAAGGTGTAGATCCAGTATTTTTTACTAGTATCGTTTGTTGCAAAGACAAGCCTTTTTTTAGTAATTGTCTTGGTGCATTTGTAAAAAATCAGTTGTCCATACATAATGAGACCTATTTCTAGGCTCTCTATGATGAGCCATTGATCAGCTTGTTTATTTTTATACCTATATGTCATTATCTTATTTACTGTAGAAATAATGAATCTTAAAATTAGTGTTAGTTTTCTTACTCTAAACTTTTAAAATTATTAATTTAGCTATTCTAGGTTCTTTGCATTTCCATATGAGTTTTAATTTTAGTTTGTCAGTGTCAATGAAAAAGTTTATGGGGATTTCAATTGAAATTATGTTGATTCTATAAAAGAATTTGTAGAGAATAGACGTCTTAAAAGTATTGCATCTTTGACCCATGAACAGAGTATTTCTCTTATTTTACTTAGGTTTTCTTTAATTAATCTCATCTGTTACAGTTTTTGTTTGCAACTATTTTTCATATTTTGTCAAATTTACCCATAAATGCTTCACATTTTTCATCATAAATGGCAATGTTTTAATTAATTTTCTGATTCTTTGTTGATAGTATACAAATTGATTTTCTTTGTATTTGATTTTATAACTAGTAAAATTACTTTATTATTAATTATAGTATATGTATTAGAATATATATTATATATAATATTATATAGAATAGAAAGTAGAACACACACACACTTGAGGAAAAAAGACAGAAATAAAATATTAGGTAATAATGATATAAGGTCTGTGTCTTAGTCTTAGAGGCTATCATAACAAAATGCCATAGATTAGGTTGCTTAAACAACAGTAGTTATTTTCTTACAGCTCTGGAGGTGAGAAGTTCAAGATAAAGATGTTAGCATGGCTAGTTTCTGTTGAAAGCTCTTTTTCTCTATTTTAGATGGCCACCTTCATGTTGTGTCCTTACATGGCAGGAAGAAAGAGATTAGTTCTCTGCTGTCTTTTCTTTTCTTTCTTTCTTTGTTTGTTTATTTATTTATTATTATTTTTAAGGTATAATTGATACATATTCGTATGAATGTTTCACATGAAAAAACTGTGATTACTATATTCACCCATATTATCAAGTCCCCCCAAACCCCACTGAAATCACTGTCCATCAGTGTAGTAAGATGTCTCAGAGTCACTACTTGTCTTCTCTGTGCTACACTGTCTTCCCCATGACCCCCCCTCACATACCATGTGTACTAATCATGATACCCCTCAATCCCCTTCTTCCTCTCTCCCTTTCCCTCCCCTTGTCTTTTCTTATAAAGGTATTAATCTCATTATGAGGGTCCTACCCTCATGACCTTATCTAAGCCTAACTATTTCTCAAAGGCCCGTATTTCCCAAATATGCATTTGAGGGGGAATGCAACTAATAAGGATGATTTGAGTTAAATGTTATAAGTTTCTTAGAGAGGGTAGAGATTTGATTAACTTTAGGACTTTTAAAGTCACATTGATTAATCTGATTTCAATTTGTTTTATATGAGATTGGCATTTAAAAGATATATAATCATATCTACTGAAGAATCTAGTTGGTTATTTGATTACCTGTAAACTGAAATATGGTACTCTTCATCAAAGTTAAAATTACAAATATAATATTCTCATATTCCCCAAGTTTTTTTCTCAGTGTTTTCCTCAGAGTGAATCCTATGACTAATGTAACATAGATAGCTGAAGACCACTTTTCAACTATTACAAAAGAAAATAAAATATTTTAAAATAAAGATTTTATTTTTTTCTTCTTAAAAATATTTGTCTTCCTATTCTTGTATGATGTATCAATATGACCTGTCTTTTTATAGCTCTCATAAACAGGTCAAAAGAAAATTACATTCCATTTGGCATGGTGACTATTATGAAGGGAAAAGAAATGGAGTCTTGATGGTAAAAACAGTGAGGGGTGCAGACCTGTTGAAATTGTTCAAAGTATGGACAACTTCAGAATAATTTTAGGTGCACATTCTAAACTAGCAAAATATAACTTTAATAGCAATTTGAAAAAACCCAATAACTTTAATTTAAAGTTCATTAGACAACTATTTTGATTCCTTTTTTTCAACGTATTGTAGCTACATCTATAACATAATTATTTTTATTTCAAATATGTAGGTTTAACTTATACTTTCTTCCAGAATCCATTGCCTGAGGATTTAATTCATAAAATAATGGAACATATAGGTCATTTGTGACAATAAGAAAAATAATCAAGTTCAATCCTCAAATTGCCCAGTCTGCAAGCAAAGGTCACCAGTAAAACCCTCTTTAGTAAAACAAAAAACAAAAAAGGAAAAGAGAGATGAACGTTACTTCCAAATCTTTCAATAAAATCATTTTTTAAGTGCTTGGTTTTGCTACTTAGTTTAAGGACAACCAGTTTTTGGTATTCATCTTTGGTGAAACAATGCTTTAAATACCTATTCTTGTAAGCTAATATATTATTATTTTACTCTTTATATTTTAGTTCCCATTCTTTTTTAACAATAGCAATCTATTGATGTGGCTCAGAATCATATGCTGTTACTATAATTTAATTTTTTGTAAGGAAGTCATAAATATTTTTAAATTATGATATTGAAAAATTTGTCTTAATCTGAAATAAGTAAGCCAAAGTATTTTTATTTAATTCTCAATAAGCATTATTTGGAAATCAGAATAACTGTTTCTACTATTACACAGCTTTTTAATCTTTTCAGACTCCATACTGTCTCTAGGCCTTGTTTCAAAATTTGTGGATTGATAGGATATAAAGTGATTAAGATGACTTGAACCTACTTGTTTTGAACCCTTTATGAATTTCACTAAATTTTGATCATTCAGTTACCACTAGAGGGAACTAAACCCCCTAAAGTTCAATTTTGATATTAGAAATAATACTCAGTTTTATAATCAAAACTTAGTATACAATTTTGATTTTAAGCTTTGCATATAAGTGAGATTTTTGTATACAAAAGAGATTTGAACAAACTGCTGCAGTGGCCTTGAAGGAATAGAGCTCACTATTTTGCCTACAGTAGTTAGAAACAGCCTGAATACAAACCCAGAACTTGGTGGGCCCTCTGGTATGGTTTTCTTGTTAAATGCAGTGAACTATCATTTCACACCCATATTTTTTCACTTCCTTTTTCCTTCTCTCTGTACATTTTTATCACATTTGTATCATCAGGATGATTTCCCAACAAAGCTTCAGGCTGCAAAGACAAGTTATTTTTCTATCTGTTGAAACGGATGAATTCTGGAAATTGTCGTTCTGCTAGATTCCAACTCAGCAATGTGTGATAGCAAATAAGACAACCAATTTCCAGAAGACTGGAATGGTCAAACTCAATTTATTAAATTGGATCAACCTGAAGGATCAGGTAAACCACAGTTAAAACATCATCTCACATATATAATAATAATTATAACAACAAAACAGTCCATACATATATGAAATGAGGCATGTGTGTGACATGATCATACCAAGAAAGATCTAGTTATAGCTAAGTAGAGTACTGGATTTAACAATATGGTCATCAGTCATCAATGGAAAACTATAGAGTTTATTTTTTTGTTTGTAACCAACAGTAATTAATCCTTATACCTGGAAGCCCAGCTTCTCTGTGGTAGAGATATCAAATCATTTTGGGGTTGCATGTCAAAGGATAGGGAAACTTGGTTTTGAGAATGTAACTTAAAATGTTGTCAGTACTTTATAGGGCCACAGTCATCAGTGTTATTTCTGAGTCCATCAGTACCTCAGTGGAGGATGCAGACCTGCATCTCTGGTGCCCTGATTCCTAGCATAGAGGAGTTCTCAGCATTTCACACTGAACCACAAAGGGCTTGCTGGTACCCACAGGTATTTAGTAGTAGAGACTTGTGTAAGAAGTATTATTCCTAATGAATGGAATGTCCTACCTGGATCAAAAAGAAGTTTAGTGCCTAATGAATTTAGAAAAACTCAATAGTTCTGTTTCACATTCCTGAAAGACCTGATGGATATGACTGATATATTAAAGGAAAAACAAAAAATGGATGCTTGTAACTGCAATGCCTGGAAACTAAACAAACTGTATCCTTATTCACAGCTAAGTTCTGTGAATAATATAACTTAATGTGCTGGATTCTACAGAAAATAAATAACAGAAGTAACACCACAACCATATTATTAATTTACAATGATTCTCTCAAAACAGAATCTGGGACACTATGTGAGAAGCAAACAAAAATTACACCAACCTGGGCTCCTTGCCCAACGGAAATCTACAGAAAAATATAGATAACTAGGGAGAAAAAAAATTCTGGTATGTGAAAAGACAGTTGGAGAGCAAAAAGAAGAGACACAAATTTTTATTGAATTAAAACTGAAAATGCTATAATTGTAACTAAATCCCATCAGATTACCAAGAGCCTTTTATATCATTGATAGAAAATAAGATATCATTACTGAAATAGAAAAATAACTATTGTATTGATAAAGAGTAATTCCAAGAAAATCTATTAAGGGAACAAAATAGTTTTGTTTTTGTTTTTTTAGGTTACCAAAAATGGAGCAAACATTGTTGAGTTCCTGGCCTTGTCTCCTTGCTGAAATAATTCATGCCCTTAAACGAAAGAACCTATAGAGCAAATCTTCCTAATGTGTGAATCATAATCAGTACATATCTTTAGGCTTTGTGGTCAATGAGATAGAACATTAAATTGTCTAGAAGAAGTTTACATGAAGTCTACAATACAATAGTAATAACCTTTTTCTTAAGCAAACAACATGTTTTTCTAAATTCTAGACTAACCTTTAAAATCATCAATCTGATTTTTATATATTTACATAAAATTATATCTTCAGGGCCTTGACAGCCTTTCTAGTATGCTCCAGGTTTATTCTTTACCATATTCCCATTGACATCCTCATATGGCAAAGATGAAACAAAGAACTTCATATTTGGAAAAAAGAATGAATTCTGATCAACTATCAAGCAGACAATTTATCAGTCTGTGCTTGGCACCCTACATAAATATAAATTAACCTAACTTAAGCTACCTTGAGTACATGACCTACATCAGAGACTGACGATGATACAGCTGCTGAGAAGGCCTGGTGTCCATTCTGCTATTGTTAGGATGAGAATTTTGAAAGCAGCCAAAACCATTAAGCTCACTCCCGAAAGCACAGTACTTCTGTTTTGAAGACAAAAATTTATAGTTAAAAGACATGTTCTGGGAGAAGGGGACAGGTGCTGTAACATTCCAAGAGTTGGAGACATGGTTTGCAAAAAGAGAAATTCAGGAAATCAATAAAAAATAACCAAAAAACAGGGGAAAAACCAAACAAAACACAACTTTTGATATTGAAGCCAAGGTCAGATTATTTCCGATAAGAAGATCAGGCCAATACTGTAAAATATTGTAAAAAGTCAAGAAAGGCATATCTTAATACACACTGAATTTGGCATAAAGAAATTATTTGATGATCTTAGAAAAGCAACATCAGCTGAATGGTGAGGATGTTTAGTGAGACTGCAGAGGGTTCAGCTAGAAATAAAATAGGAGTGATGCCTGCAGCAAGGAAAGAAAAAGCTGCAAAAAAAAATAAAATAGGACAGGAATATTTTGTATTGCCTGCTAGTTTAAACGGAAGGGATATGAATATGCTTACACACTGAGGAAAAGGCTGGTGGAAGAGGGGTTGAATTTATAGGAAAGGAAGAAAACAATTGCTCTTTTACATTTCTAAGTGTCAATAAAAAGAATTCAGTTGAATAAACAATTACAGAGAGCTATGGAGGGGAGGAAACAAAGATGTCCATCCTATACACTGTTTGATTTGTAAATTGGGTGAAGATTGATCCTTGCAATCTAATGACTTCTAATGTCATCATGAAATAGGGGTTCAGTCATGTGCTGGTCATGTGTGAGATGAGGACATGTGGAAAGCAAAGAATGCTGAAATAAACACTGGAATAATTGATCAGAATCTGTTCAGGGAAATAGAAGACTTAAGCACAGTTTTGAGAGCCAAGTTGATTTGAACAGTATAAATTCACAGATGGACCATCTCTGAATTTGTTTGATTTTTGTATTATGATAGGAAACTCAGATATAGGAGCTTGTAAATATAGTATTGATTACACCATGGGTCGTGCAAGGAAGGGGAAGGACAAAATAGAATCGATTTGTTGACTATATTGGCAAGAGTTGGATCTGATTTCACTAATTATGGGTCTTGATTTGGATGAAAAAGGAAGAGAAAACGGGAGGAGCCAGTATTTATAGAAAAAGTAGTTGGACCAAGAAATAAGGAAATGAATAAGAAATCAGTTGAACTCGGAGGAGCAGAGTGAATGAAACCTTGACAACTGCTTATTGTGTAGCCAGTGTTTTGAATATAATAGCTTAAAGCTCTTAGAGAGGGCTAATGAAGAGACTGTGCTTATGTGTGTGCATGGAGAAGTATGGTGGATATAATTTGGTTAAAGTCAGAAGAGTGACTGAGAATGGGTACATCAAAGGCATTGAGAGCAGTGGATCAGAGTGGGAGGGATTATGGAGACATCAAGTTTTAAAGTGCAGGGATGCTAATGTGTGTAGTTAACTGACACAAAATAGTTGCAGTGGGTTCTGAGGGCAGGAGCTAGAGTAGTTAAATAGTAAATGGGAGAGTTATAAACATAGAAGTAAAATACACTTAAGAAGTAAAGACAGTTAGATGGGAGTGGCTAGAGAAAATGTAGAAGGAAGAAAATATTTATTTGATATATTTATTTTTTGTCATGGGGAGTTTCAGGCTGCAGGGAGAATATCAAATTTGTAGTGATAAGGAAACAATTATTTAGAAGAGATGGTATAAATGATTGGACAAGATTGTAAATAATGTCAACTAGAAGCATCACAAGGAGAAGGAGTATCATTTAAAGAAGAATTCTTCAAGGAGGTCTCAAGGGAAAAGACATTATTTCACTACATTGGAAATGTTTGCACTATTTCTTCATCAAGTGTAATCACAAATATAATATAACCACCCTACTATTGGGACTTCACATATTTTCGCATTGCATAATTTGTTTTGTACTTTTTTTAAAAAAATGGGTACATGAATAACTTTGCTCTCTACTAATATTGTTTAGTTTACTGGGAAGCATCTCAGAATGAATCTGTGATTTTATAATCTGTTATAGTACCTTTACATATTAGATGTTTTATAAATATTTTTAGATTAATTTACTATCAAAAATAAACACTAAATGTGCATGTTTGCTTGATAGATTTAACTTTGTATGCTTTGAGTATGGAAATTATGGGTTTAAAAAATTAAAACATAGATTCACTATCATCTATTTTTATTTAAATAACTGCATTTGGACTATTATCTCATTAAGTATAAATGATGTGACTTTTCTACTTTTTTTCATTTCCATCTGTAGAACTATAATAACAAATCATTGTTAAGTGATTTTAAAAGTATGGATAGGAATACATAGTCACAAAGATCATTTTCTAATAATTGAACTCAATGTATTTCAACCATTTTTTTTGCAATTGATATATAGTTGGTATACAATATTATATTGTTTTAAAGTGTATGACATAGTGATTTGACAGTTACCTACATTATTAAAACGCTCACCCCTACTGGTGTAGTTACTGTCTGTCCACACAGAAAGATGTTACAGAACTATTGACAGTATTCTCTATGCTGCACTTTCATCCTTATGACTAATTTATACTAGAACTAAGGTTTTCTGCCTCTTTAACCCCTTCACTTATTTCACCCATCCAAAGCCCTCTCCCATGTTGAACATCAGTTGCTTCTCAGTATCTATGAATTTATTGCTGTTTTGTTTATTTTGTTTTGTTTAGTTCTTAGATTTCACATATGAATGAAATCACATGATATTTATCTTTTTCCACCTGGATTATTTCATTTAGCATAATACCCTTTAGGTCCATCCACGTTCTCCCAATTCATTTTTATGGCTGAATAATATTCCATCATAGATATGTATCACATCTCCCTTATCTGTTCATCTATTGATGGGCATTTTGGTTACTTCTGTATCTTGGATACTGTAAATAATGTGGCTATAGAAATAGGGTTGCATGTATCTGTTCTAATCTGAGATTTTGTTTTCTTCAGGAAAATTCCTAGGTGTGGAATTACTAGGTTGGATGGCATTTGTATTTTTAGTGTTTTAAGGAACCTCTCTACTGCTCTCTAAGGTGACTGCACCAGTTTACATTCCCACCGACAGTGTATGAAGGTTCCTTTCTTCACATCCTTGCCAATGCTTGTAATTTCTTGTCTTTTGAACAATGTCCATTCTAACGGGTATGTGTTATTTCACTATGATTTTGATTTGCATTTCCCTACCGGTTAGTGATGTGGAGTATTTTTTCACGTGCTGGCCATCTGTATGTGCTTGTTTGGAAATATGCCTATTCATATTCTCTGACTATTTTTTAATTGGGTTATTTGGTTTTTTGGTGTTGAGTCATATGAGTTCTTTATATATTTTGGATATTAACCCTTTATTGGATACATCATTTATGAATATATTCTCCCATACTGTAGACTGCCTTTTTGTCCTGTTGATAATGTCCTTTGCTATATAGAACTTTTTAGTTTGATGTAGTCCCATTTATTTATATTTGCTTTTGTTTCCCTTGTCTGGAAATAAATACCTGGAAAAAAATACTCATGCTTATGTTCAAGATAATTTTACCTATGTTTTCTTCAAAGATTTTTTTTATGGTTTCATGTCTTGTATTTAGGTCTTTAATCCATTTTGAGTTTACTTTTGTATATAGTGTTAGAGAGTTATCCAATTTCATTCTCTTGAATGTAACTGTCCAGTTTTCCCAACACCATTTATTGAAGAGACAGTCTTTTCCCAATTGTACATTCTTGCCTACTTTGTCATATATTAATTGGCTATATATGTGTGGGTTTGTTTATGGGCTCTTTATTCTGTTCTATTGATCTATGGTTCTGTTCTTGTGCCAGTACCACACTGTTTTGATAATTGTACCTTTGTAGTATAGCTTGAAGACAGAGAATGTGATACTTTCAGCTTTGTTCTTCTTTCTTTTTGCATTTTTTTTGTTTTCTTCATGTAATCAATTTCTAATATCAGATAATTGTGATCTGTAAAGATGCTTGATATAATTTCAATATTTTTTAATTTATTAAGGCTTTTTATATGTCCTAATATGTGATCTATTCTGGAGAACATTCCATGTGAACTTGAGAAAAATATATATTCTGCTGCTTTTGGATAGACTGTTCTCTGTACTATGTCCATCTGGTCTAATGCGTTATTCAATGCCACTGTTTCCTTATTTATATTCTTTTTGGATGATCTATCCATTGATGTAAATGGAGTGTTAAAATCTCCTAATATAATTGTGTTGCTGTCTATTTCTCCCTTAGGTCTGTTAATATTAGCATCATTTATTTAGGTGCTTCTATATTAGGTGTATAAATATTTAGAGTTGTTATATCCTCTTTGTGGATTGATACCTTTATCATTATGTAATGTTCTCCTTTCTCTTGTTACTTTCTTTCAAAGTCTATTTTGTCTGATATAAGTACTGCTACTCCTGCTTTTTCTTCCTTTTATTTGCTTGAAATTTCTCTCTCCATCCCTTCACTTTAAGTCTATGTATGAATTTAGTTTTGAAATGAGTCCCTTGTAGGGAGCATATAGATGGGTCTTGTTTCTTTATCCATTCTGCATGTAGTCCATTTATATTTAAAGTAATTATTGGTAGGTATGTGCTTATTGCCTTTTTTATTAATTGTTCAAAGGCACATGAGTGTGTGAATTAGATGTTAAGTAGAAAGTCTTAAGTTTGGGGTGTAGTGGACCTGGTAATCTGGAAGTGAGTTGTTATTGCCATAAGGAAATATTTGGTATTATTGATAGGTATGTATTATTGCCTACTTTATTGTTTTCTGGTTGTTTTTTTAGTTCTTCTTTGTTCCTTTCTTCCTCTTTAAACTCTTGTGATTTGATGGTTTTCCTTAATATTGTATTTGGATCTTTTTTCTTTTTTTTGTATCTATTATATGTTTTAGGTTTGTGGTTACCATATCAACCATATTCTTAATATAGTTTTAAAAAGTATGTTTCCCCAACTCCACAGCTATAGTTCAGTAAAATTCATGTCTAAAATTGAAATTCTCTGCTGACACTACTATGATAATTAGGTATTCTCAGTAGTTTAAATATACTTTTAGATTATGGTAGTAAATAATTCTGCCACTTTATAACTATCTATGATTTTTTATAGTTATAAAAGGAGATATAAATAGTTATGTTTGATTTTGTAGCTTACTAAAGAGTCTAAGCAACAGGAAAATATCTGATATTTAAGAAGTGATTTTAGAAGATTTATATTTTAGACCTTTGTTTTTCTGTTTTTAAACAGAATTTCCTTTAAAAAGATAATTACTCCACTGTTGAAGTCTTCCATCAACTCTATCAAGAACTAAATGTCCTAATTACAGTGTATCTATGGTATCAGTCACCTCAATATAGAACTAATTCATGTGAACAAACAATATATCAGTGAAGTTAACATATTGCTCATTTGTTTGTAATTATAATAATCATCCAAGTTCACTAGGCAGCTGAAACTTTGATTGTCAAATATAATTTGGTTCTTATTCATGACAGTGACAGCTAATTCCAATTCTGTTTTATATATTTTCACTTAAAAATAGCTTATTTACTAGTGTGCATACATCTAAAAATATTCCTTTAGGGATTAGATGTTGCTTTCCAAAGGCCAGTGTTTGTGTATATGTATAAGTGTATCTTATTGTTTTCTTTAATATTTGCTTTTACTTGCCTTTTTAAAAACAAACTTCAGACTCAAATGCTTTTTGATGCAAGATGTTTAACATAAGTATAAAGAGAGATTACTGAATTTGTTCAATCCAGGAGATAATGCTTTCTTTTTCTCCCATCAACTCCCACAAACATATTCTGTCAGATCTCTGACCCTCCCCTATCCTTACCAGACTGTGAGCAGATCCCATGGATTTCCATGCATTTGAATTAGAATATTTCTTTATGGCAAGAACAACTCACTTCCAGATTAACAGGTCCACTACATCCCAAATTTAAGACTTTTTACTTCACATCTAATTCAGACACTCATGTGCCTTTGAACAAAATCCTTTCAAGATGGTCAGGCCATGCCACCTTCTGGAGACATCGGTTTTGCTCATAGAAGCCATTCATTCTTCTAGCCCCTGATTTTCTGCCACTTGACTTTGCAGGCAACTCCAATGAGCCCCTACTATCTTCAAGATTCCCCATGCGAGGAAAAAGCATTCAACTCCCAGTTTCTACCTGCTGAATGTTCTTTATGGCACATCCATGCCCAGCTGTTTCCAGATTGTGTTTTCCACTGTTATGTACTATAGTGAGCCTATGAGCTTCTCCAGTCCAGGAAGTATTGAATGTGGGTGTGTATATGTTAGGGGTGGGGTATAGTGGTGGTAAGAGTCATGGTGGTGATGTTAATAGGCTATAGCTGAGATAGTATATAAATCTTATCTCTTTTATCTGTTGTTTTCATGACATAGTTCACTCATGTACCATGTACTTAACACATATTTTTTGAAAGTCTACTGTATTCCAGGCATTTTTTTCCCAGACCTGGGAATACAGCAGTGAACACAAAGACAATATTGTTCTCCTCCAATGGAGAGTGTCTTCTAGATGTGGAAAACAATTTGTCAGAGGCTGTGATAAAAGTTTAGAAGGAAAAATAACATAAAGTAAGAAGGTAGACAGTTAGTCTTAGACATATAATACAATAGTATTTTCAGGGAACATGTCGCTGATGAAGTGATATTTGAACAAAAACCTGAAGGAAGTGAGAGAAGGAGCTCTCCAAAAAAAAAAGAGGATTTCTTCTGAGTATAAAGAGTTTCTTCTTATTGCAAAGGCTTTACTCTGCATATTTAAGAAGTAGCCAGAAAGACATTGTAGAGCTGAAGGCAGGGTGAAGGATGGAGAGTGAGAGGGAATGAAATCAGAGAGTATATATAAATGAATGTATGTTTATGTATTAGAGAGAATGTTTCAAAAGCATTGGCATTTTCTTGGTAAATGCAGTATAATAATTTCAAAATAACCTCATGAAGATTAAAAAAAATTAACTTACAGTGGAAACTCTTTGGCAAACTTTGTATCCTAATTTAATGCATTCATCAGTTCAGTAAAAAGAAGCACTATTTGTTTAATTAAAAAGACCACATTTCATTATATCAGCAAAGCTTTAACCAAAAGGCATGTGAATAGAACATATTTAGTAGAAAATAGCAAATCAATATTAGTGATAGCTTTTCCAGTACAGATTGGTTCTATAATAAATACAAACTTGAAATAAAAAGGGAAGAAGAAATCTAGAACTCTGGCTAGACAAAATCCAGGCTCAGTAGTGCACACTCATATAACCACTAACAACATATTTATGTATGACTGGTTTAAAACCTAGAAGTATAAAAACAATGTGGGTTTACAGACATAAGGGTCCCCTCCCCAACATGAATTCAGATATTCTGAATACAATAACGTTTCACAATTACTTGAACTAAAAATAATATAACCTGCTCTACTATAGAATAACCATCAGGTTTTCTATTATCATGAAAAATATGAGCCTGTTAAATACCTGCAACTGTTTGATGATTAAATACTTGACCTAAATTTCTAGAAACAAGAGTAAGAGAACTATCTGACAAAGTAATTTTATATATTCAAAATTGGAACTAGATTTTAGAAAATATGAAAGTCATAAGGCCCTGGTTAAAAGACACCTCAATTTATTTCTTGTGACAGTGAAGATTCAGCAATTTTGAAACAGAAGCCAATACAGAAAAGGTGCATTGATTCATAAAAACTTAGTATAAAAGGAGAAGCAAATTGTTCCCTAGAATATTGATTTTTTTCATTCAAATAAAAATTTAACTCTGTAAGTTTCTAATCCAGAAATCACAAGGGAAAGATTTCTAATATTATGTAATATATAGGCTTGATTAAGTGTCCATCAAAGGAGTTTGATTAAAAGTTAACTTTTTTTCAGATTAATTACTTAGATAACCATAATAAACCTAGGGGAAATATTATAATTGCTGCTACTACAACTATTACTATTATTGTTTTGGCAAAAGTGAAAAGCTCCTATGTGATGTTTTAGTTACTTTTCCATAATTTGCAAGATTGATAAAAAGTCAAGCTTGGGAATAATTGACTATAAGAAAATCAGACTGCTGAAGGAGGAATCAGAAAAATGTGCAGTTCTAGTTACTTCAGGGTCACTTCATTAAAGGAATAAACCTAGAAGCTATGTCATTATTATTCCCCAACTCACACTCTGAATTTTGTTGCTGGCAAGCACACTATTAAGAATAAAAATGGAAACAGATATAAGTAAGTTAAATCTTAGTTCTAGAAAATGTAATAATTTCTTCTCCTTCCCTGTGATCTCATTTCTTTTCCTTACATTTGTCCTGCTACTTTATGCTTCGGCTAAATGAGGAAACAGAGATGTACACTTCTAATTTTCTAAGTCTTATTTCTAGAGACCATATTAGGAGCTCTTGCTAGAAAATAACAGTCCTGGGCTTGGGCAAATTTTTATAAAACTTTTTCTTCTGGGAAAACGAGGATAAATGTCATCCCTGTAACTCAGAGATTTGCTTTGAGGGTTGAGTTGAGACATTGTAATGGTATCAGATATCTAATATTTTTTCTTTGTAAAGTTTAATTAGAATTTTTGTTTAAACAAATAGTTTGGGGACCTTCTCTTTAGTAGTGGCTTTCAATTTGGCCTTGAGAATATCTTTATCCTTTCTGTTGTCCTGTCAGTGTCTGTATGGTCTAGGTATATGGCATAGACCCCTGTTGAATACATCTTCTTAGCTTCATGTACTCTTTGCATCCTGTCCTGACAAGTATTGATTGCTCTGGCTTAGGGCCCCAGCTGGACCCTCTAAAGTCAGGGGGTCCAGAACAGATCACTCTTTCCCAGATGTGAGTGTGGTACTGGTTAAGTAAACTTTGAGTATTGAGAAATAAAAGTGGGGTATTCCAGAAATAGTCAACGGAGTAAATGGAAGTGCAATTGAACAATTGAGGTTGGCACGGATAAGAAAGTGTAAATATTTCGGTTTGACTTTAGCTTGTGCTCCATATTTTAGAAATGTGGGGAAAAAATGCTACTAAGTATGTTGGTGCAAGACTATAAATATCTATTGATGTTTGATGTTTGTTGTTTTATTAATTGCTGTGATGATTCTGCTTTTAATGTAGTTTTCCCTGATGGCAGAAGGGGTAAGTATCTACAGGCATGCATCAAGAATAATTGTTGGGAGAGACAAGAAGCTCAAAGAGGAAACTATTTTATAAATGTTACGGGCAATCGTTTTAACAGCCTACATTTGGATAGTCATATTATTCATGGAATGATGGGGAAAAATAGGGATGCATTTCTATGTATTATAATGAACAAGAGAAATTTTTTTGAATTATTTTTGAATATATAAAAATACACTCATGCATATTATCATGTGTGTGTGTGTATATTATATACATATATATATATATATGTATGTATATGTGTGTGTGTGTGTTTTGACCTAGGAATCAAATGGATCAGATAGCAGTGTGTCTCTATTACATTAGAAAATTGAGAGCTAATGGGAAAAATTAAAATATAAAAGTCACAATACTATTGGAACTGATCTTAGCAAAATGCCAAGAATACCTGAAAATAGGAGAATAAAATTCATTAGAGAAAAAGTAGACAAGACTGTATTTGAGCTCTATGGCCTTTCCTTAGTCTTTGCCATCTTAAAACACCAGAAAAAAATAAAGAGTCCGACTAATTTTACAGCAGCATGCCATAAAACAATGTGGGCTTGTAATGAAGATAACGAATGAATAAGATAAGGAAGATACTGAGGAGTATAACAATTATATTGAGCTGCAGATCAAGAAGTAAAAATATGTTCTTCAATTTAATTAACATACTCGAGATTCCTAAACTATTTTAGTTCATAGCTATACATTGGTGTTTCAGTAATTTTTTTTTTACAGCAGCCCTATGCCAAAATCCTGATCTGTTCATCAAAGAAGAGCAAATATCCTAAGCATAGTAAGTTGTTGGGTTTCTTACAGATGGCCCCATGTTTCTCTTGAAATTTAAAATATCCTGGGGTGCCAGCCTCTGTGAATTCACAGTGGTGTTCCAGGAAGCCTCAGCACACAGTTTGCAGGGGATAGGCTTTCAGTAGAAGCATAGAGAACTAGACTCATGCAATAGCCTCCTTGTTGTACTCACTGTCTCTGAGTTTTAACTCCTAATCCACACTTCTATCCGGTGCCCTCAGAAATATTTTTGCATCACACTACTGTCCTGTAGTCATATCTATAATAACTTCCCAAGTGCTTCTGGAATCCAGTTTAAACGTTTTCTCATTTCATTGGATTGCCCCTAGCCTGCATGAATGTCTTCCCAATGTTTAATTTTAAATAGCTCCCAAAAAGTATATTGAAGTTTCAATTTCCGTCACTATGAACGTGACTTTATTTAAAAATAGAATCCTGGCAGATGTAATCAAATTAAGATGAGGTCATTAGAGTGGAACCTAATCCTCTATGACTAGTGTCCTTGTAAGAAGAGGAAAACACCCCGTGAGGACAGAAGCACGCAGGGACGCGGTGGCCGTGTGGTGGTGGAGGCAGAATCTGAGGAATGCATTTACTAACCAGAGTGTCATGGATTGCTGGCGGACATCAGGAGCCGGAAGAGGCAAGGAAGGATTCTCACCGGAAGTCTTCAGAGGGAGTGCGGCCCTATCTTGATTTCAGTCTTATAGATTTTAATTTCATACATTTCTGCTTTCGATCCACCCAATCTGTGGTACTTTGTTACAACAGACTTTGGAAACCAATACAGTTAGATAGAGGTAAATAATGAAAATAAATGCACTCCATTTCAAATCATAAGAAAAAGCGTGCTTTTACAATTTAATGAGGGCCTGTACATATGTATGATTTTATTGTTATAAAATAGCACACGTGAGTAGTAATAGCCACCTGCATCTGTATAGCACTTTCTGGTTTACAGAGCACTTTCAATTACAGTATTTCCTGAGATGCTGAATATTACATGACATGTCACATAAAGCAAGTATTATACTCTCTTGGAATGTGAGCAGAGTTCTGGGGAAATTTTAATATCCAGTCACTGATACATACATTCAAGCTACTTATTCTTTCTGAGACTCCTAGTGGGTAAGCAAAAAAGCCAGCAATCATCTTCTGATTTCTGGTTCGAAACTTGCTGTTTAATCCACTAGGCCTGAAAATCAGATATTTTCTAAGGATAGATTCCATCTCCTTAATTTTCAACATTAAGTAAAAAGAGATGATGTGTTTACCTAACTACCTTCAAGAAAGTCTGCATGTCTAAAGGATTTTTCTAATTTCATGAAATGTTTGACATCATGTTATAAAAAGAAAGTATTTACTCCTTTACAACGTATGTATAGGATGTCTGGTCCTAGAATTTTGCTACTGCCTTTCTAATCTTGTATTTAAATATCCCCTTTATACATTTATCCTACGTGTAATACATTTTGTTCTCTGAACAGTCATACAGTCTTCTGGCTTCACTAGTTGTCAGAATTAAATGTCATGCTAAAAGTTCAGGACTCAGTATAGCAAATAGCCAGATTGGCTAGATGCCTTAGGACAAAATCAGGATCATTGTCACTGTGAGTGATATTTGTACAAGGAAAGGCTCTGTTTCTTCATCTATAACTTCTTGGGTTTATTAATTTTCACATTAAATGTATTTGGGAAGGTTGAGCTTCTTATGAGTATTTGTATAATATTTAAAATTTAAGCCAATTGACAATTTCATCATTTTCTACTTAGGTAATTATTTCCTAGAGATATGTCTTAGTATCTAGAAACTTTTATTCATTTACTGTAAAATCTAGATATGAAAAGGCTATACAATGCAAGGGAAGTCAAGAAGGGGGGAGTGAATCTTGTGCTCTACCATTTTTGTTTAGTGGTGTTAAACCATCATTTCCCCACATCAACACTGCTCACTCAGGACACACAAAGTGTGGTGCTGCAGAGCACATATACAACTTCATGAAGATCTTGTGGCCAGACTTTAGATGCCTATACAAGTGCTGTAATTCAGATGATTTTTGTCAATGAGGTGAGGTACCTATGAATAAGTAAACAAATAGCCATGCTTCAGATCATGAAAGAATGTGGGATTCAAGCTACCTATATCTATGTCCTGATCAAGTGTTCAATACATATTCCATATGGAATTTTTCTTATAGAAATACTGTGTTCCATTCAAGTACTACTAAATAACCATGGAAACATATAAAAGTAGAACACTGAAACACATTTATTGGTATACTTATTATTAAGTAAGTAAAACTGATTTCAGTTGAAGTTATTTTTTTCTTGGATTGAAACAATTTACCTCAATTTTCCAGGACTACGAATTTAATGTATTTGAGAGGCAGCAGTGTAAAGTCTGAGGACAGAGATCCCAGAATCAAGATTACCTTCGTTTGCTTTCTGGATCCCCCACATATTAGCTCTGTGATCTTGGGCAATAACTTCACTTATATATGCCTCAGTTTTTGGTTTGTAAAATAAAGATAAAAACAGTTGCTGTGAGACAGTTATTAGTGATTATTAAAGAAGTTTATGTGTCAAAGTTAATAAGTATAAAGAATTCAGAATATTGTCTGGAATTAATAAATACTGTAACGATGAACTCTTATGAAAAGGTATTCTGGGGCCCAAAAAAATAATGTTCAGCTGACTGTCAGAAAGGAAAATCACAACAAACAACAAACAAATGCTAAAAGCAACAACCTGCTTGTCAGTCTCTCATTTTGTATACAAACAAGATTTACATTCATTTTCACCACCTGACTTAGAAGATGAACAGATGCCCCTATCTTACAGGAAGGAAGCTAAAGTATCATATTGTCCCATAAATGCTCAACATGTATAATATACTATTTTAACACATTCCAAATAACCTGGTTTCAACCTGCTTTTTGACTCTGTTAAATTAATGGAAGTTTGGCAGCTCCTATATTTTTCAGTTTCAGGAATCTGCAAACTTCCCTTTGAGTGGTTAAGTAAATGTGATTCAATATTCACAATGATTAATACTTACATATTGAATATCAAAGGATGTAATCTGTATATGAACCCCTGGAGAATATATCCTAGTTAATTTGTCAAATAATTAGTTAGAGTGTATATATATATATATATATATATTTGCATAGATAAATATATATTACATATATTCACAATTATCCTCCATCAGAATTAAAAGCACATATTTGTCATCTTAAATTTTTGTAGGAAAACAAATTCTCCTAAAGATAACATATTTATTCATTGACTAAAATATACTGTATGTTTTTTAATGTACTCAACCAATGTATTCCAAAGACTCTGTCTGTTCCATAGAGTTCAGGAATTTGGCCATCATTCACAATTTTATTACATGTAATTATTTTTCTTGCACTGATTCCCTTTAACAAATTCTTCTCTCAGGGGATATAATATATAACCTAAAGATAATTTTCTAAAATCGTTATAGCTAATAAAATGTTAGACTCTGCTATAGTCAGTTATTCTACAATGAAATTCATCATTGAGAAGTAGAAAATTATTAGTTGAGTACAGGCATCATAAGGTATATACTATCAAAAATATGGATAATGTAAATACATTCAAACTGAAATACATTTATGGGCTCAATATACTAAAACTCTTTTCTATTATTAAGAATAAGCAATGGATAATTTCAAGTAACTGGATTTCCTGGCTTACTGGATGATAAGCTGTTCATGAAATGTAAGTCTAAGGATATAATGATAGTTGTATACACATAAAACTAGCTGCTTCTGAATAAGATGCAGGCATCTATAGACTTTTGGGTATTACTTATTTTAGTTTCTTCCTTTAGCATTGCAGTTATTCTTGTGGATCTCTCTGTTTTCCATTATAATATAATAGTTAAAAATCACAAGTATTTAATTTTTTAACCACACCAAAGTACAGACTTTGAAAGCAGTCTGGCAAAAAGAAAAAGTTGAAAGTGAATCTGACAATTTTAACTCAGGATAACAAACCTAGAGGGACAAAATTAAATCAGGCTTAAAGTCATGGTGATGAAATGCAAATCTGAAATTGCCTTTTGGTCTCTTAGGAGAACAAATCCAGGTAAAGGTAATGTGGGAGGAAGAAAATTCTCTCCTAGCAACCCAGATCAGCTGAATCAACACTAGTAATCAGGGAAGGGTGAATTTTTGCAGAACGTTTATCTTTACATATAGATGGACAAGAGGCAAACCACTTTGTTTAACTTTGCTTCAGGTTTCAGAATAGTATAAAGAACAATGGGAAATCTTACAAAATCTAATAGACGGTGAGTTCCATTCCTAGGTTTTATTAATTCTTCTGGTCCTCAGCCTACAAACATTCATAACTCTATGTTATGCTCAGATATCAGGTCAGAGTCTCTGTCTTTTTGGCCAACCGATCCATCAGCAACTTTAGATTTGCATAAATAAATGTAAAAACTGCTTTGTTTTTCATATACTTAATTTGCCTACGGTATCCCATGCTTATAGTGTTCTGGTAATTTTAACGTTTGGTAACCTGACATAACTCACACAAAATTCAAGACAGAGTTAACAGTCTCTGAAAAGATACAAAGATGAGAGAGATGTAATGAAAACAAGAAATTTTACTTGATTGGTGCAAACAGCCCACACTTGGTATGGCTCAAAGTGCAGCTGAAATAGAAGCAGGGCTACCTAATGGAAAGTACTGAATAACATAACATGTTAACATTTTCCAGGCATCAGTGATGACTCATTATTGAGAAAGCGTTTAACAGGGGTAGATGATCTTCAGAGTATATGAACCAGGGCAGTGTATCACAATTTTCATCATTTTATTCCTTACTTTTTATCTGTGATTAATTATTAGTATGACCACTAAACGTCATTAACTTATCCAATGAACACATTTTAGTAGTTAAAATGTGCTGTGAAATTTCAGGCTTACAAAGATGGTGCATGATGTGAGCTACCCCTCGCAAACGTGAGAGTACTAGGTGCAAAGGTAGACATATGTTGCTGCAGAAAGAGAGAATCCTGAAACTTACTCTTTTGGTAGGATGTTTCTGTTAGATCTCAAAGGATTAGTATATATGCAAGCCAAAAATAGCAGAGAATTTTAAAGAGAGTGCCAGGATGGCTGGCAGATACAGAAAGAGGGAAAGATATATGTAGCTGATGGTGAAGGAGTTCACATCTCCTATTATGGAGATTTAAATGTATGCTGTGTATAAGGAGGGGAGAATAGTACTTATGGTTTTATCTTTTTTCTTTTTCTTTTTCATTTAGCAATATGGAATATTAAGCATATGCTTAAGTCGTGTGAAAAAAGTGGTTGGGAAATCTCTAGTAAAATGATTGATGCAATCCAGATGACTGATCAAAAATTACATTAACACACTGGAAGGGAAAGTTAGGGAAGGAGACAGATTGAAGCGATGCCATCTAGATAGCTGATGCGACACGGTTGATATAGTGAGGAGCAACAGGAATAAGGATGATTCAGAGGTCATGACACTGATAGGGTATTCATCAGTCAGAGAAACAGAAAGCCTTCCAAATATATCAAACCAAAGGACACTTAGGCTGATCATTGGTTATTAGAGGCTGGTAAGCTATAAAAGTAAAAAGAGTACACTGAAATAATGCATAATTAATAAATGCAGGAAACATCTTTCATCTCATTGGTTGAAGGTTTGAATAATCAGAACATAGGCTTTAACAGACAAGCCCTAAAGGGCTGGTGTTCTTTCTTTTAGGGCAGAGTTCAGCACTCTTTGCAGTTGGACCTCTAAGGAGGACCCTTGTTACTGGTCTGTCTGAGAGGGGCTCAGCAAATCTAAAGCAGAGAGTCTTCAGAGAAGGTAGGGTCTGAGTCTACTCTCTGCTGCTGTCAAGTGATACCAACAGGGACTGTAATAAAATAAGTCTCTTCCCCCAATGTGATATGTTCCACCCATCCTCTATGGCCTCCATTCAGTCAAACCTAACAAGAAGTCATAGGGTGAAGGAGTGTGAAGAATTTAGTCTACAGAGCCCCAGCCCTAGCAACTAAGAACAGTATACAGAGGACAGGTGTGGAGCTGAAAGGTAACCAATAAACAATTGGCACAGTTAATAAATGAACTTGGCATTTCAGGAAAAATAAAAGAACTGAAGTTTTTTCTTGCAGTGGTTGATATAAGGAGAAGAATGTGGACATAGACCCAGACAATCCTTGATTTCTTCATATTGTTTTGTATATACCCCTCCATGGCTCTGCCTCTTACTAGCTTTTTGACCTTATATCAATAACTTACCCTCTCTATGCCTCTGTTTTTCACTTATAACATGGAGATAACATTATCTCTCATGTATTAAGTTCTACAAAAGAGTTAAACTTTATTTTTCTTTAAATGTCTTCCATCACATAGGATTTTGAAAACCAGGAGAATAGATGATAGATCCATATAGGGTGCACAGATAATGATAGAAGGACACATTGTCCACCAATATTTCAACTGTTGGTGTAAAAGATAAAGGTATTATTAAATATCAATTAAACTAGAGGTGACTGTTTTAAGAAGTATATTTTAAAGAAGGAGAGTGATCATTAAACTCCAGTGATCAGGAATAGCGAAATAACAAAAAACAGGTGCAGTAACTTGAAAGGTAGGAAATCATTTATGGCAGTGTTCTAAAGTGAATTAGGTGGAATAGAGATGAAAGTCTTTGTATTGGTCTGAATAAAAAAATCTCAGCAGTGAGATATTAATCAGGAGACTCACCATCCTCAGGAACTAAGAAAGGTACCAGAGGAAAGCATGCAGCTGATGACTTGGGAAGAAAATCAGCTGGAGCAGTGACCCAGAGGAGGTGGACAGAAGGTGACTAAGAACTGAGGTCAAGAGATGAGCCTTCTCAAGTTGAGAGTACATATCCCTCACAGACACCGGGATGTGTTTAGCATAGGAAGGACAACAGTTTAGACTCTTTTTGATTTGCCAAAATAAAAAGAAGAGCAGAGAAATAAAATGTCTGTAATAGCCTAAGCTGTAAATTGGTTTGATACTTGGGCAGACCCATATGCAAAGAAATGAGCAATGCAAGTTTTTAAGGAGGACACTGTAATAAGTCAGAACTGGATTTAAAATGTCAGTCCAACTATTTACCATCTGCCTTATTTTAAACAAGCTGTTTAAGCTTTCTGTGACAGCAAAAAAGGAATGATCATTTTTTTTTCTCATAGGAGTATTTAAAGTACTTAGTACAGTTCTTGACACATAGTAAGGGGTTCATTTTGCAAAGGATGATGAAGATGATGGTGATGATGATGAATAAACTGATGACTAAGAAATTGAAATGGGTCAGCCATGATGATAGTGTGGGCAGGGAAAATGTGGATCTGGAATGAAAATGATTAACATAAAGACCTGGAGTGAACCACAGAATGAAGAAATTTCTAATATGTGAATCACTCTTAGCATTTACTGGCCTGGCTGAGTTTGAGTCTGATGTTTTAGCCCTCTGAACTATATGCGCTCTCTATGGCTTTAAACTGGGGATTCCTGATTCATAGCCACACTAGAAATGAAAGATATTATTTGGCCAAAAATAATTACATTATTTAATTAAATGGAGCCCTTATAAAATGTTATATATTATTAGAAAAGTCTTAATTACAAAAGAAAGGCATAATAAGGACAACAAGTTAGAAGACACAAAGTTAAATGTTACAGGTATCAGTTAGCTACTTCAACATGTGACAATTTTTTGCAATGCATTCTTATTCTAATAGTTCACAGCAGATTAATTCTTTGTATATCTGCTTTCTCTATCCATTTGGCAATTTTTAGGAACTAAAAATTCTATATGCTAATTCTAGCATATATTTATATATTTAAATAAACTTTGGAGTACTGGTTATTTCCATTAAGAACAATTCTTTTAATTTTTTTCATTTTTAAGAAAAATCCATATGATCTGAAGCCCTATGTATTCTGTTACAAGCAACTATTTATAAAACAGGGCTAATGTTTGATATTTTGATGTTAACATGGAAAAGTACAATACTGTCAGGTTTCAACTTTTCAGACTCTTGATTGCACACATAAACATGTTTTTCTTAACAGATTATATAACATTTTTAGAGAATAGCTCAAAATTAAAAAGATAATATTTCTTATTTTACTTTAAAATCACATAGCTGGCATGTATTATAAAGCTCAAAAAATTTTATTTTCTTTCTTTACTTCCTTGCTCTTTTTAAACAAGAAGAATAATGATCATGGAATTTTGGAGCTAAGGCACATCTGGGTTGGAGGCAGCCTTTCATAATTTACATGTGTGATCTTGGGAAAATTGCATTGCCACACCATTTTTCTTATCTATGTTTTCAAGGTTTATCCAATGATGTAGCGCGTGTCATAAGTTCCTCTCTTTTTAAGGCTGAATTAGATTATATTTTATGTATTTAAGACATTTCATTTATCCATCTTTCCATTGATTGAC
Organism: Manis pentadactyla; assembly: GCF_030020395.1. Taxonomy (NCBI): domain Eukaryota; kingdom Metazoa; phylum Chordata; class Mammalia; order Pholidota; family Manidae; genus Manis; species Manis pentadactyla. The sequence continues at coordinate 125,769,454 of NC_080020.1, forward strand.
ACTTGGATTGCTTCTACCTTTTGGCTGTTGTCATTAATGTTACTATAAACATGAGTCTATAAATATTTGAGTCCCTGCTTTCATTTCTTTTGATATATACAAAAAAGAATTTCTGGATTATATGGTAATTCTGTTTAATTTTTTGAGGTATCTCTGTATGGTTTTTCATAGAGGCTGGACCATTTACATTCTCAGTGAACCAGGAACCCAATTTGTCTACATCCTTGCCACAACACTTGTTATTTTCTGTTGTTTTTAGTTCTTTTGTTTGTTTTTGGTAATATTCACTCTAATTCCTGTGATGTAGTATCTCTTTGTGGTTTTGATTTGCATTTTCCTCATTAGTGGTGTTAATCATCTTTTCATGGATTTTCTGGCCTTTATTTTTTTTTACTTTGGAGAAATTAACATTCAAGGTCTGTGCTTATTTTTTAATCAAGTTGTCTGATTTTCTTTGCTGTTGTTACAAGTTCTTTACATGTTCTAGATATAAACCCCTTATTAGATTCATGTCTTGTGCCAATATCTTATCCCATTCTTTGACTTGTCTTTTTACTCTGTTGATATGTTTTTAAGTGTTGATGCACAAAAGTTTTAATTTTGACAAAATCCAACTTACCTATTTTCTCATATTGCCTGTGTGTTTAGTGTCATATCCAAGAAATTACTGCCAGACTCAAAGTCATAAACTTTTTCTCATATGTTTTCTTCTAGAAGTTTTATAGTTTCAACCCTCACATTTACGTCTTTGATCAAGTTTTAGCTATTTTTATACATGGTAAAAGGTAAAAGTCCAACTTTTTTTATGTGGATTCTAGGTTCCCAACACTATGTGTAATAAAGGTTTTCGAAGGATGTCTTACTTAACTCCTGCTTCTTTTGTATTTACATTTTTGTTTCCCCGCCTATTTTCCATTTTTCCTCTTCTTGTCACTTCATTAATTTTTTCCTTAGACAAAATATTTACTACATGCCAACTGGAAAACAAGCACTATTTTTGTCACTGGGTGGAAAATGGACCAAAACAGGTAAATGTACTGCTAGCAAGAGGCTTAGAATCCAGTGGAGGAAGGAGATGGTGATAGACAACAAATGTGTTTGTGCATGTAAAATGTAAGGTAGTGCATGCAATGAAGAAAAATTAAGCAGTGTATATATAAGAGTGGTAGATGGTGCTCTATTTTACATGAAGTGGTAAGAGACATCTGCTCAGATGAAGTAATATTTGAGCAGAGATCTAAGGAAGTGATTGGTGGTGCTCTGAATATACACAAAGGGCTGTAAGAATAAAGGTCCTCAGACAGGAATAGGAATGTTTGAGGACCAGCAGGGGCCCAGTGTGTCTGAAGTGAGGTGAGCATAGCAAATCATGCTATGGGGTAAGGCCAAAGAGTTAGAAGATGCCAAAGCACGCAGGACTTAGCAGTCATCATATGGACTTTGACTTTTATTCTGAGTAACAGGGGAAGACAGTAAAGTGCATTGAACAGAGGATTGGCATAATATAATTTGTTTTTCAAAGAATCACTGTGATTGCTATGCTGTGAATATACTGGGAGGGAACAAGAGTGGTATAAATTGATCATTTGGGATGCTAATATAATACTGCACACCAAATATGGTGGAGTGAGGATGGGGAAAACGGCGGTGAAGGCGGTAAGAGGGAATCTGATTCAGTAGCTATGTTGAAGATGGAGCTGTCATAATTTCCTGTTGAATGGGATATGAAGTGGCAGATGAAGAGGGAAATCCAGAATAACTCCAAGGTTTTGAGCCTGAGAAATTGGTGAATAGAATTGCTATTTAGTGAGAACTTTTTTTTGTGTGTGTGTGTGCATTTATTTTTATTTTTTATTTTTTTTAAATAATTATTTTTTATTGAAGGGTGATTGATGCACAGTATTACATTACATTAGTTTCAAGTGTACAACACAGTGATAAAATATTTATATACATAATTCTAGGTTCCAGCTATCACCCTACCAAGCTGTTACAATATCTTGACTATATTCCTTATGCTATATATTACATCCCGGTTACTTATTTATTTTACCATTGGAAGTCTGTCCTTTTTTTTTTTTTTTTGTGAGGGCATCTCTCATATTTCTTGATCAAATGGTTGTTAATGACAATAAAATTCTATATAGGGGAGTCAATGCTCAATGTACAATCATTAATCCACCCCAAGCCTAATTTTCGTCAGTCTCCAATCTTCTGAGGCATAACAAACAAGTTCTTACTTGTAGAACAAATTCTTACATAATGAATAAGTTACATAGTGAACAGTACAAGGGCAGTCATCACAGAAACTTTCGGTTTTGCTCATGTATTATGAACTATAAACAGTCAGTTCAAATATGAATACTCATTTGATTTTTATACTTGATTTATATGTGGATACCACATTTCTCTCTTTATTATTATTATTTTTAATAAAATGCTGAAGTGGTAGGTAGATACAAGGTATAGGTAGAAAACATAGTTTAGTGTTGTAAGAGCAAATGTAGATGATCAGGTGTGTGCCTGTAGACTATGTGTTAATCCAAGCTAGACAAGGGCAATAAAACACCCACGTATGCAGAAGATTTCTCTCAGAACAGGGGGGGTGAGGTTCTAAGCCTCACCTCTGTTGATCCCCAATTTCTCACCTGAAGGCCCCCCTGCGACTGTGCCTGTCTTAGGTTGTTCCTCCCTTGAGGAATCTTACCTGTCTCTGGCTAACCAGTCATCTTCCGGGGCCATACAGGGAAATGTGAAGTTGGTAAGTGAGAGGGAAGCCTTATTGTTTGAAAAGGTTAGCTTTTTAATTCTTTGCATATTTATGCCCTGTGGCTTCTATGCCCAGCATTTGTCTTGAGGTATCTTTACCACTTGGAAGAACCATGATACTCGGTAAATTTGATATCAGGCACGAATTCTATTTAAGGGTTGTAATTAAGAAGGAAGAAGAAAAGCTATAGAAGTAGCAGGCGGAAGAAAACATGGGAAGATTGATTATTTCTTTGACATATCTTCTCGTAGAGTAACTTCAGCATGTATAGGTTTTAAGCTACTACTTAAATTGCGCACACACACTAACATAATAGGAGTATAGTTACATAACCAAAGCATATCTGTAATTACCAGCCATCTCCAGTGAAACCAAGAAAACCAGTTAGGCACCTTAGGCATTTGTGAAAACTTATCTATGATATGGTGGATATTGTCCAACTGAACTTGAACAGTCTGAGAGAAATCAGACAAATTAAAACAACCCATTCCTGGGGAATGTTCACATCCCTTATGTTCTTTTAACAGTAAATAGTCTGTAGTTGTAAGATTTTGGAGCGCTACAATTTGCACTTCTCCAAATTCTTGGTTGAGTTCCAACAGTATAGATCCAGTCAAATTTGTTGTTTTACTGTATGCACAGGCCAGCTTAGATATCTCCTTCCTCATTCCCATGGCAAGTCCAGGAACTGGTGGGATGAGTGCACCTACAGCTGTAGCAGTGCGTGGATCTTTGTTGGAGTTTTTTGATGATCATCTTCTGGCATGAGTCTTCCAGAGAGTGCTGATGTTGGAAGTTCTCTTTCATATGGTATCTTAGTTCATTTTCGGGGTAGCCCAATTAGGCTTTGATCTTCTGTATAGACGCAAACAGACCCTTTGTCTACACTCATATATGCCCTTTGTACCCTTGTGTAGAACTCATTGGAGGTTACCACACAGGAACTGCCCTTTTTTTTTTTGCCTTGTTTTTGGTATCACTAATCTACACTTACATGACGAATATTATGTTTACTAGGCTCTCCCCTATACCAGGTCTCCCCTATAAACCTCTTTACAGTCACTGTCCATCAGCAGAGCAAAATGTTGTAGAATCACTACTTGCCTTCTCTGTGTTGTACAGCCCTCCCTTTTCTCCTACACCCCCATGCATGTTAATCTTAATACCCCCCTACTTCTCCCCCCCCTTATCCCTCCCTACCCACCCATCCTCCCCAGTCCCTTTCCCTTTGGTACCTGTTAGTCCATTCTTGAGTTCTGTGATTCTGGTGCTGTTTTGTTCCTTCAGTTTTTCCTTTGTTCTTATATTCCACAGATAAGTGAAATCATTTGGTATTTCTCTTTCTCTGCTTGGCTTGTTTCACTGAGCATAATACCCTCCAGCTCCATCCATGTTGCTGCAAATGATTGGATTTGCCCTTTTCTTATGGCTGAGTAGTATTCCATTGTGTATATGTACCACTTCTTCTTTATCCATTCATCTATTGATGGACATTTAGGTTGCTTCCAATTCTTGGCTATTGTAAATAGTGCTGCAATAAACATAGGGGTGCATCTGTCTTTCTCAAACTTGATTGCTGCGTTCTTAGGGTAAATTCCTAGGAGTGCAATTCCTGGGTCAAATGGTAGGTCTGTTTAGAGCATTTTGATGTACCTCCATACTGCTTTCCACAATGGTTGAACAAGTTTACATTCCCACCAGCAGTGTAGGAGGGTTCCCCTTTCTCCACAGCCTCGCCAACATTTGTTGTTGTTTGTCTTTTGGATGGCAGCCATCCTTACTGGTGTGAGGTGATACCTCATTGTAGTTTTAATTTGCATTTCTCTGATAATTAGCGATGTGGAGCATCTTTTCATGTGTCTGTTGGCCATCTGTATTTGTTTTTTGGAGAACTGTCTGTTCAGTTCCTCTGCCCATTTTTTAATTGGGTTATTTGTTTTTTGTTTGTTGAGGCGTGTGAGCTCTTTATATATTCTAGACGTCAAGCCTTTATCGGATGTGTCATTTTCAAATATATTCTCCCATACTGTAGGGATCCTTTTTGTTCTATTGATGGTGTCTTTTGCTGTACAGAAGCTTTTCAGCTTAATATAGTCCCACTTACTCATTTTTGCTGTTGTTTTCCTTGCCCGGGGAGATATGTTCAAGAAGAGGTCACTCATGTTTATGACTAAGAGGTTTTCGCCTATGTTTTCTTCCAAGAGTTTAATGGTTTCATGGCTTACATTCAGGTCTTTGATCCATTTTGAGTTTACTTTTGTATATGGGGTTAGACAATGGTCCAGTTTCATTCTCCTACATGTAGCTGTCCAGTTTTGCCAGCACCACCTGTTGAAGAGACTGTCATATCGCCATTGTATGTCCATGGCTCCTTTATCAAATATTAATTGACCATATATGTCTGGGTTAATGTCTGGATTCTCTAGTCTGTTCCACTGGTCTGTGGCTCTGCTCTTGTGCCAGTACCAAATTGTCTTGATTACTATGGCTTTATAGTAGAGCTTGAAGTTGGGGAGTGAGATCCCCCCTACTTTATTCTTCTTTCTCAGGATTGCTTTGGCTATTCGGGGTCTTTGGTGTTTCCATATGAATTTTTGAATTATGTGTTCCAGTTCATTGAAGAATGTTGCTGGTAGTTTCATAGGGATTGCATCAAATCTGTATATTGCTTTGGGCAGGATGGCCATTTTGACGATACTAATTCTTCCTAGCCACGAGCATGGGATGCGTTTCCATCTGTTAGTGTCCCCTTTAATTTCTCTTAAGAGTGACTTGTAGTTTTCAGAGTATAAGTCTTTCACTTCTTTGGTTAGGTTTATTCCTAGGTATTTTATTTTTTTTGGTGCAATTGTGAATGGAGTTGTTTTCCTGATTTCTCTTTCTGTTGGTTCATTGTTAGTATATAGGAAAGCCACAGATTTCTGTGTGTTGATTTTGTATCCTGCAACTTTTCTGTATTCCGATATCAGTTCTAGTAGTTTTGGGGTGGAGTCTTTAGGGTTTTTTATGTACAGTATCATGTCATCTGCAAATAGTGACAGTTTAACTTCTTCTTTACCAATCTGGATTCCTTGTATTTCTTTATTTTGTCTGATTGCCGTGGCTAGGACCTCCAGTACTATGTTAAATAACAGTGGAGAGAGTGGGCATCCCTGTCTAGTTCCCGATCTCAGAGGAAATGCTTTCAGCTTCTCGCTGTTCAATATAATGTTGGCTGTGGGTTTATCATAGATGGCCTTTATTATGTTGAGGTACTTGCCCTCTATTCCCATTTTGCTGAGAGTTTTTAACATGAATGGATGTTGAACTTTGTCAAATGCTTTTTCAGCATCTATGGAGATGATCATGTGGTTTTTGTCTTTCTTTTTGTTGATGTGGTGGATGATGTTGATGGACTTTCGAATGTCGTACCATCCTTGCATCCCTGGGATGAATCCCACTTGGTCATGGTGTATGATCCTTTTGATGTATTTTTGAATTCGGTTTGCTAATATTTTGTTGAGTATTTTTGCATCTACGTTCATCAGGGATATTGGTCTGTAGTTTTCTTTTTTGGTGGGGTCTTTGCCTGGTTTTGGTATTAGGTAGATGTTAGCTTCATAGAATGAGTTTGGGAGTATCCCCTCCTCCTTTATTTTTTGGAAAACTTTAAGGAGAATGGGTATTATGTCTTCCCTGTATGTCTGATAAAATTCTGAGGTAAATCCATCTGGCCCGGGGGTTTTGTTCTTTGGTAGTTTTTTGATTACCGCTTCAATTTCGTTGCTGGTAATTGGTCTGTTTAGATTTTCTGTTTCTTCCTGGGTCAATCTTGGAAGGTTGTATTTTTCTAGGAAGTTGTCCATTTCTCCTAGGTTTCCCAGCTTGCTAGCATATAGGTTTTCATAGTATTCTCCAAAGTTCTTTGCATTTCCGTGGGGTCCATCGTGATTTTTCCTTTCTCGTTTCTGATACTGTTGATTTGTGTTGACTCTCTTTTCCTCTTAATAAGTCTGGCTAGAGGCTTATCTATTTTGTTTATTTTCTCGAAGAACCAGCTCTTGGTTTCATTGATTTTTGCTATTGTTTTATTCTTCTCAATTTTATTTATTTCTTCTCTGATCTTTATTATGTCCCTCCTTCTGCTGACCTTAGGCCTCATTTGTTCTTCTTTTTTCAATTTTGATAATTGTGACATTATACCATTCATTTGGGATTCCTCTTCCTTTTTTAAATTTGCTTGGGTTGCTATATACTTTCCTCTTAAGACTGCTTTTGCTGCGTCCCACAGAAGTTGTGGCTTAGTGTTGTTGTCATTTGTTTCCATATATTGCTGGATCTCCATTTTGATTTGGTCATTGATCCATTGATTATTTAGGAGCGTGTTGTTGAGCCTCCATATGTTTGTGAGCCTCTTTGCTTTCTTTGTACAGTTTATTTCTAGTTTTATGCCTTTGTGCTCTGAAAAGTTTGTTGCTAGGGTTTCAATCATTTGGAATTTTCTGAGGCTCTTTTTGTGGCCTAGTATATGGTCTATTCTGGAGAATGTTCCATGTGCACTTGAGAAGAATGTATATCCTGTTGCTTTTGGATGTAGAGTTCTATAGATATCTATTAAGTCCATCTCTTCTAGTGTGTTGTTCAGTGCTTCCGTGTCCTTACTTATTTTCTGCCCAGTGGATCTATCCTTTGGGGTGAGTGGTGTGTTGAAGTCTCCTAGAATGAATGCATTGCAGTCTATAGACCCCTTTAGTTCTGCTAGTATTTGTTTCACATATGCTGGTGTTCCTGTGTTGGGTGCATATATATTTAGAATGGCTATATCCTCTTGTTTGACTGAGCCCTTTATCATTATGTATTGTCCTTCTTTATCTCTTGTTACTTTCTTTGTTTTGAAGTCTATTTTGTCTGATATTAGTACTGCAACCCCTGCTTTCTTCTCACTGTTGTTTGCTTGAAATATGTTTTACCATCCCTTGACTTTTAGTCTGTACATGTCTTTGGGTTTGAGGTGAGTTTCTTGTAAGCAGCATATAGATGGGTCTTGCTTTTTTATCCATTCTGTTACTCTGTGTCTTTTGATTGGTGCATTCAACCCATTAACATTGAGGGTGACTATTGAAAGATTTGTACTTATTGCCATTGCAGGCTTTAAATTCGTGGTTACCAAAGGTTCAAGGTTAGCCTCTTTAGTATCTTACTGCCTAACTTAGCTTGCTTATTGAGCTGTTATATACACTGTCTGGAGATTCTTTTCTTCTCTCCCTTCTTGTTCCTCCTCCTCGATTCTTCATATGTTGGGTGTTTTGTGCTGTGCTCTTTCTAGGAGTGCACCCATCTAGAGCAATCCCTGTAAGATGTTCTGTAGAGGTGGTTTGTGGAAAGCAAATTCCCTCAGCTTTTGTTTGTCTGGGAATTGTTTAATCCCACCGTCATATTTGAATGATAGTCGTGCTGGATACAGTATCCTTGGTTCAAGGCCCTTCTGTTTCATTGTATTAAATATATCATGCCATTCTCTTCTGGCCTGTAGGGTTTCTGTTGAGAAATCTGACGTTAGCCTGATGGGTTTCCCTTTATAGGTGACCTTTTTCTCTCTAGCTGCCTTTAACACTCTTTGCTTGTCCTTGATCTTTGCCATTTTAATTATTATGTGTCTTGGTGTTGTCCTTCTTGGATCCTTTCTGTTGTGGGTTCTGTGTATTTCCGTGGTCTGTTCGATTACTTCCTCCCCCAGTGTGGGGAAGTTTTCAGCAATTATTTCTTCTAAAATACTTTCCACCTCTTTTCCTCTCTCTTCTTCTTCTGGAACCCCTATAATACGGATATTGTTCCTTTTGGATTGGTCACACAGTTCTCTTAATATTGTTTCATTCCTGGAGATCCTTTTGTCTCTCTCTCTGTCAGCTTCTATGCGTTCCTGTTCTCTGATTTCAATTCCATCAATGGCCTCTTGCATTCTATCCATTCTGCTTATAAACCCTTCCAGAGTTTGTTTCATTTGTGCGATCTCCTTTCTGGCATCTGTGATCTCCTTCCGGACTTCATCCCATTTCTCTTGTGTATTTCTCTGCATCTCTGTCAGCATGTTTATGATTCTTATTTTGAATTCTTTGTCAGGAAGACTGGTTAGGTCTGTCTCCTTCTCTGGTGTTGTCTCTGTGATCTTTGTCTGCCTGTAGCTTTGCCTTTTCATGGTGATAGGAATAGTCTGCAGAACTGGGACGAGTGACGGCTGGAAGGACTTCCTTTCTTGTTGGTTTGTGGCCCTCCTCTCCTGGGAGAACAGCGACCTCTAGTGGCTTGTGCTGGGCAGCTGCGCGCAGACAGGGCTTCTGCTTCCTGCCCGGCTGCTATGGAGTTAATCTCCGCTGTTGCTGTGGGCGTGGCCTGGCTCGGGCAGCTACTCCAAAATGGTGGAGTCGCGTTGGAGCAGGAGCTGCTGGGAGGCTATTTATCTCCGTAAGGCACCTCCCTGCTCCCTTCAGCCCAGGGGTTATGGTGCCAAGAGATCCCGGATTCCCTACCTCTGGATTAAGTGACCCGCCCTGCCCCTTTATGACTTCCAAAAAGCACCCGCCAAAACAAAACAACGACCACCAAAAAAAATAAATAAATAAATAAATTTTTAAATTAAAAAAAAAAAGGTGGTCGTTCGTTTTTCTTTATTCTCCGGTGCCAGCCTCAGGCCTCTCTCACCGGTCTTTCTGCATTGTTTCCCTAGTATTGGGGTCCCTATCCCTTTAAGACTTCCAAAAAGCGCTCGCCAAAACAAAACAGCAAAAAAGCAAAAAAAAAAAAAAAAAAAAAAATGGTCGCGCGCTTTTCTTATGTCCTCTGGCGCCCAGCCTCCAGTGCCCGCTCACTGTTCTTGCTGCCCTATTTTCCTAGTATTGAGCGCCCTGCACTCTGGCCCGGATGGCTGTGGCTGGGTGTTCGGCACCCCTGTGCTCCGTCTCCCTCCCGCTCTGCCTGCTCTTCTCCCGCCGGGAGCTGGGGGGGAGGGGCGCTCGGCTCCCGCGGGGCCGGGGCTTGTATCTTACCCCCTTCGCGAGGCGCTGGGTTCTCTCAGGTGTGGATGTGGTCTGGATATTGTCCTGTGTCCTCTGGTCTTTATTCTAGGAAGGGTTGTCTTTGTTATATTTTCATAGATATATGTGGTTTTGGGATGAGATTTCCGCTGCTCTACTCACGCCACCATCTTCCGCCCCTTCTAGTGAGAACTTTTAAATATTTCTTGGGAAATCAAACTGAGAGAGAGAGAGATGTAATAAATATACCAATGATGGAATTCATTTTGAGTAGTTCTTATTATAACTAACTCAACGGTATAATTTTAATTATTATGATTTGAATCTAGAGGTGAATTTGTGGTTTTAAGGTCTAGTTCTTTGCTCTTAGGAAAGGAAGGCATATCTTATTAAGGCAACTGAGGACCTGAGAACCTAATTGTACAAGGTCACATGCCTAGTTGAGAGCCGGGAAAATCTCCTGACCGAGGCAGTGTCTACTCCACTAGTCCAAATGGTTGTTACCTTTTTCTAATTTAAATCACATTAATTTTTCTGATATTGTGATTTCTAAACAGTAATTATTTTGCTGATTGCCTTTAATGACAAAGGGAAAATTTAAAACATCTTCATTAAACCAATTAATTACTAAGTCTTAAAAGTCCTCAATATTTTGGCTATATATGTAACCTCAGTTCAATGCTAATAAAATCACTATGAGGTGTTAGTTGTTCAGAGAATTACAGAAAACCAGACACATAAACTTACACTCATTTTCATTTATTTTCACAAGAGCCGATTTGCTCTGATACGCAGAAGCAGAATGACAGTTTTAGTTGCCTTAAGCTAATGTTAGAGAGAAGTTTTGTTTTGTTTATTGATTGTTGAAAAGACACACAAAAATAAAACAAAGCAGGAGAGAAGATTTAGAGCTGCATTCTATGAAAAAGATAAAATGAATAAGGCAGGTATTTGATTTCACCATTCACATCAGGGAGCTTTCTTATATCAGTAACAGTACTACTGATGATCTGGATATAAATTGATAATCAAATCATGATAATCACTTTCTCTGTTTTTACCCTGTGTGTCAGTGACTACCCATTAAAATGCCTTTGCTAAAGCTCTCACATATAACTGGGAAAATGTTGTTCATGTGGTTTTTGAAGACTCATGGTACTAGGTGAGTGTTCCTTTAAGATAAAACTGTTAGAAAATCAGTAACTTTAAGACCAGTCCATAATTACAGTGTCCTGGATTTCTGTCATCATTTGTTCCCAAATAATTAAGAATAACTGTTCCATAAGGTCACTCAAAGAAAGAAAATGATTAAAATTTAGTGTCTATGTTTTCATGTAAGTCAGCCTTTCATTACTTCCTGTAAGAATTGCTGATATGCCTAATGAGGAATGAATCATACAGATTGTAGCTAATTTGCTCACTCATTCAAAGTGAGTTACTGAACTGCTACTCAGTGTCAAGCATGCATCTCCACAATCTCCACACAAAAGTAACCACATTGAGTAAACAGTCTCTGGATTCAAAGACCAACTAGTCAAGATTAAAGAGAAAATGCTACAAATGAAACTCTATAAAATTTACTAAATGCTACATTAAAGGAAAGCCAAAAGCCTGTGAAAACAGAGGTAAGGAAATGTTTACTTATGGTGGCAGATGGCACAAGTCATCAAAAGCTGCAGTCTTTTTGTTTTCATTTTTATTATTTTCCCTTCTTGTTTCTGTTTTAATGTTTATTTCTTCTCTATTTGGAAAATGTCTTTGCCCATTCTGCCCAGGACTAGGATGAACTTAGAAGATAAAAGATAAATATAAATAGATCAGTTTATTTCATTAAAATTGTCCTTTTTAAATGAAACTGCCCTTTTAGTCTGTCAAATCTGTTAAACTTAGTATACAAAACATTTGTTTGAAAACTGAAATTCTGACAAAATTTCCAAGAGTAGTTTTGTATCCATGAGTGTAAGACTCTGAATCTATGAATGCAAGGTTATTTTGGCTTCTAAAAGGAAATTAAGAATAATAAGGGCAATAACAATAATAACATAATGATAGCTAACATTTATATAGAGTATGTTCTATGTTAGGCGCTATTCTTAGCACACTACATACAGGAATTGTTTTAATTCTCACAACTAATGAAGTTAGTGAGACAGATCTGTTACTATCATTTTACAGATGAAGAAACGAAGGACTCAGAAAGCTAAAGTAACTTGCCCAGGGTCACAGAAGCAATAAGAGAAAGAATCAGAATTTATTTCAGGCACTCTAGCTCCATAGCCTATACTCTTTAGCACTACACTTTTGTCCTTACACCAGAGAATGTCATAACTGTGTTTCCTTGTCATTACAGAGGAATATTTTCTTAGTTTCTATTAACCCTTCAGATGAGAATATCTTTTTTGGAAAGAACTGTGTGTCATGTTCACCAGTTTACTCTCTTCCTTCCTAGATGTGAAGGATTTTCAAAGGCAGATTTGTAAAGGCAGATAACCCAAGCATATTATTTTTGCTCTTGTGAATCGATTGCCCTAATGAAAATTCATGCTCTCATGTTTAAGGGCTTTCCTGTGAAAGCACAATTTGGAGTGGGAAAAGAATGGACTTTCAAGTCAGGCAAACATGGATTCTGATTATGACTCTACAAATTACCATGTGGCCTTAGAAGACTTACCTTCTCTGAGGCTCAATTTCCTTAGTTCTAGGATTAGGCAGTAAGGTCCATCTCATAGCATAGGTCACTGGAGGTTAGTAATTAGTATTGCAGGAATAATCATAGTATTATTTATTATTATGAATAGTAGTATTAATTATATTAATAATTATAGTACTAATTATAATTAGTATTATTCTTGGTGTCATTACTTTGAATCATATCAAGTTGCTATTTCTATAGGTCAAAAATTGTTAATTATATATTATTGTGTAACAAACAACAACACTTAGTAGTTTGAAACAAGAATGATTCATTTTTTTTATGATTCTATAGATTGGTCAATTCTACTCATGTTATGAGCTGGGGTACCTTGTAAGGTTGCAATCAGTTGGGAAATCAGCTGGGACACATTGTTTATCCTCTTTGAGATCTCTCACTCTTTGTCATGTCTCATTCCCAAGGCTTCTCAATATGTACCCCTCTCTCCAGGCAAGATATCCTGGGATTTCTTATAACCTGTCAGTTGGATACGAAAAAGGGTCCTTTTCAGAGATCAAGCCCCAGCATGCAAATGATTGTCAAGTTTCTGTGCATGTGCTTGATGATAGCTATTGGCAAAAGCAAATCACATAGCCAAACCCAGAGAAAATGTGGGAAGGAACAACCCAAGGTGTTTGTTTGGGGACCACTGATGTAACTGCCTAGCGCACTTTTGATTATTGTTGTTTTCATGTGGTTTGAGCCATATAGGCTGGAGAAACTCTCTGGAACATGTGCATTTACCTTAGGAGATTTGCATCTCTGTGAAATTTAAAATGAACAGGAGATTCCCTCTGTGGCTCTGATGATCAGTGATCCATGAGTAGAGAAGTAGAGGTGCAACATAAGTGAAGGAAGCTGAGAAGTGACTATGGATACACTCCCAAGTTTCATATAAAAGCCCTAGTGAATAGTTACTTAGTTAGAGTACTAGATGTGTCATTGCTCTGCACACATCCTCATGGTTAATTTTACCAGGTTTGTGTACGTCACCAACTGGCTTCTGCTGACTTTTCCTTCCAAAGGTCAGCACCTCCATCTGTTTTCAGAGAGCTGCCCTCAGGCTGCCGCAACCATCTTGGTCTTCAATCTAGGAGACCTGGAGGGCTCTCTGCCTGGTCCACCCATAGCTTTAACCAATGAATGAGTGACAGAAGGGAATAAATATTCCCCAATTGAAGAATGATGTGGTATAGTAAACATTTTCTCCACTGTAAGATTTCTATAAGATTGAGCCAAACTTAACCCTTGGTGGGATCTTACTTGACTTCCTTAGTTTCTTTCTATCCTAATCCCACTTCTTATCTCCCACACCAATTTAAAGCCCTTGGGGAATCTTCCTAGTAAATGAGTTTTTAAATGAGTCTTTGTCTCAAGTTCTGTTTCTGGAAAATGAAATCTAAGAGAACTGGAAATGTTCAGTTAGTTCCTGCTTTTCAATCTGTAATCTCTAGATACTACATTTCTAACAAATGACAAAAGAAACTAAATACATTATAATTTAAACAGTTCCAAACTTCTCAGAAAGGTTTGCTGGTTTGTTTTCCCTTCATTTGAGGAATACTTTCTGGTTTTCATATTCCTGATATCACATACTTTGAAGAGGTTATTTAATCTCTCAGTCTCACTTTCATCAACTATGTTAAAATGAGGTAATAATATTGTTGCCAAATCATTTGAGAACTAGCAAAAGATCCTGGGGGATTCTGCAGATTTAACATCTGTTCAGTAAATGTAGGATTTTGCTACCACACTTGTTAACATTATTATTTTTCATTAATATAGTTGTTGAAACTCCTTTCCTTTAGAAGTGCCTCTTTGCAATGAACTACAACTCCCCCTGCCATAATATTTTACGTAGCTATCAGTTTCTCTAGTTTAATCTTCACCCTTGTCTTTTGAAGTGGAAATCCGCTAGGTCTTATTTGTCCTTTCTCTTTTGAGTGACTGTCAATTCCCTCTTGAAAGATATAATTAATGCGGCTCTGTCCACAAGCAGAGTCATTCAATTGTAAGAACACTTGATTTATTGTCAGAAGACCAAGGCTGAAAATTCAGTTCTGCTACTTACTTTTTCTCTACAATGCCTCCATTTTCTCATCTGTAAAGGATAAAAATATCTACCCTCTCCACCATCTAGTTATTTTTGTGATTCAGATCTATGTGGAAATGCTTTGGGACCTACAAATTGCAATGCAGAGGAAGATATTATTATCATTATTATTATTATTATTATTTTATCATTTGTGTCTGCACACCCCTGCTGTTCTTACATATTTTCCACTCACTACTTTGCCACCTGGTATGTGAGAAAAGTGGGACACTTATTCTTCAGAACAAAAAGAAAGAGACAAAAACTCAATTTACATTAATTATTGAAGAAAGGTTTTTCTTTTATACCTGCTTAGGTATTTTGTAATTTTTTTTTCTTAATTAGAACTTAAAAGAAGCTACTTCATTTATCTTCAATTAGTTAACAGGAAAGGAAAATGAGAAAGATTGGTATGTTAGGATTCCCTCAAGGAACAGAAACAATAGGAAATTTTATATAGACTATCTCTTTGGAGATATATCTAACAAGAGATTTATTATGAGGGGTTGGCTCATATAATAACAGAGGCTAAGAAATCCCAAGATTTGAAGTAGGCAAGCTGGGGACCCAAAAGAAGCAGATGGTGTAGTTCCAGTCCCAAATCTGAAGACTAAGAACGAGGAGAGCTAGAAAATCTGGTGGTATAAGTGCCACTGTGAAAGTCCACAGACTTGGGACTCAAAAATGCCAGTTTTTCAGGTTGACTCTAAAGGCAGAGAAAAAAATCCCAGACTTCAGGTTTTCAGTTTTACCTGTAAGGAGTTTGGAAGTTGCCACTTCATCTTAACAACAAGTAAAAAGCTGAGAAGACTGAAATTCAGTCCTTCTTGGATCTGTAAGAAAGAGGCAGGACACAGGTTAACTGCTGCCTATAAGACTGGAGAGACAGGTAGATACAGGGAACCACAGCTTACTACTAATGGAAAATGCCATAGAGCAGTAAAACATTAACTATAATTGACAAATTGCTGCAAGCTTAGTTTGGACACATCTGAGATATAAAACTCTTGGAGAACCCACTCATAACAGAACCCACAAAATATTGTAAGATTTTCTAGGTTCACATAGCACATATTGGAGAAAAATTCCTTCATGCTTCTGGCAGAGGGAGTAGAAAAGAAACAATGGTGACATATGTCAGAGCGTTCTGTCTTCTTAGCGGAGCTCGCCCTCAAGGGAAACTGGTTAACCACAGCCTAGTCTGCTGGGGTTATCAGAGCCTAAATGACTGGGGAAGGGAAATGCTCAGTTGCTGCTGGCTCTCATCATCCTGGCCCACCTAAGCAGGAAGGAAAAAAAAATTGAGGAACACTTATGAAGTTTACAGTATAGAGGCAGACTTTAAGACTGAGACTTAATTATGTGACTATAGAACACATATTTCCTCATATGTCACCGCTACATTACTAAATGCCTATATACAGCAGATTTTTGTACAAGGTACATCATGTCCTGCTATCAGGAAAAAATTAAAGTCATACCAAAAGACAACAAATAAAATTTGAAGAGTCAGAGAACATCATTAGAATCATAGAAAGCAGGGTTGTTGGAGTTATCAGACCAAGTATTTAAAACAAGTATGATTAATATCTTAAGGGTGTTAATGGATGAAGTGGACAGCATGCAATGACAGATGGACAATGTAAGCAGAGGTATAGAAATCCTAAGAAATAACCTAAAAGAAATGATAGAGATTAAAAACACAGTTAAAAAATGAAGAATGCTTTTGATAGGCTTGTGAGTTGACTCTATTTGGCTGAGGAAACAATTTTTGAGCTATAGTATGAGACACTTCAAAAACCAAAAAAGCAAGAAGATCAAAGACTAAAAAAAAAATTATCCAAGGACTATGGGATAATACAGAAAAACACAAGGACTATGGGGCAACCCATTAACATATATAGGTAATGGGAATACCAGAAGACAAAGAGGGAAAGGGACAGAATAAACATTTGAAAAAATAATGATAGAGGTATTCCCCAAATTAATGCTAGACCCCAAACCATAGATTAAGGTAACTCAGAGAATACCAGCCAAGATTAATGCCAAAACACTGCACCTATAGATCCAAGAAACTCAGAGAACACCAACCAATATAAATTCCAAAATACTATACCTAAGCACATAATGTTCAAACTACAGATAATGAAAGATAAGGAAGAAAATCTTGAAACAAACCAGAGGAAAAAATATCCTACCAATGGAGGAACAAAGATAAGAATTAGATCTGATTTCTCTCCTCAGAAGCCATGCAATTAAGAAGACCGAAGTGAATATTCAAAGTGCTGAGAGAATTAAAAAAAAAAACAGACAAACTAGAATTCTATATACTACAAAACTATTCTTCAAACATGAAGAAGGAAAAAAGAAGGACAACATCTGAAAAACATGAAATGTATTTGTTGCCAAATTTCATAACCTAATTGAAATGGACCAATATATTGAAAGACACAATCTGCTAAAATTCACACAATAATATAGATAATCTGAATAGCTTATGTTAAAGAAATTGAATCAATAATTAATAATCTTCCAAAACAGAAAACAACAGTGCCAGATGGGTTTACTTGTGAATTCTACCAAACATTTAAAGAAGAAATTATGTCAGTTCTCTACAATCTTTTTCAGAAGGTAAAAGCAGAGGGATTATTTAACTCATTCTAAGAGATCAGCATTACCCTAACATGAAAACCAGACAAAGACATTACAGGAAAAAAAAACTTCAGATCAATATCTCTCATTAACATACACACAAAATCCTCAAGAAAATATTAACAATTCACTTTTAGCAATATATAAAAGAATTATACACCATGACCAAGTGGAATTTATCCCAGGGTGATTCATTTGATTCCAAGTGGAATTTATCCAGGGTGATTTCAAATGATTCATAACATTTGAAAATCTATTAATGTTATCCATCCCATCAATAGGCTAAAAAAGAAAAATCACATGGTCATGTAAATAGATGCAAAAAAAATTACAGAAAATCCAATACCCATTTATGATGAAAACTCCCAATACACTAGGAATAGAGGGGAACTACTTCAACTCAATAAAGAATAGCTACAGAAGCATATAGCTAACATTACACTTGATGAGAAATGCAGTTACCTCACTGAGATCTGGTACAAAGCATGTATATCTCCTCTTAACACTCCTTCTCACCATTGTACTGGAAGTTTCATATAATGTATTGAGGAAAGAAAGGAAGATATAAGGTATATAGATTGGGAAGGAATAAATAAAACATGCTTTGTTCAGAAATTACATGATGATCCAAATAGAAAATCTGAAAGGATTGATAACAAAACAAAACAAAGCAAATAGAAAAACATAAACAAAAACAAAAAAATATCGGAATTAATATGAAATTATAGCAAGGTAATAGGATACAAGGTTAATACACAAAAGTTAATCACTTTCCTATAAGTAATGACCAAGTAGAATCTGAAATTAAAAACACAGTATCATTTACATTGGCAACCCCTAAAAAAGGTGAAATGCTTAGGTATAAATTACCTATAATTAGCGTATAAGATAAGATTTTTAGGACAGTGACAATGCTCTGTATGATAGTGTAATGATGGACACATATCATTATATAGTTATTTATTCAAACCCATTAGTACAATATCAAGAGTGAACTGTAATGCAAACTATGTCCTTTCCATGATTATGATGTGTCAAGGAGGTTCACCAATTGTAATGAATATGCATTCTGGTGAGAGATGTTGATAATGTGGGAGACTATGCCTGTGTTTGGATAGGGGTGTATAGGAACTCTCTCTACCTTCTCAATTTTGCTCTGAAACTAAAAAAATTAAGTATATATATATATATATATATATATAAGCTAAGCTAAGCAATGTCCCATCTTTGCAGTCAGGCAGGCAGAAAGAGTTCCCTTCTACATGGGATAGAGTCAGCCTTTTATTTTTTTATTCAGGTTTCAATTGATTGGATGAAAGCCTCCCACATGGGAAAGGACAATCTGCATTATTTAGTTCATCCATTCAAATGCTATCTCATGCAAAAATCCTCATAGACATTTGCAGAAAAAAATGTTTGATGAAGTATCTGGGTATCCCATAACCCAGTCAAGTTGAAACATAAAATTAACCATCACAACTGGTAAGAAGAAGAAAAACAAGCCATAGAAATTCATAGTTGTCTAAATGGAATGTTAGGGGTACATATTTTCAAGTTAACAAGTTGTGGTAAATTGCATTTATATAAGGAAGAATTGAATAATAACCCCAATATACAAATTCCCTGGTTGACCTCTCTTTCACAGCAGTCTGTTCCTGGGACACTGTGATAATACAATTTAGGTCAATACAAATTAGGTCATAGCAGAATATTACCATGTATATTTCTCCTTTGATCTATTAATATGTCCACTGTATTTCTGCCAGTGGTGCCCTCTGTAGGAAAATTGTATTGCTATTAACAGAATTCTGAAGCTGATATTATTGTATTTTTTATACTTTTAAGCAAATACAATCATAAAACAGAACAACCTCAATTAAATTATTTGATGCTTCTTACAAGTCTGATATTATCCATCATATGAATTTGTTTTTTAATTTTCAAAGTGTTTATTAAAATAAGAAATAGAGAAACACCCAAAATTCAACAAGTGAAATAAAAAAATAAGCTTACTATAAAAGATATTACTTGGAATAGTTCTTAACATGGCAGCAGAGAAAATACAATTTCTGTTGGTTTTTAAGATAAATTGTTTTTTTCTAGGGCACTGGAAACGTTTTGCAAAGTAACTTACCAACATATTAGGCAGAAAATTAATCTGTTTCCAAAAACTAAGAGAGGCTAAGATTTAGCTCACAGTAGATCCTTCTAAAGAACTTTTCAAGTCACCATTTTAATCACTGAATTAACCACCTGGAACAAGATAGGTGACATTTATCTTTTAAAGTTTTATAAAAGATACATTATATTTAAATGGCTTCCAAGTGCTTTTAACTCAGTATTTTACCCAGTAACTATAAATTAAAGGTGAAGAATTTGTGCAGAATTTACTGGAAGACTAAAAATTGCAACTTTACAGTTCTATTATGACCCTATGGGAGAACAAGGAAAGTAAATTTCAAAAAATGAGTTGATCTATGAAAAGGTTACAGAAACTAAACATATATTATTCCCATTTTCTTTTAACAATGCACTGATTAGAAGCAGGACTGACCAAGGAAAAATAATTATCTTGGTCAATGTAAAACAGAAAGCCATAGTTTACTCCTTACTATGCTACTAACAGATTTCTTTTTTATTAAATACAAGAAAAATGCAGCCAGGCATCAAAAAATTTATTTTGGAAGTTGCTTATATTGATCAGGATAACATTCTCAATTGTTTAACAGTATATCACTAAAACTTAGTGGATGAGATTGTTGTTCTATCCCAGCATATTCCAATGAAGTCAGCTGGGAGGATTAGTTTCCTGGAGTCATTCAGGAATGTATGTTAAACTCCCTCCATGCTGCGGCTCTTTTATGTTCATCAGAAGACTTTAAGGTCAGCCCTGCATTGTCTAGGTGGTTGTCTGGGAGAGAGAAAAAGAGGAATAATATTGGTGAAAAATAATCACAAGGCCCTACAAGGGTGTTAGGAAGGGTGGGAAATAGATTTTAGCTGTAAACCCAGGAAAGGCCTTAGGGAGAGCTGCTAGCCCATTTTTACAATATCGAAAACCCAGTTTGAAAGGATGCTCATTCAAATAAAATAATACGATCCGTGGGCCCTTTGGTGATGATTAGCTCATATGTAAATCTTTACTGAAACATAAAGTAACAATAATATTAGCCAAAATAGGAAAATGTATTTGATATTATAACATTATCAGGAAGAATAGGAGGCTGTAGGAGAGAGACAGTTGGATTCACAGGATCAAAATTTCCAGTGTCAGACTTACAAGTTTGTGGTCAGAGTACCTGAGCTTGAACAGGTTGCTCATGTTGTCTCCCCCACCACCCGTGCCATACTCCTGGTCCTAATCTTCTTCCTCCTCCTCCACTTGCTTCTTATTCACAACAGGACAAAGATGTATCCATAAGCAAATAATCTATTCTTATGTATGTTGAACAGTGTCTAGACTATCTTGGTCACAAATTTATCTTTTTTACTTTGATAAATATGCAAAAAGAGTTTTTACTGCTTTCCCAGTGTTGTGTCATGGTTTGTAAAAATAGAAAGAACCTAATTTTTAGAAAATGCAATGCTTGCTAATTGTAAAAATTAGTCAACAAAATATTACAGAAGCACAATAAAAGTATATAAAAGTTCTCCAGTCCCATCACTATTTACATTTATTTCATTTTGAAAAACATCTATATTTTTATCATGTATTTGTTGTTAAAATGGGATTATATTTTCTAGAGTGTTTTGTACACAGATTTTGTTCTTCCTTTGACATACAAGTTGACATTTTTCTAGGTTCAGCAATATTGATCTGTATTTTTATATTGGTTTCATGATGTTTAAATTTTCCTCAAGTCTTTAAAATAAGACTGTTTGACTCTGTTAATATGTATTGCCCCACAATAAATGAATCATTTAGCTGTTTCTAATTAATTTATGATGAGTTAACTGTGGATATTTCTTTTCTCTGCTGGAATTTGAAACACCTGTAGAGAGTGTCTGCACTTTCTTTCATTTTCTGAAGCACATAAATAAATCAATATATTGTTTACAGTAGTTGCTCAGTAATGCATGTTACACTGAATTGAAGGCATCTATTGGTTTCAGAAATATTTGACCAAGGGCTGAGAAGAAAGATGTGTGAATGATTTCTTACTCTAATAAGCACATCTACAAATCTTTCCTTAAATGAGCTATTAATGCACTGTATTTTATTCAAAATTAAAACACCCTGAATAAGTTATTTTGGGAAGATGGCACTGACAGTGGTGTGTTCTGTTAATATAGAATTTCACTCATAAAAAGCAAAACAACAAATAGGGCACCAAAATCTCAAGTAATGCAGTAAGGATGACAACACCTACAACAAAACTAGGTAACAAGTCATTCCTAGGAGCTCCAAAATATAAATGGTTTGGGATAAACATCAGTATCTACAATACACAATTTTTATCCAAACTTATTTTAAAAGGAAATCATATGATGGCCCTGAGAAACAGAGAACTGAAAATCATCATCATGTGAATACTGGTAAATTCAGTTGGTACTCATAATACACCGTAAGAAAGTAGTAGTTGTTACAGCAGGATCTGAGGCTTCTAATTCTCCATGAGTGCAATGGAACAATAGAAGGTCAGTAGTGCTCCACTGGTCTGTGTGTCTGGGAGTCTGATCCCTGGAGATGACAAACCAAAGTGATCTCCCAACACAGAACTGCGGAGTAGAATCTTAAAGGGTTGGCTAGATAATAAGCAAAGAATTAGAGAAGCTCACATGAAAGGATGATGACCTCCTGAAGTGGCATCCTTCTGTTTTCATCTCAGTGAAAAAGAAGAGGACTTTATAGTTGCAAAGATGATGCCAGGGGGTTCTTGTTCATGGAGTCAAAGAATTAACTTCACAAACACTCAAGGTAGGAGAGCCAGGGAGAGGCTTTTGTTTAGAGAGAAAGTGAGAGGAAAGAGCTCCTGGTGCAAGCCAGAAGGGGACCAGAGAGTCTGTAGTTGTGCATTGTCTAGGGAGTTCGTAGGTGGTTGAGGATTTTTAAGAATGTGATAAGGGCTAGGGGTGTGGACTTGTTAAGTGGTCTTAGAATATTCATCTTTGATGAGACATTAAGTCTCTTTTCTCATCAGTTCTCTAGGTAATTCTGCAAAATTATCATAATAAATTTACTGCAGATTCTTTCCCAGAATAGCAGCTTCTTGGTCTGGGAGCATATCAGTCAAGACGGCCTGACCTGCCCTCAAGGTGGCCCGAGTTATTGTCCATTTGTTAAAGAGTTTGTTAAGAATCATACTCTTAACTTCTTGGATTTTAAAAGGCAATCTAAGATGGCGTCTTTCTTGCTTTTACCAAGCTGTTTATGGTTGGGCTTGCTTGCCATTCATAATTGTCCAGGTTGCATATTATTTGATTATGTCTGAAAGAAGAAAAGCAGCATATAGGCCTGGGACTTTTAGCATGCTAAAGTGAATCTTACACATCATTACAAATGATCAGCATAATAAAAACATGGGCTATGCTGAGGTACTTTCCTTTATCTGGGAAATGTTCACTGGTATCACTGAAGAATGACTCTAGAGCTTAATGTTTAATATGGACTTTTGGTAGGGGGTTTCTTTGCATATTGTTACATTGCTCTGACTGTAATTATCTTGCCTTGCTTTTTCCAGAGGCCCTCACCCTATACTGTCCATACATGTGGTCTCTGTCTCAAAACTACAAAAATGATATTGGTCTACTCCTTTCTCTTGGAACTATGTGAAAATCATTTTCACTTAAAAGTGAGCCCCTGAAAAAGACTGTGTCTTTGTCCTTTAATAATAATGGAAAGCGAAAAGAATAAGGAAGAGATTAGCCTCCTAGAAATGAAGAAAACATGTTGGAAATTCATGCTCACAAAGCAAATGGACAATACAATTAAATATTTCAAAATGAACTAAGTGAAATAAAGAAAATGACAAAAGTTATGAGCCAACAACATAAATCAGTATTACAAAAGATCAGAAATAAGATGATTGGAGAAAAGAAAGATATAAAAACAGAAGTGGATAAACTCAGCTAATACTTAGAATAAAGATACAATAAAATACACACAATAGGCCTCCCTAAAGAAGAAAACCAAATAGAACAGATACTAAAAATTATAGTCCAAGACAATTTCCCGAAATAAACAAACCCACAAAAAAAGGCTTGAAACTATATGATAAGAGTACTGTGATTTCCTTGGAGAGTTAAACAAGAATTTCCAACTAAGACATATTCTACTAAAATAATTAGACTTTAAAGTAAAAGAAAAAGTTCTTGGGGGGGCATCTAGAATGGGTATGGGAGTTTTTGAATTAGAATTCAAACTAAGAAAGCATTAGACTAAGAAAGAAAAGGAACCTTTATGTTTCAATTAGACAAATAATGGAAACACAACTTGGCAGGTTATAATAAAGGAATTACAAAGTAAGGTTCTACTGATGATTATGCTTGAAAAGGCAAATTCTTGTAATTTAGAAACACATACTGAAATATTCATACATAAATGAATATAATGTTGCCATTTGCCTCAAACTTGCCTGGGATAGGAATGAGAAGTGATGTACAGATTTAAAAAATTGTCACAGGTTGAAAAATGTACCATTGAAGCTGAATGACAGGTCCATGGGAGTTCATTAAACTCTTTTCTTTCATATAGTTTGAAATATTACATATAAAATTTTTTTTGTAAAACTGTGTTTCACTTCTACCTTAAAACAAAAGTTTTTCCCATATGTTATGCTTTTATTTATCCTACCTACTGTAGTTAATTTACTTTCCCCATACCATGGATTACTTTTGCACATTTAATCATATTATTAGTGACAATTCTCGATTTCAATTCCACTGTCAAAGGTTTTAACCCCTACTGTCTAAATTAATCTGTTTCAACAAATTACTATTTCTGAGTATTCTAGTTTTTGTGTTTAGTATTTCCATCAGATAATGGACATTTCTTTGAGAAATTCACTGATGGTCCTTGATCTATAGTCTCTTTTTTAAATTTCTGCTTTTGGGTATTACTTCTCCCCCTCCTCCACCCCCTCAACATTTCTCTTAGGAAATAAGTGGCAAGTTAAGCAGAACTTACTGAATAACTGAGTTCATAAGAAAACCACTGTGGTCACATATGTCACACTTAAAATTGTCATTTATACCAAGTGGATCCCAGAACTCATTCTCAAAGACAGTTTCAAAGACATTTCAAAATTACAAACTATAGCATCCACAAATGATTTTTTAAAGAAATAATGTGAAACACACATAAACAGAAGCTAACAAGAAGAGTATAACAATGATAATGGAGTAAGAAGAAAGCAAGTGGTAATGAATGTGTACTGCTAAAGCAGCCTTTCATGACAATAGTAAAAATCTTAAACTACTTACTGTCTAAGCTCAGAAGGAGAGATTTAGATAGTATACTGATATAAAAGTTCTCAACATACTTAATTGGCCCTTGGTGGAAAAAATCATGCCATAAATTTA
Organism: Manis pentadactyla; assembly: GCF_030020395.1. Classification (NCBI taxonomy): domain Eukaryota; kingdom Metazoa; phylum Chordata; class Mammalia; order Pholidota; family Manidae; genus Manis; species Manis pentadactyla. The sequence goes on from NC_080020.1 coordinate 125,794,191, forward strand.
GTGGTCATAGTTTGGTAATAGGCAATTGCTATGAAACATCCAGTTCTCTTATGTAGACAGGAGAATCTACCTAAATTAAGTCAAAATGTTTGGATAAATATGAATGTTTTTGTATATTTTTTATGTTATCAAGCCAAGGCATTTTAATTGTGTGCTTGAGAACATTTCTGCCAAGTGGTTGATGTGCTATTAAAGTGTAATTTTATACACTCATATTAATTTATGTTACACTTAGAAAGTCAATTTAACACTTTAATTTGACCAAAACATAAGTGATGGTAAAGAAAAATATATACTGAAAATTGATTAAAATATAACATGACAATAACTTACTTTTAAACTACTTATTGTTTGCTACTCAAATTACCAAACTATTTGATATAAGCAGCAAAGTTTAAAGAAAAATGCTTTTTGATTCATCTGGGTATGAAAAGTAGTGGCCATTCTGATTTCATTCATTGCATATTTTTTCTTCCTCCAATTAAAAATTCAGTAGATATTTTACCAACATATTATGGAGTTTGTTATTTACAAGACATAAAATATTTAATAACAGAGAGGATTACTCATGGAATGGATAAAGTGTACAAAGCCAAACAAATTTTGAGAAGGATCAGGAGCTAAATTAATTCAAAGTATTCTGAGTTGTTTGGAATGACAAAAAATTTTTCTGCTTCTATAGTTGAATGTAATCCTAAGGTAAGATCTGAAATAATTATTGATTTTATTTTACTTAATAAATTATTATTCATTTTATTTTTATTATTAATAATAATCATTATTGATATGAATATCAGTATTATTATTGCTACTCAAGAAACTACTTCCTTGACTTTGAACTGAACAGATTTTACTGAAAAATTGTGACACTCCACAGAATACAATTCAGATTAATGTTCCCTTATTGGTTGGGAATCTTTCTCACATGTTTAAAAAAGTCTCCAATCCTGCAAAGAGAAATTTAAAAGTATGGTTGAGTTTTCCATATTAGTTAATGCTTGTGGACTCAAATAATCTTCTTCTTGAAAGTAAAGTGTGGATAGATAGATACCAGGGTGACTCTACTATATTTCATAAAATTGTACTTTTTGTAGTCTGTTGCTTCACACTCGATCCTATATCTTGTAATGTCATCTTCTGCATGTTCCTGACCATGCACATTGACTTCATCCAGTGATATCCTCCTCTCACAAACAGATAAAAGTATTTCTCTGAAGATGTAATATAGATCTGAGAATTATGTGTCATTTTCAATAATAATGATTAATTTTTCCATTTCACAAATTTACAAGTGCACATTTATTTATTTGATTGGTTCATTTTAAGCCTTGTTAAGTTTCATTACAATTAGCTATATATTAATATGTGCTATAGTTTGACAAGTTGGACTAATACAAACAGGTCCAGAAAAAACAAATTACTACAATATTTATACATGTGCAAAATACATCACTGATTTTTAATTTTGGAAATCACACTGTTCATTGATTATTATCTTTAAAGATACTATCTCTAATTAGCACTGCTATAATAAACTTGCTCTGTGAAGCAATTTTACTATTATCTGAAAAAGGCATGTGAAGGATCTCACCATTAGTCACAGGAAATAGAAAAAAATTTTTTATCAAATAGCTTAGGGACTTTCATTAAAAAAATGTCCATAAGAAATGTCTATATCTAATATCCCTTAAAAACCTAAATTTATAACCCCTAAAATCTATTTACAATCTTAAAAATGCTTAAATGTTAATAGTTTTAAAATTCCACTATAACAAATATTTATCAAGATAATTTCCTGCAGAAATAAAACATCTAATTCATTCATTTACCTTGGGAAATAAATGACTAGTTTCTCCACAATATTTGGTAGCAAAACTACAACAAACAAGAATTTTTCATTTACTTTTTATCAGTCATTCAAAATATATTTGAGTATTCTGCTCTAGATATTTTTTGTTGTTCTCTCCAGGTCCACAACCCATTTTTAAACTCAGCTTGCTGGCTCATGAGGCTGACCTGTGTGGACTACACACTTTCTCCTCTTCTTTTGGGTTAAGTCAATTGGTGTCCTGGCAGGAGATATCAGGGAGGAAGTGGAGTAATATCAGAGTCCTTTTACCCATCAGCCCTTGAAGTTGTTGCTGTGTCCCTTGACTGATGCTGTTAACTCCACTCAAAGGGGGGCTTCTTTGCATGATTTTCTCTACTTTGTTCCTTTGGGCCTACAAGTGGCTGCAGCTCATTTAGTTCATAGATAAATGTCTGTTTGTAAATTGTCCCTTGCATATATACCATGCTTGAGTGATCTCAACTTAGGGTGTCCTATCTGTTCTCTGCTATCCCCACACTAACATCTGGGCACATGAGATGGTTTTTGGTAGTATCAAGGCAGTTCTCTTTTATTCGTTTACTTATTTATTCACTATGTGTTTATTATTTATATATTCATCCATTTACTCATTCATATATTTTAAGTTTTAAGTGGAATAGAGACTTCTCAATTTCTTTACTTCCATCTTCAGATAAAATTATCTCTAAAGGTTTGGTCCAGTACCCATACCAGTCATCCCACACATTCAAAATCCTAATCTACAAAAACCAAATCACAAGAAGATCCTGGGAAATATGAATTTAAAGTGGGAGAAGGTATTGTGTGACAAAATTCTACTTTCCATTTGAGGACATAGCATGTCTTTTGTGAATAAACTCATTGGAGAAGTGCAGAATATCTTCCCTCATTAAACACTGTTCAGGTGTTTTTGACTGGAAGTATGTGTTCTTCAAATGTATTCATTGTAACAATTATTTTCTAATAAATAATGTGAAGCACTATTTAGGGACTGTTGAAAAGAGATTTCTGTCGTTATGTATGTGGTTCATAACTTATAGAAAATACAAAAAAATATTTTTCAAGAATAGTAAAAGAAGCTGTGGTTCCATTTCAGTATTCTTTTAAAATTATTGTTATATAATCTTTCTAAAGGCAATTACAGAATACATTTTGAATTAATAAACATTAAAAGCATTTTAAATTATTTAAACATTAGATGACACAAATATTCTAAAATTTGGATATAAAAGTCCAGTTTTACTATTTTATAGGGCATTCATTATTTATTCAATTTATAAAAATAAGTTTTACTATATTGATTCTAATTCTTAGAATCTCACAATACATGATATCTATTGTTTCACCAGGATCCAAATATTGTCAGGTAGCTGCATCTGTGAAGATCTCTCTCTTCACATTAGGTGAAGCCTCTCCTTGACAGGGAGGGTTCTTGATTCTGACCGAGAAAGAATTCTCAGTCAGGTCAGATGAGTGTACGCAAGGAAGGAATTCATAAAAGCAAGAGTAGCAGCGAATGGCAGCAGCCACGCAGGCAACAGAGGGTGAAGAGCAGGGGGTGAAGAGAAAGTTCATTGAACTCCTGGTCAGCATAGGGAAAATCCCTTGCCAACTCCTGAAGCCAGTCACCCGGTGTCCAGTGTCCACTTGCATCTGCATGGCTTGGAACTAGGGCCCTACCACTCCACGATTTGGGGGAGCCACAGAGCACTGGATGGAGTGAGATTATGTTCTGAGAGCTTCCCAAAGACAAAGAAAGGATATTTTAAAGTAGGCTACTAAAGAGAAAGATTATAGAGCTGCAGTCCTCTCCGGGTCACCCAGGTGATGGGAATTTGCAAGCCCAAATCAGAGATCTCAGTAGCCCTTCCCTGCTTGTCTGAAGTAGAGAGAGTGAAGATTTGTGCTTCAGTTTAGAAAATTGAATGAAATAGCTAAGTATCAATGATGCTTACCCTGGAAGAGCACAGAGAAAAAACATAGTCAATTGAGCAATTAGAAGTCTCTACTTAAGGCAAAGTCCACACTTGAAGAAAAGGGAGTGTGGGCAACCTAAGAGACGCGGTGCACCTAAGGGCTTAGGATTCTTTTAAGGGTTTCAAGAATGGGGCACAGGGAGTGTGGGGGTGGGGCATAGATCTGACATGTGGTCTCAGGATGTCTATCTCCAGTGAGAGACTCTATGCCACCATCCATAGTCTCTCCTGTAGATATTCTGTAAGATCAATTTAACACAAGTAATTTATTGATTCTATTTTTCTCCAAGATAGTGGTTACCCCCAAGCAGTGGAAACACATCATGTGGGACTGCTTGCCCTGCCTTAAAATAGGGTGGGTTATTGTCTGATTGCTATAAAATACATAGGAATCTTTTATCCTAACTTCCTGATTTTTGAAGTGGAAATTTGGCCTTAATATGGAGTCCCTCTTGTTCTTACGATACTGTGTATATCTCAGCATTCTTCGTCATTGGCAGAAAAAAATTAAATATGATGATTGTCTCATGTCCCTGTCTTACTTCACTAGATTAATATTTCATAAAGTTTAGATTAGGACTCAAGGATTTTGTTTTTAATTATAGCAAAGTGATATAAAAATACTTTACAGGTAGATTATAACAATAAAAATATTAAGTATGTTACATGAATGGAGTGTTGTGTTTTATTTTACTCCTTGCCCTAATTTGAACTAGCTTCATCAAGAATTTTGGATTTTAAGGTTGATTTCATGTATTCACAATAAAAGATACTCTATGCCTGTTTCCGTGAAATGGTTGTGCTGTTTGATTGCATTTTTATTTGAAATGGTATCTTAAAATATATTTATCTTCCCTAAAGGAATTCTTAGTGGGGCTTGCCTTGCTCTAAATGGTTCCTTTGTTATTCAAGTATTCTTTATAGGCTTACCCCCTCTTTCCAGACAGGCTTGTCAAGGATGTAAACTACTAATCAATCAATCAAACTTTCTCCCTCCCTGTCTTTCTCAAACACACATAAACGCACACACACATCCTTTCAAATATTCAAATATAGGTAGGAAATATATTTTAGAGACTACAGGAAAAGGAGTGAAACCATAAGTATAGAGAATGAGAAATTGATGAGCCTTTAAACTCAAAGATAGTAACAGAGTTTTGTAAGAGCTACTCGGACAACTAAAATCAAGGGAGATTATTTTTGTGAAATATATCTATCTCCTCTCCTGAAATTCTCCTCTTACAGAAATAAATCTCTGTTGAATACTAAGATATTCAACTGAATATTTTTTCACTTGTCTTTAAAACATTCAAATACTTAATAAATACACAAGAAGTCTTTTGCCATGTCATCCTTTTCAGTAAACCTTATTTGAATTTAAGTAAATCCTCCCATGCCAGACTGTCTTTTAACTATGTCTCTATCCTCAGAGTGTAACACATCCCCAGATATAATTTAGATAAACATCTGTAATTAACTATTGACACATATATTATACAACAAAGATAACACTTATTCAAGGGAAAAACATGCATCCTAAAATGAGGAAATGCATCTACCAAGTCACTTTTACAGAGAACAAATTGAAGAATGTGTCCTTTCACATATTTTTAATGTGCTCCCATTTTCATGGATTTTGATTATTCCTAAAACAACTTCACTCTAGTCGATTCACTTATCTTGTATGGATTTAAATTATGTCCAACACTCTTTATTCCTCAAATCATTTTTGGTTCGAAGGATGTACAGACAGTTAAATTATGAACAAATTCATTATTGTCTTCCACCACCTCCCTTTAATCCACTCACTGGGGAAGAAACCAGGAGAAAGAAAGTCAGCTGCAATCGAAAGAACAGAACAAATGAAGCTTATGTTGTGTTCATAAAGTCAGTGACACATGAGACAGCATATCATCATGGCTCTTATCTTTTCTATTTAGAAGAAAACTTTTTAATGGAAATAGTTACATGACTTGGGGTCATTTCTTTTTGTGATAACTACATGCAGTGTTATGGAAGAATCACATCCAAACAAAAATTATTGTGTGTTATCTCTATATTCTTTAAGAGTGATTTTTCTCCCAGGCTAATTCACTCAAATCTAGCTACTTTATTTTGTCTGCCAGGATGCAGAACTGATACTAGAAGATGAAAATATTTAACTACTTAAGAAATGCTAAATAAATTTGAAAGAAGTTTTGGGAATTAGCTCTTTTTTAAATAAGAAAAATCTCTGTTCTATATTGTACGTAATTATTGATATTTTCTTCTAATTACAATGCTTCTGTAAGGTAAAGAATTTGGTCTTTGAAAAGTAATAAATACATACTGCAATCCAGCCAGCATTTAAATGTTTCTCCACCACTCAATATCTGTCTGACCATCTATATATCCATTAAATTGATCAATATAGGTGAATCTGTTATTGGACAAATTTGTTCTTGGTTCTTGTCCACACCAAAACAAAGAATTGAAAGCCAGAGACACAATAGCAAAGCACAGTGAAATTTTTATTTGAATACACTCCAAGGGAGGAGTGGGCTGAAGTCAAGGTAGACAAAGGCCCAGGTCCTTTGCTGGGGGTAGGGCAGCTTTTTATAACATTCTGCCTAGGAAGTGCCTTTGGTTGACAAGGTGAGGTTATTTGATTGATGGGTCCATTTATATACGCATTCCTTTCGTTGCACATGTCCTTTTCCAGAATGCAGACAGAAAAGCCCAGGGATGCGGCAAGGGGGTATAAAAGAGCAATTTTAATTTAATGAGATTATGAGGAGGTTTGGTTTGGGTGGTTCTTAGTTTTGTTCCTTTGCACCGTGTTTTGATCTGTTTGAGACCCGTTTGGCCTGGTCCCCACAGGCAAGGAAGCTATCTCCCTGCAAAACCTTTGTGGTCTTAAAGTGGGACCCCCTACCTGGGCAGTTTTTCCCTTGAGCCTTATCTTTCCCTTCCCCAGCTGCTCATGTCTGTCTTTCTACCTAACAAATTTATTAGTAGTTTTCAATAAATGATAATTACTATCATCATTTGAACTAAGTATTGAGCAAATAATAAGTTTTTCATAAATAGTACAAATGAATTAACTGAAACCAATGCTTCATATTTATGTAACATGGCTTATTTCACATATAGTAACATAGAGCTCCATATTTTAAAAGGTGATCTTCATAGATCAGAGTTTCCTATCTAAAAATATGCATTTTGAATTTATTCCATAGGGTGTTGTATGTTTGCACAGAAATGTATTTAGCTTAGACAACTTTGGTTGTTGTTTTCGATACATTTTTCTGTTTTGTTACTTTTGGCCTTGTAAGTTTGGGAAAAGGAAATCCCGGGGCAAAAATACCTCTAAAAACCAAAATCTCTGCTTTAGCAGCAACAACACTGGCCCTCCCCTCACCTCTCAGGTACAGATAAGCCCTCTGTTGCCCAGGTAATCACCCATTGATATGGAGATGAAATTCTCCACCCCTGAGGAAAGATGCAAATGCACTAAAGCCATACTTCTTTCCACCTCTGAATGCCTATTGATATGCAGATATACTAAAGCCAGGAGAGATATTCTGGAAATGTTTCAATTTTACCCACAATCCACCCTTCCAGAAATCTCGCCTTACAATTTATTCGATCCCACTCTTCTGACCAATCTAGTAACATGCAGTAGCAACAGCAATAAAATCTTGATAATCCTCAAGCCAGAAGATTCAGTCTATGCAGATTAAGTAAATGTACTTTACAGCACAATCTCTCACTAAGCACAAAATACGTTTCTACATTTGTTTACTCATTCCTAACGATTATGCTAGATTGCTCACAAAACTTTTACCAAACATTAGACAAAGTCAAGCCTCTCTTTAAACATTATTTTCTTGAAAACAGCAACACAATCATAATTCTCAAGCCAGAGAATTCAGCTAGGTTCAAAGTCCCATGCAGATTAAGTCCAAAGCTCGTCCATTCCAGCCATCATGCGGCAGCTGCAGCCAGGGGGCGCATCCAGGACACAAAGACTGTAGAAGCAAATAACCGTGATTGTCGGGGGCCAATTACAGGAATACACAGAAGGCCAGCTTCCAGGCCTTTTCCCCAAGGTGCCAGAAGAGCCAGTCATCGCTGGTCCATGTGTTGAAATGTCCAGGGTCACGTCCATTTTACTTCTAATTGTTGCACTCATCCTTGTAACACATGTCCAATAAAGTGGGTGGTCTAGTCTTGCACCCACCCCACAATGGGATAGGTTGTTATTACCTTGATCAGAGCTGTTCGGCGATGGGCTCTGTAGCCAGCAAGGGGTGGTACACAGCAGCCAGTTGCTTCAAGGTGACCCGGACCTCTGCTTCTTTCTATGGTTGTGGCCAGGCTCCGGCCAGCAGCAGGAGCAGCAGCAGTGGCAGAAGCAGTAGCCTTAGGCTCGGGCCATGGGTCAGGATCAGCATGGCCAGCAGCAGTGGTGGCACCTTCATGACCACACGAGTGTAGACACATGTCCCTCGGCGTGAGCGCCACTTCTCCCCATCATTTCTAAGGGCAGCCCTCCCAAAGGTTGCACCCATTATAACAGATTTCGGGTTCGGAGGAATCCTGCCGACTATGCCAATTATAAGTCTGAGGAAAGGAAATCCCAGAGCAAAAATACCTCTAAAGACCAAAATCAGTCAAAGTGAGAAATAAAGTTTAAAACCCATTTATTTCTCACAAACTGCAGTCCCAGGCATCTTTCTTCTCTACTCAAGCAGCAACCGCACCGGCCCTCCCCCTCACCTCTCAGGTACAGATAAGCCCTCTGTTGCCCAGGTAATCACCCACTGATATGAAAATGAACTTCTCTACCCCTGACGAAAGATGCAAATGCACTAAAGCCATACTTCTTTCCACCTCTGAACACCTATTGATATGCAGATATACTAAAGCCAGGCAAGATATTCTGGAAATGTTTCAATTTTACCCACAGGCCTTCATACCTCAAATTATTTACTCAATATCAGTTTTTTCTCTACTGGAGTAATTTTGATTCATCTCTACCTTAATGCTCATTTGCTGTGGGAGTTAAGGGAAGATGGAATTTTAGAGATGTCCCTTGGAGTGGCAAAATGTAGTCCGTGTTTATCTCTACATGAATCAATGTGTGGAAAGATAAAAGCAGAATTGAAATTGCTTAAAAAGTGCATAAACAAAAATATTGTTTTTTCTTGTAGAAAAGACAGTCTATTTTCAACATGGTAAAGGAGAAAAACACAGGATGGAAGCAGTTCTAGATTAAAAGAGACACAGGAGACATAACAAATGCAAATATGGATGTTGATTCTGTTTTAAATAAGCTTTAAAAAGTCATTTTTTTGAGATAATGGGGAAAGTTGGAAATGAACATGACATTAGATGATACAAAGTAGTTAATTTTGATATTGTTATGAATGCTGAGGGCATTGTGATTATGCAAGAAAAGCTCCATATTTTTATGAGATGTTTATAGGAATATATGGGATAAAGTGACAAAGTCAGGGATTTTCTTTAAAATACTTTAAAAAATCTGTGAATAAATGAAACAATGCTATAAATCTTCATGATGAGGGCTAAATAAAGACAAAAGGTTATTTTTTCTTTCATATATGGTTACAAATTTTTTCTAATAAAATTTAATTTGGAAACATTTTAAAAGAAGTAACTTTGTCCTCTATATCCAGCATAAAGCTGGAATATATATCATGACTATCTTCCCAATGAAAAATAGCAAAAATACTGTACAAAATTGAAAAGAGAAAAACAACTTTGTGATTTAATTAATGAGCTAGCAAGAAAACAAGGAATCCTGAGACAAAAACTAACTTAAAGCAAGAAATAAGAGAGATAAATGGCATTTTACTGCACAGGCATTTTACTGCCCTTGAGGGCATTACAAAACATAACCTGTGGAAATTGAGCTTTGTGTTTTATTTATTTGTGGGACTAGCTCAAGGAGGTAAGTCTTTTATTGGAACTTCTAAATACAGTTGAGACTTCAAATGGCTATAACTTAAGTTAGGAGTTTACTAAACATAAGACCACTTTGTCTCACCCCATGCTAGATCAAATGAAGAGCTAGGTGGAAAGAAGAAAACATTCTAAGATTAACAACAATACTAACCATGATTAAAAGAATCCCCATGGTTAGACTTCCATGGAAAGTGGGCCACAGTTAAAATAATCACAAAAGACACAAGTAAGATGAGTGAGAGACAATAGGAACAATGGAACATTGAAGCCAACTCCGAAAAGAAATCTGAAATTGAATTTTAAAATCTAAATGTAAATATTCTTACTATTCATAAGGAAAAAACAGTAATTAAACACAAATAATTTGCAATTAAGTATTACAGGAGACATTTTATATCACCGGCCAATATATTTTTTATCTGGATAATATATTATACCTCCCAGATTTAAGTCTTTGTTTAGTCATCTCACACGCTGACTCTGGGCTTTGTGATTTTTCCCACTTTTGTCAGTGGAAAATTAACAAGTGTATGTAGGCAGGTATATGATGAAGCACTTGCACATTGAGGTGTGTTCTCTAGGAATGTTTCCCTTTAGAAATCAGCCTCCATGCTGCAAAAAAGCTTAAAAAATACTACTACATTAGGAAAGAAAACCAGGGAGTTTGAGAGACCATCTTGGGGTTTTAGCACCAGCCAAGCATCTAACTTACATAAATGACCTTAATTATGATATGGCAATGAGCCCAGTCAACCCACAGAATTATCCAAATTAATAAGTCAATATTCTTTCAAAGCAATGGTAAGCACATGTTTTCTGTAAAGGTCCAGGTAGTAAAATAAATTTTAGGCTTTGTGCATCATATGATTTCTATCACAACTTCCCAATTCTGTCCTGCAATACACAAGCAGCCAGACAATATATAAACAAAGAACATGGCTACTCTGTTCCAATAAATCTTTACTAATGGACATAGGAATTTTAATTTCATATAATTTTCACATGTTACACACACAATATTCTGTTTTATGACTATTTAAGAATCAAACATCTGGCTCACAGGTATACTAAAATAGGTATTGCACCTAATTTGGCCTTCAAGTGCTAGTTTTCTGATCCCTATGATAAGTGACTACATTTTGCATCAGTTTTTCACACATCAGTAGATAACTGAAATGAAAAACACTACTGGAAGCTGGTTGCTGCTATAAAGAACTTTATTACAGATCAGGCACATTTGTCCTTTGTTCTAATGTCATTTCTATTTGGGTTTTTTTTTTCTGTTTCCATCATACAGTCCATAGTTTGATCTTTTTTTCTAAATATGAACCAAATTTAACTAAAAATTATTTGTTGAGTGATGGAGATAAAACAAACCAGATTCATTTACATAGTATTTGTAATTTATAATTCCATGGTCATAGAGAACATTTTATGTTAAGAAAAGCTCAGTAAATTTAAAAGGCAAGACAATCTTGAAGACCTATAAAAATATCAATAGCTGAAAATTTTGTAATTAGGTCCAACCAACCCTATCACCTTCCTATTTTCCTGAAAAAGCTCCCTGAATCCAAATGTTGCTCTTTTTAATTCCATTTTCATTCTTGGGAAGAATAGTTTTTGGCTTAGTCTTTGAGCTATAGACCCAGGCTCAGATATCCTGTGCCTCTGTACCGTATTCTTGGTAGTAGCCATAAAAATACAACTGCCGTAATCTCACCTTAATAGTTGAACAGGTCATTTTTGTAGAAATAGCCAAGTATTTTTACATAACTGAACAGAAATGAAATATTTCTGTGTTAGAACTATGTTAGTATCTAATATGAAGATTTTCTTTCCATGTTGAGGTAGCAATTTTTCTTTGAAAGTTATCTGGGATAGGTTTGTTAAAACACAATTTTTCTATCATTGGGCCATTCAGATTTTTTAATTGAGAGCTAAAAGGTTTTTTTTCAAGTGTCTCACCTAGAGTGGGCTCTACATACTTAGGAGCCCTTTACTGACAAGTATTTATTTTGAAGTTATTAACTGTTAATTCAAAGGATATATAGTTTAAGGATTTATCTCCAGAGTGTTTCTTATAGGTTTTTATTGAGTTTAAATGTGGCTTCTTAGTATAAACTGTAAAGAAAAATGTTTCAATTGAAGGCGAAACAGTTTTTTCTGTATTAAGGTGTTTCCTTAATTGTAATGTTAAGACTTGGTAGCAAGGTAAAAAAGGGAGTCAAACTCATCTATGATGTCATCTTCATGTTTGCTGTTAAACATAGGTTTAAGGTTATGTCAAAATATGTGCATTTATTGTTTCTCTATATTTTAAAGGTAGACATTCACAGGAGTAACATCAATAATTTTAGTTGTGTGTAGCAGTGAGTGATTATGTTTCTACAAAGTGGTAAGTGAAATAGCTATGTATTGCTTGACTGTCAAATTGAAGTAAGACTCTTGATGAGACGTCAGATTTGAATGCCAGTGTAATCTGATGCCTATGCATTTTAGGCAGACAGTGATTTGGAGTTATAAATGGGTTTGCCTTGACCATAACCAAGTTTTAGGAAACAGAGGCAAAGGAAAGCTTCCTTAGAATATAACAAAACAGCCTGCCAATTAAATAATAGGATATGTACTTTAAGTCCATTAAGCCTGTCCCTATTACCCAATGCCTTTCAGTTTCCTTAGATAGAATTAGATTCCTCCACTACTTGGAATGTTAAAGGAAACATTCCTGAGGAATTTTATCCTGGTTGATGGGAAAGTTTGTTTCTTGATAATTACTCTTGGTTTTGGGGTATAACATAAGAAGAAGAGACAATTACTGTTCTGATACCACATGGGTAGAATCCAGAAAAAAATATATACAACAGAGTTTTTTCCATTGGTTTAAATTACATTTTCTAATCTGTACATCTTCAGATTAGAGTTGGTCTACTGGATTGGCCCATCTACTTAGTCCAACTTTCCCCTGGACTTCTAAATAAGTAGTGGTTTTCATCCAAGCCCTCTTCCCAGAGGACAACTGTTCCTCTTATTGGTAGAAAATCTATTTATTGTTGATAAACACTACCATTTTGCTCCCTTAATGGTCCTCAAACATTTCCAAACATGTTTAGTGGTTTCCAACCATATTAGTGTATCTCTTTCTCCTGTCCTTGTGTTTTTATTCAGTCCTTAGTGTGTATTACTAGTTACTTTCTTCTATCCAGGTTCACATTTTAAATCAGCAGTAAAGCAGTGGTGAACTGATAAAGAAAAGATACTAAAAAAGCAAACTTTCATGCCACGTAACTATAACGCAATCAGAACTTCTGCATCCTCATGACTGATTTTCCTCTTAGCATATTTTTCCATAGAAGATGCTCCTATTACTTTATCTGCTTTGAATTGCACAATAAAAACTATCCCCCATCTGTATCTAATCTTTGATCAACCCAGGGCCTTAGATGAGAGAAAGGCATGCCATGTAATTATAAGCATTAGAGGTGGGGTAAAAAAATCCACCATAATAATTAAATTAATTTAACAAATTTCTTACTGCAAGGTTCAAAGAATTATTAGATTAATTGGAAATGCAAAATTTATGTAGGCAAATGAACATATAGGAATTTCAAAACTCATTAGATTGCTAAACTATTTTCAACAAACACTATGGCATTACTTCCATAATAAACCTGATTGGAAAGCTTGTCACTTGTTTAGTAACTCTGATTTAATTTTTACAGTTGTTACTATTATAACAAGATCAGGTCCATTTTATATTTTCTTGTTCTGACCTCCTTCCTAAAACGTAGACTGTCAGACATTAACACAAGTATTCTTTATCAACATTCCTATTCTGTACATTGTAATCCTCTTGTACATTGCACAGTTCTAAAATTTTGCAAACTCCAAGTTCACTATAGTTAGTCATAGTTACACAATCTTACATAGCATTCAAAACATATAAATGATAAAAATCAAGTCAACAAAATAACTTCTTACAGAAATTAACTTGTATGTAGACAAAAAAATTATAATTATATAAGATGTTATATTTTATTTAACTGGTTTGAAATACACCATATATTCAGCTTAACAAAGCAAATGATCTGGGTTATAAAATAACCACACTCAACAGAAACAGACATTTAAACAATAATCATTATTGTTGGATTCTCCATTGGACATTATAATATAGACAAAACATAATTTAATTTCTTCAAGCCAAAGATCCCATTTTCCATGTGCTCTTATCCAGTGAATATCAGTATATAAATGAAATGTATTGGTCTCTGTAGTCATGTTTTGAGTCTCTGTAGTCGTGTTTTTCCATGTGTGTGTATTCCTTCCCAAACTTAAATTTATGGCTCATTTTTAATGAGTTATATATGTTAACATAATTTATAACATGATGGGAAAAAAAATGTAAAGTAGGCCTAATATTACTTTAAGAGAAAAAAAATAGACTTTAACCAAACAACAAAATCAAATGTTAATACATTTATGTCAAGTTAACATCTCTCTAGAAGATAAATGGGAAGTACTTGTTTTTTTTGCATAATTTTTATTCTAGAAACATTAGGTGTTTTGTACAAATATAGAAAAATACTAATTAGCATTCAAGTTATCATTTTAGATGTTTAGAATTTTATGTAGAACAAATGAGTACAGAGATATAGGACCATCTTAAATAACATTCAAATAATGTAAATGATAAAGAACAAGTAAGCAAAACTTCCTGATAGAAATCACCTCCTACATGGACAGGGACTATTAATAAATGATAGCTTTTGAACAAACACTTGAAGAAAATGAAATTGTTAGCCAAGTATATGCTTGGTTGAGAAATACTATAAGTGGTGGACAGCAAATTCAATGTCTGTGAGTTGTTTCCAGAAGAACAAGGAGACCATGATAACTGGATGGAATCAGCAATCAGTAAAGGCAATAAAGGAGGCTGAAGACAGAGCAGTAATGGGGCCACATTGTGAAAGGCCTTGGGGAACACAAAAAGGAGTTTGGTTTTTAACATGAGTGGGAAGGGAAACTAATGTGGCATTTTTAGAAAGTGTAGCATGTTTGGACTTAATTTTAACAAGGTCATTCTTGAAGAAGAAATTAAAAGAGGCTAAGAGCTGAATGAGGGGCACCTTATTTGGAGGTGGTTGCATTAATCAAAGAGAAAGGTACAGTGTTGTAGACAGTATAGTGGAAATAGAGGTAGTTAGAAATGACCAATAATGAATATGCTATCAAGATAGAACCAATAAAATTTTCAGATGGATTAAGTGATACAAAGGTTTTTGTTTTGTTTCCAAAAACAATTGGAAAGGAGGAATGATATAAGATATAGTTCATGGACAGATTGTCAGATTCTTGAATAAGAAGAAAGAGGGAATGTTAAGTCTTGGTATTTATGCCACAGGTGACTATGATAAAAGGGAATATGATTGTCTTATTTTTAAATACGTTGTTGCTAAAATGTTAGCAGATTATTAAAATGATAAAAGATAGGAAAAAATCTTGAAAGATACAGAAGGAAAATAGTTTACTTAGGAAAATGACTTAGTAATCAATATTGATTAATAACAAATATTTTGAATATGTATTAAATACAGTGCACTCTTTAAGTTAGAGAAGCAGCAATCAGCCACAGAGAGAAAATCAACTCTCTCTCATGTCAGCAGGACTAACAACAGTAGTTGTCATTCATGGAAAATGTAATGGTTTATTATTTGAAGAGGGAAAAGGGGGTAAAATGGTGGTAGCTGTCTCTATTCTTGTATATTTCAGGTTAAGAGGGGGTAGCTCTATGTGTGTGTGTGTGTTGTGTGTGTATATGTGTGTGTAAACATCATATACTATATAAAATGGAAACCAGCCATTACGGTCTAAATTGGCCTCCCTCTTAACTTCCAGTGTGACTATACTTGAAAATAGGGCCTTTACATTGGTATAAAATTAAATGAGGTCATAAGGTTGGGGCCATCCTCTGATAGTATTGGTATCCTCAAAGGAAGAGGAAGAGACACCAAAACCTCTCTCTGCACATGCACAAAGGAAAGGCCAGGTTATGACACAGAGAAAAGGCCGCTTTCTATGAGCTAGAAGGAAAGGTCTCACCAGAAACCATCCCTGCAAGCTCCTTGATTTTGGACTTCCAGCTTCCAGAATTATAAAGTTGTGTTGTTTGGTCATCCAATCTATAGTATTCTGTTATGGCAGTCAAATACAGAGAACTCAGCATTTTATACTGCACTATCAGTACTTTCTTTCCATTTGCCTCCATGTCATGCATATCAGTCAGTGTTTGAGGCACATAGTAGAAGGTAAACTGGTAAATTTAGCAGGTGTGAAGTTAATGGAGGGATTAGGCACTTACACAAATTTTGGAAAGCCTGGAGAAAACAGACTTTGGCTGGACTGTATGATTTCTCTTTGAACAGCACCTAGATGCGCTCTACATGGAGCTGCTACTTTTGAGCGACTTAAAACCAGAGAATCTGGAAACCACTGATTCGCAAGAGTCATCGTGGCTGCGGGCTCCTAGATTTCTCCACCTTAACTGTCTGTCATCTATAGTCAGGAAGTCTCAGACTTCCTGTTAAGTTATGTTAGCTCTTGAACTATGCAGCAACCCCCAAGATTCTTAGTAGTAACCTGGAGGCCTTGAGCTCTCTTTCTCTAAATTCAGATTCTACTTTCATGGCCATTGTTCCAATGGTCAAAAAGTACCCAGAACCTGAAATGTAAGGGAGTCATCAAAACCCTGGATGCAGGAAGGTCTGACAATGAAGCTTTCAGACTTTTAGACCTTTCAGTCCATGAGAGTACATCTGAAAATTAAAATAGATGTTGCCATGCCATTCTACCGTACCTCTATAGTAATTAGAGAAATTGAGTATTAATTACAAAGTAAAAACACCCTAGTTTAATAGCTTATTATCTGATAGAAATGTTTGGTAGATTGTCAGAGGCAAGATGATGTTTGGATAACAGAGAAAAAATTGCAGACAGGTCTCTTTCTGATAAGGCTCCTAGTTTTTGTATTAAATATTCTCATGAGATAAATAACCAGTAGGTCAGGATGCTGCTTTCTGGGAAGATACATGGGGAATTCATATCATTGTCTTGATTTCCTACTGTTAAACTTCAAGAGAATGTTTTCTTATAAACTGCATTATATTATTAAAATATGTTCATGTGTTAAAGCTTAAGGGAAATTGATGAATTAAATAAATCAAAATGAATAAATCACCACCTTGGGTACCCTTTCAATGTGATTTCACAGAGTGTTATGATTCTTCAATAACCTTTGTGGTATTTCTTTTAATAAGTAATATGAATTAATATGCCTTTCTTTAGATCTGAAAATAAAACTAAACTTAATAGATGTTCTACTTTTTAAATCTTTTTTCTCTCTATTGAGTGGATTTTTTCAGGGTACTTTTACTCTGAACCTTAAACAGCAGGTAACCTATGGATGGACTAGAGAGTTCATGGATATTCATTATTTAGTCTAAGTTGATTTCTAAGTATAGAACCACATTTGTCAAATCATATTTTGATACCTATAACTGCAACATACTTAAACGTACTTTATTTATACAAGTTTATCAAACATATCTCACCTCTTGTTTGTAATAAATGACCCATATTCATGCAACTGTTGGTTCTATTGGAGTCGGTTAAGAGGAAATTACTTTTCTCTAAGCAAATTTAATGAGCCCAGGGGGTGCCACACTGTCTATGATGTTTGTCTCACAAATGGCATTTTCCAACTGAGTTAGCTGGGCATGGTGGTGATCTCAACTCACCACTAATCTTCTAGAATCAGCTTGTTATTTATTAAATGCATTTTTATATTTAATTTAATTTATGTGAGAATTTAATGGGAGTAAAAAGTTTTTTCAGAGACTGAGAATTAGCCCTCAGTGAGGAGATAAATTCTTTTCTACTTTTAACAAGCTTTTTATTTTTTGTGGGAATTGATATTGGGCAATAGATTATAAGAACTAACCAGCTGAAAGCGCAATACTCATTCTGCAGTCATAAGAGAGAAATTTAACCTTTACGTCTACAAGGAAAGTGCTCCACAACTCAACACAATTCACTTTGCTTCTATTATTAGACTCTGTAAACAAACGTGTAACATAATAAGTACAATATAGAAGTTCAAGGAATACCAATATTGAACATAGACTGTCTTAAAAGAGTTTATCTTAGTCGATAAAGGAATCTTAAAGGAATATTGTCTTAGTTCATAGTACTTTAATTTGCTCTTGAATCTAATATATAAAGTTTCTTACTTTCTCAAAAGAGTCCTCAGAATCAAGGTCTCTTGAATTCTAATTTCTAATTTGGCTTCTATTTCCACCCGCTCAGTCGCAGTTCTTCAATAATTTTCTAAGAGTAAAATACGATTTAATTGCTAGTCTGAATATGTCTTCTAAAGTCAATGGCTATTGATAAACTTGCTAATTGCCGACACTTATAAGATAGATCTATTGATATTACACTCACATGATATCTTACATATCCAGTAATAGTTCTCCTGAGACTATTTCTTTTATTGGTTTATAGATGTTAATGGCTTAAACTAGTATATTTCATTCACATATTCATATATTATTGAAAGAAATATCCTAAATCTTTCTGAATACAACCTGTTGATTTTAAGACAGTATTGGACCATCAGAAAGCAAAACCTACATGTAGGAATTTAAATTAGGGAATCACACCCTCACCAGAACTAAAAGTTTAAGCAAATTGCAATTTCCTATCTTTATACTCTATGATTATTTTAAAGTATATTACAATTTAGAAAAAGCCATCAAACTACAAAACTTTAAGCCTGCATTTTGATTATCAAGATTGTAAGATTTCTCTTAGATGTTTCCTTAGAGATGCATCATGGGTCTTTCTAATTCAGTGCTTACCAGTGGTCAGTCACTCAGTTTTCATATAAATACTTCTAATGTACACAGCAATATAAAGCAAACATAAAACTTAAGGAATTATTATGCAGGCAGAACACAGATTGTTACCCTTGTAATCACCACCCTAGATCAAGAAATAAGACTGGCTGACACCCTCAAATCTGTTTCATGAACTCCATCCTAATCACAGCCCTTCCTCTCACCGAATACAAACATTTCCTTGACTATAATCACTTCTGCATGTTTATGTTCATCCCAATACATTACAGTTTAAAGGAGTCTCTATTTTTTAAAGAAACCATTTTCAATGTTTTATATCTCTGAGCTTAAAAGTCTCTTTCAAATGTACCTTTGCCATACTATCAAGATTAGCTCTAGTATCCTAGAAACACATTTAAGCTAGACCTTTTCCCATAACATGCGGGTATCATCATGTTCCAATAATATTCTGCACATTAAACTTTAACCCACTTTATTGTAACCCAGTTTTTCTCAAACTAAAGTCCCCAAACCATTGTCATGAAAATCATCCACAGAACTGGTTAAAAATATCTCTTCTTAGACATTGTTCCAAATCCATTGAATAGACCCCGAGGTAGAAATGCGGTCATCATCCTTTTTGAGCCAGCTTCACAGGTAGTAATTACATATTCACTTCTAAAACACTGTGGGTGGACAGCTCTAAACTGTTTTAGAGACAGCAGGGAAGAACATGAAATCAATTTAGGAAGTTAACGTATCTTCTTTTCATCTTAAGCTTCTTTTTCCTAGTGTTCGTCTCTCTTCTTCTTTCTGTTATTCCTTCATTTTTACAAGAGTTAAAATATTGATAACATATAAATTATTAAGAAAATGTGGATTTCTCAGTGTACACTACTCTGGTCAAAGATTGCAAAACAGACTTTTTGAAATAGAAAAACAAACCTTCCAGTTTTCCCAACTTATTAATAAGAATCCGTCAAAACTGTGATCTTCTCACTGTAGAACAAAGGAAATGAAGGCTCTCTTAGGGTATTCTCTGTAGACTGAGGCGGGACCTGTACCAAGAGACAACTCTTGCTCTGTTTTTTATTCTGATTTCTAGACATTATTTTCCTTGGAATAGAAGTCGCTACCAACTGATGCAGTATCAGTAATACCAGCTGTCACAAAACTTGTGTGTATATTTTCCCTCCCCAGCCAATGTCTCTCCTCAGAGGCAGTCAATGAGTAGAAGACATAAAACCAGCAAGAGTAATGGTATTGAACAAGCTAAGAATTGGGCATGTTTCAAAAAGGAGAAGAGTATTTTCAAATGTCGCTGAAAAAAATATCAAAGTCCCTTGGCTTTATTGACAAGGACAATACAAATGCCCCCATCAAGAGCTGTACTTGTATATTGATGATGGCAGTAACCACCTTGGAAAAGTTTCATGAGTGAGCAGACGATGAGGACATTTGAGTAATTTCAGTACACACAAGTTATTTTAAAGTTTGTGAAAGTGAAGGGGCAGTAATACTCTTCCTAGACGGAGACTAGATATGATGACAGTTTTTGATTGTTTTCATTGCCATCCTTGTTGCATTTACACTGAGAAGTATTTAATACTGTTTGGACTTTGAAGGGTATTATTATGTAGCCAATAATCCACTAAAGGTATGAAAATGGATAATTGATTATGTAAGCATCTTTGTAGAAGTAGGGGGTGAAGAAATTACATTTATGTTACTGAAACTGGAAGAAACTAAGACCGAGTAATAAAAGTTCAGATGAATACTTGTATTTGGAAACCACAAAAAAAGAACTTTCCCAGCTGATGTTTTCTCTTTTCTCTGTTAAGAAGGAGGTAAGAGTGTTTAAAGTTTAGAGTATTATAGAAAATGTATGGATATTGAGGAGATTGCTGGAAGTTTTGAAATTATTATGGAAATGGATGAGATCATCAGACTTTATTTGGAACCTAGTTGAAATTAGTAAATTTATAGTAACGCTAATCTGTCATGCTGCATGATTGTTTTATGGCAGCTTTACCATGAAGTTACTTAGTAGATGAAAATAGATTTAGAGTTTGGATGGACTGAATAAAGCACAAAATGATGAAAAACAATAAAATGTCAGGTAAGGAAATTTAGGCATAAGATATTTATTTGCATCAGTTAACTGCAAGAATGTTAAAAAGCAGGCTGAAAGGACACTAGATTACAGGGGATAAACAAAATAATTAATTAAGTAATTTTGTAGGTAAAAATATTTCTGCTCCAAGATATATTTTAAAGTGAAGAATAAGGATACTTAAACTGAAGTAGCCAAAGATATCTGGGTTCAAGGTGTTTGTTAGTTCACCCATGACAATACCAACAACTTTGGTAAGGAATAAAATTGGAAGTCAGAAGCAAAGTCATTAGAAAATGGACATTTGAAAAACTATGGAGAGGAAGAAAATCATAGAGTCAGGTAGTAAGATTCTCATACAAGAAAAGACTGGTTTTCACTTATTGGTTTATTGTTTGCACATTTATAGCTTCATTGCTTTTGCTTTATTCTTTTTTCTTTTATTGCTTTACATATATTAAAAAACTGTAGAATGCTAATTGTCTTAGAGCAATAATGATCAGTGAGGATAAAGACTTACCTTTAAGAGTTGAGGGACAAAGAAATAGCATCTTCAGAGGTAAGTCAGAATTCAGTCAAAACATGGGGATGCAGGGATTTAGTAAGTTTCTTTGTGATAAAGGACCACAGGTGAGACAAAGTTCTGGCATTTGGAATGTGAGTGAATGTGATGTGTATCCTTCCAGCCCAGACATAACATCATCTCTGTTTACTTGTCGATGCTGTTTTCACCTATGGCTGTCTGGCTGGAGTGGAGATGCCCCCTATATATTGAACGTGACAGAGCTTTTGTCAGACTGGATCCTTGAATCATTGCATGGAAGAGGGCCACTCCACTGATACATTCATTTACCCAATACTTTTATATGAGCAATAAACCAACATGAATTGTATTTGAGCCATTTGAAGATTTTAGAGGTAATTCTGCTACCATAGTTAACTTTACCATAAGAGATTCAGGCAGCTTGAGTGTGTATTTACTTGTTTATTTGATTGGTTAGCTGGTTGGTTGATTTTAATAGAGTTGATTAGGATGTCAAAGCACAATGTTTTGGGTTATAGAGGGGACAGGAGGACCAGGTCAGAAAAAGAAAGTACAAATATTAAAGTACTTAGCTCCTATAAAAACTACTTTGCCTGGTGCTGGCATTATCTTTTCCATGTTGACTGATCAAAATGTAGACAGAGCAATAGATAATATCAGAAATTCAATTTCTTTAAGTTTAATGGGCGGAGGACATGGTGCTTATGGCTTCAGGTGTGTGACCTGAGCCACACAGCGTGGTAAAGACAAGGGTCCGATCATGGTCAAGACGAGGGTCTGATACTAGCTGTTTATTCAGGTCTGCTCCTCCCAGCAACTGTAAGTCATTACATATTTTAAACTGAATTGTTTATGATTTGTAAATCAAAATACTTTTAGTTCTCTTTCTTGTGTAATGATATTATTTGTAATGAAAATTGGATACAATCATTTCCTTAAGCAAGAAAGTAGAAAGGAAAAAGCAAAAGGAAGTTTTAAAAGCAATGTTTACATATGTGTGCATATACACATACACAAACACATACCTCTCAACTACACTCTTATTTATTTGGCTGTTTTAGTCTGAATATTTTAACTCCTAGAGTTGGCTGTTGGTCTAAGGACCTTGGCAAGTAGGAATTTTTGCCTCTTCTATCTTTGTGTTCAGCCTTTTGTGACAACTGCAAAAACAAATGTAGATTCCCCATTTTAATATTCTGATACATATATTTATTGAAAAATCCTTCTGGACCTCTTTCTTAATGGAGAAGGAACTTCCTAAGAGTAAATGATAACAATAGTTTCTACTCTGGGGCTAAATGCAGGAAAAAAAACTTTATAAAGAAAGGGAAAATGAGAACAAAAATAAATGAAAGCAAAATTTTTCAAAGCCTGCGGTATTGAAATTCATATATTATTTAAACTTGTTAAAATTTAAAATTTATAATAAATTTACCCATCGTTATGTCTGGAGTATTTCCAACTTTAGGCTATTGGGATACAGATTGGGAAGAAAACTATTTACAGAGATTAAGGGGTTTGCAATTTTTAAATTCTCTTATTCTATATTTTCTTCTTTTGAAAAAAATGAATCAATTTATGTTGTTTTTAACAACGCCATCTAATGACACTTCCGACTGAGCTTGAGGTTATAAAAATCTAGTCAATTTATTTCTACTTAATAAATGTTGCAAAGCCTTGGTATAAACATTGCTTATGTTTGTTTGTATACTTATATTAAAAATTTCAAGCAGAAAATAAGCAATCTTTGTAATACCAAATCCCTAAGAACTCTTCCTTTGATTCAGTCTTATTGAAATATAACATATACAAATTAAAACGAAATCATAAGAATTTGTAACTATAATGTAATCCTTTATGTCTCTTAAAATGGAAAAATAAATCAGAAAAATTCTCCCTTTAGCATTGTTTCCAAGGTCATGATTTTCTTTCACTTGAGGAACTTTAAACTTTGTTAAAAACCCCATGAGTGCCTTGTAGAAGCAAAGCCTATGCAAATGTGTGCATACTTTTAGAAATAAATTAATGAAAGAAGGAAGGAATAAAATAGCTTCTATTTTTTAGCTTTCCTCAAAAGAGGTCAAGAACAGTGATAATGAATTCTTTTTTTCTTTTAATTTTTTTATTTTGCTATCATTAATTTACAATTACGTGAAGAACATTAAGTTTACTAGGCTCCCTGCTTCACTAAGTACCCTCCACATACCCCTTCACAGTCACTGTCCATCAGCGTAGTAAGATGCTGTAAAATCACTACTTGTCTGCTCTGTGTTGCACAGCCCTCCCCGTGCCCCCCACACACTATACATGCTAATCTTAATGCCCCCTTTCTTTTTCCCCACCCTTGTCCCCCTCTTCCCAGCCATACTCCATAGTCTCAGTCCTTTTGGTTAAGATTAGTCAATTCGTGGGTTCTGTGATTCTGCTGCTGTTTTGTTCCTGGAGTTTTCCTTTGTTCTTATACTCCAAATGTTCACATACTCCACCAGTGAAATCATTTGGTGTTTGTCTTTCTCTGCCTGGCTTATTTCACTGAGCATAATACCCTCTAGCTCCATCCATGTTGTTGCGAATGGTAGGATCTGTTTTTTTCTTATGGCTGAGTAATATTCCATTGTGCATATGTACCACATCTTCTTTATCCATTCATCTACTGATGGACACTTAGGTTGCTTCCATATCTTGGCTATTGTAAATAGTGCAACAATAAACATAGGGGTGTATCTGTCTTTTTCAAACTGGAGTGCTGCATTCTTATGGTAAATTCCTAGAAGTGGAATTCCTGGGTCAAATGGTAAGTCTATTTTGAGCATTTTGAGGAACCTCCATACTGCTTTCCACAATGGTTGAATTAATTTACATTCCCACCAGCAGTGTAGGAGGGTTCCCCTTTCTCCATAATCTCGCCAATATTTGTTGTTGTTTGTCCTTTCAATGATGGCGAACCTTACAGGTGTGAGGTGATATCTCATTGTGGTTTTAATTTGCATTTCTCTGATGACAAGCGATGTGGAGCATCTTTTCATGTGTCTGTTGGCCATCTGAATTTCTTCTTTAGAGAACTGTCTGTTCAGCTCCTCTGCCCATTTTTTAATTGGATTATTTGCTTTTTGTTTGTTGAGGTGCATGAGCTCTTTATATATTTTGGATGTCAACCCTTTATCGGATCTGTCATTTATGAATATATTCTCCCATACTGTAGGATGCCTTTTTGTTCTATCGATAGTGTCCTTTGCTGTACAGAAGGTTTTCAGCTTGATATACTCCCACTTGTTCATTTTTGCTTATCTTTCCCTAGCCCAGGGAGATATATTCATGAAGAGGGTCACTCATGTTTATGTCCATGAGATTTTTGCCTATGTTTTTTTCTAAGAGTTTTATGGTTTCATGACTTACATTCAAGTCTTTGATCCATTTCGAATTTACTTTTGTATATGGGGTTAGACAGTGATCCAGTTTCATTCTCTTACATGTAGCTGTCCACTTTTGCCAGCACTGTCTGTTGAAGAGACTGTCATTTCCCCATTGTATGTCCATGGCTCCTTTATCAAATATTAATTGACCATATATGTTTGCGTTAATGTCTGGAGTCTCTATTCTGTTCCACTGGTCTTTGGGTCTGTTCTTGTGCCAGTACCAAATGTCTTGATTACTGTGGCTTTGTAGTAGAGCTTGAAGTTGGGGAGAGAGATCCCCCCCACTTTATTCTTCTTTCTCAGGATTGCTTTGGCTATTCAGGGTCTTTGTTGTTTCCATATGAATTTTTGAACTATTTGTTCCAGTTCATTGAAGAATGCTGTTGGTAATTTGTTAGGGATTGCATTGAATCTGTATATTGCTTTGGGCAGGATGGCCATTTTGACGATATTAAGTCTTCCTAGCCAGGAGCATGGGATGACTTTCCATTTGTTAGTGACCTCTTTAATTTCTCTTAAGAGTGTCTTATAGTTTTCAGGGTATAAGTCTTTCACTTCCTTGGTTAGGTTTTTTCCTGGGTATTTTATTCTTTTTGATGCTATTGTGAATGGAATTGTTTTCCTGATTTCTCTTTCTATTAGTTCATTGTTAGTGTATAGGAAAGCTACAGATTTCTGTGTGTTAATTTTGTATCCTGCAACTTTGCTGAATTCCAATATTAGTACTAGTAGTTTTGGAGTGGAGTCTTTAGGATTTTTTATGTACAATATCATGTCATCTGCAAATAGTGACAGTTTGACTTATTCTTTATCAATCTGGATTCCTTGTATTTCTTTGTTTTTTCTGATTGCCATGGCTAGGACCTCCAGTACTATTTTGAAAAACAGTGGGGAGAGTGGGCATACCTGTCATGTTCCTGATCTCAGATGAAAAGCTGACAGCCTCTCGCTGTTCAGTATGATGTTAGCTGTGGGTTTATCATATATGGCCATTATTATGTTGAGGTACTTGCCCTCTATGTGCATTTTGTTGAGAGGCTTTATCATGAATGGATGTTGAATGTTGTCAAATGTTTTTCAGCATCTATGGAGATGATCATGTGGTTTTTGTCCTTCTTTTTGTTGATGTGGTGGTTGATGTTGATGGATTTTCGAATGTTGTACCATCCTTGCATCCCTGGGATGAATCTCACTTTGTCATGGTGTATTATCTTTTTTATGTATTTTTGAATTCGGTTTGCTAATATTTTGTTGAGTATTTTTGCATCTACATTCATCAGGGATATTGGTCTGTAGTTTTCTTTTTTGGTGGAGTCTTTGCCTGGTTTTGGTATTAGGGTGATGTTAGCTTCATAGAATGAGGTTGGGAGTATTCCCTCCTCTTCTATTTTTTGAAAACTTTAAGGAGAATGGGTATTATGTCTTCTTTGTATGTTTGACAAAATTCCGAGGTAAATCCATCTGGCCCAGGGGTTTTGTTCTTGGGTAGTTTTTTGATAACCAATTCAATTTCGTTGCTGGTAATTGGTCTGTTTAGATTTTCTGTTTCTGTCTGGGTCAGTCTTAGAAGGTTGTATTTTTCTAAGACGTTTTCCATTTCTCCTAGGTTTCCCAGCTTGTTAGCATATAGGTTTTCATAGTATTCTCTAATAATTATTTGTATATCTGTGGGGTCCGTCATGATTTTTTCTTTCTCATTTCTGATTCTGTTGATGTGTGTTGACTCTCTTTTTCTCTTATTAAGTCTTGCTAGAGGTTTATCTATTTTATTTATTTTCTGGAAAAACCAGCTCTTGGTTTCATTGATTTTTTTCTATTGTTTTATTCTTCTCAATTTTGTTTATTTCTTCTCTGATCTTTATTATGTCCCTCCGTCTGCTGACCTTAGGCCTCATTTGTTCTTCTTTTTCCAATTTTGATAATTGTGACATTAGACTATTCATTTGGGATTGTTCTTCCTTCTTTAAATATGCCTCGATTGCTGTATACTTTCCTCTTAAGACTGCTTTTGCTGCATCCCACAGAAGTTGGGGCTTTGTGTTGTTGTTGTCATTTGTTTTCATATATTGCTGGATCTCCATTTTAATTTGTTCATTGATCCATTGATTATTTAGGAGCATGTTGTTAAGCCTCCATTTGTTTGTGAGCCTTTTTGCTTTCTTGGTACAATTTATTTCTAGTTTTATACCTTTGTGGTCTAAAAAGTTGGTTGGTCAGATTTCAATCTTTTTTGAATTCATTGAGGCTCTTTTTCTGGAGAATGTTTCATGTGCACTTGAGAAGAATGTGTATCCTGTTGCTTTTTGATGTAGAGTTCTATAGATGTCTATTAGGTCTATCTGTTCTAGTGTATTGTTCAGTGCCTCTGTGTCCTTATTTATTTTCTGTCTGGTGGATCTGTCCTTTGGAGTGAGCGGTGTGTTAAAGTCTCCCAAAATGAATGCATTGCATTCTCTTTCCTCCTTTAGTTCTGTTAGTATTTTTTCACATATATTGGTGCTCCTGTATTGGGTGCATATATGTTTATAATGGTTATATCCTCTTGTTGGACTGAGCCCTTCATCATTATGTCATGTCCTTCTTTATCTCTTGTTACTTTCTTTGTTTTGAAGTGTATTTTATCTGCTACTATTATTGCAACACCTGCTTTTTTCTCTCTGTTGTTTGCATGAAATATCTTTTTCCATCCCTTGACTTTTAATCTGTGCATGTCTTTGGGTTTGAGGTGAGTCTCTTGTAAGCAGCATATGGATGGATCTTGCTTTTTTATCCATTCTATTACTCTGTGTCTTTTGATTGGTGCATTCAGTCCATTTACATTTAGGGTGATTATTGAAATATTGAAAGATATGTACTTATTGCCATTGCAGGCTTTGGATTTGTGTTTACCAAAGGTTCAAGTTAGCTTCTTTACTACCTTACTGTCTAACTTAACTCACCTATTGAGCTATTTTAAACACAGTCTGATGTTTATTTCTCTCCCTTCTTCTTCCTCCTCCTCCATTCTTCGTATGTTGAGTGTTTTGTTCTGTGCTCTTTTTGGGAGTGCTCCCATCTAAAGCAGTCCCTTTAAAATACCCTGTAGAGGTGGTTTGTGGGATGCAAATTCCCTCAACTTTTGCTTGGCTTGGAATTGTTTAATCCCTCCTTTATATTTAAATGATAATCGTGCTGGATACAGTATCCTTGGTTCAAGGCCCTTCTGTTTCATTGCATTGAATATATCATGCCATTCTCTTCTGGTCTGTAAGGTTTCTGTTGAGAAGTCTGATGATAGCCTTATGGGTTTTTCTTTGTAGGTGACCTTTTTTTTCTCTCTGGCTGCCTTTAATACTCTGTCCTTGTCCTTGATCTTTGCCATTTTAATTATTATGTGTCTTTGTGTTGTCCTCTTTGTGTGTAGTCTTTTGGGAGTTCTTTGTGCCTCTGTAGTCTGAGGAACTCCTTCCTCCCCCAATTTGGGTAAGTTCTCAGCAATTATTTCTTCAAAGATACTTTCTATCGCTTTTTCTCTCTCTTCTTCTCCTGGTACCCCTATAATGAGGGTGTTTTTCCTTTTGGATTGGTCACACAGTTCTCTTAATATTGTTTC
This sequence comes from Manis pentadactyla, assembly GCF_030020395.1. Classification (NCBI taxonomy): domain Eukaryota; kingdom Metazoa; phylum Chordata; class Mammalia; order Pholidota; family Manidae; genus Manis; species Manis pentadactyla. Next base: position 125,822,545 of record NC_080020.1, read on the forward strand.
ATTCCTGGAGATCCTTTTATCTCTCTCTGCATCAGCTTCTATGCATTCCTGTTCTCTGGTTTCCATTCCATCAATGGCCTCTTGCATCTTATCCGTTCTGTTTATAAATCCTTCCAGAAATTGTTGCATTTCTGTAATCTCCTTCCAGATATCTGTAATCATCCTCCGGACTTCATCCCTTAGCTCTTATTTCTCTGCATCTCCATCAGCATGTTTATGATTTTTATTTTGAATTCTCTTTCAGGGAGACTGATTAGGTCTATCTCCTTCTCAGGGGTTGTGATTTTGGTCTGTATCAAATTTTTCTGCCTTTTCATGGCGATAGAGATAGTTTGCAGAGATAGAGAGATACTTGCACAAGTGATGGCTGGGAGAATGTCCCTTCTTGTTGGTTTATGGCCTTCTCCTGGGATAACAGTGACCTCTAGTGGCTTGTGCTGGGCAGCTCTGTGCAGACGGAGCTTCTGATTGTTGCCCACTGCTCTGGCATTTAGCTCCGCGTTTGCTGTGGGCGTGGCCTGCCTCAGGCCACTGCTCCGATATGGCGGAGCCACGTCAGAGGGGAAATGGCAGGGAGGCTTTTTATCTCTGTAAGGGGCCTCCGTGTTCCGTGCTGCCCAGGGGGTTAGAGTGCCCAGAGTTCCCCATGATTCCCTGCTGCTGGGCTAAGTGTCCCTGGATGCTTCCATCCAGCTGTGGGGTCCCTGTCCCTTTAAGACTTTCAAAAAGCACTTGCTTTTCTTTGTTCTGGGGATGCTGGCTGCAGGGACCCGCTCACAGTTCTTACTGTCCTGTTTCCCTAGTTTCCAGCACCCCAAGCATGCACTCTATCTGCACTCTGGTGCGGATGGCTAGGGCTGGGTGATTAGCAGTCCTGGGCTCCCTCTCCCTCCCCGCTCTGACTCCTCTTCTCCCACCAGGAGCTGGGGTGAGGGGCGCTTGGGTCCCGCTGGGCTGGGGCTTCTATCTTACCCCTTTCGTGAGGCGCTGGGTTCTCACAGGTGTGGATGTAGTCTGGCTATTGTCCTGTGTCTTCTGGTCTCTCTTTTAGGAATAGTTGTATTAGTTGTATTTTCAAAAATATGTGTGGTTTTGGGAGGAGATTTCCGCTGCTCTACTCACGCCACCATCTTGGCTCCCTCCTTTGATAAGGAATTCTTAAGTAATAATAAACAATGCCTAAGATACATAAATGAGCCTATCAATATCAAAAGTATGAAAAATAATTGCTTCTAACTCTACTATTTTCAAAAAGGAACAATATCACTTGTTTGAGATAAATTATTAAAGAGGAAGCTGCTTCCAGAATATGGTATTTTTTGTTAATAAATATTTAATTGACCGAAGTTTAAGCAGCTTACCTTTTTATTTCTACCACTTACTTAATCTTTGTATATACAATGTTGTGGTAAATGAAGTAATTTTTATTTTGCTGTAATAAAAATGTACATTTTTTGTGCCACAAATTTTTTATTAAGTACTTAGGATATTTCAAGCACTATTTAAAGTGCTGCAAATAGAGAAAGGATTATCTTTGAAGAAGACTTTGTCTTTATGGACTGACCTCCTACTGATATATATACCAATAAATAAGTGGGTAAATAATGAATCTGATATAACACAATATAATAAATTCCATAAGGTCCATCGGTAGGTCCATAAGTATATCAAGAGTAACTGCATTGAAAGGATGGGGCTACTATTTTAAGGAGGATATCAGGAAAAGCTCTTTACATGGCAAAATACAAACATAATTCTACATGATGCAAAGGAGCCACTCATAGAGAAATCTGGGGGAGGACTGTTCCAGGGAGAGACATCAGTTGACTACATGACCTGAGATGGGAATAAGGCTGGTGTGAATGAGGAAATGATATAAGGTAAATGTGTTCCATAGTTGTGACTGTGACTTCAATGGCAATAAGGAACAAAATAAAACTAAAACAGTATTCAGGTAACTATGAGATTCTGGAAATAGGAGGGAGATGGAAAGGGGAATTGCAGCTCCTCTGTGGCAATTGCAATTAAACCAGATAGTTTCAGGGGTTAAAGTATCTCTACTTTGAGTACATTGTAATATTGAAAATATCACAGATCAAGTTGTAAACAAATTCTCTAAGAGTGTTAACTACTGAAAAGAAATGGAATGAAATGAAATGAAATGAAATAAAACAAAATGAAATGAAAACTATTAGAGAACCACCTTCACCCCCATGAACCACTTCATTTAGTTATGTTTTACCACCCAAAAAAGAAATGGTAATTATATCACTGGATGGAAGTATTAATGGTATGGTGGTAACCATTTTGCAGTATATGTGCATCAAATCAATACAGTGTATACCTTAAATTTATAATGTTTTTGTCAATTATACCTCAGTAAAACTGGAGCAAAAAAGTTAGTTATGTTTATTACTAGAAATCACATGGGGTAAGGGCAGTTTTAAGGGAAGCTCAAAACTATTTTTAATACTGATAACTAGAAATACAAAATACAAAAACAAAATAAAATAAAAAATATGCACTATCAGTGCTCTTGAAATGTAATACTTTCTTCATATAAAAAAACACATTACAAAATTTCTACAAATATTAAAATGTGAAATAACATTAGCGATAATATTTACTATTAACAAATGACATTTCTCAATTAAATATTCAATATTTTGAATAATTCTTGTAACACCTTCCCATATTAATAGATAGTAACTGCACTAGAGGGGGTGAGGATTTAATAACATGGGTAACTGTCGAACTACTGTGTTGTACATTTGAAACCAACACAGATTGTATATCAATGATACTTAAGTTAAGAAAGTATTTAAAATAATAATGTTAATAATTCATCTTCATCTTTACTTGTAGTTCTAAAATGTTCATATTATCACATATTAAAAAGCACCTTTTATTAAAAAGGTATATACTAATAAAATTTCATTGGAATACTTCATGAATTTATAACCATTTCAGATATATAAAATAAACTAAAAATTAATATAAAATTAGTCAATGAAGATGTATAAATCCCAATTTTTTAAAATTCTTGAAAATTCTTATTTTGTTCTTACAGATGACATTATATTAGTTTGCTAGGTTGGCTGTAACAAGTACCTATAAATTTGTGGCTCAACCAACAGAAATACCGCACAGTTCTGGGGGGCGGAGGCCCAACATCAAGGTGGTGCTGGCAGGGTTCATCCCTTCTGTGGGCTGTGGGGAAGGACCTGGCCCAAGTCTTTCTGATAACTCCAGTTTTTTATTAGCAATCTTTGGTGTTGTTTGTCTTGTAGACCATCATCCTGATCTCTGTCTTCATGTTCACATGGTGTTATCCATTTATTCATATCTGTGTCCAAATTTCCACCTTTTATAAAAACATCAGTCATTTTGAATTTGAGTTCACCCTAATGACCTCATTTTAACGGGGTTGACTCTAAAAAGGCCCTATACCCAAATTAAGGTCATATTTTTGAGATTCGAGGTTAGGACATATGAATTTTGGATGGACACGATTCAATCCCTAACAATCTGCCTTCTGCTACCTCCCCAATTCATGTCTTTCTTACATGCAAAATATATTCACCCCATCTCAACTTGGGAGGCCAAGTGTCTGAACTCATTCTAGTATCCACTTCAAGCTTAAAATCTCTTCTAAGTATCGTCTAAATCATGTATGGATGGGACTTGTAGTATGATTCATTTTGAAGGAAAATTGCCATCCATCTGTGAACCTGCAAAATCAGAAAACCAGTATATCTACTTTAAAATACAGTGATAGTACAGGCATAGAAAAGAGACTCTCATTTTAAAGGAGAGAGATGGGCAGACAAAATGGACTGCAATTCTCAAGGGAGTCCAAAACTTCTCAGAATAAGTTCCATTTTAAGCCTTGATCATAGAGCTCTTTGGCTTTCTGACGCTCGGCTTCTTGTACTCACTGGGGAGGCAACCCAGCCCTCTGGGACCTAGGCAGCACTGCCCCCCCATGCACTCCTCCATGGTTGTGGACCCCACTCCTTAGGCTCTAGCTAACAGCCTGCCCGCCCTCTGGAAGCCAGTGGAGGTGGCCCTGTTCTCTGGATCCATGGCTCTCGCCTCACAGTAATTTTTCATATAATGGCTCTGTCCTCAAAGTCATTCTTCCTTCCTTTCATCCCATCTCTGTCTCTGTCAGTCAAGGCTGGCAGTGTTTCTGCTCTTAATAAAATTGTCAAAAATCTTGTTGACTTCTCATACAATTAACAAAGGTCCAGACAATGTATAAAATGATTCTCCATAGATCTTTCCTGAGTAATCATTTCCCTATCCTAAGCTTCTGCTGATATGGTTGATTGGATCATGCATTACACACATAACCTCTTTAGCAAATGGTTATATGGGTACACCCTTGAGTGGGTTTTATATATATATTATAACCTGACACTTCAAAATTATCAAATACAATTTCTTTTTTCCAAGGTGTTCCTTCTTCAATGTATTTCTCTCCTCTTGCATTTTACTCTAAGCAGCAAGGAAAAGTGACTCCATGCCTTTGACACTTTACTTAGTAACTTCCTCAGCTAATATCCAAGTTCATCACTTGCCAGTGCTACTTTCCATCTAACACAGCACAATCCAAATAGGTCTTCTGTCACTTTAAAATAAAGTTCTTCTTTCCATCAGTTTCCAATAACATGTTCCTCATTTTCATCCAAGATCTAACAAAATTAACTTACATTCTTATTTCCAGCAATATTCTATTCATGAAAATATATATTTTTCCTAAGGTGAAAGAGACTTTCTCTATAACTTTCCTCTTTTCTATCTGAGCTCTCACCATTCATATCCATATTTTATGAACAGTTTCTTCAAGACAATCTAGAGTTTTACAACTCAGACACCTCAAAAGTCTTCCAGCCTCTACTTTTTCCAATTCCAAAACTACTTCCATATTTTTAAGTAATTTTTAGAGTAGCAACTGACTGTTAGCACCAAAATCTGTACTGATTTGCTAGGGCTATTTTAATAAAATACCACAACCTGGGTGGTATAAGCAACGGAAATATATTGTCTGACTGTTCTGGAGACTAGAAGTCCCAGAGCAAGGTGACACTACAATTGGTTCCTTTTGGGAGCAGTAGGAAGAATCCGTTCAATGCTTCTTACCTAGTATCTGGTGGTTCACCGTCAAGGCTTATAGACCTTCAACTCCAGTCTCTGCTTTCATGGTCACGTGACATTCTCGCTCTATGCATGTCTGTGTCCAAAAATGCCCTTTTATGTGAGGATACTTGTCATACTGTGTTGCAGTCCAACATATTGACCTCATTTTGACTGGATTACCTTATTTTAACTGGATCACAATTTAGTCATATCCATGAGATTAAAATGTAACTAAATTTTAAAGATGATAGTTTTTCTCTAACATACTTTCTTGTTATTTCTGCAACATTAGATACTATAACATCAAGCAGTCCTCAGTAACTAAGCGAATAATCCTTACGTTGAGACCCCAAATCAATTGTTTCCTCCTACTCCAACTGAATGGAAAGTCACCTTGAAAGAGAATTTTCCCTTCACTATGTATATTTATCTGTTCTGCAGTTTCTACCTGTCTGTTGTGAAATGATTCTTCCACATAAAATTTCTAATTGCCTATGTAACTTTTTTAAAATTCACTTTTCGCACAAACTACTGAAATAAATATTTTTAATAATATTCCTTTTTTATAATATACCCTTGTTGACTTTAATAACATCCAACTAAGTTTACTTTCTTTCTAAACCCTCCTCCTTCAACTCACTATATATATTTCATATGTTCTCTCTCTTTTATTTATATTATTTCCTTTTCCACCATGTCATGTCCCCATATAGTTTGTACCCAATAAGCCCTTTGCTGCAATTGCCTTCTAAACCTCAATCTATATTCCGATCTTCAGGCTTCAGTAATTCAAAAGGCTGGCTGGATCTTTGTCACAGGATGGCCTCAAATATATCATCTGTCACAAACCAAACTTCCACATAATTCTTCCTCCTGGCATCATTTTTACAATCAATGTCTCCTGGCTTAACCTTAGAGTCATGTAGACTCTCCAGTCTATCTTACAGTGGAACTTACATGCTATCAAGAATAATAGATTCTTCTTCATATAGTATCTCAAATCTCAACTTCATTTCTACAGTGAATAAAATTCTAATGTAGGTGCCCCTTACTTAGAATATTTAATAATCCTATTTCTCTTTGCTGTAGTGTCACTCCACCTCACTCTCTCCTACCAGCACCATCAAGTCTATTTAATCAAATTTCATAGACCGATATAACCATATGTCTATTAGATACCCAGATCCAATTTCCTATTTTCAAGAAACAAATTCTAGTTGGTGACAGCTGCATAAAGATAGGTGTAATACTAATTATAAGTGCTAAAATAGAAACATGCACACTTAGGTTATGAATAGAGGCAATTCAGAATTTCTTCCTGGAGATTCAGGGTAAATTACACAGTGGAGCTGGAAATGGAAGGTGAGTGGGAGTTCTGCTGGTTGATAAGCACATTCCAAACAATAGAAAAGTCAAGTGCAAATGCATTGGGGCATCCAAGCATGTGGAAATTTACTTAGCAGCGGAGGGTTGCCATTAAAAATAAATAAAGGGAAATAAAGCAGAGCTTGTATTAGAAATACCTCAACTTATCTAAAAGTTTCATAGAAATAAATGTTACAATTCAGAGAGATGAAAGAGTGAGGGCTGGAGGTAGCAAAATTAATTGTATGCATTCCTAGAGTACTTGCAGCTTCTCCTGCGCTATGGACAAAGGCTGAAGTTCATCAGTCCTACCCTTCGGGTAAAAGCTTAACAAAGTGAAAATCAATAACTTCAGTTGAAGTCCTCAGAGAACTGAGGTCACAGAGCACCATTGTCTCCATATATGGGAGCCAGGCAATCCAGAGAGACACTTTTTGTTTGAAACAGAAGCTGCTGGAGGTAGAAACTAGCTAGAGGACTGAAAGGATAATGTATTTGAATTGCTGGAGGCCAAATCCAGACAAGCCTGAGAGAAACACTTCACAGCTCCATAGTAAGGGAAACTCACACTCTCTTGACATTTACCCCAAGGAACTTTAAAAGGTTTTTATGGTGAAGATGAATATTAAAGAGAACAAAAACTCTCTTTTGGTGCTGGGTTTGATGGAGGGTAAGAAGAGTAATGGCCTGTGGCATTCACTGGAACAAAGGCATAGTCTCAAGGGTAAAACATTTACCAAAACTTTATTCTTGCTGAGTGTAACTCTGGGGAGAGGAAATTCCGGGGCACAATACCTCCAAAACTGAAATCAGTCAAAGGGAGAAGTAAAGTTTAAAACCCATTTATTGCTTACAAACTGTGTTCCCGGGGGTCTCTCTCCTGCTCTGTCAGAAGCAAGACAAACCTCCCCCAAGTCTCTCAAGTTCAGATAAGCCCATGGTCGCCCAGGTAATGACCCACTGATACGGAGATACAGAGAAAGAACTCCTTCTTTCTACCCCTTAGGAACACCAGTTGATGTGGAGATTCACTAAAGCCAGGCGAGAGATTCTGGAAATATTACAATTTTACCCACACTGAAGGAAGAGATTTCTCTCACCCCAGCTCCATCTTACCCTCCTGTCTCTTCCAAAGGTAAAAAATAAACATAGTCAACAGGGATCTAGATGGAACACAACAAAGAAATAGATAGAAAATACTGCAACCAGTGACAATAGTGTTATGGGTTGAGTTTATTCTCCTCGGTTCTTGTCCCACCTCAACAAAGAAGTGAAAGGCAGAGACACAGCGGGGAAGCAGAATAAAAGTTTTATTTGAACACACTCCAAGGGAGGTGTGGGCTAGAGTCAAGGGACACAAAGGCAAGAAAGGGAAGCTCATTGAACTCCTGATCATCATTGGGCAAATCCCTTGCAAACTCCTAAAGCCAGTGTCCCTTGCAAACTCCTAAATCCAGTGTCTGCTTGAATGTGCACAGCATGGAAACTAAGTCCCTATCATCCAAGGATTCTGGGGAGCAGTAAAGCACTGGATAGAATGAGATTATGTTCAGAAAAATTCCCAATGGCAAAGAAAAGAGATTTTCAGGCAGGCTACTAAGGAGCATGATCTTGCAACTACAGTGCTATCCAGGTCACAGGCCCAAATCAGAGCTCTCAGCGGCTCCTTCCTACTTATCTGGAGTAGAACAGAGAGAGTGACACACTGGAAGAAAGGGGAGTGCAGGCAACCTCAGAGAGGAGGCACGCTTAAGGGTTTAGGGTCTGGGGCTTTATAAAGTCTTTTGGGTAGGGGGTCAGCATAAGTCATGATATATACAGTGATTCATAATTCCTTTGAAGTTTTGTCTTAAGAACAGGGTTATTCAGGTGAATGTGTTGGTCCAGATCCCAGCATTCTTTATCCACATAGACTTATTTGCATTTCTGAGGTCTGTCTCCTGCCCTGGTTAAGAAGTTACTTGATTAAGGGGCTGGAAGAAGAGGAAGAACAACACATAGGTTAAGTTAAAGAATAAGCTGCGCCTTTCTGCAGGCTAAGTAGGTGTTACAAGGGCATGATCTGTTTGGTACAATGAAGACATGGGCTGTGCTCTGATACTTTTCTATATCTGTGGAATATCTGGATATTCCAAGTCATTCCTGGCCTTTGAAACTTCAACTAGTTAACTAACTAACTCTGTGAGTCCTTTCTGGCTCTCTGATTTCATCTGGTTAATTCTTTAAGTCCCTTTGAGTGGGCTTTATTGGCTTTATTCTTTCTCCACCCCACTCATGTCTATGTTATCTGCCTAACAGTAGGGGACAATGGAAAGAAAAGTCAACTACAGCCTGAGACACAGGTCCAATAAATGGCTCGAATTGAATTGGATTCTTCTTCATATAGTATCTCAAATTTCAGCTTCATTTCTACAGTAATTAAAATTCTACTATAGGTGCCCCTTCCTCTCCCTGATATCTATCCACCACACCAACACGGCTTTACCATAATAACCATGGATTACAGCTCTATGACCTGTGAGACACAGACTCTCTGGGGAGGAGCACTGAGGAGAGTCCAAAGGTAGGAAGATACTCAAAACAAGAACAATAAAAGAATTAGAAACTTTGTGTAACCACAGTTAAAACAATAACTTAACAATAAAACAATAAACAGTAACTTAATTCAACAAACATTATAAGGAATAACAAAAGGAAAGAAAAACACAGTCTGAATAGACAAAGAAGTCATTAGAAACAGACTCAAATAGAAAACTGATGTTAAAAAATCAGACTGATTGTTTAAAAATCACAACGATTAATGTGTTTAGGGTTCTAATGAAAAAAATAGAAGAGATGCAATAACAGTTGGATAATATAAACAGAGAGTGGTAATTCACAAAATGAATAAAAAAGAAAATGCTGGAAGTTAAAAATCAGGGAGATTGTGTTCTGGGAGATTGCGCATGGAGGGAGATGAGAGAAGAAATAAATGAAAATAAGTTTTTTAAAATCTTAAAAGACAGTTGCTTAAAGCAATAGTAACTGATTTTAGCACAAGGATGAGAGAAATCACTGGCAACAATATCACAAAAGATGGGAGGAAGGAACTGGAAATACTCTGGAGTAAGTTAACTGCATGCACTTAAAGGTAGAAATGCTATTTAAAAGTGCACTTAATTAATTAAAAATATGCATTATAAATTCTTAAATAACTAATAAAATTTAAACTATAATTCATATGCTGAGAGAATATTAATAATGACATATGTATGTAACATATAACAATAACATTATAATATAAGAATGCAAATATTTCAAATATAGGTATGAGAATTTATGACTATAAAATATAGCTTACACTGAGATAAGAATGATTAAGAAAGAATTGGACATAAATGCAGAAAAATGAGACTCAGTTTTCTGAGCCTCACTACAAATATCTTGACATTTGCAAATCGATTATTCTTCCTTTATAAAATCTTACCCAATATCTCTGTTATATAATGTATAGTTTCCTTACTAATTTACCTGAACTGGATTCATGTAGTAAGTATATTCTTTTTTGTGTCAGTTAGTAACAGAACATAACTTGAATTAAAGTCTATAAGGTGTGAAGTTGTATGTTTTTTGGATCATAGAACCTAGGATTGAAATTAGACCCCAGAAAAAAACTGGGAAGAGTAAATGAAAGTCACTGGATGTATTAGTTTCTTGTGATGGCTGTAACAAATCACCATAGACATGGTGGCTTAAAATAGCAGAAGTGTATTCCCCATAGTTCTGGCAGTCAGAAGTCTGGAATTGTTCTCCTGATTTGAAACCAGTGTTCTGACAGGGCTATTCTCCCTCAACATCAAGGAGTCAATCTATTCTTGCCTCTTCCAGCTTCTGGTGTCTACTGGCATTCTTTGGCTTATGACTGCATCTACCCAATCTTGAAAGCTAGCTTCTTCAAATCTCTCCTTATCACCTTCTCCTCTCTGTGAATATAATCTCCATCTCTCCCCACTTTATAAAGATAAAGTGATTGCATTTAGGGAGCACCTGGATTATCCCAGAAAATTTCTCCAACTCAAGATACTTAATCACAGCTGCAAAGATTCCCACTACTGTTAGGGATTCTTTCTTTTTTGCTTCATAGTCTCCAAGAGCAAGAATGTGGATGTATTTTAGGGAGTAGTTTCAGCCTACTGTATTGAATCTGTCCTTTTTTGCTTATTTCTGTTTGATCTATGCTTCTCTCTGCATCACCGCGCATGCGTGTGTGTGTGTGTGTGTGTGTGTGTGTGTGTGTGTGTGTGTGTGTGTGTGAACCAAACTTTTCTACTCTTATCCACATAATTGAGCAAGACTGAATAACAGCTATTTCATTTTCATTACATATACACTTCAAGACACATGCTGGGACTGTTTCTGAATTCCAAATTCAGATATTCAGATTTTTAAGATTGAGGATCTTACTGTTTCAGCATTTCTCAAAGCTCCACACTTCATCCAATCAACTATGACCAGGTGAGTGTTTTCAAACAGACTGTTCTGCCTTTTCCCCTAGAGAAGACTAATTCTGAAAAAATAGCTGATAGTCATAGACTGGACATGCATAGAGAAAAGTGCCTACTACATTTTGCATTGAGTATGGTGGTCAAGGGGAAAATACTGCTATGTCCAATACATCTTTGAAAAAGCCCTAACATTTATTTTCTAAGATTTTATACCTTTTCTTAACTTTAATTCAATATATTAAAGTAATAGCAATCACTAAGAAAATCAGTAATACTATTTCTTATTTATCACTACTTGCAAATGTGCCTTTTGTCCTTAAAAGTTAGTTACGTAATAAGCAGACAAAACTAGTTATTCCTATAAGTAGAGCATTTTAATTCATGTCAGGGATAGAGCAGTGCATGGACAATGAATTTCCACTTTAGGTGTTGCAAATGACATGATTCATCACTATATGATTGTCTATATATTGACTTATACCAAGGAGACACATTAGAATACTGAAGCACTCTAAAAATAAGCTCAGTGGTAGCCCAAATTTGAGTGGTTCAATATTTTGGTATTTTACATATCACAGAGAAACTCTATTTTAAACTTCCACTGTGTTCATCTCTTTTTTGATAGAAGAATTCTTTTGCAGTTCAAAGAAGTTTTAGCCAGGTTTTTAAAACTATATTTTTGTATGCTGTCATCAAAAAGTGTTTCTTTATATTATCTTTTATTTTTTATTTACATAATATCCTTGTGGAATGGGCAGGAGAGTTATTATCTTACAGATGAAGGGACTGAGATTTGGAAAGATTAGAAAGTTGTTTAGTGATGACCTAGAGGTGACTTAACTTGAAGAAGACTTTTACTGGAATAAGCAGCGTGATTCTGATCTGTCCTTCTAGGAGTTCCCATTGCGGAGAATAGAGTGAGTTGGCACTGATGAAGAAGTAGCCTCTTGGAGATTATGATAATCTAAGGGGGCCAAGGGCAATTCCTTCTCCCCCGGAGAAGACTGAAAATCAGTGAATCACTTTTAGGACTGAGTAGCAATATCAGATCTGATCTGGGCCTCAGTCATTGAGAAAGTGTTGGAAGAGGGTGTCTAACAAAGAGGCTGTGGTATCAAGGCTAAGTAGCCAAAATCATCAGGGATGAGAGAAAATTAAAGTGATTAACTGGAGTGGTCTTTGTGGAGCAAATCCAGCGAAATGTTCAGTGAGAAATTCCTGCCACAACAATATAATTGTTTGATCTTGTAAATTAAAAAAAAAAAATTCCACTTGTGACATATGTATTCAGACAATAATCTTTCTCATCTAAAGAAAGGGCCATATAGAAAATGAAAATGAAAATACTCTGCAATTACAGAGTAAGGCAGATCCACAATATGAGAATACATCTTTATATATTTTCCAAAAAGTTATGCTATAGAAATTAAATTGAGAATAAACTATCCTAAAACCCACTTAAACATATATTCTATATACAATATAAATAGAATGTATGAATCTTTTTATTCCAAAGAAAACAATGTAGAAAGTAGAAGCAACTTAAAAAAAATTTCAGCACATTATAAAGAGAAGCACTATGTAGTTGAATATATATATATATATATACACACATACACATATATTGAATATACACATATAGTGTATATGTACAGTATGTATACACACATGCACAGAATTGTATATTTGAGCCAATATTTAATTTTTAGTTAAATTTACTCTTTGAGTTCTTCATCAGCCACAAATTTCCCTCTTCATAGTAAACCAATTTTTTAAAAAAGCATTTGATTTACTCCTGTTTTGTGTGCAGGTGTGTTGGAGCAGTCTTTATTTGTTTTGTATGTAACCTTTGTTTTCATACTTGCTAACAGTGAATCTATAACATCTCTCAATAGAATGTACATAAAAGATAATAAATTACAAACCACCTTCCTTTTAGTTAATTCCATCTTTATCCCTAAATTTGTGTTGAAAACTTCCATAAACCAAATAAATATACATGTTAGGTATCTGACATTTATCCAGACAACATTACAAATAGAATTCCCTCTCCAACATTTCAAATCTAATAAGGCTTGTACCAAATACCGCTGGGTAGGAGGTAGTTACCACCCAAACTCATCTGCTTCAAGGACATCTTCCTTTCCCATTAATTCAATAGACATTTATTGAGTACTGTCTTTGGCAGGCACTATCCTAGGTCCTTGAGATCTATCTGTCAACAAAATTGACAGAAACCCCTGCATGCAGAGAATCAGCATTTTAGCATTCTTTCACCAAAACACAACTTGAGTTCAAACCTTTTTATTACCAGATGTACTTGCGTTCAATACATCTTTTTGTAGAATTGTGGGAGGACAGAAAGAGATACAGCATAGCAAAGAGTAAAAATGTATGGGTACATTTGAGTACTAAAAGAAGCCATATATTTAGGAATGTTTCTGAATATGACCTTTTAATTCTCACAGCAAATGTATTTTTCACAGAGAAGATTGGTATTCAAGGTGATTTTTGCACAGTTTGTTTTAGATGTAACTGAGTTAGAGCCCCTGTTTTCTTGGCTTAAATCTGGTTTCTTCAGATGAAAAGACATGCTGTGGTTGTTTTATCACAATTCTTTTCCTTAGAACACAAACGGGTATCTCAAAGATATTGATCTACTTTTCTCTACCAATTTACAATACTCTATCTTATACGTTCCTATGGAACAACAAAAATGTAAATGCTCCCTCCCAGAAAATGCAACTTCTTCTTTATCATGACTGGATTCTTCGTGTCTCCGCTTCCTCAAATATCCTGTCACCTCTGTGGACCCGAAGGTCTCCCATGGTCTCTTCCCACCAACGTGCTGATTTGCCCTCTCAGAAAAGACTACACTCTTTATGTTTTATATTTCCACCTAACATAACGCTTAACATGTATGTATATTTGTCTGGATGTTGTGAATTATATACAAACTTTAGTTTTTCCTAATGGTTATCACAAGCGCGAGATTAAAGGTGCCTTTTTGCTTCTTTTCACTGTTGGTTTGTGAACCCCGAAACATGCAGTGCGATCTGCCGTGAGCACACTATCTCGCATAGACCTGGCCATAAAAGGGAGCTCAAAATATGTCCTGAACGGTTCGCTCCTGGGTAGCTCTTCCCATCCTATCTGCGTCAGTCTAGATCTCTAGGAAGCAGATGGAAGATAGGATCAGACGTGAGAGGTTGGCTGGAGGTCCTATGAGGGAAACAGAGAGCTGGAGGTGTGTAGGAGAGTCATTAGCCTGGAAAGCAAGTCAAATCCCGTGAAGGAAAGAGATAAGGAAGTCCTTTGACTCTTAAATTTCAGCAAGGTTGTCAGGAGCCAGATTGTTCCTCAGGGACAAGCCTGCCTCAGTAACCCTGTTGTCCTCAAGCACTAGCTGGAAGTCCACTATAGGAAATACAGCCTTCACTGTTGTTATGGGGTAGATTTCAGAGGGCAGCAGCTGGGCCTATTGGTCAACTCAATTCCTCCCACATATTCATAAAGTGAAATATTTGAAATTATATAAATATATAAAGATGAATAAGAATACAAAATCTAACTGGCACATTTGAACATATAAGCACAGATATAAGCGTTATTAGATTTAACTAGAGTTAAATTGCAGTAGCTCATAATTTTAAAACATTAAAGAAAAATGTAGCCTTACCTGAGTATTTCAGCCCTGAACAAGTTCCCTATAGATTCGCTAAGAATGAAAAATAATAATGGAAAGTTCTTAAGGTAAAAGGGTTTATACCCAGCTTTATTCTCCTCCAGCAGTCTACAGGTCTGTAATCCACCCCATCTCTGCCTCTGTCTAGAGTAATGGGTGAATGTGGAAGCATTAGCCTAGCAGTAAGCCAATTACATCAAGCACTTTAGGGTCAAGGGAGGATACCAGCCATAGGAACTTCCATTTCCCCACAACATAAAGTACTAAGGATTAGAGGAGTAATGTCATAATTTCCACAATTAAATACTTCTGCTATAAGACTCAGCTCTTCTCAGACGTATTGTAGGGAATAAGCATCTTCTATTCATGTAGGATTAGAGAAATGACTTGATATTCTCAAGGACATAAGGTGCTTTTAAAGTGGCCTAACATTTACATTCGGTATCTATTTTGCATGTAATTATCATTTGATATCCTCAGTAGAATCACCTAAAACAATAATAATAAAGAAAAATCCTTCAAGGAGAATTTAATAAAATACATTATGCATAAAGGCATTTAAATGAAAATTTATTATTAAACAAATAGCAATTTAGCAGCTACAGAGAAAATTACGGATATCAAATAAACATACTTCTGAAACTCAAATTTTTTTTCTTGATTTCAGGAATAGTTTCTCTATATTTTGGCAAAGTGTCTGTTTTCCTTTTTATTGAATAGCTGATGATGTTCATTCAATATATGACATTTTATAGACGATTACTAAAGAACCTCTATTATTCTATGAATAGCATTCACATATTATTCTTCAAATTCTTCACCAAGAGCCACAGAGAAACAGAGAGGCAGGCTAAGGAAAAGTGATTTCTTAAACTTTCAAAGGCATGCATCTAATGACACAGTGTACACCAACAGAGTGTAGGTGTGATATTGGCTGGTGACAAAGCTGTGTATTTATGGATAGTGTTTATTCCCTGAAGCTATAAAATCAAGAACACATGGAGTAGATTTGCTTTGAGATTCTTATACAGCACGGAGAAGAATACAGAAATTATTTTTTCCTTCTACTCTTGCTTTTTCTAATGAAATTCCTTTCTTTACATGCTTCATGGTAGGAGTGGTAAAGAACAAACAATGCTGTTTATCAGTTTTCTGCTGACAGTGAAGTTACAGTAATGATTATGGACTGTATTTTCAACCTAATTTATAAAAAGTACAGTATATGCCAGGATAGTACTGAGCTTAGCAGAGCATTTTTGAACCTTCCATTTTGTTGTTTTATTTTGAATTTTTAAGGTAATGTCACTTTCCACAGAAGCTTACTAACAGGAAAAAAGCAGAAATTCAGCCTTACTACTCAGCACGAACTTCTCAATGATCTGTTTTCTGTATGATCATCAGAATTTTCATCCCAGAGCTGACGACCTGCTGAGATGTGTATTTAAGTGCAGGAGTACAATATTAGCCTCGTGTAGCAGGAAGAGAAAACTGTAGCTTTTCATGATTTTAAAGTCTTTTCTTCTAGGATGCTGATTGCAAGCTAATGGGTAATAATTTCCATCTGGTTGTGTCTTGCACCTGCATTACTCCCCCATCCTTATGTTTCTCTTTGAGGAGAAAAGATTTTGCTGTTTCCTGTAAGAGTGGTTAATATCTACTGTACTAATAAAAATAGTTATAAACATTGTGGGCTCTCATAGTTTTCAACAAAAACAAGCTTTAATTAAAAAACAGCTGAATTCCTGCATCTATACTTTTCTTATTAGATTATCATTAATATACAATCTTATGTTGGTTTCAATTATACAACACAGTGGTTCAACAGTTACCCATATTATTAAATCCTCACCCCTTCTAGTGTGGTCAGTATATATCAACAGAGTAGGATGTTAATAATCATTAGCTGTATTCTCTGTGCTATACTACCAACCCCATGACCAACCTATACTGTGATTGAGAATTATTGGCTCCTTTATCACCTTCCCCTTCCCCTCAACCCATTCCAACCTCTTCCAAATGGTAACCACTAGTCCCTTCTTGATGTCTATGAGTCTACATTATTTTGTTCCTTGTTTTCCTTTGTTTTTATACTCTCAAATAAGTGAGGTCATTTGTTATTTGTCTTTCTCTGCCTGGCTTATTTCACTGAGCATAATACCCTCTAGATCCATCCATGTTGTTGCAAAGGGGAAGATTTATTTTCCTTTTATGGCTGAATAGTATTCCATTGTGTATATGTACCACATCTTCTTTATCCATTCACCTACTGATGGACACTTAAGTTTCTTTCATATCTTGGCTATTGCAAATAGTGCAAGCAATAAACATAGGGGTGCATGTGTCTTTTCAGGGACTTTATTTCTTTCCAGTAAATTTCTGGCAGTGGAATTACTGGGTCAAATGGTGTTTCTACATTGGTTTTTTGAAACCTCCATGTTGCTTTCCACAGTGGTTGAACTAGCTTACATTCCCACCAGCAGTGTAGGAGGGTTCCCCTTTCTCTGCATCCTCGCCAGCATTTGTTGTTCTTTCTTTAATTTTATTTATTTTGGTATCATTAATCTACAACTACATGAAGGACATTATGTTTACTAGGCTCCCCCCTTAACCAAGTCTGCCCCACATCCCCATTCACAGTCACCGTCCATCAACATAGTAAGATGCTGTAAAATCACTACTTGTCACCAAGTTCACAGTCACTGTCCTTCAACATAGTAAGATGCTATAGAATCACTACTTGTCTTCTCTGTCTTGCACAGCCCTCCCCATGCCCCCCCAACACTATACATGCTAATCATAATGCCCCCTTTCTTTTCTTCCTGCCCTTATCCCTCCCTTCCCACCCATCCTCCCCAGTCCATTTCCCTTTGGTAACTATTAGTCCATTCTTGGGTTCTGTGCTTCTGCTGCTGTTTTGTTCCTTCAGTTTTCTTTTGTTCTTATACTCCACATATGAGTGAGATCATTTGGTACTTGTCTTTCTCTGCCTGGCTTATTTCACTGAGCATAATACCCTCTAGCTCCATCCATGTTGTTGAAAATGGTAGGATTTGTGTTTTCTAGAGCTGCATAATATTCCATTGTGTATATGTACCACTTCTTCTTTATCCAATCATCTACTGATGGACATTTAGGTTGCTTCCATATCTTGGCTAATGTAAATAGTGCAGCTATAAACATAGGGGTGCATCTGTCTTTTCCAAACTGGAGTGCTGCATTCTTAGGGTAAATAGCTAGAAGTGGAATTCCTGGGTCAAATGGTATTTCTATTTTGAGCATTTTGAGGAACCTCCATACTGCTTTCCACAATGGTTGAACTAATTTACATTCCCACCAGCAGTGTAGGAGGGTTCCCCTTTCTCCACAACCTCGCCAACATTTATTGTTGTTTGTCTTTTGGATGGTAGCCATCCTTACTGGTGTGAGATGATATCTCATTGTGGTTTGAATTTGCATTTCTCTGATGACAAGCAATGTGGAGCATCTTTTCATGTGTATGTTGCCCATCTGAATTTCTTCTTTAGAGAACTGTCTATTCAGCTCCTCTGCCCATTTTTTAATTGGATTATTTGCTTTTTGTTTGTTGAGGCGTGTGAGCTCTTTATATATTCTGGACGTCAACCCTTTATCGGATCTGTCATTTTTGAATATATTCTCCCTTACTGTAGGATACCTTTTTGTTCTATTGATGGTGTCCTTTACTGTAGAGAAGCTTTTCAGCTTGATATAGACCCATTTGTTCATATTTGCATTTGTTTCCCTTGCCCAGGGAGATATGTTCAAGAAGAGGTCACTCATGTTTATGTCTAAGAGATTTTTGCCTAAGTTTTTTTCTAAGAGTTTTATGGTTTTATGATTTACTTTTAAGTCTTTGATACATTTCGAATTTACTTTTCTGTATGGGGTTAGAGAGTGATCCAGTTTCATTCTCTTACATGTAGCTGTCCAGTTTTGCCAGGACCATCTGCTGAAGAGAGTATCATTTCCCCATTGTATGTCCATGGCCCCTTTATCGAATATTAGTTGACCATATATGTTTGGGTTAATGTTTGGAGTCTCTCTTCTGTTCCATTGGTCTGTGGCTCTGCTCTTGTGCCAGTACCAAATTGTCTTGATTACTGTGGCTTTTTAGTAGAGCTTGAAGGTGGGGAGTGAGATCCCCCCCCCACTTTATTCTTCCTTCTCAGGATTGCTTTAGCTATTCGGGGTCTTTGGTGTTTCCTTATGAATTTTTGAACTATTTGTTCCAGTTCCTTGAAGAATGTTGCTGGTAATTTGATAGGGATTGCATCGAATCTGTATATTGCTTTGGGCAGGATGGCCATTTTGATGATATTAATTCTTCCTAGCTAAGAGCATGGGATGAGTTTCCATTTGTTAGTCACCTCTTTAATTTCTCTTAAGAGTGTCTTATAGTTTTCAGGGTATAGGTCTTTCACTTCCTTGGTTAGGTTTATTCCTAGGTATTTTATTCTTTTTGATGCTATTGTGAATGGAATTTTCTTCCTGACTTCTCTTTCTATTAGTTTATTGTT
Source organism: Manis pentadactyla (assembly GCF_030020395.1). Lineage (NCBI taxonomy): Eukaryota > Metazoa > Chordata > Mammalia > Pholidota > Manidae > Manis > Manis pentadactyla. Next base: position 125,841,756 of record NC_080020.1, read on the forward strand.
AGTGTATAAGAAAGCCACAGATTTCTGTGTGTTGATTTTTTTTTTTTTTTTTTTTTTTATTATTGAAGTGTAGTTGACAACAGTATTGCATTACTTTAGTTTCAGGTGTACAACACAGTGATTCAACATTTATATACATGATAATTCTAGGTACCAGGTATCACCATACCAGGTTGTTACAATATTTTGACTATATTCATTATGCTATACATTACATCCCGGTTACTTACTTATTTTACAATTGAAAGTGTGTTTATATATATATATATGTATATATATATTTTGTGAGGGCTTCTCTCATATTTATTGATCAAATAGTTGTTAACCACAATAAATTTCTGTATAGGGGGGTCAATACTCAATGCACAATCATTAATCCACCCCAAGCCTAATTTTCGTCAGTCTCCAATCTTCTGATGCATAACGAACAAATTCTTACATGGAGCACAAATTCTTACATAGTGAATAAGTTACATGGTGAACAGTGCAAGGGCAGTCATCACAGAAACTTTCAGTTTTGTTCATGCATTATGAACTATACACAGTCAGTTCAAATATGAATACTCATTTGATTTTTAAACTTGATTTATATGTGGATACCACATTTCTCTATTATTATTATTTTTAATAAAATGCTGAACTAGGTAGATACGAGATAAAGGTAGAAAACAGAGTTTAGTGTTGTAAGAGAGCAAATGTAGATGATCAGGTGTGTGCCTGTAGACTATGTGTTAATCCGAGCTAGACGGGGGCAATAAACATCCATGTATGCAGAAGATTTCTCTCAGAACATGAGGGGGGAGGTTCTAAGCCTCACCTCTGCTGCTCCCCATTTTCTCACCACATGGCCCCCTGCGACTGTGCCTGTCTTAGGTTGTTCCTCCCTTGAGGAATCTTACCCGTCTCTGGCTAAGCAGTCATCTTCCGGGGCCATACAGGGAAATGTTAACTTGATAAGTGAGAGAGAAGCCTTATTGTTTGAAAAGGTTAGCTTTTTACTTCTTTGCATATTTATGCCCTGTGGCTTCTATGCCCAGCATTTGTCTTGAGGTGTCTTTACCACTTGGAAGAATTATGATACTCGGTAAATTCGACATGTGGCACGAGTTCTATTTAAAGGTTGTGATTAGGTAGGAAGAAGAAAAGCTATAGAAGTAGCAGGCAGAGGAAAACCTGGGAAGATTGATTATTTCTTTGACATATCTTCTTGTAGAGTAACTTCAGCATGGATAGGTTTTAAACTACTAATTAAATTGTGCACACACATTAACATAATAGGAATAGAGTTACGTAACCAAAGCATACCTGTAATTACCAGCCATCTCCAGTGAAACCAAGAAAACCAGTTAGGCACCTTAGGCATTTGTGAAAACTTATCTATGATATGGTGGATATTGTCCGACTGAACTTAAACAGTCTGAGAGATTTCAGATAAACTAGAACAACCCATTCCTGGGGACTGTTCATATCCCATATGTTCTTTTAACGATAAATAGTCTGTGGTTGTAAGATTTTGGAGTGCTACAATTTGCACTTCTCCTAATTCTTGGTTGAGTTCCAACAGTATAGATTTAGTCCAATTTTTGTTTTACTGTATGAACAGGCCAGCTTAGATATCTCCTTCCTCATTCCCATGGCAAGTCCAGGAACTGGTGGGATGAGTGCATCTACACCTGTGACAGTGCGTGGATCTTTGTTGGAGTTTTTTTTTTTTTTTTGCTGATCATCTTCTGTCATGAGTCTTCCCGAGAGTGCTGATGTTGGAAGTTCTTTTTCATATCGTATCTTAGTTCATTTTTGGGGTAGCCAAATTAGGCTTTGATCCTCTGTATAAACACAAACAGACTCTTTGCCTACACTTTTATATGCCCTTTATATCATTGTGTAGAACTCATTAGAGGTCACCACATAGGAACTGCTTTTTTTTTTTTTTTTTCTTAATCATTAATCTACACTTACATGACGAATACTTTGTTTACTAGGCTCTCCCCTATACCAGGTCCCCCCTATATACTCCTTTACAGTCACTGTCCATCAGCGTAGCAAACTGTTGTAGAATCACTACTTGTCTTCTCTGTGTTGTACAGCCCTCCCCTTTCTCCCACCCCGCTATGGATGCTAATCTTAATACCCCTCTTTTTCTGCCCCCCCTTATACCTCCCTACCCACCCATCCTCCCCAGTCCCTTTCCCTTTGGTACCTGTTAGTCCATTCTTGAGTTCTGTGATTCTGTTGCTGTTTTGTTCCTTCAGTTTTTCCTTTGTTCTTATATTCCACAGATGAGTGAAATCATTTGGTATTTCTCTTTCTCTGCTTGGCTTGTTTCACTGAGCATAATACCCTCCAGCTCCATCCATGTTGCTGCAAATGGTTGGATTTGCCCTTTTCTTATGGCTGAGTAGTATTCCATTGTGTATATGTACCACTTCTTCTTTATCCATTCATCTATCGATGGACATTTAGGTTGCTTCCAATTCTTGGCTATTGTAAATAGTGCTGCGATAAACATAGAGGTACACTGGTCTTTCTCATACTTGATTGCTGCATTCTTAGGGTAAATTCCTAGGAGTGCAATTCCTGGGTCAAATGGTATGTCTGTTTTGAGCATTTTGATGTACCTCCATACTGCTTTCCACAATGGTTGAACAAGTTTACATTCCCACCAGCAGTGTAGGAGGGTTCCCCTTTCTCCACAGCCTCGCCAACATTTGTTGTTGTTTGTCTTTTGGATGGCAGCCATCCTTACTGGTGTGAGGTGATACCTCATTGTAGTTTTAATTTGCATTTCTCTGATAATTAGCGATGTGGAGCATCTTTTCATGTGTCTGTTGGCCAACTGAATTTCTTTTTTGGAGAACCGTCTGTTCAGTTCCTTTGCCCATTTTTTAATTGGGTTATTTGTTTTTTGTTAGTTGAGGCGTGTGAACTCTTTATATATTCTGGACGTCAAGCCTTTATCGGATGTGTCATTTTCAAATATATTCTCCCATACTGTAGGGTTCCTTTTTGTTCTATTGATGGTGTCTTTTGCTGTACAGAAGCTTTTCAGCTTAATATAGTCCCACTTGTTCATTTTTGCTGTTGTTTTCCTTGCCCAGGGAGATATGTTCAAGAAGAGGTCACTCATGTTTATGTCTAAGAGGTATGTGCCTATGTTTTCTTCCAAGTGTTTAATGGTTTCGTGACTTACATTCAGGTCTTTGATCCATTTTGAGTTTACTTTTGTATATGGGGTTAGACAATGGTCCAGTTTCATTCTCCTACATGTAGCTGTCCAGTTTTCCCAGCACCATCTGTTGAAGAGACTGTCATTTCGCCATTGTATGTCCATGGCTCCTTTATCAAATATTAATTGTCCATATATGTCTGGGTTAATGTCTGGATTGTCTAGTCTGTTCCATTGGTCTGTGGCTCTGTTCTTGTGCCAGTACCAAATTGTCTTGATAACTATGGCTTTATAATAGAGCTTGAAGTTGGGGAGTGAGATCCCCCGTACTTTATTCTTCTTTCTCAGGATTGCTTTGGCTATTCAGGGTCTTTGGTGGTTCCATATGAATTTTTGAATTATTTGTTCCAGTTCATTGAAGAATGTTGCTGGTAGTTTCATAGGGATTGCATCAAATCTGTATATTGCTTTGGGCAGGATGGCCATTTTGACGATATTAATTCTTCCTAGCCATGAGCATGGGATGCGTTTCCATCTGTTAGTGTCCCCTTTAATTTCTTTAAAGAGTGACTTGTAGTTTTCAGAATATAAGACTTTCACTTCTTTGGTTAGGTTTATTCCTAGGTATTTTATTTTTTTTGATGCAATTGTGAATGGAGTTGTTTTCCTGATTTCTCTTTCTGTTGGTTCATTGTTGGTATATAGGAAAGCCACAGATTTCTGTGTGTTGATTTTGTATTCTGCAACTTTGCTGTATTCTGATATCAGTTCTAGTAGTTCTGGGGTGGAGTCTTTAGGGTTTTTTATGTACAGAATCATGTCATCTGCAAATAGTGACAGTTTGACTTCTTCTTTGCCAATCTGGATTCCTTGTATTTTTTTGTTTTGTCTGATTGCCGTGGCTAGGACCTCCAGTACTATGTTAAATAACAGTGGGGAGAGTGGGCATCCCTGTCTAGTTCCCGATCTCAGCGGAAATGCTTTCAGCTTCTCGCTATTCAATATAATTTTGGCTGTGGGTTTTTCATAGATGGCCTTTATTATGTTGAGGTACTTGCCCTCTATTCCCATTTTGCTGAGAGATTTATCATGAATGGATGTTGAACTTTGTCAAATGCTTTTTCAGCATCTGTGGAGATGATCATGTCGTTTTTGTCTTTCTTTTTGTTGATGTGGTGGATGATATTGATGGACTTTCGAATGTTGTGCCATCCTTGCATCCTTGGGATGAGTCCCACTTGGTCATGGTGTACGATGGTTTTGATGTATTTTTGAATTCGGTTTGCTAAAATTTTGTTGAGTATTTTTCGTCTAATTTCATCAGGGATTTTGGTCTGTAGTTTTCTTTTTTGGTGGGGTCTTTGCCTGGTTTTGGTATTAGGTTGATGTTAGCTTCATAGAATGAGTTTGGGAGTATCCCCTCCTCTTCTATTTCTTGGAAAACTTTAAGGAGAATGGGTATTATGTCTTTTCTGTATGTCTGATAAAATTCCGAGGTAAATCCATCTGGCCCAGGGGTTTTGTTCTTTGGTAGTTTTTTGATTACCGCTTCAATTTCGTTGCTGGTAATTGCTCTGTTTAGATTTTCTGTTTCTTTTTGGGTCAGTCTTGGAAGGTTGTATTTTTCTAGGAAGTTGTCCATTTCTCCTAGGTTTCCCAGCTTGTTAGCATATAGGTTTTCATAGTAGTCTCTAATAATTCTTTGTATTTCTGCGGGGTCCGTCGTGATTTTTCCTTTCTCATTTCTGATACTGTTGATTTGTGTTGACTCTCTTTTCCTCTTAATAAGTCTGGCTAGAGGCTTATCTATTTTGTTGATTTTCTCGAAGAACCAGCTCTTGGTTTCATTGATTTTTGCTATTGTTTTATTCTTCTCAATTTTATTTATTTCTTCTCTGATCTTTATTATGTCCCTCCTTCTGCTGACCTTAGGCCTCATTTGTTCTTCTTTTTCCAATTTCGATAGTTGTGACATTAGACCGTTCATTTGGGATTGCTCTTCCTTTTTTAAATATGCTTGGATTGCTATATACTTTCCTCTTAAAACTGCTTTTGCTGTGTCCCACAGAAGTTGGGGCTTAGTGTTGTTGTCATTTGTTTCCATATATTGCTGGATCTCCATTTTGATTTGGTCATTGATCCATTGATTATTTAGGAGCGTGTTGTTTAGCCTCCATGTGTTTGTAAGCCTTTTTGTTTTCTTTGAACAGTTTATTTCTAGTTTAATGCCTTTGTGGTCTGAAAAGTTGGTTGGTAGGATTTCAATCTTTTGGAATTTACTGAGGCTCTTTTTGTGTCCTAGTATGTGGTCTATTCTGGAGAATGTTCCATGTGCACTTGAGAAGAATGTGTATCCTGTTGCTTTTGGATGTAGAGTTCTGTAGATGTCTATTAGGTCCATCTATTCTAATGTGTTGTTCAGTGCCTCTGTGTCCTTACTTATTTTCTGTCTGGTGGATCTGTCCTTTGGAGTGAGTGGTTTGTTGAAGTCTCCTAGAATGAATGCATTGCATTCTATTTCCTCCTTTATTTCTATTAATATTTGTTTCAGGTATGTTGGTGCTCCTGTATTGGGTGCATATATATTTATAATGGTTATATCCTCTTGATGGACTGAGCCCTTTATCATTATGTAATGTCCTTCTTTGTCTTTTGTTACTTTCTTTATTTTGAAGTCTGTTTTGTCTGATACCAGAATTGCAACACCTGCTTTCTTCTCTCTGTTGTTTGCTTGAAATATCTTTTTCCATCCCTTGACTTTAAGTCTGTGCGCGTCTTTCGGTTTGAGGTGAGTCTCTTGTAAGCAGCATATAGATGGATCGTGCTTTTTTATCCATTCTATTACTCTGTGTCTTTTGATTGGAGCATTCAGTCCATTTACATTTATGGTGATTATTGAAAGGTATGAATTTATTGCAATTGCAGGCTTTAAGTTTGTGGTTACCAAAGGTTTAGGGTTAGCTTCTTTACTATCTTACTGTCTAACTTAACTCGCTTGTTGAGCTATTATAAACACAGTCTGATGATTCTTTATTTCTCTCCCTTCTTATTCCTCCTCCTCCCTTCTTCATATGTTGGGTGTTTTGTTGTGTGCTCTTTTTAGGAGTGCTCCCATCTAGAGCAGTCCCTGTAGGATGCCCTGTAGAGGTGGTTTGTGGGAGGCAAATTCCCTCAACTTTTGCCTGTCTGGGAATTGTTTAATCCCTCCTTCATATTTAAATGATATTCGTGCTGGATACAGTAGTCTTGGTTCGAGGCCCTTCTGTTTCATTGCATTAAGTATATCATGCCATTCTCTTCTGGCCTGTAGGGTTTCTGTTGAGAAGTCTGATGTTAGCCTGATGGGTTTTCCTTTTTAGGTAACCTTTTTTTTCTCTCTGGCTGCCTGTAATACTTTGTCCTTGTCTTTGATCTTTGCCATTTTAATTATTATGTGTCTTGGTGTTGCCCTCCTTGGATCCCTTGTCATGGGAGTTCTGTGTACCTCTGTGGTCTGAGAGGCCATTTCTTCCCCTAGTTTGGGAAAATTTTCAGCAATTATTTCTTCAAAGACATTTTCTATCCACTCTTCTCTCTCTACTTCTTCTGGAATACCTATGATTCTTATATTATTCCTTTTTGATTGATCACTCAGCTCTCTTAAAATTCTTTCATTCCTGGAGATCCTTTTATCTCTCTCTGCATCAGCTTCTCTGCGTTCCTGTTCTCTGTTTTCTAGTCCATTAATGGTCTCTTGCATCTCGTCCATTCTGTTTTGAAGTCCTTCCAGAGCTTGTTTTATTTCTGAATTCTCCTTCCTTAGTTCTTGCATATTTCTCTGCAAGTCCATCAGCATGGTTATGACTTTTGTTTTGAATTCTTTTTCAGGAAGACTGGCTAAATCTATCTCCCCAGATTCCTTCTCAGGGGAAGATGTAGCAGATGCCGAAGCTGTCTGGGTTCGTCTTGTCTGGATCATATTTTTTTGCCTTTTCATGTTGACAGGTGCTATTGACTGTCAGCTGGGAGGGCCAAAATTTTCACTTGCTACTGGCCTTTCTTTACTGGACAACTGCGACCCCTAGTGGCTTGTGTTGGGTAATTGCATGTAGACTGGGTCTTTGTGTCTTGCCTGGCCTGAAGGGAGAAATTTCCCTTTCTGTGGGCGGTATTTGTCTCAGGCTGCTTCTATGCTTTCGCAGCGCCCGGTGGGGTAATGGATGGGGGGGCTGCTTGACTGTTTGCCTCCTTGAGGGGTCTCAGAGCTGTTGCCCAGGGGATTCGTGCGCCTGGTTTTCCCTATAATTTCCAGCTGCTGTACTGTGACCTGGGTTATTTCCGTCAAGCTGTTAAGTCCCTGTCCCTTTAAGACTTTCAAAAAGCCCCCGCTTTTCTTTGTCACAGGGGCATCAGCTTCGGCACCCGCTCAGAGGTCTTACTCCCTGTTTCCCCAGTATCCAGGGCCCCCTGGGCACGTACTGTGTCTGCGCTCTGGCCCGGATAGCTGGGGCTGGGTGTTCGACATTCCTGGGCTCCGTCTCCCTCCCGCTCTGCCTATTCTTCTCCCGCCGGGAGCTGGGGGGAGTGGCGCTCGGGTCCCGCCGGGCCGGGGCTTGTATCTTACCCCTTTCACCAGTCGCTGGGTTCTTGCTGGTGTAGCTGCAGTCTGGCCACTGTCCTGCGTCTTCTGGTCTCTCCTTTAGGGCTAGTTGTGTTTGTTGTATTTTCAAAAGTATATATGTTTTTGGGAGGAGATTCCCACTGTCCTACTCACGCCGCCATGTTGGCTCCGCCTCCTAGATCTCTGTGTGTTGATTTTTTATCCTGCAACTTTGCTGTATTCCGATATCAGTTCTAGTAGTTTTGGGGTGGAGTCTTTAGGGTTTTTTATGTACAGTATCATGTCATCTGCAAATAGTGACAGTTTAACTTCTTCTTTACCAATCTGGATTCCTTGTATTTCCTTGTTTTGTCTGATTGCCGTGGCTAGGACCTCCAGTACTATGTTAAATAACAGTGGAGTGAGTGGGCATCCCTGTCTAGTTCCCGATCTTAGAGGAAATGCTTTCACCTTCTTGCTGTTCAATATAATGTTGGCTGTGGGTTTATCATAGATGGCCATTATTGTGTTGAGGTACTTGCCCTCTATGCACATTTTGTTGAGAGGCTTTTTCATGAATGGATGTTGAATGTTGTCAAATATTTTTCAGCATCTATGGAGATGATCATGTGCTATTTGTCTTTCTTTTTGTTGATGTGGTGGATGATGTTGATGGACTTTCGAATGTCGTACCATCCTTGCATCCCTGGGATGAATCCCACTTGGTCATGGTGTATGATCCTTTTGATGTATTTTTGAATTCGGTTTGCTAATATTTTGTTGATTATTTTTGCATCTACGTTCATCAGGGATATTGGTCTATAGTTTTCTTTTTTGGTGGGGTCTTTGCCTGGTTTTGGTATTAGGGTGATGTTAGCTTCATAGAATGTGTTTGGGAGTATCCCCTCCTCCTCTATTTTTTGGAAAACTTTAAGGAGAATGGGTATTATGTCTTCCCTGTATGTCTGATAAAATTCCGAGTTAAGTCCACCTGACCCGGGGGTTTTATTCTTTGCTAGTTTTTTGATAACCGCTTCAATTTTGTTGCTGGTAATTCGTCTGTTTAGATTTTCTGTTTCTTTCTCGGTCAGTCTTGGAAGGTTGTATTTTTCTAGGAAGTTTTCCATTTCTCCTAGGTTTCCCAGCTTGTTTGCATATAGGTTTTCATAGTACTCTCTAATAATTCTTTGTATTTCTGTGGGGTCCGTCATGATTTTTCCTTTCTCGTTTCTGATTCTGTTGATGTGTGTTGACTGTCTTTTCCTCTTAATAAGTCTGGGTAGAGGTTTATCTATTTTGTTTATTTTCTCGAAGAACCATCTCTTGGTTTCATTGATTTTTGCTATTGTTTTATTCTTCTCAATTTTATTTATTTCTTCTCTGATCTTTATTATATCCCTCTTTCTGCTGACCTTAGGCCTCATTTGTTCTTCTTTTTCCAATTTCGATAATTGTGATGTTAGACCATTCATTTGGGTTTGTTCTTCCTTCTTTAAATATGCCTGGATTGCTATATACTTTCTTCTTAAGACTGCTTTTGCTGTATCCCACAGTAGTTGGGGCTTTGTATTGTTGTTGTCATTTGTTTCTATATGTTCCTTGATCTCTATTTTGATTTGTTCTTTGATCCATTGATTATTTAGGCGCATGTTGTTAAGCCTCCATGTGTTTGTGAGCCTTTTTGTTTTCTTTATAGAATTATCTCTAGCTTTATACCTTTGTGGTCTGAAAAATTGGTTGGTAGAATTTCAATATTTGGAATTTACTGAGGCTTTTTTTGTGGCCTAGTATGTGGTCTATTCTGGAGAATGTTCCATGTGCACTTGAGAAGAATGTGTATCCTGTTGCTTTTGGATGTAGAGTTCTATAGATGTCTATTAGGTCCATCTGTTCTACTCTGTTGTTCAGTGCCTCCGTATCCTTACTTATTTTCTGCCCGTTGGATCTATGCTTTGGGGTGAGTGGTGTGTTGAAATCTCCTACAATGACTGCATTGCAGTCTATTTCCCCCTTTAGTTCTGTTTGTATTTGTTTCACATATGCTGGTGCTCCTGTGTTGGGTGCATATATATTTAGAATGGTTATATCCTCTTGTTGGACTGGGTCCTTTATCATTATGTAGTGTCCTTCTTTATCTCTTGTTACTTTCTTTGTTTTGAAGTCTATTTTGTCTGATATTAGCACTGCAACCCCTGCTTTCTTCTTGCTGTTGTTTGCCTGAAATATGTTTTTCCATCCCTTGACTTTTAGTCTGTGCATGTCTTTGGGTTTGAGGTGAGTTTCTTGTAAGCAGCATATAGATGGGTCTTGCTTTTTTATCCATTCTATTACTCTGTGTCTTTTGATTGGTGCATTCATTCCATTTACATTTAGGGTGACTATTGAGAGATGTGTACTTATTGCCATTGCAGGCTTTAAATTCATGGTTACCAAAGGTTCAAGATTAGCCACTTTAGTATCTTACTGCCTAACTTAGCTTGCTTATTGAGCTGTTATATACACTGTCTGGAGATTCTTTTCTTCTCTCCCTTCTTATTCCTCCTCCTCCTTTTTTATGTGTTGGGTGCTTTGTTATGTGATCTTTTTAGGAGTGCTCCCATCTAGAGCAGTCCCTGTAAGATGCCCTGTAGAGGTGGTTTGTGGGAAGCAAATTCCCTCAGCTTTTGCTTGTCTGGGAATTGTTTAATCCCGCCTTCATATTTAAATCATAGTCGTGCTGGATACTGTATCCTTGGTTCAAGGCCCTTCTGTTTCATTGTATTAAATATATCATGCCATTCTCTTCTGGCCTGTAGGGTTTCTGTCGAGAAGTCTGATGAGAGCCTGATGGGTTTTCCTTTATAGGTGACCTTTTTCTCTCTAGCTGCTCTTAAAACTCTTTCCTTGTCCTTGATCTTTGCCATTTTAATTATTATGTGTCTTGGTGTTGTCCTCCTTGGATCCTTTCTGTTTGGGGTTCTGTGTATTTCTGTGGTCTTTTCGATTATTTCCTCCCCAAGTTTGGGGAAGTTTTTAGCAATTATTTCTTCAAAGGCACTTTCTATCCCTTTTTCTCTCTTCTTCTTCTGGTGCCCCTATAATACAGATATTGTTCCTTTTGGGTTGGTCACACAGTTCTCTTAACATTGTTTCATTCCTGGAGATCCTTTTATCTCTCTCTATGTCAGCTTCTATGCATTCCTGTTCTCTGATTTCTATTCCTTCAATGGCCTCTTGCATCTTATCCATTCTGCTTACCAATCCTTCCAGAGTTTGTTTCACTTCTGTAATCTCCTTCCTGGCACCTGTGATTTCCCTCTTGACTTCATCCCATTGCTCTTGCATTTTTCTCTGCATCTCCATCAGCATGTTTATGATTTTTATTTTGAATTCTTTTTCAGGAAGACTTTTTAGGTCTGTCTCCTTCTCTGGTGTTGCCTCTGTGATCTTGGTTTGCCTGTAATTTTGCCTTTTCATGGTGATAGAAATAGTTTGCAGAGCTGGAAAGAGTGACGGCTGGAAGAACTTCCCTTCTTGTTGGTTTGTGGCCTTTCTCTCCTGGGAGAACAGCAACCTCTAGTGGCTTGTGCTGGGCAGCTGCATGCAGACAGGGCTTCTGCTTCCTGCCCGGCTGCTATGGAGTTTATCTCCGCTGTTGCTGTTGGCGTGGCCTGGCTCTGGCTGCTGCCCCAAAATGGTGGAGACCCGTTGGAGGGGGAGCAGCCGGGAGACTATTTATCTCTGTAAGGGGCTTCCGTGCTCCCTGCTGCCCAGGGGCTTAGAGTGCCCAGAGATCCCCAGATTCCCTACCTCTGGACTAAGTGTCCCGCCCTGCCCCTTTAAGACTTCCAAAAAGCACTCACCAAAGCAAAACAACAAAAAAATATTAAATAATTAAAAAAAAAAAAATGGCCGCTTGCATTTCTTTGGTCTCCGGCGCCAGCCTAAGCCACCCACTCACCGTTCTTGCTGCCCTGTTTCACTAGTATTGGGGTCCCTGTCCCTTTAAGACTTCCAAAAAGCACTCGCCAAAAAAAAAAAAAAAAACGGCTGCTCCCGTTTCTTTGTTCTCCGGAGCCGGCCTCAGGCACCCGCTCACCATTCTTGCTGCTCTGTTTCCCTAGTATCCAGGGTCCTGCACATTCACTGTGTCTGCGCTCTGGTCCGGATGGCTGGGGCTGGGTGTTCAGCAGTCCTGGGCTCCCTCCCTGCTCCAACTCCTCTCCTCCCGCCGGGAGCTGGGGGGAGGGGCGCTCGGGTCCCGCCGCCGGGGCTTGTATCTTACCCCCTTTGCGAGGCGCTGGGTTCTAGCAGGTGTTGATGTGGTCTGGATGTTGTCCTGTGTCCTCTGGTCTCTATTCTAGGAAGAGTTGTCTTTGTTATATTTTCATAGATATATGTGGTTTTGGGAGGAGATTTCCACTGCTCTACTCACACTACCATCTTGGCTCTGCCTCTGAGTTTTCTATTTTTATTTATATTTTAAAACTATACCTTAATCAATATGATGGCAGCTACTTGCTCATTGTAGAAGATAATTCTAGTGAGGTACAGAGAGGCCTTGAATGCTATAATAAATTGTTGGGATTATATTCTAAAATTTGCATGGAGTTAAAGTTTCCAAATATAGTTAAAATTATATTATTTTGACAGATACATTTAGTAAATATTTCATAGTAACTACATTAAAAAGGAGATTGTAGTGTTTAAAAATTCATCCTATAATTGTTTCTCTTTATAATTCATAATAAACAAAAGTGAAGCTATTTGAAGAATAATTATTAATAGACCCTTCTGTAGTATTTGATGTAAACCCTTGTGTTCATATTTAGTGTCTCAACATTATTTTTCCAAAAAGTGATTTATAATAAAAAAACAAACATGACTTGCAAAAGTTCCCTATGACTCTATTTTTTAATGTATTATACTTTTTCAAATTGACATGCTACCATATACTGGTGACATTCATTTTTTCTCATTCTTCCTAATAAGTTGATCCTTTCTTGGAATTATTTGCATAAGATAATGAAGTAGGATTACAGAAGAGTCAGTAGCAATGATATTAACATATCCCCCTACCCACACACACCTCTCCTGTGGCCTCATACTTGACATCAGAGGAGAAACATTTATTTTCTTTCAATTATAATAGCAAATGAAAAAATCAAAGAAGCAGGAACAAATATGGTGATTGCTCCAGTTATCTTTAAAGAAGTTAAATACCTGTTTCTTAAATTTTATTATTTGTGAAACCTAAAACACTTTAATGTATTTCATGAAATGTCTTAAAATCATTGTAGGATATGTATTCCAGAGCATAATTACCAGTTAATCAAAATAAATTAGAAATATTTAAAAATCCTTCATAGCATTGAATATTATAATTCTGTTCACTGCATTTCTAAAATCTCTCCCATTTAATTTGCATTCACTTCTTCTAAGTCAACATGTTTTGATCTTGTGGTAAATGTTGTTTATAACCTGAAGGTGATTATAAAACTACATCCTACTTATTACTTAATAGATCTTCAATTTAGAACCAGTGCACTCAATTTATCTCTACTAGATTCAAACAAATACTGTGCTATAAAGGTCAGATTTGACTGGCACCAGTAGACAAGTAATCTTAATAAAATCTCATTAGAAAGAAGCATATTTTCTACCCTCAGCTTTTCAGTGAAGTTGCTTTACAGAAATAAGAAAAGGGAAACTAGTCATATATTTTTTTTTTTTGGTATGTCTTGTTTACCAATGCAAAATAATTTGTTTAGAATGAGACCAAACCAGATTACTATTTTTTTCCTTGATGTGTAGCATATGCATGTATTTATGCAGTTTTCATTTACAAACCTATTTGGCACAACTAGGGACTGACAGATCTACAGGTAGATATAACTATAAAAGAGTTATTCGTTATGTTTAATTTTTACACATGTTTAAATCATTTGATTAAGTGATGCAATTGAAAAGGAGTCAAATTCAATACACCTCAGTGGTACCATGCTAAGAAAACTGTCATTAATTTTTTTTTGTCTCCAAAGGAAAATAGAAATCTTGCAAAATCTAGGTACATTTTAAAGGCTTCCTTTTCAGGTTCAATTTAATAATGGTTAATTTTTTTCTTTTTCTATTTTTATAAACACATCCAGAGTTACAACTTTCTTTCTGGAAGTTACTGACTTCCTGCCAAATTGGATTTTTCAGGTCTATAGCATAAATAGCTTATTACATCTATTAAATTCCAGTTTCTAACTGTAGCTTTCATTGAACTGCAGACATCGTTTTATCTTCTTTCATTGGTCACTTCATGCTGAAGGCATAGTTTCTTTTCTACCACTTCTCTGCTAAGTTTCAGGCAATTGTGAATTTCACGGAATATTTGAGAAGTATTTAGAAAGAAAAAACCTGAAATTGGCAATTGTACAGATATTTGCAAAATTTAGTGCTCCCCATCTTCTGAGTTTTATCATAATCCATTTTAAAATTAACAGTTTAACTGTGGTGCAGAAAGGTTTGGAGATGAGGACTCCTGCCCTAGTCACCAGAGCAAAGTGTACATCCTGAAATTTCTAGAAAAATTGAGTTGGTAAGTTGAAAATGCTGGATATCCTCACTGTGGCTCAAAATTGATTAAAACAAATCTGTAGTAATCTCTAAGGTAGAACCCAACATCTTCTCTTGTAGGCAAGAGAGAATACTACTTATTGAGTCAGCACTGGGAGAAGATGGGAACAATGGGGAATTTTCCCCACAGATGTTCAGGATTGGGGAACCCACCTTTAATTCCCCCTAAAGCATGTAGAGGAGCATAAGTAGTATTTGTTCATGATTAGAATAAAACTAAACCATTTAAAAAAGCAGCAACACTTTTTTATTCCCTGGACCAACAAAAGCCTCAGTGGAGACTGAGGAGTACAGAACAGGAACATGTACATATTTATACCTTGTGGGTCAAATGGATGATTCCTTAGCTTTTTGATTCTCTCATGATCTTCATATCCTTTGCTTCTCAGACTTTATAACCTTCTTATTTGAGGGGACCCAAATGCAAAGAGAACCAAAATGCAAGAGAACCTCTCCCTTTTTCCTTTGCTACCACTCTGTCCCTTAAGAAGCCTTAGTGGATTTTTCTTATTTTTTGATTCCTGTATGTTCTAAGGTGGGGGAGGGTCCTGGTGCTCCATGTACGGAAGGGGAGGAAAGGAAGCAGGCTCCAGAAGCCACATGGATCCAAGTTCTCCTTCCCAGTGGTGACCGTGGTTTCTGCTCCAGTTCCCTGTGTCCTGACACAGCCTGCCAGCTGCGAGAGGAATTTGCTTTTGAGGGACTTAGAATCTAGTCTCACATGAGAAATCATATGTCACCTGTTAAAGTTATTTTCTTCTCCTATGCCTAGGAAAATAGGCATTCGACTTCCTTAGGCCAAATTCCTGCCATTTGCAAATATTTTATGTTCTTGAAAAAGTAATGATAGTTGCTTGCTTCATTTTTCTGGACCTTCCCATATTTCCAGAACAGAGCTCACTCTTGGTCTTCCCTGTTACACTGGTCACTCCTCCTCAATCACTTGTACTGACTCTTTTCTTACTTCCACAGATGTGAACAGTAGAGTCTCAGGATTCAGGATTCTGAATTTGTCTTTATTGCTTTTTTGGTGGTCTCCCACTGACTTATCACAGACATATATGCCTTCTTTGTGCTAATAAATATCAAATGCTGTCTACAAAGCTAGACTCATATGTAACATCCCACCCAGCTCTCTCATATGGTGTCTAACAGGAATCTCAGATGCAAACTGAGTGTCTTACACACACACACACACACACACACACACACACACACACACACACACACCCATACCATTCTTCCCTCATAGAACTTGCTTGTCCAGTCTTTGCCCTCTCAGCAATGGCCATGCTTTCATTCCCATTACTCATGCTGAAAAAGCCTAGTGTTATGGTGAGTCATTTCCTTCTCTCACACTCTCTCAGCCAATCCATCAGCAAATGCTTTAGGCCCAAAAGTCAAAATGTGTCCCATCTCATTCAGTAGTCTAGACCACCATCATCTCCACACTTGACCCTTGCAAGAACTTGTACTTCATCTCCTCCTCCCAACCTTTTCCAGGATGTTGTCATCCAGGAAGCCCCAAGTCTACTGTACAAGCCCTTGTCTGCAGAATCTGCCTCCCTCTCCACAACTGGCAGCAGTCCCCTGTGTGTTCCATGCACTGCAGAGCTCCTGCCCTCCTCCATGTCCTATCATGCCAGCCTCTTCCTGTTGCCTCTGTCTTCAATGACCATTCTCTACATGTCTGCATGGCTCTTTCCTTATTTCTTTCACTACTCTGAATGTCTCCACTAAGTCCCTTGTCATTCTTTACCCAGTATCTTAACTCTTTATGCCCACAACATAATCTAACTTATAAGATATTCATTTGTATGTTTGTTTTTGTATTAATTCCTTTGGATGGAAGGAAATCTCCATGAAATCAAAACTTGGTCTGTTTTATTCTCTGCCAAAATCAAGCACCTTAGGTAGTGTCTGGTGCTTAATTAAAATCTTTGATCTTAATGTTGAATTTAAATGATCCCTGAGAGTATGTTAATTAAAAATACCCTCTTCTTTAGTGGAAGATTCCTCTGGCTTTATTTTTGTCTGAACCTCTAATTGCAGTAGGATTTTGCAGTGATAGTCTAGTGATTTCTCTTTGTTCTTCAATTATATTTTGATAGCAGATGAGGGTGACAGCAAGGCAAGGAAGGATTGGTTAATCTTTCCACAAGACTATTAAATGATGGGCTGGGGTGCAACTCAGGGTGTTATTCCTTATTTTCAAAAATATTTCCAGGTTATTTTGTAGTAATAGATTATTTGTCAGAATGGCTATGGTAACTTTTACCCCACCCCACCCTTAATTCAAACAGTGAGTCAGTTGTCTATCTTTGATATACTTGAGCCACCTCAAGCCCAGAGCCCTCCCTTTCGAGGCCGGTACACATGTGACTGTCTCTCAAATGGTTAAAAGCAACAAACAAATTATCAAAAACAACAACAAACTAAATGAGATGTTACAGTTCCCCGCAGCTCTCAATCATAATTCATCTTAACCAAAGGCCTTTAGGGAACAAGAATGAAAAAATTCCGCCTGTGAGTAAAATTGCAATATTTCCAGAATCTCTCCCCTGGCCTTAGTCCATCTGCATATCAATAGGTAATTACAAGAGGGAGCAGGGGCTTATCTGGACCAGAGAGCTTGAGTGGTGCCCGTTTTTCTGCAGCTACGTTGTGGGAGACAAGAGAGAGCAGAAGCGGATGACTACTTGGAAGCAATAAACTGGTTTCTCCCACTTTATTTCTTTCTTTGTCTGATTTTCAGCTTCAAGGGTGATTTGTCCCGGGATGGAAACTTAATTCCCACCCCCAGAATTATATCATAAAACACATGGGAAAAATTTCAGAAAACCGTCTTTAAAATCTCTCTTACCTGAAAGTTCTCATTAAGTCCAGTCTCCATTATCATCTCTCCCTACTTCCCCACATCTCTTCTCTCATGGTCTTTATTTCTCTCTAAACTGGATGCTCTACTTCTCTCTACTTCAATATTTCTCTCAGAAATTAATATTGTGATTTACTGACATTTGTACTTCAATTCAATTTTTACTTCTCTTACTGCTTTGATAAGAAACTCTCGGAAAACATTCACGTTGACCTTATTATATTCTAGCTAACCCATGAGGCTACTATCGCTAATAACATTTCTGAAATCATATAGAAAATAAGTCCCCATACCTCTGTATTTTATTAAAATACTTGATCAAGAGATACATAAGAAAACCCTTTTCATTACTTTATCACCATGCCTTGTGTATCATAGCTAAATGCTGGGATCAGACTCTTGGCATCCAAATGCAATCAGTCTGCCAGAGACAGAAGTGTGAAGTGGTTTGTTGTTTTTGTTTTGGGGCGGAGAGAGAAATATTGCATGTTTTGAATACAAAATGCTTTAAATGAAGTTGCAGACTGAAAGCACAGTTCCTTATAGACAGAAAACAAGAGGAGAAAAACTTGAGACTGATATTGCCTAAGAATAAGAGGGCCTCAGCCTGGGAATATGCATAGAATTCTTCTTTCAGTAAGTGGGAATACTGTGGCATTCCTCTGTTGAAAAGAGATGCCAGGAGCTTACCTCCTAAAAGCTCCAGTATGGTGAATTTGACTTAGTATTTGCTAGAATGAAATAAAATCTTTAAAACTATTACTACTTACTAAAATTAAAAATTTTTAAATTAACATTAAAATATTAGACACATTTGTATCACCTTCGCTCTTAGAGCAAAAGACAGGTTCTTCAAAACACAGGGAAGATGCAAGTTAACAATCGTATTAAGTCTAATTTTAAGCCAAAGTAACTGGTTTCTCCCACTTTATTGAGAGTCTAATTTAAGCTTTGCATGAGAATTTTCATAAAAATTCAACAGAAAGATTCTAATCATGTTGGGCTCTCAGTCTGGGGAAAAATTTCAAATTTTGCTAAAAACAGTATTTGTAGTACCTACTCAATTCAGTTTGAAATTCCCCAAGTACAATTTTACCTTAAAAAAATTTCAGCCAGCAACAAAAGGTATATATTCACATTTGTGTGTGTGTGTTGTGGGAGAAAATATGAATAATTTACATTATGAACAATAATCCTATTGTTTTTAATTTTAACTACTAACAATGTAATCAAATTATTACCAAATTACTGTAGTTACACTTGTCAGTGAAGCAAGAATAATTCTTCATACATTTGGCTAATTATATGACAGTTTTTGACAATATACTACCATGAATGTAATGCCTTAAGAGAAAATGTACTTAGGTCAAAATTATAGCAAGCCTAAAAGGGACTAAACTTTGCACATCTATTAAAATTTCAAGTACACATTTCACATAAAATGTATTTCTTTAACGAAGGTGATTTCTGTGGCCCTAATGTGTATTTGAAAGCCTTGCTTGTCAGAGCAAGAATTCAGTATTAAAACTGTCCATGAGATCCCTAGTAATAACCTTTTATTTCACACTGTAAAATAAGAAATCACTATGATACTCTACTACCTATGATCTCTACTATGAATGATATTACAGAGAGAGGCAGAATCCTATCTTATGAATCTACTTATTTATAATGGCTGCATTTTCTTCTATGGAATTCAGGCTCAGATGCTGGATTGTTATTTCTGTACCTCTGGTAATTTTCTTATAGTTTTTGCTGTGTGTGAATGTAAAGCTCCCAGAAAACTGGCTTGCACATAGCAGGTGATTTATTAGTTAGAGAAATTCTCACTAGCTATTAGAAAATAAGTCCCCATACCTCTGTGGCTTGATTCATTTAAAATGTATTACCTCCTTATCTTGGAGGGGGCAGCATACATAGAGCTGCCTTCTATGAAAGTGTCCTCAAAGTGTTGATTCAGGCATCCGGGCTTCTTCTGTTGGGTAGTTTTTCTGTCTTGAACTCCTTTGCTTTCAGCATTTGGATGGATACACAGTGTGCAAAATGATTCTAAGGGTCAGGATTGAAATAATTTTTTTATCACTTCTGTCCACATTACTTTGGACATACTAGTGACATAGGCCCACCTTAACTGCAAAGGGGTTTGCAATGTAATTTCCCTTGAGGAAAGGAAGCTTGACTGGTGAACATCTACCTAGTTCTGTCCAAATAAAAGAAAATAAGATGTTGTTTCATGAATCTCTTTACTGAGCCTGTTTCCATACAAAATGACTATATAAGGTAAGAGTTCCTATGAATCTTTGACTCAGTGCAGAACAAGCCCTTAGGAAGAAAAAAAAAAATCTTATGTACAGAGATGAGAAATTAGCTCAATTTGGCTTGGTTACCTTCCTTTTTTAAAAAAGTGGCTGATAGCATGTATGGATTAGCACACTAGAAGGAATTAAGAAAAATATCACTATTATATAAACTGTAACTGTATAGAAATTGTTTTACTTGAAAATTATTTTCCTAGCATTAGAATAGTTGAAAGTAATGCTCAAAAAAGGTTAAAAAGTACTGACCTAACCAATTGTTAATTGTTAATTAATAAAAAAATAGGATTTTTAAAATCCTTAATTATGATATAACAAAGTACTAGGAAAAAAAAAAAGACAAATGTGCAGAAAATTTAGGCTTTTATTCCAAGGAAGATAATTTTCATAAAACCTGTTTTCTTTGCTGCAAATAGATTTCATTAAGAAAAAGTACAAATGTAATGGGTCTTATATTTCGCATTCCAAACCCAAGTCCCTAAAGGTCATTGCAGTAATCCATGAGAAGTATTTAGAATCCTCAAAAGTGTAACTCAATGGTATAATCGAAATATAAACTGAGTGGCTGAAACACACATTTCTATTTTGTAGATATTACTAAGTGGAAGCTCTCATTAGCAAATGTATATTATAGGTGATCCAAGGTTAACAAGAAAAAAATAGTTAACTTTTGTATATTTATGTACATTGGTAGACAACTATTCTATGTGGGATCCATGAAGAGAAGGTCTGTCAGTGATCAGCGTTAGTGCTGGGAAATACATATATATTTTCACTGTGTTTTCCAAAGACATCTATATGGAAACCTCAGGTGGAGAAAGTCTAAAGGGAGAGAGGTAACAATATATGCTTCTTATCATGGTCTCTCCCTTCATCCCCACCTCTCTCCCAATGGTGATTCCAACCCAATTATCTACATGTTCCAATAATATGAAGAAATGTAGGGGTGGAAAAGTAATTTCCCTTCTACCCTTCTAGGTTCTTGGCTGAGACCTCTTCCCTGTAGTAAAAAACAGATCAATAGGAGAAAAACAAAATGTAGTTTAATAACATGTAGACCTCTGTCTTGCCAATGGGTTTCAGTCCCCAGCAAGTTCACTATGGATTCAATGTGACCAAAGAAATGACAGTAAAATGTTCTTGGGGTGAAAGGGTTATATCCAACTTTATTTCCATGGTGGCAGGTCAATCACTAAAATCCCATCCACTCAGAGTGAGTCTGCATGCAGCAAGCTGGTCTCTGCCTCTGGGCCTCTCGGCCCACACAGCCGTCCTCTGGGCCTCTGTCCTGGGCACTGCCACCACTCCAGCCTCTGCTCTGCTCTCTGGCATCCTTGCATACATGCCACCATGTTACCCAGAGCACTGGGTGGAGCTCTTCTCCATCCTCTACAGCAAAATTCTTGCAGACACACAGGCAGATCTTGATTATCTCTGCCTCTGCTTCATCCTCAGCAGCTGGAACCACTGCTCTGGTCTCAATTGCCACAGCTCTAGTCCAATTTCTTTCTGTCTGCTCCTGCCTTTTCAAACCAACCCTTTTGTGCGTGAGCCTGAGGATAGAAGCAGAGCATGGAGTGCCCCACAGCCTGAGAAGGGGGCTGCACTTCTGAAAGAACACATGGTTGCCAAGTCCTGGCTTTCCACCAGCTTTCAACCAGGTGGGGTCTCAACCAAGGAGGGGCTGATGCCTCCGACAGAGCTTCCACCCCCACCTGTTCTCCTCCATTTCTGGGGCTGACGGCTCCACTACATCATTCACCTGCCCCATGGCACCTGGCAGCCTGCGTGCTGCTGCTTCTTGTGCCACTGCTCCTTCTCGGGCCTCTTTCTTTACCAGCCCCATGGCACCTGGCAGCCTGCACTCCCACACTGCTTCTTCTCGTGCTGCTTCCTTCGGGCCACAGTACTTCGTAGTGACACCATTTCAGTCAGCTTTCTCTTGAGGTGGACCCCAGTCCTCCACCCCTTCACAGTACCACATGTGGGGAAGTTGGGGTTCCTATGGCCAGGATCCTCACTGAACTTAAACCACCTGATGATGTAACTGGCCTTTTGCTAGGCTACTGCTTCCACACCTTTAGGCAATAAGCTATTATTGTGCTGTGTAGAGAGCTCCTCCCAGTGCTCTGTGCGGAGGCAGAGACGCTAGTGCTCGATCTACCGCCAGGAGAACTAGCCGGGTAATAAACCCTTTCACCCCAAAGAACGTTTTGCTGTCAATTTCTTTGGTCACATTGAATCCATAGCGAACTTGCCTGGGGCTGAAATCCATTGGCAAGACACGCATGTCCACAGGGGACACTCGAATGTCTCCCAGTCGATAGGTGCAGCCTGCTGAAACACTCCTTCTATGAGAGCAACCTGTTCTTTTTCTTTGGTTACACTGAATCCATAGCGAACTTGCCCAGGGCTGAAACCCATTGGCAGAGACACCCTCCTATACACATGGGAGATATCCAGGAAAACTGAGTAACTCACCAAAAAGACCAAAACCATTACCTTAAATGCCATCTTCAGCTAAAGACAAGTGATATTGAGGAGAGGATAGGGCAGTTAAAGAGATTATCAGGCAAAGCACAGAAAACAAGGGTATGGTTGTTTTGCAGAATTCAGTCAGTTGCTTTCTTGATGGGTAAGATTTCAAGTGATTTAGTCATCCTCCTATCCCTGGTACTGAAAACATGGGCACTAATCCTTGCTCTTTACCAGATTCTTTGGGACCCATATAAGCATTTCTGGTGGTGCAAACAATGCAATCATTTAAAAAGTGAAGGGGTAAGAGTATGTCAGTGGCTTTACAGTTGTCTTCCCTTAAGTTATGAGTCTGCTCTAAATACTCCAGTAACTTCCCATCTCCCTCAGAGAAATGGAAAAAAACAAATGGTTTTAGAATGTTCTAAAGGTCCCATGTGATCTAGGGCCCTGTGTGTTTCTGGCTTCTCCACCTCTCCTTCAACTCTACAGTGTGCAGCTCTGGTCCCAGAGCCATGACAGGTGCCGCTCCAAGTCCTGGTATAAATTCTCAGCTGTTGGAGGAGGTCATTGAGAGACCGGGACTACAGGTGGACTCCTTTGCTGGACTCAGACATTCAGAGGTGCCTCAGCATAGTAGGGATTAGGACCCATGTTTGCTGAGTCTTGGTTATACACTGTACTTCAGATCATTTTTCCTCTTCATACATCACTCAAAGAATTTGTGCATTACAGTTCAACAGTGGCCCTTAATTTCTCACCATTATTCCAAACAGTTAATGTAGTTTAACTTGCCTTGTGAAATTCATAGGAAGCATGATTTTAAATATATCCATATATCTAAATCATCTATACCTATATCTATTTCTATCTACACATACCCATTTATGTTTGCCTGTATATCTATATAATGAATATATGTATACATATGTATATAAAAAATGTTATAAGGTATATTTAATATAACATTAATTAATGACATATTGGTACATGTGTAATTATACTTACAGACTTACCTGTGTGTACATTTATGAATTGTTTTTAAAAATGACCACGAGCCCTCTGTCTCAGCTGAGACCACTTGAGTTTTAGGATCTGGGAGTGGCATTTGAGTGTTAAGTCCATTTTACGATGAGCTAGGTGATTCTAATTTGCCCCAGCATTGATAAATACTCACCTGGGGGAAGAAATAGAAGGCAGCAGAGCAGATTAAGTCTTCAGAACCAAAACAGAGGTAACTTTATACAACTTAATTTCCAGCCTCTGAAGTAATGTTTAATTATGGTAACACTTATTTTTTCCAAGTTTTCTTTCTTTTGGTTCATGTGTACATAGCTGCTACAACAAATTCTATTTCAAAGTGTGGGAAATATATTTTTTCCATAAATATCTCAGTGGAAGGTGCTATCGTTCATCTGCTTCCTATTTAATACTTTTTGTGTGTTCTCCTTTCAAAATGCAATCACAAATGTTGCTTTTATAAATCCTTTTGGTCAATGATATGTGAGTCTGAATTACTTTTGAAGAGGATATTTGAAAACATTTCAAGCAAATTGTCAGTTTTGAAGAGCACTGTAATCAACTATTGGAAAAACAGAGAAGACAAAGATAAATGTGTTTCTGTACATTGCTTAAAAGCCAGCAATTTGGCAAGGGCTGTTACAAAGAACCCTTGTCTACACTGAATAGACACGTGACACAGCAAAACACGCATGGGATTTGTTTAAAAGCCATTTTCTAAAAGCTGAGTTCCTGAAATGCTCAGTCTCAGTACTAGAATTTTAACTGAAAATGTTATTTTCAACAGTCTGGTTGAGTTTTTACAACACATGTGGGATTTTATGATTTTGTGTTTATGTGTGTTTCTTTCCAGAATGCTACAAGACCAAAACACTTACTAGCTAAGAACCAATGAACTCATACTCTTGATAAGGAGGGTTACTTAACCTTGTTTCTTACTAGTCTCGTCACAGGTGGTTTATGATATAATCTCTCCTTTCAGCTAATTTAAAGAATTTTGACCCCATTGATTGTTCACAGACCCTTCCCCATTTTCACTTCCCAAGTGCCTCTCCTTTCATCCTTTCTTGTTCTACTTCTGGTTTTATTAATTTCTGAATATCCACAAATTGGTGTCTGAGAAGAGTCAAAGGTGAGTGTAAATAAGTGGTTGATCAAGAGGAATGGGAGAAGTAGCCTGAATGCAGGCACTGGGCAGTTGCTGCTGACCCCGACCTCAGTCCTGCTTTTGCATGTGGCCGACACAAGTTCTAACTTGTGCACCTTCTGGTCCACAGGCCCTCAGCTCAACACCTCTTCATTCAAGCCTTGGCAAACACTGCCTTTCCTTTTGCTCAACTCCAGTGATTGA
Organism: Manis pentadactyla; assembly: GCF_030020395.1. Classification (NCBI taxonomy): domain Eukaryota; kingdom Metazoa; phylum Chordata; class Mammalia; order Pholidota; family Manidae; genus Manis; species Manis pentadactyla. The sequence goes on from NC_080020.1 coordinate 125,866,140, forward strand.
TGGTGCCATAATATCTGCTGAAGGCATCTATTGATTCTGCTGGGAAGCCTCTTAGAAGTTGGAGAAAAAGGTAAGGCTGTGGCAGTCATATGAATACACATATTCAGTAACTTAAGTACATTCCTATATCCAGCTCAATTATAAACATTCTTACAAGCACAAAACAAATAATGCCTGAATATGACCTCAGCCTAGTTCTTTTACTTTGTCAAAAGTTCAGAAGTAACAGAAAGCAAATGAATCACCAAATAGTCATTAATAAAAGTTTATTGTGCACACATCAAAAAGACAGTGGGTGAACCGGAGTGCTCAAATGAAAATACGGGACAAGACTAGGAGGTATGTTATAAAGCTGCTGAATAGTGAGGAGGCAGGAACTGTTTATTCTTCACAGTGATTGGTTGTAATATTAGAATTTTCTTAAATGATAGGGAAATTGTTGGTGGTTATGTCATACCAATTTTGGGGTCCATTTTAAGTTTTGCTTATAATTTCTAGAGGCATAAAAAGAAGAGACCCGGGTCAAGTTAGTCTTGCATAATAAGCTAAATCAAGCTTTTCATGTATGACTAAACAGGTTTTGTATGCTTGGGAAATTTTCAAGGCTGAGCTCTGTTTTTGATTGTAATAACTTCTAATCTTTCCATTTAATCAATTACTGTAAATTTTTAACAATACAAAATTGAGGTTCAGCTGGTTTTTTTGATAATCCAGCACTACTATCAACATACTGGCTCATTGTCCTTCATTGATACTTGTGTTTTAAACTGGAGCTTACTCTGCATTTTAGTCTGGTTGGCCACTGGTATACAGACTGCAGAAATTTCTGAGTTTTGTTTTCAATTATTAAAATTCCATACTTATGATAGTCATTATCACCCGTATTTCTGTGGTTTCAGTTAATTATGATGTTCTTAGTTTGATGTTTCATGGATCCTAGCAATACTGGAAACTAGTAGGGTTTCCTATGCCCTCTTCAAGTTGGCAGGTGGAGATGACTGAGTGCAATAGCAATAGATCTATTACTTTTTCAAATTTTGTATCTGTTGGTTCTCTGGAAGGTTTATGAATAAACACAAGGTTTGCTAAATAAGAGTATCTTTCACATTACACAAAGTAATTTTCTATGAGTCCTTCCTGAATCACCCTGTCTACAATTCCTCTTGATTGCAACAGTCCTGGATTACGCACTTTAATGAGATCCACCATATTAGAGGCAGAAAATTCCTCAGGTTTATGTAAACAGTCATTGTGATTATATGATTATATATTTACTCCATCAACTAGGATTCTAATAAGTAATTATTTCTAAAGATATTAAAGCAAAATCCATACTAACAAGTAAATGAGATATCTGCACATACTTTCTTTTTTTCTAAGGGCAGATACTGGTGGTATAAGATGGTCATGAAGCACATTAGGATATTAAGTACCTTTTCAAGCTGGAGAGTGAATAGCCACTAGGGGGAAAGGATCCGAATATGGAAGCTGAATTGATGGAAACTAGAATGTTATAAAATTATGTTGTGGCATGAACATCTGAGCAAAACTCCTCATGACATATATGAGGAAATATATTTTTTACTAAAACCAATATACATAATGGTGACAAATAATAAAATCCCAGAGGGAAAATGTCTTTTTAACATGAAGTATATAAGTGTCAGAGGAAAAAATTAAAATTGGTAGATATCCAGCTATCCCTAATTGAATTTAAGGCTTTAATGACAGAACTTTATTCTAATTGGAACTCTGTATGTTTCTCTTGGAGCAAAAACTTTGATACAGAGGAGGGAAACAACAATTCTTAAAATAAAAAGTATAAGAAGCAAAGGACTTAGAAACAGACAAAAGTTTAAAATTATATCCCAACTATTACACATGGAGAATTTTCTTTTCCTCACAGCTGTATTATATGTTTAATAAGATTTTCTTTTTGGGGAAAAAATCCTTGTTTATTAAGAAATAGACCTAAAGGGTTCAAAGATTTTTTTTCCAAAATTAAAAGTGATAATCAAAAATTGTAGAATTTCTTCCATCAGAAAACTACAAAAAAAGTGTCTAATAGATACACTCAAAGTGATTTTTAAAATATTTTTAAGACTTTCTCATTATCTGATATGTAATTGCTGCTTCAAATAGAAATGAACAAAATTAGATGCTATTCTGGCCATAGTTTCCCCTAATATTAGAAAAATATTGGTAAAGCAAGAGTAATAATAATTCCAAATAGATAGATGTGAGTTATGTAAATAGAAAAATAAAAATGACTGATAGTAATTTCTTCCTGAAAGTAACTCAAAATTAAATTTTAAAAGAATAACTCCTTGTCAGTAGTTAATAAACTGCTAGATTGTTGTCATTATTTTGGGTAAAATCAAAATGACTATACCAATAGGCAAAAATTGCAAAACTTTCACTGTCACCTAATTCAGTCTTTGTTAAAATGATATAAGCATTGAAATGACTAATTAACACACTGTAATAGCCTGATCTTAGATGCCAGGATTATTAACATCTACCATCACCCAACCTGTGATTATGTCCTCTCTTAAAAACAAAATTGGAAATCAGTAGAAAAATGAAATTTTAGTGTAATTGAGATTATGTTTATTCACAGAGTATTTTGTTTCCTTATGTGTGCCAGACATCTGGATAAAGACTGAAAGTTTTAGCAAAATATTAACATCTTTCCAAGTGTCTAAATGCTGATTGCTTTTTATGTTTCACTCAAAACTAAATTTCATCAAATATTTAATCTACAAAATCTATATTTGGTTTTGGTTTCTCATTATCTTTGAAGTAATTTCTCACTCCAGCATTCCAAAGTTAGGATACATTCTGACTTGAGAAAACAGAATGGCTGGAATTTTAGAATTGGAAGAGATTAAAATGATGTTGACCAAGACTAGTATTTGTGGCTAATAGTTTTAAGAAACACAAGGTCAGTTTTATAAATCTTATGTGGTATTTGTGGCTAAGTGTAAATAGAACCTCTGTCTTATGCAATAAATGCCCTTTATTTTCCCCTTAAATCACCAAATGCTGAAATCATTAAAATTAAATTGAGAAACAATATAAGGGACTACTTTTTAGTCACATTATTGGGTAGTATATTTTTTGAAGTATTACCAACTTAAATAATAAAATTAGTTAATGTAAAAATTTGAAAAAGTAAAATGATTTATCTTTGAAGATATGATTGATCATGCATAGCTAATAAAACACTTGGAAGGATAGAAAATCTAATGAATAAGCTGTATAAAACAATTTTTATGTCTATTTTAAATATAAATGAAAATGAGAAATATGTCCAATTTAATGCAGAAATAAAAAAGAGTTATAGTTAACAAGTTGGCATAGAGACCATATAAAGAAATTATATAATGTAATAGAAAGATACAAAACTAGGTCAAAATAAGGGAAAAGTGACATTAAAATATAAATAAATACAAATCTTATTATCATAAAGGTCTATTTACCAAAAATTAATATATAAATGAAATACAGTTTCAATAATTTACAAGTAATTTTTATCTTTAATCATAACTATATGATAAAGAATATATATTTAAAAGCAACCAAAAAAACTTGAAAAAGAAGAGTATTGTCTTATTAGTCATTGGGACATGCTACAAATTCATTGTAATGAAATCAGTACTATATTGGTAAACACAAGACAGTGAAACAAAATAGAACATAGAAAAATAGATTACAATATACATAATGTTTATATGATAAAATCCATATTTTTATTCAGTGAAAAAAGTGATGGATTGGGTAATAGAATTGGAAAATGAACGGTCTAGAAGTTTGAGGACTCACATATAAAAATTTTGCAAAAAACTCTAAGATAAGCATTTCATGTGCAATGGAGAGGTAGGTAAAGTTTGAAAAATGAAGAGTGAGGAACCAGGATCTCATCAAGAAAAGGTAAACATATATATAAACCTTAAAAATGTTTGTATAACCCAATAGACTATTGAAAAATCAATATTACAATTCAGTTGTTAATGTTTGTCAAACATAAGAAATACAAAGGACTGCCATCTAACTATATAGGAGCTCTTCTTACATTTAAAGTGACTTAAAAAGTTTTTTTATTAAGGTATTATTGATATACACTCTTATAAAGGTTTTACATGAAAAAAACAATGTGGTTACTACATTTACCCATATTATCAAGTTCCCACCCATACCCAATGCAGTCACTGTCCACACGTGCAGCAAGATGACACAGAGTAACACTTTGCCTTCTCTGTGCTACACTGCTTTCCCTGTGATCCCCCACACCATGTGTTGCTGGAGTCCAGCTCCAGCCGACGTGTGGGTCACGAAAGAAAGGACAGCATCGGTGAATGATGAGATGAGACTCAGAGTCAGCATGAAGCATCTCCTGACATCAAGTGGCAGGGTCTTTATTTTTATATCTTTTAGGTCTTACATAATGTTAAACATTTTCTTTGATGATGGATAATACAATGTTTTTTCCCTTCAGTTTTTGTATAATTCCGTCTCATTACAGATGTTATCATTTCTTTGAACAGCTTCCTTGTAGCATTTATTGTTTAACTTTCCCCTAACCTTTTTGGCCCAAGATGTAGCTTACATGATAGGTGCTAGATAGAAAAATGGCATGTGATAGCGTGTGGTTTATAATGTCTGCTTTTGCTTTTAAGAGTGTGAGGTTATATATAAAGTTTACTTATATAGTTCATATTTAGAATCTAAGGTTACAAAATACTCAGGTTATAAGATTCTTTTCTAAGCTAATACATCTTCTACTCATTGTCTGCCTCTTGGATTTACCCCCAAAAGTTAAACATTCCCATCCTATTTTAAGGTATGGGCCCTCACAATCTGGATCTCATTTCTGTATACAGTATAAACATTTTGTTCTGTCATAATAATCATTCCACATTTTTAACCCCTTGCATCTTTCCACTCGGGTCCATAGGCAGTATGGTTTTCTAGCTCTTTTTATGTTCTCTTATAGTGACACACAGTCTGCATGTACTACTTTGCCTTTGATGTAATAGTATTTTATCATGTCTTCATCCTAAATTCCTGTGTAAGGGATATCTGTAAATGTCCATATATCTATTTTGTCCATAGACATCTTTCCCCTGGGTGGATACCAGAGACATCCCTTTATTTTATAAACAGCATGGAGTGGGGGGGGGTGCCTGAACCGTGGAGATTATTGGATCTTTTTCAGTTTCACATTGCTGTTTCATATAACTTTCCAATAAAAATGGGATTTTACAAGGCCCAAGTTCCCATAATTCTTTTTTAGCCAATCCGGTAAAGAACTCTTCATTAGTCATGTTTGTATTATTGCAAAAGGGGGGACAGGCCGTATCTAATTCTGTGAATATTTCAGGTTGTTCTAATGTAATTGCTCGTGGCAGCATGCCTGGGATGGTAGGTCTGGGAGCACTGCTTTCATTCCCTGCACTATTATTTTGATCATAGCTTTGGGTGAGATTATTCTCCTCTACGAGGGTCAGATCGTTAGTCAAAATATTTGTCATGAAAATTTTCCCATACATGAATCCAATTATCAGCATCATAACTGCAAAAACAAATATAGGGACTAGCAGGCAGGGGCCAGCTGTGAGGTTTCCTGACTTTCAGGATTCCTCCTCGTGCCTGGACCTCGTCAAAGAGCCTGAGTAGCATGGCCCATGCCAATGTACTAAACATAATATCCCTCAATCCCCTTCCCCTCCCTCCCCACCTGCAGTGCTACATCCTTCTCTTTTGATAACCGCTATTCCCTTCTTGGAGTCTTTGAGTCTGTTGCCATTTTGTTCCCTCAGTTTGGCTTTGTTGTTATACTCCACAAATGAGGGAAATCATTTGACACTTGTCTTTCTCTGCCTGGCTTATTTCACTGAGCATAGTATCTTCTAGCTCCATCCATTTTGTTGCAAATGGTAGGATTCGTTTCTTTGTTATGGCTGAATAGTATTCCATTGTGTATATGTACTACACCTTCTTTACTTATTCATCTACTGATGGACACTGAGGTTGCTTCCATATCTTGGCTATTGTAAATAGTGCTGCAATAAACATAGGGGTGCATATGTCTTTTTGAATCTGAGACCTTGTATTCTTTGGGTAAATTACAAGTAGTGGGATTCCTGGGTGAAATGGTATTTCTATTTTTAGTTTTTTGAGGAACCTCCATACTGCTTTCCACAATGGTTGAACTAGCTTACATTCCCACCAGCTTTGTAGGAGGGTTCCCCTTTCTCCACATCCTCGCCATCATTTGCTGTTCTTAATCGTTTCAGTGGTAGCCATCCTTACTGGTGTGAGGTGATATCTCATTGTGGTTTTAATTTGCATTTCCCTGATGATTAGTGATGTGGACCATCTTTTCATGTGTCTGTTGGCCATCTGAATTTCTTCTTTGGAGAACTGTCTCCTCATATCCTCTGCCCATTTTTTAATTAGGTTATTTGCTTTTAGGGTGTTAAGGCATGGGAGTTCTATATATTTTTTGGATGTTAACCCCTTGTCAGATATGTCATTTACAAATATATTCTCCCATACTATAGGATGTCTTTTCATTTTGTTGATGGTGTCTTTTGCCATACAGAAACTTTACAGCTTGATGTAGTCCCATGTGTTCACTTTTGTTTTTGTTTTGCTTGCTCGAGAAGATACATTCAGAAAGAAGTTGCTCATGCTTATATTCAGGAGATGTTTGCCTGTGTTGTCTTCTAAGAGTTTTATGGTTTCATGACTTACATTCAGGTCTTTGATCCATTTCAACTTTACTTTTGTGTATGAGGTTAAAAAAGAATCCAGTTTCATTCTATTACATGCAGCAGTCCAGTTTTGCCAACACCAGCTGTTGAAGAGGCTGTCATTTCCCCATTGTATGTCCATGGCTCCTTTATCATATATGAATTGACCATATATGGTTGGGTTTATATCAGGGCTCTCTAGTCTGTTCCATTGGTCTATGGGTCTGTTCTTTTGCCAGTATCAAATTGTCTTGATTACTGTGGCTTTGTAGTAGAGCATGAAATTGGGGAGCATAATCCTCCCAGCTTTATTCTTCTTTCTCAGGATTGCTTTGGCTATTTGGGGTCTTTTGTGGTTTCATATGAATTTTAGAATTATTTTCTCTAGTTTGTTGAAGAATGCTGTTGGTATTTTGATAGGGATTGCATTGAATCTGTAGATTGCTTTAGGCTGGCTGGCCATTTTGACAATATTAATTCTTCCTATCCATGAGCATGGGATGTGTTTCCATTTATTGGTATCTTCTTTAATTTCTCTCATGATTGTCTTGTAGTTTTCAAAGTATAGGTCTTTCACTTCCTTGGTTAGGTTTATTCCTAGGTATTTAATTCTTTTTGATGCAACTGTGAATCAAATTGTTTTCCTGATTTCTCTATCTGCTAGTTCATTGTTAGTATATAGGGATGTCACAGATTTCTGCATACTAAATTTGTATCCTGCAACTGCTGAATTCAGATATTAGATCTAGCATATTTGGAGTGGATTCTTTAGGGTTTTTATGTACAATATGTCATCTGCAAACAGGGACAGTTTAACTTCTTCCTTACCAATCTGGATGCATTTTATTTCTTTGTGTTGTCTGATTGCCGTGGCTAGGACCTCCAGAACTATTGAATAAAAGTGGGGAGTTGAATAAAACTAGTTGAATAAAAGTGGGGAGAGTGGGCATCCCTGTCCTGTTCCCGATCTTAGAGGAAAAGCTTTCAGCTTCTCACTGTTAAGTATAATGTTGGCTGTGGGTTTGTCATATGTGGCCATTATTATTTTGAGGTACTTGTCATCTGTACCCATTTTTTTAAAGAGTTTTTATCATGAATGGATGTTGAATTTTTGTCAAATGCTTTTTCAGCATCTGTGAAGATGATCATGTGGTTTATGTCCTTCTTTTTGTTGATGTGGTGGATGATGTTGATGGATTTTCGAATGTTGTACCATCCTTGCATCCCTGGAATAAATCTTACTTTGTCATGATGGATGAACTTTTTGTTGTATTTTTGAATTCAGTTTGCTAATATTTTGTTGAGTATTTTTGCATCTAAGTTCATCAAGGATATTGGTCAGTAATCTTTTTTTTGTGGTGTCTTTGCCTCATTTTGTTATTAGAGTGATGCTGGCCTCATAGAATGAGTTTGAAAGTATTCCCTCTTCTTCTACTCTTTAGAAAACTTTAAGAAGAATGGGTATTAGGTATTTCACTAAATATTTCATAAAATTCAGTGGTGAAGCCATCTGGTCCAGGGGTTTTGTTCTTAGGTAGGTTTTTGATTACCAGTTCAATTTTGTTGCTAATAATTGGTCTGTTCAGATTTTCTGTTTCTTCCTTGGTCAGCCTTGGAAGGTTGTATTTTTGTAGAAAGTTGTCCATTTCTTTTACATTATCCAGTTTGTTAGCATTTAATTTTTCATAGTATTCTCTAATAATTCTTTGAATTTCATTGGTGTCTGTAGTGGTTTTTCCTTTCTCATTTCTGATTCTGTTTATGTGAGTAGACTCTCTTTTTTTCTTGATAAGTCTGGCTAGAGGATTATCTATTTTATTTATTTTCTCAAAGAACCAGTCTTGCTTTTATTGTTTCTTTCTATTGTTTCATTCTTCTCGATTTTATTTATTTATGCTCTAATCTTTCCTTTTTCCTCCTTCTACTGACTTTAGGCCTCCTTTATTCTTCTTTTTATAGTTTCATTAATTGTGAGTTTAGACTGCTCATGTGGGGATTGTTCTTCTTTCCTGAGGTAGTCCTGTATTGCAGTATACATTCTTCTTAGCATGGCCTTCACTGTGTCCCACAGATTTTGCAGTGTTGATTCATTGTTTTCATTTCTTTCCATATATTGCTTGATCTCTGTTTTTATTTGGTCATTGATCCATTGGTTAATTAGGAGCATGTTATGAAGCCTCAATCTGTTTCAGGTATTTTTTATTTTCTTCGCATAATTTATTTCTAGTTTCATGCCTTGTGGTCTCTGAAACTGGTTGGTACAATTTTAATCTTTTTGAATTTACCGAGGCTCATTTTGTGCCCTAGTATATAATCTGTTCTTGAAAATGTTCCATGTGCGCTTGAGAAGAATGTGTATTCTGCCTCTTTTGGGTCTAGAGTTCTGTAGATGTCTGTTAGGTCCATCTATTCTAATGTGTTGTTCTGTAAGTCTGTCTCCTTACTTATTTTCTGTCTGGTTGATCTGTCCTTCAGAGTGAGTGGACTGTTCTAGAATTAATGCAGTGCATTCTATTTCCCCTTTTAATTCTGTTAGTATTTGTTTCATATATGTAGGTGCTCCTGTATTGGGCACATAGATATTTATAATGGTTATATCCTCTTGTTGGATTGACCCTTTTATCATTAGGTAATGTTCTTCTTCGTCTCTTGTGACTTGCTTTATTTTGAAGTCTATTTTGTCTGACACAAGTACTGCAACTCCTGCTTTTTTCTCCATATTAGTTGCATGAAATATCTTTTTCCATCCCTTCACTTTTAGTCTGTATATATCTTTGGGTTTAAAGTGAGTTTCTTTTAGGCAGCATATAGATGGGTCTTGTTTTTTAATCCATTCAATAACTCTATGTCTTTTGATTGGTGCATTCAGTCCATTTACATTTAGGGTACTTATTGTCATTGCAGGCTTTAGATTTGTGGTTACCAAAGGTTCAAGGTTAACTTCCTTACTATCTAATAGTCTAACTTAACTCACTTAACATGCTATTACAAACACAATCTAAAGTTTCTTTTTTCTCCTCCTTTTTCTTCCTCCTCCATTCTTTATATGTTAGGTATAATATTCTGTATTCTTTGTCTATCCCTTGATTGACTTTGGGGATAGTTGATTTAATTTTGCATTTGCTTAGTAATTAACTGTTCTGTTTTCTTTACTGTGGTTTTATTACCTCTGGTGACAGCTATTAAACCTTAGGAACACTTACATCTATAGCAGTCCCTCCAAAATACACTGTAGAGATGGTGTGTGGGAGGTAAATTCTCTCAGCTTTTGCATATATGGAAATTGTTTAATCCTCCTTCAAATTTAAATGATAATCTTGCCAGATAAAGTAATCTTGGTTCCAGGTCCTTCTGCTTCATAGCATTAAATACATCATGCCACTCACTTCTGGCTGGTAAAGTTTCTGCTCAAAAGTCTGATGTTAGCCTGATTGGCTTTCCTTTGTATGTGATCTTATTTCTCTCTCTGGCTGCTTTTAATTGTCCTTATCCTTGATGTTTGCCATTTTAACTACTATATGTCTTGGTGTTGGCTTCCTTGGGTCCCTTGTTTTGAGAGATCTGTGGATCTCCATGGCCTGAGAGCCTATGTCCTTCCCCAGATTGGAGAAGTTTTCAGCAATTACCTTCTCAAAGACACTTTCTATCCCTTTTTCCTTCTCTTCTTCATCTGGTACCCCTATAATGCAAATATTGTTATTTTTGGATTGGTCACACAGTTCTCTCAATATTCTTTTATTCTTAGGGATCCTTTTTTCTCTCTGTGCCTAAGCTTCTTTGTATTCCTCTTCTCTAATTTCTGTTTCATTCATCATCTCCTCCACCATATCTAATCTGCTTTTAAAACTTTCCAATGTATGTTTCAATTCTGATACTGTGTTCTATAATGATTGGATCTACGACCAGAATTCATTCCTGATTTCTTGAATATTTTTCTGTACCTCCATGAGCATGTTAATAATTTTTATTTTGACATCCCTTTCAGGAATATTCATGAGATCAGTTTCATTTGAATTTTTCTCAGGTGTTGCTTTCATAATTTTACTCTGAACCAGTTTTCTTTGGTGTTTCATATTTGTATATGGCACCCTCTAGTGCCCAGAAGCTCTACCCTCTTGAGCTGCTGAGCCCCTGAAGCAATGTTGGGGTTTGCAGGAGAGCTGTATTGGTGCCTTGCAGGAGAAAAGAGCTGTTTCCTCCTTCCAGCTGCTATGCCTGCCTCCACTGCCAGAACCAGTGGGCTGAGCACACAGGTATAAGCCTTTATGCTTTGCATTTGTAGTTTCTCTAGACAGATTTTCCCTCTGGCTGGCCTAACCCCAGGGTAGGATTTGCAGGTTTGCAAGCCAGGTGGGGCTGGCTGGGAGAAAGGTGCAGAAGGCTGCTTATCAAGGAAGAGGTGTTTGGAGCTGTGTAGCCAGCCAGGGAGCTGGAGTGCCTGAAGATCGTGAATGTTCCCAACCTGCTGGGCAGAGTGCACCTGGACAATTTTGTCTACCTGTTGTTTCTCCTGAGCAGTAAGCTCTGTGCAATCCGTGCCCCTTTAGCAGCCCTCTTGCTGTTAGGAAGTCTCTCAGACTGCCCGCCTTTCTTTTGTCCCAGAGCAACTGTATATGGATCTCTGCTTTCCACAAGAGACTGCAATCTCAGTCTCTCCAGGAATTTTGCCTGTCTTAGCTTTCCAACACTCTAATCATGAGACTACCATACAGCACAATGAAATGTAGTTTTATGCTCCCAGAGCAGATCTCCGGAGTTAGGTATTCAGCATTCCCAGGCCAGGCGTCCACTCCCTCCCTGCTTCATTTTGCTCCCCCCTCCCCCCCATCCCCCAGCTCCCACCCCCATGAGTTTGGGTGGGGGAAGGGCTTATGTCCCGGTGGGCCATGGCATTGGTACATTACCCTGTTTCGTGAAGTTTATTCTTTTCTCCAGGTGTATGCAGTTTGGCACAGTCCTCTTTCCTCTTTCCTGCTCCTCTTTTGGGATTAGTTGTATTAATTATATTTTCATACTATATGCGGTTTTGGGAGGAAGCCTCTGTCTCACCTCTCACATCTCCTTCTTTAATCCAATATTACATTTAAAGTGACTTTTATAAGAAGCATATGGTTTTTTTTTAATCTATTCTAATTAATTTTGCCTTGAAATAATATATATATGCCATTGACTTGTGAAGTAATTACTGGTATTTGGCTTAATGTATTGTATTCTACTATTTGTCCCATTTGTTTATGTGATATTCTCTCATCTTCACCTTCTTTTGAAATAATTATATTTTTCTGTCCTTTAACATTTTAAAGATATTTGTGATAAAAGATAGATTTTTTCTAGTAGTTAAACTAGAGATACCAAAATGCATAATTTAATTCTTATAGTTAACGTGAGTCTCATTTCAAAAAAAAAGCTGACATCTTAAAACTTTCCATTTTGTGTCTATCTCTCATGCCTTAAATTCCCTACATAATTTAAACCCATGTTCAGTGTTAATGATAGTTTTATTCAATTAATATTTATTTGTATTCTCACCTCCATTTATAGTTTTCTTTCTGTGTATCTTTATTTACTTCTAATATATTTATTTTGGGCCAATGAATTCTCTCTGTAATTTATATAGGTTATATTAATGTATATTATATTAATGGCTACTTTTATGAAAAAATCAGTATTCAATTTCACAATTAAAATACTTGTTTTGGGAATAAGCATATAGGTTGGTAACTATTTTCAGCTATTTAAAGATTTTTTTGTTTCAGGTTTTTGTTTTAAATATCCTATTGCTTCTTTGAAAAATGACTTTTCTGAATATGTATATATGTTTGTGTGTGTGTGTACTTCTGTATGTAAAATGATGGGACTATGTAAGGTTTCTGCATACTTACCCTGCTCAGCATTTCATCTATATAGCAAAGGTGTGCTTTGGATGTCTTGATGTCTTCTAACACTTTGGTGATTTTTGGCCAATTTCTCTCCAGTTATCATTGCTTTTCCATTTTCTCTGCTTGTTTCTTAGATTCCAATATAATCTATATTGGATCTCCTACTCAAATCATTTTTTTATATTACTCTTTTTGCTTTCTTTTTTAATCTGTATGTTTTCTAATAATCTCATTTCTAGTTGCCTTTTCCTCTCTTCTCTTATTTCTAATGTCATTTAATAATCCAGGTCTTAATTTAGATTACTTCATTTTTTCATTGTAGAATTTTCATATAGTTCTTTTATATAGACTGTAGTTAAGTGGTCAAATTCTTTGTTCTTCAAACAATTTTTGAACACATTATTCACACATGATTGAAGTTTATTACTGATAACTTCTATATCAGAGTTACATATGGGTCTCTTTCTATTGTTTCTTTATTTTCATGTCTGTTTTGAAAAGTTTTTTAAGTAATTAATTATAACATACACTTCCAGTGAAGATGTACCACATCCTTAGTAAGCACCTAGACTGTAGACACATCAGTTTAGTGTAGTCAGGTACTGGCTGAGCTGATTCCATGGTGGGTTATAGTTTTTAGAATACTCAGTTTATATCTCATTTTGCTTGTTTCTAGGTTATAGACTTCTCAGTCTCAACTGAGAGCATGGAATATTTACTAGGTTCCTTCCTACTTAGAAATTCCTGCATTTTTGTTTCTTTGGCACAGGGATTCTGCTGCTAATAACAGTTTTCAGTCATTTCTTAGCTTCTCAATGTCTTATCCTAACTGGTAAATGCTACTAGGGGATTAGGCTTCTTTTTTTTTTAATTTTGGCCTCTTTTTTCCTAGAAGTTTTGCTCCTCAGGACAAATCCTCTGCCCCAGAAGTTTTTAAAAATCTCCCCTGCCCTGAAAACTGGAGAACTTCATTGACATCTTTGCCTTTTAGCTCCTTCCTGACTCAGGATTCCTACTCTCATGATTCACACCAAGAACTGGCAAGTGCCCTGAGTAAAAAAGCAGCATGCTATTTATAGGCTCATTTATCTACCCTTGAATCCTGATTGCCCAGGCAACTCTCAGATACTTTCAGATTTTTTTTTCTTTATTATTACATGTGTTTGTAATTGTTTATTGTTCACTTATTGTTATAACTCAAATAAGAAAATAAGCAAAGCATAAAACAACAGACCATTTGTGTTTAATTCTCAGTATTTTGTGTATGAAATCTGAGTTTAATACAGTATCACCATCATATATAGTTAAACACATTGCTGATATTATTATGACTTTTAACCCAACAGATTCCATGTTGTATTCTTTTCTGTATAAAGCAGTCCTAAAACTTTATGAGAATATATGACTTGCATGTTAAAGTAACTAGAGATCATAAGGAAGATTACATGGGGAGTTGTTGTTTAAAGGGTACAGCATTTTAATTTGGGAAGAAGAAATGTTCTGGAGATGGATAGTGATGATATTTGACATCAGTGTGAATGTACTTTGTCACCGAATTCTATGCTTAAAATTTACCATAATAAAAACAAATACAGATTTAAATCAGTAGTCAAGACATTAAATTTAAAATTATTTTCTTACAAAATTAGTAGTGAATTTTACTTAAGGATTCTCCCACAATAAATGTAATTTCAACCAGATTTGTACTTTAACATCTGTAAGCAATTACATTAATCATTCTTTGCATTTTGTTGTCATAAGTAGACATTTACTTTCTTCACACATTTGGACATTTAGACAGCAAAAAAGATGTACATTAGGGAAGTCATTAAAATATATTATACTTTATATGACAAAGTATGGTAAGCAAAATAAAAATAAAAAGAACTTACTATAAATGATCAAGAGGGAGGATCTTTGGAGGAGGCCACCTCTTTAGGCCATTGTTGTCATTTCACAATTTCAGCTAAATTGTTGAAAGACTTTCTTCATTATTTGTCAAGGATAATGACTTCTAGTCTATTTTCCTGGTTCAGCAAAACACAAATTCCAAAGTCCATAAAGTAACATGGAAAACAGAATTTTATGTCAGTTTCAAGGGGATATTATCTTCTCCACAAAGTAGAGAGCTTATTTTGCATCATGCAGAGTTCAGAAAGTGACAATCTATAGTTCAAGGCTGGTGGAGCATGTGCTTTTCACCTCCCTGAATGTTGCCAGATACTTTGTCATGCTCCCTGTTGAAATCATTCTGATATTTTACACTGATGCAGGGCCTTGCTTTGGAAGAAAAAATGCAATTGCCTTAATAATGAAATCCCTTGACAGTATTCAGTAAAGTGGGTTAGCAGTAAAATCAGTATACCACTTTACCTATAGTTGCAAAATTACACGGTGAGGCTACAAAACAAAGCCTCTTGACTCCTTTCCCCTAATCATTATAACCTCTGCCATGCCTAATCTAGGGTTTTTTTTGTTTAATTTGTCACCTAGACATTGTGATACTTGACTGCTATTTATATTGAAAAGTCATATTTTTTAAAAGTTATCACCTCTCTTCACTTTAAGCAAAAACAATGTACAAGTCTTAACACAAATACAAAATAAGGTACCATTATTTATTTACAAGATTCTTTTTAAGATGAATCTAACACAACAGAGAACTACCTGATTGCAATAAATGGATAAGGAAATCACTATAGTTTGATAGTTCAAGTAAATTAACAATTATAAGTAAACAAGGAGATGCAGAATTAAGGAAAAAATCAGATTGTTAACTAAGCTATAATGATTTTAAGTCATATTTTAGTCCTAATACTTTTTTGTTTGCATATTACAATCACCTTTTAGAAATTCAGATTGCCTTCACTTTTGTATTCACATTATGATTCCTGTGTTATTTAACGTCAGGAATACCTCGGCAGTTTTCTATTTTGGAACTGGCTACATGGAGCAGATTCATGAGTTTGAAAGGGAAGCTCATTCATTTTGGTTGTCATACATCTTTTTGGAATTGTTTCCCTTAAGCATGAGTTTCAGTGCACTGACAGTTACTCCTGGTATAACACTTTTACTGTTTTTTGAATGTACCAAGATTCTTTATATCTACCATCCAGAAAAGACAAGTCACTTAGTAAACACCAATACTTTTTTTTCCAAATATCTAAATGAAGTCCACATTATTGGGTCTTTTCATCACAGATCATTTATTATATATATATATATATTTCCTGTTTTCATATGTAGACCTTTTGAAACTGTCATGCTCACTTGGTGTCACCAACATGTATTGTTCTACCTAAGGATTTTATTTAGTCTACTGACAAGTCAAATACTTTAAAAATGCTTTGAAATATATAATCACCAGATACAAAAAATTTGACACTAGCAAGTTCACTTTGTAGAAATATGAATAGGTATTTTTTAATGAAACTACTAACAAAAAACATGAAACTACTAACAAATAACATGGCAAAATTGAACTTTTTTTTTTAATAAAAATAAGTATTTTACAGGCAGTAAGCTTTTATTAGCCCATGTAATTAGGATCCAAGTAAAGATATTTGGCCACTGTTTTACTCTAGGGAAGTTTAATAATAACAGTGAAATTGCCACAAAATAACATAATGAAAGACAAACTGATACTACTTTCTAAAGCTTGTGCCAAAATTTTGATAATCTTAAAAATAAGAACCAGATTGAAATGAAAATTTCTGGGGTTTTCATTTTTAACATTTTTCTATGTAAAAGCAAATATTTGCACAAAATATTTAAATCAAAATGTAACAACCACAAACTATGTGCATTAATTTAATGGCCATTTGGTTTGTTCATCTTGCAGAACACTAGAAGAAGTATTTTTGTAGCTACATTTCAACTATCAGAGTAAGAACCACACTGGGAAGAAAATGTGAGGTCATTTTCCAAGTTTACCTATTACCACGAGACTAAAAATTTTGACATTTGCCACTAAACCATATGATTAACACATAGTTTGAAAACAGAGAGATTCAGGAACGTCTACAAGGACAATTCAAATGTTCAATTTTACCAGGACACAATGTTAAATTTCATACTAGAATTAAAAACAAACAAACAAAGAAAACAATTTACTGTTGGGTTTATGTTTCCTGGCATATTCAGAATTAAATGACTTCTCAATACTATTAATTCAACTGTGGCTGCACAATTTAGGATTTTAAAACAATGATCATAATAGATCAGGACTTTTGTTTCAAAACATCTTTTTACTCCTCAGAAATACATAGTAGTTGCTCCCAGTGCCCCTCTCCCATATATTTTTATCTTAAAAGGCTAACAGAACAAAACAGCAATATAACCTAGATTTTTGTCAAGGATTATTTTTACTCAGAAGCCAAGAGGGGCTCTAAATTGTGATAAATCTAAACTTCTCAATGTCAGATGCAAGACTCTTTCAAGACCTTTCCAGAAAGGAATGAAGAGTTGTGAGTCACGCAAGACTGGGATTAAAGACAATAGAACAACTACTAGGCATTGTGATTATGGACAACTTATATAGGAAATCCAACTGAAAAAGGCTCCAACAAGGAGGCAGTTTACTAACTCAGAAAAGTTAGGGATGCTTCAAAGTGGCCTGAGCCGATCTGTGTCCTGACCCTGGTTTTCTCCTATTATTCTGTCTGCACATTCTTCCACATGCTGGCAGCACCCATGAAGGCTGGCTTCCTCATGGACAAAATTTGCCTGCCAGAAACCTCCAGGACCAAATGCTTCCTAGTTGCATCAGGCAGAAAAAATAGAATCTCCATTCATGTGGGTTTTCTCTTTAAGAATGAGAAAATGTACTCTAAGAAATATCTAGCAAAACTGTCCTTGGGCATGATTGACTAGAATTGGAACGCATAACCATTCCAGAACCAGTTACTAGAACCATTACATTAATCATACCCATCTTTTTGTCAGTTCCAAATGGATAGTAAGGAATATGGGTGCATGTGTGTATATAATATCTCAGAGATTTAAGTGAAATAGCATTTATAAATTATCAACTGTAGCGCCTCCCATAAAATAGGAATTCAACACACTGAATGTTGCTACTTGAATTATTTTCTGTCTAATCTCTGGGTTGTTATTTGCAAACCTTTGACTCTTTTAGTCATCTTTACTTCTTTGCCCATATGTTGGAACGATCCAGTTGTGATGTTTGGAACTTTGCTGAATGTAGGGTTCATTGAGTTATTGTGGCAGATTATATAGAAATACTTTTCCTTCTCATAGTTATATCTAGGACACCTTGACTCTACGTACTTTAGTGGAGAGAACTGCTCTCCCAGTTTGTAGTCTTTTCTTCACTGTAAGGTGCTCATGACCTATGAGGACTCTCCTTTCTAACTTCAGCCTATTGACACTCAATCCATGATTTGTTTTCCCTGTCAGCAAATCTATTCTTTGACTTTAATCTCTACTCAAAATTTTAGGAGCCTCTAATGGGACCGTTCCATCGTTGAGTGCCATTGAGCATCAGCTCTAAATCCTTGCTTAAGTAATGTGTGCCATGGCTTTCTCTTTGTTGATTGCTTTAAAACTATAGTCATGGGAAATGATGTGTTTTTACAAAGCAACTCAGCATATTTACCCAATACTAAAAAAGGAGGTATATTCACTTTCTAGAATTGCCACAAGAAAGTTCTGAAACTGGGTAGCTTAAAACAACAGACATTTAGTCTCACGTTTCTGGAAGCTGCAAGTCCAAAATCAAGGCACTGGCAGGGTTGCTTCCTTGTGGGGCTTGTGAGAGAGGAAGAATCTGTTCCCTTCTCCCATCTTCTGGTAGCCTTAGGCTTTCCTTGACCCTCAGATGGTGTTCCCCTGTGTCCTCACATCATCTTGCCTCTGTATGTGGCACTTTGTGTCCACATTTCCTGTTTTTCATAAGGACACTAGTCTTATTGAACTTGGGCCCACCCTAGTGACCTTATTTTAATTTGTTTACTCTGTAAAAAAAACCACTTCCTATTGACGTCACATTCTGACACACTGGGGGTTAGACGCCAATGTATCTTTTTTTATAAGTTTTTTTTTAAGAGGAAGTTTAGGTTCATAGCAAATTGAGCAGAAAGTACAGAGATTCCCCATATATTCTCTGCCCCCTCGTGTGCACAGCCTCCCCTACTGTCAACATCCTCCAGCTGGGTGGGACAATCTTTTGATCTTGCTACCCCCCACCAACACCTGCCATCCCCTCCTCCAACCACCCTCCTTCCCCTACTCCTCTTTCTTTTCTTTTCATAAAATCTGCAATCACAGGAGTTAATGGCCCTCACTTAAATATATATATACACATGTATATACGTATACATATATATATATATGATTTTAGTCTAAAATACATATGTAATCATTTTTAGGAAGTTTACTCCTTACTGCTTTCAAAATTTTTAAATAACACTTAAATCTCACCTAGTTCAGGTTAACAATAAAGTGGGATCCCTGTATTCTTATTGCCTTTGAGCACCCCCTTCACAACATTGGAATATATGCTGGTGTCTGAGTTGTGTAATACAGTCTACTAGATTTGTGTAACCTCCAGAGTTATGCTAGCACTCTGTTTCTAACGAGTTATCTTAATGAAATTCCACCCACTAGTACTAAATCATATTGCTTCACACTTAACCACAGGGTGCTTTGATTAGTCAATGAAAAATATTTTAAGCACACCCTTCAACTTTGCTACTTCCAGTAAGCTCTAAGTAATCAGGAGACTATAATAAGTGGCCTAAAGGCCAAATATTGGTCATTGTCTACATAAAGAAAAGGAATAAAGAGCACGATGCAGGAGAGCGTTTGAAGACTGTTTATGATTGTCTAGTGTGTGTGTGTTTTGCTTGTTGGAGATACGCACACATATATATGTACTCTTGACTGCTTGTTGGACAAGAACATTTTGAAAGGTCAGATTCAAACATTTTCTAGTCTGCTTTTTCTTTCTCCTTTCATAGGATAAACTCTTCATCTGTGGACATCTTGACCACACAGCAGGCAGCATTATGACACTATGTTGTAAATATGCAGCTCTGTCTGGCTGGGCTTTTCTTCTTGAGTTTCCTCCCTTAATCACTTGCTCCCTCACCTGCCTTCTGGCAGCTAGTAAAACTGCTTGAGGAGAAGTGGTGACAATCTTCCCAGGCCTTTAAAAGTTACGTAATATGTGAAAAAATAGAGATGTCGAGTTCTGGACTCCTAATGAACTATATATGAGCATATCAAATGCTAATATTTTCTCTAGCACAGGCCGACTTTTAATGACAGGATAAAATTTCAAACTAATGAATGTACTATTTTAGACTATAGAAGTAGTAAACATCCCATTTAGAAATGAAAAATCTAATTTTAAAATAATATTATACAATTGTAAGAGAGGGGCATAGTGGAATTATTTTTGTTTTTTATGAAATATTCAAATATTTGAAGCCTATTTAAAAATCATTCATGTGGTCATGAAATGTAACTACTGATTAAGTGTCAAAATTCATAATGCATTTCTATTTAATAAGAGCTTTTGTGAACAGAATTTTACTTTTTGCACATTGAAAGGCTGCCATATTCCTATTTTTTCAAAATTTTAAAAATAACTCTCCCATCAATAAATAGTCACATAAACTATATTCTGAAGAAAAGGTTTATTTTTTAGGCACACTCTTTCATGTGTGGAGTTGTATCTTTGGCATTTCACAGCCTGTAAATCAAAATCCTTGAGGGACTACTGCCATCGCAGCCCAGGGAAGTGATTCGGAGTGGTCTGAAGTTCACTGAAGGGGTGTATTCTCCTAAACTTTACATTGGCAGTTTGCTGTGTCATCAATCTTGTTCAGCTGAGCAGCATGACAATTTTTCCAGACAACACTATATAAAAGATAACAAAAGGTTATTATTAGCTTATGAAGTTTTTGTGACAAGTGCAAAATGCCAAGGTTTAAAAGAATAAAACGTATCTTAAACTCAAGCATAGGCATGCTTTGCAAAGAAGTCTTCTAGCTCTGCTTTATAGAGAAATTTTGTAGTTTAGGTTATATATTCCATGTTTCAGGGATGCCATCTGAACCATAACAGTTGTCTACATAATCTTTTTATTTTATTTTATTTTATTTTGTTATCATTAATCTACAATTACATGAAGAACATTATGTTTACTAAGCTCTCCCCTTCACCAAGTCCCCCCCATAAACCCCATTACAGTCACTGTCCATCAGCGTAGTAAGATGTAGCATCACTACTTGTGTTCTTGGTGTTGCACAGCCCTCCCCGTGCCCCCCCACATTATACATGCTAATCATAATACCCCCTTTCTTCTTCCCTGCTCTTATACCTCCCTACCCTCCCATTCTTCCCAGTTCCTTTCCCTTTGGTACCTGTTAGTCCATTCTTGGGTTCTGTGATTCTGCTGCTGTTTTGTTCCTTCAGTTTTCCTTTGTTCTTATACTCCACTTATGAGTGAAGTCACTTGGTATTTGTCTTTCTCCGCTTGGCTTATTTCACTGAGCATAATACCCTCCAGCTCCATCCATGTTGTTGCAAATGGTAGGAACTGTTTTCTTCTTATGGCTGAATAATATTCCATTGTGTATATGTACCACACCTTCTTTATCCATTCATCTACTGATGGACACTTCGGTTGCTTCCATTTCTTGGCTATTGTAAATAGTGCTGTGATAAACATAGGGGTGCATCTGTCTTTTTCAAACCGGAGTGCTTCATTCTTAGAGTAAATTCCTAGAAGTGGAATTCCTGGGTCAAATAGTATTTCTATTTTGAGCATTTTGAGGAATCTCTATACTGCTTTCCACAATGGTTGAACTAATTTACATTCCCACCAGCAGTGTTGGAGGGTTCCCCTTTCTCCACAGCCTCGCCAACATTTGTTGTTGTTTGTCTTTTGGATGGTGGTGATCCTCAATGGTGTGAGGTGATATCTCATTGTGGTTTTAATTTGCATTTCTCTGATGACTAGTGATGTGGAGCATCTTTTCATGTGTCTGTTGACCATCTGAATTTCTTCTTCGGAGAACTGTCTGTTCAGCAACTCTGTCCATTTTTTAATTGGATTATTTGCTTTTGTTTGTTGAAGTGCGTGAGCTCTTCATATATTTTGGATGTCAAGCCTTTATCGGATCTGTCATTTACGAATATATTCTCCATACTGTAGGGATCCTTCTTGTTCTATTGATGGTGTCCTTTGCTGTACAGAAGCTTTTCAGCTTGATGTAGTCCCACTTGTACATTTTTGCTTTTATTTTCCTTGCCTGAGGAGATATGTTCATGAAGAAATTGCTAATGTTTATGTCCAAAAGATTTTTTCCTATGTTTTTTTCCAAGAGTTTTATGGTTTCATGACTTACATTCAGGTATTTGATCCATTTTGAATTTACTTTTGTGTATGGGGTTAGACAATGGTCCAGTTTCATTCTCTTACATGTAGCTGTCCAGTTTTGCCAGCACCATCTGTTGGAGAGACTGTCATTTCCCCAATGTATGTCCATGGCTCCTTTTTCATATATTAATTGACCATATATGTTTGGGTTAATGTCTGGAGTCTCTAATCTGTTCCACTGGTCTGTGGCTCTGTTCTTGTTCCAGTACCAAATTGTCTTGATTGCTATGGCTTTGTAGTAGAGCTTAAAGTTGTGCAGTGAGATCCCCCCAACTTTATTCTTCTTTCTCAGGATTGGTTTGGTTATTCAGAGTCTTGCATGTTTCCATATGAATTTTTGAACTTTTTGCAGTTCGTTGAAGAATGTTGTTGGTAATTTGATAGGGATTGCATCAAATCTGCATATTGCTTTGGGCAGGATGACCATTTTGACGTTATTAATTCTTCTTAGCCAAGAGTATGGGATGAGTTTCCATTTGTTAGTGTCCTCTGTAATTTCTCTTAAGAGTGTCTGATAGTTTTCAGGGTATAGGTCTTTAATTTCTTTGGTTAGGTTTATTCCTAGGTATTTTATTATTGTTGATGCAGTTGTGAATAGAACTGTTTTCCTGATTTCTCTTTCTATTGGTTCATTGTTAGTGTATAGGAAAGCCACAGATTTCTACTACATAATCTTTTTTATAAAGTCCTGTAATATTCTTTAGTGGAGTAGGGGATACAAGGGAGAATTAATGCAAACCTCAGTGTCAAGGACATGGGAACATGGCTCTGTTACTCTTAACAGTAAAGACCTAGCATAGTTCAAACCAACTGGAATTTGTTATTTCTGGCATTCCTTATTGACCAAAGTAAATGATCTTTACAGAGATATACCTCATTTTTTATTGATAAGTTATGTTGTAAGACTGCTAGTCCGTAAGTTATATTCTTTTCAATAATCTATTTTGTTTATAAAATAAAAACTTTTCAATTATTGCAATACAAATTGATACCAAAAAGTTGATAAAATCTTAGTATCCTCACCCTACACTTTTGATATGTAAATGTTTTTAGATACTCTTAAAGCATGTACCACATTCAGAAGGCATATGGAAGACAGAAATGCAAGTTTGATTTATAAAAATACACAAGTTGCATGTACTTGAGGTAGCCCAAAACTATGTCCAAGGTTCATATGAGTTTTCTATCTTTCCTTACTCACAGTACTTAGTTACTGTGCATACTTTCACAACTTGGCTCAGTTCATTTCTTTCAGATTCTATCTAAAGAAAGTATTTTAAAACCTACTACTGTATTGTACTTCAAAGAAGGGATTAAAGGAAAAGTTTATTTCATTGTAAAGATTGTATTTATTTCTGTGTGGTATTTTATAACCATCTCAATTGATAAAACAGACAGAATAGACAACCTAGTGTGTTTCACTTTTTGTATCCCTTGATTGAAACATCTGTATAAATGCAAGATCAGTCATCTTGAAAATCTAACAAATTCCAAACCACACATACACAGAACAAATCTTTCTATAAGGCCAGATACACAAGTGCAAAAGTACCTATTAAAAAACGATCTATGTGATGATATGTGAATATGTTATGTAGAATATGTGATAATGACAAATACATAATGCATATATTAGATAATATTCTTATATAATAAAATGGCAAAACTATAGGATATGGCCATGACTTGAGCCTTCTAGAACACAGATTGGTATTTAATTCCACAAAGAGAGGAAAATAATTGAATGCTGGGATTTTGCTTTTTTGAAATATTCAATTATTTGTGTCTCCAAAAATGGAATGTGATGGTGTAGGTTAATATTTTAATATAAAATAAAAAATGGATTTTTCTATTGTACTCTCAGCTTATGGTCACCAGGATATTTTGCATTAGAGACATAATGTGGAAACAAGGTTCTTTTTTAATGTCTCACCTTGAATTTTGTACAAAACACAGCCTTCTCCTCATGTGAAAAACAAAAGTTTGAAAGCTGCATTCTAATGTTCTCGTAGTTTTTAACTTTTGACCTGTCCTAAAATGCTTCAGCCCTACCTCATGGCCACACTCTGTCTTTACAGAGCTGCCCCCTCTCTAAGGTTTAATGTCATTCAATGAAGTCTGAGGGCCTAATGAATTAAAGAGAAACTTGTGTTATTTGTGCTTTCTTAGCTTGGCCCACAGAATCCTATGTCATGGTCAAAACAGGCTCAGAGAAGTGAAAAATCAGTGGTTTTGCACTGCTTTCGGGCTATCACTCATGATTTTCTCCTTAGCCTATTTTCTACCATCCAATTCACCATTCCAGGGGATGCAAATCTTTATCGGTTCAGGATCCTTTAAGTGAATAAGTGAAAATCAAACTCACAGAATTGCTTCACTAATAATGAAAATATTGCAGTCAGCAATACAGATATTTCATTATTTTTCCCTAAAAGTAAATGATTATTATAGCTGAAATATATATCAAAATAACATATTTTTTAAGGAACTTACATGTATAATGTGTATGATGTATATAACACATTTTTAAGGAGTTTACATGTATAACATGTATAACACATTTCTTAAGGAACTTACTAGATGCTCTGCTATTTTAATGTTGAAATAACCATAGCCATTTGCAGTATTTCACCATAGAAGTTGTGCCTAAAAATAATTAATTAACGTTATATATGAAAGACCATTGCAGTAAAACTTATTTGTACATTCTCATGTGGCAGTGTGTATTGTCTATTCTCATTACAGGGTCATTCATATTTCTCCTTAACTTTAAAAGCACAAATACAACCTTCATGTATATCAAAAAACAAAGAGAAATGAGAGAATGTATCTTTATTGGTACTTATTCTGCAGGTCTCTCCTGTCATTTAAAGTTAATTTTAAATGTAAATGTGCTATTTGGAAACTGTTAATTTAGAATGCTACTTCATTATTTGACTTACTTATTTCAAAGAGTATTTAGACATTTTATTTAGCTGTTTTGTCCCAGAAGCCCAAAGCAATTATTTATAAATCTATACACAAGACAGTATGTTAAAAAAGTTGTCAACAGTGGGTCAACAATCAGTGTAAAACCTATACTGTGTGTAAGTGCCATCCTGAGTTGTTTTAAAAAAAAAGTAAAAGTATTCAAAAATAAATATAAGGAACAGGGCATGTGATAATCATGACCACATAAGAACTTAGATGTCAGTGATAACGTACCCAAATATGTGATCCGTATCCCAGGGGTGTATCTGTATGTATATGGATGACTAATTCATTCATTACTAGAAAAGAGGGCCTGCTTTACAGCCAGTTATCATAATTTAAGTGTCTTAATGCAATTGGCTCAAACCAAAACAGGCCCTAGTATTTGAGTCAGGGTTTTATCTGAGGCCATCAAGATTTCTTAAAGGAAAGTTCAGCTCAACACCAATGGTCATTCTGGAAAACAGATCCTTCAAAACATGTCCCAGCTAAGGCAAAGAAATTGGTTTGTATGAGGTGACACTTCTGCAATAGAAATGGCAGAATTACCAAGCATCTCCTGAATCTCGGAATACATACTTTTTCAATAAGCATATAGATGAATCTGAAAATGAGATAAGCAAGTTATTAATACTATTATTTTTTTCTCATCATCTTTTCCTTTATTTCTCAATTCTTAATGGTTTTCCATTTTTCTTGTTGCCCTTTTTCATTTTCTCCTTATTTTTTCTGTTTGCAACAAATGCTGTATATTAGAATCATGCTCACTATGGTACAAGTAATACTGTGGCAAATACAGGCTAACTTAGCAACTTAGCGTATACTGCCTTCTCGCCCCTATTCTGGACATTTATTTCTCAATCTTAAACATTACTACAGAAAATCACATAAATATACCATTACTAAGCAGGATTTCACACACACTTCACCACCATGTATAACATGTATAACATATTTTTTAAGGAGCTTGCATGTATAACATGTAAAGCACATTTTTTAAGGAACTTATGTGTATGCTCTGCTTTTAATGCTGAAATGACCATAGCTTTTTGCATTATTTCACCATTGAAATTGTACCTAAAACTAATAAATTAACCCTATATATGCAATACTATTGCAGTAAAACCTATTTGTACATTATAATGTGGCAGTGTGTATTTTCTATTCTAATTACAGCGTCATTCAACAGGCAAATAGTTTTTATTGAACAAATAAAATTTTTGGTTCAAAATGCAGTGAAACATTGCACTGGAAATACCTGAATTGTTCATAAAGGGAGATACGTGTAAAATAAAATTCATATCAGAACATTTTTTTGTAGGGTAAGGTATTGCATGCTCACCTTACCACCCCCACTGGAAAAAAAGAAAGTATGTAATGAAAAGAGAGACAGTAAACATTATTTTCAGAGACATAAAAGAGAAATAGGTAATTAAATATGTTTTGCAGTTAGAGAAATGTAAAAATGTTGCTTTTACTTAAGACTATCCCTCAAATTTCAGAAGACTATGAGTACAAATTTGATGTTATGATACATTTAAGACTCAGCTAACATTTAAAACAATGAACATATGAGAAGTGCACTCTGAAAATGCAAATGTATTGAAACGGAATTCTATGCATTAAATAGCATCAGAACCCACAGCAGAATTGTATAGATTATGAATTGGTGAATATTGGCATTTGGATTTGCTCTCATCTAAAATTGCTTAATTCAAATAATTTACTAGTTTTTAACTTTTTTTTTTTTTCCAGAGGCTTCTGGTATGTTTTATTTATTTATTTTTTATTTTGGTATCATTAATCTACAATTACAGAAAGAATATTATGTTTACTAGGTTCCCCCCTTCACCAAGTACACCCCACATGCCCCTTCACAATCACTGTCCATCAGCTTAGTAAGATGCTGTAAAATCACTACTTGTCTTCTCTGTGTTGCACAGCCCTCCCCGTGCCCCCCCCCACACTATACATGCTAATCGTAATGCCCCCTTTCCTTTTTCCCGCCCTTATCCCTCCCTTCCCACCCATCGTCCCCATTTCCTTTCCTTTTGGTAACTATTAGTAAATTCTTGTGTTCTGTGATTGTGCTGCTGTTTTGTTCCTTCAGTTTTACTTTGTTCTTATACTCCACATATGAGAGAAATCATTTGGTACTTGCCCTTCTCCACTTGGCTTATTTCACTGAGCATAATACCCTCTAGCTCCATCCATGTTGTTGTGAATGGTAGGATCTGTTTTTTCTTATGGCTGCGTAATATTCCATTGCGTATATGTACCACCTCTTCTTTATCCACTCATCTACTGATGGACATTTAGGTTGCTTCCATACCTTGGCTATTGTAAACAGTGCAGTGATAAACATAGGGGTGCATCTGTCTTTTTCAAACTGGAGTGCTGCATTCTTAGGGTAAATTCCTAGAAGTGGAATTCCTGGGTCAAATGGTATTTCTAGTTTGAGCATTCTGAGGAACCTCCATATTGCTTTCCACAATGGTTGAACTAGTTTACATTCTCACCAGCAGTGTAGGAGGGTTCCCCTTTCTCCACAACCTCGCCAACATTTGTTGTTTGTTTTTTTGATGATGGCTATCCTTACTGGTGTGAGGTGATATCTCATTGTGGTTTTAATTTGCATTTCTCTGATGATTAGCTATGTGGAGCACCTTTTCATGTGCCTGTTGGCCATCTGGCTTTCTTCTTTAGAGAACTGTCTATTCAGCTCCTCTGCCCATTTTTTAATTGGATTATTTGCTTTTTTTATTGAGGTGTGTGAGCTCTTTATATATTTTGGATGTCAACCCTTTATCGGATCTGTCATTTATGAAAATATTCTCCTATACTGTAGGATACCTTTTTGTTCTATTGATGGTGTCCTTTGCTGGACAGAAGCTTTTTGGCTTGATATAGTCCCACTTGTTCATTTTTGCTTTTGTTTCCCTTGCCCGGGGAGATATGTTCATGAAGAAGTCACTCATGTTTATGTCCAGGAGATTTTTGCCCATGTTTTTTTCTAAGAGTTTTATGGTTTCATGACTTACATTCAGGTCTTTGATCCATTTGGAGTTTACTTTTGTGTATGGGGTTAGACAGTGATCCAGTTTCATTCTCTTACATATAGCTGTACAGTTTTGCCAGCACCATCTGTTGAAGAGACTGTCATTTCCCCATTGTATGTCCATGACACCTTTATCAAATATTAATTGGCCATTTATGTTTGGGTTAAGGTCTGGAGTCTCTATTCTGTTCCACTGGTCTGTGGATCTGTTCTTGTGCCAGTACCAAATTGTCTTGAATACTGTGGCTTTGTAGTAGAGCTTGAAGTTGGGGAGTGAGATCCCTCCCATTTTATTCTTCCTTCTCAGGATTGCAATGGCTATTCGGGGTCTTTCACGGTTCCATATGAATTTTTGAACAATTTTTCCAGTTCATTGAAGAATGCTGTTGGTAATTTGATAGGGATTGCATTGAATCTGTATATTGCTTTGGGCAGGATGGCCATTTTGAGGATATTAAGTCTTCCTAGCCAGGAGCATGGAATGAGTTTCCATTTGTTAGTGACCTCTTTAATTTCTCTTAAGAGTGTCTTGTAGTTTTCAGGGTATAGGTCTTTCACTTCCTTGGTTAGGTTTATTCCTAGGTATTTTATTCTTTTTGATGCTATTGTGAATGGAATTATTTTCCTGATTTGTCTTTCTATTAGTTCACAGTTAGTGTATAGGAAAGCTACAGATTTCTGGGTGTTAATTTTGTATCCTGCAACTTTGCTGAATTCTGATTTTAGTTCTAGTAGTTTTTCAGTGGAGTCTTTAGGGTTTTTTATGTACAATATCATGTCATCTGCAAATAGTGACAGTTTGATTTCTTCTTTACAAATCTGGATTCCTTGTATTTCCTTGTTTTGTCTGATTGCCCTGGCTAGGACCTCCAGTACTATGTTAAACAACAGTGAGGAGAGTGGGCATCCCTGTCTTGTTCCCGATCTCAGAGGAAAAGCTTTCAGCCTCTCGCTGTTCAGTATGATGTTAGCTGTGGGTTTATCATAGATGGCCTTTATTATGTTGAGGTACTTGCCCTCTATGTCCATTTTGTTGAGAGTTTTTATCATGAATGGATGTTGAATTTTATCGAATGCTTTTTCAGCATCTATGGAGATGATCATATGGTTTTTGTCCTTCTTTTTGTTGATGTGGTGGATGATGTTGATGGATTTTCGAATGTTGTACC
The DNA here is from genome assembly GCF_030020395.1 of Manis pentadactyla. Lineage (NCBI taxonomy): Eukaryota > Metazoa > Chordata > Mammalia > Pholidota > Manidae > Manis > Manis pentadactyla. The sequence goes on from NC_080020.1 coordinate 125,895,383, forward strand.
ACCCTTGCATCTCTGGGATGAGTCCCACTTTGTAATGGTGTATGATCCTCTTGATGTATTTTTGAATACGGCTTGTTAATATTTTGTTGAGTGTTTTTACATCTACGTTCATCAGGGATATTGGTCTGTAGTTTTCTTTTTTGGTGGGGTCTTTGCCTGGTTTTGGTATTAGGGTGATGTTGGCTTCATAGAATGAGTTTGGGAGTATTCCCTCCTCTTCTATTTTTTGGAAAACTTTAAGGAGAATGGGTGTTTTGTCTTCTCTGTATGTTTGATAAAATTCTGAGGTAAATCCATCTGGCCCGGGGGTTTTGTTCTTGGGTAGTTTTTTTATTACTGATTCAATATCTTTGCTGATAATTTGTCTGTTTAGATTTTCTGTTTCTTTCTGGGTCAGTCTTGGAAGGCTGTATTTTTTTATGAAGTCCATTTCTCATAGGTATTCCAGCTCGTTAGCATATAGGTTTTCATAGTATTCTCTAATAATTCTTTGTATTTCTGTGGGGTCCGTTGTGATTTTTCCTTTCTCGTTTCTAATTCTGTTGATGTGTGTTGACTCTCTTTTTCTCTTATTAAGTCTGGCTAGAGGCTTATCTATTTTCTTTATTTTCTGGAAGAACCAGCTCTTGGTTTCATTGATTTTTTTTCTATTGTTTTATTCTTCTCAATTTTATTTATTTATTTCTGATCTTTATTATGTCTCTCCATCTGCTGACCTTAGGCCTCATTTGTTCTTCTTTTTCCAATTTCGATAATTGTTTCATTAGACTATTCATTTGGGATTGTTTTTCCTTCTTTGAATATGCCTGGATTGCTATATACTCTCCTCTGAAGACTGCTTTTGCTGTGTCCCACAGAAGTTGGGGCTTTGTGTAATTCTTGTCATTTGTTTCCATATATTGCTTGATCTCCATTTTAATTTGGTCATTGATCCATTGACTATTTAGGAGCATGTTGTTAAGCCTCCATGTGTTTGGGAGCCTTTTTGATTTCTTTGTACAATTTATTTCTAGTTTTATACCTTTGTGGTCTGAAAAGTTGGTTGTTAGGATTTCAATCTTTTGGAATTTACTGAGGCTTTTTTTGTGGCCTAGTATGTGGTCTATTCTGGAGAATGTTCCATGTCCACTTGAGAAGAATGTGTATCCTGTTGCTTTTGGATGTAGAGTTCTATAGATGTCTATTAGGTCCATCTCTTCTAGTGTGTTGTTCAGTGCCTCTGTGTACTTATTTTCTGTCTGGTGAATCTGTCCTTTGGAGTGAGCGGTGTGTTAAAGTCTCCCAGAATGAATGCATTGCATTCTATTTCCTCCTTTAATTCTGTTAGTATTTGTTTCACATATATTGGTGCTCCTGTATTGGGTGCATATATGTTTATAATGGTTATATCCTCTTGTTGGACTGAGCCCTTTATCATTATGTAATGTCCTTCTTTATCTTTTGTTTCTTTATTTTGAGGTCTATTTTCTCTGATCCTAGTATTGCAACACCTGCTTTTTTCTCTCTGTTGTTTGCATGAAATATCTTTCTCCAACCCTTGACTTTTAATCTGTGTATATCTTTGGGTTTGAGGTGAGTCTCCTGTAAGCAGCATATAGATGGGTCTTCCTTTTTTATCCATTCTATTCCTCTGGGTCTTTTGATTGGTGTATTCAGTTCATTTACATTTAGGGTGATTACTGAACGATATGTACTTATTGCCATTGCAGGCTTTAGATTTGTGGTTACCAAAGGTTCAAGGTTAGCTTGTTTACTACCATACTATCTGACTGCACTCGCTTATTGAGCTGTTATAAACACAGTCGATGATTATTTCTTTCCCTTCTTTTTCATCCTCCTCTGTTCTTCATATGTTGGGTGTTTTGTTCTGTGCTCTTTTTAGGAGTGCTCCCATCTAGAGCAGTCCCTCTAAGATGCCCTGTAGTGGTGGTTTGTGCAAGGCAAATTTCCTCAACTTTTGCATGGCTGGGAATTGTTTAATCCCTCCTTCATATTTAATGATAATCATGCTGGATACAGTAGTCTTGGTTCGAGGCCTTTCTGTTTCATTGCATTAAATATATCATGCCATTCTCTTCTGGCCTGTAAGGTTTCTGTTGAGAAGTCTGATGATAGCCTGATGGGTTTTCCTTTGTAGGTGACCTTTTTACTCTCTCTGGCTGCCTTTAATATTCTGTCCCTGTCCTTGATCTTTGCCATTTTAATTATCATGTGTCTTGGTGTTGACCTCTTTGGATCCCATTTCTCGAGAGTTCTGTGTGCCTCCGTAGACTGAGCAACTATTTCCTCCCCCAGTTTGGGGAAGTTCTCAGCAATTATTTCTTCAAAGACACTTTCTATCCCTTTTTCTCTCTTCTTCTTCTTCTGGTACCCCTATAATGCGGATATTTTTCTTTTTGGATTGGTCACACAGTTCTCTTAATACTGTTTCATTTCTGGAGATCCTTTTATCTCTTTCTGCATCAGCTTCTATGCATTCCTGTTCTCTGGTTTCTATTCCATCAATGGCCTCTTGCGTCTTATCCATTCTGCTTATAAATCCTTCCAGAGTTTGTTTCACTTCTGTAATCTCCCTCAGAATATCTGTGATCTCCCTCCAGACGTCTGTAATCTCCATCTGGACTTCATCCCTTAGCTCTTGCATATTTCTCTGCAGCTCTGTCAGCATGTTTATGATTTTTATTTTGAATTCTTTTTCAGGGATATTGGTTAGGTTTGCCTCTGCAGATCCTTTCTCAGGTGTAACTATCTTGGTCTGGACCAGATTTTTTTGCCTTTTCATGGTGATTGCAGTGGCTGTAGGCAGGTTACGGGTGTGTCAGCTGGGAGAAGGAAGTCCTTTCCTGCTTGCTGGAAGCCTTGCCCTTCTCCACTGCCTGTGATGGCTACCTGCACTCCTGGAGCAGCCACCAGGTTAATCCCCTAAGCTGCTGTGGGCAGGGTGTCCGTCAGAGCAGTGTGGAGCCCTGCGGGGAGTGGTAGGCACAGCACGCCAGGTGCGCTCCTCCATGCTAGCAGAGACCCTTCCACGCAGCTGTGTGGCAGCAGCAGCTTTTGGGTCTGGCCCGTGCGGCTGTGCGTTGGGCTGGGATTCCAGTTGGCTCCTGGGGGCGCACCTGCTCTCTCTGGCTTCACTGCTGACGGTGCACGTGAGCCACGCCTGGGCTGTTCCGCCACGCTGCTGCGGCCTATCCCTGCGTTGCTCGGATCTGCTCTCGGTTCCTACTAGTGCTTCTGCCCCTGGCGCACGCTCCCACTCTCCTGCTACTGGGCCCATGTGTCGGGGTCCGCGCCAGTTGGAAGAATGACTGGAAGGCTATCTAGTCCTGTGAGGGGCTTTAGAGCTGCACTGCCTCCATTTAGGGCACCTAAGTTTCCCCGGTATTTCCAGCTGCCGGGACAACTTTGTCCAGCTATGGGGTCCCTGTCTCTTTAAGACTTGCAGAAAGCGCTCGCTTTTCTTTTGTCTCAGGGGTGCCGGTTGCGGGGATCTGCCCATAGGTTTTGCTTTTCCATTTCTCTAATATCCAGCACCCCATGCACCTTGTGTCTGCGTTCCAGGTGCGAATTTCTAGAGCTGGTTGTTCAGCAGTCCTGGGCTTTCACTCCCTCCCCGTTCTGACTCCTTTCTTCCTGCCAGGTTTCGGAGTGGAGGAGCATTCGGGTCCTGCCTGGACGTGGCTTGTATCTTACCCCCTTCGTGTGATGCTGAGTTCTTGCAGATGTAGATGTATCCTGGCTGTTGTACTGCATCCACTGGTATCTCTTTTAGGAATAGTTTTATTTATTGTATTTTCATAAATATATATGTTTTGGGGAGGAGATTTCCTCTGAACTACTCATGCCGCCATTTTCCCATGATCGTTTTTAACTTTTTAGAGCATTCTTAAGTTAACTAGTGATTCTAAAGTTTTTTGGTGTACACTTTCCCTAATAGCCTCAATAATGAGAGAAAACATTGAAAAAATATGCTTAAGAGCTAATGACTCAATTTCTGTCATCCATATATTAACAAAATATAAACATCATTTCTTGATCCACCATCTGTAAAACAAGCAGCTAGAGGTTTTCTAGTGCTCTTTCAGCCATAAGTCTACCAATATATGAAAATACATTAAATCCTTTCTGCCAGTATTTCATGGAAATGTATATTCCAGTCAAAACACTAAGTCAAATTAATTTCAACAACTGTAGATTAACTTGCCAACTGTCTCATTTACTAGAAGAAATGATACTTTCTGAATTTTAAAAAATATTTTGAATTATCTGTGGTTATAGATCTTCTCAAAATCATTATGAGTTGTTAACATAGCATGGGTACCCTACCTTCAGGGGGAATTTATGGGGTATGTTACTTTGTGGCTAAAAACCACTGGTATACATTCAAGCATCACTTTACCCTGATTGTACCATTCTCCCTCCTTTTCTGGACATTTCTGAGACCTGTGATGTTGTGAACTCCATCTCAGTTGTCGCTAGAGTCTCAAGGAGTATTTCAAAAGTGTAAGCATTTCACATTCAATTCTACTCAGAGTTTCATACAATTACCTCCACAGGACAGTCAGTGTAACTGAATGCATCAAGCAATTTTAATCCCAAATACACTGTGGAGTTGAATAATCCCCTTTTAATTGGGCAAAAGGAACATAGGAAGAGTAATTCTTAGAGCAGATCCTGATATCCATGTCTGAACTGTTTTCAGTTGTGTAGTTTTCCTTGAGGGTCTTACTGTTGCTTCATTGTTCCCCAGATTCATATTAAGATCTGAAATGGAACATAGTACTTGAGTAAAAGAGTGATAGAGACAGCAGTTGTGAGCACTGTGAGAATTCGGAAACCTGTTATTTTCCAATTTAGGTATTCTACATTGGTTTTGTTAAAATACCAATTTAGCTACTAAAGAGACATATTAGCTGGCACTTTATTTGCTAAGGATGCTCTCAGCTAAGGTGTAGCCCTCCCAGTTGGCAAATGACTTCTCTTTAGCTCATAATGGGAAGATGTACATACAAATTTCAAGAGATGGAGGAATGCAGACCTGAGATACTCGGAAGTATGTTGTTCAGAACATCATGTGATACTTTAAAATGTTACTACATATGAAAGAAAATATTTCAAAGAAATGTGTGGTATATACATGTATAATTTATAAAATCAATATAAATAGTTAGATTTTTTGAAATAATAAAGATTATGGCATAGGACAAACATATTTTCTTCCATTGCAGTTAATATATTGTATAAAAGCCATCAGGTTCTCAGATTTTTAATCTAATATTAAGAAAGATCCATGTATTTTATTTTGTTGGTTTTCATGTGTTTGAATTGCAACTTTTCTTTAATTATTAATAATCACATAGCTATTGATTCCGATTTAAAGAATTCCAGGTTCTAAATAAATGAGGTGGCTTATTTACATTTTCTAGAACTGCCTCAACATGCCCTAACCAATAGGCTGGTTTTTTTAATAGGACAGCAGATGCAGTCATTTTTGGGAGTCATATCAAAAACTGAGTAATAGATTTTATCTCAGTACCTTTGTGGAGCTTATGTCATTTTATCATTTCTTTTGCTAATTTTGGGGGAATTCCAGTGCTCTCAACCACCTTTGTAAGGATATAACATCATGTTTCTTGGGAATTAAAGCTTTAGCTGCTAAATCTTTACAGGAATTTTTATATTATTTCAGTAGCAACTGAGAAAAAAGGTCATAATGCTACAGCATGAAGTTTAAAGATATTTTCCATATTGGAAATTCTGATTTGTCTATAGTTCCCCATTCTTTCTTAAAGAACAAATTTCAACTGATATATTCAGATGAATGAGATGAGTGATTGGCACTTTAATTTTAAGTCTCAGTTTCATTTGGATGTGTTTACATAGATGCAAGAAATTATTACACATTGATTCTCTAGACAAACCAGGATGAATGAGCCCATTAAACTTGTTCACTTAAGATTTTTAAGAAATGGGAGAAAGGATCTCTTTAATAGCATTTCATGAGCTGGTGAGTGTTGTTTTATGAGAAATTAGTATTAACTATTACACAAGGATTTATTCTGTTATAATTATGTTTTCATATGCTCTTGCTCTATCTCATCTAAGATATTATGGAATTTAAGAGGGTTAACTGGATGTAAATAAAGGAATATTATTTCCTATTTATTGCTTAGTGTTTACATTTATTCTCTGCAAACTACTCATTCTTCTGAATTTATTGCATCTGCTGATGGAACAAGGATTCTGCCACCCATCACCAAACACTTGGTGCAATCTGTTACTTTCTCCTCTCCTTTATCTAAAATTAATCAGGGATAGTATCCTATCAACTTTTTGCCCACATCCCTATTGTTTATTGTTTCAGTTTTATATTCCTTGATATCACTCTGGTTAAGATTCAGATTCAGTTTTCCTGTGGTCACCAGTGACCATCTAATTCCCTAATCAAGTAGTGTCTTGTTAGTTTTTTTCTAAAATGACCAGTGTCACATCCTTAAAATAAGTCTTTCACTTTGACTACCAGAATTCCAACTCATTTATTGCCTATCTGCTCCTCTATTTATGTGGGGACCTCTTTTTTCTGATATATCTTAAAGCTCTGTCCTTAACCACCTTCTCTTAGCCATATTCCCTGAGTAATCTTCACTCCTGTGATTTGCATACTTTCTGTACTTGAGGACTTCTAACATTTTTATCCCCATGTTTAATTCCAGGGTTGTAGACTAATAACTGCAAGTATATGATATATAAATTTCCTGTTTATTTTCTTGATATCAAACCCAGATGAAAATGGCACTCATTTACTTCTCCAAAACTGCTCTGGCTCTGATATTTGTTATTTGATGAATGATATGATATATCCAAGCATTATCAGAAAATCACAAAAACAGTATTTCTCTAACTTACTGTACCAAGAATACCTTTTTCTACTTTTTTTTCTATGTGCCTTCTACTCTAAAAACAATACTTTGCTTGAGACTAGCATTTACGACATTAAACAGATATTTTTGAGCAACTGTTATATATATATATATATATTTAGAAATACTGAAATACATGAGGAAACAAGAAAAATTAACTTCTGTTATTCATTTTTATTTTCTAATGAGAGATAAAAGGAACAAAAAATATATATACAGGTACTTTAAGATGACAAAGACTATGAAAATAATGAAACAAAGTAATGGCATAGAATGCGAATGGGAAAAGGAGAGAACTTTGCATAGAATGGCTCAAGAGGCCTTTCTAAGGAAGTGACACTTAAAGCTCAGGTATTAAATGGGGCAAGCTAATTGGAGAATCTCAGAAAAAGCATCACAGATAAAAGGCATAGCATGTACAGATGCCTTAAGAGGAGAATAAGCTTGACATGTTTGGATAATTGAAATACTGTTTCTCATTACCTGTTTGTGAATGACCACCATTAAAAAAATATTGTTTAATAATACCTAGGATCAGTAAAGTCCTAAAACAATATTGAGCAACAGTAGGACTAGAACAAAAACAAAGTGCCCTTTTATTCTCTATTTATTAGCTCACAAGATTCAATGTAATGTTATAGTTCAGGGCATTTGTGGGGTAAATGACTATTGGTAAGACATTTTGAGTGCAGGTTAATCAGAGTGATGAAATTATTTTAGTGAATTAGGTTTTATTTCCTTATTATCATGTTTTAGCACCAAGCTATAAATCAAATCACTGAACTACTATTTCTAATGAGTTTTTAGAGTGGCAAAAATAATCAATTTGTGGCCTACATACTTTAATTGTTTTAATGATGTGCTCAATCACAAATCTGCTGATTTGGGAGAAAATTTTGTAATTAACCCTTGATCAGCAGCAAGTCATTGTGATTTCCCCAACACTATCTTATCTTTGACAACTGATATTTGAATTATTAGTATTATTTATTTCACTTGTCTTAATTATATAAACATACATAAAGTTTCAAATATAGTACACCTAACAACTAACTGACTATCACCTCTCAGAAGGAAGAGGTACAAATTTTTCCAGATGTCCTTTAGACCTCTTTGGAAAAAAAATGATACTGATAAAGCCAAACTCTGCTTCTCTGCTTTTTATCCAGTATATTCCTCCTCAGAAGTTACAGTTTTCCTGAAGTTGTATTTCCTTCCAGCAGGAAGTTCCATTTCCTGCTGGGCATGTTTTTTTCTTTACTACGTATGTTGTATCCAACAGTGGTATATAGTATTGTTTTTTATCTCTGTTTCTTGGTCTTTCACTTTACCTATAGTCTTCAGTGCCTTTCCACTTGAAAAATCTGTACTCTATTGTATATGACCCATAATGTGGATAAAAACTTCATAGAAAGTTTGCTGTGAACATGATGCCTCGAAAAGCAAAATTCCTTTTGTTTTAAAAAGCATTGGTTTTTTGGAGGAAGATTGCAGAGTAAGAAACACTAGGAATCTGCCTCTCCACCTAGACAATAATTGCACTGGTAGAATCTGTATGATGTAACTATTTGGGGATTCCAGAGTGTATTGAAGGCTTGCAATTTCTAAAGGAAGGCTTGAGTTGTAAATTGCAGCTAATAGAAGTCAATTTCAGCTCTTAACAGGCTGGCACCTATGAATTCTTCCTCCACTAGTCCATGACAGACAGCTGTTTCTAGAGCAGTTTACAGGGGCTGGAATGGACAAAAAAGAACCTGTCCTCCAGATTTTTCTCTGATAAATTAATGCTGCTTTACATCTTAAAGATGCAGAGAAAAGAGGCAGGGAGCCAGCCATTGCAGTTACACATCCCAGCATTGTTGCAAGACCCTTCCCCTCTTGCTGAAGTGATATCCAGGGGATTTAAAAGACCAACACTTTTTTCATTCCCTCATTTTTATTTTTTTCTCCATTTGGGAGCTAAAATATATAATATTAAACATTGTACACATTAAAGAGCCCAAACATTTAAAAACAACTGCCTATAAGGGGTTGGGGGGAATGAGAAAGTTACCATGCATGACCAAAGAAAGATGCAGGATCAGATAAGACACAATAAGAATAAGTTTACACATTAGACTGATCATCACTGGAGAGAAAGCCTACAACAATAAAAAATAAAAATAAAAACAAATGAAAAACAGTAAAGTCCAAGGAAGGGAGAGATTCTGATCTCCAGAGTTACCATATTATATGTACATGTCCAGTTTTCAACCACAAAAAAATTACAAGGAATACAAATAGGAAACTGCAGCATATTCAAAGGAGAAAATAAATCAACAAAAACTGTCCCTGAAAAATACCAGGTGGTGGCTTTTCTAAAGATAAAGACTTCAGAACAGCTGTCTTAAAGAGGTTTGAAGAGCTAAAGATGTGTAGAAAATCAGGTGAATTATATTTGAATGAAATGGAAATATCAATAAAGGAGAACACTCCCCACAAAAAAAATGAAATTCTGGAGCTGACCAGAACAACAACTAAAAAGAAAAATTCACTTGAGGTATTCAAAGGGAAATTTGAACTGGCAAATAAATAATCAGTAATTTTGAGGACAGGTCAATGAAAATTACCATGTCTGAAGAATAGAAAAGAAAAAAAATGAAGAAAAATGAGCAAAGTCTAAGGGAATTGTGGACACCATCAAGTAGACCAACACAAGCATGGTAGTAGTCTCAGAGAAAGGGACAGAGGGAGTATTTGAGTAAATAATGGCTGAAAACTACCCAAATTTGAAGAGACATGAAAATAAATATCCAAGAAACTCAATAAACTCCAAGTAAGATGAACTGAAAGAGATTCACATCAACACCATATTTTTGAAACATAAAGACAAATAATTGTTAAAGCAACAAGAGAGAAATAACAATACTTGTAAGAGACCCTCAAGGAAATTATCAGCATATTTTTCATCAGCAACTTTGGAGGCCAGAAAGCAGTGGACCTGTATAATGGAAGGGCTCTAAGAAAACTGTTAACCAAGAACCCTGTGTCTTCTACAACTGTTCTTGAAAAGTGAGAGATAATTAAACATTCCCAGATAATAAATGCTGAAGGATTCCATTAGCATTAGACCTACACTGAAAGAAATGCAAAAGGTAGTCTCTAGGGTGAAATGATGTCAACTCAAAGTCATATGGAGAAATATACAAAAACAATTATAAAAGCTAGCATTGTAACAGTTTATAAGTCACCTTTTGTTTTATGCACAATTTAGGAGGCTAATACATTAAAGGAAAAGTCTAAAAGCTAATATTAAAACTTTAGTGTATAACTCCATTTTTTCTACATAATTTAAGAGACTAATTCATTTAAAATAATTATGTTTTTAGACACACATTGTATATAGATGTACTTTTGTGACATCAATAAAGGAAAGGATTGGGAGTGTGATGTAAAGGAATAGAGTTTTTGTGTTACTGAAATTAAGCTGTTAAAAATTCAAACTAGAGTGTTGTAACTTTAGGATGTTAAATGTAATCTACATGGTAAACACACACACACATACACACACATACAAAACCTATCAAGTATACTATAAAATATACACCAAAGGAAATGGGAAAGGAATTTAAATATTTCCTTATGAAATCAGACCCAGAAATCTAAAGAAAACATTAATGTAGGAAATGAAAGACAAGATGTTATATGACATATAGGAAACAAATAGCAAGTGCCTCTATGGGTAATCATTTTAAGTGTAAATGGAATAACCTCTACAATCAGAAAAGACTGGCAGAATGCATTAAAAATATGATCTAACTACAAGCTATCTATAAGAAAGTCACTTTAAATTGAATGAGACAAGTAGACTGAAAGTGAAAGAATGAAAAAAAATATGTGATTCCACGTAAATAGCAATTCCATAGAATAACAGAACCATAAAACAAATAAACAAAGAGTAACCACACTAATTTTAAACAAAATAGACTTTAAATCAAAAAAGTTTACAAGAAACAAAGGACTTTATATAAAAATAAAAGGGCCAGTACAGCAAATGATTAAACAATCATAAATGTTTATGCACTTAATAAGAGACCATCAAAATAAATGAATCAAAAATCAACAGAATTGAAGGGAGAAATTTAGATCTCCAAAAATAGGAGGAGACTTCAATACCCCACCCTTAAAAATGTATAGAACAACCATACAGAAGATAACAAAAGACTAGAACAACACAGTAAACCAACTGGATGTACAGACCTAGAGAAATTTACCCAAAAACATTATACATATTCTTCTTAAGTGCACATGGAACATTTTCCAGGATAGACTATATGTCTGACTACGAGTTCAGTCTCAATACATTTTAAAAGGTCTGTATCATACAAAGTATGTTGTTCAACCACAGTGGGTTAAATGTAGGAATCAGTAGCAGTAGGAAAACTGGAAAACCCACAAACTTTTGGAAACTGACCCACATTTAACCCCATGAATCAAATAAGAAATCACAAGAGAGATTCTAAAATGCTTAGACGTTAATGAAAATGAAAACAACATATCAAACCTTATAGGATACAATGAAAGCAGTGCTAAAGGGAAATTTATAGGTATAAATGTTTACATTTAAAAAAAATCTGAAATCAAAGACCTAACCTTAAAATGTAAGAAATTTTAAAATGAAGAAACTAAACCAAAAGCTAGCAGAAGACAGGGAATAATAAAGAGTAGAACACAGATTGATGAAGTAAAGAACATAAAAACAACAGAGAATATCAATGAAACCAAAAGGTTCTTTCAAAAGATCAGCAAAATGGACAACTCTTTAGCTAGATGGACTAAGAAAAAAGAGATGGTAGACTCAAATTACAAAATTCAGTAATGAAAGTGAGGACATTACTACCAATGATACAGAAATAAAAACGATTATGCAAGAAGTATGAACAATAGTACACCAACAAGTTCAATAATCTAGAAGAAATGGACAAATTTCTGGAAACACAAAAAGTACCAAAACTAAATTATGAAGAAAGAGGAAATCTGAATAGACCTATAACTAACAAGGAGATTCAACCAGTAATCATAAAACTCCAACAGTGAAAATCCTGACCTTGATGGCTTCACTGGTGAATTCCACCATACATTTAAAGAAAAACACAAATCTCAAACAATTCCAAAAAATTGAAAAGGAGTGGACACTTAACTCATTTTTTGAGACCAGATTTACCTTGATACCAAAACCAGACAAATACACTAAAGAAAGGATATAGATCATTATTCCTTAAGGACATTGACAAAAAATACTCAACCAAATTCTAGCATACCAAGTTCAATGTTTTACAAGGGTTATACACCGTGACCAAGTAGAATTTATCCCTGAGGCAAGTATAATTCAACATATGAAAGTTGACTGATGGAATGCATCATATTAACAGAATGAAGGAAAGAAAAAAATGCACAATCATTTCAATGGATGCAGAAAAAGCATTTGACAAAATCCAAACCCTTTTATGATAAAGATACTTAAACTAGGAATAGAAACTACTTCAATATAGTAAAATATATGAAAATCTCGGAGCTAAATTTTAATCAATGGTGACAAGACTGAAAGCTTTTTCTCTAAAAGCAAATATTTTTGCATTTATCATTGCTATTCAAAATAGTACTCCTATTTCTACAGGGCAATTAGGCAAGAAAAAGAAATAAAAGGCATCCAAATTAGAAAGGCAGACATAAAATTATCTCTGTTTGCAGATAATTCAATCTTGGCATTTTTTATTTTTATGCTTTATTTTGAAATGATTATTGAGTTACAATAGTTGTAAAAATATTGCAGAGATATCCTGTGTATCCAGAGTCCCCAAATGGATGTCACACCACTATAATACATTACCAAAGCCAGGAAACTGAAATTGTGTGCCTTTTAAGTTAGGGGAAAAAGACCAGAAGGTCAGGGTTGCTGGGAAGCTAAAATGAGTAATCAATATAGAGCAACTAAATGGTATTGGCACATAGATGCTGCTTAACTTACTTTAATTCTTTTGTTTTTTCCCCATTTGTTTTTCTATTATACTTTCTTCTAGCACTATTGAGAAATGATTAACAAATAAAGTGGCAAGATATTTAAAGTGTACATGTGATGCTTTGATACACAGTGTGAAAGGATTCCCCCATAAGTTAATTAACCATGTTTATCTTTTATATTTTCTATGATAACAATTCTCTCAGCAAATTTTTTAAAATTTTGGTATCATTAATATACAATCACATGAGCCACATTGTGTTTACTAGATTCCCCCATTATCAAGTCCCCACCATTTACCCCATTACAGTCACTGTCCATCACCATAGCAAGATGCTATAAAGTCACTACTTGTCTTCTCTGTGCTATACTGCCTTCCCCGTGCCCTCCCCCCACATTATGTGTGCTAATTGTAATGCTCCATTTCTCCCTTCTCCCTCCCTTCCCACCCACCCTCTCCAGTCCCTTTCCCTTTGGTAACTGTTAGTCCATTCTTGGGTTCTGTGAATCTGCTGCTGTTTTGTTTCTTCAATTTTTGCTTTGTTTTTATGTTCCACAGGTGAGTGAAATCATTTGGTACTTGTCTTTCTCCTCCTGGCTTCTTTCACTGAGCATAATACCCTCTAGCTCCATCCATGTTGTTGCAAATGGTAGGATTTGTTTTCTTCTCATGGCTGAATAATATTCCATTGTGTATATGTACCACATCTTCTTTATCCATTCATCTACTGATGGACACTTAGGTTGCTTCCATTACTTGGCTATTGTAAATAGTGCAGCGATAAACATAGGGGTGCATCTGTCTTTTTCAAACTGGAGTGTTGCATCCTTAGGGTAAATTCCTAGAAGTGGAATTCATGGGTCAAATGGTAAGTCTATTTTGAGCATTTTGAGGAACCTCCATACTGCTTTCCAGAATGGTTGAACTAGTTTACATTCCTCTCTCAGCAAATTTTAATTATACAATATAGTGTCATCAACTATAGTCACTATTTTATACATTAAATTCTCAGAACTTACTCTCATTCTATAGTTGAAAGTTTGTACCCTTTCACCAACCTCTCCCTATTTCTTCATCCTCTAGTCCCTGGCAACTACTCCCTGTTTCTAAGAGTTTTACTTTTTTTTTTTTCTTATGTTCCACCTATAAATGATACCATGCAGTATGTGTTTTTCTCTGTCTGGATTTTTTCACTCAGCATATTGCTCTCCAGGTTTATCTATGTTGTTGCAAATGACAGAACTTCCTTCTTTTTTAAGCTGAATAATATTCCATTTTAGCATGTGTGTGTGTGTGTGTGTGTTTTCACATTTTTTTTCTATTCATCTATCAACAGACACTCAGGTTGTTTCCATACTTTGGCCATGGTAAAAAATGCTGTAGTGAACAGATTACAGTTATCTTTTTGAGATATGATAGCATTTCCTTTGGATATATACCCAGAAGTGGGATTGCTGTTTCATATGGTATTTCTATTTTTTATTTTTTGAGGAACCTCCATACTGTTTTCCATAGCAGCTGTACTACTTTGCATTTTCATCAACTGTGAAACAAGGGTTCTATTTTCTCTACATCCTCACCACTTGTTATATTCTATTTTCTATGGTTATTTTTTTTTAAATAGTAGCTGTCCTAATGGATGGGAGTTGGCATTTCATTCTAGTTCGTTTTTTTTTTTTTGGCATTTCCATGATTACTGATGTTGAGCACATTATCATGTACCTGTATTTGGATGTCCTTTTTGGAAAATGTTGATTTAGTTCCTGGGCACATTTTTTAATACGGTTATTGTTTTTTTTTCTGGAATATCTTGAAGCCTTAAAAAGGAAGGAAATTCTGATATATGCTGCAACATAGATGAAGCTTGAGAACTTTATGCTAAGTGAGATAAGACAGTAACTAAAAAAAAATACTATATGACTTCACTTATATAAGTTACTTAGAAGAGTCAAAAAGTCATAGGACAGAAAATATAATGGTGGTTTCCAGGAGCAAAGGGAAGAATGGGACATTATTTTTAATGGGTACAGAGTTTGAGTTTTACAAGATGAAGAGAGTTCTGGAGATGGATGGTGTGGTGGTAACACAACCCTTTGAACATATTTAATACCATTGAACTGTACACTTAAAAGCAGTTAAAATGGTAAATTTTATGTTATATGTATTTTACCTCATTAAAAATATTGGGAAAGGAAAGCATTACTTTTATGTCATGGCAGCCTTTCTTATTTTAGTCAATGATTTTCCCAAGGGAATACAAGAAAGAACTTAGCTTGTAGTCCTCCTTGAAAGAGTTTGTAGGGTAGGGGTTTATACTATAATACAACATTGTCAAGCCAGATCAACAAAAGGAAAGGCACAAGGCTCCTATTTTGTTAGGGTCACAATGCAGCCCTATAAATAAACACGTAACTTATTTTCTTACATTTTAAGCATTGAAAAAAGGACAGAGCAAAACATAACAGAAAACAAGACAAAAATGAAACCTTTGCTAATACAGTATTGAACATATCTAGTCCTTTCTTATATATTCAAAAATATCTATATAATGGTAAAATATGGGAATATTCATCAATAATGTGCAACCTTTCTTCAAATTATAGCTAGGCTGAAAATTAATTAGCCCTTGATCATTGGAAGACTTTCATTTAATTAAAATCATCTAATGGACTAAGCAGCTATGCTACAGTACATTGTGAGTCTGGGTTTATTATTACTCTGATATTGAAAAATAAGCAGATAATATTAATACATTTACAAGTTCATTTAAGTGAGGGTTCTTAGTGATTAGCTGAGTCTTACAATAAAGGCCACCAGCAAATATGTTTAATATATGATGCCATATGGATAGTGTTAGAGATATTTTTTAACAGTGAAATTTTTCCTTTTAATCTTGTTCTTGGTTTTTGTAATGTGTACATAAAGCACACACCACACAGGTACATGCAGAAAATAATTAAATAACTATCAAGGGAAGTTGAAAGTTCCTGAAAGTGTCAAATATGTATTCAGATGTTAGATATTGCTTTCTTCTTTCTAAGGAATCAAAAATGATGTTCAAAATATTACTGATGTGTCACTGTAAGTAGGAATGTTTCTGCATATATATTAGCAGAGTTGACATGTAAATTTAGCCCATTGTTTTATGACCAGTTTGATAAAACCTGCTGTTAAAAAACCAGGTGTATTTGAAGAATGTCCAAGATTATAACACTTTTTCACATTTGACTGTTAAATTGTCATATTTTTCACTCCTCTAAAATTCAGAAACTTTTACTATTTATCTTCAATAGTATCTTCTATTCTCCATTTTCCAGTTCTATTTATTTATGTTTCATAGCTGTGGTTGCTGTGGCTTTTAAATAAGGCAAGATATGGGAAAATACCATGTTTTGGTTAGTGGACATACTGCTAAAAAAAAACTTAGATCTTTCATGTTAAATTTACGTTTCATAGAGGAACATTTTCTGATATTCTATGGAGAGTTTGAAATTTCATCAACCACCTTAATGGGAGACCTTTGAGAATGACCTTATCTAAGTGGATATATTTACTATAGGTTTGTCTCACCTCACTTGGATAACAGGAAATGGATTCTGAGACATGAGTGATAACATTGTACAAAATACCAAATAAACTGAAAGTTTCATGTCAATACTTCATCGAGGTGATCAGATAATTCTAAAGTTTAATATTTTCTCAGGTGTCTAGATGAATAGTCCTCAAATGAGACTATACATCAGAATTATTGGGAATATGAAGATGGGGAGACAGAGAAGTCCCCAGATCCTTTATTCCAAACCACTTTATTATAGTCTGAGAAATCAAAGTTCCCAAGGTTCGCATTTTCAAAAATTTCTCTATGTGCTTCAGATTCAAGGTAGCCAGAGAAATTTATACTGACTCAGGACTCAAGCAAAATTGTAATTTATGTTCCAATGTTTCCTTTCAGAATTTATTCTCAGTTGATGCAGTTTTTGTCACTAGATCTATCCTCGTCAGATCTCTGGTAATGGTTGTCCAGCATTAATCATCATAATTTTTACATATTTTACATAGTACATAAACCTACTTCTGAAAACACAATCAGTGAAAACAACTCCATTTTAAAGTTGCCTCCAGTGAATTCCATGTAGTTGTTTGAATATATTTTGTATAATTGAAAAATAACTAAATTCATGTTAAGTACTATGAGACTTTCCTTTATGATATTAAATATCCTCTTTTGAAAATGTCAAGAATTTAGTACTGTTTTCTAATATCCTTTATACTTTTATGTAGAATTATGACTAAAATACTGTGAAGGGTATTTTGCTTATACTTATTATAAGGAAGTTACAAGAAAAAAGTTACAAAGTTCAATTATTCATAATATTATCCTTAGTTTTGTGTTTAATTTGCTAGACCAAATCAATTGTATTTTTTTAATATAAACCCCTGTAATGGGAGACTTCTCAAATAATATTCCCCCCAAGTAAAATTTTAGTATATACATTACTTCGTCATATAGAAGAAGAAGTGAAAGATTGCATAATTTACAAAGATGCTTTCAGAGGAATTATCTCAACTGGTCTTTACAACAGTCCAAATGCATTAAGCTGAGCACATAAAATGTCCTTATTTTACAGAGGTTTTTCCAAAAACTAAAGATCAGAGTTTAATTGGCTATTATAAGGTCATATGCCTGTAAATCTTCTGGTCAGCAAATGAATCAAGGTGTTCAGTTAAGTGCTATTTGCCTGTAGGTATCTGAGAAGTCAGCCATTAGAACTGATGCTTTTTTTAAAATAAGTCACATAAATTGTGTCTGTAAATACATAAAATCATACAGAATTTAAAAGGGAGTTAAAATTTATGTCTTAGAATGAATGAAATTATGGTTATTGACACATGTCATTTCATAAAGAATCAAAAGCTTGGTGTCTAAAATAACAACCTGCGATTAAGAGCAAGAAACACAAGAATGAAGATAAATAGCAGTGGTGAGCCATTTTATTTGCCAGTTTTTCTTGATAAAGTCACTTTATCTTTTGCTCTTCAGTTTGTCTATGTATGAAATGGGAAAAAATCTTGTCAGGCTTTTTGTGTTACCTTCTAAATCAAATAGCTAACTTTCAACCATGGTGCTTTCAATTTATGAGGTCCAGAGATTATTTGTCACTGCCATCTTTTGCGTGGTGTGGTTTCTGAAACTCTAGAGAAAGTTTTAACTGGTAGAAAATAGTGTTGTTTTCATAATAACACATTAAAGATGTGCACTAAGTTCTAAATATATTATTGTAGGTTTTGTTTATGGAGTAAAAATCTTGTAATACAACATAAGCAGCTCAAATCACATGCTTGTTTAATATATACTTTTATTTCATTGCAAATATTTCTGTATCATGTATCTGTGTGTCAGACACAGAGCTTTATGTAAAGTGGTAGCTATACTCATGAGAAGCATGGGGTCTAGTTGTGGAGATAGACGAATGTATGGGCAACATTTATTCAGTGCTAACTCAGGGCCTGCTCCACCTAGTTGTGGAATATACAGAGGGAAAGCATATGGTACATTTAGAAGTAAAGATTTTTAGGGGGCAGAATGTCTCAGTCTTGTGGAGTAAGGAAAATATCTTGTTTAGTGTGTGGCACTAGCAGTGTCTGGCTCTCAGAATTAACCAGTGCAGTTGCATTATTTGAAAGACCGTTAAAACAATGGCCAAAGTGACTTTTCACCTAAGCAGAACGGTTGTAAAACTGGAGTTGTTAACTGTTGTTACACCAGTTGTAAAATGTCTGAGTTTAGATTGCTCACTAGCAAAACATGACCTGTGTCAGTGCCCACTGTGACTCAATCAATTTGTCCTTCTTTGTGGCTCACAGTGCAATATTTGTTCTTTAGAATTCCTATAATCATTCATTGTAATAAGTGGAGATGCCAAGAATTAAAACCTACTCCAAGAAGGTCTGCTTGCACTCTACCAATATTGTAGCTAATTCCTCACATGTGGAGCTTATAAAGTTTATTATTGCTGATAAAACAAGTATTTGTGGAATCATTTAAAAAGGTGAAAAATATAAAGTTAAGTACCGTGGTATCTTGCCAATGGGTGTCAGCCCCAGGCAAATTCACTATGGATTCAGTGAGACCAAGGAATGACAATGGCACATTCTTGGGGTAGAAGGGCTTATTACCCAGCTTATTCTTCCAGCAATAGGTCAAGCACTAGAATTACATCTGTATCCAGTCTTCAGGTCAGTAATCCTCCTTCATCTCTGCCTCCAGCCAGAGCCCTGGGCAGAGCTCTTTATATAATGACTCAGTCAGTAATAGCTCATTGCCAGTGTGTGTGGGAGCAGCAGCCTAGCAGCAGGCCAATTACATCATCGGGTAGCTGAGGTTCAGGAGAGACGGCCACAGGACCTTCAGTTTTCCCTACACATGGCTTCTGGTTTTATTTCTATTAATATCATGTCTCTGAGGGTAATACTTCTTTCTGATATAATTGTATAAAAACTTTATGAAAAATTGATCCACAATATTTATAAGCTGATTCAATGATACCTTAGTAAAAAATTCATAAACGAAAAATTCTGATTGAAAAAAACTGATACTTCTAATAACTATTGACAAATGAGCTGAAACATTTGATAGTTGAAAACTATTTGATTAAAGGCACAATTCTTTTGATTTCTTTGAGAAGTATAATATACTTAGTATAATATAACATAGACCAAAGTCAGTGTGCCTTACACTATATAAAAATTTTGAATGAAACTTAATGAATAATTTAAAGGAATAAATTGGGAATATCATTTATGTATTATCTTCCACAAAATGCACTTAGCTATTATTTTATTGTTTGAAAGTTTTGACCTGTGCATTCAATCCTGATTTCAATGTATTTGAAGGCATTTTGAATGTGTAAATTAGTAAGATATATATTTCAGTATTATTATTATTTTTTTAGGAAAATAGAACTGTTCTAACATTCTCTCTTCCTTTTGACAACTGTTCCCAGGTCAAAAAAGCTTCGTTTGGTTAAATCTAGAAACAAATCAATGGTGCCTCCATTAGGTTACTGTCTTGACACTAGGTTTCAGCCCCGGGCAAGTTCACTATGAATTCAGTGTGACCAAAGAAATAACAGTAGAATGTTCTTGGGGTGAAAGGGTTTCTTACCTGGCTTGTTCTCCTGGCAGTAGGTCGAGCACTAGAGTCTCTGCCTCCACCCAGAGCACTGGGCCGAGCTCTCTGTATAGTGCAATGATAGCTTATTGCCTATGGGTGTGGAAGTAGTAGCCTAGCAACAGGCCAGTTACTTCATCAGGTGGTTTAAGTTCAGTGAGGATCCTAGACATAGGAACCCCAATTTCCCCACACTCCACCCCTCTAGGATTCTCACCTTAAAATCTACATGGTCTCAACCTTCCACAGTGGTCCCTGTGTGAGAAAAACTGGAGCACTGTAACCAGATTCCACAACAGCAACAGAAGATAACAACAACTTAGAGATAATAACAAAAATTAAGATACAACAAGATTTTGATACAGGTAACAAAAATGTAATAATCCTCAAGCCAGAGGAGGCTCTCAATCCACAAAGACCTTAGGGGGCAGTAAGACACATGTTTTAATGACACCAACATAGGTAAATCTTGTCCATCGGGTAGGATGCATGCAAGAGAGTGGTCCTGTGATAGGACTGTAGCAGGAAGGGGGGCCCTTCCAGGTCTAGTATAACATACTTCAACTCCTCTCCCTGTCGGGGTTACTGTAGGGTCTATATATAGTGCTACTGCAGGTGCATGCACTGGCCATAATGATAAAGCCAAACCCCCTGGTAAGATGCTCCTACCTTCTGGCCATTCAGGATATACTACTGTGACCTTTGGGGGCCCCTCTGCTGTTATTCCAGGAATACACAGGAGGCCAGCTTCCAAGCCTTGTCCCCAAGGTGCCAGAAGAACCAGCCGTCGTTGGTACATGTGTCAAAAGGTCCAAGGCCACATCCATTCAATGGAGTCTCAGGGGTTCAGTGCAGTTGGTGCTGGCAGCAAGATGTTATTCTGGTGGCTGAACCTCGGTTTCAGTGATTCTTCCTTGGTTTGTACTTGCAGTTGCATAGGGGAGGCAACCTTATATGTCAACTTGACTACAACGCTCAGGACTCCCTTTCGGGGTCTGTCATTCAAATGCCGCAGCACAGTCCATAAGCAGACTGACCATCCCCGCAGACTATTGGAATCTGACTTTAGTCCAGATTTTAACAAGCCATTGTGCCTCTCTGTCATGCCTGCTGTGGTAGGATTGTATGGCACATGAAACTTCCATTTAATTCCCAGCTGTCGTACCCATTCTTGCAGTGTATGTCCAGTAAAATGGGTGCCCTGATCATTCTCAATTACCTGTGGTCAACTATAGGTGACAAAGAGATACTCTAGGCCTCTTTTGGTCGTCTGCTGGTCTGCACAACCGGTAGGAAAAGCAACCAGAAGTCCAGTAGCTGTATCCACACAAGTCATGGCAGACTGATATCCTTCTGACACAGGTAGAGGCCCAATATAGTCTATCTGCCACCTGATGAGGGGTATTGGCCTCTTATCTATTCTCCCATGTTGCTGTGGAACTCAGTACAAGTCCCTTTTAAAGCATACAGCACACTCCTGCTGGGCTCTACTGACTTCTTCAAAGGTCAAAGGCAAGCCCCACTGATGGGCTACAGCCCATATTGTCTTTTGCCCTGCATGCAACAAATGCTGATGTAACCATTTGGCTATGTCAGGGGCAGGCTTTCCTTCTAATCAATGTATCTGGGCCAATTTATCTGCTTCATCAATTCCTGGGGATGCCAATGGCAAATGACCTGTCACATGGTATACTATAATTATTTTATTCTGACCACAGACCCATAAGTCTTGCCACAGTTCTTGCCCCCAGAGGGGTTGGTGACCAACCAGCCAATTGGCTGGTACCAGTTTGGTGGCCACAGGGTCAATCCCTGATAGAAAGTCCATCTGTCAGTGCAGATAGCTATAGGGGAGGGCTCCAGGCTGATCACAAACCACACGACCCACATCTCTGCCCACTGATTAATCTTCCCCTCACCATCTTCCATCCATATTGTCTCAATCTTAGGATGGAAAGCTATGGCCTTCTATTTTGGGGACTGCCTATGGCTGGAGCCATCTGTGTACCAGGCATCTTTGGGTATAGGGGCTCTTCCCTCCAGATAAGGACTCTCTGCTACTAATGGTTCTAAAGCAAGTTCTTCTGCTTTTCACTAGTATATGTCACTGGCCCCAGTAAATGTTGGAGTTCTTCACTCAAGAGGCTACTAGAGAGTATGCTGTATGTGAGCACCCCACTTGGCCAGTGTGGCTGTTTGTGCCTCACCACTCCTTGGCTTTTGGGTGCAGTCCCATACCCACCCCAAGATAGGATAGGTGGTTATTATCTTTATCAGGGCCATTCCAGTGATGAGCTCTGTAGCCAGCAAGGCATGATACACAGCAGCCAGTTGTTTTTCTATCAAAGTGTTTCATACCTCTGCCCCTTTCCAGAGTTGTGACCAGAATCCAATAGGTTGACAGGTTCATTCAAGCCATTGCCAGAGACCCCAGCCATAACTGTCTTCAGTCACATGAACATCCAGCTCTTAGGACCTTGGTGGGTCTATCACACTCAAGGCCTGCATGGCCCTGACTGCCCATTTCGCTCTAGTAAAGGCAGATGCACAAGTCTCATCCCAGTCCCACCTGATGCTTTCATACCAACTGGTATAAGGGCTCCAGAATTTGGACCAAGTGTGGGATGACTACTTCTG
Source organism: Manis pentadactyla (assembly GCF_030020395.1). Classification (NCBI taxonomy): domain Eukaryota; kingdom Metazoa; phylum Chordata; class Mammalia; order Pholidota; family Manidae; genus Manis; species Manis pentadactyla. The sequence goes on from NC_080020.1 coordinate 125,918,110, forward strand.
GTATAACTTTGGTCTCACTTGACCAGTAACCCCCAAGAATTTGACAGACAAACCAGGTCCCTGAACCTTGGTGCTGTTCACAGCCCATCCTTTCTCCTGTGAATGTTGCAGCAGTCTAGGTGCTGCACCTTCTAGATCTGAAAGAGAATTGGACATGAGCATTATATCATCAATATAATGATACAGTCACACCTTTGGTGGTTTCTCCCATGTAGCCAAGTCCTGGGCTACAAGTCCATGACAGATGGTGGGGCTGTGGAGGTATCCCTGTGGGAGGATGTTGAAAGTCCACTGCCATCCTTCCCACATGAAGGCAAACTGTTCCTGACTTTCCTACTCAATGGCGATGAAAAAGAAGGCATTAGCAAGATCTACCACATAATGGTATGTTCCTAGTTCATGGCTGAGGGTATCCATTGGTCTGTAATAGAGGAGGCAAAACAGCATGCATAGGGGGTATGACTTTATTCAATTTTCTGTAATCCATTGTCATACTCCAGGAGCCATCTGGCTTTTTTACTAGTCACTCTGGAGAACTGAAAAGACTATGGGTATAATAGTCCACCTTTTCTAGTTCCTGGAGGATTTCTTTAATTTCTTTATGCCCTTCAGGCAGTTTGTATTGTTTGGTATTAGTCACCCACCAAGGCACAGGCAAAGCTATGGGCTGAGGCCTAACATGTCTCCTTAGAACTGCCTTCACCACATGTACTCTCAGTCTGAACTCACCTGCAGTGGTCTGCAACCATAGACCCTGCAGGATATCAATCCCCCAAATATACTCAGAGATGGGTGAGATATACACAGTATATTATTTTGGGGGTAGATGCCCTATTCCCAAACGGATTTGGGCTCTTGTTTCACTCTGATAGCCTTATAGCCTTACCCCCATTTTCATCTATGATAGTGGGGGTCCCAGAAAACCACTCATTGTTACCATGAATCAGTGAACATTCAGCCTGTGTTCACCAGAGCCAGGAAACATTGTATGTTCACTGGGGACCAGTGGATAGTTACTTCAACATATGGCCTCTGGTCTCCCCTGATCCCTCAGGGCAGGTAGCTTGACCTTCCCCTCTGTCAAACCATGTTCCCCAATCCTATTACTGTGTGGGCCTGAGTGAGGCTGACTCAGTCTCCAAAAGCAAGTCTTGCAAACACAGGCTGGACTTGTGGCTCTATCTCTGACCTCTGCCTCTTTGGTCTTAATGACTGGAACTGCTGCTCTGGTTTCAGTTGTTGCCATAGCTCCAGTAAGATCCTTTTTGACTTCCTGTCTAATTTCCTTCTGTCTGCTCCTGCCTATATTAAATCAAACCACATCTAGGTCCTCATAACTTTCACGGGCCCTTTAAATTCTTGTGAGCAGCAGACCTTATTTCTTTCCATGTTCTCATTGCTTCAGCATCTCCTCTGTCTGCTACTGTATGTGTCACCTCACTTACGGGCTGCCCTAAGTGAGGGGCAACAAGGCCACTAGAGACCCAAAGAGGGATGTGGGAGCCATTTGAAGCACAATATTTCTCATCCCTGTAGTGAAAGGCTCTTCATCTGGGCCATGATTCTCTGGACTATAGATGGCACTACTTATGCCTAGCTCCCTTAACATTTGTTGGAGCTCAGCATATGTCAGCCATCTAGCAGTAGAGGATGGTAGATCACCCTGATTGAGCCACACAGCATGAAGTGCATCCATAAGTCAATCAAGGATTTCCTGGGTTCTGATAGGCAATTTGTAACCGCTGCCTCAAGGCAGGCTGAACTGTCAGGGAAGCCAGCTTTCCCACCTGGTTCTAGACAGAACAATTCCATCCACCCCTAATTCCCACAGATGCAGGAGCCAAGCTGATACTGACTCTGAGGGCTTCTGCCTAAACCGGGAGCTGAAATCCACCAGCTCAGCCTGAGTATAGGGGTGGAGCTTAGAGTGCTCCACAACCAGGGGGGGTGTTTTGCCTCTCTTTGGGGAACCCTTGGCTGCTGTCTCTTTATTTTCTTTACAACCACTGGGTGTGCTTTCACTAGAGTAGGGGTCAGTGCCCCTGGTCCCACCCTTTCATCCTTCGCCAGCTCCTCCATTTCTGTGGCTGATGGCACCTTTCTCTCCCCTTCCCCAAGTGCCTCCTCTGCTACAACCTTTACCTTTTCTACGCTGCATCGCAGCAATGCTACCTCAGTCTTCATTTCTCTTACCTTTACCTCAATGCTTCACAGCTGGCATTCTTGTGCATCTCGGCCTGTGCTTCTCTCAGGAGTTTGTCTTTTTCTTCTATGGCCTTTCCTCTTTAAGAACACCTAGCAGCACTGCTGTCTCATTCTGTAAGGAATCTTTTACCTCTTCAATGACATCTCACTGGCAGTGTTCTTGTGCTGCTTCCTGTCACATCAATGCCATTTCCTTATTCAGTGAATCCAAGTTCCAAGTTTCAGCTTGTGTTCTCATGCCACCATTTCTTGGTTCTTTTTCAGAAGCATGTCCTTATCTTCTGTAGGCTTTTTTAATTCTATGAGAATCAGCCAACCCACAGTCTCTGCTGCCTCACAGGCACTCTGTCTCTCAAAAGACCTACTTACTATACCAAGGGCTACCCCTACTGCCTCAGGTATCATCTCCACTTGCCTCCAGTCCTGGGGTAGTACCCAGTCCTCTAGGAGGCAAGCCACCTCTGACCACATACCCATTGGGGGACAATCTACTGTCTCCCCATTCATACGGGCAGCCTGCTGAAGCATTCCTCCCATATGGGTAGCCTGTTTTTTTCCTTGGTCAACAATGAATCCTGCTGACTGTCGCCAGTTGTCTTGCCAGTGGGTTTCAGCCCCAGGCAAGTTCGCTATGGATCATTATGACCAAAGAAATGACAGTGGAACATTCTTGGGGTGAAAGGGCTTATTACCTGGCTTATTCTCCTGGCTGTAGGTCGAACACTAGCATCTCTGCCTCTGCCCAGAGCTCTGGGCCGAGCTCTCTATATAGTGCAGTAATAGCTTGTTGCCCATGGGTGTGGGAGCAGTAGCCTAGCAACAGGTCAGTTATATCATCAAGTGTTTTAAGTTCAGTGAGGATCCTGGCCATAGGAACCCCAACTTCCCCACAGTTACAAACCAAGAAGATAGGCATTTTCAGTACTTCCATTATTGTGTTTTGTGAAGATTACATTAGTAAACATATGTAATGGATTTAGAAGAGTATTTGGCCTGCCATGACTGCTATGGAGGTGTTGATCATTGTTGTTTCCTAACCACTTAAAGATTTAAAACATGAAAAAACTTAACAGAATCACATTTTCCTATAGTGCACATCAAACTAAAATCAAAGTGTATAGCATGTTAATTTTTAAAGGAATACTTTGTTTAGCAGCCAGATGAGTATTTACTAAAGCAAAGTTATGGCTAACTTGCCATTTTTGTAAGACGCATGTGAATAAGTCATTTCATTATTTTAATTGCATGCTAATGTTTTTGCAAATATTCTTATTATTTGGCTTTAAATATAACTTTACCATATGTTCTGTAAAAAGATTTAATAACACAGAAGCGAATAATTACACCATTCCCACTCATCAAGTATGAAGACTGGTGATATTTGGGAAGTATATTTCAAAATATTCTTCTCCATTTATATAATTACTCATAAAACTAAAATTTTAAAAAAAACATTTAGTTCTGTGCATTATCTCTAGGCAGCAGGTAGAGTTGTTTTATGCATACTTTTTTCAATTCAGTAAACATATTTTAAATGAAAGTAGTTATAATGTTTATTTTAAAACTATTTTTATTTACTTTTTTTAAATATTTTTGATAATCTCAAATTTGCATATTTTTTCAACTTTATTGAGATATAATTGACATGTAATATTGTGTTTTAGGTGATACACTTTTGTATTGAAAAATGATTGCTACTGTAGTTTTAGTTAACAGTTGCATCACATCACACAAATATTTATTTTTTTTGTGGTGAGAATATTTAAGATTTACCTAGTAACTTTCAATTATATAATACAATCTTATTAACTGTGATCGGCATGATTGACATTAGAGCCCCAGAAATTATTCATCTTAGATCTGGATGTTATTGTTCTCTGGCCAACATCTCTCACCTTTCCCCCATTCCTCAGTCCCTGTTAACCACCATTCAACTCTGATTCTGGATGTTTGGATTATATAGATTCCTACAGAGACATGAAGCTAGATGGTATTTTTCTTTCTCTGTCTGAGACATTTCATTTAACGCAATGCCCTTTAGTTCCGTCCATGTTGCCACAATGTCTGGATGCCCTTTCTCATAGCTGAATAGTATTCCATTATACATACACACACACACCATATCTTCGTTATGCACTTCATTCACTAATGGACACAGGTCGTTTCCATATTTTGGCTATTGTGAATAATGCTGCAATGAACATGAGAATACAAATATCTCTTCCAGATTGTGTTATTATTTCCTTTGGATATGTACCCAGAAGTAGGATTGCTGGATCATATGGTAGTTCTATTTTTAATTTTTTTAAAGAACCTATATATTGTGTTTGATAGTGACTGTACCAATTTTACATTCCCACCAATAGTACACATGTGTTCTCTTTACCCTACATCCTTGCTGACAATTAGCTGTTGTTATTTTTATTGTAGTCTTTCTAACAGGTGTGAAATGATATCTCCTTGTGATTTTCTATGCAAATACCTGATGATTAGTGATGTTGAGCACCTTTTCACGTATCTGTTGGCCATTTATATGTCTTTTTTGGAAAAATGTCTAATCTGGTCCTTTGCCCATATTTAAATCAGATTTTTATTTTTATTTTTTTGCTACTGGGTTCTATGAATTCTTCGTATATTTTGGATATTATACTTTTATCAGATATTTGATTTGCAAATGTTTTCTCCCATTCCTTAATTTCTCTTTTCATTTTGTTGATTGCTTCTTTGATGTGCAGAGGCTTTTTAATTGACGTGGTCCCACTAGTTTATTTTTGCTTTTGTTGCCTTTGCTTTTGGCATCAAATCCAAAATATTGCCAAGAGCTATGTTAAGGAGCATACCCTAGGATGTTTATAGTTTTAAGGCTTTTTTCAAGTCTTTAATCCATTTTCAGTTGATTTTTATGTATGTTGTAAGATAAGTCCAGTTTCATTATTTTGCAAGTGGTTATCCAGTTTCCCCCTATTTTTTACTGAAAAAACTATCTTCCAATTGTATATTCTTGGCTTCCTTACTGTAAATTAATTGACCATATATAAATAAATTTATTTCTGGGGCCTCCACTCTATTCCTCTGTTCCATGTCTTAAAAAAAAAAATCAATGCCGTACTGTTTTGATTACTATATCTTTGTAATATAGTTTGAAACCAGGGAGTGTGATGCCTCTGACTTTGTCCTTTGTCTCAAGAAAACTTTGACTGTAAGATTTTCTTTTCTGTGTGTGTGGTTCCTCACACATTGTAGGATGTTTGCTCTATTTCTCTGAGAAATGCTGTTGGGATTTTGATAGGGATTGTATTTGTTGTACAGATGCCTTTGTGTAGGATGGATATTTTCACTGTCTTAATTCTTTCAATACATGGGCATAGAAGATCTTTCCATTTATCTGTGCCTTCTCAATTTCTATCAGCAATTACATAATTTTCTGTGTACATACAGATCATTTACCTACTTGGTTAAATTTACTCTTAAGTGTTTTATTCTTTCTGATATTATTGTGTATAAAATTGCTTTCTTAATTTCTTTTTCTGATAACTCATTGTTAGTTTACATTGATTTTGTATCCTTTAATTTTACTGAATTTTTTAGTAAGTTTCTGGAGGATCTTTTTGCTGTTTTCTATATGTAATATCATGTGATCTGCAAATAGAGACAATCTTTCTCATTTGAATGCCTTTTACCTCCTTTTCTTGTTTAATTGCCCTGGGTAGAACTTCCACTACTATGTTGAAAAAATTATCAAGAGAAGGCACTATTGTCTTGTTCCTCATCTTGAGTATGATGTAAGTAAGCTGTGGGCTTGTCATATACATCCTTTATTGTGTTGACAAACATTCTTTCTATACACAATTTGTTGAGAATTTTTTATCATAAAATGATGCTGAATTTTGTCAAATGCTCTTTCTGTGTCTATTGAGATGGTGTATGATTTTTATCCTCCATTCTGTTAATGTGGCTTATCACATTGCTTTATTGACAGATGAACTATCCTTGAATCCCTGGAATAACTATCAGTTAGTCATGATGTATTCTTTTAACTTTAATTTTTTAATTCAGTTTGCTAATCTTTTGTAAAGGATATTTGTTTTTTTGTTCATCAGGGATATTGGACTGAGATTTTCTTTTCTTGTAGTGACCATGTCTGGCTAGTATTAGGGTAATGCCATGGTTTAGTAAAATGATGTTAGAAATTGCCTTCTCTTCTATTTCCAGGAAGAGTTTGAAAATGATTTGTATTAATTCTATTTTAAATGTTTTATAGAATTTGCCTGTAAAACTGTTTGACTCTGGATACTTATTTGTTGGGAGGTTTTTTATTACCAATTCAACTGCTTTACTAATCAGTTTTTTCAGATTTTCTATTTATGATTCAGTCTTTATTAATTTCTTTAGATTGTCCAATTTTATGTATATATAATTGCTAATAGTACTCTCCTTTGATCTTTTGTATTTTGAGTCCTCTCTCTTTTTTAGTCTAGTTAAAGATTTATCTTTTTTAAAAAACTTAGTTTCATTTATATTTTCTATTATCTTTTTAGTCTCTACTTCATTATTTTCAGTTTGATCCTTATTTCCTTCCTACTTTAGCCTCAGTTTGTTCTTCTTTTGATGAAAGGTTCTTTGAGATCATTCCTTTTTTCTTTATGTAGGTACTTACATTTCCCTCTTAGAACTGCTTTTGTTGAATCCTATAAGATTTGGCATGTTTTGTTTCCATTTTCATTTGTCTCAAGATATATAATTTTTATTTCTCTTTTGATTTCATCTTTGATCCATTGGTTGTTCATCAGCATGTTGTTTAATCTCCATGAATTTTTTTAATTTTTCAGTTTCCTCCTTCTAAATGATTTCTACTTTTGTTCTTTAGTGTCAGAAAATAATGCTTGATATAATTTAAATATTTTTAAAATAAGGACTTGTTTTGTGTCCTGACATATGCTCTATTATGGAGAATGTTTCATGCACACTTGAGAAGATCGTGTATCCTGAAGCTGTTGGATGGAAGGTTCTGTAAATTTCTGTTAAGTCTACATGGCCAAACATGTCATTTAAGTTCAAAATTTACTTACTGATTTTCTCTCTGGATGATATATCCATTACTGATATTGGGATATTGGAGTCCCCTAGGATTATTGCATTGTTGTCTATTTCTCTCTTTAGTTCTGTTAATATTTGTTTTATATATTTAGGTGCTTTGAAGTTGGATATTTTCTTTTTAATCAAAATATTCATATTCATGTTTTCCTGAAATTTTCTAGTTTTTTCTTTTTAATTTGAAAACACATTATAAACTGCCTCAATACTACCTAAGGCAAGATATTAAGTGAGATATATATAGGCCAATCTTTCCTTAAAATTCTAGTAGTAAATGCTTTTCCACATTTAGTGAGAAACAGAATAATATTAAATCTAAACTGATCAAATTGAGTATACTTCCTAAAACTCTGTGCATGTATTAAACAAGCCTAGAAAATTTTCATAAATGTTGAATCTATGATAAATGTGAATTACTTCTCCAATCTGAACATCCATTTTTCTTCTTGTTTTATTAGGACAAATTTAACTTTAGGGAAAAAAATCATTTCTGTCAATCATATCATAAGGTGTGTTTCTTTAAAAGTATTTTAATTACTTTTTCTAGAGTCATTTTATATATTTTTAAATGGTGTGACGACTATTACTTGAGTTGCCTTTACTTATGGAGATTTGAGCAGAGATTAAAACATAGTTACTTATTAAGAGATTTAAGTTTAAGTAGAGTAACACAGTATCTTTAATTTTACATTAAAAAGAATACTTTTAAAAGTAACATTTGATGTTTTAAACTAATGCATTTTGCTAAATAATGCATGCTTGCCTATGTTGAGTCCACATTTCTATTGTGTATATTTCATAATTTTTCAAAATTTTGTAGCTAATATGAAGAATTTTATGGCAGAAATTGGTACATTTGTATAAATAGTTATTAGCTAAGGATACTAAATACTGTATTTATTCATATTCTTTTAATTTTGTGATTTTCAGTTTACTGAAATAGTAATAATAACTTAAGTTCCAACTTGGCCAGATTAATAATTAAAACTACAACAGTATTGGGGGGAGTATATTAGTTGATTTCTTTTAGTCCAGAGTATACTATATCATATTTTTTCAATTAGTATAAATAATGTTGATACATCCATAAAAGCTTGTAAGACATTAGCCCTAAGTATTCATTTCTCTAAGATCTGATTTCTATTCCCTTGTAATGTGTTCTCTATAAATGTGATTTGATTTAATTTTCATGGATATATGTTTTTTTAACTATGATCCTTTGCTTAGGGTAGGAAATTTGAGTATACTACTATAGAATGACATCACAGTAAGGGAAAAATATTTAATGTCTACCTTCTATAGATGTAGTCTGAAATTATAAGTTACATCAAGTAAGTTTCATTAGTTATTCTTCCTGAGAAGAAAAGAGTTTTCTGATTCATTATGATGCCTTTATATAGATCTAAAGGAAAAAAAAGTTCACTATGGTGTTCTTGAGTTTATATCATGTAATCATGTTGAAAGTTAGGTATTCCTAAGGAGTAAATTCAGGAAAAATAAACAGATATGCCTCAAAAATAGTGTGAACACAACCATGGTGTTTTTTTATGTATTTATTCACTTGCTTGTTTGTGGGAAAAAGAAAAGAAACATTCTAATACAATCTAGAATACCAATCAATGTCCATATTCACTTGGGACAGAATGATATCAACCTCTAACATATGAGTTGTTACCTGAAGCAGGTGTATTACACATATCAGCTAGGAGAAATTAGCATTGTGATCAATAGCTTTTTGATTTAAGTAAGGTTTTGTGAAATGATACATATTTTTTAATACAGCCTGGCCAGAGGTATAACCTCTCAATCTTTCTTATACATGGACTTCAAAAGTTCTGTTTTTTTAAAAAAATCTCCAGGCACTAAATAATAGTTAGCCTTACATAAAACAATGGATTTTATTTATTTTAATTACATTTCCTTAGCTTGTATTTCTGAAACTGTTTCTGTAAGCATTATTTGAATAATTATTTTTTCATAGGCATACTTTAAAGAATGTTTTTTTCTTTTAATTCAGTGTTCACTTTATTTTAAAATATACTGACTCAAGAAAAGGATCTGTTCCCTTTGATGAGACAGTTTCATTTTTACACAATGTTGGGAAGGGTATTCAACAATTAAAGGTGAATTAAAAAAATAAAAATGCTTAAGAACTTTGAAAGATTTACATAAATATTTTGTGTAAATAAATGTGGTTCAACCTACCACATTCGAAATACACACACCAACTCTTTATCATTTAAAGAAATCCAAGAAAAGAATATTTTCTCCCCAGAATTGCTGAGATGAATTAGAAAAATGAAGAGTTCCATATTCTCAAAGAATAGAGTGGAAGATACAGTTGACCTCTCTGTTTCTTTGTGTAGATGTAAGATTTCATCGTCAGCCATATATTATGGGAAAGTAATTATGTATGACAGATATAATTTTAAAAATATTATGAAGTCATAGATGCTAAATTTCATAAGAGCTGTCTTTGTTGACAGTGTTGTAACCCCAGTGTCACGAACAGTAATTGGCACAGTGCCTAGAATGTGTCTGACAGTCTAAGGTTATTTGTTAAGTGAATTAATAACAGGTGAATAAATCAGTAAATTAATAATGGTGTGTATATTCTTAGATTAATTAATTCTGGAGCAGTAGGATAAAAAAGAAATTAAACTGTAGAATAGAATATTTACCTGAACTATTCCTAATAGACAATTTCAAATGTATACAGAAGAAAAAGATTAAGGATTTTTCCAAAGGTTGGAATATATTCATAATCTCCCTCTTTTCAGTTCTTGAGATTTTAGGTGAACCAGGTATTTGCGATAGAAATTTATAAAAGATGTCGTAAGTAACCATTTAATTCACATGCTGAATAAATATTTCTGTTGCTTTCATTGTCTGAAGGACACTGTGCTGAACAGTGTGGATATAGCAACTAACAAGACAAATCATGTTTTTGTCCTCATGAAATTGATATTTTAGTCCAGTAGCTGTCACTTACTTAAAGAAGACATCTTAGATCTACATAAAGAAACAAGGAAGTCAACTGTAGCCACGACCTTATTTTTTGAGAATACGAAGCTCAACTATTCTCTTTATCTTCCTAATTTGTTTAAGCAATTCTGGATAGAGGATACTTTTTTCTCAGCTTTCTTCAAAAGAGGAATAAAAAGTACTTGATATATGTGCCTAGGATCTGATACGCATTTCCTTAGACAAAAAAAAAAGCCAGTACCCAAAACACCAACAACTAAAGCAACAAAAATGAGAAAACTTATATCAAGGGCAAAGAAGATTTATTTCTTCAGAAATAACTCATCCATTCCTGCATGGAAAAGTGCATACTTGTAAATTTAGAACCTACAGAAACCTTTTGGACTCTAAATTTAACAATAAACTGAAGCCTTCAGTGTGCAAGCCTTACTTAATGCTGGCCAAGAGCCAGCTCCTTTCTTCCACAGAGAGCAGTAGCTATTGCTCTCAGTGATCTTAGAAGCAGGTGCTTATACATCCCTGTCATTGATATAAAGGACCTTCTATTTCAGGTCAGCTGACAAAAATGAAAGTCTAATTGTTGACGCTAGTACCACCAGATACCTTCAGAAAAGAACCTGTGTACCAACTCAGTAGGGGATGATTCCACACAGTTCTCTAAGTTCAGTTCGTTCCTTTCCTTCAGTCATAGGAACTACATCTCTGAAACAGAAGTAACTTACATAAAGCAGGCTTTCCAGAAGTCAATTGTTGGGTTACTTATTTTATATATGTACGTGCATAAACTTAACCTGTCTCTCTAAGCATGGGTGCAGAATACAAATACTTAGAGCAACTAAGATATACTCTGTACCTTCCTGCTGTGGAAAGTTTCCAAGCATCTTTGAAGAACTTATCTCAGTTGCCTATTGACAAAAACCATCCTTTCTAGACAGGATTTCTACTTGGCTTATACTAATAAGCTGACTCTACAGTGAAAAAAAAAAAAGAAAATCCAACTGAAAGAATAGAAGTTTTGGAATTCAGTATTTAAGAAGTTAGAACTTAATTTGGATGGCTGCCAAACTTGAACATGAGGATATTTCACAAGTGAAGAATGTTTTGTACTTGAGTTTACGTGCCAATAGCCTTGAACTTATCCCAAAAGGGATTTTATATTTCCCATTGATCAGTAAGCAAAAGATCTTACTTGTATCAAAAATGATTATTCCTTCACACATTTAATAAGACTTGGCTATGTAAAATAAAATGAATTTTGTTAGATTACAGGAAAACAAAACAAAACAAAATAAAATACAGACTGTTTCCTGAGTTGCTGGTCTTTGCAGAAGTATAGATAATGGTGTTGCATTTGTGGGTCTTTTGAAACCAAGGTTACATATGCCCATTTCCAGGGCTACCCTATCTACTGCTTTTCAGAGGGAGCCTGTCTTTTCCCCTGCTCTGACCATCTTCAACAGTGAAATTCGTTTCACCTGTTTGTTCCATCCCACCAAGTTGATTGACTGCTTTGAGTCAGGTACACAGATGACCCCAATCTATAGAATGATTGATAAAATATTAAAAAGTATACTTTTTTCAAAGATTCTGAGTAACTGAAAGGGGATCTAGTCATAGAGAATGCCATATCTGAGAGGATGTGTATGGGCGGAGGTTGGTCATAAAGGAACAGGAACAAGGCAGCTATAAGCTATGAGTATACCTGAGTTGGGGGTAGAGAAGCTACGATACAGCAAGCACTACATTAGAGAGTACAGCCATAAAGTAGAAAAAAAAATCTTTAATTGTGTATAAAGAGACCCTAACCTTATAAATATACACACTTCTAAGACAGAAGTTCCCTACAAGGAAATGAAGTTGCCTTGAACTGAAATGATCTTCCAAGTTTCTGAGACCTGCCTGTCCATGCTGATGATCATCATGTTTAAAGCACAAAAAAGGAGAAGTTGTAAGATAAGGAAAAATTAAATCACCGAATAGTAAATGCCACATATATGTCATTCTGTGTTGAGCACTTGACTCCTTTGTTTAATTTAATCATTGTGGCAAATTTGTCAATCCTTCCATTCAGCTCTATTTTGAGTACTGTTATGTGACAGCCATTTGCTGAGCATCTAATATGTGTCTATTATTTGGGGATGTAACATCCTGCTCTTAGGGAAGAGGTTTTTAGGGGAGTGTGATAAATAATAGAAAATAAGCATAGTAAACACACAACTTCTATAGTAGATATGGTTTAGCTTCAGTTATCTGGAAGATAGCCTCTAATATGGAAAATCATCTGCAGAAAGTTTATATGGTGTTCCCTTGGGATCAACACCTGTAGAGGAAAGAAGTAGGATTGGGCAAAATGATGAGCATCAGTCTTAATAAAGGGTCTCTCAGAAGCTGTGGGGCTAGAATATCTTGTAACTATTATGCTACCTGAAAGCAAGTGCCCAAGCTTTTGTTTCCTCCCTTTGCACATGACCACCCATAGAATGGGAATTTCCTCTGGAGAGGAAGGATGAGCTTGGGCAAGAATATTATTTTGGTTCAAATACAATTCCTGGAGGGTAACTCATGAAGAGCTAAGGACAGCCCAAGATCCAAGCACTGGGGAAATGGATTCTGCAGGGGGCTCTGGAGGCATCTGCATTACAGTAGCCAGCACAGTATATTGGAACATGATAAATGCTATAAAAATACATTTGCTTAAGCAGAATCCAGATTTTGGGGATGCTGTTTGGAATTAAATAGAACAGAGTAGGTGGTGTTTGAGCAATGAGTTGAATGAGGTGAGAGAGTGAGGTCGACAGCTCGATGAAGAGAGATTCATGCAGAAGGGGCAGATAGAACAAATCTACACCTGGCATGCTCAAGCAATGACAAGGAAGCAAGTATGGTTAGAGCAGAGTACAGGGAACTTGAGTGCTAGGAGATGAAATCAGAGGAAACTGGATGCCAGTCCACTCGAGTCTGTAGATCACGGGGAAGAAATTCTTTTAGTTGGAATTAAGACTGAAATTAGGAGCATTGAAGGATTTTTTTAGTAGAAGAGTGAAATGGTTTAACCTATTTTAAAATTGTCACTTTGGCTATAGTGATGAGAATAAAGTGGGTGGAGAGGTGGTGAAAGTGAAAAGTAGAAACCAAAGAACTGTTTAGACAGTAAGAGTGGTGAGAGCTGATGGTGGTCTGAGCTAGCTCTGTACCTATGGAATTAGTAAGAAGTGGTCAGATTCTGTGTCCATTTTAAGTACAGCTAATGAGATTCCTTTCAGTGTTTGTGAGAAATAAGAAAAAGTCATCAAGGATGCTTTTAACCTTGAAGATCACTTAACCTAATCAACTGAAAAGATGCAATTGCCATCAACTGAGATGGAGGAGGCTGGGCAAGGGGAGGATATTTTGGGGGAGAGTGGGATGGTTGGTGATCATGGAAATGGTATTTCAACTGTTAGGCTAAACGAACTCACCAAAGAATTATGGAAAATGTATGAAAGAGGAGCCTGGAAAGGAGACTGGAGACTGATCAACTAGAGATGTGTAATTTTCCCCATTTTCAAAAAGTTTTGGGAACTTGCAAATAATAGTTTCAAAACCACTTGGCTTAAATCCTTTTCTGGGTAGCCACATCACCTTACTTTTTTCACAAGCTTTTTTCTTAGAGAATTAATGTGAATTTGTGATGTAGAAATTTAGATCTATATGATCCACTCTTCTTAAAGACAAATGTTGTGTTTCTGTTAAACCCTTTCATAAATTACATATACTTTATTCCTCCCAACACAGTATCTTAGCCAGTGTGTGCCCTTCAAAACTGTTCTTTTCTTCGTGGTGTTTTTTAGACACAGTCAAACCTAGAGCTCCTCGTAGATGATGGGAAGCCCCCACCATTTTCTGTAAGTGTTACACCTATTTAAATAATGCACGTAATAGTCACTATTGATTTATTTTGAAAGTTATCAGTCAAGAGATATTAACTTTATTTACAATCACTTCCATAGCTGTTTATAGGAACCAAATATTAATAATCAATTTTCCAATCACTTGTATAATGAATTATGTGCAGGCTCTAGAATTAAAGAAACAAATACATACTCTGTACACAAGTACAGACACCTATGTTGCTATTATTATTTATGTATTTTTTTGTCTGACATAAATGAACTGTATCATATTTTGAACACCAAATGGAGACTCCTGGATACACCCAAACTGCATTTTATTGGTAATATTATTTATGTTATAACATTTGGAACCTGAATCTGTCCAGCATTGGTACCTACAGTACAAGACTAACATGACAACTAAATTGTAGAAATAACATCACTTAGTACCTGATGGACACTGCATGTCTCATCTTGCACTACAGTCTTGAGATAGCATTTCTCTAGAATTCCAGGTAACACTTTGACATCAGGCAGGTCCACCTTCCATTATCAATTTCTGTAGACCTTAGTCACTGCTCCAAATGCAAGTCTATATAGCTTTCCATGCCTCTCAAGCTCTCAGAGACTTGGGAATGGCCTTTTGGACAAAGTTCCTTCATAATTCAATCCATTTTTATCTGTGGAACTAATATTTATGTGTACAGTAAAGACAGAAACCTTTCTGTTGTTAATGGCTCACCTAATTGAAAACCTAGGAGTTAGAGCCAACGGAGGCTGTGGTGTATCAGAGCCCTAAAAATGATATCTGGAATCTTTTTAACCCAATTACTTGTGATTCTCCTTGCACTGGAGTGATGTTTCTCACTTTACATATTCCTTTCAGAAATATCAATTATGCCCAAATTTTCTACTCCTGTAATAAACAATTAT
Organism: Manis pentadactyla; assembly: GCF_030020395.1. Taxonomy (NCBI): domain Eukaryota; kingdom Metazoa; phylum Chordata; class Mammalia; order Pholidota; family Manidae; genus Manis; species Manis pentadactyla. The sequence continues at coordinate 125,933,199 of NC_080020.1, forward strand.
TTCCAAAATTGTTGCCTAGTCCTAAATCTGATTTTTTGAATCATAATTATTTTTTCAATTCATATGCATCTCCAGGTATTAAAGATTCTTGTATCTATATATCTCATAACATGATTCCCCATTTCCTCAAACCCATCTGTAAGTACTCTGTTTTGGTGACTTACACAATTATACATCCAGTTGTTTGAGTCACAGACTTGTGGTTTATTTCAGTCAGAAATCTTACAAATTTTCTTACTTGTAAAATATTAAAATATCTTGAAGAAGTAAAATGGACCTGAATCACTTCAGAATTGCAATTCTCATTTTTCCTTAGAAGTATTTTCCTTATTTTTTTTAATATAGTAAAATTGTAACAAGAAGTTGATAATTATCTAGAAAAATATTTGGAAAAATTACTGTGATAGAAATATTATAGAAGAAATACACATAAAGTGACTCTGTTATCATTCCAATTATACTGAAGAATGTCCACATAGTGGTAGGCACTGTGACATTATTATAGAAAAATTAGTAAATATGCATGGGTCTTTCAGATTTGGAATCTTCAGCATACCATGAAATCTTCCTTATTAAAAGACTAAATTATGCCTAAAGCATAAGCCCCAAAATAGGAAAACAATTTTATTCCCTACTTTATGAAAAAAGATTTTTATCTTCCTGTAATTTATTGTAATCACACTTGCCACAACTAATAGTAGAAGACATGTAATACATTTTGATTGTATCTGTTTTCTTTCTGGATGATAAGCATAGCAAAGTCAATGTACATTTTTATTATAAAACTCTGTTACCTTTTTCTGACTCAAGTTCTTTTAAAATTATATAGGTCACTATAAATTGCAGGAGAGTGATCTCTGCAGAGTGAAAGGATTGCTTGAGATACTTCTACAAAAAAAAAAAAAAAAAAGAAAAAATGAAAAAAAGAAAGGCATAGTTTCCAAAGAGCTAAATGCCAGCTATATCCTGACATTCATAGGTTAACAATAAGAATACCTTGGTTAGAATCAATAAATATTTTGTGTTCTTGTGGTTACTAAGGGACTGTCATTACTCTGCTAAACTGACATTTCACCCATACTTTACTTAAACTATGGTTAAGGATAACCTATTGACCTTAGGTGAAAAATATAATCTGAAGCATTTTGCAGTATCTTACTATCTTTGTGTAAAAAAAAAAAAAACTGTCAGAATTCAGCAATATTTTGGATTATAAGATTTTAGTTGATCAAGTATATAAATGCATATTTAATGTTTCATCAAAAGCATTAAATGTATCCATTTATATTTCAAAAATAAAGTGTAAACTAAAATATTTACAAATCATAGTGATCTTATCCTTGCCTAAACAGCAAATGATTACCTTTGTTCAGAAACCCGGGGTGTGTGGAAAGTGAGGAGAAACTGCCACTAATATTCTGCCATTTTGTTGTAGAATCCGTGTTCTTCAAGTTACAAGGGCCCATAAATGTCACAACTGTTTGGCTTTAGTATGATGAGACCAAGCAAGGATGTGCAATAGAATGAACATTTAGCATATAAAAAACTCAACAAAATAAATGTTAAAGACAAAATACAAGAGAAACCCTTATAAGGAAAATTTCTCCAAGCCCCAGTATGCCCATGGGCAAAACATCTAATATGTTATCTATCTTGGAGGCTGGGATTGGGATTACTGTCAAGCCCATAAATAACAGGTTATACACCACTGTTTTTTGATTAATCAGCTTTATTTATTACTTATCCACTTCCTGTTTTAACAGGGGAGGATTTGGCTCATGTTCCACATTCACTTTTCCTTAATTTCGCAGTTTTACTTATTGTCACTACTGTCTTTCCTCAGCTACAGTTTCAACTTGAATTAATACAATTAAATTTGGTTTTCTAATGTTTCAACAGCATCTCTTACCTTGATGTCTTGTAAGTCAGGTGTCTGTTATCCTGACTGTCCAATTCCCTGCTGCTTCCAGTAAGTTTGAAAGCTGTGGCTTTCCTATCACAATGCCAAAGTTGATGACATTTCCATCCTTTTCTGAATTAAGTTTCGTGCATCACTGTAAGGGTAGAGTTAAGATCCACTGACATCTGTTGGTATGAATATACAAAAATCATGTGGAACCAAAGTAGACATCTGTTCTAAGGAGCTTCTTCTTAGATCAACATGGAGTATGTGGTTGTTATTTTTTAGCATTCATCATTTATTCTAAAATTTGCCACATTTCTGCAATTTTTGTGTTTGAATCATTTATTTTTTATGAGGCTTTTTGGTGGTTCTTAGAGGGTATTACCACCTTATTACTGATCAAACAGTCTTGCTGTTACGCTGAGAAAATATGTTCCCCACCCAGGGCAAATTACCTTTGAAGCGGAAATCAGTCAAAGGGAGAAACAAAGTGGAAGAAACCCATTTATTGCATACAAGCAGTTGTCTCTTTCTGCTCTCCCGTGTCTCATGTGACACAGCTGAAAAAGGGAACCCACCCAACCTCTCTGGTCCAGCTTTGCCTTCTCTTCCCCCTATCCTTGTAATTGCCTATTGATACGGAGATGCACTAAGGCCAGGCAGAGAATCTGGAAATATTGCAATTTTACCCACAGCTCACCCCTCCAGAAATCTCACCTGATAATCTCCTCATTCCCCATCTTCCACAATGGCCCCTGTGCAAGAAAGCTTCAGCACTGTAACCAGACTAATAACATACAATAGCAACAGCAATAAAATCCTGATAATCCTCAAGCTGAAGGATTCAGCTAAGTTCAAAGTTCTGTGGAGATAAAGTCCATAGCTTGTCCATTCCACAGGCAACTAGTAGCTGATCAAGGAGGGAGGTCAGAGAAGTAATCACGTGGCAGCTGCAGCCAAGGGGTGGGTCCAGGCCACAGGGACTGTAAAAGATAATAACCTTCAGGGCAATATATGTTTTAATGACACCAGCATAGGCAAATCTTGTCCATCAGGTAGGATGCATGCAAAAGAGTGGTCCTGTGATGGGACAGTGGCAGGAATGAGATCTCATCCTGGTCTAGTATACAGACTTTCACCCCCCCTCCCTGTGGGAGTTACAGATGGTTCAATACATAGAGCTACTGGAGGTACATGCACTGGGCATAAAGATAAAACAAAACTTCCCCCTAAGATGCTCTTAACACCAGGACCTTTTTAGTACACTACCATGATCTTTGTGGGCCACTCTGTTACTCTAGGAACACACAGGAGGCCAGTTTCCAGGCATTTTCCTCAAGGTGCCAGAAGGGCAGCCATCACTGGTACATGTGTCAAAATGTCCAGGGTCACATCCAGTCAACAGTCTCCAGGGTTTAACACAACTGGGTCTGATAGTAGGATGTTGCTCTGCTGGCCATATCCTGACTTCAGTAACTCCTCTTTGGTTTGCACATGCAGTTGTATAGGAGAGGCAGCAATGTTTGTTAGCAAATCTACAGGTCCCAAGGCTCCTTTTCGGGGCTTCTCATTCAAAGGCTGTACTACTGTCCATAAGCAAACTAACCAGCAACATAGACTATTAATGTCCTACTTCAAGCCAGATTTCAACAAACCTCTGTACCTTTCTATCACCTGGCCCAGTTGGGTTATATAGTACATGAAACTTCTAATTTATTCCTAATTGCTGTACCCATTCTTGTAATGCATGTTCAGTAAAGTGGGTGCCTTGATTGCTCTTAATCACCAGCAGCTGGCCATAGGCTGCAAAGAGACACTTTAGGACCCTTTTGGTCATTTGCTGATCTCTACAATATGCAGGAAAGCAGCCAATAGCTGTGTCCACACAAGCCATGGCATACTGATATCCTTCTGATATGGACAGAGGCCCAATATAGTCTATCTGACACTGACAAAGGGTATTGGCTCCTTTACCATAGTCCCATGTTGCTGTGGGACTCAGTGTAAGTTCCTCTTAAAACACACATGGCACTCCTTCCAAGCTCTGCTGACTTCTTCAAAGGACAAAGACAAGCCCCACCAAGAGGCGACAGCCCACATTGTCTTTTGTCCCTCGTGCAACAAATGCTGATGTAACCACTGGGCTACATCAGAGGCAGGCTTTCCTTCTAGCTAACACACCTGAGCCAATGTGTCTGCTTCATCATTCCCTGGGGATGGCAAAGGTAAACAGCCAGTCATATGTCTTAGTCTTACCAGGGTCCCATAAGTCTTGTCACAATTCTTGACCCCAGAGGGGCCGATGACCAACCATCCAGTTGGCATGGTACCGTGTCAGCAGCCACAGTGTCAAGCCTTGATAGACAGTCCATCTTTCAGTGCAGACATCTATAGGGGAGGGCTCCTAGGTGATCAGGAGCCATATTGCCCACAAGTCAGCCCATTCATTGCTCTTCCTCTCTCTGTTGTCTCAGTCTTAGGATGGAAAGCCACAGCCCTCCACTTAGGGGGCTGCCCATGACTGTAGCCATCTGTATACCAAGCATCTTAGGTATAGGGGCTTTTCCTTAAGTATAAGGACTCTTGGATACCAATGGCTCAAAAACAAGTTCTTCCAGTTTTCCATTGGTATATATCACTGGCTCCAATAAGCATTGGAGTTCTCCACTTAGGGGCTAGTAGAGAGGGCACTATGCTGCCATAAATACACACCCCATTTGGCCAGTGTAGGCATCTGTGCCACTGCGTGGCCTTTGGATTGAGTCTAGCACCCACCCCATGGTGGGATAGGTGGTTATTACCTTGGGCAGAGCTATTCTGGTGATTGGCTCTGTAGCCAGCAAGGCATGGTACACAGCAGCCAGTTGCTTCTCTATCAAGGTGTACCGGACCTCTGATATCCAGAGCTGTGACAAGAATCCAGTAGGTTGGTGTGCTCGTTCAAGCTGCTGCCTAAAGCCTCATATGTAAACATCTTCAGTTACATAACATCTAGCTCACAGGGCCTTGATGAGCCCATTACACTCAAGGCCTGTACGGCCTTGACTGCTCGCTTAGCAGCAGTGAAAGCAGCTGCACATGTCTCATCCCAGTCCCACCTGATGCCCTTTCATATAAACCAGTATAAGGGCTTCAGAACTTGTGCCACCTGAAGGCAAACTGTTCCTGACTTTCCTGTGCTATGTAAATAGAGAAAAGCATTAGCAAGATCCACAACATATGATACATCCCTAGTTCATGACTGTGTGTGTCTATAAGGGCTTCTATAGAGGGCACAGCAGCATGCAAGGGGGTGTGACTTTATTCAGTTCCCTGTAGTCCACAGTCATATGCCAGGAGCATCCAGCTTTTTCACTGGCCACACTGGGGAATTAAAAGGACTATGAACAGGCTTTATGATGCCCACCATCTCCAACTCCTGTAGATTTTCTCAAATTTCCTTGTGTCCCCCAGGCGATTTATACTGCTTAGTATTTGTTACCTGCTGAGGTACAGTCAGAGCTACAGGTGGATGCTTAGCATGTCCCCTCAGAACTGCCTTTACTACACATACCCTTAGTCTGAACTCACCTTCAATGATCTGTAACCACAGGCCCTGCAGGATTTCCACCCCCAAAATATATTCAGGGATGGGAGAAATGTACACAGTATACTCCTTTGGGGGTAAACACCCTATCCCCAATGGGATTTGGACTTTCTTCACTCTAATTGCCTTACCCCCATAGCCATCTATCACAGAAGGGCTCCTGGGAAAATGCTCAGGGCTGCCATAAATCAGAGAACATTCAGCTCCTGTGTCCACCAGCAACAGGATGTGTTGTACATTCACAGTGAACCAATGAAGGGCTAATTCTACATGTGGCCTCCAGTTCCAACCACATTCCCCAATTGGGTTGGGCCCCAAACCACCTCAGTCAAACCCTAACACCCCATCATCCTCCTGTGGGTGTGAGGGCACAGGCAGAGCCTGAGTACTGTCCCCCAGAAAGTCTTCAGGGACACACGCCTCCAGCTTCTGCATCCTGGAGCTCAGTGGCTGGAACTGCTGCCCTGGCTTTAATTGGTGCCATAGTTTTAACAAGATCCTATTGGGCTGTCATCAAGTTTTTCTTTCACTAACCCAGCCTTTATTAAATCAACCCACATCTGTGTCCTCGAGACTTTCACAAGGCCCTTTGCACCTGTCCTTTCAGTCATAGCCTGTACTTCCTCCCATGTTCTTATGGTTTCAACCTCTCCCAGATCTGCTAAAGTGCAAGTCACCTCACTTTTGGGTTGCCCAGTATTGGGGACAAGAATAGTCATTAGGGGACCCAAAGAAATAGAGATGGGGGAGCTGTATGGAGTACCAGATTTCTCATTCTTGCAGTGAACAACTCATTAGGGTCCTGGGGTCCATATTAGAGGTGATATTTTTCATGCCCAGCTCCTGCAACACCTGCTGGAGCTCTGCATATGTTTTCCAGCTAGTGGGTAAGTATGGTAAATCACCGTGATTAGGCCAAAATGCCCTGATGGCTGCTGTCAGCCAATCCAGAAGCACCTGATTCCCTGAGGTGTGACAGGCACTTTGCAACTGCTGCCAGAGGGAAGGATGAGTCATCAGGGAAGCCAGTCTACCCATTTCAGAACCCAACATAACAATGTTTTCCACCCCCATATCCCAAAGATGCAAAAGCCATGTAGGCAGAAGTTCCAACAGCTTCTGCCGAAACCAGATCCTCATGTCCACCAGCTCATCCTGGGTAGAGGGGTTGGGTATGGAGTGTGCTCCATAACCTGGGAAGGGAGCAGCTCTCCTCCCCCTGAGGAGCCCGCAGTTATTTCATTTTTATTTTCTTAACTACAGCTAGGCATGTCTTTAATCCAAGAGGGGCTGGTGCCTTGGCAAGAGTTCAGCCGTCAGCCCTACCCCATCATCCTTCCCTGGCATCTCTACCATCTCTGTGGCTGAAGGCACCACTCTTTCCTCTCCTTCCCCCACAGCCTCCTGCAACACGGCTTCTCTTGCTTCCTCCCCTCTCTCTGCTAATGTATCTTCCAGGAGGGCGACCTGTCTTCTGTTTCTTAAGGGCATCCCGTAAGTCATCTCTTAGCTCTTCCAGGTGATGCCAAAGTGTGTCTCTGTCCTGCTGAAGTATGTGTCTCTCCTTGATAACCCTTTCCACTGTCTCAAGAAACAAACATCCCACAATCCTGGCTGCTGCATGGCCACTTGGGGCCTCTAAGTAGTCTTCTATCTCTTGGAAGGCTAATTCTACAGCTTCCGGTGTCTCCACCCTTCCCCAATTCTGGGGAAGGGCCCACCCATCTAGAACGTGCATTGCCGTAGACCAGTTTCCCTCTCTGGACTCCCCAAGTAAAAGCCCCACAGATAGGTGTTTCTCAGGTGAATCAGCACCCTCCACCATTGGTGAGGTTGTCACCTCCCACTGCAGCAGCCACTGGGGCCTCCCCACCATACACATGGGGGTTTCTGGGTATCTTCCCACTACCTTTGGGGCAGCCTACCCAAGTGTTGCTCCTATGAAGACAGATTTTGTTCAGAGGTCCTGTTGACTACTGCCAGGTAGAACTCCATGGGGAAAATATATTCCCACCCTGAGAAAAATTACCTTTACAGCTGAAATCATTCAAAGGGAGAAGTGGGAGAAACCCATTTATTGCCTACAAGCCATCATCCATTTCCACTTGCCAGTGTCTCTCACGACCCACCTGCAAAAAGCGACCCCAGCAAACGTCTCCCATCCAGACATGCCCTCTGCCCCTCACCCTTGTAATCACCTACTGATATGGAGATGGACTACTTCTCTCCACCCCCTAGAAACACCTACTGATATGGAGATGCACTAAGGCTACTTGAGAGATTCTGGAAATACTGTGATTTTACCCACACTTGCTGAGATTGGAGGGCAACTTTAATGGCTTTTAGCAATATGGTGTCATAAGGTCCAGCATTTTTTTCAGGAACTCTGCCCCATGGTATTTCATGATGGCATTTTAGCTACATTTATTATTTTATTTTACCAGACCTTGATTTGTAATATTCTGTCACTTAGTAAATACACATAGTTGATGATTCTCAGCTTATAGTACATCTACAATGATGTAAGAAATACCATTTTCAAAATGCTTTGAACACCTCATACTTTATTAGCAAATAAACTATTTGATTATATTTTCTTTAAGTCATATTATGAATACCTTGCTTTGAAAAATGCTGATATTGCAGGAAATTTTATTTTGAAATCGATTTTGTCCTTTTGATACCCATATCATTTTAAAAGGAACTGTTGAAATAGAAAACTAATATATACAACTGTAATAAAAAAAATCTTACAAGCATGCCACCATTTATGTAGAGTAAGTTGCTATTTAATGATAATAAATTAGAAGACTTATTTAACTTCTATAGACTAGATCAATAGTAAGAACTGGAAATATTCGATTCTTGATATTCCTTATCAACAAATCACATGTTAGTAATGAGGAATCTCTACACAAAGAGCCAACTGAAATTAGGATTCTTGCTCAGTCATCTAATTACTGTGTCGAAGTTCTTGCCAAGTTATTTAATAAACTCAAGAGACTCAGATTCCACATCTGAAAAATGGGTGCAAAAATACATATGACTTTAGCTTTTATTGTAATATAAATATAAGATATGTAAATGGTCTACTGAAAGTAGAAACAAAGTAGGAACTCAACGTTTACACTGAATACTAGTATTACTTAAAGAGGGGAGTGCTTATCTTCTATCATCATACCACTTTTTTTCAAACCCAAGTCATTTTATGAAGCTACATTCCTCCGACTGGTTTTATGATACCCAAAATCATGCATAAGCATTTTGAGTGCAGCAACAAAGAAAGTATTCATTCATTTGATTAGTATCTTTTTCAGCAACTTAGATACTGAAAATATAGCACAATTCCAAATGCTTAAAAGAATACAGACTTATACTTTATTATTTGTTTTTAATAATATCTATTTCTAAAATTAAGTTTAAGAAAAAGATTAAAAATTTAGTAAAACTTCAGATAAGAATTTCTCAATAATGACTGGAAATTATTAAATGTATATTGAATTCCTTTTAATAACAGTAAAAAGAAAACTAGCAATGTGTAAATTCTGACTGCCCACAGCGTTGAAATATATTTCATAAATTATGCTTTGAAATCTCTTAATATGCCAAAAGACCCTGGAGCAAAGTCCCACTAAACATTCTTAGTTTGGGGAAGCTAATGCCCTAAACTACACTTAATGATTGTTAAGGCTAAAGAAAATAATATGGCACTGCAATTTGTTCAAAGAGTATCAGAGATTTAATAGAATACTTAGGAAGCCATTAAGTCTAATTAGAACTATATGTGGAAACGGGACTTTTCACATCTGTAAAGTTGACAGTAAATATTTATTTTCTGAGCAATACTTGTTAATACTCTGCTTCCTAATTGCTTTTCTGTATTGAGTAGCAGGTTCAGAATGAGTGTGAAGAGATTGTTCTTTTCAAACTTTAACAATAGACTATCTGAAAGCAAACATTTGCTTGCTTGAGTGCTTCTGTTTTAAATTACTTTGAATATGGGTTAATAAGACAGTAAACCTTTGTTTTGGACATGTGTTCCAGTGAACTGTGCAATTTAAAAGCATAATATTCCTCTCACCTCTTCCAAAGATTCCCTGTCTCTCAACTATAGTATTTTCTATTCTTGATTTTAACAATGAAAATACCGCTAAGGTGCTTTAAAGTTCAATTAATAATTTCACATGTGTTATCCACTAGCTATTTATTATTTGCCATGCAAAACACATTTCTCATGAATTATTTATCCTTGACAACTTGTGGATGTTTATCAGATCATTTTTTTAATCACAAAATCAACTAGTATTCGTGTATGTACTCCCTGCCATTTTTTGTTTCATTGGTTGGACACAATCTTATCTAATTCCAAGCCCTCCTTACTCTGTTCCCTATTCTCATCAACATATAAACATGCTAAACACATAAACATTTTAAAACCTTTCCCTTGTTTCCATATTCTGTCCTACCTACTGCTCCATTTTCCTCCTAATCTTTCTGAGAGCAAAATTCCCTGAAAGAATCGTTCCCCATTATTATCTATTTTTATCTTCTATTCTTTTTTGAACAAACACCAATCAGGTTTTCTTTCCAAGAAATCTACCAGAACTGCTCTTGAAAAGCACTGTGAAATCTGTTAGCCAATTCTTTATGGTTCCTGTCTTTGACCTACCAATGACATTTGGCATACATGTTGATTCTTCATCCTTGACATTTTTTTGCTTTGATCCTGAGATATTCTCTCACTTCAATAATTCTTTCCATACTCATCATACATCTCTGAAATCTACCTTTATAAATAGTTCCTTTCCAAATACATGGTTATATTTATCTCTGACTCAAACACCTCCCCTGACTACAAGCTCATCGGCAGACATCTTAGTTATCTCTCTTAAGAAGTCAAAATTAATACATTCAAAACGTAACATTTTTCCACATCCATGCTTGATAGGCTTCTCCCGAAGTGTTCCTACTTCCAGTAAACACAGTTGATCTAAAATAGTATTGAAGTGTCATGTTTAAAACATTTATAGCAGTGGGTGGGGAAATTCTGAGAGAACTCCATTCTTACTAAAAGGAAACCCAAACCTGGTGGTGTTATAAACTTTTATATTTCTTTACATCCTTACATTAAACTATCAACAAATTACAAGGGCTCTGTCTTCAAAATATTTTTAGATACTGACTGCTTCTTATTACTGCTCCCCGATTATCCCCTAAATTCAAGCTACTAGAATCTCTACTCTGAACTTTCCAAATAATATCCTAACCTTTCTGCATTTTCTACTCTTTCCCTTAAATGGTCTATTATCCACACAGTAGTTAGAATGAACCTTTAAAAATATAAGTAAAAGCGTATCCCTTCCTTGTTCAGGGCCATCAAACTCTTTCCCACTGCGTACATGATTAAATCCAGTGTCCTTACATGGCCCACAATGGCCCACTCCCTACCCTCAGTGAATTTGAGCTCATACCATTCAGCCTGTCCTCTTCCATCCATTCTAGCCTATTTTCCATGAAAATATGAACAGTGTCTCTACTTCAGGGCCTCACATTGTTCATTTGACTTAATTAATTTTCCCATGTGACTGGCTTCTTTGCTTTCTTTTTTAGGAGAGAAAGGCAGAGGCTTTTATTTAGAGAGAAAGTAAGAGGACAGAGCTCCTGGCTCAAGCCAGGAGGAGACAAGAGAGTCCCTCCTTTGCTTTTTTAGGTCTCTGTTCAAATGTCTTCTCTTGCGTGATATGATTTTGATGACATTAGCTAAACTCATCATCCTGGGCTAGACATCTCACTATTTCTTTATCCTTTATTTTCTTCACGTTCTCTACAATATTATGTTTCTTCATAGCATATGAATTTATAAACTTACATATATGAGAGGATCATATACATGTAAATATCTACATGAATTAAATATATTATGTAATATATATTATAGATACATTATAGATATATATGCAAAATATATATATCTGTATTTTGTTCACCTCCCCATATTAGAAACTGAGCTCTCTGGTATTAAAGATACTACTTTATCTGGTATTAAAGATCTGGTATTAAAGATCTGTTAAAGTAATTAAAAAGTAGTCATTTTTGGGAGTCCTTCTAGAGAGAAATTAAAGAAAGGGAGAATTAAATTGCATACTGCATGCAGGTCACATGGATGGAATGAGTGGTAATTGCAAATGCTGCAAAGTATTTTTAGTTTTGAGGAAGATTCTTGAACTCTATGGCATTATGTTTAAACATACCTCTAGGTTAGATTAGACAGGAAGTAATTTGATGTCCCTTCTAAAGATGTTTTTTACTAACAGGAACTATTGATGTTATTGAATCAGATAAGTTAAGAAGTGCCTAATACAAAATAAATCTATTACACAGATAAACATGGTGAAATCTAGATCTTAAATAATCTGTAGTCATAAATGTTTCCTATTTTTCCATGACCTTAATTAACTCCGTGTAAGTATAAAGTGACTATAACTTGGGCAAAGGAGCGATCCTTTCATCTACAGTATAACTTTGTGGTAATCACTATTATACACTTGAATTAGAAATTTATAAAGCCCTAAAGGCAAATTGCAAATTTTTTCTCCCAGGGTGGTTTGCCCTGGGAATTATTTGCTGTTACATTTCTCACATCTGCTCTTCCTGGTGGAACCTATAAGTGGCACGTGGACATACACTGATGTGGCATAACTTTCAAAGCACTGAGAATCCCAATAACCCAAATGGTTGCTTTATCAACAGCCGGGGATGGTACCTTGAACTGTCAGCAGGCACATAGTGACTCCTTTGAGTCTCAGCAAAGTATTTTACGACATTACTTCTTACAACATTTATGAAGTCTATCAATTTTTTCATGCATCAACCAGCTGCTACATAGAACAACAGAACATAGGTATATTGCATATGATGTTAAGAATGTTTATAGCAGGTGTGGGTTAAACCTGCTAGAAAAAATCTGGACAGTCTTTCTCACTGGGATCTCCAGTAAACACAAACCCTTTGGTAGAAGGAATATGATGGAAGAATATTTGAAAAAAGAGAGTGAGTGAGCAATATTAAAACATATCTTTTATAGTGTACAGGTAATATCTGGAGCCTATTATAAAAATAGAGGAGAAAATATCTAGAGTGTGTTAATTGATGTGGATAAAATGAAAGTTTCCATGGCCAGGATTCTCACCTGGCCCTGGTTGGCTCGCTCACTACACACGTGTGGACAATACATTACCACTGACTCTATATAAAGAGCTCCACCTAGTGCTCTGGGTAACACGGTGACGCGGCTACAAGGCTGCAGGAGAGCGGAGGCAGAGACGCTAGTGCTTGACCTACTGCTGGAGAACAAGCTGGGTAATAAACCCTTTCACACAGAAAAGTTCTCCTGTCAGTTCTTTGGTCACACTGAATCCATCGTGAACTTGCCTGGGGCTGAAACCCATTGGCAAGACAATCGATCAGTATCTTCTCATGACATTGGGAGGGCAGTATGAGAAGTAAAAGAAGGAGAAGAGAAATAGACCTAGATGGTAACAAGATAAGACAGAGTGTAGAATCGGCCAATAGGACTTGGGTTATGGCTCTACTTTTTAACTACTTACATTAATCCAGTTCAGTGATTTACATTTCCTAAAGCACAGTTTCTTCTGTTAAGCAGGTATCATAATACTTCCTACTCCTAAGTGATTGCTATGTGGGTAAATACTGTAAAGCATTAATGATATAAAAGATTTCATTGGTGTGGGCTGGCACAGAGAAAGGAATTTCAGGAGTCAGTGGACTTCAGGTGTTCTTACTCTCATGATTAGTGGGCAGTTGACTAAAAACAGTTTTATTTGCTTCATCTGTAAAATAAGAATTATTTTATATACATTAAAGTATTTCAGGGTACTAGAACTGAGTTGGCTAAAACAAGCTCCACAGTTAACATTTATAACTAATACTATTTAGGCTTTATGAATCTGTTGTCCTCATAGGTGTTGTCAGCATTTTGCAATGAATCACTTGGGTCAGTGAGCAAAGATATGTATGTGACATTGTCTAGGACATGTGTGCTCTTCCCACTCTAGAGAAGCTTTATAGTCTTAAAGATAATTCCTAGGAATTAAATGATTCCTTCCCATATTCCTGCTTTTTTTCCATCACTAGCCAAACTGCCTGTCTTATCTGATTACATTCAACTTGAAATAATCAAAGCTCAATTTTTAAATAGAATCTTTCTCTCGAGTAAAAATGGTACAAGCTGTCTGGTGCTCGAACATATCATAGTTTAGGTGTGCATCGAAGCATTCAGCTTTCACACCTAGGCCTGGGAGGTTAGGAGTAACAGGCCAACGGGAACTGAGTTCCAGCCATCACCTTCAGTGGGCCAAAGGTGCGAGGTTTAAGAAGAGATACCGTACCTACCCTCTCATTGAGGACAGCTGTCACGTATCGCACATACTATTTACACTTAAAAAGTGGTCCAGGAATTTTCACATGCATACAACTAACTTCTGAATATACTTAGGAGCCATATATTCAGCTACATAAAATATTAAAATAGAAAGTGGAAAATGGTTCTGGGAAAAGAATAGGCAATCTGTCAATCTCTATCATACACCCTAATTTCTTATAAGAAAACTAACTTAATGGGCAAGTTAATTTTCCTTAATATTATAGAAAGTGCCAGGATTTGGTGAGTTCAGCCAGTTTCTGGACATTTCAGATAAAAAGAAATTTGATCCTATTACACTTACTTTCTGCAAAAATTATAGAAGAGAGAAAAAGTCATTATATAGTATTGAGTTACAGGGATAGAAACATAATTTCATCCAAAGTTTTCCCTGATTCAATCAGAATTTTCAAGATGGAGGTAACACAACATCTTCACGATAACACAACTCCATGAAGACTTTTGTAATTTTATGAAGGGTTAATAAGTGAGTGTTAACTTCAGCTTAAGTGAAGCTGAAATGCTTCATTTCTCTTTGGTTAAATTAATCTTCTAAATTCTGTTTTTGCATAATTAACATATGAGAACTAAATACATGGGTGAACTGTGCATAATTATGCATGTCACACTTAGAATGTCTATAGGAGGTGAAAAAATGTACATTAACTATTCATGTCTACTATAATTATTCATAGGACATGTCTTAATAATGAACCTTCTCCAACTGACCTTATTTTATTTCTATAAGTATTTCTAACAATCCTCCTCTAAATTTTAATAATTCCTAAGGGCATAAATCATGTCTTGACCACCTGTGAGGTTACCATCTTACCTGGTATATTGACTTGCATCTTAAGAGGCACTTAATGTGTTACTTTGTCCTTAAAAAAATGAGAACAGCACCTTAGGTTATAAAAATCATCACTTTAAAATACAAATAATTGTGAAATATGCAGTAAACATATTTATTAATATATTTATTAACTAATATTATGTACAGGGAATAAAAGACTGTCACTCTCGTTACTTGCTGACATTTCTCCAAACTTTGTGTCACTAAGGGAACACATGTTTTCATGTGTAGAGAATAAGCATGGAATAACTTCAGGAAACTTCCATAAATGTTAAGTTTTAGTGAGTTGAATAAATGACATCGATATCAAAGCTAGGCTATTTTGATTTAAAATACTTTTTATCAGACTGGATCGCAGGAAAGAAAGTCAGAAGTCTTTCTGTTTTATCTCATTAAAACTGTATCATATGTACTCCTGTTACCAGGTCTCAGAATTCGAGAGATTACCACTCACAAATTTCAATCGATTTATGGATAAATTGGCTCTTGAAGACTGGACTGGGAATGCAACCACCCATTACTATGTTGAATTTCTGAGTTCTACACAATCCATTTACAATCTTATAAACAGATCATTAGGGAAGTCTGGACAGTGAAGGCACTGCACAACTATGCCTTGTCCAGTGGGTGAACAACGGTGGGAATCTAGTCTCTATTCTGTTCCCAAGCTCTCGGCCCTGGTGTGTGGCCACGGAAGTGGGAGGAAGAGGAGCTATTGTGTAACTCCTAAAAACAGAACAGATCTTTATTTTTATTTCCATAAAGGTTAAGATATGGGAATTAAATTATAATGCAAATGAGACTAGAGAGGAACGTCATTTGGAACAAAGACAAAAAATCTCAGCTATCATGAGGAAGGACAGAGACCAACTATGGTGGCTTTAAATAGGTGGTTCTCAGGAAGAGAGGATTTCAGCTCCCACCTCTCCAGGGACATTTGGCAAAGTCTGAGAACATTCCTGATAGTCATGACTCAGGGCTGTTACTAGTATCTAGTGTGTAAAGTTCAGGGGTGCTGCTAAAGATTGCAGAATGCACAGGGCACCTTGCATATCAAAGAATCATCCAGTCAAAAATGTCAATAATGCAGAGGTTGACAAACTACACCCTAAGTGAACGCATACAGTATTTAGAAAGAGAGTAAAATGTTAGGAAGGAATGAAGATTTGCCGAAAGGAAATTGGGACCAAAATCAAATTTCATCTGATGTAGGATTTTTCCTGAAAATTAAATATTTTATTACTGTAGCCATTGTTTCAAAGTATTCAATAAGCTGCCACATAATGCTTTTATGGGAAAGAAAAAAAAATGGTCCTGGTTCCAAACTTTTTCTCTCAAAAAGTAATAGGCTTTTTCTGATTTCAAGCATGCCCTTTTCTAAGACTGCTGTACAAATTTAAAAAATCTGCATATTTAGAGAATTTTCCCTTGATATCTTGATCTATTCATCATTTATAGAATAGTCACTGGAAACTCTACTGAACTTCTAAAGCTCAAAATACGGAATTCAGAGGATGCTGTCCAAATATTTTCATTCTCAGTTATAGAAACGCAATAAATGTTAAAATAAAAATTATGAGGGAAATGAGTTGAATTCAGTTTGACTCCAAATTTTATTTATCTATAGTAAAAGGCTACTCCTTATCCAGTTTCATTAAACCATGAAAGGAAATCTTGGATGGAGGGAGCATCATTTTGCCTTAGAACAGGAGTACATGAGATGTGCTCATACATCTTGAACTCTGGCTGACACTGCTCACAATTTCACTCATATATAAATGCAGGTGATACATCCATAACTCTGCACTCCAGATAACTCTAAGTATCTTTACTTATGTTTCCATAAAGCAGAATATACTTCTTGTTGTATAAACAGCAAAGGTATTTGATAATATAGTTTTATAATCCTGCGTTCTAAGTAATACAAATGATCTATTACCAACTATTATATTGCTTACTTGGTTATGTTCCACAGAATTATTATTCTGTCTCTTTTCATCTGCAAAATGCTGTTTAATGAACTGGCACTGCCACTGCTAAATCATCAGAAAGGATATGACAGCATTATGCCACCAGTTAAGAAATATTTGCTGTCTAAAACAAAATAATGAGTTCCTCCAAATTTTTGAAAGTGCATTTAGAGAGTACAAAAATGCCAAGATGGTCACTGGAACTATCTGACCATCATTTTCACATTCCTATCTTACACCTTTCCATGTGAACATTAGTCACATTGTTTCATCACGTAAGCCAAGCAGCTTGAATACCTTTTCTTTCTCAGATAAGGGGAAGAAAACCACATCCTGAAGTAGTTAGTCATGTGAAAATGAAAATGTTATATTGTTGAGTCATTTAATTATAGGAGAGAAATGTTGTATAAGATGTTAGCAATCTGTGAGACACAACTAATAACACTGAAAATGAAATTTCCAAAACCCTAGGTCTGATTTGTAAATCCAGTTGTCATAGTTAGGGGCCCTAAAGGATAGTGGCAATGTAACAGTAAGAGTGAAGCTAACTGAATCAAAGATGTATATTAGGCCCTAATGATATATCATGTAATGATCACTCGATAATATAATGGGTATCGTTGTGCTGTGATATTATGAAACTTGCAAGACATGAGAAACAAAGGTTTATACAGTAGAAGGAAAAGAATTAGAAAACCCGAATTTTTAAATCATAATTTTAAGGTTCTTCCCCATTTCCTAGCTCATGATAACATGTACACTAACTTTTCTATGTCTTGTCTTCTTGATTTCTTTCAGAAAAGATAAAATTACCTTTCTTAAAAGTTAAATAAGACTATGAATATATAACACCAACTCCTGGTGCCTTACTCAGAGTACATGCTTAATAAATACTTGAATCTGAGAGTAATGTTGAACAGAGAAATAAAGAAAGGTATTCATGTCATTCATAGTTTGCAAAATCCTTAAAGATCCACTGGCCCAGTTTCCCTGTAGATACACAACTCATTTTGGTCTCAAAAGAGGGCATATCAGCAACCTCTGAAACTGTTTTTGACAAGAAATTTCCATTCCATGAGTCAACATATTCTGTGGGATATGTTTCCTGGGAGTCCATTTAGGAAACACTGGCATTTAAGAAGTGTTCCCTTTGAATGAGCAAGAAACACCACTCCTGAAATTGTTCACTGAAGCTAGAAACAAACTTTCTCTTGAGGATCCCTTTGAAAGAACACATTAATGCCCATCCTGAAGCTTTTCTTAATTTTGAAATGAAACATCTCTGGTTCCTTCCTCATGACAGATTCTGAAATGTTATGCACCTGCTTACTTTCTGATTCTGAGTCCTTTTCAAATACCACATGCTTTGGTGGGCACATATTTGAGTTGTGTTAGAAGCCCAGAAGAGGTGCCTTTTATTCTCCTGCCCCTGGGGCTCATTAATGCTTCCAGCCTGCATCCATTTAGTTCTTGTTTTTATTTGGTTTTGTTCTATTTTATCTTTTTGTTTTTCTGAGACACATTTCCCTTTTAATCCCTAGTAAGCTGAATCCCTTGGAAATTTTGGTTTTTTTTTAATGCACGTGAGCATATGGTGAGTTGCCCCCAAATAGTGTGACACACCTGAAGGGGTCTATCAAGTCCTTTGAGAGCTTTGAGTAAAACAGCTCCAAAGACAGAGCTTTGGTTCTTCCTCCTTCTCTTCCACCTTTTTCTCCTTCTTCTTTTTCTAAGGTATCATTTTAAAATTTACTGAGGGTATATTATCTGCCAGGATGAATAATTTACCTGCATTACCTTATTTAATCCTTACAACCAATAGACAAGGTAGTCACAGTTTTCCATTGTGCAAAGAGGCTGATAAGAGAGCTTGTCATGTTTCCCAGTCCCAGGCTGATGCTAAAGCTCATGCACTTCACCAGGTGGAAAGTTGTGGAGCAGCAATTGTGGGCCACACCCTTTGAAACTAGTTGTGCATTTAATTTTTTATACTTTTTTTCCTATATTTCTCCACTATATTCATGAAGATTTTATGAATGCCTTTGTCGAATGCCTTAATGACTTTCTAACACACTATCTTGAAGTTCTAGTACTAAAATTACTCTTCATCTCCAAAATGTCAAACAAAAGTAAGTTCAACTACAATGAAAAACAAAAACAGAGAAGAAAATATTCAACCACATGTCCAGTTATAAAGGGAAACCAAGAGCAACAACAAAAACAAATATCTTGAAGGCAAATTAGGGCACCAGATTTAACCTGGCTGTCCAACTCAGTCACCTTCAATAAGCTACTTAATGTTTCTGATACTCAGTTTCTTAAAAAAATACTTTGTGTTCTAAGATCTGCAAAGGCCTAGCAATGCAGTATCAGGGTCAATTTATGGAAATGCACAATAACAAAATCCAGTATGTAAAAGATAGCATGAGCATGCCAGGAATGTCACAGTCAGCATAGGCTACTCTGTGCAGTGGTAACAAATCCCTGAAATTCAGTGACTAACACTACACAAGTTTTTCTGTCTAACACTGTGAGCCTAATTTGAGTTGGCAGGGGGATCTTAATCATCATAATCACTGAAGCGCCCCGGATGACTGAGAATCTCCCTAAGTGATCACCCAGGCACTGAGACTGAAAACAGAGAAGCAGCTTTGCCTAATCCTGTGAGGGATTTAAAAGTTTCCATATGGAAACAATTAGTGAACTTACATTCACTGGCCATTCAAATCAACCCTATGTGCCTTACCTAACTTGCTGCAGAGTCTCTGCAAGGAGGAGGATCACAGGAATACCACCTAATAGGGCTCTTCAAAGAGATGACCAATAGGATGTATATATATGTATGTTTTATACACACACACACATATATATATAATTAAAAACGTGAATATTAATGGTTAAATACATGTGAATATATGTATATGTGTGTGTGTGTATAGATAGAGGTTCATTCTAAGAAATTGGCTCACATTATTATTTAGACAGAACAGGCTCACCCAGGTGAACACATAGTATAGCTTCAGTCCAAATCCAAAGGTAGGAGAAGACCAATGTCCCAGCTCTTTAAAGACAATCAGGCACCTAGAAAGAACTCTTTCTTATTCTTTTATTCCATTCAGGTCCTCAGTGGATTAGATGAAGCCCACCATGTTGTGGAGGGCAATCTGTTTTACTCAGTCTACCAATTCCAATATTAATCTCATCCTGAAGCATCCTTGAAGACACACCCAGAGATCATGGTTAAGCCAATATCTGGTCACTCCACGGTGCAGCCCAGTTCACACACAAAATTAACCATCACAAGCCATGATGCTACAACTGTACATTTGGAGTACATGTGGGTATTTGCAGAAAAGTAATCCAGACAATACACTGATTTTAAATACACAGGGAAAGGAAAGATATTACAGTATACTTTTAAAATTGCTATGGAAGAGCAATAGTCCCTCTTTGTTTTGTAGTTAGGAAAGTACTTGAAGGTAAATGAATCTCTGTCTGGCCTTCACGCTTTCATCTCATGGTAGAAAAAAAATTTCCATCAATTTCTTATTTTTATGAACAGTCAGAATTCTTTCCCCACACACACCATATTCCCATCCGCGTATGTGCTGAACACACTTCAGAAATGATACCACGCAGCTGCTTCTGTTGCCATCTGTTTTATTGTAAGTGCTTCTTTTCAATTTTATGTAATTTCTGAGAATTGTGTCATTCTTGTATGAAGTTCTTCTTGTTTTGTACTGTGTCACTCCAGGATCAGAGGACTTTAGAATAAATACACATAAAATATTATGCTGCATTTATGTCTGTATTTTCACTAGAATAGGATCTAATCACCACGAAGAGCTTAGCATCACATACCCAATCATTAATGTTAATTCATAGTAATGTCTGTATATCAAGGACAACCTATACAATAGTTCAATTGTATAAGTATTACTAATGTTAATGGAATACATTAGTCTTTATGTGAACCAAAATACTCATACCCGTGGTTTTTCAATGACATAGCTGAATATGAAGGAAGTGATTCCAAGTGGAAACAGACATATTACAAAAAAAAGAAAGTTTCTTTCTGACTTGATTTTTGACCCTACCATTCCAAAATAAGGAACTTTTCAAATTGGTCAGGAAAAAAGGAACACTATCACCACATTAGGCAAAAACAACTCTAGAATCTGAGTGTTGAAGTCACTTCATTCTGATGGTGTAATATTGAAACTATGGACTTCCGACAGTCTGCTTCCTTCCAGGTGAGCTATTCATCGCATCTCATTCAGTTCTCTCAAATCTCTTTTACAGGGTCTGGATATTTTGATTCAACTAAACATAGTAGTTATATCTCAGTCTGATCATAAATACACCTCTCCTTCAGGTGTTTCAATATTCTCTGATATTGTGGTCCATAATATACAAATGACAAAGTCTTAGAGATTACCTAGCTTAACCTCATCATCTTGTAGAAGAGGAAACATTTTTTTAAAAAGACAGATGCAGCTTCTTGTCACTACAGAAGTATCATTAATCGCTTCCTTTTTCTGAACCTCTTACTTAACATGCACTACATGTAAAATGAAGCTGTAGAAAGGTGACAGGTTTGTTCTCCAAGGTCCTATGCAAGGAAAATATGGAGGGAAAATGTCATTTGTGTTCTCTTTCCCTCCCATCCTCTCACCTTGTTACTTTCTAGAGATCTAACTTTAAGTAGACCTCAACATACTGGTGCCACAAAATTAAGAAGCAACCAAAGGGATGATTGAGTGAACCCTGGCTTTTTTACAGATTTACTGCTACTGTGTTATTTGACCCTTGAAAAACTGATCCAGCTCTCTTCTACTCATCTGATAAAGCAAAATGTGTTAAATCAGTTTTTTTTTTGAGTCAAGGAAGTCTTTAAGATTCTAGTGAAATGAGAAAAATCACTTCTCAGAGAAAAGAACATCACCCAAATCTTTTATGTCAAATTAGATAGTCAAAACTAAGATTGGAATTCCTTCAAAGGACGCACTTAGCCTCTGACAGCAGATGAATCATGTTGCTGAAAATTTTGTAATTCCAAACAATCCAGATCATGCAAATGTCTTATTCAGGTGCTAGCACATTCAATCAAAAGCAGGAAGACAGCAAAGTTATAAGATGGGAGACACACATACTTCAGGTCAAATACTGTCCTGGAACTTTCTAGATAATAAACTCTCCAAACCTATATTCCACAGCTACTCTTTTAACCTGGCTGAGTTGGTATGGAGGTGAACAGTTATATGTGTAACTGAATATACCAGTACTGTGTCTCAACATAAACATTGGATGTTCTAACTGTGAGCCTAAACATCTTTAAGAGGCATTTTCTACTGATCACACTTACCTTTTTTTTTTTTTTTTATCTCCCTCTGCTTGCTGGAATTACTTAGCCTCCCTTTGAGGTTAATTTTATCCCTCCCACACTGTAAAATCTATCTTGTCCATTCTTGCTGAAAAAGATCTTCCACTTTTGAAACCTCTAATAGAACCTGTCATCTGGGTCATTAATTGGGTTCTTTTTTCCTCCAGATTTGGTTTTTATGTGTATATCTAAACCCATTTTGATTTATTAGAATTTATTAGGTACTGCATCACAATTTTTTCCCTTCAGGGTCCAGAAGTGACTGTATTCTAAGAAAAATAAACTCCAAAAAGAGAAGTTTATATTTCCAGTTTAGCACTTAGGAAAATAGCTTCCATTTTGTAGATTGATAGGTTGGCCTTGACCTGTCATTCCTTCAGCTCTCAATATCAGCCACCCACATTCCCCAGATTTCATCTTTTATCACAGATGCTGGACACTATTTGCTTTGCAATCGATGAGTCCTGCATGTCTAGTTTATTGGAGGAAAGTTAATTCATTTCCTCTCTCTTCTATGTCTCAAAAAAATATGTTTCCAGAACTCACCTTGAAGTGTTCATTTCTTCTGTGCAAAGATGTTTGTGAGTTGTCATATTTGAAATACTTATTTTCTGCCTTAAATAATGATCCTAACCTTATTTCTCTACAAATATCAACTAAAGGTTAAAGATTTTCAAGAGTTTGTTGCTCTATAATTTGTTGTTGTTGTTGTTTTTTAAAAAGCAGAGTCATTTATGCATAAATATCTTGGATTCTCTCCACAACCGGTGTCACTACCTGACTTTCCAATTAAAGTAAATAGAAACAGGAGCAGAGGGAGCAGACAGGGTGAAACCGAGGTCTCACTTTATGAAGTGTAAGTGAGGTAGTTAGCCAAGTCCCTGGTGCTCTCAGAAATTGCATGGAGTCACCTGGGAATTATTACTTCATGTCTACCTGCTACTTTAGGTTTGCCAATTTGTTATTCCTAATACCATACACAGGAATCTGTGATGGTACCAGCTCCTTTTAAAGTCTTTTAGTATAAAAACATTTTAAAACCATTAGTTTTCCAAGTCCCCTTTTCTTCCTATTATAGGTTAAGGAATTCTGGGTCTTTCTGGTCATTATCATCAGCATAATTCAAGTGTAGCAACCTCTCTTTTACAGGCAAAATTGAGTCCAACATAGACCAAAGTGAATAAAAATCAGAGCAGCTTACAGAATTCTAGAACTGTTTCATCAATAAATCCCCTTTGAAGAAACTCAGGCAGTTTATGTACAGGCAGGCAGTAATGATATACCTGAGGTCCCTTCATGACTCTCTTGGGCTTCTGTGAATTTTAGAGAAAGGAAATGTACTCAGATGCTCATGTCCTTTAAGGAGACGGATGGGTTGAGCATCGGTTTGGAATTTTATATTTAAATAGTTCTCCCAAGCACTAGCAAAATTCCTCTGACAGAGCAACCATGACTACATGAGGTCAGCCTCATCATTTCACAATATTTGCACAAACTTCTTATAACTCTATTTTTCCATGTGGCAGTGCAGATGTAGCTGGTCCACAGAAGCCAAATTTGTTCAAATAGTCTAGGATATTTTGTTGGGTCTACCACCTAATTCTTACTATTACATAAATTTCATTGGGATATGAATAATTATTTCCATTCCTTCTAATTGGCCAATCACATTTCAGTATTTCTGAATTCCTTATGTTCTTAACCAATATCTATTAAGTGCATTTTGCACAACACAATTCAACCTTTTTTTAAAATCTAGGACTATTTCCCACTTTACTCACAATGTAACATGACCAATTATTGTAGCTTATATTTCATAAACTCTGACAATGATTTTCAGTTGATCCTGAAGCAAATATTGGTGCACACTAGAAAGGCTCTAGCAATCGGATATATATATATATCTTATGATCATGTCACTGTTGTGACAGACATTTCATGACTTTTGTGTTCTTGTGCTTCTATGAAAATTGCTCTTTGTGGAAGTTAGGTGCTTTGTTCTTTAAGTATGACACAGATTGAGATAGCCTCTCAGAATGCTTCAAGGAGTGGAGCTAGCTGACAGCCTCCAGCTAGTAAAAACTAGCATCTTTTGAGCTGAAGTCATATCTTTTTGGGATGGTCCTCAGTCAATGACAGGGTAAGGTGCTGATACAAGGGTGTGGACATGTCTACCCAACATGGCACATCTGTAATGGCCAGTCTTTGTCTGAAGTCCTCTGTTGGGCTGGAAGACACTTTCACCCAAAGTGTCCTTATGGTCCCTATTAGAGTAAGGCTTATTAAGTCAGGGGATAAATGGAGTTCTTAGAGGAAAACAATCAGTCATTTAAAAAGTCATTTAAAAAAGCAGCATCCTATGTTTTTATTTCTAGAATCACATATACTCTTAGAGATTAAAAAAAAAAGTCTACCACAGTAGAAATAATAGAAAAAGTCATTCATTTTTTGTCATTCAAACACTTGCAAGGCAAAACAAATGTATACTTTCTTTCTGTTTTTTGCTAGTATTTTTAATCATCTGCATTTGCAGTGATTAACAACTCACATAAAGGATTAAGCAGAATACGTACATGATACCTCTATCCGGAATTTTTAGAGTTCAGAAACTGACGTATTTTATGAGCAATTCACACTAGTGTTTCATATTTAAAATGACATCATTATAAAGCATCATTTTTTGAGAAGCTCTAGAATTTAGGTTGGCCTAGAAGTTTTATGACTCACCCTCAGAGGTCGGATTCTAAGATGCCCTCTAGGAATCCTTTTGTTATGTTATATTATACCTGGGAAATGTAAAGATGATGGATTTTACTCCTGTGATTAGGTTACATTATACGACACAGTGGACCTTAATATAGTAAGGTAATCCAGGTGGGTCTGGCCTGATTACAAAAGATCTTTAAAAGTAGAAAGTTTTCTTTAGCTGAGGACTAGAGAAGTTCATAGATTTGACACAAGAGAAGGATTCAAAGTACTATTGCCAGCTGGCAGATCGAGGAAAACTGTGTGGCAAAAAATGTAGGAAGCGTCTGGGAGCTGAGAACGGCCCTCAGCTGACCACTATTAAGGAAAAAGAGACCTCATCCAATAAGCACGGGAAACTAAAGTCTAACAACAATCAGAATGAACTTGAGAGTGAATATTTTTTTCCCACAGTCCCTGGATCAGAACGTAGACTAGCAGACACCTTGATTTCAGCCTATGATACTTTGAGCAGAGAACTAGGTCATGCCATGAATTTGCTTCTCCCCTACAGAAAATAACACCCCTGGTGTTATTGCACAGCCCTAAGTGTTTGTGGTAACTTGTTACATAGCAATAGAAACTAATACAGTTATCTTCTTTCATGTTTTGGAAATAATAGAATTAGAAAACATTCTTCTCTCCAAATAATAAACTTTAATATTAACTATTGTGTTTCATGGAAAAGTAATTTTACAAATTAGCCATTAATCATTTTCCAATTGCACTAATAATCTCATAACCACATGGAAACATTCTTGATTTAATTAAGCATCAAAGCAGACCTTCAATAATTTTGTTGTAAACTTTGAAATTTAAACATAACTTAAATGAAAAACAAGTCCTGCAAACACAGGATTTTTTCTGGGAGAATGGCAAAGCATTTTACATGTTCTAGTGAGAATGCTACAAAGGAAAGAGATGAATTGGTGGAATTATAAAAATGCATGGTTAATTCATATTAAGACATAGTGTAACATTTCTGATCCTGTCTCTTTCACAATAGACTTCTATCCATGATTCTCTTTGGGCTTTGTAATAGCACCTCCCATAAATAGTGCTAATATGCACTTACATAACATATTGTTTATATACCACACACTTCTTTTTTCCCTTAGACAGCCTACTCTATTAGTGACAATTGAGGCATTTAAATTATTGATGAGAGGCTTAGAATTTCAGTATATAATCTACAAACTATATAATTTAGGGTAATGTGTGAATAAAACAAATGACTATGATTTGGGTCCAGAAGATGATTTTTTGAAAGGATGTATAAGAAAATCAGAGCTTCTTCACTTTAAACCGATAAATGCATTCCATTGTATTATGACCGAAAGGAGCCCTTGTTTAGTAGTTTAAGGAACCAGGAATCAGAGCTCACTCTCAGCTGTAGGGAAAATATCATTTGCTCTGGACTGAAGATTCACATGACCATTCAGATGCTCTAAATGTAAATATCTTGACTCTTTTCAAGTCACTCAGGAAATTGTAGCTATATGCCTTACTAAGTCAATAGTGAAACTACAGTACCTTCTGAGCTACATAATATAAAATGTTATCTTAAATAAATGAAAAAATAGTAAAAAGGTACACTTTGTTAATTTTAATATTCTTTCATCTATATAATGTTTCTGGAGAAGAAGCTAAATAAGTTAGACTGGGATAAATAACTCAATAAGATAATCAGCATTATTTCATAAAATAAAAAAATGTTTTTTTTGATTCATATATTAAGGCCCAAATTATATTATGTAAACCTATTTCTTTAGCTAAAACTTCCACATTATTTCCAACACTGTTGACTTTATTCCTAATGTTGATCTGGAATATACTGCTACCAAGTGTGGTTAAGCATGGAATTGATTTTGACCTAAATGTGGCTGTTGTAAGAAAAGATCCAAACTAGAAAACAAAGATACATGTATTTGGTACCTGGTAGAAAATTAGAATTTTCTATTTATACATACAGATGCATATAATCTATATCATTGGATAGGTTTTATGTTCAACAATACTGGTGACTACAGTTTATAGGCTTTTTACATAAGTAATTTCTAAACATCACAGAAATTCCATGAGAAAGATACCTATTTTTTCACACTTGATAAAACTAAAGCTTATAGACTGTAAGTAATTTAAAAACAATCACATGGCAACTAATTTGTAGAATCATAATTTGACTGAAGATCAGATCTACTTCATCACAAAACCCCTCACACATTTTAACATAAGCTTCTTTAATAGGTTCTGTTACAGAAAGGCAATGCATTCTTAACATTATTTTGTTAACAGTGATCCCAGGTCAGGTTACCAACATGAACCAAAAATACTAAATTATCTAAGAAGGAATGGTGCATAAGTACATTTTATTTGTCTGAAGTATAGACTAGAAAAGTCAACAATGTTTTAGAATATTTTATTCCTTGACCCTCTTTTTTGAGGGAAATGTCTGAAAAAAAAGATACATACTGGACTTGGTAGTTGCTGGATATTTAATAGAATATATTTGCTAGCAGAAATTAATTCAGAAAAGGGACCAGTTGATAAATGGAGAGTAATGGAAGGAGTATATAAAGTTGTGAAATAAAAATAATTTGATGGTGGTTACCTTAAAAACAGACTTGAACATTATAATTTTCAATAAGTACTAGCCATGGGAAATGTCTGAACTGATCAAAGGAAAACGAGACTTGGGACAGAAAAACTGATTGATAGGTAACTGTAGTAGTTAAAAATGACCTAGGCCTTCACCAGACATTATTCTGTTGAAAGTAAAAGTCCTGTTTGGGAAACAAGAAATAGTAAGGTTTGGCCAAAGACAAAAGCAAAATGATCATTTGCCTTTACTAATTAACCATATGATGAAACAGTGGTCATTTTTATGACTGCAAGTTTAAGAGTATATAAATCTATCTTATAGGTTCATATCTATATTCCATAAAAGGAAATATGGCCAATTAAATATAAAAAGAAAATGAGAAGTTGGAAATATCCAAACATATTTATTATCTTGGCCTTTTTCTTAAATATCCCTATGTATCCTATAAAAATTTGTGCACTTTACATTAATATATATGAATTTTCTACAATTCTCAAAAATCTACTTTCTGCAAGCTAAGACAAAACCTCTGCCCCTTAGAAACTCATGGCCAAATGGGAATGTAGACCACAAATGAGTATGGACAATGTAATACATCTGTGCTTTTATTTAGGAAAGAAGGCAGAATTGTTCATGCAGGGAAAAGGGATTGTCGGTCCCTGCCTTGGAGTATGACAGAAAATATACAAAGAAAGCCTTTCTGAACCGGGTTTTTCTTGTTAGAAAACTGAGCAGAGAAGAGTGACAGACTCTTCTTGATAGAGGGAAAGCAAAGTGCAAAGCATGGAACAAACGTGCCCAAAGGAAGGTGATTAGCCCAGAATCGCTAGGGTGAGATAGGGAAAATTATTGATAAAGAAACCACAATATTAAATAGTATCCTAGCTGAGTCATGATGTTACTACATTTTCACTGGTTTACAAAGCTTTGGCTTCTTCCAATACTCAAGATCACTGCCTGATTTTTGGATTTGATCCTAAAATAATTGCTTCTAAGTGTTCTACATGGCCTGAGCCCCACCACTTTTCAGTCTATATCCCATCATGCCCACAGGAAAAATTTACATTCATTTCTTTGTTCAAACCCCTTCAGTGGCTCTCTACTACTTTTAGGACACAGTTTAGATACTTTAGTAGAACAGATGAGAATTTTCTTCATCTGCTTGTGATCTCATCATATCAACATATAAAATCCAAATTTTTAGCCATTCCCAAGGACTTACCATTCTCTAATTTTTTAATTCTCAGTATCTCATATTCTCATATCTTTACACAAACCTGTAAATTCTGCTCTTCCTTGTTTCTCTGCATCATGGTTACATGGCAACCAGGCCAGCACATTATGGTCCACAACTTTGCTAAATACCAGTTGCTCTTCGAACAGTTTCCTCATCTCTGCTTTTCTTAACATCATATCACTCCTTTCAGGTCTCATGAGACATTTTATGCAACATTTTTATATCATCCCAGCTCATTTTGTCTATATACTATACATCGCACCCTACCTACAGTTTGATGCCTTGATAGCAGGGAGACATATCTTATTTCTTACAATAAGAACCTAGAAGAATACTGAACAAAATTAGATTCTAAAGAAAGTGTTTGAGCAAATAAATGGTTATATAAAGAAAGATAAATGTGAAAGCTTGGATTTTTGGCCACTAGATAATGGTTAATTAAGCCATTTGGTCAGAAGAATAGTAGTTTCATGCTGAGATTAGGTTTTTATAAATAACTTTTTTTTTTTTGCACTGTGTACTGGACATTGAAAATTCATTTGCTCCTTGCATACAGTAACTAGTATCCCTTCTTGTGCTAGCTGGGTTGGGAAATTAAAACTATTTCCCAGCCTCCACTGCAATAAGAGTTCCAAGTGAAAGTTCAGTTTTTCTAATTAGTTCACTAATGGGAAGCCATGCAGAATTGTGTTGTTTAGGTAGAAAGAGCATTTTGTTGTCTTGGATCATAGGCAATATAAATCTGGAGAGCTTTACTATCGTAACGGCTACAGTTGATGACTTATATGACCCAGTTATGTGGTGTAGTTTTGGAATTCTTCACAGAAGCTTAGCCTACAGTCTATTATTTTAGCCGCATTAAAGATTATGATGTTGTACATATGCACAATGGAATATTATTCAGCCATAAAAAGAAAGAAATCCTGCCATTTGCAACAACATGGGTCTACCTAGAGGGTATGATGCTATGTGAAATAAGCCAGGCAGAGAAAGACAAATGCCATATTATTTCACTTATATGTGCACTCTAAAAACAAAACAAAGAAAAATGAACAAAATAGCAGATTCATAGACACTGAGAAATGACTGGTGGTTACCATGGGGGAGGGGTTAGAGTGGGAGGGTGAGGGGAAAAAGACACAAAATTTCAATCATTAACTGGTCACAGGGATGGAAGTATAGCCTGGAGAGTATAGTCAATGGTTGTGTAACATCATTTTTTGTTAACTAAAATATAATTGATATGCTATATTTTATTGGTTTCAAGTGTACAACACAGTGGTTCAGTAGTTGCACACATTATTAAATCCTCACCCCAACTAGTGCAGTTACAGTTACATCTATCAACACAGAAAGATGTTACAGAACCATTGGCTATATTCTCCATGTTGTACTGTCATCCCCATGATCAACTTACATTATGATTGAGAGTTTTATGCCCCTTTATCCCCTTCACCCTCTCCACCCATCCACCTCAACCCCTCCCCCATGGAATCTGCCAGGCATCCCTTCTCAGTGTCTCTGAGTTTACTGCTGTTTTGTTCATTTTCTTTTGTTTTGTTTATAGATTCCACAAGTAAGTGAAATCATACCATATTTGCCCTTCTCCACCTGGCTTATTTCAGATAGCATAATACCCTCTAGATCCATCTATGTTGTCACAAATGACAGGATTTCTTTCTTTTTTATGGCTAATATTCCACTATGCATATGTATCATACCCTCTTTATCCATTCTTCTATTGAAAGACACTTTGATTGCTTCCATATCTAAGCTATTTTAAATAATGCAACATTAACCATAGGGGTGCATGTATCTTTTCAATTCAGAGATTTTATTTTCTTTGGATAAATCCTAGAAGTTCACTTACTAGGTCATATGATATTTCTATTTTTACTTTTTTGAGCACCCTCCATACTGCTTTCCATAGAGGCTGCACTAATTTACAATTACATTCCCACCAATAATGTAGGAGGGTTGCTTTTCTCCACATTCTTACCAACACTTGTTATTTCTTGTCTTTTGGACAGTGGCCGTTCTAACTGGTTTGAGGTGATATTTCATTGTGGTTTTGATTTGCATTTCCCAGATGATTAGTGATGTGAAACATTTTGTCAAGTGCCTGTTGGCCATCTGTATTTCTCTTTTGGAAGAATGTCTGTTCAGGTCCTCTGTCCATTTTTTTAATTGGGTTATTTGGGGTTCTTTGTGATATTGAGGTGTATGAATTCTTTTTATATAACTTGAATGTTAACCCCTTGTGGGATAAATCATTTACAAATATATTCTTCCATACTGTAGCTTCCCTCTTTGTTTTGTTGATGGTGTCCTTTGCTGTACAGAATCTTTTAAGTTTGATGTAGTCCCACGTCTTCATTTTTTAAAATTTTATTCCCTTTGCCCAGGGAGATGTGTCCAGAAAAACATCACTCTTGCGTATGTTCAAGAGATTTTTGCATATGTGTTCTTCTTTACATTCAGAATGCATAGTCTATTTTCAATGTGACAAAGTAGAAAAATACAGGATGGAAGAAGTTCTATATTAAAAGAGACATAGGAGATACAACAAATATAAATGTGGACACTGATTCTATGAAAAGTCATTTTTTGAGATAATGGGGGAAATTGAACATGAAAACAATATTAGATGATACAAAACAGTTATATTAAGGGTGTGAATCTGGTTAAGCTATGTAGTAAAGAATGTCTTTTGTATTTGTCCTGTGTGTATTGCCAAATCTTGTTTATTTATTTTAGAACTTGATTAAATAAATTTTTAATATTATTCCTACAGTCCCCTCAAGAGCAGATGGTAATATCATTCATCTAAACATTGGAATAGAAACAGAATCAGTTTTATTAGATTCAGTGAATTTCATAACCCTTATATTGGCAAATTAGCTCCCAAGTCTTGCCCATTACTTTCTTATTATTATTTTCATTGTACCATTTCACTAAAACCAGGACATGAAAAACATATAATGTAGCAATGAAGACCAAGGGGTCCTTCCTAAATATGAACTCAGTGGAATAGTTGATATCCACGGTGTTTTGTGGAGTTAAATTATAACAATGGAAGGTTTTCAATAAAACACATATTACTAGTAAGTAGCAGAGGAAGATGTGAATAATAGGAATAGAATAATAGATGCCTAGTGATTACTCCTTTGCATCATAATTACCCTTTATGTAATGTGTTAAAATCAATTGCCTTCTGATATCCCTAAAGTGGTTATTTTCTGAGGATGAAATCCTCTTAACTGTACTATTTTTATTAAGCAAGTACTTATCAACTACTGTGTATTTGTATTCTGCTTATTGAAAAAATTGTGTATTTGTTCCCAAATGCTGGTGAGTAATAGTTTGTTATTCCCCACTATTCTCATCCAATTAAAGTACTTATAAAAATTTTTGCTATTTTATAATGACTCTATTCTACTATATATCATCAGTAGAAAGTACATAATCTCCATTCATTTAAGTGAAATCCCTTTATGTCAATTTTAAGCAAACACCTTAATTTGAGCTACTGCTTTGTGCTTCAAACAACATTATCATTCTTATCTTACTGTGTAGATCTAATCAGTACAATACTCATTCTTCGTTTAGTGATATTTTCTTGCTGCTTACTATGTGAAAATGCCAAGCATTGTTCAACTCCTCAAGTTTATTAATAATGCCTTATTCTCAGATGACTCACTTAATGGTCTTGTATCTAACGTGAAGTTTTGTTTTTGCCAGATCTGACTGTTCCATTCATTCCACAGAAGAAAACCCTTCATTCTTTTCACTTGCTGTGCTTTATTAATTGCATCCATAACCTTACAATATTGCTCTAGGAAACCTATTACATTCAAAAATTTAATGTACCATAAATATCTCATGCCTTTTATTTTCTTAAGATCCCTCTTACGCAAATATTAAAAATTCTTTATAGTACCAAACATTTTTTCTTTATGTACATCAACTGTATCATACCTGCAGATAGCAAAACTCAGTAAGGAAAAATTCTCCAATTGGCAAAGCTTTATATGTTTATTCTATTCTGGGCAGCAGGATTTTGTTTCAGAGTCATGGCATGGAGCCTAAAAGCTTTATGTCTGTTTCTATCAGATACTGGGCCTAGCTTCACAAGTATCCTTGTATCCCTAGCCATGCTCAAAGCTGTTTAATGGGATGAAAAACAAATAGCAAATACCTTGAAGTGTTTAGTAATATTATGGTGCGTACTAACCACATTTAAGTGTTACCTGTGAGTTAAGTCTCTGTGTACAATGGGAAAACTCAGTTTTCCCCCTTCTGTTTAGAGAAAAGCTCAGTTCTTCCCTACTGTATCTCTTTCATCTGATAGTCCCATTACTCACATAAAACACTTCATTTCAACACTTCTGGTCACCGAATGTATATGGAGTTTTGCCCATACCAAGCAATTGTCTGCAACACCATCTGGGTGTCCTACACTTTTTCTCAATTCCGACATTATCTACCTGGCACTCATGTTGGGTCCCCCAGGTTAAGGGTTCAGTCCCTCACAACTGCTCCCACCCCACTTTAGATGCTAATTGCATGTAATAGGTCCCCATATTATCCACAACTACTGTCTGATTTGGCTACAAATACAAGGTTCCCATGACCTACTCCTCCAGTCCAATTAATTTGCTACAGCTCACAAAACTCAGGGAATCAAATTTACCAGTTTATTAAGGGATATGATAAGACACAGATGAACAGCCAGATGGAGAGATACGTAAGGTGAGGTCTGCAAGGGTCCCAATCATAGGCCTTCTATTCCCATAGAGTCAGGGTGCATCAGCCTCTGGGGATGTGGATGTATTCCCCAACCTGGAAGCTCTTTGAACCCTGTATTATGGGATTTTCATGGAGATTTCATCACATATGCTCTCTCTCTTGCTTTAGAATGAAACTTTGGATCATGATCTTGTTGAGGATGTTGAATTCATACAGTGTATAGAAGCCTAAACAATCATTTACTATATGCACTCTTACATAAGTCAAATCCTAATTCTCATCCTAAAGGGTAAGTAAGACATGGAGCCCAATGCTGGTTTGCTAAGTGAAGTGATAATCCTTAACAGTGTGGCTAAGAGAAAAGTTTCTATCCACTTGGTATCCTATTTTGCTCTATTTTTTCTGATTATATTATAAAGTCTATGGAGAGAGGCCCACTTCTAGATTTAAGTCTCAAAAACCTAAGCCTTTGCTCATCAACTTTCTCCAAACTACATTTCTGAAGTATGGAGTCTTTGCCAATCTATTTCTGCACAAAAATAGTTCTTGTATTATTCTGCATCAATTGCTGGCCACTGATGTGACAATACAGTGCTCTCTTTACCATTGTCAGATTATTTTAAAATAATTCAGCCACTCAGAAATTACATAATATGGGAAGTTTAGTGACTGTTTTAAATCTAAAGAAGATTTTAAGTTTTATATCATGTGGGTTTTGCCAATTTTAGAGTTTTGTAACTTTTTTTCTAACAATGACAGTTTACCTTTTAATGATTTTGCAAGTGGATTGTTGAGGCATTGGTCCAATATTATACATGAAAATAGTGTTTGTTTCCTCAATAGCAAAAGGAAGGGAAGCAGGATATATAACCCAAAATAGCAAATGTGACCTTTTATTTCTGGAAATAAAAATGTCCTTATAAATAGAATTTGGAGGGAAGTTTTATTTTGTTCCCAGACTAACAACATAAAGACCTGAATTTAAGAAAAAGAAGATGCCTCTTGATTAGCCAAAGTCATATTTCCAAGGAAAAGACTTCCTCAAATATTTGATGTTGTTCAGTACATATTTAGTCCTTCAGAAGTAATGATATCTGCATACTGATTGAAAAATTATCTGATATTTTAAGTGAGGCCTTTAATTAAAAATGTACATCTTCAACTTATTTCCCAAAGGAATTTTGAAAAGTGCATTTTTAAAATTCTTGACAAAGTAGTCTTCTTTTGATACTGCTACTTACTTGAAACAAGGAAAATGAAACGAGAAGGAGAAAATCAAATGAAAGACATTATTATTTAAAATATACATTTATAATGCTCAAAACTATTTATTGTTATTTTCTCTTGACCAGTATGCAATTCTAACATGACTTAGAAACTACAAACTGGTCCCTGGACCATCACCTATCGACGCCAACCTGATTCATGCACCAGGAGAGCTGATGAATTAAAATGGAGATTAAAAAACATCACATAAAACTGATTTCATACATTTCTGCTGGAATTATGCCTACATACCATATTGTTCACTTAAAACTGGAGAGTGGAAATTTGTCTACATCTCTTTTCATGCCGTCTGTCAACAACCAGCTTTCTTACTGCAAACATGTACTGTTTTTGAGTTTTTGTTGATGTAAAGAACTTGTTTTTGAGAATCTCAGCTGAACAGGTGGAGATGAGTATCTTCTCTTTATATCCTACCACCATTTGTCCTTTAATGTTTCTATCTTCTCAAGACCCTCAATGCCTTGATTTAACTGTTTCCCTCCTTAGGGACTCTCCTTTCCCATAGAACGAAGACCTCATTTACTTATAATTTATTCAGCCTTATGAATACAACTTCCTTGCTTTCATTTTACCACATCAAATAGGCAAAACACCTTCATGTTGACTACTCAAACTGTTGGATGGAGCACAAACTCATTGTTTCCAGTGCGTATTGGACCCACTCAGTCATCCTTGGCAACCTTTCATGATTTCTCCATTCAGTTGTTTATCAGTTCAGCGGTCTATCCTTCTCTGTACAACAGAGAGGTAACTGACAAGTGAATGTTCTCAGATACAATTTAGTGAGTGTACAAAAATGAACATTCACATGTTAGTTACCACTCTAAAGGTGGTATCTTAACTATAAATCCCATTTTTCTTTGCCACATGTGTAATCATGAAATTCATCTTTCTCTCTTGTCCTAGGTCCAGCACTCTGATGGTCGATCAGGATTCTGCTTTGACTCTCATAGATCACTGCTGCTCTGACGTGTAGTTGTTCATGTTCCTGAGCCTTAGTACATGTACATGCTGCTTGTACCACATCCTTCTGACGGGTAGCCCATGTCCAACCACTCCACCTTCTGAGAGACACACCAATTCTATTTCTTTCTTGTTTGTCTAATTCAGGGTACAGAGTAAATATTGGGTCATCCTCTTTGTCATGCTGGGACCTATGGGAAACTTGACTCAGGGAAGCCAGCTCATTGTCTCATGACTAAATAGGCACTTATCCCCATTTGTGAACCACCATTTTTAATCAACATAAAGTGCATATCTATCATGCATAAAGATTCCTAGAAATACTGTCAAAAACTCTGGTTCATTCTTCTGTCTTTACTATATGAAATTCCAAGTTTTTTCCTGTTGACTTTTTTGAACCAGGATATATCCTTTCCCTTCATCTTACCCCCAACTTTATAAAAGTCCAGAGCTCTCCCCTCCCCTCTAGAAGAATGTGTGCATGCTAGGTGGCTGAGAGGTAATCTCGATAAGGAAAGGGGACATCAGAGCCCAGACACATCTCTCTCCTGACCACATGATCAGAAGTTGAACACTTCACTATCACCAAATATTTCTTCAAGAAAATAGATAATATGATGCTTACTTACCTTTGCCTGGCTCCTGGGCACTATTTCTGAGTGGTGCTTACTGAGACTGAGGCCCCCACTTCCTGGATTCATGCTTCTGTTTCCACTCTACTTGCCCATCCATAGTGTTTTTAATCTTTTGTCTTGTTAGAGAAAAATGACACTGTTAAAAGATGGCTGACTCTTACTTTTTTATGTGGAGCATTTGTTTTTTCGACTACATGTATGCAAGTTTATGCATCTCTTGCTTCCTTATTGCACAGCTAAAAACTTAGTCCTGCTTGTTTGCCTTGGAAGATCCTGGGTCTCTTATGCCCTCATTACACAGATACCTCTTATCCACCCATTAGGTATCCATGTAGTACATCTTCTCTGGGAAGATTTTTTCATCCCTCTCAGACTAGATTAGATGCCATTTCTGGAAGTGATCTCATCCTGACTTTATCCCATCATAGCCATACTTATCATTTTGATAGTATTAAACCTCTACCTTCTTTTTCTCTCTTATTAAATAAACCAGAGAAGGCTTGCAAGCAGAGACTATGAAGTTTTCTTCCTTGGAGCCTAAAATTATAGGCAGGACTTAGCACAGAGCCTTCCCTTGTAAACATTTTGAAATGCAGGTGGGTTACATACGGGACTTGAGTGATCTCACTGAATTTGAAAGTGTGGTAGCCCTATGCCTCTCTGGCATATTTGGAGAACCCCTACTCTTATCCTTTATAAGTATCAGAGAAATATTGTGAACATTCTGTCATTAACATTTTTGTACAACCACAATGGTATACAATTAAGCAGCAGGCTATCTATTGACTAAAATAAGTAATCTAAAAATATTTTGGATCTCACCATAAGCACTTTCTTTACTGTTAACAGCATTTGGGCAAAGCACATCAAAGATACATTTAGATGCATAAAACAAAGTGACAGTCTAATTTTAGGTCCCAAAATGCAGTTATAATAATGTAGTAATAGAGGAAATTTTGGGTTTCCTTAAAGTTTGGTATGTAAAAGTAGTTCAATAGGTATAATGTAAATGCTCATGTTGTACCCTGAGGCTTGTTTGTGATACCTATTTTGAAATGTTTGTCTAAATTGAGGAAATGATTAAATTGAATATTTAACTATTTTTATATGGTTTCTATAAATAAAATTATCATGATATTAGCCAATCAATATAAATATATAAACAGAGTGGATACTTAGAAGCATTAAAAATAATTTTTTTTCTTCCCTAATGTCCTAGACAGAAAAAGGTTCAAAATCATTCTAAATGGGTTAGTCATCAACCGAATAAATCCTATTTTCAAGTTGCAGTGGAGAACTTATCAGGGTCATAACTGACAGCCCTTTAATAAAATCTGTCCTTAGAACTACAGAGAGGGCCAAGTGAGGGCATTTTTCATGTCGAGCTAAGGACCCTAGCAATGATATTCTACTGCACTTGAACTATCAAGTACCCTCTCCCCACTACGTAGAATGCCTTTGCATTAATAACAGCATTATAACTTCACAAATTATGAGCAGTTTCATATATCATCTATATTTATCATCTATCATTATGTATCTATCATCTATCTAATGTAATGCTTATGTGTAAGATCAACATGTAGAGTTGAAAAATTCTTCAAGTTTTCCCTTTATAGGTGTATTTATAAAAAATCATGACCTCTTATTAGTAGCAAATAACTTCAAAGGCCCTATCTTGTATGATTCCAGAATGTTATGGTTGTAGAAATTTTTTTTCAAAAGCCTACTTGTTATCTGTAAGTCCTGTCAATCAGATAAAGGATAAAAAAAAGTTCTCAATACTATAGAATCAGTTCCAAAGGATTAGTATTTGCTAATAATGACAAACACATTCAATTTATAGAGAATCTTTATGGGAAAAATACCAAGGTCACTGTGAATTAGTAGTCATTTGGGGAAATTAAAACAAAAAAATGACTAATTTCACCTAGACATTGAATGAGATAGTGGGAGTGATATATTGTGATCCTTCAGTATTTCTTATTACCCCAATTATGTACCTCAGCTCCTTATAAAGCACTTCCCCAAAAAAAAGAAAAAATAAAGATGGAGAAGATAGCACTCAGAGTATCTTTAATGAGGGTGTTCATGGGTTGGTGTTTTTAAATCACGTTGGTTTCAGTGACTTTATTTTAAATTTTCATTATCTCCAGACGTTTCAGTAATTTAGAATGAATTGCAATCTTCATTGTATCTGTTTAGGGAAGTCAAGCCTTTTCATTTTAAAGAATAAAAAACAGATTTTGAATAATGCTGAAAAACCTCTTTCAAATCAATCTTTTATCCAAATATAGATGGTGCGTCAAACAGAAATTTCAAAACATATATATGAGTGTTGCAAATACACAATCAAACCTCAGAGGGATCACAATTATTTTACTCTTGAAATATTGCTATACTGACATAGACAAGAAATAGGAGCATAGTTATGTATACACATATTTTTATTAATTGTTTCTTACAACTACCAGAAATAGGTGTCATTTTAACATTGTCTTATTTATTCAAGAATTTGTATCTACTTTAATAAGGAATATAAGAGTTACAATAGATATTCTTATATAAAAGTATCCAAATTGGAAGTTCAGAATTGATTTTAGTCTCCCTGGGAAGCCTCTTGATATGTCCTCCAAGTGAATTAAGCAAAGTCTTATTTTCTTTTGCCCGTTCTTCTGGGATCAAAATCGATGACTACAGAGGAGTTCCGTTA
Organism: Manis pentadactyla; assembly: GCF_030020395.1. NCBI lineage: Eukaryota > Metazoa > Chordata > Mammalia > Pholidota > Manidae > Manis > Manis pentadactyla. The sequence continues at coordinate 125,972,265 of NC_080020.1, forward strand.
CACTGTTCCAAGGCAGCAAAAAGAATTTGCTTCACAGAGATTGCTTGGGTGACAAGCATGGAGACGGCTGTATAAAAACCCTACAAAACACCATCTTCTGGTGTAATGCCCTGTGTTGATCCCTTCTAGTCCAAACAAAACATTTGACAATGTTAACTGTACTTTTGCTTATTTTCCCCCTTCTTAGACTAAACTGTCCTCTCCAACTTCTTTTCATAACAAAATTCCCCTTACCCTTCCTATGGTAAGTTTCTTTGAAGTTAGTTTGGATTCTATTATAGAAAGAAAGCATGGGTGGTGCTACTGAAAATTCAAACAAGATAAGGATTAAAATATGTCCATTGGAATGAATGATATAAGAATCTTTGTGAGAGATTACACTGGTGGAATGAGGGAAAGAGAAGCCAAATAAAAATTATATAAAAAGATGGAAGTTGATTTTTAAAAATTACAGTTTTTCAGCATATATGGTTACATGGAAGATAAACAATATTCTACCTTTTATTTATGTAAATACCTGGAGGTTCTGTTGACACATTCCTTAAGAGAAGAGAAATTTGATTGAATTTTAACTCTGATTGTTAAAATTCAGTATAACATGATCAAAATTGAGAATAAACCAAACATAAAGAGATAGAATAGTTCTCTTCCAGAACTAACTGCAGCCATCATAAATTTAATAAATTGTGAAATAAAGGATGTATCTTTGAGAATGGGGTGTTATTGGCCCTGGAAACAAAAAATAAGAAGCAACTATTGGCATTAGCCATCCATCACGGAGTTGTCCTGGCCAGGGGTTACCATATTTTGAAGAAAAATGAGTTAAATTTTTTTATTCTGATGCCGTTAAATGTTTGAATGATATTAACAACTTCCTTTGCTCTCTTGTTCTCACAAAACTATCTTTTCATAACAATTTGTTTTCTTATTCTATCTCAACAGAGGGAGAATACACTCATGGGTGAAGCCTCTATTCTGATCTCTTAGCAGTTACAGTTCTCCATTTAGATTTACCTATCACCACTCTGATTGATGCATCAGTCTTGTGAGCTTGGTTAATGGGTATTTGGTCTTGAGAAATAGAATTGTTCTTAGTTGATAATAGAATCAGCTTACTGAGTATGTAGACCTAACCCACCTAGTATGCCAAGGTGTCATCTAGGAGAGCTGATGGGACAAGAGTCCTCTACAGTAACATCCATCATTAGATATGAAGTTTTCCCTGTTTCCATTTTCACATTTACATCTCTGCAACTCATGTATCATTATAAGTGCTTTGTGGGCAGATACCATTTATTTCTATAGCATCTAGCAAATTGTTCTAGACATATTGGCTACTGAAAATAAAGTAAAAATTTTAAGTGTTTATATGATTTTACTGACATGAATTTGAGCATAGGAAGGGCATTATTTGCTTGGCAGCAAACTCTTTATTTGATATGCATTATTGTTTAACTTATTAAATTCTCTTGTGCTGGAAATTAAAATCCTGAGGGGCAGGGTATTATCATAAACATTATATACTTTCAAGATCTTGGGTTTTAACTTATAGATATTAGCTAAAAACAGAAGAGTCCTGTACTGTAGGTGAATGCTTTAGTGGAATTAACATTCATGTGAAGTGTGATAGTTATGTACCCACCAAGAACAGATTGCCCATAACATGCTCTGTTTGTGATGGGATATTAAAGACCAGCTCGCATAATTTTTCACTCCACATTTACAGATTTGTTTCTGCTGATGGAATACTGGAAATGTAATTAAGTGTTAGTTTAATTAACATGGAAAATAAAGCCTTGTTCTCAGAAATTCAGCAGAGCCCAAATAATAGCAAACATGAGTGATTATGTATCTCAAAAGCATGTATACTGATTTTCTACATCTATATGTTTTTCTAAAACTCAAATATAATTGCATTTTATATTGCACAATCCTCAAAGCAAACTGTGCCTTGGTATTACCAAAAAAAGAAATGTTATATGCAGAATTCATATAGTTTTGAGTAATGTTTATATATGAAAATTGGTCAGGTATTTCCTGGGAAACTGATAGGATGTTGCACGGGTTGAGAAACTCACAGAAGATAGGTCTACACTAGGGTCAGCCACATTATTTTTTTTTGGAAATGGCCAGATAGTAAATGTTTTTGGCTTTGTACACCATTATGGTATCTGTCAAAATTGCTCTTCGCTGTTGTAATCAAATGGGCATGACTGTATTCCAATAAATCTTTATTTATGGACACTGAAATTTAAATTTAATATAATCATATTTCATATGAAATTGAAACTGTGATTATATAACCATCTTACATAATCACAAATAGTAACCACTAAAAAAAAAAATCCTCATCTCACATGCTATACAAAACAGGTGGCAGGCCTGAATTGTCCTGCAACCGTTAGTTTGCAGACCCGTGGTCTACACACACACACACTCCTACTGAGGTATTTCCCTTCAAACTATTCAACAAACATCTTTGATCTCAGCTCCTGATATTCTCTACCTTGATTATTCTGTTCTCCTCATCCTGGTATTTTATTTTTTTCCTTCCATGAATACTTACTTTATTGTTTCTCTATTTGAGTCATGCTTAAAAATTCCTTCCACATTCAAATATTTTTCATGGAAATTTAGCTGTAATTTTTTTCTTAGCATTTTTATGTGATGACTTATTATATGAATTATTCATTTATTAATAATTTACTTATTTTGCTATTTAACAAAAGGTCAGGTATAGATCAGCTCAGTAATGTGTTTTCATGGAAAGAGGTCTAAACCAACACTCTAATCTTTAACTATTCTCTTAGAATATATTTTCAATATGCATCAGATCAGAATCAGGATTTATATTTTGTTCCAAATGGTTACCAATTGACACTCTGTAGTTAACTGCATAATCTACCCTTCCCTTTTCTAATTTCATTGGCAGTTTGCTGTATATTAAATTTGCATATCTTCTGTTATCTATTTCTTAATTGTTTTTGGTTGCATTAAATCATTTATTTGTGTATAAGCTATATTTTTAAAATTACATTGAAAATGTATTTGATATTTACATGTCCATTCAATATGTTGTCTCTCTTTCAAAATTGTCTTGGTACCTCCAGTGAATCAGTCTTGAAATGAAATTGACATCATCTGCTAAGTTAAAAAAAAATCTAATCAAATTTTGATTGTGGTTATGTAAAGTTCTTAAAATATTTACCCAAGAATTGACGTATTTATTTTTCTCATCTAAAAAAATAAAAAAGAACAAAAGCAGAAAATATGATATGTATCTTTTAGGTACTTTCAAAAATTATTATTTTTTTTTATGAATGCAGTACATTACTAAGTTAAATTTAAATTAAAAAAATCTTTGTTGTGATTTTGTAAAGAAACTGTTGATGTATTATATTTTTATGTTTGCACTAAAAACATAATGAAACATTCAATTATGTAAGGGATTTATTATGCATAGAACAGTTAAGTATTGTGTTTATGAAATATGTCTAAATTAACAGTACATCTTTCAAGTCATGGTCTGGTAATGATTAGTCGAACAATTATAATGGCTTGTTTTCTTCTTTCAATTTTTTAATTTTTATTAATGTATCTTTGATATACAAGATTATACTGGTTTCAAATATACAACACAATGGTTCAGCTGTTACCTGTATTATTAAATCCTCACCCTCTCTTGCGCAGTTACTGTCAACATAAAAAACTGTTATAGAATCATTGACTGTATTCTCCATGTTATAGTACTGTCCCCATGACCAACTTGGTGTCTCTTTATCCCCCTCACCCTACTTACCTCCCACCTGAACCCATCCCCCATGGTAACCACTAGTCACTTCTCAGTGTATATAAGTCTACTGCTGTTTTGTTCAGTCTGTTTTGCTTTGTTTTTATATTCCACAAATAAGTGAAATCGTATGGTATTTTTTAAAATTATGTGTTAATTGAAAAATATATGGGAATAGAAATAGAAAAAGAAAATTCAAAGTAAATTCATTATTTCATCAATATGAGCATTAACACTTGCTTCCACTGTTAATTTTTAATGGATATTTCAGTTGCTGGTTATTACAGAAATTTAGATATCTCTAGGGTTAAAAAATTCCAACAGTTCAAAATGTTTAAATAAGAAAAAAAGTTCCTCCAACTCCAAACCTCAGAGGAATTCCTATTTTTAATTATTTTTAGACAATATTATTATAATTGTATTCCTTATGCTCATAACTTAAAAACATAATTAATTCATTTATCTACTAACATTAAAATATAAAAACTTAATGTACTTAACCCATCTATTTTCTTCTGCCTCCTTTTTTCACCTACCCCTTTAGTTCTTCTAATCTATGTTTTTGTGGCTTAAACAAATTAAATTTCACTCTTTTAATTTCCCAAATTAAGCTGCTATCTATTGACACATTGGCCTTTACAAAAATGAATAAATCTGTATATTTATCTACCTTGCATTTTGCCTCTCCAATTTTGTTAGTCATATTATTATTTTATGTGTTATATATTACTTGATTTTTCATTGATTAAGCATCTAATTATTTTCCTATGCTTTGTGAGTTTATTTAGACAAATCAATAAATAGTTTCAGTCCATTTGTGCAATCCTATACCTTTGAAATTGTTGCTCAAAGAACAATCTTCCAAGTAACAAGGTCAGATGGTCATTACTCAAACTTGTTTAATCACAAGAATAAATTAATGGAATGTTTTTAAATATCTAGACTCCTAGGCATCTATACTGAAGAATCTGATTTAACTGGTCTAGAAAGGCCCAAGATTAGTCTTATAGTAAGAAAAGATTAACTTAATGATTTCTCTATCTAAATCTACTCTGTAACTGGTATTTCTTGATTTCTTATCACAGTGTCTTTGTTTTTTATTAAGGTATCATTGATAAACAATCTTATGAAGGTTTCACAAGCAAAACAATGTGGTTACTACATTCACCCTTATTAACGAGTTCCCCCCATACCCCATTGCAGTCACTGTTCATCAGTGCAGGAAGATGTCACAGAGTCCTTACTTGTCTTCTCTGTGCTACACTGTCTTCCTCGTGACCCCACACACACAGAGTGCACTAATCATGTTATTCTCAATCCCCATATTCCTCTCTCCCCACTCTCCCTCCCTCACCCCTCCCCTTTGGTAACTGCTAGTCCCTTCTTAAAGTCTGTGAGTCTGCTGCTATTTTCTTCCTTCAGTTTTGCTTCATTGTTATACTCCACAAATGAGTGAAATGATTTCACTCATTTGCTTTTATTTTTTATTCAACTTTCATTCTTCTGAATTTGGTCTAAGTATTATCTCAAACCACTTTAATATGAATATATTGTTTTATATTAATGTATTTTATATGTATGTATGTATGTATATATATATATATATATATGTATGCAGGTATATAATATAGGTCTGGACAAAATTTTGGCAGTTTCTCATTCAAATATATTTATATCGACATGATCTTTGCTTGATAATATGGCAAGCTATGGAATGTTAGATTCAAGTATATGTTTAGATTAGGCTCTGCTGTCTCATAGTATTTAGGGCTGGTGAGAAATCTAATGTCAGATTTTTCATTACTTAATTCATATTCTTCTCCTCCCTCCCTCCTTCTCTCTCTCTCTCTCCCTTTCTTTTTCTTTCTTTCTATCTATCTATCTATCTATCTATCTATCTATCTATCTATCTATCTATCTATCTATCATCTATCTATTTATCTATCTATCTATCCATTCATCCATCCATCCATCCATCTGGAAATCTTTAGAATTTTCTCTTAGTTCTGGCATTTTAAAATGTTGCCAGAAATTTTCATGTGTATTTTTAAAACTGTTTTCATTTAGAAATTGTTGGGCTATTTCAACTGAAAGATTTGTATTTTTTCCTGAGTCACAGGGAGATTTATTCATTTTAATCACCTTCAAATTTATTTTTCTTATTTTCTTTTTGGAACTCCTAGATAGTTGGCAGAATTTGATATGCTTCTTTCCATCTTTATACTCATACGGTTTTTCACTTTGAGTTACCTCTTCAATGTAATATATTTCTCAGGATTTTTTTCTGGATAAGCAATATGTTCCTTAGAAACTATTATATTATCCAGTCCATCTATTCAGTTTTTTTTAAATATGTATAAATATATCCTATCCCAGAGTGTTATCTATTCATTTCCAAGGTTACTACTTGTTCCATCATTGATTTCATCATTTTTGTTTTTAGTTTCCTCAAGTGCTTCCTGATCCTTAACAGTCTGATCATATTTATTAACCAGTAAAATTAGTTAATGAATATATAAGAAATCAGGTTGCTCTACAAGTGGATAAAATATTCCTTCCATCCTACCTCTCCCTTTAGAGGTAAGACTTACTCCAGTAATCATACGAGTGGAAGAACATGGATAGTTACACCTTCCTTCAGTTTTCATGTACAGAAAATAAGAAGACATGTCAAGGACATGCTCAATTGTTAAAATATAAGGATTTCATTCTGATGTAATAGTCACTCTACTTTTTTTTTTTGAGAAAGGAGATACCTAAGGAGGCTGTTGCTAGAGTCCTGGTGAGGAGGCTTTGACCAGTGAGAATGATGAAAAACAGTCCAGCCAGATTCAGAACATGATGTGAACCTGGTAATGGATTAGCATATTGAAAATGAGAAATCAAGGACAATATCTGGTATATTGGATCAGCAGCAAAAGTGAAATGATTGGCTTTAGATAAGAGTAGACGTGTCATTGTAATAGGAGGACAGATTAAGAATATAGATTAGATACAAGTAGTTTGCTAAATTTCTGACAAGAAGAAAATAGTTTGTGGTTATTTTGATTTTGTAAATGGGATTGTTATAATGTCATTCACTGACAGTGAGAAGGAAAAAAATGTAGGATAGAGAAGAGAGAAAAAGTTTAGAAATGGTCATTTTTGAAAAAAAAATGTTGAGAAATGCAGTACAATTACTAGGAAAAACTATTTGTCCATTGGAGGTCTGTGTTTAAATTTAAAGATAGAACAATTTATAGAGTAGTGTGACTTTTCCCCAGCAACTAAAACTGCAAGAGAAAATGCTTATTTTAATTTTCTGCCCCAACCCTCCAACACACACACACACACACACACACACACACACACACAGTTATTTATATATGTTGCAATTTTTATGTATGTCTGCAGATTTGCATGATTTTTGTACTCTTGCGGTACCTTTTCAACTTTCTAAATGTGGAAAATACTGTTTGACTCCTTTAAAATGTTATTAGTACATATTCATCTTTCTTTCCTCATGCTAACATACAGTATTCTAATTTCAGACCAGATCAGTGAAAGTTTGGTAGGAGCAGCACTAATAATATACTAAAATAATTACATTCATGATAATGAATTTTAATGTCAAAAGTGACAAGTTTGCAGGTCACACACTTGCTTCTTTTTGCTTGGGTTCCTTTTCTCTGTTTCCCATACTCACTGCTGTGCTCTACAGGTTCTGTGATTGGCAAACCAATCCCCTTTATCTCTGGGCTCTGCTTTTTGTCCTCTGGAACTCTGCAGTAGAGAATATTGGTATCTTTCCTGAACAGATTGTGGATGGCAGAATACCATCTTTAGTCCTGCCTTTCATTTCTCAGAGAAGGAGGTAGTCTCAACAGCACAAGTTGTCCACAAATGAACCATATTGCCATCACTCCAGATCATACTGGGGGTTTCTTTTGTAATGTATTCTCATCTCTTCTGCAGTCACTTATAACTTAGTAACCTTAAGGAAGATGCTGTTCATATGCATAACTCTGGCAAAATCATAATAGTAACTAAGGTTGTATCTGTTTTTATAACTGCTCTTTACTGAGTATATATTGTGCAACAGATAATATAATAGGTCAATTGCACAAATGCTCCTTTCACGATAGATAATCACCACAATTTCCTCTCCAGAAATGTGCTAATATACCATCAATTGATGAGCAAACTGAGGGCCAGGGTTTTTCAGTCTCAATACATTAATTAAGCGGCAATACCAGGATTTGACCCACATTGTCACTATCTAAAATTTAAACATTTGTTTTGAAGATCCCTTGAAAAACAAGAATGGCGTAAGTATTTTACAATGAAGAACTGTTATCTACACAACATATAAATTATACAAATTTATAATATAAATGTATTATGCAATATATTCAGTAAAGTTCTAGAGGAAATTCAGAAATGGTTGTTGAAATGGGATCAGTGTTGTGTTAGTACAAAAGTCACATCACTGGATTCCTGTTAGGTGCAGAAGCAAAATTCAAAATGTAGAAGAAATGTACTAGTACAATATAGAGTATTTGAGAAAGGAGTGATTCTGGTTCAAAGAAAACCATCAACATCAGTGATTCCTGGTTAGTAACAATGGGCAGAACATATGGTTGAGGACGACATGTGTAGAACTGCCAACTATACTATATGAATATCAGCAGCTTGAGGAATGTTTAGATAAGAAAAGAAGGGCAATGACACTTCCTTCCTGGCAGTGACTGGAGACCACCATATATGCTTCAGTAGAACTGAATTCTGAAAATAAGCTAAGTCTACCTGAGGTTTAAGGTTGCCACTCTAAAGGGCCAGACACTGAGCAGAGCAATGAATTTAAAGCCTGAATTCCATGCTCTCCTAAACTAAGCTTGTTGTGTAATTCTCACAGCCCGTGGTTACCAAAAGGACTGGTTCTATACAACACAAGAATCCTATAGAGAAATTATTTCAGCACATCTCACACAACTGACTTGAAGTTAAAAAAAAAAAGGAAAAGAATAACATAGGGCATCCTGTGGTAGAGGTAAATGAAATCTCTTGATCTAACCAATGATCTGGAGTCTGAAATTAACACTGGCAGTATGAAATTTATTTTGGCCTCATATTTTAGATGATACTTCAGAGACACTGTTCTCTTTTTGGCTTGGTCTGTTCTTTATGGGGTTAATGACCTCTATAAATTTTCTTTGAGTTAAAAATAATCAGGCTTTATGTGATGATTCAAGATTTCTTTCAAGTTAACAATATATAAACAACCTTTAAATATAGCATCTACCTTTATTCTTATGCTCTCAAACATAATCCTATATCTTCAGCATAAGAGGAGGTGATAGAATTCACATTTCAATTTGTTGCTTCTCATATAATCTTTAATTTCCTCTATGGATGCTTCCTCCCTGGAAAGCATCCTATAAAGCCACTCTGAATAGGCAAGGAAATGATAAAGCATAGCAAATCACACTTTCTCAAATGAAGATCAAGCTTCTCATGCATTAAAATAAAGTATGGGATTTCATTTGACAATTTTGCCTCCTGTAGACTATGCAAATCTCTACTAAGAGTGAATTTGATCTATTTTTAGTTAGACACTTTTTCCATAGTGACCAGGCTTAACATTTAGTTCCTACATTTTTATATTCCTAACTTTCACAAATATGAGAAAAGTTGTTTACTAGTCAGTGATATAAAGTTCAATTACTCAACCAATACTCTGAAAACTACAAGACACTCATGAGAGAAATTAAAGAAGATACCAATAAATGGAAACAAATCCTATGCTCATCATGGATAGGAAGAATTAATATTGTCAAAATGGCCCCCCTGCCTAAAGCAATCTATAGATTCAATGCAATTCCTATCAAAATACCAACAGCATTCTTCAATGAACTAGAGAAAATCTTCCTAAAATTCATATGGAACCACAAAAGACCTCGAATAGCCAAAGCAATCCTGAGAAGGAAGAATAAAGCAGGGGGAATTACACTCCCCAACTTCAAGCTCTACTACAAAGCCACAGTATCAAGACAATTACTGGAACAAGAACAGACCCATAGGCCAATGGAACAGACTAGAGAGCCCTGATAAAAACCCAACCATATATCGTCAGTTAATTTATGATAAAGGAGCCATGGACATACAATGGGTAAATGACAGCCTCTTCAACAGCTGGTGTTGGCAAAACTGGACAGCTACATGCAAGAGAATGAAATTGGATTATTGTCTAACCCCATACACAAAAGTAAACTCAAAATAGATTAAAGACTTGAATGTAAGTCATGAAACCAAAAACTCTTAGAAGACAATGTAGGCAAACATCTCCTGAATACAAACATGAGCAACTTCTTCCTGAACCCATCTCCTCGAGAAAGGGAAACAAAAGCAAAAATGAACTCATGGGACTACATCAAACTAAAAAGTTTTTGTAATGCAAAGGACATCATCAACAAAACAAAAAGGCTTCCTACAGTATGGGAGAATATATTTGTAAATGGCGTATCCGACAAGGGTTTAACATCCAAAATATATAAATGACTTACACACCTCAACACCTGAAAAGCAAATAACCTGATTAACAAATAGGCAGAGGATATGAAGAGAAAATTCTCCAAAGAAGAAATTCAGATGGCCAACAGACACATGAAAAGATGCTCCACATCACTAATCATCAGGGAAATGCAAATTAAAACTACAATGAAATATTACCTCACACCAGTAAGGATGGCCAGCATTGAAAAGACTAAGAACAACAAATATTGGTGAGGAAGCAGAGAAAGGGGAACCTTCCTACACTCTGGTGGGAATGTAAGCTAGTTCAACCATTGTGGAAAGTGATATGGAGGTTCCTCAAAAAACTAAAAATAGAAATACCATTTGACCCTGGAATCCCACTTCTTGGAATATACCCAAAGAATACAACTTCTCAGATTCAAAAAGACATATGCACCCCTATGTTCTTTGCAGCACTTTTTATAATAGCCAAGATATGGAAGCAACCTAAGTGTCCATCTTTAGAATAATGGATAAAGAAGATGTGGTACATATATACAATGGAATACTATTCAGCCATAAGAAAGAAACAATTCCTACCATTTGCAACAACATGGGTGGAGCTGGAGGACATTATGCTCAGTGAAATAAGCCAGGTGGATAAAGACAAATGCCAAATGATTTCCCTCATTTGTGGAGTATAACAATGAAGTAAAACTGAAGGAACAAAATGGCAGAAGACTCAGAGACTCCAAGAATGAACCAGTGGTTACCAAAGAGGAGGGCTGTGGGAGGGCATGTGGGGAGGGAGGGAGAAGGGGACTGATGGGTATTATGTTTAGTACACATGGTGTGGGGGATCATGGGGAGAACAGTGTATCACAAAGAAGGGACATAGTGGATCTCTGGCAACTTGCTGTACTGATGGACAGTGACTGCATTGAGGTATGGGTGGGGACTTGATAATATGGGTAAATGTAGTAACCACATTGTTTTTTCATGTGAAACCTTCATAAGAGTGTATATCAATCATATCTTAATAAAAAATAAAAAATAAAAAAAGTTCAGTTACTAAAATGACCTTTTTAAATCATATCAGCTTAAGATTTCATAGTGTTTTCTGGTCATCTCTTCTGACTTCTCTTTCATGTACCATTTCTTACCTCTTCTTTCATCTCTCATTCCTTTTCTTTCTCTTTTCTTCTCTCTCTCTCTTGTTACCTCATATGTCTTTATCACTGACGCTGTGGAAACTTTTGTCTTTTAGGGGCTGTAACAGCTTATATAGCTAGTAGTATTATCTATAGATGACAAATAAAATTATGTCTCCCATTCAAAACTATTTCCCAAGCTAGTCTCATATTATCAGATGGCTCTTGAATATCCTTGTAACATCCAGCTAACACTTCAACATCTGTGACTTCCAATCTGAATCTATTTCCTAACTAGATATTCCTATTTTCTTCCCTCTATTACCAATGACAGTGCCATTATTTTCCAGATCCTTACTTTATGAAACTCTGATTCATTCTTAGCTCTATTTATAGTATGGTTAATTATTTCTCTAAATGTCTATGAATGTGTAGCATTCTTTATTCTAATACCAAGTTAAAGGCATTCATTATATCTTTCTGTATTTTAAGTATTAAATTAGCCACAGCTTTTTGAATCCTGCAATTCAGCATGCAGAGTGATGGTCTACCATTACATATTCAAACAATCTATTTTGGTTTTCCTTTAAGTCTGAGAAAGTATAGATAGTGTCCCCACAGGATCAATGCCTCCCTTGCATTGGGATACTGTTCTGATATCTCTGCTCCTAAACCTAAAGTGCAAAAACTACTAAAATTTCTCCTCCTACCTCCCATTTCCTCACTACATAGTTTGCCAGTATCACAATGGCATGGAAATTAAGCACTTATGTTAGTTGAAAATATCATACCTGCCTAATTAGCAAAAATTCAGGCAAGAATTGATGGTGGAATGTGGTAGACTCTATGAAGGTGAAAGAACTTGAGATAGAGCTCAATGGGGGATTTGATGATCGTCAATAGAGAAAGTTGAGTTTAACATAGTTTACTGGATTGATGGAGTGGTGAGTAGGGCTGCTCCATGAGCATGTAACCCAGCATATACTCTTAGTCATGCAAGGTTCTACAGTCAGAAATCCCCCATTATTGATTTAATGGATAAGACAAGGTGGCTACAGGGAAGAAGGGAGCAATAATCATTCCACAGGTGAGGGATAGAAGAATCAGAGATGATATTTGCTTTGTCAAATGAATATACCTATCATGATGCAGCTAACAAAAATATAAATTAATTTCAAAGGACAAAAATTGGCTATACTCTTCTGAAAATGCAATATTCTAGGTTAATTCTCAATATTTCGAGTTGAATAAGAACATTGCCATCTGTATTTTGGTGCATTGCTTTTATTAAAGATGCCTGTTTATATTTACATTTTTGATGACTGTCACATAATTGATTTATACTGAGATTATTGTTAGTGTAAACCTCTTAAGTCTCATTTTGATTCTAAGACTTGTCTCCTTTACCATATTTGTAATATACTCATGCTTTTGAACCAAACTGCAGTATTTCTTTTTTGTTAGATTTGAAATGCTACTAAGGTTTTCAAGACTGTGAAAAAAATTCCCAAATTTTCATCCAAATGTACTGGCTTCTTCTAAGGCACAAAATTTCTATAGCAGATGTTGCTGTTCATAATATTGATAAAAGCAATGAGCAGAGGACGTGTGGTATTAGAGCTCTGCAGCTCTCTACTAAACACATTCGTTCAGGTAAGCACCCCTACATTTCTAAACTCATGAGATTGATACTTTAACTTGTTGCCTATACCAAAGATAGTTATGAAACTTCTCCATGAAGGCTATTATGAAATCATGAGAGACATAATGATGTCATGTAGAAAGAACACATTTTCCCCATTTCCAATGCAACATACCTGTAATAGAGAGCATTGGGATTTTTCTGAAATGACTTTCATGTGAAAGTGATACAGACTCAGATGTCTCCATTATTTTCTTCCCTAACTAGTCCACTTATCTCTTTAAAAAATCACCTTATAACTTTCCAGATTCTGTGGTTAGTTTAATAATTTCTAATTGATAGACTCCTTATTCAACCAAGTTGCAAAACTAGGGAAAATGTTTCCTAGTCTCTTTCTTGTCTTACTGACATATTTTATTCTCATCACATCTTCAAAGTTTACCAACAGTATTTCAAATATCTTCTTAAGTTCTGTTATGTACTTTGTATAATGTTTTTCCAAAAATTAATCACTTAAAACTAGAGTCCATCAGTCAGTAATTTTCACTTATCTTTGAATCTAGTGTTCTATCATTAAGGCAATAATTATCTATTTCACAGAAATAAAATGTATATACAATAGAAGATGAGTTTTGTTTTCTCCTGTGTCAATTATCAAGTGTTCCATTAGATTCAAACAAACTCATTGATTCTCTGATATTTTACATGCATTGAAGAAAACTAAAAAAAGAAAAAAGGAATTACATTCATTTTTATTATGAGTAGAGAAGGCAGCACTATTGACTACTACTTAATACATAGTTAACTTTGAAATATTTTTGATAGACTTCTCTTCTTCATTGTCCTGCATCAGTATTTTGCCATTATTCTGCAATTCTTTATCTGAAGTGTGATAAGAGCATAAGTAAATGTTAACTTTTTTAGGTCATCTTTAATTATAGTTAGGGATAATATTTTTATCATTTTTCTTTTATCATTTCATAAGTTTTTCTTTTAAAATATATATACAATCTGTAGTACCTGTTACCCAAGCACATAAAATAGCTACAAGGAAATTGTGTATTGCTTCATGTTTTCACCAGCTGTTTTTCTTCATACAAAAATCAGACCATTTAAGGATGATATTATAATTCCAATAATTTTGATAAAAAAATCAACCACAGTATCACATTTGTAGTTGACTGTTCTAAATACTGTATTATAACAAGGGATATCCCTACATTTCCTTTGCATTCCTTCTTTACTTAGGTTGGAAAACAGTGCAAAGCCTCCTGAATTTCCAGAGTAAAACTGAGCATGAGATGACATCTAAAGAGACAGTTTACCGAGCCTGTCTCTTAGAGAACGATCACAGTTTAGCATTATAATTTCATCTTTCCAGTTTCTGTAGTCTGACCTGCATTAAACTTGTGTTGGATGCTTCTCTGTCACCAGTGATGATGATTATTATAACTCTCCCAAGGAGACGTTAGTGGGGACTCAGGATCAGAAATGCCCACGCTTTCAGTTTCAGAGATTAGCTCTGTAATAAATTCTGCTGACTGACACATTGTCCAGTTCTTTGAAGTAATCTTTGAAATAAGGAGAAAAGAAACATCTGCCTACCACCTGTCTTTCCCCAAGCAGCATGTTCTGCATTGGTTCACTTAGTTTCTTCTTCTTAACCAGAAAATACAAGAGAGGCTCTAAGTGGCCGACAGGTTCTCTTTTCTATAGCCAGAAAAAGCTGGCACAGTATCAGAATATCAAACTCCGGAAGCCATTTAAATCCAGTGTACATTGCATCACTGGGTTTACAGAGAATCTAGAGCCCTTAATCTGAGTGCAATCTCACGGGTGTAAATCCTCCCGTGGTGAATCAGTTATTTCTCTAGAAATGGATAGTATTGTTTGGTGACAAATCCCTCTGCATGTCACCCTTCTTGGGAGCAAGTGCCTGTTGACTTCCATTATGACTATCCCCTGGATGTGCTTATTACAGTCTTATCCAGGGAAAAACACCAAGGAAAAACATTTTGATTTCAAGGGTGTCCCTAAGATGCTCATTGCTGGTGTCTTAGCAAAAACTTCAGGACCCAGCTGGCAAGCACACATTCCATGTCATTCAACTAGAGACCACCCAGATAAACAGGCTTCCCTAGACAATATCATAAGGTGCCATTTTAAAATTAAACTACATGACCTCTTAGATCAAAAGTTCCTCTTTATATCCCCTTTATTTTTCATAAGTATTCCTTTCCTTGTGCTCCCAGGGCTTCAGCAACACAGGCAGATCTGAAATGGATTCTTCTCAATACCACCTTCAAAACTAAAAATGAATGAGAACTTACATTTGGCTACTATGCAAGGAAAATCTCATTTATATAAAAAGGTGCATGGGAGACAATATACAAAACACAATACAGCATTCGCTCATCATTCTGGTGCTAGTCTTTTCTAGTTTTCCCTGAGAGTTTAGATTCTGTAGATTTCCAAATTCTAATTGACTTTTAACATCATCCTTAGGAGTAACTATGCACTTAAATGTGCAATTCCTTCATAATTAGCAACAATCCAACTTGAGTGCTTCTTTCATTGTTTCTGCTGGTTTGTTTAATCATACCAAAACTCCAAACCAAATTAAATTCCTCCACATTTCACATCACTCAAGCTAAATACAGATATTAAAACATTGCCCTAATCGATTCAAAATATTTCTTCTTAGGCCTTATAAATTTCTTTCAAATACGACTTGCCTTATCTTCTCAACATCTTTGATTTTTCTCTTGGAAGGAGAAGAAAAAAGAGGGGGCTGATTAGATATGAACCTTTTATTAAGTTAATAAAAATTAGGTACAATTGCACAGATTTCCCCGAATCTTTGCAAAGACTCTAAAGTGAAGACTGCCTTCTGTATTTGACAGAGAAACCTCCTGAGGCTCAGAAGTGAAACAGCTTATACAGGTTCAAGTATAGAAGAAAGTCTGAAACAGGATTTGAATCTCTCTCTTCCGGCCTTTAGAGAGACTGTCCTCCCTATCATACTACTTCTCTTAAGCTTGTGTTTTTGTTCCTTTGACTCTCATTCTGATCATTGACAACAGCAACTAACCAGAGCAAGTAATCCTGCTCTCTCAGTGGTTGCAATGACGGCAGTTTCTATATAAATCTTAATGTCAGTCAGGTCCTATATAAATCTTAATGTCAGCCAAGTGACCCTTGAAACGCCATTCAATTTAGATAAACTCTTGTGTACTACGCTGTTTTAAATGGGGACACTTGATGTTCCTAATGAGCGAATGTGGGTGACTTTGTGTTACTAGGAAAAAGTGCTGAATTTATTTTACATCAGTTTTGAACACAGCCAATCAGGCTGGGAATCCTTACTATCAAAAGCTACTTGTTTTAATTTATTCTGGAGTAATAAGAGGTGAGAAGTGTGTGTGTGTGTGTGTGCGCGCGCGCGTGCACGTGCGTTTGAGTTTTCTTGACACAAGCAAAGGTGGTAGGAAAGACATTGCAGTTCCTATTCATCTTCAACAAAAATAATGCTGACCTCCAAGGGAAAGCTCTACCTCATATAAACCCTCCATGCCTTGAGTACTTGGGGTAAGGCATTAAAGGGCACCACTCAAGCTAAATCTCACGGCTACCACCGGACTATGGATCACTGATGAATGAGCCAGCAGTTGAATGTTTAGCAGGCTGTGACGACTTTGCACGGAAATAGGAAAATTTATTACCAGCCTGCCACCTCAGTGCCCGCCCTGCCTGCTTTTCCTCTCGTGCCTTCCTGACGTGCACTCCCGCTCCATCTGACAGTCAAAGCCCTCTCACCCCGCAGCGTCCCCTCCCCCTCTGAGAACTGCCGGTCTAAACTGTCACGGAGTCCTGGCCGTCATTTTTCAAGAGCTGTGATACTGAAGACGATGCCATTGGTCCAAGGTTTTTATTTATTTATTTATTGGTATTATTGATGGCCTCGCTTTCCACATGACCTTGGCTGAGGGAGCTTCAGTGTGTCCGTTCTGTGTGCTATAGAATTTGTGCGACCCCCAAAGTGTGCGCGATGGGCGGACAGAAAGGAGGCAGAAGGGAAAGGCAGCGGAGAGCCGGGGAGCAGAGGAAGGAGGAGAGACGGGGCGAGGAGAGGATCAGGGGACAGGCTGTGCCAGCCAATCAGAGGCGCGCTCCGGAGCTGCAGGAGCCGAGCCGCGGAGCCCGCGCCCGCAGGAGCCCAGCCGCGTCTGGGGCTCTCCGAGGACGGGAGCAGCTGTTCCGTGAGCACTGGGCAAGTCCCTTCTTTGCTTCTCGTAAATTAAGTTCCTTTCCACCAGTTAGGGCAAGTCCGCCAAGGTAAGGCTTCCGTAAATGACACTTTACTGTGGAGTGACATTAATATTTTTGTACAATGGGGCTGCTTACCCGGTTCTGAGTCAAAATAGTATTTGGTGAAATCGTCCTCTCGGGTTGCTTTCACAGGATCCAGGGTGAATAGGAAAGTTGTAGCTAATGCTTCATACGCCTTATCGCTAGAATACGTTTTGTTTTTTTTTTAATTTTCTTATCTAGGAATGTTGCCATAAAGCCTATGGAATGTGAATCTAATAATCCAGCGGGGTGTCTGTTTGTATTTATCTGTGGATGTGCCGTTAGCTGCCCTGTCTCTGAAGAAGTTGGAAGGATACTCTGCCAGGCACATTTGAATAATGATGGTATCAAAATAAGCTATCATGCATGCCTATCTGCAAAAGTGAGGGAAAGCATTGTCAGAAGAGAAATAGGGACGTTGGAATTGAAATTTTGATGGTGCTTTTTTAATTATTACCTTTCCAGTATTCTCTAAAATTACGTGATATGTGAGCACTGAAATTGCAGCAGAGCAAGGCTCCTTTTCTCTTTGCTTTCTTTCCTTCTTTTTTTCTCTTCTATGAATCACTTCCATAAGAGCTTATTAGAGCTTAGGATGAAACTTTTCCTTCTTTTAAAGGGCACCATAAATGATTCATAAAAAGGAATTAGATGGTAGGCTCCTTGATCACCAGCACACTTTATTTAGTATATGCCCCTATGTTTGTTAACTGAGACGCGTTTGTCTTGCTTAACTTCCTGAACCTTATTTGTTTGTGGGAATGATAAATACTTTGTATTAGTTTTCATCTCTTCAAAACTAGATAAAATTATGCCTTTTCCATGTTTATATGCCTCTCTGTAAATGTCTGTGAGTGTGTGTGTGTGTGTGTGTGTGTGTGTGTGTGTGTGTGTGTGTGTGTTGTGCTTACAGATGTGGAACTTGGAAAACCTGTCATATGTAACAGGTGAAAAAAATAGAAATTTTTAGCTAGTTATTAAAGCATTTCCTTATATCAATGCCAATAGTGTTTAATGAACTTTCAGATTAGTTAAGAGTAAATGCTCCTTGCTTTCTCCCTGCTGGAAATCAAATACTAAAATAGAAATC
This sequence comes from Manis pentadactyla, assembly GCF_030020395.1. NCBI lineage: Eukaryota > Metazoa > Chordata > Mammalia > Pholidota > Manidae > Manis > Manis pentadactyla. The sequence goes on from NC_080020.1 coordinate 125,990,780, forward strand.
TTAAGCTAAAATTATTATGGTCTTCCTTTAGCTCAGGTGATGGCATCATTGCTTTGAGCCAACAGAGATAGATCAGAGAAAGATTTTATTATGCAGCCAAAAAAAAAAAACACTGCAAGCTCAGGCAGTGTTTTGGAACCTTTATTTTCCACTCTGGGATCAACCACAGATTTTCAAAGCAGGGGGCTTTCCTTGTACAGTAATTGTTTTCTGTTTTCATGCACCTGTCTTATCAGAGAAAATATTTAGTTCTAAGTCAAGAGTTTGAGGTCCAGAATAGATTTCATACATACCTTTATGCATGTGGGAGGAGGAAGGCAGAATGTGATACTAGCAGAGAATCAGTTCTATAGTCAACACTCTGGGCCAAGCACCAATCATTTCAGTTTCTTTCAAGCCTCCTGTTATGTATTTCATTCTGGATTTCCTGGTAATAAATTAGTCTAGTGTAGGTCAACCTATTTATTCACTTAATAAGGTATTCAGTTAATGGTCTTGGTGGATAAGTATTTTATAAACCATACTGCTGATGTTTTTCAGATATGGCCAACTTAAGGTGGGGGGGGTACATAATACCAATGGTCAAGATTGACTTCTTATCCTGACAACAGTGAGAGGCAGAAAATGAGGACTTATTATTTTAGGTGTAACAGAGATGGCCAACTGAAGATAACCAAAGCAAAGGAGACTATAGTAGTATAAGGAAGGTAAGTGACAGGGAACTAGTTGGAACTCCACCTAGTGAATATTGAATATAATTAGCTATAGCAGTTGCAAACATGGTTAATAGCAACTGGTGCTTGAATAAAGTCTACACATTGGGCAAATTAGAAATTATCATTCCTCTTTTTGACATATTTTGGATGGATATAGTGGCATCATGAGAATGAATGAATCATTTAGTCCAGCTTTATAAATTCTTTAGATGAAGAGTGCTACAATAGTAAACATGAAGTCCTTTCTCTGTTGGCTTATATAAATATTGTTATTATACTTTATGTTGACTTTTTTGATCTGATAAGTACAAACCATGGGTTTACAAGTATGTGTGTCCCACTCATCCTTTATTTGGCTTGTTGATGATTAGAAGGCTGAAGTACACCTTATATATTTGCAAGCTGATATAATTATCTTTTAGAATCTAAACATGCATATATACTTCAGATATAAGATAAAACATATTGAACTTAACTGGAACAATTTACTTATCTCACATTCATACAATTGATGCAGTGTAGTTAAGTGAAAAATGAGAGATTAAAGATAAGAGTATATAAGGAGTTGTTTTGCTTTTTTTAAATAAGTAGAGTACTTCATACTCTTTAAGTTGCTACACTATATTCTCTCCTTGTAGTTGCATTGTACATGTTTATAGAACTATCTTCTAGATTAGAGCTTCTTACTTTGATGCTATTGATATTCTGGGCTATATAATTCTCATGGTTGAGGTGGGGGTGTCTCCTGTGCATTGTATGGTACCTAGTGGCACCCCTCTTTTCTACCCACTAGGTGCCAGTATTAGCACCCCCAAATTGTGGCAACCAAAAATATCTCTGGACATTGTTAACTATTCCCTAGGGGGCAAGATTGCACCCTTTCCCATTGAAAACCACTGCTCTATGTAAAACCAGTGGATATTTACAGAAAGGGGAATGCACACACTGAACAGGCACCTGTCCATGTATAGTTCAGTTTGGGTGCTCATAATGATCCCCTTTCTTCTGCTATGAAAGGATTCCAGCCTGTAAGTGTTTCATTAGGTCCCTAATGCAAATGGTGGAAGGATTTATCTACATTATTTTTTTCTGTAAACTGAGATACTATCATATGCTAACATTTACAGGAACAAGAGGAAATAAAAGATGAGAAGAGGGAAATGTAGATGTTGAAGCTAAAGACAAATATCATTTTAATTTGCTTTTACAGATAAACCTTTAATATAAATAATAAATGAAAGATACTGATTCTATTCTACAATTGCTCAGTACATTTTTTTTTTTGAGTATATGTATGTTTCAGGGTGACAAGTGGGTGTTCACTGTGATAATTCCATGTGCTTGGAGTAGTTAAAATGTTTATAATGCTCAAAGGCTCCAGAAGTCAAAGGAAAATATTTTATTTTAAAAAGCATAGCTTTTAAAGACTGGTAGTGATATATAACACACTGAAAGAGAATACTGAGCTTAACGATTTGAGCACATGGCAAAACTTGGATACTGCCACGGATTATTTGTGTCACATGTCACTTCTATCTAGGCCATTTTTCTTTATCTGCAAAAAGGGATAATAGTCATATGAACCAAATAATACAAGGTGTTAAAATGGGTTGTAATTTATAAAGATCTACGCCAGTGTTGGTAAATTATGATAGAGTCAATGTCCTTGGTGATCTATTCAATGAGAATTGACTGGGCATGTTAAATCTGCCAGCTATTCTAGGGTGGTTAAAAATCATCTATAAGAAATGGTGGTACTAATTCTTAAAATGTTTCTTCATGGATGAACTATAACATCCTCATTAGGAAATATGTGATCTAAATTATGGAAAAAACTCAATTGCTCTCTGATTTCCATCCTTCTCCATTTTATCCACATTTATAATTTATGTAGAAATACAGATATGTAAAATATAGAATACACTTAGAATTCACTCTTCAACAATAACATTACCTATTTGGTCTATATTTTTTATGATTTTTAATCCATAAATTAATATGAAATCTAAATATACATATATAGTTTTACAATAATGCATACATTCACATAAGCATATGTATACAAATATATATTTAGGTAAAATAAACACAATTTGATATTATATATAACTAATTTTATAGCATGTTCACTCTCTGGTGTGAATATATAAGGAATTCATGAATATTTAACAAGAATCCAGTACTCCGTTAATGCGCAGAGCTGGTCTTTAAGTGTAGCTCAATGTTAGAGACACACTTGCCTGCAGCTCTGTCTTTTCAAGAGGTCAGGGTCATTTCAGACTATCTGATGTCCCCTGCCACATTATTATCTATTTTGACTGTTGATATTATTGTGTGTGTGTGTGTGTGTGTGTGTGTGTGTATAATCATTCACTCAAATAATCTCCTCTCTAAAATTTTTTTTTTAATGAAGAGTGAAGAGAATAAAAACACAAATAATTTATTATTACTGTCATTGGTGAGAATGTTTTGATTTTTAAGTGTGATACATGTTCCAAGAAGATATTTGCAGGAAAATAATATTTCCAGGGAAGTGTTGGAGCATATATAAGAGGCTACATCAATTTAGGAAACTTCTTGGTAATCTGACAATAAAATGAACAAAGTTCAGCCCCTGAAATTTGTTGAGTGAATATTTAAATAAAGCAAATATTCCACTTAGCTCTACAGAAGTATGTCTTATTCAATACTTTACTCATGCTGAATGAAACATGATAGATGACTTGCCAGTAAAATGAATTTGGATTTCACAGATGCCTCCACTAAAAAGGGGAATTCAACTATCATTTCCATTTCATGTTATATTTAGGTGACCATAAGGATCTTCAAATAGATATTTGTTATCAATACATTTAGGTCTTTGGAGTCAATATATATGACTTATATATAACTATGCACAATCCTATGTGACTGGCAATTACTTGATCCAATTATTTTCATTTTCCTGACGCCAAAAGTAGTTTACATAAAAATATCTATCCTAGATTAAGCTCACAGTTATCCACGGGATTTAAATGAAGACTGGATCCCATTTTAACCTACTGAGTCATCATATCACAAAGAGTTCTTGAAACCCAGGTTGGCAAAGTTGTGATAAACTCTTACTTTTAGATAGGAGGGAATATCTTACTGATGGGAGTGAAAATTAACAAACCAGTCTTGAAAAACAATTTTCAATCCATTTCCAGAGGCAGGATAAGGCAGATTCCTTTACAGGCAACATCTGGGAATAAATTACTAGGTAATAATTCAAAGTATTATACAGTGAAGAAATCCCACAAGAAGTTAAAATTAAGAATTTTAATCAATCTAAATAATGGTAAATTTAAGGAAATTGAATGTATTAAGATTGATACAAAATTTAATATATGCTATAATTTCAAGAAAATCTCTTTAGTTGGATAATACATTGAGAAAAATATGTATTCTCCCAAATTTTTCTATATTGCTTATTTTATCCATATATTTTAAACATGTGCAGTTGCCTCATAGCTGGACATGTGACATAAATGATCCATGAAAATATGAACTACAAATTATTTTAGTTATATACGATTTTGCTGCTTTTCTGAAGAACCTGATTATTGGTTGATTGGTTCAATTTAACTTAACTATAGATGAAGAAGCCTTGTATTATTGAAAAGTAAACCAGTTCCAAAAGACTGTTTAGAAAGATTTGCAATTCTGGTGATTAAATTCCATTTTCAGAAGGTTTATCATATTTTAAAAACAATAAAGCCAAGTTAAATTATATTTTATTATATTAAATATTAACTGTATTCATGATTACATTCTATTTGGGAAGATAAATGGTATGTATGCATGAGAAATAATACTTTATATTGCTTATAGATCATTGTTAAAAGGGAAAATAAAAATGGGATGGGTAATAAAAGTTTTGAAGAGTGGATGGTAGTTAGATATATTTGCTATTATGGCTAGGAAGCCCTCACTGAGAAGGTAGCTTTGAATAAAGCCTTGGGGGAAGTAGGGATATGAACAATGCAGATACCTGAGCAACCTGATTCCAGGGAGGGTGAAAAGCAAGAGCAAAATTCCTGGGGCAGAGGCATGCTCAGCCTTCTAGAAGATAACAAGAAGGCCAGAGGTGCAGGAGTGAGTGACAGAAACAGAGCATAGAAGGAGATACTGTTAAGAGATAATGGAAAACAGATCTGTGTACGCCCTGTAGATTAGTATAAGGACTTTGTATTTTTCTTGGGAGATTTGGAAAGGCATTAGCTATTTCTGAATAGAGAGCTGACATGATCTGATGTCTATGTTATATGGCCAAGGAGTATCAGGAGTGCAGATGGAATTAAAGTTGCTGATCAGCTATATTTCAACAACTCTGGCCATTGCTTTGCAGTTGGACTGAATGGGAGCTAGGACAGAAACAGGCCAGTTCCAGAGTTATTTCAGTAATTTGGTGGAGAGAAGATGGTGACTGCATAAGAGTGAAAGTGTTAGAGGTGGCAGCATTAGCGAAGAGCCTGTATTATAGATTTTTCTTGAGATTAAAGGCGTCAGGACTTGAGGTTTTATAGGATATTTGAGAGATGGCAGGGAGGACAGTGAGGGTAAAGGAGAAATTTTATTCGCCACATCCTGAGCAACTAAAAGGATGCAGTTGCTATCTCCTTATAAGGAAAAAAATGGTCAGAACAAGTTTTGGCAGGGGAAGGAGAGCAGGCAGTAGATATGAAGAACTGAGTCTGGCACGTTTTCAGATGGATATATCCAAATGGGGATGGCATGGAGTCAATGAATACACAAGTGTGGGTTTCAGAGGAGAGCTGTCTGCTGGAGGTTTATCACTGATGCATTGAAGCGAAGAGATTGAATGAGAAGGAAATGGTGAAAAACACAAGGGCCAGGACGTGGAGCAACCCAACAGCTCGCTACAGGCTGAGAAAATGCAAAAAAACCAACACCAATAGTTGAGAAGCGGTAGCTGGTGGGGGAGGGGGAAACCCCCATGAGCCAAGTGTCCAGAAAGCCAGAGGAAGAGAGTATCTTGAAAAATATTTTAGATTACTAAAATGCAAATTCCCAAACACATATAAACATATATTCAAATATGCATTTTGGACATTTTCACTTCAGGTGTAAAGAAGTCATTCCCTTAATTAAAAAAATATATTCGTCTTTCAAGGATCTTATTCATTATAGTTGCTTACTTTTTTCAGACTCCTCTCTATTTGTAGGAATAATTTTAGCTTCCATGTGAGCTTTCCATTAAAACCAACTGGAAAGGTTCTTGATGTCATAAGCAAATATGGACACAAAATTATCAGTTTAATCTGTTGTGGGTTTTATTCATTAATGTGGTTTTTTTAATGTTTTTTATTACTTTCACCTAAATTTTGATGTCAGAAATTTGCAGCATAAAATGTCTCTCATTTACTGGTAACTTTTGCCAGCCCCAAATTACTCTATAAATAATTTACAATAAAAAAGAGTAGATATGAAAAGTTTCTCACTGAAAATATTCCAGTTAAGGAACTATATATTTTCATTTGCCATCCTACTAATGATTTACATCCAGCCTTTGAAGTGCAGGAAAAATAAATCAAGAACCAAAATATACATCTTATAGTTTCAGCAGGAGGTGTAAGGTGACTGTGAAGTTGTAAAACTGATCTTTAAGCAAATATGTAAGATTACTATATTGGATTATATCAGTGATGCTCCCACCAATTAAAGGCATTCTTTCATATAATTATTCCAGGATACATACATGCACACACATGTACAAGGACACTAGCACACACACACACATCTTTATGATTTTATTGTCATATTGTTTCTTAACATAAACAGACAATAATCAGCTCTGTTATCTAGCATTTTATCAACCAAGCTTCACTTTGAATGACTGTATTTCAGATAAATTAAGTGATATAATTTATGAAACTGAGTTTTATGAACGAAGTTACTACTTAAATAACGTATAGGTGCTGTATGTGACTACATTGAAGGCTAATGTGGTAGATGGAATAATGGTCCCCAAAGATGCCCTGGTCCCAATTCCTGGAACCTGTGAATATGTTATATTACATGGCAAAGGAAGATTAGGAAAGCAGATAGAATTATGATTGCTAATCAGCTAACCTGAAAAAAACAATAATCCTGGATTATCCAGGTAGGCCTATTGTAATTACAAGGGTGTTTAAAAATGAAAAAGGGAGGCACACAGGAGGTCTATGTGATGACATATGAGAAGGAATCAGTCTGGGGTTGCTAGGTTGGAATATGGAGGAAGAGAGTCAAGCACCAAGTGCTGTGGGAAGCTTCCAGAAACTGGAAAAGGCAAAATGTAGAATGGACAGCAGAATTCATAATCTCTTCCTTTGTTATTTTTGCAGTGTAGGAAATACAGTTCAACTTTTATGCAGTAATACTTTTTTAAAACACAGTGTTAACTATGATAAAAATTCTGTAGTTTAGAGAGTGTAAAGGTAACCTGGTGTGATTAATGAAGGTGGATTCAGATGAGAACACAGAAATCTGTGTTCTTTTACTAATCCAACTAAATCAGTGAATGAGATGTTTCTTATTCTTCTCAGAACTTAAATGGAGAAAAAGTTATTTTCCCTCCTAGCTTGCACTTTTTCTTCTTTAAAACATAACATTTATAAGAATGTTCATAGAAAAATGTTCAGCAAATTTCAAATGCATAGAAAATTGAAGATAGCATTTGGCTAATCATCCGATAGCATTTGGCTAATTACAGTATTTTATTTCAATCTTTAAAATGTCCCATGGATGTTTTTTGCTCATATCTGGTTACAAAATCCCTATTCAGCACATGGTTCCAACAGTAAAAATATGACCTGCATACTGTATACAAGGCAATTTAAGACAGAAGGAGAACACAGATGAGTAACACACACCAATCTTCCCTACTATGGCTGATGAAGCTGGAGTTACTGGAAAAAAATGATGTCCATCTACACTTCCATATTTTTTATTCCAAAGGCCCTGGCTGGGCACCCAGAGACAGAGCTGACTCGCAATCACACGTCTAGTCAAGAGTCATTCTTTTTTTCCTCTTACATGTTTTGCTTTTCTGACTCCTTTTATTCATTCTTCTATTAATTCCTTAAGTGAGAGGTGTTCAGTGTAACAAATTAAATCATAAGAAAGATTAATTATCTCCATTTCCCTTTCTTCAGTCCCTTCTCAACTGAAATATCCACACATTATTTTTATCCTTCTATACCTTTTCTGTATACCTATAAAATATGTGTTAACATAGCTACATAAACATTTATATGCATACAGATATATTACAAATGTATTACAAGACTTTTTTTGACTTTTTAAAAAGCAAATGTGTAGTTTATTTTACCCTACAACACAGTTTTACTTAATTCCAGGTCATTATTAAAATTTCTACATGTTGATATATCAGTGTGAGAGTCTTCCTTGTCTCTTTTGTCTCTTTTTCATCCCTGCTTCTATCTTGATTCCCTGCCACACTGCATCTCTTTTGTCACTCTTCACTCATATCCCTCCTAATTCATATTTGTTCTTGTGCTGGTTAACTCGTGCAGCTGTCACAAAATTCCACAGACTGTGTGGCTTACACAACTTAAACACAAAGTTATTTCTTGTTCTCGAGACTGGGAACTCCAAGATTAAGGTGCTGGTCATTTCCGTTCTCTGGTGGGGGCAACTGTCTCTTCCAGGATGATAGAGGGCCACTTTCCATCGGTGTGTTCACGTGTCAGAGAGAGCAAGCTCTCTGGTGTCTCTTCTTAGAAGGGCATTATTCTATCATCAGGACCTCACCATTGTGAACTCATCTAAATTGAATTACCCTCCAAACACTCATCTCCAAATGCTGTTACTCTGGGGGTTAGGGCTTCCAGATAGGAATTTGGGAGGCAGTCCATGATTCAGTCCATAGTGCTGCCTTCTTCTGTTTTCTTATTTTCAGCTATTATTATTATTATTATTTCTAAACATCCTATTTCTTCCCTCTGCCATTTTACCAAACATCCTAATCTCGGTCCCCTCTGGTCTTAATTTATCTCCTCCAATTATGTGACTCCCAAAGAATATACTTGAAGACTGTATTCATCTGTTTTTCTGAAGCCCTTCAATACTATAGGTTAAGTCCACACTGCTTTTCTGAAATGTTTCATACTACAATCATCAATTGGATCATTCCTCAAGATACTTTAAAGGTTACAAATATTGCTTGACTGATCTGCCCACTCTATGCTCTGAAGTGCTGAAACAATAAATTTTAGAATATATATACATACATACATACATTCAAAAAATGCTCTTTTTTCCCTCAACTCTGTCTCTTATACTTATGTAGATTGCCAAAATCTGTGACATTTTGCATTGTCGATGATACCTAAGGAACATTTTCTTTTCTGGATTTGTTGAATACATTATGTAAAGTGAAATTTGAAATTGTTCAGGGATTTTAAATAGAATTTCTGTAAGTTTCATTAAGAAAAATTCACTTTGAGCCACTTAGTACTCACTTGAACAATAAAAGAGAAAACTTATGAAATGATAAGGATCTGCTGTGCATGAATATCATTGGTTTGAAATTGTCAAGGCATGAATCACCCTCAATTGAGAAGCTCTCACCAACTTCAAAGGCAGCTCTTGTGTGATCTTTAGTGACTTGGGAGATAATGGAACAGGAATAGCTTGTTTCTCTGAAAGAGCATCTCACTCTGTTTCCAGTTCAGTGCTAAGGAGGATTTCATGGGTATGCAGAAAGGTATTTTTAACACAAATTTGATATTAGCATCCTGGAAGTGCTGACTCTTCCGAGTGTAAAATTGTGGCTTTCAGAAAGAAGTAAACTAGGACACTCTGTCAGCATCCTGAAAATTATATCCATTCTTTTACTAAAGGAAACGACAAGCATTTAAAAAGAAACACATGCACACACACACACACACACACACACACACACACACACACACATTAACTCACTGAGAAGGCTAGATTGTTCTAATCAATAAACTCTACAAGGATAGTTTATTCTTAGCTAATAGGGGCTTGGCTCTATAACAATAAAACATTCTTTGTAAAAGTTTGATTTTCTAAGAGACATAAAATATTTAAAATTACAATTGCTTTAAATCAGATGATGTTTTGTTATTGATCTTTCTGCTCAATCTAAATAGTCAACTCAGAGCTGAAAATATATAGTACTCTGGAAGTTATACAATTTACTTTTCTGTATATTAAGTTTTCACCTAATACCAGTAAATTTTGTCCAGTTTATTGCACTTCGTTAAAAAATGATTACATAATTTTTATGAAATAGAAAAGTAGCACATTTTGACAAAATACATTTCCATGGACAAAAAAAGATGTATTAGTATATTCTTTCATCAAGTGCAGATACTTGATATACTGAAAAATGCCAGAGAAATTATCTAATACATACCTTGAACTCAGATTTTAATTAACTTATTGAGTTATTAAAGTTATGGTGGTATAATTTATCATTTATAATTTATTTGCATCTGCTTAGTTAGCCATGTTAACTGAAAGTCTTTTCTGGAACTGCTGGATGTTGGGCAGGTATTGCTAACTTCATTTTGTCTAAGAGTAAACCTAAGTCATACAAGTCCATGGACTTGCCCAGTGGAGAGCCCAGCACAGGTGCTGAACCAGAACAGAGCTCTCTTTGTCCTTCCCCATCTGTCATGCCTCTTCCCCACCCTTCTTCAATATCCCCTTGACCCTCCTGGATGCCAGCTGATGGCTTTGCCTCACAACTATACAATTTCTAAAATTAATGGGGCAATTGTTATTTCATATCACCTCCACCAAATTTTTACATGAGCTGGTATCTCTTCTCTAGTCACTTCTCTCTGCTCAAATTATGATGAAGGAACATTGCCTCTGGTACTTATCCACAACCTGTTCTCAGGGTTTTCCCTTCCTGGGCTCTCCCTGACTCCTCCCCTTAGATGGTTACATCACTAAATTATCCTTTCCTAATAGATCCTTCCTATAGATGTGCTCTGGTAACTTCCAACTTTAAAATAGAACCCCACCACCAATTTACTCTGCTCAGATTTAACACATTTCAGTCATTTCAGCACGTCCATTTACACAAATTAGATACATGCCACCATTTACACAAATTAGAAAATGGAGATAACCTTTATACTTACTTTATTCTTCATATCGCTACCAAGTTTTATATTTTCTACCCCTAAAATATTTTAAATGGGTTCAGTACTTTCATTCCTATTGCCGTCACATTAGTTCTAATCACAATTTCTTTCTGTCATGGTTTCCTTTAGAATACGTGCATCAGCAAATGCCCTCCTTAAACCTTTTACCATATACCAGCCAGCAGGAACTTCTGAAAAATATAAATCAGATGTTCTCTCTCAAAAGCATTTGATGAATCCCAGTTTTACATATAGTAAGTCTTAGTTATTGCATTGGCCTCTAAAATCCTCACCTAGCCTCCCTCATGACCTCACCTGGCCTCTCTCTCCAACTGGATTTCCCCCTACATCCACCAAGCTACACATTCATGCGTCTGCCTCTTCAGATATGCCAAGCCTGCCTTGGGGCATTTGAACTTGTTATTACTTTTGACTGAAATGTCCTCCTTTCATATTTTTCTATGTCTACCTCTTCATCCTTCATGCTTAATTTCATTCTATTAAAAATAATACCTTCTTCCCCAAAGTTTGTCTGTCACACCAGGCTATTTTCTCATGCTTCTCAATTACACTATTTATTTACTGGTTTGCTCATTTCTTTTTTCCTCACCTCTAACTAAAACGTAAAGCCTACTCGTGTCAGGATCTTGTCTGCACATTTCACCTTCGGATTTCCAGTGTTGAAAATACCTCCAGGCATATAGCCCAGAATATATCTCAGAAAATATGACAAATATGCTCATAAAGTAAAATTGAAACAAGTCAGTCTTTTTAAAATAAATTTTTGAAACTTTAATTGAAGTATAACATACATGGATTATACTGCACAACTTGTACAAGTAGAGATAACTGTTACAAATTGAACATACCCCCAGGTAACTACCACCTATGTACAGGTGTATAAAATGGAATAGCATGTGCATTACAGAAGCCTTCCTTGGGTATTTTCACAGTTCCTTCCTCTTTGCCAGATATAGCCTCTTTCCTGACATCTTACACCAAAGATTAATTTTGTCTGGTATATTTTAATAAATGGAGTCATAAAGTATTATTTTGTTTTTTGGCTTTCAAAATTACTTTTGTACCAATTATCCATTTATTTGGTTGGATGAGTGTTTTTTTTTTCCATTTTATTGCTATAGATGATTCCAGTGTTATGGATAAACCACAAGTGATCTGTTTTTCTATTGAAAGGCATTTGGGATGTTTCCAGCTACTGCCTATTATAAATGATACAGTTATGAACATTCCTGTATTTGAATTCTGGAAAACATGTATGTGCCTTTTTATTGGGGTTTCACTGGGGATGGAATGCTATGCTACAGGGTATACATCTATTCACCATTAAAAGATATAGTCAAATACTTTTCCAATGTGGTTGTACTAGTTTACACTCGCACGTTATTGTATGAGGGTTACTCTTTCTAATTTTGTTAATTTCAGTCATCCTGGCACATATGTAGAAATATCTCATAGTGTTCTTCCTCAAACTATATTTTAATGTTTCAAACTACCGTAAAATTAAAAAATAATGAAATTAACATTTGTGCGAGGTGGATTTAATTGTTTTTATTTGCCACTTTTGTTTTATTGATAACCAGCTATCTTTATTATTTTATTATTTTTAGTAATCTTTATTACTTTAAAAATTATTTCAAAATAATTTTTAGGCATTCTATGCAGACTTTTAACTGGAAACCGATAAGCTCTCTGAATTTGTAGATGTGGCAATTTTGTCATTCACTGAACATTTGCTCGATTTATTTTAACAGTTTTTGAAGTAGCATGGTAAGATGAAATATAAATGGACTGTACTCTAAGTATATTTATTTCAGATGCTAGAGAAACAAATTATGCTTTGCAACATGTGAGGATAAATATATAAATGAGGAAAAACAAAGGCCATGCTAAAAATAACAAGCTCATTCATTTTGTTCATCATGCTTAAAGCATGTATTAGGCTTGGAGAGCCATTTGTAGATAACCACCATAAGAACAAAAGGAGAATATCACCTTTTCTTTGTGTTTTCCCTCATTAATTATGATGAAGACAGATATTAACCACCAAAGTAGTTTGCACTCCAGGAAGCAAATGTTTGCATTATTATTTTTTTTTAACTTAAGCACTTTTCTCTTTTTTGTAATGCTTTTTGACATAATGGGGACAGCCAAAGGGTAACACCATGTTTTTCCATAAAGGAAGCTTTGATAATATATTTAAACTCTGCTTCCAACAAAACCTTTATTAGGGGAATTGAGTTTTTTCTTCCCCTGATTAAGTTTAGAAGTAATGTATATAATTCATCCCTGTATGTCAGCTCTGGAATGAATGGGAAACTACAAACCATTTTTGTGAAATACTGGTTCAGTGGTTGTTAATTTAAAGAAATGAAAGGTTGATTTTAAGATATTTACTTATGAACAAGCATTTTGGATATATTACTTTCTGAATATCAGAAACTTTATTTTTGGCTGCTAGACTTCAATTATTTTAATACCATGCATCTTAAAATCATCTTGTTAAAAGATATTTCTTTTAAATAAAATCTAAACTTCAGAAAGATTTGCTGTAACAGGTAGAGATGGAATATGAGGTCACTGTACAAACTTGAATAAGCTAAATAAAATCACCCCATTTCCAATATCCTCAACTACTTGCTATAAAAAGTGTCTGCTTTGCTTATATTTATCAATAACTTCATGAGAAATTCTAACTGGACCATTTTTACTATTATTTTAAATACCAAAATTGGTGTTGTATGGCAGAGCAAATAATCTTTTAATGTGCTAATATATATTTCAAGCTTAAACCTGGTTTCCAAAGTGTAAATAAATGTATTACAATTATTTTCTTTGCAAAGAATTTTCAAAAAATATTAAGGACTGTACCCCATGAGCATAGTGAGCTTAGTGTTTCCATTTTCACTCAATTCTTTTGAAGTTGGATGATTATCCACCAGACCATGTAGCCCTTTAAAAGAGTAAGTAATGTGGTATTCATTTCAAGTACTTGAGATAATAGAGGATTTCCTGTACTATATACCAATTTACCTTATTATGTTTTAAAATGTTGATTTTCTTGTTTGTGGTATTAAATGAAAAAATGCTTATGTAAAAGTATAAAATGCTGAACATATGTCTTGAAATAGGACATCTTATTTTATTAATAAATTTAATTTCAGATATCTAAATGCATAATATTTATTAATTCATTCTAAATATAAAGACTAGATATAAATCTAAATCTAAAACAATTATGTCAGTATTGTTAATTTTTAGAAAAAATATTATTCATTTTCTGCAGGGGATTTTTTTGCCATTTATGTGTAATATATATTGTAATTTACTACTATTTGTTCATTGACTGCTTTGCTTTTATCCATCTCCTGTATTACTCCCTTTTATTCTTGCCACCTTGCATCCCTAGGTGTCCCACAATGATCTTCTCTATATATATTCTCACTCCCTTGTTCAGCTCATCAATTTTCATGGTTATCACCCATGTAATTTTATGGCTCCATGTATCTAGCACTGTCTTTTAACCTCTGGTCTGATCGTTTATTTCCAGCAATGAACACAGCTTCTCCTCCACATTGTCCTGATCTTTCTTTCAGACTTATTAGGTATATAACACCATTAGATTTTTAAATACTTACATGACTCTAACAAGGTATTAATTTATAGACCATTTAGGATATACCACCTTTGTTATCTAAGAATATTGATTTTCTAATAATTTAAATAAAAATACATACTATACCTTCTTTTAGTTTTCTGAGACTGAGGAGATGTGATATATAAAGGCTGTGAGCTTTAGAATCAGTCAGAAAATGTTTTGAAGCTTGATTACATTAATATTTGTATCACCAGGGGCACATTATTTAATTTTCGACTTATAAAATATGCACAACACTAACTGAAAAGATTAAAATGTTATGTTTCTAGCACAGAGCAGTGTCGAGCATAGAGAAGGTACTCAGTAGAATGCGGTACTTCATCATTTCTATTCCTCAACCAAATTAATCTGATTTTTCTATTTATAACATTGGCAGCACCACGATGCCATCAAGGTCAGAAGGCTCAAGTAATTGTTGAATATGACTTTTCTTAATCTGTTTCTGATTCTGTCACTTTTGTCATTAATCAATTTTGAAGGTAACTTTCAAAGACTGTATTTCAAAGACTGTCACTGGTCATTATCCTGCATGCCTCCTGTTTGGTTTACAGAAGCTCTTACTGCTTTTGTTCTTTTTTCTTTTAGTATTACTGTTTTTCTTACCTGTTTTCTTTTTTTGCTTTTAAACATAAATGTTCTACAAACAGGGTAAGGGAAACATCGCATCATTAATTTCTCTTCTGTCTCATACTGTCCTAGCAGTAAGTGTCCTATGTAGATGATATACATATTAATTGGTTGGTTTGAAATTAATACATCTCATTCCATTTTGACATTTAGGTCTGATGCACACTTGATATAATTATACTTTTTGGTTTCCTAGGTATCTTCTGTTACCTCTTATTTTAAAGTTAATCCTCTCAAACTGTGAGATTATTATGAAATGACTTTAAAATAACTCACTAGAACTATTAATTAAATGCATTGTCTCATTTATTTCTTCATTAATTATATGACTAAGTATGCATATAAATCTTGAGAATATTAACTTGCAGTTTGCTAATAATGCAAAGGGAAGTTTATCCAAAAAAGCTAGCATTTGAACTCATTTTAAAAAAGTTTTTTTCCTATTTAATAATGTAGCAGTTTTATATTTTTAGAACTTTTGCTTAATGTACATTCGCTGAGTATATCATTTTCCATTATTTATGCATAATATGGAGAAAAATCTATAATATCCAATTGGAATATAAAGTTATGTGCCAAGCTAATGTAATACTTAAACATGGTAAACTTTTTATTTTCTTATCCAGATATATGAGCTCTTAATCTTTTATCAGGCTTCCATATTTTTAGTTACTAAAGATTAGAAGTCCAGCTAATATTCATAAAATTAAGACATCTTTTCTCTGAGCAGACGCATTATTGGATATATTATTTATATTTCATCATAACTGAATTAAACTGAACAGAACAGCTGCCCAAAAATAAGTATGCAGGGTGTTTTAATGACCAGTAATGTCTACTTATATACCAAGTTTCAAAGGATCTTTCTGTTGTGTTTCTTTCAATGTATGAATCAAATTAGAATATATAATAATCAGTTCAAAACCTGCAAAATAAATTATTTTCCTTCCTAAAAACACTTTGAATTTTTTTTATGATAGGCACATACCATCTGTTCAGTATTTACTGTAGGTTGTTGTCACTGTAGAAAAGGAAAACAAAATTGTGCGTTTTGTTGTACTGCGTGCACACCTTCTCAAATGTGTGAGCACCACTGAGATTTGATGTGGCGGGACACTGCAATAGGAAATTCTATTCTCCAACTAGTAACACTCTTTTCTTCACAATCTTCTCTGTTTCCCAGTCCTCTTCTATTCCCTCCCTCTTCAAACCTAACAACCTGGGGAAATAGAGCCTACCAGACAGTGAAACTACCCCTCACTAATTAGCAGAGTGAGAAAAAAAATCTAAAAATCAATCCCATATTTCTGGCTCACCTATTCAGCTTCTCTAAGTACTTAGCTAATATATAATGCTATTTATATAATCTCATTAAATTATTTTGATGGTGTTTGTCTATATCAGGACATTTCTCCACAAGATTTAAAAGTATACTACAATCAGACATGGCCCATCTAAAAGCATCAAGCTGTCTAAATAAACTGTGTATACAACAGAGTTCAGATTTAGAGTTTCTTAAATTATTGGCAGAGTTCACCAGTGAAGCTGTTTGTCCTTGGGTTTACCGTGTTGGTAGGTTTTTGATTACTAACTCAGTCTCTTTACTCATTCAGATTTTCTATTTCTTGGAAGGTTGTGTATTTCTAGGAATTTATCCATTTCTCTAGGTTGTCCAGTTTGTTGGCATAGTAGTCTATTATGATCTGTGTATTTGTGTAGAACCAATCGTAATTTCTCTTCTTTCATTTCTGATTTTATTTGAGTCTTCTTTCTTTTTTCTTAGTCTAGCTAAAGGTTTGTCAATTTTGTTTGGCTTTCTATAAAATCATGTCTTAGTTTCATTGATACATTCTATTTTTCTGGTCTCTGTTACATTTATTTCTACTCTTGTCTGTATTATTTCCTTCATTCTAACTTTGGCTTAATTTATTCTTTTTTTGAATTCTTTGAGGTGTAAAGTTAGGTTGTGTATTTGAGATCTTTCTAATATTTAAGAGTTTCTCATTTGTCAGAATTATAGAGAATATCTTTTATGTTCATCTATATTTATATTCCTATATAGATATATATTGTTATATTCAGATAGAACTTATTTATTACAAATTTCCAAAGGATTATTATTTTTATTTTTTAGAATAGTTTATAACATTGCTATGCAATGTTCATTTTTATTTAAGTCTATATAAGGTAATACATATTTAATTTTTAAATTTGGGTGTAAAAAGTGCATAAAGTACAAAATCAAGACCTCCTACCTTCCCACCACTCAGGTAATATCCTTAAACACTAAAATATTCTTTAAAGGACATATAAGTAGAATTGCTTTATTGTGTTACCTGTTGCATATATATCAGTTTTAAAACATTTTTTGGACAAAATAATAACTACTGGATGTTCCTACAGCCTTAAATATTTAAGTATAATATAATTTAATGTCTTTCTCTATTGGACAGTTATATCAAAATGCATTTATCCAAACCATTATGTTTGGCTCTTTAGTTTATTGCTACTGTCAACATTGCTCTGGTCATTTTTGCTCACGTTTTTTTGCATTTCTGACTATTTTCTTAGCCTTGATGCTGTAATTGAATTACCCAAAACATATGAATATTCTTTTAAAGTTCTAAATAGATAGTTCCTTATCATACTTAAAATTTAGTCAGGTTATCTTTAAATTATCTGCTTGATTAACCAATTCTGTGTGCTGTCATTGGCTACTTTAGAATTCATTTTCTAAAACAACATAGGAAATACTCAATAGGTCCTTTCTTTGATATTGCATCATGTTCCAGCTCTAAAAATTTTCAGTTAGATGATAGACTTCTTAAGCATTTGAAAAATCTAGGTATTATGTTTCTTCTTTATCTTCCAAACCACTATTATCACTTTCCAACATAACATTAGTTTTATACTTTCAAGTGAAAAGTTGTATTGAACTGAAGACTGCTTAATAATTTTCATTGCCTTAAGAATTTTTGGAAAATGCATAAAATAATGTATGAAAACATATTGTGGAAGATTAAGAAACAAACTGATTTTTTAAAGACTTCATAAAAGGTGATAATGTGAACTCATGACTGTAGGTAAGGAACTGTGTGATCTAAATGAATAAACAGGAAGGCAGGTGCCTGGAATGTAGGACCTGCCCATGAATGCTGTGCTCATGAAATCCTCTTTCTCTTTCTGTTTCTGTTTTTCTTTCAGATCTCATACCAGCAATAATGTAAGCAATTTAAAATTTGACATAAAAAAATAAATTTAAAAAATATAATATTCAAGGAAATACAATTTGTTCTTTTGTCACTACAGAGTGTTAGGGAGTCACAAAATAGGGAGAGTAACCTCAGTATTTTTCCTGCCTTCGTAAATTAGATAGAAAGTCACTTTGAAGCTTACAAATGACAGGTCATAAGTCAGACGACATAACTGCCTAGGGTCTCTATTGAACAGCCAAACAGGGTTCCAGGTCAGTGGTTGGGGGTATTTGTTCTGCTCCAGTCAGTATGAGATTTAAGGTGTCTGATCTTCCTTCATTGTTGTGTGGCCTAGTTTGCCCTGGATGTCACTGTCCAATCAGATGAAGAGGGTTAGGAGTAAAGATCCCACATGGAAAATTTAATAGGCTGAATGGTCATCACACAGCTATTCCAAAAACAAAGGAGGCTGACACGATAATTCAGTTGTGAGCCCAAAAGAGAAAAAAACACTTATTTCATAAATACTTATATGTCTGTTATATTCCATCTTAAAATGGACTCATCAGTGAAATATTTAAGCATCATAATCATTGTTAAAGTGTTTCTCCTTCCCAATTATACACACATCCCATTGTAATAGAAAATATATCCTTAATAAAAAAAAAGACTTTATTTTCTCAGATAAGCCCTTTAACTGAAGATGATTAGTCCTCTATGTCAGTTGACAATGATAACAGATGATGGAGGAAAAGAAAAAAAAAATGCACTAAATCCTCAAATGCACAATAAGTAATGCTAATGTCACCTCTTAAATTGCAGACATGTTTTTAACTAAAAATCAAATACTAGTTTATTGGAGTTTTGTTGACAATTTCTTTCTGTATCTAGCCAGTTTTATTTATCCAAGTGATAAACAATAATGAAAAAACAACTCCATATATCTAAATAGAAACACTTTGGGCACAGCTGGGTATAATGCACATCTTAATTTAAAGTTTATAAAAGGTATGCAAAGATTATGTAGATATTTTTAAATCAGCCCTTATATATGTACAGCACATAGAAACAATAGATAAATTATTCTTTGCCTAGTAAAATATTTTCATTCATGTTTCATATTTAAATGTTTCACATTTTTGGACAATATGTTCCCAAACAAATATACATATGCATATATGTATGTGCATACATATGTGTGTGTGCATACGTATTTTTTTTCTGGAAGTCTGAAAATATGTGAAAGTACAAATTGATTATCGATGATTCTCTTGTTCATTCTTGGTCAAATTAAATGCAGATTCCCCAAGGTTATACCCCCTTGAATTGGTCAGTAACAGAAGTCAGAGAAACTTAATTTCTATAATATGAGAGACATAAAGAGGGACTTCCCAGCACTTGAGCAAATTAAGGAAACAGATTTTTTTTCCTCAGAATATTCTGGACACAGAATAGAACCTAATTAAAAGAAGCAATATAATTGATACAGATATGTATATGAAGGCATATAAATTTTATTTTATAGACAAGGTAGGTTTATATCCACTCTTACTACTTGAGATTTTCCTAAGGTATTCTTAATTCACAGTTTTCTGCTTTTGAGAGTCTTAGATGAATTATGTATGAAAACTGAAAACAAGAAGAGGTGAAGTGTGAAAATCTCTGAGAAAGAATTAACACCCATGAACAGTCCTAGGATGAGGCTGCATATGATTCTCAGTATCAATATTTATCGTATTTGCTAAGGTTATGAAACTCCATGATATTAACAACAAATGTGCTTCATTTCATAATAATACACGTACATGAAGAATGCCCTGATATCTTGTCAGTGCTGGTTTTTACTGACCTAGAAATGAAACATAAGGGACCTGCAACCTGCCATCAGGAAGTTTCAAGGAGCGATTGTAAGCTCCCTGAGGTCAGGGCCTAGGTTTTTAATATCACCTGGTGTCCTTAATGCCAAGCACAGGCAGAAACCTGATAGGCACCAAACAATATTGGTGAAAGAATAAATACAAAGACAAAAATGTAGAAGAAGAAAAGGCCATGTACAATACTTCCTATGTCATCATACTAAGAGCCTGTTAGTTTGACTTTAGGAATCCCGGGTTGCAAACCCTCTTCCTTGCAACTACAAAGGGAGTTTACTTGCACCAATTTGTATAAGTTTAGGGAAGCTGGGAGAAACAAATAAGACATGAATTCAAGTGTGATATTCCATCTTGCATCATATTCTGTGATATTTTTGGAGAATGTTTCAACTTTTAAAAGAGAAATGGTGTAGTATCACTTTGACAAGTCATTTGCAACGGTGTCATAAGGAGTGTTGCAGATCATTCCTCTGTGTCCTGACCACCATGACCTCCTCCTTGTACCATGGGTAACTACTCTCTCTTTGATTAACTCAACAATGTCTGCATCTGGTCTTTCTGTTATTCTGAAGCTACTACTGACTGTTTTTCAGTACATTGGTTAGGTAAAGGAAAAGAAAAATCACCTGTATATATATTATATATTTATGTGTAATTATATAATACATATTTTTTCTTTCCTAAAATCACAAATATTCCATTCTAAAGATGTATAAAATACATTATGTACTAAACGTTGAATGTTAGACAAGAATTATTCCCATTACAAAAGGATTGTTAGATACATCGTTTAACTATTGGATACAGAGTTTAAAAGAAGAGTAATTTAACACCAACTGGTTTTTTACTATCTGTAATTTGAAATTCAACCAGCACTGAAAGTAAACAATCACCAAATATTGTGGGACACTTTTACTGAAGGTCCTTTGAATTCCTTGATTTGGATACAGCTTAGTTTATAAAAAGTTCATTATTCCTTACAAGTATGCCACAATCATGTAAATAAAGATATTATGGAGCCAGTTTTCAACTAGGTGTGATAGAATTAACATGCTAATTGAGTGGGAGTTTTTAAAAAGATTTAGAAAACTAGCCCTTAATAGGTTCAGAATTTGATTCTTTGAGAAAAAAATAAAGCAATGTATACATGCTTGGATATCTAAAACTTTGTATGTAAATTTGGTTTTTATGATAAAATGTTTCATAAAAATACATATTTACAACTAACATGTCTTTCTTGAAGAGAATATCATCCTGGTTAGAAAATTTATTTACTAGAAGAATAGATTTGTAAACCTGTGTACACCCACTTATTCCTCACAGCTACTATTCGTGGACTTGTAGACTTGTGGCTTGTTATTTTTCCTGTTTGTGCTTAAATTTTCCCTCATTCTCCTCTAAATTTTTCAGCTCTTTTTCTGTTATCTATGTACTCCATATTCAGCAACTAGTAATACTCATTATGTGCTATAAAATTCAAGTGTTACTATTTCCCTTGTCTTCACTCTTGCCTGGCCATTCTATCATATTTAAAATCAAGACCAGTACTATGTCCTAACCATCATGTTATGATAGTCTTTAAAAAGAGTATAAATTAATACAAGCATAGGTTACAATAATTTCTCAATACAGAGGCATATCAAATTTAAATTTTTTACCACCTTCACCAGAATTTATGAAAAGGTTAAAATTACTAAAATAGGCATTCTTTTTGCACTGTGTTCTTCTCTTCCTTATTTCCATAATGCTACAGTTTTGAAACCTCCGTTTCTTTACCTACTTGACACTACCATGAAATAATGAGCACTCTACCTTTCTATCCCCTAAACTTCACTTTTCTCCATTTTACAGTGTTTTAAATTTCAAACACCCCCTTTCCTGAGATTACTACTTTTCTTATTAGATACTTCCAGTTTCAGTTGATGTCATTTCCCAATCAGTGTGTATATGAAAAAATAATAAAATTTGGAAAAATATATATATTTAGAATATCCATTCTATTTGCTTTCTAGAAATTTGTTCATATTATATTGATCTTTCTGCTATGTGTTTTCTCTAAATGTCTGATTTTTGTCTTCAACATATTTTTTGAACTAAGGACGTATTTAATATAAATCTTTGTAGGGTTTTATCTGTAGTCATGCTGGGCTATTTCCCAAGAACGATAGCCCAATTTGACATATTTTTCATTGTACACAGTAGTAACTTTGTCATCTTCCAAATATGGATTAATGTGTCTAGCTTTTCTTTCAATTTTCATATCAAATATACTTATTTTTAGAACTTAAATATTACTGTTGCTTCTCTTCACAGCATTAAAGAACATATGAGTAAAGCTAAGCAATCAATTTAATACTGTTTCCAGCATTTTTTTTCCTAAAATCAACTTATCATATTAACAAAAATCAACATGTAATAAGTGATCAATAATACCTTTATGAAAAGCAATATAGAGTGTTCGTATACATAAAGTCAGAATCATCAGTTATCAAATTCTAGATTTCGGTGGTATTTTTACAATATTTACTTTGTATGCAATAGAGCCTGAAATATATGCAAGAATGTGGTAACATTAAATTCTATGAAATCACTATTACCTCCTAAAAATAAAGTGATAACTATGATTTTAAGTTTCATTTTAAGACCCTCTTCAACTCTTATTAAAAGATTTCACTTTTCCTAGAAACAATAAGAACTCCAATAACTAGATTGATTAAATTATTTACTCATTTAACTCCCTACCTGCACTCACCTACTCTTACCCTCAAATACTTATAACACACAGACAAAAACCAAAGCAGTCAAACATTCCCATGTTTTGACTAGATTCCAATCCTCCAATTCTTCTCTGGTGGCAAGACAAAAAGCTATGTCATAATGACAAAAAGCAACACACTGACTTTCTGTGCTGTTTCCTAGTCTGCCAAATAATCTTCACCATTAAATCTACTCCAGGAAACAAGCTATGTATCACTATGTCAAAGCTAAAGACGAACAGCAAAGTGGATTGATTTTTCTGAAAAAGAGTATGTGTGATATTCATTAGTTATGCTGTTGTCTATAATTGTTTTTAAACTCTGATCGTTTGTTTTGTTCTCTTTTTTTTTTTTGCGGGAGAGGGGTGGAACTTCTCTGCCTACCAATAAGGCCTATCAATGAACTGTAATAAAAATCCACAAGTATTATTAATCAGAGATATTCTAGAGATATTGTTAGTATCTGTTGCATTGAGCTGAAATAATGTAAAGCAATAGCAAGATTATAAACTCAGTTAATTAATGGGTCTTCATTTTTGTGAGTATTAAACACATTTGTTCTTTGGTTTTTAATGTAATATTGATTCTGTGCACAGACTTCATATATTTTGTTATATTTAGCTATACTCTAAATAGCTTATTTTTTTATGTGTATATTTAAATCATAGATATTCTGGGAGTTTAGGATAAAGCTGAGATGTTCTTTCAAAGTAACCTGTACTGTGCATACCTTTCTGTGTTAGGATCCAGCAATGGATATGTTAAGTAAATCAGCTTAGGTCAAATCCTTTCCTAGAAGATGAATCTTTTAAAATATAGCCCAAGTAATGGCTTTATTTAGTGATATAGGTAAATATGTGCTCAACAGTCTTATTTCCCTGTTAGATAAATGAAAGTGGGTAAAAGATACTTTTGACTCAATTCAGATGGTGAAGTGTCTATAGATTTATTGTCTGTTTAGGAGCTGCTAGTTTTAAGCAATTGAACAGCCTTATAATTAAATTTCACTGTTATGACAGATCTTCATTTCTCTGTTAGAATTTCCCCTTCACATTTCTCTCATATAGGTAAATATATTCTGTGAGGTTTGAATATGCAATGAATATTTTGAGGTGTGGTATTGTTAACTTTGCTATGTAGTGACCAGCTCTATTTAATAAAATATTTAAAAATGCAATTAAAATACAATTTCACATGTTACTCCAGCACTTTTTATATTGAAGTATAGTAATGTTAGCCTATTCTATGAAATAAACCAAAGAGATTGTATGAGCTAATAATGAATAAAGAGTGCTATGGAGAGAGTTACATAATATACTGGCATCATGTTTGTACATCCAAGTGTTTTTGGCTTTAGGGTGTCAGCAGGGCAGTAGAGATACAGAAAGAGGTCAGTAAACCAGGAGAAGTCTTAGAACACTAACCTGGAAGATAGAGTCATGAGGTAATAATTCAGCCTCTGTTGCAGTTTGGAATTGGAATAATCAGGATGATCATACAAGAGGAGAAAAAAAAATTTCTCAGATTCTTATTTTTTCGGCTTCCATAGTTCTAGATTTTCATATAAGTGAGTTGAGAATGAGTAAGATGCTGTTGTATTCAGAATGTAACAGATTTCATGACTTTGAAATGCCTCAGATACCTAAATATTTATAACCATCTGGATACCTCTGAATAGTGAGAAGTCAAAAGCAAAGTAGGATAATGATAAACAAATAGCTGGAGCCTTGCCACCCACTCCCTACTCCCACTACATAATTGAAAATAGTGTATCCCTAAGAAGAAAATGTATATTCTTATGCAAAGGTCCTTAAAATACAGTGATTTTAGCATTTCAAAAAGAGATGTGTGTACTAATACAGAGTTCTAGACACTATAAAATAAAGCTCTTACAATTAACTTAGTTTCATGATATTAGATTCCCAATTAATGCTGTTCAGGTTTCTCAGGTACAACAAAAACAAGCTCCAGCTTGGATAGACTATTTCCCATCTTTTAAATTCTCAAGGATAATATGAAAAGTAAAATGCCATGTTTCAAATGTGTTGTCAATTAATTGCTTGTGTTGTAAAAGAAAAAATTGAATAAATTCTGAGAAATTACAAAAACTGAAGCTTGTGGAATAACAGTCCTTTGAGAGATACACTTGTTCCAGTTGTAAGATTACAATATACTTCAAAGTAAAATGTAGTTTACTAGGCCACAGATATACAAGCTTTTGACCTCATTGATATTTAGAGTATTTAAATGCCTCATTCAATCAAAACAAATGGTTAGCTGATGGGCCATGACTCTCTGGGACTCACACATTTGAGGACATCCCCGCTCTTTCGCAGTGAGCCTTGGATTTCTTCTCAAAATTGTACTCAAGGCTGCCCCAGCCAATTGAAAGGAACAGCCTCTGAATTTGAAATCCATTCGTCTCAGATCTAATCAAATATAGTTGGTGCAAAAGAGGATAAGTTAAACAGATTCATTCTTGAGAGAACCCATCATTGGTGCTGAGCCAGAGCAATGGATAACCTAATCCAAGGGAGGAACAAGAACCTCATCCTTTCACTCGGTTTGCGGTGATAAGACTTCAGTAGAATAATGTGGGCTTAAAAATATTTGTCTGTGGGCTAAAAACTTTTGATAAATAATTTTAAAGTCTATAGTAAAACCAATATTTACTTTCCATTTATTAATATCTATGTGCAATGTAAAATAATACATTAGATACCATATTCTTTTCAATAGCAATTTGCAGTAGGGTTTGTAACTGTGATTGAAGGCACTGAACGGTTTCTTGATATCAGCTTTGGAGAGTTTATCTGATAAAAAATTCTAGGCAGAAATTAGCAGAGATAATTACTAAGGAGAAAAGTTTTGGTCGCAAACTACTTTCGCAATTGTAGTTAATATTTTCTATATGTCATGAAATAAAATTATCTTGATAATTACTTTTTAAAAAGCATTAGGAAAATAGGCTTTTATTAAATTTTGTAATTGGAACCAGTTGGTAAACCAAAGTTGACCAATTTGTAGCCATTTTTATCTATTATACAAAGTTGATGTATTCTGGTTTAGCTAAAATTATAATAGTCTTTTTCCTAACCTTGGGCAAAATTAAAGCAAAGGAATTCAATTTTAAAACGATTGATGCATTCATTTTAAACATTTTCTTCCCACCCTAAATTCTAAAAAGATATGTTGACTTACATTCTCTCTAAAATTTATGGAGAATATTATTTGAACCCAGACTTATATGTGGCTTCCAAAGGGACAAGACTGAGCTGTCAGGGTACAGTCTAGTTTATCTATTTGTATGCACTTCAAAACAAGAGCGAGATACCACACATATATGTCTTTATGTCAGAGATTGTCAGGAAACAGGAAAGTGGCTGTAAACTCTAATGTGTCAAATACTTCAATGAATATCTGTTACAAAGACTTGAAAGGGAAAAAAAATGTACATACCTCAAAACTTGTTTCCCTTTTTCTAAATATAAGAGTAGGGTCTAAGTACAAGATCACGGAAGATGCATTTTAAGGTGAAGTCTTTTGGGAGGTAATAAGAAGAGACTTAGTATTATTTCTTTTATGCCCAGAGATGAACATCCTGAGAAAATATAATCTTATGACCGTGTTTAAGGTAATCCTCAATTCCACTTGTGTCGTTGTGCTTGCTTTTATTTGTTAAACACAACTTTATGATAAAGAAGTAGGTCAACCATTCAATCATATGTAAAGTTGGAATGCTTAAATTGATCCATTGCTCAGACGTAAGTATTGTGGAGAAGAGCAATCTTGACCACTTTAATACAGAATATCTGCTAGCTTACCTTAATTTTCTTGAGTTCCTGAGTAAATTCTGGGCACATGTGATATATTTTCTTTACACATTTGTTTTGAAATAATTGTAGATTTACAGAAAGTTGAAAGTAGTACAAGCAGTTCCCATATACTCCTCACTCTTTTTCCAACATTAACATCTGGCAGAAACGTAGCACACAGTGACATTCACATGTTACAGTCTGCAAAGCATATTCAGAATTGAGCAGTTATGCATGCACTCATTTGTACATGAGCATATGTATATAGTTCAAGGCAGTTTTATCACATGTATAGCTATATGTAACTACAGTAGCAATCAAAATGCAGAATTGTTCTATCAGGGAGGTTCCCTAGTGCTACCCCTTTATAGCCATTCCTCATATACACACCCATACACATGGCAACCTGTTTGCTTTCTATCTTGATAACTTATTTCAACGATGTTGTATAATTCCCTTGAGGTCTGTCCAAGTCACTGCATGTATTCATTTTTCATTCTGTTTTACTGCTGAGCAGCTTTCCATGGGATGGATGACTCACCTTTTAGTCATTTACCCATCAAAGGACATTTGTTTGTTTGTTTGTTTTTTCACTTTTTGATTATTATGAATAAAGTTGCTGCAAACATTTGTGTAAAGATTTTTGAATGAGCCAAAAATTTCATCATGCAGGGATAAATGTTCATGAGTAAAACTGCTACCTTGTATGTTAAAAACAATTATAAGTTTAAAAGAAACTGCCAATAGACTTTCAAGAGTGGATGTACCATTTTATATTCACACTAGCAATGAATGAGCGATCCAGTTTCTCCACATCCTAGTCAGCATTTTTTTCAGCCATCCTGATAAATGTTTAGTGATATTGCCTTGTGTTTTAATTTACATTTCCTTAATGACTAATGATGTTGAACATCTTTTCAAGCACTACGAGCTGTCTCTATATCTTCAGTGAAATGTCTGTTCATTTATTTTGCCATTTTCTAATTGGATTGCTTTTTAGTTTGTTTCCTGTTGAGACTTGAGAGTTCTTTATATATCTTAGACAAAAGCCCTTTGTCAGATGTTTGGTTTGCAAATGTTTTCTCACAGTCTGTAATTTGTCTTTTCAAATTGCTAATAAGAACCGTTGAAAACCAATAGTTTTTCAATTTCAATGAGGTCAAATTAATCAAATTTACCTGTTATGGATTGTGTTTGTGGGTATGGGTGTATATCTGAATTTTTTCCAATGTGTTTTTTTTTTTCCCGATAAGTGTGTAGTTTTGTGTTTATATCTAATCTTTTGACTCATTGTGAGTTAATTTTCATGAAAGGTATGAAGTTTAGGTCATTCCCAGTAATATCTGTACTTTATTTTCTTGCCTTATTGCCCCAGCTGGAATATCTGCTACCATGCTCAATAACAGTGGTAAAAGTAAACATTCTTGCTCTGCTCCTGATCTCAGGTTGAAAACATTGTCTTACATCGTGAAGTATAAAGTTAGCTGCAGGTTTTTTGTTGATGTACTTTATCTAGTAGATGAAGTATTCGCTAATCCTAGACTCCTAAATGTTTTATTATGAATGGGCTTTAGATTTTGTCAAATACATTTCCTGCATCAACTGATTTCATTTTTTATATATCATGTAAATATGGTGGTTATACTGATTTTTTAATATTTAACTGGGCTTGTTTATCTTGAATAAATTCCACTTGGTTGCTGTATATATATTTTTTATACATTGCTGGATTAAATTTTGTAGTATTAAAGATTTTTACATATAAGATCATGAAAAATTTTGGTCTGTAGTTTTCTTGTTTTGTGATCTCTTTATCTGGATTTGGTGTCAAAACAGTACTATCCTTAATAAAATATGCTGGGATGTGTTCCCTATCCTTGTATTTTCTGGAAAAAATGTATTAAATTGGTGTTAATTTTTCTTTAAATGCTTGGTAAAATTCCATAGTGAAGTCACTGTGGCTTGAAGATATCTTTTATGAGAATGAGTTAATTACTTTCTTTACTGGTTATAGGACTATTTAGGTTGTCTATTTCTTTGCAGTTTATTTCCAGGGTATTTAGTTGTATTTAGAAAAGTATATCAGCACCATCTCATCCAGGGATGTGTCATACATATTGAGGAAATAGGTGTAGCAAGTGTGCATCCAGATCAGTAAACTACCAGCTTAATATACAATAAACTACCAGCTTAATATACCAGCTTAAATTAGCCAGATAATTCATTTTCAACAAAGATATTGAATAAAAAGGGGAGAGGAAAGAAAGATGAACTCTAAGAACAGAAGTTACTACCATAAAATACAGTGCATGCTTGAGATGTGATTGATAGCAAAAGCAGTTGCAGATTCATATATTTCTATCTTCCAAACCAGTTGAACTAAGTATTCACCACTAAAAGCAGAATATTAGCATTAGCAATGATGAATCTAAAGCCTATATTAGATTATCTGCAGGTCTTAGAGATTTAGGTGTTCCTCAGTTTTATATTTTATTTTTTAAGTACAGAGTTTTGATTTATTTCCCCAATCTTAAATTAAGTTTGAAGAGGTGGATTTTGACCTTTTTCATACTTCTCATCAAATATTATTATATTAAACAACAGAGGCCAGTTAGAAATTAGGTAAAAACTAAAGCTTGGTAACAAATGTGTTATTGAAAATGCTGTTACTTATTAGGAGAGTTAGTGTGAGACCATAACAATCATTTTGGAGAGTATAAGAAATATACTAAAGGAAAAAGGAAAATGTTCAAGAGGTGTTTTCATCCCCACTTCTTCAGCTCACATATATCTTTAAATTATAAGTATATATCGTGTTGATTTATTGGTTGAATTAGTTAATCTGTTTTTTATGATAGAACATTTGAAGTAAAAATCAACACATGTAACTATTGAAAATAAAAGCCCTCATTACTTAATTTCTTATAGAATTTATTTTCTATACATTAAGAGTAAAATATTCACAAATAGTACAGAATTGGATATATTTTTTCTTTATAGGAGAGGCATAAATACTTGTTTTGTGACTTTTTTATGTTTAATAACAAATAGAACACTGTAGTGCTCTAAGGTGTCAGGCATCAGGAAATTAAAATGTTATTAAAATATACATTGGAAACTTTAGCTTTTAATTGTTAAAGATTCATAAGTTATTACAGTTTTTATATGTTGGCATGAAAAAAGGGTTAACTTGTTTGTTTTCATTTTCTCTAAAATTAGATTTTAAAATTTATGACAGTTGATGGATCAGAGGACTGTTATTCAAATGTGACATTTAAATCACATCTCAGTTTAGAGCTCGGAATGGTTTTCATATCTTGACAAGATTGGTTATTTACAATCTAAGCTCTATCCCAGGATTCATATGTTTGGATTCATTCTATATCTACTTGAAATACTACATTTAGCTTAAGTTTCCTTCCCTTTCACTCTAAGAACTGAATTACTGAGATAGATATGGTATAGTTAAATGAAATTGGCATTTGGATTTAAGAGACCACATTTGAATTCTCACTTCACCATGAAGCAACTATATATGCTTGTCAAAGTTTTTAACCTCTCTGATTCTTAAATTCCTTACTGCAAAATGGGATTACAAGCATTTCTGCCCCCATGTACATCATAGTCTTGTGGTGAGGATCCAGATTTCAAATGAGACAGAATTGATGTAAGCACAATTCATAAATGGCCATGTGATCATTGTTTCTAAAGTTGTCTCAAACTCATAGTTATCTAAAGCTAACCTTAAAGAGGTATCATGCTGTCATGAGGCATGAAAGTCACCTAGCGCAGAGTACATCAGTAAGCAGTCATACCTTTTGTGACATGGACCACTCAATCCTGTCTCCAAATCCTGAATCTGGTGTGTGCTAGTAATCAGTCCCTATCAGTGACAAGATGTCCAGTCCAACTGCAGCCTTGACTGCCTCTCTGTGAGGATCAGGGAATTTCTTGACACTGGCTGTATGGTTGAAGACTACTTCTTACCTCTGCCTTGACTCTATTTTCTGCTTAAACTTCTTTCTGGCTTTTGGTCTGATGTCAAACTAAAGCCTTATTCCTTACTCTATTTCCAGCAAAATTCAAAGGGAGCAGATCAAAAGGAAGCTAGAAGGGTGAGGTCTGTCAGCCTTTTGGAAGCTATTTGAAGAACTCAGTTTGTGGATTGGCTTGTTTTAGGAAAATATTTGTAAAATGGCAGATTGAAAGCCAGAGGTCAAGAATATTAGATACTCTCCAGGAAGTTAAAAATGGGTATGTTTTCTGTGGCACATTTGAATACTTCATGGCAATATAGCTCCCCTAACAGGATAAAAATACTTTATTTATGCATATATTTAGGATTAGGGAGTCACTTCAGTGGCTGGGATAGATTTCACTTATTTTCAAGGGCCAAGGCTTTAAGCAGTTTGAGGCTGATTTAGTTTATGTCAGGTAAGGATGATACTCTGTTGAAGGGTCTGATGCCAATTCAAGGAAACAGTTTCACTGAAGTCTTTAAATTCTTTCAAAAGGAGTCTGTATCCTCCCAAAATTTCAGTACTGTTTGGGTATAAAGTGTGTTACTGTTACGGAAGCTCTGTCTGTGGCGTTGATCTTAATATTACAGTGGTAGACTTCTTGATATTGAGCTATGGTTTAACTGCCGTCTAGGTCTTATTTCCCATTTTATATCCACCATCCTGAACATGTCCTTATGCCCTGGATCTAAACACAACTGCCATCTCTAGACTTACATGAGACTCCAGGAGTTCAGGTAGAAGGGAAATAATGACTGAGAATGATTGTGAAGGCAGCATATCCATATCTGTCCATTTCTCAGCTAGCTTAGTATACGTTCTTGAACAACTGTGTCAGTGACAACTCTCCTTCCTCACTTGTAAAACAAGGCATAAGACATATTGGTTAAGGAATTTCTTAAACATAATTAATGGTCAGTCCAGAGCAGAAGTTCACATCACAGCAATAAAGTTAGACCACTTATATTCAATACTGTCTCAACCAAGTGTTATGGTAAGATCCTTGCCAAGTTGTTTACTCTAAAATTTTTTTAAACCCTCTTCTTATTTTGGAGATAATATATTCAGGAGGACATAATCAAATCTTGCAAAAAGGACTGGAAATGCAGAAGTAAAGAAGAAAAATATAGCCCTTGAATTCTGGAACTTGAATTCTACTTGGGGAAAAATAAGCAAAAATAAATAAATAATAATTGGATAATTTTTGTTGTTGGTAAATGCTGTGGAAGGAATAGATATATTCTGGGAGAAAATGTCCTGGAGGGGCCTCATTTCAAGCAGGGTTTTTGGAGAACCTTTTCCAAAGCCATGTAGTTAAAGCATGCCATGAAAACTTAGAAGGAACTAGGAAAAAAATTCCCTAGATCCATAGGCCAGGAAGTGCAAATTTCATTTATGGGTTGTTGACCAGTTGCAGCAAATGGGGAAAATAACAAAAACAAAACAAAACCCTGCATGGGTGAAGCATGAATAATAAGAGAGAAATTTGAAGACTCATACAGGATTCATTTTCTTTTTTTTTATGCAGAGCTATACAAGCCAAATAATGAATTCAGATTTTTTGCTTAGTGCAGGTCCAAAGGGTTTGATGCCATCCCATACACATTTCTAAAATGTGATCTAGCTGATATTCCAGAGCATGGGGTGGGGGCAGGGGCAATATATCTGAAGACTGAAAATCTTTAGTTTATAATATTGCCATGACTTAGGACAGAGATAATTCTGGTTTAGACGAGGAAGGTGGTAGAGGAGATGGAGACATATGTAAACTGTGCTTTTACATAATTTAAAACAAATAAGACTTATTGAAAAATATATTTATGTACTATTAGTCAAATATTTCATGCTTAATTTTGATTGGCTATCATATGGACAGGAAATTTCATCATCAAGAAGTAAGTACAATAATATCCTGTTATGAGGCTTCATTTGATTAGTATGTTATAGCAATTAAGTTAAAGCAAAAATACTAGTATCTAATTAAATAAAGAGTTTCAGATAGACTGAGATGCATGCACTGGAAACTTTCAGCCTCTCTTTCACAATCACAATCACAAAGATACAGATAACTATGCTTTTAGGCCTACACAACTGGGGTAAATGATGCAAGTAAAATAAAGAGTAAAGTTAATAAATCTATTGATTTTTATTTACTTTCTCATAAAAATATAAGGAGTTGAAATTAAAAAAAAATTTCCTTTATCTGGATAAGACTTTTTCCAGTTCACAAATACAAATTTTGTGCTAATGTAAGCTTCAGAGTCTTATACTTAACAATTCAAAAATGACCACTAATAATATACTATTTCATAACTTGAAATGAAAGCTTTGCTTTTCAGTATATAAATTTGTAATCTACCTCAAGGATAGAAAACATAAGTCTAATCACTCTTGAAAAGACAAAGTATTTTTCTTACATTATGCTTTACCTCATAATTAGTGCACATCCAGTTACAAATATAATTAGAGCAGAAAATTGTATCAATTTAAGTCTTCACTTTCAGTATACTTTAATGACAATAAAAAAAGAATCGGACATTTTTCATCAGTGATACAGTGGTAAAATCAGCTATGAAGCTAAATAAAATGGGTTCTAGTATGAGAAAATGAATTACATTTATACAAATTAAATTACTAAAGCTGCAAGATTGGCTTTATTGGTTGCTTGTAATTTTAAGAAAGGTAACACTTTTTAATGAATTTTGTAAATAATGTAGACAGTTATACCATGAATCATACCTAAAATCAAATTTGAAAAAGTAATAATAATAAACT
Organism: Manis pentadactyla; assembly: GCF_030020395.1. Taxonomy (NCBI): domain Eukaryota; kingdom Metazoa; phylum Chordata; class Mammalia; order Pholidota; family Manidae; genus Manis; species Manis pentadactyla. The sequence continues at coordinate 126,024,401 of NC_080020.1, forward strand.
GCTATTTACTACTGGTAGATCTAAAGTAGGGATGAGGAAGAATTAACTTTTGGGTGGTTGTTGAAGAGGTCATCTCACATGATATTTTGGGAAAAAAACATGTTCAGCCATGAAATGTCAGTTATTAAATGAACTTGCATTTTTTCTGAAATTATTATTAAAAACTTTACCTTACTTGGTACATAAGAAGAAGCTATTCCACTAATTCTAATTTTAAAAAGTTTATACAGAAGACATACTCAAAATATGTTTAGCTACATTATAAATTGAATTTCTGTATACCTACTGGTGAGTTTTTTAATGAAAACATGTTCTTGTATAGAGTATTTTTGTAACTTTCAAAGGTATATAATAGGCAAGGATGTTTGCTTTTTCTAAAAAAAAATTGGCCAATACTATCAGAAAGTACCTAGATATGCACTTTATATCCTGAGAATTATTTCAGAATGAAAGTATATAATGAAAAATCAGTTCGCTAAGGCACTGAGTATGTAAACTGGAAAATATATACTACAAGGATAATAGAAGAGCATCTTCTAGAAATTGATGGTGACCTTTGCAATTTATTTTGATAATATTTCCTAGTTATAAAATGAAATTATAAAATTTTGTATCTTATTGGGATAGGGAATGCATTATATGATAACGTGTCTGCTAAAAGTTGCTATTCTCTATTAAGTCTTTGATATAGGATAGCTGATGTAGTAATAATAATGATTATTATTATAATTTAAACAACCATGGCTTTCAGTCAGGGAGACTATAAACCAAAAGATACGAATAAAAGTATATTATAACCACAGAGTAAGTGAACATAACCCAGCTCTCTGGGTCCTCTATCCTTCAAAACTCCCTTCCATTTGCCAAGTCTAGGAAGGTCTACATATCGATCGCTGAAATATAAAAAAGCACCGATGGAACATTTTTTCTTTTCAAGGCCTTAGTATTTGAAATCTAAAGTCTCATCTTTCCCACCTCCAGTTTAAAAAGAAAAGGAAATGGAATTGAATAAGAAAATATGTACTGCTCATGGTGAGGCTAGCTATGGTTTGGTTATATTTTTCTTGAAGTTTTACATGTGTATCTCTGGGGGTGTGTATGTCATTCTGCATGCGTGTGTGTGTGTGTGGTTGCATGTTTATGGCATTTACTTGCTATATAAACATATTTGCAACCAAAAATAATTGAAAAGCATTATTCTAATGTGTGTTTATATTCTAATATGTACTATATTCTAATGTGAACCTATATTACTCAGGTTCTCTCTTTCCACTATTGGCACTCAGTTTAACCCTGTTCAGCAATCGTATCTTACCACCTTAGACCTTCAGATAAATCATCTTTACTACCCCTCTGAACACCTCCAAGCTAATTTCTTGTTAAGAATGCCAGTCTGTATTATACAGCAAATGTTCAAAAGAAATTATACACAGAATGAAAGATTACTGCCTAATCAAATGAATGAGTGATAGGTAGCCAGAATTGACTCTTTTCAATAACTATAATTATATTGGTATAATAGACCCTTCCTACTTCAGTACTTGAATTTCTGCAACTCAATAGTCTAACCATGGAAATTTAGAATCTTAATATTGTTATTTGCTAAGCTTCTATGATGTTCAAACTAATTAAGTAGATAATCTAAGAATGATTACTTATATATTAATTTTAATAAAATAATTGCTTTAACCATTCATTAATAATAATATGATATCAGTATGTATAATTGAAAAGAGCATATTGATACTTAGTGATATTATTATCTTCTGAAAAGTATATTTGAAGCTGCAATCACAATCACAATGTATTTATTAATGACATTTTAATTGACATATTGAACATCTAGATTTTATTTTTAAATCTTTTACCATATGAAGAATTTTGTATTCACATGCTAAGTAAATAAAGTGAGCATTTATTTGTGGAGATCTCAACAGGAGAGTAAATTAAAAATAGCTTTACTGCTATTTTATTTAAGTTTTCAAGGAATGCCTTAAGAATCTCACAATTTTACCAAAAATGCAGATATTTATATTATTCCAGACCTTCAGTTTTTTGTTTTTCTTCTTAAAGATACTCAGAAGCAAAACTGTGGCATATTTGTGGTATCTATTAACTTCATCATACCAAAGCATTCGAGTTGCTATTTAGCCATTGTTCTTACAGAAGTGTAGAGAACGTTATTTTTCATCACTTTTGTATCTTGTTCAAACTTTAAAATACAGAATACATATGTTTTATTTAAAGCCATATTCAGAGCATTTTGGGTTAAATAACTTTCTGTATGAACATGCCCATCATTTTATTCCACATTTTGCACAAACTTTTAGCCAGAGAAACAAACTTCATTTATAATTCATTCTTTTAAAAATAAAATAAATGTCCTTTATGTTTCACTTGGACAGTATTTCTTGTAGAAAACAGAACTAGAACAAAAAATGTTGTTTGCTCTCTTCATGCCTAAGGGGAAATGTTTAAAACTAGCAAGACAAACAAATGACCAAAAAACAAAAACAGACATGTGAAGCTACGTTTGAATCAAATGCCTGATACGGAGACAAAAGCAACTTTTGGGGTTACTTAGAATAACAGAATTAGAACTGAAAGTGTGATGGTGTTCATGCAATATGTGGCACCACATGATGCACGTACGGATTGTCTACCTTGAGTTTCTGTTTCTGTGATTGCCCAGCATATCTTACATGTGATCTACAGAAATGAGAAAATAATAGCCATTCCAATTATGCTCTATAGAATAACAATGCAAAAGCTCATCTGACACTGACCAAACCTAAAAAATAAAATCATCCATGAAAACAAGCATTGAGAAGGCCTCCAGAAAGAGAGAGATCCTGAATGTCCTTAAAATCTATGTCACTGTTTATGAATGACAGATATATTAAGATTCTTCTTTTTCTTTAGTAAAAAAACTGACTCAATTCTAATAACCTACCCTAATTAAGAATGCCCATAGAAAATAGAGTGAAGCATACTAAATGGAGGCAAGCCAAAGCTTATTAATAGTTATCTTTCCAGGTTGGGACAATTCAATGCAACATTGCCCTTGAGATGTAGTAAGGTTGTCATTAACAGATGTGCTACCAAAGAAATATTAGTTTCCTGAAGGTTCTTCCTCCTGGAGGTGCAGGACAACATGCAAACAACAAAGCACGGCTCCCTGAATAACAATTTAACTTCTGTTTCCCCACTTCCAAACTAGAAGGGATGTTTGAAGATAAAGACATAATTAAAGGCTAAGAAAAAAATAAAATTCTGTTTTTGAAAGCTCTTCATGCATAGGAACATAGGCTAAATTTTTGATATTATAAAACTCATTGTTTTCTTCCCCACATTCTATCTAGGATCATTTTAACAGAGCAATCTAGGTCTTCGAAGATAAAATGTAATGGGAAAGACCTGAATTTACCTGAATGATAGAGCTAGCATTTTTGGATCCTTTCATTATTCTGTGCAAATTTTAAAAATAACATTAATCAAATGAAATCCATGGTCTAAGCATGTACACAGAAAAAAAAAGTTGCCTGTGTAAGTAAAAGCAATCTTATGTGTGAACACATAGTGTTATTGAGGGGGTCACCTAAAAATCTCTATCCACACATCAAAGCCACATTTTCTCTAGTCAAAGTTCCTCCAATGCATATGTTCTCTGCATGTAAAGGTTCTCTTTTAGTTATTATGAAATGGAAGTAAAAATGGGCATTTAAAAAATGTCTAAACAATTCCTCTGGCATGCAACATATAGGCTTCACTGTTGCAAAAATCCTTTAGGGAACAATTCATTTGTAAATGGCCTTCCCATACCTATTAGAAAGTGAAGGTTGGTGCATAAAATACCAAAACATTTAGGAAAGGTGCAACAGGAACCTACCTACTGGATTATCTTTATCCCTAATAGAGAGGATGTTTAGTTCTAGGAATCTGAAGGGCCATACAGTGTTATATATAAACCCAGACTTACCTCATTCTGTTGTCATAAAGGATACAAAATTGGCCACTACATTAAGTTCTTCCCAAATCTAATATCCCTGAAACATTTCATTTATTTACTCATTCATTCTTTCATTCATCACATTAATTTAAAGCCAATTTGTACCAGTTGTTATCCTACAAACTAGGATTTAACTTTGGGGAAAATAACACCTGCTCTCATGGAATTTTTTATCTACTGGAATTAGATGTTTAAAACTTATTACTTATTCAGATGGGAAGAATTTGAGATGCAGGCTTGGAAAGCAAGGTGAAGAATATCAAAATTTAACGTGCTATTTAGATATGCAAGTACATATGATCTTTTGGATATTGAACGTTTTAATCTCATTCAGGAGATAGAGCCACACTGGAAATAAAAATTGGTGAAACAAAAATATATATTTGATATTTAAAGCCATGAGAATACATTAGATCTCTTGCCTAGATGATAGAAAAAAGTCAACCTGGTCTTCTTTAAAACTTTAAGAATCAGAAGTGTCATAAAATGTGGCTAAGAAGAGATGCCAGTAAAGTAGGAGAAAATCCAGGGGATTCTACTGTCTTAGAAGCAAAAACAAAGAGAAATTTGAAGTAAGAAAGAGTGATCAATTATTTAAATGCTCCTGTTTTCTCAAGAAGGGTGACACCAAGAAACCTCTATTGGGTTTAGCAATATGGAAATCATATGGCCAAGAGCAGGTTCAGTGGGTTATGATAGCAAAATGCTGACTAAAATCGGTACAAAGGATAAAAAAAGGGGGCAAAATGGAGGTAGTGGGTGTAGGTAACTCTTTCCCAAAGTTTTGCTTTCAAGGAAGTAAGGAAGTGGTACAGTAGCAAGATAGGGAATTAAGGTCAACATTGAGTACTGTCCTATACTGGTAGAACTATCTAACGAAAGTCAAAAAATATGAAGGAAAAGCAAGAAGGAATGATTGATAGATGCTTTTCTTGAGAATGTAAGAGAAATTAAATCTAATCCAGAAATAGACTACTTGGAATTTGATGGGGGCACATGATATATTTATTGATAATTTCAATAAAAGAAGGCAGATAATATAGGAAAGGATGTAAGCAGGCAGTTAAATATAATGTTAGGAACTTACTGAATCTTCTGCTTGTTCTTTCTTATCTTTGTTGAATAAGAAGTGTGACCTTCAGCTGAGTGTAAGGCTGGAGGTCAAGTGGTGGAGGTTGAAGATGGGAGAAACTGCAAGTTCCAGCTAATAGAGGCAGGCATTGAGTGGAGCAGGATTGCTAGTCCCTACAGTATCAGGAGAGCGTTTTAGAGTAATGATCATGAACTTAGTAAGAAACCAGTAAGAAGACTGTAAATTCTTTAATCATTTTCAGTTGTAGGGACACAGGCAAGGAATAGACAAAGAGTTAAATTTTTCAGTGTTAAAATTTAATCAAATGATGCATTTAAGTGTTTGAAGAAGGACAAATTAAGCAAGTTAGAAAACTTATTACTATGCTAGGGAATACTTTCAACAACTGTGCATGGATGACGTAAAGAGGTATGTGAGGACATGGTGGATGGAAGTTACTATGAAAAGATGATAGAGTCTTTGGACTAAAGGTTCAGGGATGGATAAAATCTTGTTAAAATTGGGATCATCAGTGAAGTAGCTGCAAATATTAACAATGGTGGGGAAGGAAAAATGCTGCCAAATTTAAAGAGTTGCAGTTATTGTTAAGATAAGGACTAGCAGCGACTCTTGTAGACAAGGGTTGAGATAGGGTATAAATCAATATCACTGACTAGAGGAAGCCAAGAAATTGAGAAGCCCAGAGTAGGGAGGGCTATCTACATAGATATATGGCGGAATTATTGCAGAAAATCAGTGAGTCAGGATTTTTAAAAAAGGGAGCTAAAATAATAATATATTTCATAAATAGAGATTATATGCTAAATTATAATGCACATAGGTATGAAACAGTTTTCCTGTATCAGTATTTTTTTTTGACTGTGAAATCCTCAGTGTATTTCCAGCAGTTTGAGCTTATGTGCAATATTGCTTCTCCTCTTCCAGGTGATGAACTCATAGATTATTAGAGAACCAAAAGTTCCAAATATGGGATGTACAGTGTATCTTTATTGGCTCACAAAGTGATATACTCTAGCCTGTCTTTTAATCCATACGTTTTAATCCATAAATTCAACTCCCAACAAAAACTATATCCTTTGATTGAAAAACAGACTGGGTAAGGAGGACAGAATGAGAAAGCTGAAATTATCTCTGTTTAAAGGGGAAGAGAGATGGCATAGGACACAGGATAGAATGAGAGAGAAAGAGGAAAATGAAACAGAAGATAGGAAGGTATAGAGATGTACACAGAGAGATAAACACTCAGAATGCTAGTTAGACACACAGGACAAGAAAGAGATGCTGGATGGAAGAGTTAATACAAAAGCAGAAAGATTTAAATGAAAGACTTGGAGAAAGAGATTTCAACAAAATTCTCTGTGTTAAACAAACACAGAGTTGTTTTACTCTGTTTAAAAAAAAAAAAAGACACATATTAGTCATGTGGCATTTTCCCACTCCTAGGACTAAAAAGCTTACTACTTATCAGGCACCTGCCCCATACACAAATGTTGATGAGACAAGTTTTGTACCTTATCTGTGGTGAGACACCATGAACATATTTCAGACTTTCCATTTTAAAATGCCGTGCCTCTGAAAGCTTAAAAGAGCCAGTGCATGTGTTTAAAGCAGAAAGATTGTCATTCGGGAATAACATAAATAGTCCTAATATCCAGGTCTCAATTTTAATTACATTTATGGGGAAAAAATATTTATCATACTTATAAAAGGGCATGCTAATTTCAGGGGAAAAATTCATATTTTGAACTTAGAAATGAATTATTTCTTTTCCATTTAAGACCTGTAGAACTGAGAGATTTTTAAAAAATTAACTGTAGGTGTATGTGAGCATTTTAACTAAAATGAAGTTATTTTGACAGATGAAATCACAACTGAGATTAGATTCAGAAGACATGAAATGATCATGGAAGAAGGCTGTATTTGAACTAAAAGGAATCATCTTATTAATCAAATATGGGAAATATTATAATATTTTAAAGTAATTCTTAAATATGACAAACTCAGTAATGTAATTTATCTGAGTACTGTCTGTACCTTATGTGAGTTCACTGGCATTATATATCTAATATTATTTTTCTACTTGAATATTTCAGTATTTTATTTGCAACATACATTTAAATTATATCTGCCAAGATGTAGGACATGTCAAAGCCTTGATTGGTTTTCCATTTTTTAATTTATTTTCCATTTTCAAATTTTTATTTCTCTGACATATTTTTCTTTATGATGTGCTTGAGTTGGGGTTCCATTACTAAACTACAGAAACAGCTCAGCTTAGCATATGGCTCTTTTTTTTGAGTATTTCTTTTATTTTGAAGCGCTTTACTTTGTAAACAATGGTGGCATGATCTTCTTTAAGATTATGATAGGTCTTACACCATTCAAGCAAGGCCTGGTTTACAAGCTTAGCTGTGAAGTAATGTTTGGCTCTCATGGAACTTAGTTCCTTAGAAGCAGACTAAGCCTCTTGTAACAAAGTTCTTCTGAACTCTTTGCACTTCCTTCCTTACCCTTTTATTTCTTCTCATGCATGAATGCCTCTTGGAGCCTTCTGGAACCTCTCAGATGGTCACCTGGTCAATATTTCCTCCATAGGTGATAAGATTATAGAACATGAGATGCTCCAGTGGAAAATGTAGGAAGGACCACTCTTACATTTTCGTAGGATAAGGGAGCGTTTAATTTTAATGTTGGATACCCCCCCACCTTCAAATTATTTTCTTTTCTTATCACCTTTTCCTTCACTCCTGTGTTGTCACTGTTTCTTCAGTGTGTATGTGTGTGGGTTTCTGCTTTCTTGCTCTATGTTTAGCTGTTAGCACATCCCATAGGCAGTATTTCATGGTAATTGAGAATGCACACTCTGGCACCAGGTTCCCTGATTTGGAACCCAGCATTACTATTTTTCGAGGATGTGACTATAAGACCTCTAATAAGTGGCTTAGCCCCTTTGTGTTCCATTTTTTGCATCCATCTGGTGGGGGTGGTAACTGTAGAATGTGACACTTGAAGATCTTTTAGGACTAAATGGACTGATATTTTCAAAGAGCTTGGATAATGCCTGGCATACAGTAAACCTCTTCTAGGTGGGTATTAGTCACCATTCTTGTCTTTTCTTCTGTAACCCTCATTATGCATTATGCATTCCCATATAACTTCCTACATCAACCACTAGTTTTCATAGTGAAGGAGGAGTCTAACCAGCATGATTCCTGCTAAAGAATCTTGTTATATCATTGGGAATACGGGAATCCTGAGATGAGCATTTATGGATATGATTTGGAATAACATATCCCAACTCAGCATATATAAATGGATGATTCCGTTTACTACAGAAAAAGTGTAAATAAGAGGTAGGGCCTAGGCTGCAAAACTCAGCTTACAGTAGTCACTTTAGCACATCAAAATGTAAAGCTCTGATATATCCGGGCCTTTCTTGATGTTAAAGCCCATGTAAGTTATGTATTAAATACCATGAGATGATTCCCAATTTCTGGGTTTCAAATCTGAGGAGACTAATGCTGAGAACTAGTTAAGGTATTCACTTATTCATTAATTCATTCATCCATTTTTTCATTTAGTAAGTAACTGGTGTACACCTACAGTCCAAGTTAGAAAATCAGACTCCCTGCAACCCAGAAACTTATGGATACTGATGGAGATCTAAAGTATACGCACCCAAATTAAAAATTGATCAGTAAAGAAAATTACAAATGCATGAAAATGCCCACTGTCCATAATGCTTCCTGTCTACTCTAGGCTGCTGCCACCTTAATATTGATCTGTACTCCCAATACCTCTTGTTTCCTGGTTGTCCTAAGATCTCTTTTATACTCTTTTTTCCTTCTAAGCCTTGCTTCCATTCCTCATAGAAAATGAGCCAATCTTGTAAATCAGTTTCTTTCCAGATGCTTCTTGTGTCTATGTGTGTAATAGCAATATTCTGTTCATATATAACATAGAGCATGTACATGCCATCAATACTACGTCTGATGACAAAATAAACGAAATGATTGAGTAATTTGATTCAAAGGCCTGTCTTTTGAGTTGTCTAGTACTGGTGAGAGGAAGACTTGGTGACTCAAAACTATGAGGGTGTTTGTCACAAAGGTGGCTCAGGGTCCTTCTTCACTGATCATAGAAAATACAGATGATGTGTATTTGTCAGGCCTAGAGACTCCCAGGGATTGGAAAAAGTAGATTTTTTTTATAGTATTGAATGAACTCCCAAGGTTTTTATGTATGTTTACCTCCACTGTCTAAGAATAGAAACCACTTGTATGTGAGGTTGAAATCTCAAAAACAATAGACAATAAATGCTGGAGTTCTCTTCCAACGCTGTTTTTGGAATCGCCTGCGACTCAGGCTGTAACATGGGATAGTAATAATAGTCGCCACACACAAGTCTGTGGTAAGGATCCAGCAAGGTCACCTTTTAAGGAGCTGAGAAGAGCTTGACCCTCAGTAAGCAGTTAATAAATCAGTCACTTTGTTAATGGATCCTAAGAGTCAAGGTTTGCATTTAGAGGAAAGATGATTCATGTCAACACCAGCTTTAGGCTCTGATGTGGACCAATCCTGTTTTGTCCCAGTTTTTTGCTCTCTTTTGCTATTCTTAAGCATTGTTCACTTCTTTCTTTAAAAATATTCCATTGCTTGCAGGCAATAATTGTGTCTCTGGTCACGCTATGTTTTATGCTTTATAGAACATTTAAGAAAACAGTTCATTTTTCCATCTGAAATTTATATAACGTTTGGTGATTCCTAAATCAAATACAAAATTAAATAGCCTTGACTATGTCTACTCATCTTTCATTTTGTTTAACAAACTCTTCTATAGTTTTAACATAAAGCTTTCCATGACCAGGCCTCTTCTAAGTGCTTACAAGCATTAATTCATTTATATCAGGAGTTTCTACTAATGAAAAAAAAAAAGAACAAATGATACTTTGATGAGCAGCATATTTAGTAGAAACTTGTTTCTACAATATTTGTCTTAAATATTTGGGTGCAGTTTAAGTGTCTGTGGCCTGAAGCCAGTGAAAGCCATGGGGGTTCTTTGCATCTGGACAAGCTTTTGTCCCTCTCACAGTGTCTGGGTATTGCTTCAACTTCTCCATGGCAATAAACTGTGTAGCATAGGGACTGGTTTGCTGTGTTTTTAGGAACTCTGCATGATCAAAGAACAAGTTGGGTAAACAAACAGATTAATCTCAAACACAGTAAAATAGAATAGATTTAATATACATGAAATCTTGTGTAGGCTTAGTGGCCAACTTCTCTCTTGAAAGTCTCAGAATGACAGTAAGGCAGAATTTAGGAAAGGCATGCCATCTCCTGGGTCAGAGACAGAGTAGGCACTAGGAATTTGTTTTACATGCCTAATAAGTAAGTGTGTGCATCACATAAATTATTTAGTATTCTAAAGATAAATTGAGACTTAATGTCTCCTGTATTTCTTCATCCTTGTCAGATTTGTAATGTTTTCCCCTAAAAAGAACAATTTAATTCAGACTCTTGACAAAATGACATCCCTGCATTGGAAAGCAGCTAATCCACAGTGGCATTCATAAAAATATGATTTTCCTAAACTAATAGGTATCACAATAATTTTTCTTTTATCTCTGTTGTCATAGTTTATTTAATAATATGTATCTATAATATTGAAATATTTTATGTTATTATTATTGCTAACATACTGGCCACATTTATACATGTGAAGAGTCAATGTAGTAGAGTGGTTACGGGTTTAATATCTGGAGTTAGACTTCCTGAGTTAACTCAAGCCTCCCTGTTCTGTAGACTTTTGACTGATAAGTTGCTTAACCTCCTCTGTACACTGAGTATGACTCAAACTGCCTTGTAGAGTCCTGTGAAGGTGAACCAAGTCATTACATGTAAACTATTTAGTACACTCCCTGGAACAAGTTTGGAGAGACAATTTTCTATGGGTCTCCCATATTTCTGCACATCTTCTGAGCAAGAGGCATTAACATCCTCATCCAAACTGTAGAATAGTGATGGAATAGAGAGAGACATAACCATGGATCATAGAGACTGAATCTCCCTTCAAGGATGAGGTAAGATACATCTTAATTGTATAATAAAGATAATGTCTCCATCCTGGGGAAAGATTTAGCATGTCTGCTAGGAGCTAGTGTTAAAATAGTGGGATTCTCTAAGCTTGGAGTGGTTCTTTAGCATGTGTGTCCATGTACAGCAAACACACAAGTGGGTTCACATGCTGCCTTTGACACTTGTGGGCAATGTGAACATGAAGTGCATACTGCCTGCTCTGTTCTGAGTAATGATGTCCTTTATTCTTCATCTCTGAGTCAGGAATCCAGTGTCTTATGCCACCATTCTAAAGCCGTGTAAACAAATTCATTTAGTTTACAAGCCAGGTAAAATCTTAAATCCTTATATATATATTCACTTAGTTTACAAGCCAGGTAAAATCTTAAATCCATATATATATATATATATATAATCCTTATATATGACACAAATCCTTATATATATAAATGACACAATGTTTAGTTTATTAGTTTAATCAGACTATGGACTAGCTATTTGGTTCCTTCATTTAAATATAGCCTTATGTAAGTAGATGGTTTCTTTATTGAAAAGAACATTCATACATTTTTTTTAAAGACTTAATTTGTTAGCCACATTATTCTGATACTCTAGGCATGGCTTATCCAAAAGGGGAAAAAAATATATAGTAACTGAAATTTAGAAATTGGATCACTGATTTTCTTTTGGTAGCTAAAGGAGACCTTATGCTATACTAACTCTTTTGCAGAATCTCTACATAGAAAAGCAATCAAAGCAATAAAATGATATGTGAGAGTTACCTTTTACTTTGAATAACAGTTATTCAATTAGAAAATGATATTCTTTGGACTTATTTAAGTTTAAAACTGGGACTTACAAATAAAAATGTTAGTATTACATTAACTTCAGTCTCCAAAGTATCCTTTGGCTTTTACAAAATTGAGAAAATCTTCATTACCTAAGTTAAATAATTACATGTTGTTAGGCTTTTAAGAACACCCTTAGAAAACTTGGGATATCCTTTAATTAAACAGTGTTGGTTGAAGCAGCTTTATTCTGAGGTCTGTATAAAAGTTAACTGGATAATACAGTGAGTTAATGGTTGCCCATGTGTTAACTTGGTGTAAAATATATTTGACATTTTATTTTTATCATGGTTTCTAAAATTACTTAAAATTTAAAATATCTTACAAATGAAATTAAGAACAGATTTACTGAGTCTCTAAAGCCCCTCCAAATTTTGGTAGAACATATTTTAAGAGCCACTGTGCCGAATCGAGTATATAGAAAGCACTCAAGCTGCATTCCCCTTGAGCTGCGGGTTCTGTTTGCTTGTCGATTCTGCATGGGCTCCCGAATTCTCTTCAGTCATGTTGACTCTGCTCTTCTCCTCCTTCAGCTGCCTTCATCTCTTTTACTTATTTGCTCCCTATACTTAGCTGAACTTTAATCTTGCAGTAGATGATTCCTAATGTCCTATCAAAATTTAAAGTGCTGTAGCTTTAAGAATAGGAGAAAATGGTGGGGTAGAGATAGAAATTGATACAAGGAGATATTTAGAACATAGAAAGTGGATCTGAGTAGGGAATATATGCTGGCTTGTTCATTTAGGGAAAAGAATCCAGTGTCAAAAGTGCACATCACTGGAAGAATCCCTCTCCTCTAATTGTTCCTCTCACCAACCAAATATAACATTTTCCTAAATTGTTAATAAGCATTTGTTATAAATTCATGATTAGAAAATCATTATGTTTATAGCTTTACTCATTGTTATATGTTAATATAAATGTTATATTCCATGAGATAAAAAGTATACTATTAAAATAGAGATCAAGCAATATATGGAGACAAATGACAACAACAGTACAAAGCCCTAACTTCTGTGGGACGCAGCAAAGGCAGTTCTAAGAGGAAAGTATAACACAATCCAGGCCTATTTAAAGAAGGAAGAACAATCCAAAATGAATAGTCTAAAGTCACAGTTGTTGAAATTGGAAAAAGAAAAAATGAGACTCAAAGTCAGCAGAAGGAGGGACATAATAAAGATCAGAGAAGAAATAAATAAAATTGAGAAGAATAAAACAATAGAAAAAAATCAGTGAAACCTAGAGCTGGTTCTTTGAGAAAATAAACCAAGTAGATAAGCCCCTAGCCAGACTTACTAGGAGAAAAAGAGAATCTACACACATCAACAGCATCAGAAACGAGAATGGAAAAATCACAACAGACCCCACAGAAATACAAAGAATCATTAGAGAATACTATTAGAATCTATATGCTAACAAGCTGGAAAACCTAGAAGAAATGGACAACCTCCTAGAAAAATACAACCTTCCAAAAATGACCAAGGAAGAAACAGACCAATTACAAGTAATGAAATTGAATCGGTAATCAAAATACTACCCAAGAGCAAAACCCCCAGGCCAGATAGATTTACCATGGACTTTTATACAGAGAATTCATAATACCCATTCTCCATAAAATTTTCCAAAGAATAGAAGAGGAGGGAATACTTCCAAACTCATTATATGAAGCCAGCATCAATCTAATACCAAAACCAGGCAAAGACACCACCATAAAAGAAAATTACAGACCAATATATCTGATTAACATAGATGCAAAACTACTCAACAAAATATTAGCAAACCGAATTCAAAAATACATCAAAAGGATCATACACCATGACCAAGTGGGATCCATCTCAGGAATGCAAGGATAGTACAACGTTCGAAAACCCATCGACATCATCCACCACATCAACAAAAAGGATAAAAACCACGTGGTCATCTCCATAGATGCTGAAAAAGCATTTGACAAAATTCAACATCCATTCATGATAAAAACTCTCAACAAAATGGGTATAGAGGGCAAGTACCTCAACATAATAAAGGCCATATATGACAAATGCACAGCTAACATCAAACTTAACAGCAAGAAGCTGAAAGCTTTTCCTCTAATATCGGGAACAAGACAGGGATGCCCACTCTCCCCACTGTTATTCAGCATAGTACTGGAGGTCCTAGCCACAGAAATCAGGCAAAACGAAGAAATACAAGGCATCCAGATTGGTAAACAAGAAGTCAAACTGTCACCATTTGCAGATGACATGATATTATACATAAAAAACCCTAATGACTCCACTCCAAAACTGCTAGAACTAATATCTGAATTCAGCAAAGTTGCAGGATACAAAATTAAAACACAGAAATCTGTTGCTTTCCTGTACACTAATGATGAACTAGCAGAAAGAGAAATCAGGAAAACAATTCTATTCACAATTGAAACAAAAAGAATAAAATACCTAGGAAAAAACCTAACCAAGGCAGTGAAAGACCTATACCCTGAAAACTATAAGACACTCTTAAGAGAAATAAAAGAGGTCACTAGCAAATGGAAACTCATCCATGCTCTTGGCTAGGAAGAATTAATATCGTCAAAATGGCCATCCTGCCTAAAGCAATCTACAGATTCAGTTCAATCCCTATCAAAATACCAACAGCATTCTTCAACGAACTGGAACAAATAGTTCTAAAATTCATATGGAACCACCAAAGACCCCGAATAGCCAAAGCAATCCTGAGAAGGAAGAACAAAGTTGCGGGATTCACTTCCCAACTTCAAGCTCTACTACAAAGCCACAGTAGTCAAGACAATTTGGTACTGGCACAATAACAGAGCCAAAGACCAATGGAACAGAATAGTGAGTCCAGATATTAACCCAAAACATGCATGGTCCATTAATATATGATAAAGGAGCCTTGGACATAAAATGGGGAAATGACAGCCTCTTCAACATCTGGTGTTGGCAAAACTGGACAGCTACATGTAAGAGAATGAAACTGGATCATTGTCTAACCCCATACACAAAAGTAAATTTGAAATGTATCAAAGACCTGAATGTAAGTCATGAAACCATAAAACTCTTAGAAAAAAACATAGGCAAAAATCTCTTGGACATAAACATGAGCGACTTCTTCATGAACATATCTCCCTGGGCAAAGGAAACAAAAGCAAAAATGAATAAGTGGGACTATCTAAAGCTAAAAAGCTTCTGTACAGCAAAGGACACCATCAATAGAACAAAAAGGCATCCTACACTATGGGAGAATGTATTCATAAATGACATATCCAATAAAGGGTTGACATCCAAAATATATAAAGAGCTCACACACCTCAACAAACAAAAATCAAATAATCCAATAAAAAAACGGGCAGAGTTGCTGAACAGACAGTTCTCCAAAAAAGAAATACAGATGGCCAACAGACACATGAAAAGATGCTCCACATCACTAGTCATCAAAGAAATGCAAATTAAAACCACAATGAGATATCACCTCACACCAGTAAGGATCACCACCATCCAAAAGACAAACAACAACAAATGTTGGTGAGGTTGTGACAAAGGGAAACCCTCCTACACTGCTGGTGGGAATGTAAACTATTTCAACCATTGTGGAAAGTAGTATGGAGGTTCCTCAAAAAGCTCAAAATAGAAATGCCATTTGACCCAAGAATTCCACTTCTGGGAATTTACCCTAAGAATACATTTTCCCAGTTTCAAAAAGGCATATGCACCCCTATGTTTATCGCAGCACTATTTACAATAGCCAAGAAATGGAAGCAACCTAAGTGTCCATCAGTAGATATAAACAATGGAATATTATTCAGCCATAAGAAGAAAACAAATCCTACCATTGCAACAACATGGATTGAGCTAGAGGGTATTATGCTCAGTGAAATAACCCAGGCAGAGAAAGACAAGTACCAAATGATTTCATTCATATATGGAGTATAAGAACAAAGAAAAAACTGAAGGAACAAAACAGCAGTAGAATCACAGAACCCAAGAATAGAGTAACAGTTACCAAAGGGAAAGGGACTGGGGAGGATGGGTGGGAAGGGAGGGATACAGGGGGGTGGTGGAATAAGGGGACATTTTGATTAGCATGTATAATATTGGAGGGGCATGGCGAGGGCTGTACAACACATAGAAGACAAGTAGTGACTCTATAGCATCTTACTACTCTGATGGACAGTGACTGTAATGGGGTTTGTGGGGTGTACTTGGTAATGAGGGGAGTCTAGTAAACATAATGTTCCTCATGTAATTGTAGATTAATGATACCAAAAATAAAAGTATACTAACTATGACAGTGTCCCCAAGAAAATAATTATGCTATAGTTTCACTATAACACACTCTTCTTTCTTGTCAACACATAATGCAACTCCTGTAACTATAGTATCTCACTGAGTGATGGTACAGCCCTTGATCTGCAACCACATTTTACAAAAGAACAACAGCTATAGGCAATTGTCAGAATTTCTGCAGTTGAAATATGAGTCTTTTACAAGCTAGTATATTGTGAAATAGGAAATCCTTTAAGTATGGTTTTGATTTTTAAAGGGCTTTGAGCAGGATATTTAGGGCTTTACAAATAACTGCATTTTTGGTGTATATATTAGTTCATTTCTTTGGCTTGAATTAGAGATACAGCGATAGGAAGAATAGGGAGCAAAGGCTATTCTGCTTTTTTATAACTACTCTTAGAGAATGCATTCTTATATTTTCATTAGAGTCCTCAATCTAGAAGTATAGACTCTGCATTTTGCTGCTCTATATGTGAAGTTGGAGGTGCAGTAACAGAGGAAAAGCAAATGCAACCCATACATAACTGACAAAGACACTTAAAGTAAATAATCTCTTCCAGTATCTCTTGATATGTAACAAAACAATCCAATCTCATTGGTATAAATCAACAGCCTTTATTTTTATACTGACAGCTTCTGTAGACTGAGAAATTAGACAGTGCCCAAAGGGCATGACTTGCCTCTGCTCCATGATTCTGGAGCTTCCTAAAGGAGGACTTGAAGGGCATGGGGATGCCTAACCAGCTGGCTGTGAAATCATTTGAAGGCTTCTTCTCTCATGTATGTGGGATTGAGGGTCAGACAACTAAGAGCTCAGCTCATCTGGGCCTATACACGGCATCTCCAAGTGACTTGGGCTTCCTTACAACATATCAGTCCATGGACTTACATGGTGGCTGAGAGCTCAAAGAAGAGGAAGTTGATTAGCCTTCTAAGACCTAGTCTTTCAAGTTACAGATTGTCACTTCTGCTGTACCCACTTGCTCAAAGGAATCACACTATCCAAATCCAAGTGGACAGTACAGAGATGCCATTTTACAGTAGGAGGACTGTTACAGAATTTGTATTAAAAAATGCTACCAAATTAAAAAAAAAATCGAGAAAGGCTATCTTACCAATGTCTTAAAAAGTAGCAGTCTGTAATGAATTTAGGGTGAGTCAGTTATCTCCTATTCTTCCAAAAATAGCTCACAATGCAAGAGCATCTAGGGCATTTTTAATGATAACTAGAAGATGTATAATGCCTCTCTGATTCAGTTTTTTGAGTCCATAATTATTCATGTATTCTTTGGAAGAATAATAGCAAAATAAATGTTCAAAGGCTAGTAAAATTAGACACAGATTTTTTAAACAAATTTCCAAGGATGAAAGAAGAATTCCCAGGTAGAGAAGTAAGATTAAAAGTAAATCCACTAAAGTACACAGTGTCTTAGTTATTTTACATTTTTCTGTCACATATCGACAAGGATCTTGTTAACAACAGACAAAGGGAGGAGGTTTGGGTTGATTTTCATGTCAAAAATATAGATCTGACAGGATCAAAGATATACTATTAAGCCTCATAATAGCATTTCGTGCTTATATGTCAGGCTTGATCTCCTGTAATATTCCCCAAATTCTTTAACTGAAGAAATTTGATGTTTCTATACATAGCCTTTGCGAACATTTCACTTGATTTTTAAAAACACCATTTCATGGTAATTTCAAGCTCATTTCACCAGATCACAGACTGATGGAGAGAAGGATTAATACAGCTTCTGTTGACCTAGTTAAAGCAGAATACATGTGAAACAAATAGAGCAGGAAATATTTTTGTTTATACTCCTCTATTAAACTATTTCCATTGGCAGCTTATTTTACATTGAAGAGATGGGATTAGTTACTCTGAATGAAAAGCAAAAATGAAACAAAAAATACCTTCCAAAGATCAGCTGTGATAGTTCACTGAGGGAGAAAACGTTCATCTGTGAAACTGTTGATTCAGCAATTAACAATCTATACTCTGCAATCTATCTTTCAATCTTTCTATTTTCAAACTCCTAGAACGGACTTGAGATTGGTATTTCTTCCTCAACAAAAGTCAGAGATAAATGTGATAGATATTTACCTTAGCCAGTGATTTTAGTCAGTGATTTTGGTTTCAGGAACCTTTTGTATTTTTAAAATGTATTGAAGGCTCTTAAGAGCTTTTTTTTTTTTTTTTTAGATAATTATTTTTTATTGAAGGGTAGTTGATGCACAGTATTACATTAGTTTCAAGTGTACAACACAGTGATAAAACATTTATATACATAATTCTAGGTTCCAGCTATCACCCTACAAAGCTGTTACAATATCTTGACTATATTCCTTATGCTATACATTACATCCCGGTTACTTATTTATTTTACCATTGGAAGTCTTTTTTTTTTTTTTTTTTTTTGTGAGGGCATCTCTCATATTTATTGATCAAATGGTTGTTAATGACAATAAAATTCTGTATAGGGGAGTTAATGCTCAATGCACAATCATTAATCCACCCCAAGCCTAATTTTCGTCAGTCTCCAATCTTCTGAGGCATAACAAACAACTTCTTACATGGAGAACAAATTCTTACATAATGAATAAGTTACATAGTGAACAGTACAAGTGCAGTCATCACAGAAACTTTCGGTTTTGCTCATGCATTATGAACTATAAACAGTCAGTTCAAATATGAATACTCATTTGGTTTTTATACTTGATTTATATGTGGATACCACATTTCTCTCTTTATTATTATTATTTTTAATAAAATGTTGAAGTGGTAGGTAGATACAAGATAAAGGTAGAAAACATAGTTTAGTGTTGTAAGAGAGCAAATGTAGATGATCAGGTGTGTGATTGTAGACTGTGTTAATCCAAGCTAGACAAGGGCAATAAAACATCCACGTATGCGGAAGATTTCTCTCAGAACGGGGGGGTGAGGTTCTAAGCCTCACCTCTGTTGATCCCCAATTTCGCACCGGATGGCCCCCCTGCAACTGTGCCTGTCTTAGGTTGTTCCTACCTTGAGGAATCTTACCCGTCTCTGGCTAACCAGTCATCTTCCGGAGCCATACAGGGAAATGTAAAGTTGGTAAGTGAGAGAGAAGCCTTATTGTTTGAAATGGTTAGCTTTTTATTTCTTTGCATATTTATGCCCTGTAGCTTCTATGCCCAGCATTTGTCTTGAGCTATCTTTACCACTTGGAAGAATTATGATACTCGGTAAATTTGATATGAGGCACGAATTCTATTTAAGGGTTGTAATTAGGAAGGAAGAAGAAAAGCTATAGAAGTAGCAGGCGGAAGAAAACATGGGAAGAGTGATTATTTCTTTGACATATCTTCTTGTAGAGTAACTTCAGCATGTATAGGTTTTAAGCTACTACTTAAATTGTGCACACATATTAACAAAATAGGAGTATAGTTACATAACCAAAGCATATCTGTAATTACCAGCCATCTCCAGTGAAACCAAGAAAACCAGTTAGGCACCTTAGGCATTTGTAAAAACTTATCTATGATATGGTGGATATTGTCCAACTGAACTTGAACAGTCTGAGAGAAATCAGACAAATTAAAACAACCCATTCCTGGGGAATGTTCACATCCCTTATGTTCTTTTAACAGTAAATAGTCTGTAGTTGTAAGATTTTGGAGCACTACAATTTGCACTTCTCCTGATTCTTGGTTGAGTTCCAACAGTATAGATCCAGTCAAATTTGTTGTTTTACTGTATGCACAGGCCAGCTTAGATATATCCTTCATTCCCATGGCAAGTCCAGGAGCTGGTGGGATGAGTGCATCTACAGCTGTAGCAGTGCATGGATCTTTGTTGGGGTTTTTTGATGACCATCTTCTGGTATGAGTCTTCCAGAGAGTGCTGATGTTAGAAGTTCTCTTTCATATCGTATCTTAGTTCATTTTCGGGGTAGCCCAATTAGGCTTTGACCTTCTGTATAAACGCAAACAGACCCTTTGCCTACACTTTTATATGCCCTTTATACCCTTGCATAGAACTCATTGGAGGTTACCACACAGGAACTGCCCTTTTTTGTTTTGTTTTGTTTTGTTTTGTTTTGTTTTTGGTATCACTAATGTACGCTTACTTGACGAATATTATGTTTACTAGGCTCTCCCCAATACCAGGTCTCCCCTATAAACCCCTTTATAGTCACTGTCCATCAGCATAGCAAAATGTTGTAGAATCATTACTTGCCTTCTCTGTGTTGTACAGCCCTCCCTTTTCTCCTACCACCCCATGCATGCTAATCTTAATACCCCCCTACATCTCCCCCCCTTATCCCTCCCTACCCACCCATCCTCCCCAGTCCCTTTCCCTTTGGTAACTGTTAGTCCATTCTTGAGTTCTGTGATTCTGGTGCTGTTTTCTTCCTTCAGTTTTCCTTTGTTCTTATATTCTACAGATAAGTGAAATCATTTGGTATTTCTCTTTCTCCGCTTGGCTTGTTTCACTGAGCATAATACCCTCCAGCTCCATCCATGTTGCTGCAAATGGTTGGATTTGCCCTTTTCTTATGGCTGAGTAGTATTCCATTGTGTATATGTACCACTTCTTCTTTATCCATTCATCTATCGATGGACATTTAGGTTGCTTCCAATTCTTGGCTATTGTAAATAGTGCTGCGATAAACATAGGGGTACACTGATCTTTCTCATACTTGATTGTTGCATTCTTAGGGTAAATTCCTAGGAGTGCAATTCCTGGGTCAAATGGTAAGTCTGTTTTGAGCATTTTGATGTACCTCCACACTGCTTTCCACAATGGTTGAACTAACTTACATTCCCACCAGCAGTGTAAGAGGGTTCCCCTTTCTCCACAGCCTCGCCAACATTTGTTGTTGTTTGTCTTTTGGATGGCAGCCATCCTTACTGGTGTGAGGTGATACCTCATTGTAGTTTTAATTTGCATTTCTCTGATAATTAGCAATGTGGAGCATCTTTTCATGTGTCTGTTGGCCATATGTATTTCTTTTAGGGAGAACTGTCTGTTGAGTTCCTCTGCCCATTTTTTAATTGGGTTATTTGTTTTTTGTTTGTTGAGGCGTGTGAGCTCTTTATATATTCTGGACGTCAAGCCTTTATCGGATGTGTCATTTTCAAATATATTCTCCCATACTGTAGGGAACCTTTTTGTTCTATTGATGGTGTCTTTTGCTGTACAGAAGCTTTTCAGCTTAATATAGTCCCACTTATTCATTTTTGCTGTTGTTTTCCTTGCCCAGGGAGATATGTTCAAGAAGAGGTCACTCATGTTTATGTCTAAGAAGTTTTTGCCTATGTTTTCTTCCAAGAGTTTAATGGTTTCATGGCTTACATTCAGGTCTTTGATCCATTTTGAGTTTACTATTGTATATGGGGTTAGACAATGGTCCAGTTTCATTCTCCTACATGTAGCTGTCCAGTTTTGCCAGCACCACCTGTTGAAGAGACTGTCATTTCGCCATTGTATGTCCATGGCTCCTTTATCAAATATTAATTGACCATACATGTCTGGGTTAATGTCTGGATTCTCTAGTCTATTCCATTGGTCTGTGGTTCTGCTCTTGTGCCAGTACCAAATTGTCTTGATTACTATGGCTTTATAGTAGAGCTTGAAGTTGGGGAGTGAGATCCCCCCTACTTTATTCTTCTTTCTCAGGATTGCTTTGGCTATTCGGGGTCTTTGGTGTTTCCATATGAATTTTTGTATTATTTGTTCCAGTTCATTGAAGAATGTTGCTGGTAGTTTCATAGGGATTGCATCAAATCTGTATATTGTTTGGGCAGGATGGCCATTTTGATGATATTAATTCTTCCTAGCCACGAGCATGGGATGAGTTTCCATCTGTTAGTGTCCCCTTTAATTTCTCTTAAGAGTGACTTGTAGTTTTCAGGGTATAAGTCTTTCACTTCTTTGGTTAGGTTTATTCCTAGGTATTTTATTTTTTTTTATGCAATTGTGAATGGAGTTGTTTTCCTGATTTCTCTTTCTGTTGGTTCATTGTTAGTATATAGGAAAGCCACAGATTTCTGTGTGTTGATTTTGTATCCTGCAACTTTGCTGTATTCCAATATCAGTTCTAGTAGTTTTGGGGTGGAGTCTTTAGGGTTTTTTATGTACAGTATCATGTCATCTGCAAATAGTGAGTTTAACTTCTTCTTTACCAATCTGGATTCCTTGTATTTCTTTGTTTTGTCTGATTGCCATGGCTAGGACCTCCAGTACTATGTTAAATAACAGTGGAGAGAGTGGGCATCTCTGTCTAGTTCCCGATCTCAGCAGAAATGCTTTCAGCTTCTCGCTGTTCAATATAATGTTGGCTGTGGGTTTTTCATAGATGGCCTTTATTATGTTGAGGTACTTGCCCTCTATTCCCATTTTGCTGAGAGTTTTTATCATGAATGGATGTTGAACTTTGTCAAATGCTTTTTCAGCATCTATGGAGATGATCATGTGGTTTTTGTCTTTCTTTTTGTTGATGTGGTGGATGATGTTGATGGACTTTCGAATGTTGTACCATCCTTGCATCCCTGGGATGAATCCCACTTGGCCATGGTGTATGATCCTTTTGATGTATTTTTGAATTTGGTTTACTAATATTTTGTTGAGTATTTTTGCATCTACATTCATCAGGGATATTGGTCTGTAGTTTTCTTTTTTGGTGGGGTCTTTGCCTGGTTTTGGTATTAGGGTGATGTTAGCGTGTGATGTTAGCTTCATAGAATGAGTTTGGGAGTATGCCCTCCTCCTCTATTTTTTGGAAAACTTTAAGGAGAATGGGTATTATGTCTTCCCTGTATGTCTGATAAAATTCCGAGGTAAATCCGTCTGGCCCGGGGGTTTTGTTCTTTGGTAGTTTTTTGATTACCGCTTCAATTTCATTGCTGGTAATTGGTCTGTATAGATTTTCTGTTTCTTCCTGGGTCAATCTTGGAAAGTTGTATTTTTCTAGGAAGTTGTCCATTTCTCCTAGGTTTCCCAGCTTGTTAGCATATAGGTTTTCATAGTATTCTCTAATAATTCTTTGTATTTCTGTGGGGTCCGTCGTGATTTTTCCTTTCTCGTTTCTGATACTGTTGATTTGTGTTGACTCTCTTTTCTTCTTAATAAGTCTTGCTAGAGGCTTATCTATTTTGTTTATTTTCTCGAAGAACCAGCTCTTGGTTTCATTGATTTTTGCTATTGTTTTATTCTTCTCAATTTTATTTATTTCTTCTCTGATCTTTATTATGTCCCTCCTTCTGCTGACCTTAGGCCTCATCTGTTCTTCTTTTTCCAATTTCGATAATTGTGACATAAGACCATTCATTTGGGATTGCTCTTCCTTTTTTAAATATGCTTGGATTGCTATATACTTTCCTCTTAAGACTGCTTTTGCTGCATCCCACAGAAGTTGGGGCTTAGTGTTGTTGTTGTCATTTGTTTCCATATATTGCTGGATCTCCATTTTGATTTGGTCATTGATCCATTGATTATTTAGGAGCGTGGTATTAAGCCTCCATGTGTTTGTGAGCCTCTTTGCTATCTTTGTACAGTTTATTTCTAGTTTTATGCCTTTGTGGTCTGAAAAGTTGGTTGGTAGGATTTCAATCTTTTGGAATTTTCTGAGGCTCTGTTTGTGGCCTAGTATGTGGTCTATTCTGGAGAATGTTCCATGTGCACTTGAGAAGAATGTATATCCTGTAGCTTTTGGATGTAGAGTTCTATAGATGTCTATTAGGTCCATCTGCTCTACTGTGTTGTTCAGTGCTTCCGTGTCCTTTCTTATTTTCTGCCCAGTGGATCTATCCTTTGGGGTGAGTGGTGTGTTGAAGTCTCCTAGAATGAATGCATTGCAGTCTATATCCCCCTTTAGTTCTGTTAGTATTTGTTTCACATATGCTGGTGCTCCTGTGTTGGGTGCATATATATTTTAGAATGGTTATATCCTCTTGTTTGACTGAGCCCTTTATCATTATGTAGTGTCCTTCCTTATCTCTTGTTACTTTCTTTGTTTTGAAGTCTATTTTGTCTGTTATTAGTACTACAACCCCTGCTTTCTTCTCACTGTTGTTTGCTTGAAATATGTTTTTCAATCCCTTGACTTTTAGTCTGTACATGTCTTTGGGTTTGAGGTGAGTTTCTTGTAAGCAGCACATAGATGGGTCTTGCTTTTTTATCCATTCTGGTGCTCTGTGTCTTTTGATTGGTGCATTCAACCCATTAACATTGAGGGTGACTATTGAAAGATATGTACTTATTTCCATTGCAGGCTTTAAATTCGTGGTTACCAAAGTTTCAAAGTTAGCCTCTTTAGTATCTTACTGCCTAACTTAGCTCGCTTATTGAGCTGTTATATACACTATCTGGAGATTCTTTTCTTCTCTCCCTTCTTGTTCCTCCTCCTCGATTCTTCATATGTTGGGTGTTTTGTGCTGTGCTCTTTCTAGGAGTGCTCCCATCTAGAGCAGTCCCTGTAAGATGTTCTGTAGAGGTGGTTTGTGGAAAGCAAATCCCCTCAGCTTTTGTTTGTCTGGGAATTGTTTAATCCCACCGTCATATTTGAATGATAGTCGTGCTGGATATAGTATCCTTGGTTCAAGGCCCTTCTGTTTCATTGTATTAAATATATCATGCCATTCTCTTCTGGCCTGTAGGGTTTCTGTTGAGAAATCTGATGTTAGCCTGATGGGTTTCCCTTTATAGGTGACCTTTTTCTCTCTAGCTGCCTTTAACACTCTTTCCTTGTCCTTGAACTTTGCCATTTTAATTATTATGTGTCTTGGTGTTGTCCTTCTTGGATCCTTTCTGTTGGGGGTTCTGTGTATTTCCGTGGTCTGTTCAATTATTTCCTCACCAGTTTGGGGAAGTTTTCAGCAAATATTTCTTCTAAGATACTTTCCATCTCTTTTCCTCTCTCTTCTTCTCCTGGGACCCCTATAATACGGATATTGTTCCTTTTGGATTTGTCACACAGTTCTCTTAATATTGTTTCATTCCTGGAGATCCTTTTGTCTCTCTCTATGTCAGCTTCTATGTGTTCCTGTTCTCTGATTTCAATTCCATCAATGCCCTCTTGCATTCTATCCATTCTGCTTATAAACCCTTCCAGAGTTTGTTTCATTTCTGCGATCTCCTTTCTGGCATCTGTGATCTCCTTCCGGACTTCATCCCATTTCTCTTACGTATTTCTCTGCATCTCTGTCAGCATGTTTATGATTCTTATTTTGAATTCTTTTTCAGGAAGAGTGGTTAGGTCTGTCTCCTTCTCTGGTGTTGTCTCTGTGATCTTTGTCTGCCTGTAGCTTTGCCTTTTCATGGTGATAGGAATAGTCTGCAGAACTGGGACGAGTGACGGCTGGAAGGACTTCCTGTCTTGTTGGTTTGTGGCCCTCCTCTCCTGGGAGAACAGCGACCTCTAGTGGCTTGCGCTGCGCAGCTGCACGCAGACAGGGTTTGTGCTTCCTACCCGGCTGCTATGGAGTTAATCTCCGCTGTTGCTTTGGGCGTGGCCTGGCTGGTGCAGCTACTCCAAAATGGTGTAGTTGCATTGGAGCAGGAGCGGCTGGGAGGCTATTTATCTCCGTAAGGGGCCTCCCTGCTCCCTGCAGCCCAGGGGTTAGGGTGTCCAGAGATCCCCTGTTTCCCTACCTCTGGATTAAGTGTCCCGCCCTGCCCCTTTAAGACTTACAAAAAGCACCCGCCAAAACAAAACAACGACCACTGAAAAAAAAAAAAAAATTTTTTTAATTAAAAAAAAATATTTTTAATTAAAAAAAAAAGGTGTTCGCTCGTTTTTCTTTATTCTCCAGTGCCAGCCTCAGGCCTCTGCTCACCGGTCTTTCTGCCCTGTTTCCCTAGTTTTGGGGTCCCTATCCCTTTAAGACTTCCAAAAAGTGCTCGCCAAAACAAAACAGCAAAAAAGCAAAAAAAATTTTTTTTTAATGGTCACGCGCTTTTCTTATGTCCTCCGGCGCCCGGCCTCCAGTGCCCGCTCACTGTTCTTGCTGCCCTGTTTTCCTAGTATCCAGGGCCCTGCACTCTGGCCCGGATGGCTGTGGCTGGGTGCTCGGCAATCCTGGGCTCCGTCTCCCTCCTACTCTGCCTATTCTTCTCCCGCTGGGAGCTGGGGGGAGGGGCGCTCGGCTCCCGCGGGGCCGGGGCTTGTATCTTACCCCCTTCGCGAGGCGCTGGGTTCTCTCAGGTGCGGATGTGGTCTGGATATTGTCCTGTGTCCTCTGGTCTTTATTCTAGGAAGGGTTGTCTTTGTTATATTTTCATAGATATATGTTGTTTTGGGAGGAGATTTCCGCTGCTCTACTCACGCCGCCATCTTCCGCCCCTCCTCTTAAGAACTTTTTGTTACATGAGTTTTATCTAGGATATTTATTATATTAAAAAATTAAAACTGAGGAATTTTTATATAAGCATCAACCCCTTCACACTTTATTTATAATGTAGATTTTAAACATGTCAATTTAATAAGTGAAAAATATGTAATTTTAATTCTGAATTTTTCTAATTATGACTGAGGCTGCATGTCTCTTCATAAGATTTTATATTCCTTTTGTTATGGAATCTTTACACCCTTTGCACAATTTTATATTGAGCTTTGAATTTTTCCTTATTCTTTCAGGAATTTTATGTTTCAAGATAATAAACAGTTTGACTATGAGATGAGCTGCAAGCATTTCTCCAGTTTATTTTTTACTTAGTCATGTTGTTATTGTTTATATGTATTTATTTATTTTGATTATTATGCTTGGGTTTATAATTATTGTCATTTGTATTCCAGTTTATAATTACAATATTCTTTCCAACTTGACATCGCAAAAGTTTCCTCAGTTGCTTTTTAAGTGAATTTTTGTGCATGTATAAATTTTTAGTATTTCCAGAATTTACTTTTGTATCATGTTTAAAGTAGTAATCTAATTACATGTACATTTTCCAGATAACTGGCCAATTGTCACAATACCATTTTGTGAAAAAAAATTTTCCCCATTGCTTTGAAATAGTATTTTTGTCTTTCACTACATCCTCCTGTGAATGCGCGTGTGCACATGCTTGCTTTGTTCTCTAACCTTTCATTTCACAGGTGAGAAAGAGTGAGGTTACAGATCATGTCTAACATGCCTTATTTAATAAACAGCAACATGTATGAATATACTTTGTATAAATGGTGATTTTAGAGGAGAGGAAGGTAGTGATCATAATATTCACATATAGCCAGGACCCAAACTGGTGCCTTGTTAGTATCTAACCTGCAAACCTTAATCGCTTTTCACATTTTATTCAGTGAATTGTCATCTCTCTCTATTATTTATTTAAAATGACTCAAATTAAATTAGTTTTCTTACAAATTCATAATATCTAAATTACTAATAAAAGTCAAAAGTAAAAAAGAATTTTCTCTAGGATATCATAAAGTATAACTTCAAAGTCTCAAAAATAGCAAGATTTTAATGAGAGTTTTATGATAGGATATATTATGGTACAGAAAGTTCTATTTTCTAATGTTGTATGTGCAATTACTTTAAAATGGGTTTTGAGAGAGAAAATACAATCATAAAGTGACCTACTGGTACAGGATTTCCTATTTATTAGGCCTCATGTTTCCTTTATAATATGGAAATGATGGTTCTCTGATTGTAATAGAAAAGGGAAGAGAACTAAAATTAATATGGACAGATACTTTAGTGTGTTTGGTCTTTTATAGGCCTATTTCTTCTTTCACCACTTATTTCCATTTGTCTGTAGGAAAATATAACCCAGAAAACCTTTTGTAAATCCTTACTTTACAATCATCTCTTGTTTATATTCATACAACCAATGTTTTTGCTCATATTGGATCAGATCTTCAATCATATATTCAAAGTGGAAATGAGTATATTTTCTTCCATCAAACTATTTGATATCTATAAAAATTTAACTAGGATAAAAATTTAAATAGCACCCCAAAAGCTTTATTTAACTAACTTTACTTACATGCTGCTTTTGAGATTTCTTTGTACTTTTTCAAGGAACGCTCTACTTTTGATAAAGTCATTGTAAAAAAGATTAAAACCTATTGTGTCTTTTATTTAATCTTAAAATTTGCTTATTCATTATTTACTATATTTTTTGTAGTTGATGTTTGTCAAAGGACATATATAGTGCAGCTGTTAATGTACTACTGACCAAAGAAATGTGATCTTGCATTAATCCATGTGTATGAGTCTTGATACCTTAGG
This sequence comes from Manis pentadactyla, assembly GCF_030020395.1. Classification (NCBI taxonomy): domain Eukaryota; kingdom Metazoa; phylum Chordata; class Mammalia; order Pholidota; family Manidae; genus Manis; species Manis pentadactyla. Next base: position 126,052,925 of record NC_080020.1, read on the forward strand.
GCAAGATCTAAGCACATGTCATTATGCTTATTAATTTATAGAGAAATTATTGTGCCATGTCACACATTGCCTGAAATTTTCCCAGGATTCTATCTAATCTAGCAGATTTTAAAGCCTAATTTCTTATACATGAAATAATTAACTCTGATGACAGAATGCAAAAAAAGTCTAATCAGTACATTGTTTTACAGGTAAATGTGGATACACATTATGTTGGAATGTATCGACTTGCCATAGTTAAATTGTCACATTAAAAGTTATTCATTTTCTGAAGTTTTTGCACTTGAAGAGATTAATGCTCTTACTTATTAAGATTAAGACACTGACATTTTGACAGTACATTTTTGCCCTTGTACACATACAAGTTTTCATCAGTACCCAAAATTCTGTGTATTTGAAAGATGATTTTAGAACATGAGAACAAAGGTCATTTTATAGAATTGTAATACTGCCTAGTTCCTGCAGAATTATGAGCTCCTGAAGATGGGGTTTCCCTTGCTAGTGTTTTTCTTCCACATTGCTCCTCTCTCCTTCATCTACCAAAGGATTAATACCTATTAGTATTTTCCCATTATAGAGGCTTAATTCAAGATTTTTGAGTTGCATCAAATAGCAAAATAATAAAAATGGAATTTTTGACAAAATTATATAATGCATTATAGTTTACAGTTTACATATCTTTAGAGCATCAACTGGCACACTCTTCTAGATACTGAGGAAGTGTGACCTTAAATAATGTAGTTCTCTTTCTTCAGTGAGCTTGCAATAACAAGTCCTTGTCTTTGTATGATGTGTATTGATGCACATCTATGTGCATTAGCTCTTCTTGACCCATGGGAGGTAATGGACTGACTATCACTTGTTACCTTTATATAGAAGATAAAAAGAGAGAGATGACTCTATATAAGGAACATTTTCCAAATTCAGGGCCATTAATAGTCGGGACTCAAGAATGTAAAATCAGGCTTTTTAAAATCTTAACCTAAAGTCTTTTCTATTCTTCTAGACTGTCTCACAGTTAGGAAACTGAGCCTTCCAGTTGCCTAAAGTAGTTCAAATCTTCAAGACCATGGTTCCAAAATAACATGCAAATATGATTTTTATATCCTCACTGCCAGGAAAAAAAATTGAGAAATACAGGAGGATGGAAAAAGCCTGGAATATATTTGACACAAGAGTCCCTATTTTTTATAGCACATAACAAATTGGATTCCAGTCACTGTATATCAAAAGTTTATTTTAAATCTACAATTTATAATCTCTTAAAAAAGGAAATGATAATTTTTAGAAGTCACCATGAATCAGTTTTATAAAAATGAAAAAAAAAGTGTTTTCGTGGAATAGTAAAAAGAAATTTAAACGTAGACATGCTATATGTTGATTTTAGTCATGCAGTTGAAAGATTTTCTCAAAATAATTTGGGAACATTTTAAGGAATTGTAGACTGCACTGATCATTAATTTATACTATTTTAATGGAATATTCATAGAAGATTGCTTATAGGAACAGTGCCATCTTCGTTAACATGTGCATGCTGCACAGAACTATACTTGGCCTTGGCTTGAGAAACAGAATTCTTAGCAGCAAGTTCTGTTGAAATCATGTGTATAGAATATCCAAGTTAACCAAAGTTGCTAAGTTTGTCATATATATTGGATGACAAGATAAAAAAATTTCCCTTCACGGGCTGGAATGATTTCAGGAACTTAACAGAAATTAAATTGTGTAAGAATAATTTTCATATCCTGATTTAAATAAAATACAATAAAAATAACACTGTGGGTTTTCTTTTATTAAGTTTCAGGCACTGTTTCAGGGATGTGGACTATACCAGTGACATATAGGGACAGCTATCTCTGCATTCATGGAATGGATCTTAGAGTCCAGCTGGGAGACACAGAAAATAAACAACAGCATAGTATATAGTATTTTCAAGGTGATAGCTGCATGTATAGGGGAATGTGGAAGAATAGGGGGTTGGGGATTGGTCCAAGGGGGATTGAAGCCATGAGCTACAGTATTAAATACCAGGGTTCAAAAGATGTCTCATGAAAAGGGACTGGACAAGGACTTGGACAAGGGGAGGAATAATCCTTGTGGATATCTGAAGTTTTCAAGCCTAGGTACAGCTAGAGCTGGGCTTAAGGAGAAGGACGTAAATCTCATGGGTTCCAGGATGTGCACAGAGGCTTGTGTGATAGGTATGGAGTGTATGAGGGGGATCATAGTAAGACAGGAAGTCAGAGAAGTAACTGCAGCTCAGATCCTGTAGCGCCCAGTGGGCCAGCATGAAAGACTTTTGGCTTTTGGTGGTTTTCGGCTGAGGAGTGATATGCTCTGATTTATGATTTAAAAGGATTTCTATGGCCCCTGTGTTAAGATTAGATAGTAGAAACGACACTATGGAAGCAGGAAATTTAGTTAGAAAGCTGCTCTCGGGTGTGAAAGAGAAATCAGAGTCAAGACTCCCTCAAATAATGTTGGTCTGAACAACTTAAAGAATTTACCATAAATACATCCAAAAACTACTCAGAGGTTTAAGATAATGGAAATAATCATTTGTTCGGTAAAATTAAGCAATTTTAGTATTTGTAAGCTTAATGGAAATCAGAAACAAAAGTTCTATTAGTAGATGAAAATGAGAATTGATGTTCATTGAGCCCTAGATGCAATATGGACAATGGACCAGAAACTTACAAAATATTGTCTCCTTTGATAAAACTATATCCAATGAAAATAATTAAAAGAAAAATCCGTAAGAGAAAATTAAAGGACAAAAACATGTATATACATATGTTATAGATACATTAAATGACTCATAAAGTCATGCTGTCTTAAAACAATTGAAATGCTATCATTTTAATTTTTTTAAGTAATATTTTCTCTCAAATAGTGGGTTTTATAAAAAGCACTTCTGAGATTCATATAAATAGTGCAGTCCCAGTGGAAATAGCCCAGGCTACTTTGGGAAAAAGTGAACATTTGTAGTGCCCTATTAAATATTAAATACCACTCTCAGGGATGTTGTATGGAGGATAATTTGTCTGAGAGTTTGTAGTGTATTTCTAAGATTAGTTGCATCACTGGTATGCAGGGTGTTTTATATTTTATAACAAGAATTTGGAAAATTATCTGGCAGCTCATGGCCATTTTCTTTTCCAAATTAAAGTTTGTGTGCAGCCCACACAGATCAAACTTTATCTATTTTCTGCCATTGGCACTGTTTAGCCAGCCTCTGCCTGCAGTCAAAGGCTGAGACCCCACCCTGTCCCACCACTCATTTCCTCGTACCATTACCAACCAACATCCAGCAGCTGGTTTTCCCAGGAAACAACCGTGGATAGGAAAGACCAAAACTTCCTACTCATCCTGACCAATGGTGTCACATTTCACAAAGATTGTAGTATTTACCACTTGAGAGTTCCAGGAACAAAGTTTGAGAAACAGAAAGGGCAGGAAATAACGACAATATTTTGGGCAGTTTGAGTTTCAGAAAAGGTCAAATTTAACTGTTAAAATCAAAGCGGGAACTGAAGTGGATCGTGTGTGCAGAAAAATGAAAATGAACCAGTCTGAGGTCTCAGACTTTACAAGCAGAAAAAAGAATTTAAAATGCTAATAAAAGAGATAGGTAGAAGAAAAAGACAGTAGAGAAACGAACCAGGGAAGATCATGGAAGACACAGTATTTTCAAAAGAAAATTAATACAGAAGCTTCTAAAATGAATAGAAAATCAAGGCAGATTTGGGGTAAAAAATGACAGTTAGTTGCTCTCTCTTCCTTAAAAGAAAGGAGTATGTTTTAGTGCAACACCAGTGATTTTTTTAAGTGCTTCCCCATACCACCAATTTTGTAAGAGGGTGTTTACTGTCCTACTAAACACAAATGCTTCTTTTTCTGAAGGTCTCTATTTCACAAGGTCATGTATGTGATTTGTATTAGTTCCTTCAGGTAGGAAAAAAGTAGTAGGGAACAATTAATTTCAACAGTATCACATTAAAAAAAAATTTAAGTGATCGTCTTGTACCATATTACTCATTTATGGCAGATAATGTGATTGTGTTTGTATATGTGAGTGTTTCTTCTTAGAGTTGTTGACCTATAGCCGTTATGAAACATTGACTTGGCATTTTGTTTGTTTCTTCTAGCAAAAAGTGATTCCTGAACTCTAAAGGATTCATTATCGCTAGTGCTCAGCATAACATTCAAATTGCTTTTATTATTTCTGGCATTCTCTATCTTACTAGCTATCCATTCACATTTTTAACCACTTTTGCCAACAGCAGTCATACCAAAAAAATCCAAAATATTTAGTTGTGTGTGTGTGTGTGTCTGTATATATATATATTTAGATGGATGGATATATCCAAACATGAAAATAAGCAAACATTTGATTATCTGAACTATCAGTGTCATGCTAATTGCATTTTCTTATGGGGAGGAGTCACGTGACTAGGCAGAGTATATAAATTTATATAGTTGATTCAGGCCCAGACATTTTACACTATTATAAAATTGAATTGGTATAATGGGATGATTTTCTATTTTTCCTCATTAAAAAATACTTAAGGTCATGATATTTTTGTCCTGCAGGACATCTCCAAGTTTTGTATCTAACATAACAAAGTATATGCCCATGTCTTTCCCCACCAACTGTACAACCCCTGTTACTTGGCATTCTTACATAGCTTAATCATTTATTTGGTTCCCTCATGAATGAGTTAAATAAATTTTGACACAGTTTACTATCTAGTATGTGATAGTAGTGTCCTCAATATGTTGAGAGTTATGTTATGACAGGAGCAAAATAATTAAATTGTCCCCATATCATTTCTCATCTCACTTCTTCCATTACACATGCAGGTAGTTCTGCGTTTTGGCCTGTCCCTGCATCACCCCAGTTCCCTCTCACCCTCTACATCTGTAAACTCCTAGTCTCACTCAGGAGCAAGGGAAACAGCCACACTGATGGCATGACTGCCTCGTATTGAGGGGAAAAATTGAACTTGTTGCTTCAGATGCTTCTCTGGAGTTTCAGATGTATGGCTGGGGCTGATCTCTCTGTCTTAGCTCAGCATAGCTCTTTTTATAGGTGGATATCATTGCTAATCTCTCTGTGTATAAATGCCTCTCAAGAATCACTTTCCAATCTTACAGGCACACACTCCTGACTTCCAACTATCTTATTGGCCTGCTATTGACACATACCAATTCTCTAATTTTAGACCCAGGTTGCAACCATGATAGAAAAAGTGTTTTTTGTTTTTTTGTTTTCTGTTTGTTTGTTTTATGACCAAAGAGTCCAGGCAAAGTCAATGTCACTGAAAATCCAGAAACCTGGAAACTCATTAGCACTTTCAATAAAAACCTCTATTTTATGTTTCCTGTTGCAAGTTTAACCTCTTTTTTTCTGCCCTCAACAAAAACATAAAAATAGCTATTATTGAAACAGATACATTTATTTGTATTTCTCTTTCTAGAATCAGAAATTTCATAAGAAAAGGAGTCTGAAAAGCATTACATCATTACATTTTCTTTATCATATCACTTATTCACATTTTTAAAAATCCTTGTAATAGTGACTAATGTAATGAAAGCCTTATTCTTTTCTAGTACAAAATATTAAAGTATCTTGTGTATACATACATCAATTTCTGCTTTTAAAAATTCACTCTTCTCTGTCATTTTTCTGGACTCCTATTTTCATCCACAGTGATGGACAAAAGGAATTGATTTTCTTTAAAATACTTTAAAAATTTAAAATATTCTTCCTGCCACATTTTTGACCAAATGCTTCAATGGCTCCTTACTATCTCTAAGGATGTCTGAACCTTTTGGCTGGCATTCCAGCCCCTCAGGAGTCATCTGGACTCAGTTACTTCCTCAGGCTCAGGGTCCAGCCCTCCATCTGAGGTAGCCCTACGGCCCAGTGTCTTCTCACTGTTAGAAACTGGTACTTTCCTATTGTTGTGACTCATGATGCTGAGCATGCTTAGCTTTCTCTCTTCCCACTGAGTTTCACTTGATGCCATTTATTCTTCAGGCTGAGCTCAAACAAATCTGTCTCTATACTGTTTTTCTTCCATGCACACACTATCTTTCCCATAACATCTGCTGCCTAGAAATTCAGAATACCGAATATGTATTAGGAAAATAATTCAGCTCATCATTCCTCACTTGCAAGTGGAATAATATTTCTGGGATGAAAGGGAGCGTTGACATGGAAAAAGTAAGAGATGATCTCTAAAACTCATTTGAGTCAGAAAGTGGTTTGATTTTATTCTCTAAGTTTGACACTATTCCCAACCCACTCCAGTCTAAGATCTGGCCTTACTACTGCACTATAATGATTCTGTTTATGGTGACGGTGTCTTCCAGGTACCTAAATCCATGGGTACTCTTCAGCTTTCATCTCCCTTAACCTGTCAGAGCCCAGACACTGACGTATCTGTCTGCCCTCTTCAAGAAGCGTTCATGTGAAGATGATTGCATCCCCTCCTTTGCGCCTTCCTCTGTGGTTGCTTGGTTTCAATCAGCTTTCCTTTTCTAAGTTTTTAAATGCAGGAGGTCGTTAATAGACAGACAATCTTGGTCTCTTTTTTTTTTCTTACTCTATGCTCTCTTCCTGTGCACTCACATGTGCCTTTAATTATCATCTAGAATTGATGACTCCCAAAGAGTATCTCTAACCCAGATACCTCTGATTTCCAGAGTTGTAAATCTAGCTGCTTAGCTGACACCACTACTTAGAATCTCAAGCACAGCTCCAGTTCTGCCACATCTGAATGTTTGGTTATGGCCCCTGCCCCCACCAATCTAAATATAGGCTCTTCCATACGTCCTTTTCTCTATGGCACCTATTGCTTAAGCAAGTTACCTTAAAATAACCCTTGACAACTCACTCTCTACTCCTATATTCGGTTCACCCTTCTGTGGGTTTTGTTTTTATTACTGTAACAAAATACTATAGACAAGGTGACTATTAGAACAGACGTTTTTTACTCGTGTTCTGGAGACGAGGACGTCCATGATCAAGGTGCCAGCAGGTTCATTTCTGGTGAGAGTCCTCTTCCTGACTTGCAGGCAACCTGCCTGCTCACTGTGACCTCACGGCAGAGAGAGAGAGTTCTGGTGTCTCTTCCTCTTATAAGGACACTAATCTCACTGTGGACTGCCCATCCTCAGGATCTCATGTAAACCTAATTAATTCCCAAAGATCCACTTCCAAATACTATCATATTAGGCGTTGGGCTTTAATATATGAATGTGGGGGCACACACACATTCAGACCATACAGATCTCATCTCCTAATGATGTCTGGGCTCTGTCCCCTTCTCTCTTGTGTTCACCAGAACATCCTCTTTCAAACTACCATCCTATTTTATCTGGACTCATAACCCCTTTCCCATCCCTTGTGACACCAAGAGAACAGAGGTTTTTAATGAGAATGTAAGCTTCATCATAACCCTGAACTACCAATTATCTTTCCATAGCTTCTACTGTCTTGAGATAAGAAAATAATCTAAACGGTGGCCTGGAGCTGGCACCCAATTAGGTCTCCAGCTTCTTTATCCAACTGTTTCTGCCCTCCCTCACCCCATGCTCTTTTGAGAGCAGCCACAGTAGCCTTCTTTCAGCTCCTTGACTCTTACAGACATTTGAAGATGCTCTACCCTCTGCCTGGAATGCTGCCCTTGCTTCTAGTGTGTTTATTTAGTAATGATCCACTGAACACCTCACATCAGATGTTTCTTCTGTTTGGATGCCTCCCCTAGGCCAGGGAAAATCCTCCTTTATGTTTTCACTGAAAGTTTTTTTCCTAGAATTTGAAATATTTTATGATAATTGTTTACATGATTATTGAGTTAAAAGCTGTCTTCATCCTACTGCCCAGACTGTAAGATCCGGCAGACCAGGGTCTTTCTCTAATTGGTGTGCTTTTCCCTCTGATTCTTAGGGCACATAATGGGCCTTGTTTAAACATTTTGAATAGATGATTCTATCATGTCTTGCCTTCAGACATATTTGTATTTTTATTTGACTCTTGTAGTACAATACATTCTTAAAGTACTTATTTTTTCTCCCAGTTTCCTTAATGTCATGCCTATAAAGTTTATTAATTATTAATATAAGTAAAGGAGTATTGATTGATTGCCTAGAAATATCTCTGAGCATACCCACTTGCAAATCCATAATAAGTAAATTTATATACAGAGTGCAACTATAATAGTAAGATTCTGAAACAGAAGATGCAAATAAATCCCTATATCAGTCCATGAAACAGAACTTAATGGAGTGCAGGGGACTCCTGCAATGTCCTTAAGGTGAATGTGCCTGTTTACACTCTGGGGTAATCTCAACCCATAGAGAGTCATTTTTTTTTTGGTATCATTAATATACAATCACATGAGCAACATTGTGGTTACTAGATTACCCCCCATTATCAAGTCGCCACCCCATAACCCATTACAGTCACTGTCCATCAGCATAGTAAGGTGCTATAGAGTCACTCATTACTTGTCTTTCATAGAGAGGTCAATTTTTTACAGGTAGCTGAGACACTTGGAAAGAATTATTGTGGAATTGCTAACTAGTTTGGGTTCCAGTTTACTAGGATATATTTCAAAGTTTATTGTATTTCCTCAATAAATGTAAATTACACTGATTTTCAAGCAGTACTTTTTACATTTCCCCCTTATCACATCCCATTTTGGCCACAGTTATTGAGCAACATTGGGAATGATTTATTTCCTGAGAAGAAAATAAACCACCAACATTTCAAAGGTTAACTGATACATTAGCAAAAGAGAAAAATCTACATAGTGAATCCTTAAAAGATGTTTGCCACAGCAAGAATGAATTTAGCAACTGAACTGATGTCAATGTTCACATATTTAAGGGAAGAGGAAAATGGCATACAATTTAATACATATTTTGAGCTTTAAAATGTAGGAATTATCCCCCAAAAGCAAAACAAAATAGGACACCAGGCATCCTCAGGCCACATTCATTTTCTTTGGATTATTAAATGTGTTACATATTTACTGTCACATAATATTTGGAGCAGGAGGACATTTGTATCTGCTGGGAGTTGTATAGACTGATGATGGCTGGACATAATGTTTTTCTGTTAAAATGATCTTGAAGGGAAGGCAAATTCAAAACATAAACACCAACCCAAGATTTAAATGTTTTTATTAGTATCATTTCCACAAACATGAAATAAATGATAATGGAAAATAAGAATAACTACTGCAGATGGATATCAGCATATGTATGTATGTATGTATGTATGTATATATGTGTTGCCATTTTACCTAATGGGTACCTTCAGTATCAGATTGCTAATGCAATGATAATTATTAAAGTAATAACAATATCCACCAAAGAGTTCCAATTTAACTGAAATGTAGAAAACCACTTGCATTGTTTCATTTGCCCTCACAACTCCACAAGGTTGTTATTTAGGTGGCTGAGAGACTTTAAAAAGATTATGAGCTGCTGACTAATTTAGATTCTAGTTCGCCTATTTAGATGCCATCATATGTTATATTTTCCTTCATAAATGTAGAAAACACCAATTTCTCTTCTCTGCACTATGATGATTCTCTTTTTAAAGTTAATAAAGCTGATATTTCTGAGGTGAGGAAACATGCCCAAAATAACATGAAGCTTAGGTGTATCTGCGCCAGGCAATGAACCTACGTCTGACCAACTGACACCAGATATTCTGCTCTTACCCACAATGCTAATCTGCCTCTTAGTACAAATGTTCAACCTCATAAACGAGCATAACATTTTTATTCCAGTTTGGATTTATGGAAACCTGCTCTCTAGCAAGCACATTTCAATATTAGATTTTACGTTAGCATTCAGAGCTAATAAAATATAATTAAATTTACCACTGTAAGCAATTGTCCTTATATCATTGCTTATTCAGAATAAATGGAAATCTCAGCTCAGATGAAAAAAATCACACACTGACCGCTGTTCACCAGTGTCTTTGGCATACTGGCAGACACAGCACACTCTATCAGGAAGAGCTATCAACAACCTGGAAAGATGGGAATAAATTTTCTAGAATTTTTTTTTTTAGATTTCATTGTTCTCCAACTATCCAGAAAACAAAATGCCTAAAATGATACCCATTCTTTTTAGAAAAATACAATTTTGCTGTAGAGAATATCAGTGTTCTTTGTAAATATTTTAGATGCTCATTTGTTTATATTTTTCTTAATGTACATAATAAATATATTTTTTTCTCAACTTCTCATTTTACATAGATTGCTTTAGGTTAAGATTATGGATTTATCATACCATAGGGAAACATTTTTAATTAAGTGACATTAAAGTTTTCATGTGTATATCTAAACAAACATTGTCATTTATTTGAACTCATTAAAACAATGTTGCTTTGAAAGGTATTTGTACTAGAATTTCACTTTTCATTGAACATTAAATCATATTAGCTCTGGTTTTCATTTCCTATAGAAAAAGTTAAATGACTGATCAGGTATTTCTGACAATTTTTATAATGATAGTAAATAAGCCTCTGAAACAAGATTTTTATTACTTGACTAAGAACAGCAGAAAGCAAAGAAAAGACAAGCCTTTCATTGTTGCTAGGATACATCATTGAGAAATAATAAAGGCAAATTATATATTAGTCAGACATTTCTGATTAACTCTTTCTTATCTACAAAGACTTTAAAGCATACATATCAGGTTGCAAATTATAAGATGTCTTTTATTTTGAGACAGAAATTTTAAGTATTGCCTCTAAATATCAAATGAGTAGTTGGTTGAAAATGGTGGTATTTATAAAGCTCAAGAAAGTAATCTTGAACTTGATAATTCACTAAGTAATAATAATAATTCACTAAGTAAATTAAGGCAAGTACAATGTGGTATTCACAAAATGCATTGGTACAAAATTTTGCTTTTTCTAAAATTTTTTAGAGGAATTTGTTCTGGTTAAGAACAAAGAAAATTTTCAGAAATTATAGAAAGGAAAAGTCAGTAAAAATATATTTATCATCACAATTTCTTTAGCTTTATAAAGTTATTAGAATTTTTTGGATGTCATAATTTTTTATCACTAAAGTACAAAGTATATTGTTTGTCAGTCTATAGGAGTGGGTTTAGCAGATAGCATTTCTCAAACATACATAACCATAGCACTTTTCAATAGAGATATCTTGCTGTACTGGTATTTTTCAAGAGTCTATTGAGGGGAAGTCTGCCTCAAAGATAAACATATAATGAAAATCTTTCTTTTGAGTTAGTGGACAATTTTGAGCAATCATCATGTGCTCTTCAAATATCAGGCATGTGATGGTAGACAAACCACTCTTATTTTAATATTAATTACTAAACACTGGAAATTCCCTTTTCTCTGTGGTCTTTATCTTTAAAGTGACATATCTCTGTGTTTTAGATGCCAGCTTCTGAGAGCTGGTAGATAAGATAGTTTAGATAGAAAGACAGAGACAGACGGGGAGATTGTGGTTGTATTTTGGTTAGTTGTTGGTTTCATTTATTTGTCAATTCCTTAGTCCAATCATGGATGTATTCATATTCTCAAACATTCGGTGTTTAATAATCTTAGATTGATGCAATATTGACTTTATTTTCTGTTTACATAGCACCCATGCTAGTTTGAATAGGTGAATGAGCTGAGCTTTTTTTCTGAATATGTTTCTCAGAATTACACAAATTTGAATAGCACTTCAGAACTATTTTATATGAAGTCTTGGAATCTTTGATACTATGGGTGGTTCATTTATTCTGATAATAATATTTGTGATAAAAAGAAGCCTAGGATAAAGGGTTGCAATGAGTATGTCATCAAGTTATAGAGCTTTTCACTGTTAATATTGTTCTGTTTAGGTTAATGGGAAATGTCTTTAACATGGTAAACTACTATTTTATATATTTTTATATGTATATATAGTCAATTTAATACATTGCAAATTGTCAATAGGTATTTTGCATGAAATTTTAACACACAGTACACCCTTAAACTTAATGGGAACAAAGTTTGAATTTCTTTTTAATTATGAGAATGATACAGTTAATGCCTATAGATTACATTTATTAGTCCTATGAAATCCCTTCTGTCATAAAATGTGTACCATGTTTCATTAATTTTTACATCTGATATCACTCGATGTGAAAACTATTGACATCCAGTTTTCATTTTTCAGATGATTAGTTCTTTATTAATTAAAAAGTTTTTCTCCCACTATTTCTAGGAACTATCAAATTGATTATTAATTTCTGAAAACACACATTGTTGAGGAGTATGTTAATGGTTAGAGGAAGAAAAACATAGTTTGTTAATTCTTATAACTGTACTAGCTTCAGAAAGTAATTGTTTATAAAAAATGGAAGTGAATTACTAAGAATTATTAGCATTGCCTAGTCTTACTGTTTATATCTAGAGATTTTCCCCCATTCAGAAAAATATTAATAATACCAATTGTTGTAACTGCTATATAAATCTAATTTCTACTTGTCCATTTTTTCCTGGGTTCTCTGGCAGCCTTCACTTTTGATAATTCACAAGTCCTGTTGATTTTAAAATAATGGTTTCAAGGCCTGAGACTCAATTATTCTATAATGACATTTCCCATCATCTAACAAACTTTTAAAAAAATTTTAGAAAAGGACTATGAAAGTAAACAAACTAGGGATCTTTAAGCTTACCTGTAGTTAGCATCGATCAATTCTTTTTGATAAAAGATCAGAAAAAATTCTAAAAAGTGTCTATTTTGCTAAATAGCAAGTTGTAAACATAAATAGAAATTATGTAGATATATTATGAATTTCCTATAGTTCAAAAGGTGTTATAAGTCACTCTTTATCCCAGTTTCAATATTTCTAAAGAACTAATAATAAAAATAAAGAACCAGAAGTCAATCCCAAATTGCAAACAGGTTGTGCTCTACAAGTTCATTTGTAAGCCACTGTTAGAGTTTGGAACATATTTCTCTGTAAAGCCTGTGTGATAAATGTGGTTCGGACACAAAGCCAACCTGCAAGATTCTACCTAAATCAAAATGCAATTAAAATGTAGCACCAGTATTATTATAGAACCTAGCCATTATTTACCCAGCTGCTTCTTTGGGAAACAGTTTCCAATTTCTAACTTGGAAATTGGAACACTTAAACTTCATCTTTCTTCTGCACATCTCTAATTGTTTGCCTGCCATTTTTCAGCCCCACCTTTGACAAGTTCCTGCTCCAATAATATAAATTGAGGCCCTTTATCTGGATGGAGAAATATTGCTCAGTGAGAAATCATTTGCTGTAACAAGGTCTTCATAAATTCTATGATTATCTCTCACACGTGCCTTTAGGCTGTATTCCATTTGTGGTCATTTTTGTATATCTACAGTTTTCAAGAAAGTATATCCAACTGTTGTCATAGTCTCAAAAGAATTAAAGACTTCCTCACCCAATCCACAATACAAAGATAGGTTTTATAAATTCAGGAAAGTAAAACATGCCACAGCTGTATCATAATCAAATTAACTGTATCAATATACAATATAATTGATCACTAAAAAATACTTTAAGATCATAAGTTCATCACCTTCAAAATAAAAACCTATTTTACAGATAAATAGAGTAAAAGCCAATGGAGGAGGCATTTAGTCAAGAGTATGTATCTGGCTAATTTACGTAGCTGGGTTAGGCACAGAGCAGTGATGTTGCATCATGTTACCTCAAAACTTATATGTGTAAAGAATATGTGTTTTTTCCTTTCATAATATTTTCCTAAGGTAGACGTGTATACTTATATCTTATATCCTCAAGTGCCTCCCTAGAGCCTTAGGCTTAACAAGTTTTGACAACTTGTGGCCACATGTATAAATCCCCCTGCTTTCCTATATGCTATGAGATGTCCTTCACTGGATAGATCCTCTCATAAAATGGAGCCATTAAATTGTCTACGCATAAAAGAATCCAAATATCATGTACATCAGTGGTCTTACTGAGCAAATGACAAAAAGATACTTAGGAAGATTAAAACTTTTCCAAAGCACGGCCCATTTTGTCAGCATGTACTTTGGAAGAAACACACTGTGTCCTCTTAAGAAACGGTAGGAATGGGGACATTCTTTGTTTCCTTAGAGACAGGCAGAATCTTCTTCAGATGCTTGACTGACTTCTATCTCCATATTGTAAAATTCTTTTGATGATTTAAACTTACAGTCCGTCACAGAGAAAAAAAAATGAAAACAACTTTCCTGGCATTACTGAAAATCTACCATGAAGGCTGAAGCTTCTGATTGCATCAGTAGAAAGCTCCCTAATGTGTCATTACTTTCCATGGAAACTGCCAACATAGTGTATATGTTGCTCTGTTCATAATAAAACACATAACCTTTTTTTTCCACCTACCTTTTCAAAACCACTTAGAAACTAGAAAATGACAAAGCAAACTCTTCTCAGCATTATTTGAGAGGTAGACAGGGAAAGGCTACTGTTCCAAGTGGTAAGGTTCATCACCTTCAAAATAAAAACTCTAACCTTCTGGTACGAGAAATTCTGAGGCTAATAATGACAACACTTTTGCTTTTAGTTTTCAACTTAAAAATCTCTAATACTTTATTATGATTGGAGATGTTTTACATTCTATGACTGGATTTATAGCTCTTTCTTGGCTTTTCTAAGTTTTGTAAAGGTTTGGATGATATATTAAACTTATCCAAGCCAAACCCTGGTTGGGAAATGCTATTATGAAAAGATATAGAGGACTTATTTCACTTATTTCAGTAACATCCTTTATTACTTCCATTTTAAATAGCTTAACATACAAAGAAAATATCTGAAATAATAATACTGAATAAGAATGGTAAAAACATAATATTTACCACGTATTGATTACTTTCCATATGCCGATTTGTTTGATAAGAGTTGAACATCAATTGCAAGATACAGCTAAATAGGACCTGGGTTTAATAATAGAAAAATAAGGTTCAAAGAGATGAAGTAACACATCCTGTGGCACCTGGGCATTCAGCCAAGACTGTGTGTCCATATTTTTATTCTCCTATCTGTGTTAGTTTTCCCAAACTTGACAGCTTAAACTCACTACCTCACACAGTTTCTGAGGGTTTGGAATCTGGGAATGGCTTACCTGGGTGAATCTTGCTCAGGGTATCTCACAAGATTGCAGCCGGCTGACTCTGCACTCACCAGAAGTGTGAATTAGTGTTGCCCTAATATTTTTATAAGGACTAGAAGTGAATTAGCACTGTGATGGCTTCATGTACATGTTTTTATTGAATCAAGAAAAATTAGCAGGGCTATGCAAGTGGAAAACATTTAGAGAATCATGATGTTATTCTCAGACAAGAGGAATTATTCCTTTATATTAAACTAATTTACATGTTGTTCATTTGTTTTTTGATTGAGATACTGGCATCTATCCATCAATCATTTTGTGATTTAGACATGATATGTGAAAAGGTATTCATCTAATGATCTAGTGTGTGACAATGACCAGTCACTATTTATTTCACAAAATGCCATGATATTAAATACAGAAAATGCCAGTATTGGGTTTCATTGTGCGTCTAGTATTTTATTTATAAAGTATCTGCATCTAATACTTCAAACTCTATCAGAAAATATATTCAGAGTTTATGTTTCAATGATATTTTGATGTTTTATGTGAATTTTTTAAATATTAAATATTTCAAAGACATACTGTATCACATCTGAATACTTACTTGTTACAAACTGTGAGAATTCCAGACTTTCTGAAATTTGGAACTATCCATACCAGATTTAAGACTTCTCAAAGGTCAGTTTGTTTCCAATGCAAATAATATAAGGAATTCAAATATAAGTAGATAAAGGATAATTACTTTGGCTTGTTTTAAGATGACAGATTTCTTAGGATGAGGGAACAAAAAAGTAACAAAAATGAAAATACATAATTACATATTGATTATGCTTTAGATTAATTATCTATTGATCATAATTACATATTGCTTATTTTAATTCTGTTATAACTTTTAAATTTATAGAATTGTTGAAACAATTTCTTCTTTTTTGAAATGACAAGCAGCATTTACAAGTAATTACATGAATGGAGTAAAAACACTTACTTTTGAAGTATAATGTGTTCATTTGTAATTAGACAATGTGGTCATCCACGTATATTAGTATATTAGTATAGTCTCCAATATATTAGTAATAATGACAAAGTAACAATATAAACTATAGTTTAAGACTGGATCACAAAATCTTATTTAATTATTTAATTTTACAAATTTTATACAGGAAAAAATTAAGTCTCCCTCAAGTGAAATAAGTTTCCCAAGTCACAAGATTGTAAGAGCCAAGTCAGGATTTTTACCTGATCTGCTTGATTTCAAAGTTTGTTTTTTATTCTTCCACTTACTCAGATATTTTTGGAAAATTCCTCTTATATGAAGGCTTTAATGATATTTTTAAAATGCATGTATTATTACTAAAGAGGAGGAAAAATCTTTTGTACTAAAAACATAGCTTATAAAATCTTACTTAAAATAAAGTTTATTTTTAAAACTCATAGGAACAGATAATCAAAAAGGGTAATAATGATCATAACCACAATATTAATGTATTTTTATTGTTAATAATTATTAAGCATCCTTGTAGACTTTTTTCAGTAATATAATCTGCTGTTTCACTTAGCAATGATTTCTCCTCATTTTCTACATAATTAAGTATGGAAATATGATAAATTACTCATATATATAAAGAGTTCCTATGAAACAGTTGAAAAGACACCATACATACACTGCATCATTTTCACTAACATCCTTTTATGTGATTGTACTGATTTAAGCAACTTTTTATTAGTAATTACTTTTCGTAAATTTTCAGTTAGCAGTACTGGGATGAATCTCTAAAGCTCTGTATCTACACACATAATTTTACAGAATGCAGTCAGAAATTTGAAATATATTTCCTATACATCATTACTAACCTATTATAAAATGTATTGAATTAATATTTTTATTCAAAGTAATGCCAGTGATTGATATCCATGTAAAATTAAGAAAATCATTTGACCAAAAATTTGCATGTCCTATCTTAAAAAAAAAAAAGCATGAAAAATTTTCTGAAGGGAATAAATACTAAGTAAGTATAAATATATAGAACACATTTGGGTGTATACTTCATACTTTTGAAGTGTATGTGTATGTATCTTTGGGTAGATATATGCACTTATTTCTGTTGGATATATACTCATATCTGTATATATTGATAGCCAATGGATATATAACGTTCATAACCTGACTAACCCCTGACATTGACTTCCTGTGAGTATACAGTGGTATCACTTCATGATTTTCATCTATATTTCCTTGATGACTAATTTAATCATGGCTTTATGTTTATTGGCAATTTGGATAAGCTCTTTTATGAAGACATTCTGTTTAAACCTTTCACCCATTTATTTTTTTCATAGTGGCCTTTTAACTGTTTTGTACGCATTTTTTATATATGCATAATTTATCACATACCTGAGTTCTCCCACTTTGTGAATTACCTTTTCATTCTCTTAATTTTTGGGGGGAGGGATGTATTTCTTAATTTTAACATATTATATTCCCTTAGGGTTGATTTGTTTTTTGTGTGCTATGTTTAAAATATCTCTGCAGACCTTAAAGACATGAAGATATTCTCCAGGTTATTTTTCTTTTTCTAGTAGTTCTTAGTGAAACAATCATCACTTTTTAAAATCAAATTCTAATTTTGCGGTATGTGTAGACTCACATGCAAGTGTAAGATAATACAGAGAGATACTACAAATCCTTTAATCAGTATCCCCCAAGGACAACACCTTATAAAATCAGTACAATATCAAAACCAGAAACTTGATAATTATATAATACACCACCCTCATTCAGATTTTCTCAATTTTATATATAAAATTATTTGTGGTGTGTGTGTCTGTGTATGTTTAGTTTTAATGCAATTTCATCATACGTATAGCATGTTGGTGTCCTATGATTGATAAAACAAATTAAAAATGCAAAAATTTAAAACAACAGAAATTTAATTCTCAGAGTTCCAGAGGTCAGAAGTCCAAAATCAGTATCACTGGGCCAAAATAAAGTATCTGCAGGGCAACGATCCTTTTGGAAGTTCCAGGGGAGAATCTGCTTTTGAGTCTTTCAGCTTTGGTGGCTGCCATTATTCCTTGACCTGCAGTCCTGTCACTCTGCATCCATGGTCACACTGCCTCCTTTTCTGTGTCTGTGATCTCCTCCTGCTTCTCTTTCATAAAGACGGTTGTGATGTTTTTGGACCCATTCAAATAACCTAGGATAATCAATTCATTTTAATATCCTTAATTTAATGACATCTGAATGTAATGACCTCTTTCCAAATGAGACAACATTTATGTGTTTTAAGGGTTGGTGCATGGTTATCTCTTGGAGACCATTTGTTAATCTGCCACATGTGGGTTTGTGTATGTACCAACGCAGTCAAGATACAAGTCAGTTCCTTTCACACATGCATTCCCCTTGTGGCCTTTTTATAACAACATGTACCTCTGTTTAACCCATCACATCCCTTTCCCTAGTCTATGGCAACTAGTAGTCTGTTCTCCACCTTTATATTTTTGTCGTTTTGGTAATGTCATATAAGTAGAATCACATGCAAACTTTTGGGGTTGATTTTTCTCATTTAGCATAGTTCCCTGGAAATGTGGTGTTTATAAATAGTCCATCTTTCTTATAGATGATTAGTTTTCCATGGTATGGATATACCACAGCTTGTGTGACTATTCCCTTGTTGAAGGACTTCTGAGTTTTTTCCATTTCTAGACTATAACATAGAACCCTGCTATCAACATGTGCTTACAGGTATTTGTGTGAACATAAGTGTTCATTCTTCTTGAATCAGTGCCCAGGAGTGGAATCGCTGTGTCACCTGGAACTGCTGGAGATTTAGAGCTCCGTCATTTGTAAATCTTGGGCCCTTTGCCACTCAGGATTTTAGAACAGACACAAATTCAAGTATGTCTAATGCTTTCTTCAGATAAACTACTCCCTTACAAAAATTATGTTCTTTACAAAATCAAGCTCAGTATTTGTGGTTTATTCTTTTAAATGTTTCCTTAGGCTCCTTGCAAACAGACTTTATTGGGCGCCATGTCAGTATGCAAGATGTTCTTTGAAAACTCGCCATTGCCACTAAAATTCCTCCACAAGAAGCATCTCAGTTCTATTCTCCCGTTGTCAATCTTATAGCAAATTTAGCTGGAGTGCCTCTACCCAGAGAGTTAACATGGTATAGACTGAGGCTTAACTATCTTCTACCTAAAATGATGTATAAATGAATATTTTGACCCAGGGATCCATTAAAATGCGGATTTTCAATAGGTAGTTTAAAACCTAAGGGTTCTCAATGAGAACAAAGATTCATAAGCAAATCTTCAGTAAAGAAAGAATTACCTTTGTACATCAAAGAGAAAAAAAATATCACCTTTAGGGATTTTCAAGGCTTAAAAACTACACTGTTCTTCTCAAGCCCCTAAGAAATTCTTCAGGCATGTCAGACATAGTGATAAATTACATTCGGTGCTCTGTAATATTGACCAGCCTGAGAGAAGATAGAAATGTTCAGAGGTCAAATGTTACTGACATTCTAGACCCCAAATGTTTATATGAACAGTTATGAAGATAAATGGTAATTTATTTGGACAAAGTTGTGTGATAACACAAAAATATTCCCATTTTTCTACAGTTGAAAATGCATATATGGTTTCTTAATTTTGTCTACTAGCAAAAAATATCTCCATAGAAGACATAAGGAGTAAGTTACCATAATGGGAATTTAAATTGTATGTATGTTAATAGTTAAAAACTCAAGTTATAAATTTTGAAATCCCTCCTCCTGTTTTTCAGATTGGGCTATCCATTTACTTAATCCTAGAGACCTAATATTTTGTCTTTTTGATAATATGTTACTTAATCTGTCTATTCCTCATACTAATAGAAAACTAGGTAGGCATATGATAATGTCTGTGTAACTCATTAAAGTGTACTGAATTTTGCAGGGGAACCTATATTCATATGAAATATCAGTTTTATTTTATAACTTGCATCAAAATATACAATTACTTACTAATTTATGTTTTTATATGCTTACATTGAGAACTGTCACTCATTCACTTCAAAGAGGAGATTAATAAAAGTAAAATAGATCCAACTTGAAAATATCAGTGGATTTCCTTCTAGTGATTTCTGATTCTTGTAACTAATGTGTTTTAAGATGACTAGAAGTCAGATAAACCTTGCATCTCTACTGTTATGAAAAAAACAAAATATCTTACCCCACAATCAATGCAGTCTATTTTAAAATAAATCATTATTTTTTAAATATAAAAAATGCAACATAAGTTATACAAAAGCAAAACTTTAAAGGTTCATATGCCAATTACTGCAGTAAAATGAGAGCATTTTTTCCCACCTCTGACCCTATTAAAGAAGTTTTCAATATGAAATTATGAATTAGAAATGCAAAGAGGTTAAATATGTATTTTCACTAGAAGTCATCCCTTACCAAATTTCAAAATTAACAACTCCCTAAAAGAATTTAGCCAAGCAAAAACCACAACTGATACGTGTTGAAAGGTCAAATTACTTTGGGTAAAACTTCCTTGAATCATTCCTATTCTCTAAATAGAATAGGCAAGACTGAAGTTCCTATACAGTTGTCACCTTGATCATTTTTTGTTGACGCTGCTGTAATGTAAAAAATAATTGTGTGTGCATGTATTACCTCTGCTTATAAATTAGAGATACTTTTTTAAGTCCTTCTTAAATTGTGTCAGTCTCTGTGACTCTGCATGGACAATTTCACCCTGTATTTTGAACGTCCCCCATAGGATTTAGTAATTTTGCTGTGTCCAGGAGTAGTTTGGACACTTGCAAAGGCTATTAGGGTTGAATTTTCTCACTAGAGTACTGATTCAATGAACTGATTAAAATAAAGTGTATTAATATTGGTATAATTACTATACATATTTTCATATTGTATCAGTTACCTACCATTGCATAATAATTTACTCCAAATCTCAATAGCTTAAATGACAGTACATGCTTAATATCTCACATATTTATTTTGTGTCAAGAAAATAAGGGCAAATACATTGGATGGTTTTGACTCAGGTTTTCTCGAGGTTAACTTAACGAAGTATGGGCAGGGGGTTCCATCTTCTGAAAAACATACTCAGTTTCCTGCTGCTGGTGGTTGGCATGAGGTCTCAATTCCTTCCTATCTGGGCTTCTGCATAAGTGTTCACAAGATATGGTAGCTGTGTTCTCCTAGAGTGAACAGTCCAAGAAAATGTAAATTAGAAGCCTTCTTAAAAATTATACTCTCTAATTTCTAGGATTTCTATAATGTAATCCTTATTGGTTATACATGTAGGCCCTACTCAGTGTCAGATGAACTAGACTGGTACGGACATACCAGAAGGCAAGTCTCACGGGGGTTTACAGATCATTGGTGATGGTATCTTAGGTCCAAAGCCTAATTCTAATGTCAAGAATTGCAATTGACATGTAATTGAAATGTAAAAGACATGTAATTGACTATTATAAGGGTAATAACTTCACAAAGACTGTACCCTATACAAATGTTTGTTTCCAACCTCTTCTCATCCTGAAAAAGTAAATTTCATTAGTATTTTATTATGTCAGAAACTAATGAGTACTCTATATCACAGTATTAATTTTCTCTACTAAAGGTAAACTAATATGAACTACAAGACTTTAAAGATACTTTTCCCTTTGTATACCTAAGCAAGTAAAATTCTAACTCTAGAATATAGCTGTCAGGCACTTTCTTCTGACTTTTACTTTGAATAGAGTTAATACCTTATTATTCCTAACATTAATTATTGTATCAAATATGAAAATTATATCTAGTCTTTATTTTGCTACCTTCTTCTCTCTGATATCCACTGAACTATGCAGTTACTACTCATCCTCATTTCCCACAAAGTTCTAGGACTATGAGAACAGAGAAGTTAGCAAGAAACTCAGTCAAATGAAACATTGGCAAGCCAGTGCCCTTTAAGGCATTTCATCTGTGGTATCTCATCATTTTACCTTTCTTTTCTCTTACTAACAGTCCTTCTCTCCTACTTTGCTCTTAGGAAATGCTTTTTAAAATGAAATGAGTAATTACATTTCATTCTCTTGTTGAAAGTGTGAGTCAGTTAGAGAGCAAGTTTAAATATAACAGGGAGATCAGATCTGCCCAGGCTGGAGTCTGCATCTTTTCCAAAACTGACATTTCTGTTCTGAAAACAGAGCATCTCAGCTTTGGGAGAAATTCAAAGGTTATAGGGACCTTACACCAATTTGATGCTAGAATTTTCTCTATTATCCTTCTGCCAAATATAATTCAGTTAATGTTTGAGGGCATTTAATCACAGGGAACTCAATTATGTCCTGAGGGAAGCTTGATCAATTTGAGGCTAATATAGTTGCTTAAGAGTTCTTTTTTATACTGAGTCAAAAAATTACAATGTTTTTCAATGTGATAATTTTTCATTTTTGTGCATAATATATCTCTAAGCCAACACTCATCCAGATTTAATGTCTCTAGTTAGCACAACTGCTTTTAATAAGAGGGCAGGATCATGCTGATGGACATGAACCTTTATTCATAAAGTGTTCCCACTTGTGCTTCAGACCCATCCCCATTCCTCTGCCACTCCAGCCAAGAATTCTGAAATAAGTGAAATTATACTGCCATTAGAAAGTGAAATTATAAAATCAGCATGTTTCATAGTAGACATGCACCCTCACTCGAATGATGTAGAAGTGTTCTTAGGCTAGTATATCACACATATTGAAGACTGTCATTTGCAAGAGGGGTTGGTAAAACAGAATGATACATGGAGCAGATACCAAATCCAAAGGCTGCCAATGCCCATGTTAGAAATTCACAAAAATCTTCGGTAATAAACCCTGAATACTGTGGTCTTATTAGAGATGCTATCCACTCTTATGGAAATGTATGATTTACTGTATAATTTTCCATTAATAGTCAAACTTTCTATTATGTAACTAAACGTTTTTTCTGACTCCACACTTAGAAACTGATTTTTAGACTGGTTACCTATGTAGAAAGCCATCTATAAGATGCTATCTTATATTTATATATATAAATATATAAATATATATATTTATTATTATAAGATAGCTATAACAAAGCTATCTTTGTTTGGTAATTAAGATATAAACAACAAATGTTAGTGAGTTTTTGTAACTGACATGGTTTAATCTAATATAGAATCTAAAATGGTATTGTATTTAATCTAGCTAAGATCAATAATGATTCCAATTTTATATCTTTCTTGGACTCTTATGAAAGCACATTACAGATTTGCCATCTTTTAGGCAACTTACCATATGCAATTCTGATTTGCTTGATAATAACTAGTATTTCAACAATGTTTAAAATTATCTGGATCCATATTATTGTAATGTTCATTACGACCTTCCTAAGCACATGCTGTTTTCATATACATTGTATAGTGAAAATGAAGAAATTGGAGACTGAACCACTTGTAGTCTGCTAGAGAGGTAGTCTATGTTATACATAGATTTTCTACTGCAGAGGCAGCACCCCTAACTCCCATGTTGTTTAAAGGTATTTAATGACTTTTCTACATTTTCTACATTTCTAACTTCTTCCAGGACTACTTACTTCTCTTTTCATTGTTCTCACACTGTTCCATTAATGTTAACAAAAAGAAAAAAATTTAGTTAACAGTCTTAAAGCAAGGCATGATCTGAAGCAGGTAACCTGGCTGCAAAATTTATTTTCAGACTTGTTAGTAGAACATGGGCTCCAACTGTAGCTATAATTTTAACTTCCCATTGACTGTCAGTTGAAAATATATAGAAAAAGATGTGCTATTTGCAGAATTCTCCATAAAAGTTTTAAAGATTATACATTTCAACATATTCAACTGACAACCCATGCTTTACTGCACATAAAAATAATCACATATTGAAAAGAAATAAACACTTTATGGACTATAAAGTATATAGAACAAATTGTATTCCTTAAGTCATGCTTCAGAAAGTCAAATGAAATTTAAACAAAGATGACATGAATAATAGCTTAATATATATTATAATGACATAGCATAACACTAAGCAATATATTTAATATTTTAAAGAGTAATCACATTTCTTCAGTAAATTCCAATCTATGGTTGCAAGTTGAGATATATTTTTGCATTTAGAAGTAAAAATTATAGCACATATTTGGCCTTAAAAACTGCACATTAAATCCCTTTATTCTTCATATTCTAGTTATATGGTATTTTCAAGCCCTAGTTAATGTTAAAAATATAATCTTCATATACAGTATATGATATTGAGCATACATAAGGTAATTACTTTGTTTAAACTATATGAAATTGTGAAACAAAAATGACAGAGTCTGAAACTAATTTGAAGAAAATCTAACCTAGATGTTTGGGTCTCAAAGTATGTATCTCATTAGACATATTAAAATAAATTCCTAGAATTCTGAAAGAAGCAAATAACTTTGAAACTATAATACTGGACAAAATAATTAGGACTCAAAATCATTAAAATATAAGTGTAAACCTGATGGCTAGAACTCAAATGACAAATGCCTAAGAGAAAAAAAAAGAAGAAATTGGTATAGTAAATTATCAATGGATAATTAATGTGTGGGGCCCTAAACACCCATCATTTGGTTTTCGAGTATAAACTGCTCATTATTTTCTTTGAAGTTCCATGAGCACTTTACTGGTAGAACAGGGCCTTCCACAATTTGATCTCAATCCTACTTCAAGTAATCGTCTATCCCAGTTCTTAAGATCTGTGACTACAAACATTACTCCATCTTTCTCGTATTGTCCAAGGGTGTTATTTCTAAGATCAAAGATCACATGTTAATGAAAAATTTTCTGTTACTTTTTTCCAAGTTTCGATGTCTTCCTTCTTATGTTTAGATACAGAAATATTTGAAACTGCAGTAAAAATTTAAAATGAATCTTTGTTTTTTATTTTCAATATATAATTTCTACTTATACCATTTATAGCAATAATCCAATCTATTATCTAATTTACTAAGTATTTTAAATAGTTAAAATTCTTAAGTGTAAATGAATTCTTATGCAATTTAATCATCCTAAGAAAATTTAACATTTTGATGTAAATTTTGAAATAAACATCTGCCAGTGAAGATGGTTTATAGTTTATGCATATATTTTGTAATAAACACACACTTATTAACTCTGCCTACCCGTATGTTATATACAATGGAGGATGGAACATAATGGAATATTCTTATACTGAGAATATTTTCATGGTAAAGTAATGAAACATAGATTCAAAAGGACAACAAGAAGAAGAAGTAAATTGTGAGCATTGTTTTTGTATATGAAATTATCTTCTCATAGGTGGGTAAAATAATGTAGGATGTGATGTGAGGTGAACATATGACCTTTGATCACACCCACTAATGGGAGGAGATCAAACATGGATAATCACAATAATGATGTGTTTTTAAGAATTTTAATATTCACATTTGGACATGGAATCACCTGACTTCATCACCTTACTATACAAGATAGTAAATGTACACCATGAACTTAAGGTTCAAAAATACTAAAAATTTAGTTACCTTCATCTGTTTGTTAGGGTATATGACTACCATATAATATAGAAAGAGTATACATAAAACTTTATTTAACTCATCAGTGAGGGATACAGTAGAATAATAAAGGTGCTTGAAAGAGCACATGAAGCTTTGGGTATTTTCAGCTTTAAAAATCAAATGTTGGACTACAATAAGATTACTTAGATATGAAACTAATGTCCTTCATGATAACAAAACCAAAATTTTTGATGTTATCTTCTCTAGTGGACAGAACCATTTGCATTTGACTTGACAAAAAAATCTGTGAGTTATTATATAACTTTGTAGAATATTAGTTTTAATCAATAAGAGTACATAAATTAGATATTCTTCTAGTTACTTAGACAAAATTGGTACTCTATTAATATGTCCTTCCAATGCCTCATTTTATCTTCCCTTTGTCTTATTTCTCAGTTTTAGATAATTTTTCTCAACAATATTTCTTCCGGCCTCTCCTTTTATACACATGTTCTATAATATTACTGTCTATTTTATGGCACCATTAATAAACTCTTCCCCTCTCCTTTTGCCAGCATAGATTTGATGGGTACCTAAAGTGTTTGCCAGTATAATACTTCCTTGGGAAGCAGGAAGTAATTAATTTTGTGAATTCACAGGGGCTCCCTGTAGGGCTACAGGCATCATGCTAAGTAAGAGTAAATAGAAATTGTTTGAGATGTCAACAATTAGAGCAGACATAGTCAATAAGAATTCAGAGGCAAGATTAGCAAATAGATAAGCCACTGAAGAGGAAACATTCCTTTTGAGAGTTAACAGAATATTTATTTGGAAAGTTCTAAGATTCTTAGTATTTCTCTTTGAGCATGCAAATGTTTCAAACAGATTTTCCATTCTAATTTTAGGTATTTTGGATGTTGCATTAAAAATTCCTTCATGTTTTGAACAGATATAATTAAATGCCATTTAATGTGCCCTTCAAAATGAGACACTTCAATAACTTACCGTACATCATTCAACAGTGCTTAAGTCCAGAGCGATGATTACACCAAATTGATCTCTTGACATTTTTCACAGCACTTCATTTTCAAAGTAGTTGGTCTTGTACACATGTACATTAGCTGAAAATATTACAATTCAGAGGAGCTCTTCAACAAACTGTCAAACAAATCTATCCTCCTTCAATGCTTAATTCACTTGAAAGCTAAATCCTATAGATTTGATGGGTACCTAAATGAGTGTAATTACTCTTCATTTTAGGACTTCTAAAAATGCTGCTTCTTGTTTAAAATTACTCAATTTACATTCACCTCAGTGTATATGGATGGCATTTGTTGTTTGGAAGCCTAATTTAAATAAAATCTAATTTAATGTATGTAAGTGCCTAATATCACTCCACCTGTGATAGCATGAACTTTTATTATTATTATTATTTGTTGTTGTTGTTACTTCTGAATTATTTCATCTCTTGTTTCCACTGAACAGAGATTAAATGTCTGGCTCATGGGACAGTTAGAGAGTAATGAGATAGGAATAGACATAGAGATTTTTCTGAACGTTATGATTTGTTTGACCATTTCCCACAAATACAAACTTTGCTCATGCCATTTAGCATTCACAAAATCAGTATGATAGGATTTGGCTTTGTGTGAATTTGTTAATTTTTGTGAACTGAACTTACTCAGTAGAACATAATGGCATTCCAAGCAAACAGTATGTGATGTCACCTTTAAAAGATGTAAAAAAGTCTTTAAGAAGTAAAAAAGCAGAAAGTCAAATAAAACACTGAAAAGAGACTACTGTAGAAAAATTCAAACAAGGTAGACCCAAACTAGGAGAGCCAATGAAGTCGTTGAAAGAAATAACTAGTCAAATCAAAATATTACTTAATATCTGTGATTTCTCTTTGATGCACAGTTACTCCATTGCCTTATGAAAAGTTTTTATACACTTCAACTAATGTTTACCAAATGTTGGCTAACCACAGCATGATTCAATACAGTAAATATTTAAAATCCCCTGTTCTGGTTGTACTCAAAGCAACTCCATATTTTATATTTGTATTTATATTACAACCAAGGAACTAAGCAGGCAGTTCGGGAAATGTACCCAATATCAACAGGTAATAAATGACAGAATTGAGTTTCAGATAGTAACTTGGAAATTCTTGGCCCACATATTTTCTAATTTTATCATTCCTTTACAAATATGCAAATTGTTGTAAGGTCAGTGTTTCATGAATCAATTTCTATCCCCTTACACTAGGGTCAAGAAAACGAACTTAAGTGACAAACATGTTTTTAAAGAGTTACAAGTCTTCTTATTCACTTTAAGAATTCACACAATTTCCCAATTCACTTAAGGCATTCTTGCCACCCTATAAAAATCTCTTTGCAACATTACACTTGCTTTTTTTTTCAGTTGGCTCTGTTTAGATTAATACACTAGTATTTAGCAGTTAAGTTAATTTTAGTTAAAATAAGATTAGGACATCATTGTTTGGGCCCATAAAGAATATTATTATCATATCCAGGTTTATATTTTTTTAGTTTATCATTATAGGAATACATATAATTTGTGGATATTTGAATGCATGAACAAATGAATTTATAGTAATAAGCTGTAAACACAATTTTTTTTTCTTTTTTCTTGGATAGAGCTTATTTAAAATTAAGAAAATTTGAAAATTAAGTGCCAATCAGGTTTTTATTAGATAAAAATTTAAATTGTTACTTTGTCCCATAAGAAAAGGTTTTCATAAAATCCCCTTTAGATATGAGACAGCACTTATCATAGACCCTTAAACAAAATAAGGTCTTATTTATTTTATTACCTTGACTGTGCAACTTAAAGATATAATAAGTTTTTTAATGTTTCTTAGCTTTGATATTTTTTCGTGAATAAATGAGTATCTGTTATACCTTCCTCTTTGAACAATTGCAAAGATCTAGGAGAGAATGGATATAAATTGTATAATATGAAGCTCAGCACCAGTAAGAACTCAGTATATGCTGGTTTTGTTAATTTTTTTCCTTCCCATTAGCTAAAGAAAGAATGCAGGAAGCATGACAATATTCACAGCTCTTTCTTCTAGATGGAATGATTGTATAAGAAACATGAGCAGTAACATTGCCTCAATTCTTTGTAATATTTGTATATGCTTTATTTTTATGTTGTGACATTTTAACAAAGCATAATATGGGCTCATTATGTGAGTACCTCTTATTAGTATATTTTGGAATTATTGTTGACACAGCCATTTCATGTGTTTTAAGCATATGTTTAATAGAAATTTAGCAATCTGATCACAATATTATAACATTTGACTTTCTGTTACCTTTTCTCTCTCAAAGATACTAGCAATTGGCAAAAATCAAAACAATTAAAATCAGAAAAAAACAAGTAGGGACCCCCCAAATTCCCATACTCAAAAAGAAGAATATTCTGAAAAACTTCCTCGTATTCTTCTTATCCACCGAAGTTTTTGAAAATTGGAACATACTTCACACAGTGCTAACTGCCTTTTTACACCTAATAAATTATTATGTAGTGCTTTCCATGTAAATTATGAAAGTGGTAATTAATAATCATAATAACCTAGATAATAATAGTCTTTCTAAGCATCTAATGTATGTCAGATACTATATGAAACATTTTACACGTATTATGATATTTAACATTCAAAGTGATTTTGAGAATAGCTATTATTTTAATTTGCAGTCAAGCATCTTATCCCAGATTTTGTGTGAAGTCGATAGCAGAACCTGTTCTCAGTTGCCTGTTAGTACCAAAGAACATGCTCCTAATTCCCTACTTTGGTGACTTCATGTGACGCTAATATTTCCTGTTGCAATAGTCAGCATGATTCTGTTTACTTGCTCCAGGTCTTACAGACAAGCAATGGTGTTCCAAAAGGTAAGGGACGTTCTCTCCATACACACATGCCCAAAGTCAAGGGCAGAACTAGACAGGATAACCACAGCAAAAAAAGTTACTCCTCAAACAAAGAGAATGGGAGACAAGCAGGAGTTCCCAGTCCATACTAATTTTGAAACACTCCTGGGGATGAGTCAGATTCTGCCAAAGAGAGAAATAATGGTCTGTTACTCTATATAACATGGGACCTACTTTATTTTTTAAGTAATACTTCTTTCTCTTTTTTCTCTCATGGCTACATCTAAAGTAGGCAGTGGTCAGTCTTCTCATAACCTATGGAATCCCTGCTACCTGTATAAGCAAGGCTCAGGATCCAGAAGTCTGAGTCTCAAAGGGCCAGAAATTTTTAGTCTGAACTCCTTGTTTCTTTGTTAATAAGATCTCCTCAAAAACTGGTAGACTTCCGATTTATTTGTTATTTGTTTCTAATCATTTTCATATGGCAGTAAACACCATAGACACATAGTCTAGTTACTGCACAATTTAAGATCTCCTTTTTTTCCTTACATGGTACCTCTATGAGGCTTCCTCTTTCAGACTGATACTGGTGACCTTGAGGTAACCTGGACCAAACCAGTTGAGTGTGGAGATAAAACTCTTTATCTGGTTGTTCATGCAAACTGTGTCATTTTATTCAACTAACACACCTTAACAAGTTTTTTTTTTTTTAACTCAAAGTTATTTTCAAACCTACCTTTCAGTTGTTGAGGGTCCATATTGCAGTCAGCTTTTACAAACTTCTGAGTCTCTGGACTATCCTATTCCATTGATCTCTACTTTCCTACTGAAATATAAAGAAATACTCACCAAACTAATCTCATTCTCATAACACTTTTGAGAAAGTGGCCACTAAGAGCCAGCCCAGTTCAACTGAACTCATTGCTTAGCATGTTGACAACTTATAAGTTAGTGCCGGTGATAATTTTACCAAGAGTTATTGTTTCATAACATGATAAGACCCAACTACAAGATACTCATTTTGATATTAGTTGGAGCAATACTAGCAGCTGTAACAGCAGAGCC
Source organism: Manis pentadactyla (assembly GCF_030020395.1). Classification (NCBI taxonomy): domain Eukaryota; kingdom Metazoa; phylum Chordata; class Mammalia; order Pholidota; family Manidae; genus Manis; species Manis pentadactyla. The sequence continues at coordinate 126,083,561 of NC_080020.1, forward strand.
CACAATCTTAGTAGCTTAACATATAGCAGACATTTATTTCCAGCTCAAATAAAGACTTGTTGGGACTAAGGGTAATTCTGTTTCATGTTATCACTCAAAGATCACCTTCTTTCTTGGGTGACTTACCCTATTCTAATGGTACAGGATCCTGTGGGCATATTTCAAGGGCCAGGCCTGGATGTAGTTTTTATCACTTTCAGCTATAGTCCTTGGGCAAGAACTTAGTGAACATAAAAACACCTGCCAGAAAGTAAAGATAACGTAACACTGCTGAATGTCCAGAAGGAAAGACACACAATTTTGGTAAAGATGAGCCAGTTTCTCAGCCTTAACTGCTGAGAAAAATAAAAACATTTTAAGGAATAATTTTTGGTTAACTGTAACTGCTTTGTTGAAGTTAGAATGTAGTCTGAATGTAAAGGAAAATAAAGGTGCAATGAGATTCTTTTTTAAAATTTCCTTTTACCAAGAAATAAAATGAAAGGTTAGTAGGAAAAATGTATCTTCAGTAATTCTTTTTTTTTTCATTTTTCAACGAAAGTGATTAAACTGCCATTTGACTATAAAATTTTAAAAACACAAGAAGTTGAAATATATTTAGATATATCAATAGAATTTAAAGAAAAGTTAAACATATTCTTCCACCTAAATTTAACAGTTTGATGGATCCAATTCTGTTTTGAACATTTGCTTTTAAAAAGAGAAAACATTATGATAATATATACATCCTTCACAGAAGAAAAAGCACAATGTATTTTCAAGTACAAAACTGGGATTCCCCAGTTACAGTAGGAAAAGGCAAACTTAAGGGATGAAATGAGGTAATTCTCTTTCAGTACCTGAACCTCCTGTTAATTGAGGACCCATCAAACCCTAATAGCCAAATATTATTATGTCACAATGTCAAACCTTCAATAGTTATGTATAAAGCATCTCCCACATGTGAGAAACTGTGTGATTTGAAAGGAATTCAAGAATAAAACACACATCTACCAGTTAGAGGATTAGAGTTGGGTGCAATGATTATCAGGTGGTATTTCTAAATGGACAGCATCAGAATCATTTATGAACTCATTAGAGGAACAGTCTCAGGCCCAACAGGAAGCTGTTCTAAACAAGCCTTCTGGGTGATTCTAAAGCAAGCTGAGTCTCACTGGCCTAGTGAGATCCTTTAGGGGCAGAAGTGATGTGTAATATATTTACTCTTCCACCCCACCTCATCCTGATCATCTTTCTGAATTACAACATTAAATGGTCCAACGTGTGAGACCTGAGCTTCTACACTTATTGCTTCATTTCCTGCATTGTGTTCTCTACACATTTTTTTAAATAAATATTCTTGTAAATAAGTTAAAACAGAAGTGGCTTTGTGGATATTTGGTAAGCAGATACATAAAATAAAATAATGTAATGAAATTCAACTCAACAAGCATGCTTTTACTTCTCTTTGTATTTATCTGCTTTTTTAACTGTCTAGAATATCTGCAAATATATAGTTAATAGGGAACAAGTCAAAAGTAAATATTAAGACTATAAAAGGAAGAAAGCAAGTCTATTAATGATGATGATAAATATAGATTATGTGATTGAGAATTAGATTTCACTCTTATTGAGCTAAGATTAAAAGGAAAACATGATTAGTTACATTGGGATTGTTACTATAGAAACATATGAAATGCTGTGTTGTATATTCATAAAGCTGTTGTGGAAGATATTATTAAAGTCATTAAGAGATCCCAAACTCAGTAGCCTAAAGAAAGCAGCCAGATGATCTTAATAAGTAATTAGGGCCAGATGGAATAAAATATGTTGTAGGGGAGGCGGTTAGTAACCTAGAAATTGCAGGATAGGGTGGGCAAACACTTCTCAGCTCCCAGGGATCATTTCCAAGAGGAATATAGACCACCACCCCTCCAGATTTTTCAAAAGGACATAGAAATTTGGACTTTTAAGTAAAATCTCCAAATGCTTTAATTTTTTTAAATGTTATATTTCATAAAGTGTTGGAGAAATGGCATGATTCTGAATGAGTCTATGCCATGACCACACATGGGTACACAAATTCTGTATTGCATCATATTTTTTATGCAAATTCAAAAGAAAATTATTTCTGAGTTTTGTATTAGGAAAATAATTTGTTTTATATTTTGACATATACATTAAAATAATATATATAAATATATTTGTTTATATTATGTAGTGTCAGAAGTGACAATGTAGCCTTTTGCATTTGAGTGTCCAATGGCTTCAAGTCTGTGTCTTCAACTGATCAACTACCAAGAAATCTGTAAGCCATTTAGGATTCTATGTAAACTTACCTTTTCAACTTCTTGTCTTTCCTATTCCTCCTTTTTTTGATCATGGCATTTTAATTAATAAATCATAGCTTATACAGTAAATTGTATGTTATTTCAGATATGGTGTATAACTCAAATATTCCTCTAGCATCTCAAATTGGTAAGTACATGTGCAATTACACATTTACATACAAACACCAATTACAAAGCTCCATCCATATTTTGAATGCAAAGTTCAGATTCTGGAGTGATTGCATCCATGAAATATTTCTGAGATTTCTTAGTGTGCCCATGGGCAGGTCTGCATCATCAGCCTGTGTTCCATAGTGGCCGAACCAGAGTGCTGTATCTGTAAGATTATCTTACCTAGATCACCATCATCTAGTTGCTGCATTTGAAGTAAAGTTGTACAATACTGTAGACATGCCAAGGTATCTTGCATCTCTGAGAGTTTGTGGAAATCCTTAGTGCATTATGCATGCAGACTGCATAGTGCCTGAATCCCTTTCATTGTTGCCACTACTGATGAACTACATTATTTATACAGGCCCAGCATAGACTCAGTGAGACATAGATCAGGACAATGATGGTACTTTGAGGGCAAAGAGAAAGGTTTTCCTCCTCTTTGAGCCATGTTTAATTAGTTTTATTTCCCCCTGCCACAAGGTAACTGCCTGAATTCCAAAGTTAAAGACCTTTGCATCAGTATGCATGGGTTTTCCCAAAAATATTTGCATAAAGCCTCATGGTACTCAAGTTGATATTCAAAATCAGTCATGACCTACAATCAGAATGTTAACTTCTTTCCAAAAATATAAAAATTAGTACTCATTCAAAGTTTCCAGAAGCCCCTCTCATATTTTGTGTATTTTTTTCTAGAACCTTTGTTCTTTTATGAAATTTTTCTTCATTCACATCCATCCATTTATTTCAGGTATGTTCTTAAGGTAGAAGGAAGCTGAAATACAGAGACTTGGATTCTTACCTTTAGAGAGTTATTCTGGGCCTGTTTACCTGAGGGATGAGGCATGTATTTGCTTTCTATTTCTTTGTAACAAATCATCACACCTTTAGGCATTTGAAACCAAATCTATTTATTATCTGTTGATTTTCATGATTAGAAGTCAGGCACTGCTTAACTACCTCTCTCCTCAGGATCTCAAAAGGCTGTAATCAATTTGCCAACCTTGACTGCATTCTCATCTGGAAGCTTGACTGGGGATGAATCTGCTTTCAAGGTCAATCAGGCAATTGACAGAATTTGTTTTCTTCTGGCTACAGAACTCATGATGACTTATTTCTTCAAAGCCAGTGGGGAAGTTTGACCTCATGGAAGGCCCCTGTCCCTCCTTTTAGTTGATTAAGACAGGTCCACTAAGGCTAATCTCCCTTCTGATTACATCAAGTCAACGGATTGAGGACCCTAACTTTCACTTTTACCATGTAAATGAATGTTTGTCATAATTTCTTGACTAGAATCATCACAGATTATTCCTGTTCTCAAGGGAAGTTGATATAAGGGCATGACTCATTGTGATCACTTGGCACCTGTCTGCCACAGGCTGTTTCTGAGTTCTACACAAATGTATTTTAATATAGATGATGACTGACTTTACCTTCCAGTGGAATCTTAGTATTAAGCTTTTCACCAGCTATAACATGTTGTTTTATTTATATATGAATAAGGCATTTAAACACATTGTGGTATAGGTCAGAACTAAATAATGAATTACTCAAATATGAACTCTAAGAACATATGAATGAAACTATTTCCATCAACTGAAAGAACTTGGCTCACAAATTTCCAATGAGAGGCAAAATTTCTCTAGCACATGCCCTGCCTCCTTCCCTCTTTGCAAAAACCCAATAAAGTAGTTTCTCATATCAGTAAACATAAAGAGGAATATATCCTAGAAAGGATTTTAGAATTCAAATTTCTCTTCTTTGGGGTCTAGATTCAAATGTTATGCCCTGTTTCCTTTCCTTGTGCTACCCTGTCTCTGTGGTGAAGGAAATGAGGTCATGAATAGAGGTTTATAGACAAAAAAAATAATGATAGGATAATCTTAATAGAAAAAAATTGACTTTAGAGTATTATATATGAATTGAACTACAGAATTATTAAACTAAAATAGTCATAGTGAGATAGGGACTGTGGATGTAGTCAGAGTAGGGTCAGGGCCTCTGAAAAAAGCAAAGCAAAATAATTACAGAGAGAACAATGTAACAATGTGCAAAGAAGTCCCTATCAAAACTCTGTGTTATGTATTATGCAAAGTCAACGTCACACTAATTCTCTAGGGTAAAGATACCAGACTAGGAATTATAAACATCTTCAGCGAGATCAGTTAAAGCTCAAAAGGCCAGGAGCCACTTGGCCTGGAATGTTTGAGTGTTCCACAAATAAAAAAGGGTATCTCAACATAACCCATGACTTCACTGTATCTCAACTATAAATAGCCCTAGCAAACAGACAACAACCCAGCCCACCTTGCGGGCAGGTCAGATGGTACAAGTCTGCACCCCTAGCCCTTAGCCACATTCATGAAAATCCTCAACTGACTATAAATCTCCTAGACAACATACCATCATGGGGTCTCTTGTCCCCTCCTGGTGCAAGCCAGGAGCTCTGTCCTCTCACTGTATCTCTCAATAAAAGCCGCTCCCTGGCTCTCCTACCTTGGGTGTTTGCTTAGTTAATTCTTTAACTCTGCAAACAAGAACCATAGCATTAACAGGATCAGCCCTCGATTTATTTTAATATTTACTGAGTGCTGGTTTTATGGCAGTCAGTGCTTTAGGTTCTGAGAATGTAAGGACGATATCTTTTCACTAATGTGAATTTAAAAACTGGGGGAAAATGTTTAGGACCTTGGATTTTGAGTTTTGGAGCCACATGACTCTGGGATAAAATGACCATTCTTTCACTACCAAATTGCAGAGCTTTGAGATATTATGTAAGCTTGCCAAGTCTGTGAATATTTTAGCACCCATCTCATGGGACTGTTACAAGGCAGCTTTGTCTGGGGAGGTCTATCGCTGCATACTAGGTGCAGCAATAGTAGAAACCTCAACCTGGATGGAGGAGGCTTCTTGACTCTGAACGAGAAAGAGTTCTCAAACAGGTCAGATGAATATAGGTAAGGAAGGAATTAATTGAATCAAAAGCAACAGGGAATGGCAGCTGCCTTGAAGGCAGCAGAGAATAAAAAAGTACAGAGGGAAAGAGGGAAAGTTTTTGGCCTAGGGCAGATTCCCTTGCCACTTTCTGAAGACTGGATTACCTGGCATCCTGTGTCTGCTCAGATTTGCATGGCATGGGGACTAGCTCCTACCACCCCAGGATTTGGGGAAGCCACGGAGCACAGGATGGGGTGAGATTATGTTCTGAGAATTTACCAAAAAATGGAGATTTTCAGGCAGGCTCCTGCAGCTGCATTCTGTCTGGGTCACCCAGGAGACGGGAACTTGCAGGCCCAGATCTGAGCTGTCAGGAGCCCCTCCCTACTTATCAGGGGTAAAGCAGAGACAGAGTAAAGACTTGGAAATAAAATGAAATAACAAAGAGACGAAACACAATAATTTGAGCATTGAGAAACCTTTACTTGAAAGTACGCACTTAAAGGAAGGAAAATTGGGTGTCCTCAGAGATGAGGCATGCTGAAAGGATGGTAGTTCTGTCTTCTTAAGGTTTCTCAGAAGGGCAAAGGACGGAAGGGGTTGTGGGGTGTAGGCTTCACTTGTGGTCTCAAGATGCTTATTTCTGGTAAGAGACACCATGTCTCCTCTCCTCTATTATCAGTCCTCCAGCTAATTCTGCTAAATAAACTTAACAGAAGGTATTTATTGATCCTGTTCTTCTCTGAGATAGTGGTTACCCTAAAGTAGTGGGGGCATAATCTTTTAGGCCTACTTGCCCTGCCCTTTAGGCTGCTTGATGATTACTAAAGAGTATGTTAGGAATTTTACTTCTCAACTCTCTGCTTTTAGAATGGAATCTTGGCCTTAAGGTGGAGTCCCTCTTGTTTTTACTATGTTATTTATCTAATCATTTTTAGGAAAATGAATCATGCTGCTTGTCTCCTGTCTCTGTTCCCCATCAGGATGATTATAAAGATAAGAAATAATTCAGGCCAAGTGTTTAGTGTCCTGCATATAATACAGTGATAAGTATCAGCTAAATAAAATAATGATGATAATTAGTATAATCATAACCATGAATTCAAAATATGAAATTTTGTGCTGTGTGAAAAGCACAAAAAGGAAACTGACTAAAATGTATAGTGTTGATAGAACTTGTGGTTATATAGCCCAGAGACATACATTGTTAACCTAGTAATACTTCCACACATATGCCAAGTAAAATAGGGCTGAGCCCTAGTCAGTGAAACATAACTTTACACACAGTCCGCAATGACATTGTTTACTTGGTTTACTCTATCTTCAAGGGAAGATATGGCTCTATTTGAAGAAATATTATTTTATGCAAACATTTGAGGAAGTCTCAGAATCTTACAATACTGATATCTTCCATAGATGAGGAACAGAACATCATAGAATAAAATCAAAATTTATCCTAAATCTCATATTATCAAAAGGAGATGTTAATAGCACTCATTAAAAAACATATATAATGGAGAAAAAAATCATCCTCTGATTTTGGAATATCTAGAAAAGAACTCTTTCTCTCCAAATCATGTTGGGAGAGCACAAAATAGACCAAAGTTAGAGCAACAAAGTGCATCTCACATCTACAACTAATAATATCTATTGGGATAGTGACAGTCCACTTGCTTTTTTGTCAAAAAATATGATTTCTAAGGGACAAAAATGATATTGACATTCCTCAGAGTTATGAAAACAACTCAAAGTTAGGGCATGATGTATATTGCTTATCAAAAAGAGCTATGAATCAACTCACCCCTCTTAGGTAAGATTTCACGTGCTTGTACACATGATACATTTTTGTGTTCTAATATTAATATATTCATATTGGTTTATATGAACCTACAAACTTTTATTCAGAATACCAGAGTTTAATGTTAAAATATTTTGTGTGTGGCTTAAAATCTGAGGAATGACTGTCCAACAAGAAAAATTCCAAGTAAGTAACATTTATAGTTACTGTTACTCTGAAATTGTGGTCTCAATCCATCACTTGTTCTAGTGAATCTTACAGGATCCACAGCATCAGGTATGAATAGTGGCCAGATTTGTCCATTACAAGTTGGGGAGATGGTATAACAGAATTGTCTGGTAATGTGAATTTAAATGGAACTGTCCATTAGCAACTCCAAACATCGAAGTCTGGATAATGTAAATTAGTATTGCCTAATAATAGATGGAGTGAAACTGGTAATGCCCTATATTTATATGTAAATGACCTTTGTAGTTTATGTGATGGATTATTTCCTTTAAGCCTCACAGCCTCCTCTAAGGAAAGCAAGTCATAAAGTGAGATTGGAAGTTTTATTGCAGTAATTGTGGGTAGAGTCATAATCATTAAAATCAGAACAAATATACATAATACAAAGGAAAATTGTTAGTTTTATTGGTAGAGAAAATTTAAAAAAACTATTCATCATACATTATACTTACAATCAAAAGATGCCTGTAATATTCATTTGGGTACATTATCATAACAGGTGAAATTGTAAGATGCTCATCATTGGCCCCTGATTGTCCAGGGTATGTGTCATTGAAATTAACCTAAATTGTCTGGATTACTCCCACCCACCACAGTACTTGGAAAAGTATTAATGATAGAGAAGGAGACCCAAGACACATATTATTATTCCAACAACTCAGCTTATTTTATTTTGAAAACTGGCCTAATGATTAATGTGTTTACTCCTTAAAAATAGGGTGTCATAGTAAGTTGTAATGCCTGTGCCTAATTAATAAATTAACATCCTGCTTATTTTCAAAAAGTATCTAAGAATGCATACCAGTACATAGCACACACAAAATGAACAAAAATCATTTTTAAAATTTTTGTTTTCTCCACATACTGTCTTTATAACTGCTCTGTCACTTCTAATTTCCTTGTTCCTTAATATTTTGGTTATATTTCACAATTTTTTTCTGGCTACTCTGTTGTAATTTTTTTTTTTTTAAGGTCAGTAAAAAACATTAAACTCAAAATCAGATTTAATCTATTTCAATCTTTACACCACACTTGCCCTTTCCATTATCTTCTCTTCCCCCTCTGAAAGTCTCCATGCCTGCTGTGCAGGCAAGAGCTGGAACCCTCATTCTTTAACTGAATGGGATGTAATGTAGTCTTTTATCCCCTTTATGGACTCTATGGACTCCAAGATTGGGTATTGGGGAGGAATGGCCATTGAGATAGGGTTCGTTTTATGGAAATATTTACGTTGGAGGATATTCCTAACTGGTTCAATCTGTCCCTCTGAGGACTCTAAGGATATGGTGGTCATATGACATGCATGGTTTTCATGAGCTGAACGGTTTCCTCCTAACATCACACCCCAATTTGTTTTTAAATCAATGTCCTGTGGATAAGTGATATAACCTCAGAATAAAATACAGTAAAATCAGCTTAAATTATATATGCATGATCTAGCACGCATCTCTCCAAGGGCCTGGATTATGACAGATTTTTATAATATATCTCTGGTGTTGATTCTCTGCTTTTTAAAATATTAATCATGCCTGGCTTTTCTTGTTCTTTCCACTTGAGTCAGTGCCCAGGTTGTCATAAATAAAGCTGAAGAGTGGATCTACATAGAAGTAGGAGCTTGTGGTGAATTTGGGGAAAGGGATGGAGGAAAATTTGTTGAAAATCAGGCAATATTTAATTTTTGTCCCTTTAATACATGCTAATATTACATTTCACTTGACACGTCATAATTTATCTATATTGGTAAAATAAAATAATTGCCATAGCTCTATATTTTAGACAAACTGATTATTTGCAATCAGTAAATATATATTGGCTGTGTCATTTGTATGTATATCATATTAAGTATCTAGCATTTTAAGACCCTTTCTAATTAAATCACAAACATTCATAAAATCAGCAAGTAAGTCATCATGGAATAGTTAGTATTTTAAGCATTTGCTTCACACAAACCCTGAGGTATATAGGAAATGCCATGAACTTCCTAGCTTCCAAAAACATGTAAAAAAAAATGCAGGCAAATAGATATTTATATAGATAGTAAATCTTTTTTCTCACTTCATTGTTTGTGTCAGTGACATGAAATAAAATAAGAATCTGAATTTTTCCATGATCCCAACTGCATTTCTTTTAGAATTAAATATCAGATTATATCATGGAAATATGTTCTTTGAGGAGATGGATGGGTGCTGGCTAAGACAGCATGTTTTCTGTGCTAAGTGCATGCTAAAATCGCCTATTGAGTTGAATGACTCTGTAATTTATTGCCCAAACATGGCACTTTTAAGTGTGGAAAGGGAAGATGTTAATCATTATGTCAGAGTGGCAGGGATAAAATAGACTGTCCAGGGCAAACTGGGTTGTCAATACCCTACTGAGAAATCCTGTACCAAAAGTAGGAGGTTCTTTTATGCACCTTTCCGCTGGCCCCTTAGATGCTGCCTGGCTTACCTGATACAGGTAGGTTTCCCACACACTTGTGCTTTTTTTCATTCTCTTTTTGCTGCTAGCATGCTCACCTCCTCTCCTTCATGACTAGAAAGAACTTATTTGAGTGCCCACCTTCTCAGAACCCCTCTGTGACCCTTCCCTTCTGGTGCCCTCCAGTACAAGATTGCCTTTCTCCTGCACTCAGGCTGATGTGAGCAGTTACTAAATGCTTGCTAGATTTTCCTAGATGCTGGGTTTTGTAAGGACATATTTCCTTCTTGACAGGATAATAATTTGATTATACTGATTATGTGTTCTTCATGTGCAATCCCTATTCCAGGCTGATTGCTCTCAGAGTTTTATTATAGAAACGCCTCAAGGCATAGTTAGTTTTGTAGAAAGAAAATGCTTTATGCGTTTTAAGAGACTTGCTTTTTGTTTCCAACAGCAGTAGTGCAGAACTCTAATCCACAAGTTTATGCCTTAAAGTGAGAAATTTTCTGTGTTTGTTTTTATTTTCCCCACATATCCAGATTTGACAAAGATGCTGCTGGCTATGGAGGGGAAAAGAACAGAGGAAGCATAAAGTTAGAAGCAAGTGCGGTCTCTGAAAAATTGTCATGATCCTTGCTATCCTTGAACATGGTCTAGGAAATGCAGCTTCAAGAAGTAGACACATTTAGTATTCAAAGACAGAGGGGACTTCCTCTGTTTCCTAGCTGGATCCTGGGGAAACAAATTCTGTATACCAACATACCACAGTGATTGATAGTAGAAGATAAATGGCAGATGCAGAAAAAGCAAAGAGCGTGGGGATCAAACCCACTCCCCCCATTCTCCTGCAGCCCTTGAGAGCTGTCAGAGGCAAGCCAAGTTTTCCATACCCATGAAAGAAGCAAAGAGGAGCCTAGAGGTACTGTTGAGCATAACAGACATTGAGGACATGGCGAGTCCTACAAGGATCCAGAAGCAGAGATACATGGGGGGCAAGGGCATGGAAATGTGGATTCTCCTTGCAGACAATCAGGGCTGGTTGCCTCTGCCTTCCTGAGTATCTGACACTGGGAACTCTTCCACTGTCTCCTAGCTGTCACTTTGAGAAAGGTAAAATCCAGAAAAGACTATTTTAATTCGCATGGGCAGAATTTACCAGGCTTTGACTAAATAAATTCAATATGGGAATAAAGATTAAGTTGAGGGATTTTTTTGTTTCCTTATTTTTGTAACAAAAGTTACATTTTCTGTGCATCTGGCTATTGATTTTACATCAAGGGCCTTTTCAACTTGACAGAGAAAGAATCAAGGACTTGGGCACTCGACAGCTATAATTTGTTGGGTCCTGTATTTGGTACTTTATATATATTATCTCAACTATCCTTCAAAATAACTCCTATATTTAGAGCCCTATTCAGAGTTCCCACAAAAAACATTTGGCTTGATTCAAGGGCTTGCAAGCAGATAGTTTATTTCGTGATGCCAACGTAAAGAACAAGAGTGGGTGGTGGTAAAAACCAGCCAGGGCAGGAAGGAAAGCCAGTCAAAGGGTGTTTTTGGAGCCCATCATGTGAGAAGCTGGGGTACTGAGGGACTGTGGACAATGCACTTCAGACTCGACTGCCTAGGGGTTCAAAGACGGGAATATTTGCCCATAAGGTAGTGTTTCCTCATTGGTTGTGTGCATCCTTGCCCTTCTAAGTTTGTGTGTGTGTCAGAATGGCTGAGTTGCTTCCCATAATGTCTACACCCAGGAGTGGCAGGGAGGTCAAAGTGTCTTCCTGAGTCTTTTGGGCCTTTATTATTTTCAGCTCAGAATAATCTGCATGTCACAATGGCATATCTCAGAGTGGCCTGCCCTTGGTCCCTACACAGTCATCTTCTGATCTGTTGGCCTCACCATACCTGAATAAAAACAAAACCCTGAGTACATTTTAAAATATCCACTGACTGTGGCTAGGCTGAATTTTCATGTGTATTGGGCCCTCCACTTATGTAACACACCCGGCATTCTGGAAAAACTGGTACAGATAGGGTCAAGTCTCTTGCCTAAAGTTGCATCTATTAAGTGGCAGGGTTCAGATTCTAGCACAATTCTGTTTTTCTTCAGGGTTTTGTTCTGACAGCGCTCTGCAGCATTACAGTGCTTCATCCAGGAGACAGTTAAACAATGTGTGTTGAGGGAACCAAGCTGGGATGAAGTTTTAGGATAAAGAACACAAAGGCATAAAGCAGATTCTATGTGTTCCAAGGATAAATATTCTTAAAAATAAAAATTATTCGGACACAGTGTAAGTGCCACAGTCAAGAACAAGTCAGGGAATCTACTAGAGGCTACTGCTATCCTCACTGAAGTTACCTTTGGTAAGAAGCACCTTTACCCTCCTGCATCCAGTAAGATAGTATGATACATTGTGATAGCTTGTGATCATCACAAGACACATAACAAATATGTCTCCTGGACTTGATTTATACCATACCTTTTGGGTTGTGGGGGAGGAAAAATAATTTTCTCTCTACTCTTCTAAGCTTCTTGGCTGAGATAACCCCAATAATAATAGGTTAGTAGAAGAAAAGCAAACAAAATTGAGTAACATGTTGTCGACCTTAGTTTAAAAAAAAAGCCAGTTATTTCCTAGCAAAACAGGTTTATATGGGAACAGCAAAGTATTGTAATTTGGGACAAGGAAGCTGTAGCAAACCATAGGCGAGTTCAGAGAAGAGGATTGGGGTTTGCTTTCCTGCAGAAAGGGAGAAAGTTGGGTGGAGCTGTTTGGAAGAATTCAGGGTGGTGACAGCTTCTCATTGGCTGAGTGTGGCAGTTCCTCACTGGCTGGGCTGTTTCTGGGTAATGAGGATTTCTTCCTCCTCTGGGGAATGTAAAGTTAAACTTCTTCCTGTTTGGGTTTCAGTGGTCTTGTGAGAGCCCCCCTTTTAAGGCTTCCTGACTCCATTTTTAATGAGGTTTTCTTAATTTATTTTCACAACGTTCACCCCCTGTTCACATGAGAGATATCCAGGAAAAACAAGTAACTCCCCAAAATGGCCCAGTTCATCACTTTAAATAAAATCTTCAGCTAAAGACAAAAGGATGTAGGGGGTAAGGAGGACCAGTTATCAGAAGGCAAAGCACAGCACACAAGGCTTTGGTGGTTATGCAGATTTAAATCCTTGACTTCTCCATTGGTAAGAATTTCTAGAGATTTAGAATCATGCTTCTCTTCCTGGTATAGAGGAGATACCCTCACAAATGGAGATTTCTCTTACAAATGATCATGTTTTGACAAAAGGGTATTTCTACTCAGTTTTCAGAGCTTCTCCTGTGCCTACTATTTCTTAAAAATATTCAGCCTAAAATAATTCCTATGCCAAAAAGGCATATTTGGGGTGGTATATTCTGCTCATCTTAAGGGGAACAAATGGACAGGAATAGTTAACAGTTTTCCTCTTTTGTGAGTATAGTGTATGTGAGATAATATAGTACAAAAGACTTGAGATACTCGAGAGAACTCTTGGTACCTACAAAAATATCTATTTTGAACATTTGATAATTTTGATTCTATATTTGTTTCATTTTTAATGTATAATAATAATTGACTGTTAAATTCTCAGATTAATATCAGCACTTCAAATAGTGACTGGTCTCCTCCGAGGGGCATGCTCTTCAGTTGCCTTCTGGGCTACCATATTCTACATGTTTCTTCTTCCATCACTGGTTTCTCCTCCTCAGCTTCTTTGATGGTACCTCCATTTCCTATTTATTTAAATAGTGAGTAATCCAAGTGCTAGGTCTTTTGACCCATTTACCATCTATATTTATTCTGCTGAGATGTTATCCAGCTTCCAAGATTCAAGATAACCTTGATCCTGATAACTCACAAATTTCTCTCTCCCACCCAGAACTTTTTTGAACTCTGGCCTTGAATATCTATCTTTCCGCTCACCCATCATTTCCATGAGCTGATCAAATAGGTGCTACAATTCTAGCATGTAGAAAACTGACTTATTAATATTTCTTCCTACACATCATAAAAATCATCACATCCTTAGAAATTTTCCAGTACATAGGAACATTTATTTAGTGTATGGGAACAAAATTTTTCCCTTGTTCAGCTCAAAGATACAGGAGTCACCTACAGTTACCTCTCTCTCTCCCTTTTTTCCCCTCCCTGTCCATATTTATCAACAAATTCTCGTGGCTTAAGCTTCAAAATATATTTAACATCTGACCTCTTCTCACCTGCTCAAGGTCAAGGTATTCCTCTCTCTCCCTGGCCACTGACCTCACATTTCTGCTTTTGTCCTTATTAAGTCTTTTTGCAACAGAGCAGCTGAAGATTCCCTGAGGGAAAGGAAACCATTCTTCCTCTGCTTTAAACCCACTCCACTGAGATTAGAAGCAAAGTCCTTACTGGGTTCCTTACAGCACCTGCCCTTACCCCTCTAGTTTTATATCCTGACTCATTTTCTTCTAGTTCTTCCCCTCAAGCCACCTCAGTGCTCCTGGAAACAGGCTCAGTGCCATGCCTCCAGGCTAGTGGCTATCCTGATTCACCTCCCTCAGGTATCCCTACAAGGAGCATTCTCACCTCCTGCAGCACCTGCATCCATACCAAAGGGGAAATTTAAGCTCATTGGTTAATTTATAACTACAATCTCTCTGTCCAATGGGAGACAGTTACTACTATTTGCAAGTTTATCTGAAGTGTAGTATGCACTCAATTGCTAAGAATCTAGATTCTCACTGTGGAAAGATTTAATAACATTTTATAGGACAATATATCCTTCTTTTTAAAATGATAAAATAATGTTGTTATTTTATTATTTCTACCCACACATTGAAATATAGAATATAAATTTCTTCCTAAACTGCAGGTTGAATTTTTTTTAGCAACTTAAGCTCATATACACTAATATTTAAAAAAATTTGTCTAAGTCTTTGACAATATTTTCTATTCAGAGTCCAAGGAATGGAGCCTTGAGGAATAGAACATACTACACACTTTAAAATGTGCAATTTAGTTGGAGGGACAAATCAGACTAATACAGAGAGGATATCTTTGTTGGAAAAGCAAATGATACAAACTGAAATAAAATTATCTGCAAATATGTGAAAATTGCCTAAAACTGCTATAAAAGTTAAGAAGAAAAAGAAGCCAATGAGAAATAACACAGGAAGGCAATTTGAGGTGATAGGACTTGGATAATCTTTGAAGTAGTCCAATGTTGTAGAACGAATAGAAGATGAGGGTTACAATAAGCATGAGCAAGTAAATGACACTCAAGGTGACCAAAGCTCACCTTAGCAACATTGAGTGCAGTGGACCAAGGAGAACGAAGGTTCTGGTTGAGAAATATTAGAAAATACAGGTCAGATTGTAGAATTCTTTAATCCAGGCAGGAAATTTTAAATCACTAATGGTTAGAGTCATTTAAAATGTGGAATGAAGGATCCAAACAGATTATTATAAAACTCCAGTAAGGCATGAAATGTGAGAGACACCTAACTGAGCACATTTATCCCTAAGAACATCTAACAAATGTGGGTTTTTTTTCTCCTTCCGTGATATCACAACAATCTTTTACTTTTAGCCAGTTTAGTGTTAAGTTCGAGTTTGATTTGAGGTGAAATTTCAAAATACAATATTTTGTTAAATAAATGTCTAATTTTTAACTAATTTAGTGCATGTGAGATTAAAGTGTTTTGAATTTGTTTTAATACTTGCATTGCTTGTCCTTAGTAATTTCATTTTAGAGTCAAGCCAAATAAGAGGTCTGTTGCTAGGCTTTCTTTTCAGTTTGATAACAATATTTGTTTGATTTAATAAAATTGAAAGGGGACTAATTTTTAATTTTGGAAAGTTTGTCAAACTTGAACTCAACTTTCTCACAGCATAGACTTCATGATTTATATAAATCTGCTTGTTTCTGACAACTTGATATTTCTAATACAACCATGAGGGGAAAAAAAGCAATAAACAGCATCCCATGGTTTGTTATATGCTCTAATCTGCACTTGATTTATTACTTATATAATTATCAGAAAGGCCCCTAGAGAAGCTTATGACAAACCTAAATCTTGTACACATGCCAGTGAGTACTTTACAGTTGAGGGAACATTATTAGATGTTGAAAACATAAGACTGGAGAATTATACAAAGAATTATTAACTTGTATGGATTTTTCAACTCTCATTAATAAGGAAAGCCCATGATACTTTTGTACTAGTATGATAAGTATCATACCACTAAATATTAGATATTTTGAAGAGATTGTATAAACCTAATCTCTAAATGATTCAAAATAAAAAAGGACTTCAGATTTGAAATTAGGTTCCTTAAACTGAGACAATAAAAATCTTTCCCTTACAGAATTTTTATTTCCTTCATCTAACTAAGGTATAAAATCTGTCATTGAGAGTACATTCCTTAAGGTTGCTCAAGAGATATTTGCATGTATTTTTGGATATTGCCTTATTAGCAAAGATGCTATGCTTATTCTGGTGCTTTAGTTAAGCCAGTCAGATAGTCACTTCATTCTGGATGTCTGTCATCAAGAAAGTCATGATTTGCAATGCAGTCTTATTTAATGTTCCTGAATGTTCCTTCCCTGTTATCTTGATTTATATTTATCATAATACTGTACCAGGCAAACATATGTAAGAGTGTTTTGAGTACTTCTGTGTCCCAAATGTTATACCATGTGCTTTAAAGTCACTATTTTTTTAAATGTTCACTGCATCCAATTTATTTCAGCTATGCATCATCATTTTACACTGAACAAATGTAAGCTCAGAGAAGTTAATTTATTAGCTTCACATCAGTCATAAGTGGTAGATTGGCCTCACAACCAATAATCTTCAACCACATGCTTTAAATTTTAAATGTTACTTATTTACTTATGTTTCCAGTTGTGAAGAGTGGCAGAATTACTTGTCTCAACTTTCCAATTCAGGGCTAATAATATTTTGCTACTTTCAGAAGAAAACATTTGAGTCAGTGGTTCTATTACTTTTCTTGGCTTCCATGACAAATTACCATGGACTGTGTAGCTTAAACAACAGAAATTAATTTTCTCACATTTCTGGAGGCTGCAAGTCCCAGTCAAGCTTCTGATAGGCGTTTCTCCTGAGACCCCCTCCTCGGCTGGCAGATGGTCACTGCCTTGCATCCTCTACCCAAGGAAAAATGTATTTCCTCTTCTTAACAGAAAAACAATCAGATTAGATTAGGGCCCACTGTAATATCTCCCTTTTAATTTAATCATCTGATTAAAGACCTTATCTCCAAATAAATTTATATTCAGGAATAAAATAACACTAATGGTTAGAACTTTATAATAGGAATTTTGGGGTAGGGAGCAAAATTCAGCCCATTCAACCACTGTTTCCAGCACCCCTACTTTCAACCCAGTATATCTGAAAGGTAACTAGTATTGGGATGATGTGTGGTCTATCCTCATTCGAAATTGCACTGCCCTATTTGGTTAGATTTTCTTTTAGGAAGATTGCTCATAATTTTTCAACATCACTGGATACAGTCAGTCCAAGCATATATGTAAGGGCAGAGCCCTTCTTAAACATTACTATCAGAGTTGCTTTGTGTTGAAGCACAGACACCTGGTCCCAACTCTAGAAATTTACTAGGTGTGGAGTTGGGCCTGAGAATTTGCATTTCTAATCAGCTCTTAGTTGAAGCTGATGCTGCTTGTATATAGAATACAATGTAAGGAGCAAAATTCTAAGACATGCACACTGACTCAAGTTACTTTTTATTACATTTTCTCCTGAGAAATGCCATGAATTCATTTAGCATGTTTATTGAAACAAAGTGAAAGCTTCAGACAATTACTAGGAAAAGTCTTTTGCTGTGAGCATTCTGTTGACGATAATTGAGCAAATGCAATTCCTTTCCATCAAGGAAAGAGTAACTTCGCCTTTTCCACCATTATCCCTAAATCCTTATCCTTGTCCAAAAATCACCATGAAACATGTTAAATGAGTTACCAGTTTGAAAGATTGTTTTTTCTTCTATACCATCTGACTTCCCAGTTATAGTAACTTCTTAATCTACATGATAGTTGATAAAGTCTTATTTGTTTTTGTGGTATTAAATCAACATGCATTTTATCTGTTGTGGCTAAGAAGGATAGTAATTATTAAAACACTACTACTACTGAAAACCATATTGTGTTTTGAGGACCAAGCACAGCTGGGAGCTTCTCACTACCTCAAACACTAGATGCTCTATTGGCTCATTTGTTTAGAATTAGTTATACATGTGGGTAGGTTCGGAGACCAAGCATTTTTATTATATCAAAATTTGTTACGTTTTTCTAAATAATAACTTACATGGCTTACAATCATACAGAAAGGAAAAATAAAGTGTATACAGGAAAATGTCTCCTTCCTATCCTGTCTATTCCACTTGGTTTCCACTCTTGCCCAAATAGGATATACTATAAAAATTGTTCATATATTTTTTTGAAAAACATAGTAAATATAAATGCATATTTCATCTCACTTTTTAAAAACATTTTGTAGGACACTATATACACTTCTGAAGCTTCTTTTTAATGATACACCTTGAAAATCTTTCCACATCCATATACAAAGAGTGGCCTAATGTTACATGGTCTCCCATTTAACAAATTAAACATGCATGAATTCTATATAGATCATTTCCTGTGTGATTCAATCTTATTAAAAAATGTTCCCATATGAGATGAAAAGAATATGCTGACTACTTTTTATTTTTGTTTTCAGTTTTACCTGGTATACCTTAACCTATAAGACAAATTACTGTGTAGGAATTATTAAATAATATAGCTTTATAATTTTGATAGAAATTGATGAATTATCCTCAATGGGATTGGCCTATCTTACATAACCTTAAGCAATGTGTAAAAGTACACACCTCTTCCCAGTCTTGCAAATGAGTTAGCAAACCTTTGGATTTTATATAATCTATTGGGTGAGAAATTGGATGTTGGTGTAGTTTTAATTTTCATGTCTCTTATTAGGAGTAAGGTTGATAATTTTCTTAACAGGTTTAAAGCTTTTTTTATGTTTTCTTCCCTATGAATTGTTCATTATGTACTTTGCCCAATTTTGGGGGGCAAGATCATTGAGCACTTAGCCTGCTCTGCTTATCACATTTATGCCATGTCGACTTTTTCAGTTTAATGAATTAGTCTTTAACAATCTTTTCTTTTATAATTTCATGGATTAAGAAAAAAGCCTCCCACATTACAACCTCATACATTTATAGGACTAGTACTATCCTTACCAAATTAGTTGCTTATGGATTTCAATAGTCTTCATCTCTGGCCAGAGATGAATTGCTTTCAGGAAATCTGCTGCGTTTGCATGGTTCTGGGTGCAGTCTTGCCTTCTGTGCTTTTTTAAACCATACTGGGTCCAAGAGGATTTTTCTGTCAGCCTGACATCTTGCTCCCATCCAAGGCCCATTGCAGACAAGGCTTTATACTGGATGCATATCCTCATGCTCAGAAAACTTATTTTTTCTGAAGCAAGATTTACTACTAATGGCAGTTTCATTCTGAGATTTCTTTCAATGGTTCTTAATCTCCATTCGCTTCCCTGTAGAACATGAAAAGTACTTTGGTTTATTCCCATAGTTTTTCAATGCCCTTACAATTTAGATTCTAGGGATTACATGTTGTTAGGGACTGAATGTTAGTGTTCCCCCAAATTCAGATGTTGAAACCCCTAACCCCCAGTGTGTCTGTATCTAGGGTTGGAGTATCTAAGGAAATAATTAAGGTTAAATGTGGTCATAAGAGTAGTACCCTGATCTGATAAAACTGGTGTCCTTATAAAAAGAGACACCACAGAACTGTTTTCTCTCCCTTTCTCCCCACATGCATGAACCAAGAAAGGTCATGTGAGGCATATAGACAAGTCAGCAGTCTACAAGTTAGAAAAAGAGCTCTTACCAGGAACAGAATCAGCCAGAACCTTGATCTTGGACTTCTAGTCTCCAGATTTGATAGAAAATTTATTTCTGTTGGTTAAACCACTCTATTTTGTTTTAATAGCCTAGGCAGACTTCTGCACAGCTCTCATAGTTTTATGGGAAAAGACATCGATAAATTTGTTTTTGTTTGTTCCTTTCCCCAATCTTCTTGTACATTGCTTTACATTAAAATTCAATGAGGAATGAAGAAAATGTTTACATGCACATCTAATTTCATATCAGATAATTCTGTGAAAATACTATTTAAAAGCTGAGTTTTCAGTAACCTTCAAGGGCTTCAGTTGCCATTGATTATTGGACTAAGAGATATATATTCTGTTTAGCCCAATACCTTTATAGGGAGCCATTATTAAAATTCTCACTTTCTAAAAATCAACTATTGGATGAGGAATAGGGCAAAGGTATTCATGAATGTGAACAGGACAACTCAGTAAAGTTTTTAATGGGAAAATAAGAAGGGAATAATTGCTATCTCTTTAATTCATACAAAAGCAATGATATTGTGGGTATATCGTGGCTTATACTGTCTAAGATTAAGACAAAAAGGTGAGAAGAGTGCAAAACTCTGTCAACAGATAATGGGAAATAGAGAACATATGAGTTTCAATATAGCTGTTAGTGAACATGTGAAACGAAAGGACTTTAGGGCCTCATGGCCCTCTTCTCTGGATGGATGTGCTCACATGTAGTTCCACATGGTCCAGCCCTGCAGGCTGTGTCACAGCTATTTGGAGTCCCTCTCCAAAGGAAAACAATAAGGTGATCATTGATTTACTGGTAATAATGATGATGTATTATTAATTACACTTGAGGTTTATACAGGCCAAGCTATTAGAGATACTATCTCATGAAATAATTTTATCATTTGTACCTGAGAGTTATTATACTTATTTCAAACACACAAACTCAGAATCCAGTGGAAGTTTACTCAATCTGGTTTCCAAATGATGAGTGAAAGAACCAAGATTCACATGCAGATCAACCTGATTCCAGAGCCCTTGGTTTCAAGTCCACCGCCTGGCTAATTTCAGATAGTCTCTCAAGGAAGGACAAGGTGTACAGTAAAGATTTCATTCTTTATTTTGATAACTTACAAAGTTAACAATAGATGTTGGTGAAATGGTGGGAGCAATCCTTCTTTTTTATTTAACTACATTTTAAATGAGCTCAATTATTTATATGTACAAAACCATGCCAATAAAGACTCATTGCATAAACATTTTTTTTGATCATGTAACATAAAATATTCTATCAGCTAATAAACTAAAAGCCTTTTTTTTCTATAGAGCTTAAGCTTGCAGATTTTAAATTAATCTTTTGAAACAAAGAGGATTGCTAGCTACTGACGCTAGCTACTGATGCGAACTTGAGTATATGCTTTTCAGGGTATAGTGTCTGTATGTTTATCAGTAAGATACTGAGTATTTAGATTATTATATATTCATACAATTAAAAATAACAGATCTATAATAAACATTAAAATGTATTATTATGGCAAAAAATTGAAAAATAAGAATATAACATGACTCAGTGTAAAAATAACAATTTACATTTTTCATTTATTCTTTGTTGATAAAACTGTTATTATAATTTATCTCCAAGACTATATGTATACACACATATATGTGTGTATATATATATATATACATATAAAAATTAGTATGATATATATATATATATTATATACATGTAAAAAATGTGTATGATATCATACTCATTTTTTACATGGAAGGTAAAACTTAGAGTCAAGGGAAGAAAATATGTATATTTTCCTTTTACCTTTATAACCAACTGTATTGTTTTTATTTACTTTCTTATCATGAGCAGGTAACACTTTTATAGTAAGAGGAAATATAAAATCATAATAGTAACTCTTTTCAAGATAAAAATCTAAACCTAGAGAATATGCTTTTAATTATTTGGAAAGTGGATATAAACACCTTTTAAATATTCCCAATAAAGATATATCAGCTAAAAGCCTTTATTTTTATAGGACCACAAGGTAGTGATTATATTAACAATGTGGCAAATTCCCCATGTAAACATATCAGCAAGTTATCTAATAATACTCTGGAGGACATTACACAGTTTTGTTGTTTTGTTTTCACCATGATTCAACAAATTTATACTTTAGTAGACAAGAAGAGTTAATGGGAATGTCTACAGGGACTTTATTATAACCAGGAGACCCTTTATATTCAGTGTTTCAAATGATTAGATTATGTAAATATATTACCTACTTTATTTTTTAATTGCTAAAAGCTATAAAATAGCATAAACAGGATAATGTAATAACTGAAATATGTACACCAAATTGCAAATAAAAACTCAATGGATTTTCAGATAGTAAAAGTAAAAATCCTTTACCTTAAGTTCCATAAAAAAAATTTGATATTTAATATCACATTTTATTAAAAACTCAAAATTTTGCAAAATCTTGAAAATATCAGGTTTAATTTCCCCTTTTTAAGTCTAAGAGACTGATAGCAAAATAGATGAAGTCCTCAACAATTTCCCTGTGTCCTTCTTATTTACTGTAAATTAGTATTTCAATACAAAATTAGCATGCCATTTAGAAACCCCCACCTATGTAGAGGTTGTTTCTAGATTTTCCTAGTTTTCATGCATGAAACCAGATTCATTTAAACCATAAGCTCTTTATATTATTGAAGCTATTAGAAGACACTTGAATATGTATGACTGATTCTTTTTCCAAGCTGGTGGAAAGATAAATAATGGTAACGTGGGAGAAAAATCACATTTATCCTAAACATTATGCGTAGTTGATTATCTTAGTGCACACATCTACTTTTTAATTTTAGGATAGTATACTAGATACAACAAAGAAAAGCCTGCCTTAACTTTATCTTTAAGTTTTGTGGATAAGAAAACAAGGAGCATGAAATACAGATAATATGGGTCAAATGCTGAATGAGATATCTATATAATAAAATAAGATATTACTTAAACACTTCAAGGGCTTATTATGAATCATAATAAGTGTTTTATCTTCTTTTGGCTCATATAATGCTAACTACATTTTATGGGGTGGGTACTACTGTATCATACTCCGTATCCAGGAACTGAAGCTTTGAAATGTTGAGCAGCTCATATCTCAAGGACCAGTAGCAATGAGACAGAAGCATAGTGTATCAAACCCGTGTCTATTTAAATCCAGAGTTAGAGAAGAACATTGAGCTCAAACAGGACTGGCTTCAAATATTTTCTCTCTTATTTCAATGTTGTGACTCTTATCATCTCAACTAGAAAATGATCAGAAAACAAATAAGATAATGGCTTTCAGTATATAGCCCATTATATGGCATGTACTATATATATTTAAAATGCTCATTTCTGTACTTCACTCTGTAAGTATTAACATGAATTTAATGTAAGAGTAAGTTGATGTATCGGGGTTCTTTTATAAATAAAGACATTGATTTAATTGGTTATGCAATTCTTCTCCCTCTAAAATACTTTATATTCCAGGCTTCTGTGATACCCCATCTGCCTATGCCATAAATTGCATATGTCTTCTGTTTCTTTTTCAGGCTCCTAATTTTCTGCTTTTAACTCTAAATGTTGAAAGGCCAGTACTGAGCCCCATACCCTTCTTTACTTTAGCTTCTTCCAACGTGACCTTATTATCTCATGGCTTTAACCTACCTCAGTATCCTGCTAACTCTCATGCTAGTTCTTTTATTCCTGCCCTCTTCACTGAGTTCCAGACTAATTTATTTGACTGTCTACTTAATATCTCCTTTAGCATAGGTAGCACAAATTTACCTGCTTTGACAATAGAATTCTTCATACACACACACACACACACACACATACACACACATACACACACACAACTATTAAAATTAATAGGCGAATTCAACAAAGCTGCAGGATACAAATTCAGCATAAAGAAATCAGTTGCATTGTCATACACTGAGCAATCCAGAAAAGAAATTAATAAAATTACCCCATTTACAATAGCATGAAAACAAGTAAAAAACTTAGGAATAAATTTAACCAAGGAGATGAAAGATTTGTACATTGAAAACTACTACAAAACTGCTGAAAGGAATTTAAGACAAGTTGGAAAGGCATGCATTGGAAGACCTAATATTGTTAAAATATCCATACCACCCATAATGATCTACACATTCAATGCAATCCCTGTCAAAATCTAATGGCATTTTTAATATAAATAGGAAAAAATTCCTAAAACTGATATGGAATCAAAAAGTGTCCTGATAACCAAAACAATCACTTCACACCTGTTAGAATAGTTATTGTCAATAAAACACACACAAAAAAACCAAATCACAAGAGGTAGCAAGTGTTGGTGAAGATTTGGAAAAGGGGACCTCTGCTTTACCATTGATGTGAATGTTAAATGCTGAAGCCACTATGGAATACAGTACAGTGGTTCCTCAAAAAAGTAAAACTTAAACTACCATGTGATCCACCAGTTCCACTCTTGGATATATGTCCAAAGGAAATGAAAACAGGATTTTGAAGAGATATCTGCACCCTGTGTTGATTGCACCATTATTCACAGTAGCCAAGAAGTGGAAACAGTCTAAATAAATGTCCATTAAAGGGTGAATGGATAAAGAAGATGTGGTATGTGTGTGTGTGTGTAAATAAATAAAACTATATCATTTAGCCTTGAAAAGTAGGAAATCCTGTTATATGCTACAGTGCAGATTAATGTTGAGGGCATTATGCTAAGTGATATAAGCCAGTCACAGAAGGGCAAATACTGCATGGTTCCATTTATATGAACTATCTAGAGTGGTCAAAATCATTAAAAGTTTCAATAAAATGGTGGTTGTCAGGGGCATGGGGAGGAGGAGTTACTATTCAATGGGTATAAAATTTCAGTCATAAAGGATGAAAAGTTCTAGAAATCATCTGAGAACATGGTAATTATAGTGAACAATACTATATACTTAAAATTTGTTGAGGAATATTTATTTGTTTTTTATAATAATAATAAGCCATGTATTCATAACCACCAGTATACATTGCCCAAGAAAGCCAACAGCAACAAAACAAAACTGAATATCCTTTAAGTCCCTTGGTTTTCTCTTGCCAGTCCACACCTCTGATGCTATAGATCACCCCTTTCTAGTCCAGCTCCACTTCTTCAAGCACAGATGGATTTCACTTTCTTGCTCATGATAAGCTAAGGACCTTGGCATCACTGTTTTTTTTGTTTGAAATGATATTTCCTCACATCATTACATTAGATATTTTGTGATTCAGGTCTGTCCTCAAAAAGTAGACCCACAGGAAGGGCCTTCTGTCCACTCATTTCAAAGCTCCTAAAATTCACTCACTTTTAATACACCCTGTTATTGATCATTTTGTTCTCCTGCCAAGTACATTTTTTTTGATATTGTTAATGTACAATACTTGAACATTATGGTTACTAGACTCCCCCTGTTATCAAGTCCCCCCCACATTACAGTCGCTGTCCATCAGCGTAGTAAGATGGTATAGAATCATTACTTGTCTTCTCTATATACTGCCTTTCCCATGTCCCTCCCTGCTACATTATGTGTGCTAAATGTAATGCCCCTTTTCCCCCTTATCCCTCCCTTCCCACCCATCCTCCCCAGTCCCTTTCCCTTTGGTAACTGTTAGTCCATTCTTGGGTTCTGTGAGTCTGTTGCTGTTTTGTTCCTTCAGTTTTTTCTTTGTTCTTATACTCCACAGATGACTGAAATCAAGAACATATTTTTACCTAAAAAAATTGTATATTAATTTGTTTTTTTTTAAACCAACTCTAGCATAATAACATGAACATTCATTGCTTAATCAGTTATATCCAGCATAAAAACAGTGACTGACCCAATAAAAGATGTTCAATAAATCTGCTGAATGATGAAAAGATGTCTGATTAAAAGAGTTTAATCATATTTGAAAACAAAATCCTTAAGTGAAGAAGTCTGTGAAAACCACCTGAAATGGTATCCTCTTTAAATCTATCTTAATTCTTTCCAATATGGAGGATGTGATTTCTCTTCTCAATTCTTTTTACATATTATTCTCACATTTCTTATTATAACTTTCCAATTACCTCACAGGATTCCTATGAGACTCAAATAATAAATACTATGAGAATGCACTTACACATTATAATTTAATGTATACAATTTTATAGCAATATGGAATTTAGTTATTTGCATATGTTATATTTCTCTTATCAGTCTCTAGTTAACTTTATGGACTCCCTTCAATTCCATTTTTTATCTTGATATCTTGCAAACCCACAGTATAGTAATTTGCATGCAGTAGAATTTGATAAATATGTTTTATTAAATACATAACAGAGAGGTAGCAAATGTGCCTGCAATATTGAATCTACAGTAGTTTGGTTCATATTGCCATTATTGGATGTTATTATGAATCATCAAACCATATCAAAATTCAATTTCATTGAAAGTAACAATTTTATTTAGACCATTTGGACTAGTTATTTTAACTATTTGATTAAATTCATGTTTACTATTAGATTATCTAGAAATTCATTCATGGGGCATTTTTGTTTTGTTTTGTCTAACCACTCTACTTCCAAGTATTTGAGAAAAACAATGGATATCCATCTTGTGTTTAAGCAGTTCAAAATCTAGTTAGAGAACACAAAAATGTGATAAAATTTTATAGTACAAATAAAATGCTATTTAAAATGCAGAGAAGAGTGACACCTATATAGAGTGGTAGGGATTGCAATTTGGGAGACTTAGGATGGTGCTTGTGTTTGAGGAATAAGTATTAAAATTTGAAGGGCTATAGTTGTGAGAGGCATTTTTTAGAAGAAGCAGAGTATGCAATAACATGTGAGCAAGCATTGAATGTTCAAACTACTTTAACTGTTGAGCATACAGAGAACAGAGTATCATGGGAGTATGGCTTATGGTGCAATATCTTCTTGGCCACTTAAGAAGCTTAAATGTAATTAATGAACATTGAAAAAAATGGGTTATGATTAGAGAAATTGTACAGATAACAGGGTTTATGTGATGCTGTAAGATGAAAGAAACTCAGAACCATTGAAGGTTGGAGATTTATGAAGCTGTGGTGACCAGTGCACAGATCTGTTTTGACTATCTGCATCATGAAGATAGCAAATAATGGAATAATCTTAGGGTTAAAATGTTGCCAAGTGGATATAGCAGGCTTAAAATGTGGTGTGAGAGTTGGCTGGTGTAGACTGGTAAGAATATGATTGTAATGGTGGAAGGTAAATTTGAACCTGAATAGAAATATCAACTTTCAATCATCAGACCATTTGAACCTATTATTATATGAATATTTATAAAAACATCTTATCTGACTTTTTCTGTGTGGGATATTTCGTCAAATTTTCTTATTAAAATTTGGAAGTATGACATCTTAGAATTAAAAAGTGTGATAGCTCTTAGATATTTATATTTTCTAAGGAAAGCTATTAATAACAGTTTTAAATTCAGATAGTTGGACTCAATATTTTACATAAAAGTTTGCATCTATGTCATGTGGTAAAAAAAATTAACACTTAATTTTCTTATATATAATACACAACATCTTACACAATATGTTATATATTATAATTAAGCCAACAAGCTTCCACATAAATTAAGGAAAGTGAAACACCTCAAAAGAGGGAGAATCATACTCCCACTTTCTATAGGAAAAGATAAGCATGTTTAGCATATATATGGTTGAAGAAAACATATTAGAGACTAACGGAATTCTTTAAAATCCCATTGCAGGTTTCTTATGCCCACCACTGGTATCTACTTGGGTAGGCATTACTTTGGGGCATTTATGTAGTTATTTTCTAAAATGTATGTTTCAAAGCTTTTGTAAAGCTTAAATGAGAAATAGTTTTTTAATTATACATTTACCACCCATTATATCATAGAACACTACAGCTCTAAGAAAAGGCCCACAAGTATTAAATATTCATTATCAAGACATTATGCAAATACTATGCCTCTTAATGTTTAGCTTTAATTTCTTTATAAGAAATATAAAATCCAAATTATAATTAAAATATTTTCTTATATCCAGATCATTGGAAATGATCCAATAACATTTGCAGATGCTGCATATAACATAATATTTCAAGTAAGGATCTTGCTAGTCTTATTAAAGGGATGTACTTTGATTTTTATTTTCCTAGCAATGTTGATGTGTTTTGACTGAGATATCCATGTATTCTTGATTATGACAAGAACTCTGATTAATTCTTGCATAGATTTCATGAGGTTATTAGACCTATTTTATTTTACACATGAGAAAATTTAGTTAAGGCTACATTACTGTTCATTGAAACACTCAAAAGTGACACAGGCACAAACCTGGTTTCCTTTGCTCATTCACCAAACTCTGAGCATCAGACTATGAGCACTTAGAATATAAAGTTTCAAGTTGAATTTTGGCTGGAGGTTACAATCTAGTTTAGAAGACTAACCAGTAAATGAATAAATCAAGTGATGAATGTGGTTGTAAAGGTGGAAAAAAAAATTTATCTTTTAAGTTCTTGACTGAGGATCCTATAATAAGACATAACTGAGACAAAAGTCTACAAATTTATTTAAAGGTAAGTTTTACCTGAAATGAGAACTTTCATAAGGAAATGAATATCCCCCGAAAGACAGCTGGAGGCAGACAGTTATATACTGACTTGGACAAAGAGTAGAAAAGTGTGAAACTGTGACAAGGAAAAGAGGCTGTGGCTGACTAGTTAAGTGGGTTGAGACGTGACTAGAAAGATGGGATTTGATTTAGTAAAGATCATTTGTACTGGGAGTTAGTTTAGTAAAGGTTGTTTGTACAGATTTCCCATCCTTGTTTCTTTCCTTCTGACATAGGGATGACTTTATATTGGGGTTTTATCTCTTGCTTTTAGGAAGGTCAGAGTGCCCTTTTGCATCTCCTCCTTTTCAAGTGACTTACACTTGAAATAATTCAGGGTGATATACTTCGAGGTGACATGCAATGCACTCCTTCATGGTGATAGAAAGACCAGGGACCTTCATAACAGAGTGCATGGACTCTAAAGACTCTCTTGGGGACTGGTGATTTATTTATCATTAAAACAGAGATACAGGCTTTTCATTTAGAAGAAGCAGCTTGCGCAAAGGCATAGAGGCCAGCACGAGCACAGCATAGCCAGGAGACAATACAGTGAAAAAATATGAGTGGGGCTTGGCATTCCTGAGCAGACACTAAGGATGGGAAGAAGTAGAAAGGTACCAAATATTGACTTTCATGTGATAGGTAAAATTCTGATTCTCTCCTGGAGGTGATGCAAAAACATGGAGGAATTTCCAGCAGTGAGTTGAGATTGTACATAGCTAGGGGATAGATTTCAAAGGGAGAGGACTTAAGGGAGACATCTGGACGAGGACCACTCTGTCCACTTGGACTGCACAGTGCTGGGCTCTGAGGATGACACAGACACAGCATAAGATACAAGGACACAGCAAAACCTACCCATTTTAATATTTGTGATAAATGTTTCAGAGAAGACAGCCACTGAAAATAAATCCTCCAGAATTTAGAATAGAGAGAGTGCTGTCCATCATCTTCCCATGTTTATAGTCCCTGATTTTCCTTTCCTTTCTCTGTACTTTATTTCCCTAACTTGCCTCCAAATCCAAAGCCATGGAAATGATACTCTTCCTACTCACTCGCTATTAAACTAGTGTTAAGTTTCCGAATAACAGAAACACAAATAGCTGTGGCTTAAAAAAGAGAAATATTTCCCTCTTTTAACCCAGATCAGAGGAAGGCAACTGTGCTCTACAGTGTCCTCTGGGATGAAGTTGCCTGGTTCCTCTATCTCCAGGCTATGACACTCATTCTCATGGGCCAAAAAGGAGCTGCAGCCATCACAGTCAGGAATCAGGTGGCAAGAAGAAGGAAGGGGAAGGAATAGGTAAGACAGATGTCAATAGTCCGCTAGGGAAATTTCTTAGGAATCTGAAAGAAATATTTCTGCGTGTGTGTGTATGTGTGTGTATACATACCATTGACTAGAATTTAGTAATTGCGCCTTATTATGCTACAAGTGAGGCTAGAAAATGTAGTCTTTATTCTGCAGAAGTGGGGTACTTGGGACTGGCAAGCTATATAGGGTGCTTAGTGATGAAAAACAGACAATGAGTTAGTTCACTTGAAATCTCTGCACCAGTAGGATTCTTTTAGTATTTTTTGATATTTTAAACCAAACTGAATAACCATTTAAAAACTTATTTCATGAAACCCTATCATGTGAGATGAGGTATATATGTATACATATGCATGTACATATGTATATATAAAACAATATGCAGAAGGCATTAAAATAATGTGATAAGTGGAAATACTTTTAGAAAATATGAAGAAACTCAAAATATCCATTTGTCACTCTGACATATACAGATAAGTAAGATAACTTTGCAACTGGTACCACAATTTTCTCCTGTTTTTATTTTCTAATTTTTTGAGTAATATCCACTAATTGGAATGAGCCATGTGAAAATTAGAAGTAAGTCTATATACTCTTAGCTACTGGGGCCAAATAGATCGATATTATGAATATCATCTTACATTTGCATTTATCTTCAGGATATTGTTCTTCCTACTTATATGTATAATCTCAGTAATACAAAAAAATATTAAAAGAAAACTCCAGTCTATATAAGCATGTTTGCATTAACCTAACAATAGTGGAGTAACCTTGTGAAAACATAAATGGTTTATGTTTTATTTCCATATTTTTTGTCAACATAGTGGGAATATTCAGACATGCTTTTTGAAATGTATGTAATGAATAAGCTATTACTCATAATTTCATGTAGTATATGACAATGCAAACTTTTCTAATGCATATTTGCCTCAGCATTTGGATGGCTTCTTTCATTTCTTCTGTGTAAAAGGGAACTTAGTAAGAAAGCAGGAGTTCATTGATAGCATGTAATTTTATTTTTTATCTAGTATGTATGTGTCTGACTGTGACAGGCTTTTATGTAAAAGACAAAGTATAAAGATGTTAATCAAATCAAAGCATGCTTTTGGTAAGTTTTTCTATAATGCATTATTACAATTAAATATTTTAAGTTGAAAGTTTGTGTTTTAATACTGCTCTCACACTGAATTAATTTGTCTATTTCCCATTTATTCCTTCTTTCAACAAATGTTTACTTACTGGCTATAATATGAAAAGTACTTCACAGAAAATAGGAAATACAGAGACATGGTATGAGAACTTGAAGAAAAAACTGACACAAAGGAAAAATTAAATAGCAGTAATATATATATACATATTGCTGTTCTGCAATAGTTAAAAGGACTACAGAAATGCAATATAACTTAGAGGCATAAGCAGCTCTATTGGGCTATGACATCCAGACTTCCCAGTGAAAGGTTGGAGGTTTTATCCTACTTTCAATCTAACAAGTTAGGCTGTCACAGTTTAATAGATGCTGACAGAGATAAGAGACTCAGGGTCAGACCTAAAAGGCTTCATTACCTACAGCACAGCAGGCAGCAAGAGTTCCCGTTGCTCCTCACATCCTATGGATAATATGTGCCACACACACTATATATAGGTCATGGCTAAAGAACATTAAACTTTGGAATCCCCCAACTTATACGGAATCTGCTAGCACACATCTCTAATTTTTGTCCTAAAGGAAGACATTGTTTTTATAATCCATTCCCAAAACAAATCTACCTTTTGCTCCCAAAGAAAGTTATCTCTTTCCTTGAGGCTGTTGGCTCTACAAATATCCATGAAAAAATGGCATTAAACAAAGGTGTCAATGCCACCTATTCAGAAGATGCGCAAAAACAAAAAAGATCAGAGAAAGTTATCTCCCAAAACAGACATGTCTTTGTGAAGAAACCCTTTTTAGGTCTCACAGAATATGTTTTACAAAACAAAGTTTAGAGAGTAAAGTTCTTAAGGCAAACGGAGCTGAATGAGCCATGTCAGGGAGTGAGGCCTGTGCATACACATATCACATTTTCATCCTACGTAAAACAGTATTTCCAACAGAAAAACACAATATGCCAAAGTTAACTCTTTCTGATTTATATTATTTACATATTTCATTATATTTTTAGAGAGATCCACACTTTAAGATAACTTTAAATATTTAAGTTGTATATATATGTGTGTGCACATATATATAATATGTATATACTTTAAGCAAGTAAAATTTATTTATAATTTATTATATATAAACTTAAGTGCTCTGAGAGTATCTTGAAATGGTCAGATCAAAATTGAAAATATCGATTTGGAAATCAACCTGTAAGTAAAACTTGCAACAAATTAAGCTGAAGCCTTCCATAATTCCATGTGGTTTATATGTATTTGCATTTTGTCTGTAAGCAGGAGTTATTTAATGTAGTTAACACAAATTGAGAAGAGTGAGAGAT
The DNA here is from genome assembly GCF_030020395.1 of Manis pentadactyla. Lineage (NCBI taxonomy): Eukaryota > Metazoa > Chordata > Mammalia > Pholidota > Manidae > Manis > Manis pentadactyla. The sequence goes on from NC_080020.1 coordinate 126,115,840, forward strand.
CAAATGAGATCAAGTGAGCAAGAAAAAATTACGGGGATGATACTAAAAATTGAGGTTGAAAGACAGGAAGGTAAAACAAAAATTCAGAAGTCAATATCATATCAATATCATACATCAAATAAGACCAAGACTTAGAACAAGATCAATGATACTGATATTCTTGATCACTGGATCTGAAAATGACAGAAACAATAGCAACTGGGTCCAATCCTGAGAAGGCATCTTGCCAGCAATAGGAGATATGAAATCACCAACCCAAAGGATAATGCTACGGTTTTAGAACACAAACACACAATGCACACATAGATATAAAGGTAGATAAGTAGTAAGTCATTACTTATTAAACTTAAAAATTAACTTGTTACAATACTTGTAACTTTCACCTCATATAAGTGCCTCATATAAGTACATAATCTTTGTCCTAAAGGATTTAAATGTAATATAAATCCCCTCATATTTAAATCTTCCCGACAGTAAGGTGGTTTTAAATAATTCATCAGGAAAAAATTAAGTTCTGTTATTTTCAAGGTGAGTCACCCTCACAAGTAAGAGACTCCTCATCTGATAGATACACAGGTTTGATAGTTGAGAAGCCTGCTTCTCGTATTGAACATCATGCTCCCATTGACATGTACTTATCCATATAAGATGTCCTTACATATCTCACAAGGAAAGAAATTCCAGAAAATTTGGACTTCCTATCATACTTTATTTTCTTTGACATTTTCTACGTTAGCTAAGCTTGCTCTATGTAAAGTCAGATAAATTACTGCCAATAATATATAATCCTAAGTTTATTATAAGTTAGTGATAATTATAATTCTAGGACTTTTTAACATGTGAAATAATATATCACCCCACACATAAAGGAAATAGAAGGATACATTATCATATAGAGTAGCCAGGTAGTTTTCACAAAGACAATTTTCAAAAAAAAGGGGAAAAGGAAACTTATTTAAAAAAGAGAGAAGTCCATCAGAAGGCATTATCTAGACCACTTTGGATTCTAAGATCTATAAATTAAGAACCAATTGGTAAGAACATACAACCAAAGGCCCATGGTACAAGCAAAAACATTTGGGGCTAATGTGGGAGTTCATTTATTTGAGAATGATACTTCCTTAGAGCTCTCTGAAGGAATGCCTGTATTGAAGAACTGCAAATCACTAATTATTTAATCTTTTAATCTTGGGTGATGTGAGTAACTCAGCAGAAGTAAAATCATTCAAAAATAATATTAAATCCTAAATTCAAAGAGTTAGTTAGTTGAACATGATTAAAGGTAGTTCAGTGAGGATCTTTATTCATAAATAAGAGATGTATAGCTCAGAAAATACAGTACTTATAAAAGTATTATGGTTTTCCACAAAATGAGTGAATGAGGTCATGTCTCTTGACTCATAGCACAGTCTTACTAACTCCGCTCTGGCAGGAGTATTTGCAGAGTCACGGGGCCAGTCTCTAGAAGTAGCGTTGGATCACTAAGATTAAACACTGAGAAGACAAAGATCTACCTTACATGCTGTTGCTTATAAAGCATTATTTCAAAACCACTTCTTGTTTGGAGTATTACGACAGTAATGCTTTTTTATTTTTTATTTTTCTTATTTTGGTATCATTAATCTATAATTACATGAAGAACATTATGTTTGCTAAGCTCCCCCCTTCACCAAGTCCCCCCCACAAACCCCATTACAGTCACTGTCCATCAGCATAGTAAGATGCTGCAGAATCCCTACTCATCTTCTCTGTGTTGCACAGCCCTCCCCGTGCCCCCACCACCACTACACATGCTAGTTGTAATGCTCCCCTTTTTTCCCCCCGCCCTTATCCCCCCCTTCCCACTCATCCTCCTCAGTCCCTTTCCCTTTGGTACCTGTTAGTCCATTCTTGGGTTCTGTGATAGTGCTGCTATATCGTTCCTTCAGTTTTTCTTTCTTCTTGTACTCCACATATGAGTGAAATCATTTGGTACTTGTCTCTCTCTGCCTGGCTTATTTCACTGAGCATAGTACCCTCTAGCTCCATCCATGTTGTTGCAAATGGTAGAATTTGTCTTCTTCTTATGGCTGAATAATATGCCATTGTGTATATGTACCACATCTTCTTTATCCATTCATCTACTGATGGACACTTAGGTTGCTTCCATTTCCTGGCTATTGCAAATAGTGCTGCGATAAACATAGGGGTGCATCTGTCTTTTTCAAACTGGGCTGCTGCATTCTTAGGGTAAATTCCTAGAAGTGGAATTCCTGGGTCAAATGGTATTACTATTTGGAGCATTTTGAGGAATCTCCATACTGTTTTCCACAATGGTTGAACTAATTTACATTCCCACCAGCAGTGTAGAAGGGCTCCCCTTTCTCCACAGCCTCGCCAACATTTGTTGTTGTTTGTTTCTTGGATGGTGCCGATCCTTAATGGTGTGAGGTGATATCTCATTGTGGTTTTAATTTGCATTTCTCTGATGATTAGCGATGTGGAGCATCTTTTCATGTGTCTGTTGGCCATCTGAATTTCTTCTTTAGAGAACTGTCTGTTCAGCTCCTCTGCCCATTTTTTAATTGGATTATTTGCTTTTTGTTTGTTGAGGTGTGTGAGCTCTTTATATATTTTGGATGTCAGCCCTTTATCGGATCTGTCATTTATGAATATATTCTCCCATACTGTAGGATACCTTTTTATTCTATTGATGGTGTCCTTTGCTGTACAGAAGCTTTTCAGCTTGATATAGTCTCACTTGTTCATTTTTAATTTTGTTTCCCTTGCCTGGGGAGATAAGTTCATGAAGAAGTCGCTCATGTTGATGTCTAAGAGATTTTTGCCTGTGCTTTTTTCTAAGAGTTTTATGGTTTCATGACTTATATTAAAGTCTTTGATCCATTTTGAATTTAGTTTTGTGTGTGGGGTTAGACAGTGATCCAGTTTCATTCTCTTACATGTAGCTGTCCAGTTTTGCCAGCACCATCTGTTGAAGAGACTGTCATATCCCCATTGTATGTCCATGGCACCTTTATTGAATATTAATTGACCATATATGTTTGGGTTAATGTTTGGAGTCTCTATTCTGTTCCACTGGTCTATGGCTCTGTTCTTGTGCCAGTACCAAATTGTCTTGATTACTGTGGCTTTGTAGTAGAGCTTGAAGTTGGGGAGCGAGATCCACCCCCATTTTATTCTTCCTTCTCAGGATAGCTTTGGCTATTCAGGGTCTTTGGTGGTTCCATATGAATTTTAGAAATATTTGTTCCAGTTCATTGAAGAATGCTGTTGGTAATTTGATAAGGATTGCATTGAATATGTATATTGCTTTGGGCAAAATGGCCATTTTGATGATATTAATTCTTCCTAGCTAGGAGCATGGGATGAGTTTCCATTTGTTTGTCTCCTCTTTAATTTATCTTAAAAGTGTCTTATAGTTTTCAGGGTAAAGGTCTTTCACTTCTTTGGTTAGGTTTATTCCTAAATAATTTATGCTTTTTGATGCAATTGTGAATGGAATTGTTTTCCTGATTTTTCTTTCTATTAGTTCATTGTTAGTGTATAGGAAAGTCACAGATTTCTGTGTGTTAATTTTGTATCCCACAACATTGCTTAATTCTGATATTAGTTCTAGTACTAGTAGTTTTGGAGTGGAGTCTTTAGGGTTTTTTATGTACAATATTATGTCATCTGCAAATAGTGACAGTTCAACTTCTTCTTTACCAATCTGGATTCCTTGTATTTTTTTGTTTTGTCTAATTGCCGTGGCTAGGATCTCCAGTACTATGTTGAATAACAGTGGGGAGAGTAGGCATCCCTGTCTAGTTCCCGATCTCAGAGGAAAAGCTTTCAGCTTCTCACTGTTCAGTATGATGTTGGCTGTGGGTTTATCATATATGGCCTTTATTATGTTGAGGTACTTGCCCTCTATACCCATTTTGTTGAGAGTTTTTATCATGAATGGATGTTGAATTTTGTCGAATGTTTTATCAGCATCTATGGAGATGATCATGTGGTTTTTGTCCTTCTTTTGGTTTATATGGTGGATGATGTTGATGGACTTTCGAATGCTGTACCATTCTTGCATCCCTGGGATTAATCTCACTTGATCATGGTATATGATCCTTTTGATATATTTTTGAATTCAGTTTGCTAATATTTAGTTGAGTATTTTTGCATCTATGTTCATCAGGAATATTTGGTGTGGTCTTTGCCTGGTTTTGGTATTAGGATGATGTTGGCTTCATAGAATGAGTTTGGGAGTATTCTCTCCTCTTCTATTTTTTGGAAAACTTTCAGGAGAATGGGTATTATGTCTTCTCTGTATGTCTGCTAAAATTCTGAGGTAAATCCATATTGCCCAGGGGTTTTGTTCTTGGGTAGTTTTTTGATTACCGCTTCAATTTCATTGCTGGTAATTGGTTTGTTTAGATTTTGTGTTTCTTCCTTGGTCAGTCTTGGAAGGTTGAATTTTTCTAAGAAGTTATCCATTTCTTCTAGGTTTTCCACCTTCTTAGCACATAGGTTTTCATAGTAGTCTCTAATAATTCTTTGTATTTCTGTTGGGTCCGTCGTGATGTTTCCTTTCTTATTTCTGATTCTGTTGATGTGTGTTGATTCTCTTTTTGTCTTAATAAGTGTGGCTCAAGGCTTATCTATTTGTTTATTTCTCAGAGAACCAGCTCTTGGTTTCATTGATTTTTCTATTGTTTTATTCTCAATTTTATTTATTTCTTCTCTGACCTTTATTATGTCCCTCCTTCTGCTGACTTTAGGCCTCCTTTCTTCTTTTTCCAATTTCGATAATTGTGACATTAGACTATTCATTTGTGCCTTTTTTCTTCCTTCTTTAAATATGCCTGGATTGCTATATACTTTCCTCTTTAGATTGCTTTCACTGCATCCCATAGAAGTTGGGGCTTTGTGTTGTTGCTGTCATTTGTTTCCATATATTGCTTGATCACTATTTTCATTTGGTCATTGATCCATTGATTATTTAGGAGCATATTGTTAAGCCTCCATGTGTTTGTGAGCCTTTTTGCTTTCTTTGTATAATTTATTTCTAGTTTTATACCTTTGTGGTCTGAAGAGTTGGTTGGTAGGATTTCAATCTTTTGGAATTTACTGAGGCTCTTTTTGTGGCCTAGTATTTGGTCTATTCTGGAGAATGTTCCATGTGCAGTTGAGAAGAATGTGCATCCTGTTGCTTTTGAATGTAGAGTTCTATAGATGTCTGTTAGGTCCATCTGTTCTAGTGTGCTCTTCAGTGCCTCTGTGTCCTTACTTATTTTCTGTCTGGTGGATCTGTCCTTTGGAGTGAGTGGTGTGTTGAAGTCTGCCAAAATGAATGCATTGCATTCTATTACCTCCTTTAATTCTGTTGGTATTTGTTTCACATATGATGGTGCTCCTGTATTGGGTGCATATATATTTATAATGATTATATTCTCTTGTTGGACTGATCCCTTTATCATTATGTAATGTCTTTCTTTATCTCTTGTTACTTTCTTTGTTTTGAAGTCTATTTTGTCTGATACTAGTATTGCAACACCTGCTTTCTTCTCCCTGCTGTTTGCATGGAATATCTTTTCCATTCCTTGACTTTTAGTCTGTGCATGTCTTTGGGTTTGAGGTGAGTCTCTTGTAAGCAGCATATAGATGGGTCTTGCTTATTTATCCATGCTATTACTCTGTGTCTTTTGATTAGTGCATTTAGTCCATTTACATTTAGGGTGATTATTGAAAGATATGTACTTACTGCCATTGCAGATTTTAGGTTCGTGGTTACCAAAGTTCATGGTTTGCTTCTTTACTATCTTACTGTCTAACTTAACTGGCTTATTGAACTATTATAAACACTGTCTGGTGATTCTTTATTTCTCTCCCTTCTTATTCCTCCTCCTCCATTCTTCATATGTTGGGTGTTTTGTTCTGTGCTCTTTTGTGTTTCCTTTGATTGCTTTTGTGGGTAGTTGATTTTATTTTTTGTCTTTAGTTAGTATTTGGTTGTTCTTCTTTCTTTGCTGCGATTTTGTTTTCTCTGGTGACATGTATTTAGCCTTAGGAGTGCTGCCATCTAGAGCAGTCCCTCTAAAATACCCTGTAGAGGTTGTTTGTGGGTGGCAAATTTCCTCAATGTTTGTTTGTCTGGGAGTTGCTTAATCCCTCCTTCATATTTAAATGATAATCGTGCTGGATACAGTAGTCTTGATTCAAGGCCCTTCTGTTTCATTGCATTAAATATATCATGTCATTCTCTTCTGGCCTGTAAGGTTTCTGTTGAGAAGTCTGATGATAGCCTTATGGGTTTTCCTTTGTAGGTGACATTTTTCCTCTCTCTAGATGCCTTTAATACTCTGTCCTTTTCCTTGATCTTTGCCATTTTAATTATTATATCTCTTGGTGTTGTCCTCTTTTGGTCCATTCTGTTGGGAGTTCTGTGTGCTTCCATGTTGAGCAACTATTCCCTCCCCCAGTCTCGGGATGTTTTCAGCAATTATTTCTTCAAAGACACTTTCTATCCCTTTTTCTGTCTCTTCTTCTTCTGGTACCCCCATAATGCAAATATTGTTCCATTGTGATTGGTCACATAGTTCTTTTAATATTGTTTCATTCCTGGAGATCCTTTTATCTCTCTCTGCGTTAGTTTCTCTGCAATTCTGTTCTCTGATTTCTATTCCATTAACTGCCTTTAGCACTTCATCCAGTCTGCTCTTAATTCCTTCCAGAGATTGTTTCATTTCTGTAATCTCCCTCTGGACTTCATCCCTTAGCTCTTGCATATTTCTCTGAAGATCCATCAGCATGGTTATGACCTTTATTTTGAATTCTTTCTTGGGGAGATTGGCAAGGTCCCTCTCCCCTGGCCCTTGCTCAGGGGTTATCTGGAGTATTTTGGACTGGACTAAATTCTTCTACCTTTTCATGGTGATAGAGGTAGCTGTTGGCCAGTAGCTTGTGTTTCAGCTGGGAGAACAAGGTCCTTTCCTGCTTGCTGGTCGCCTTGCCCTTCTCCACTGCCTGTGTCGGTTACTCACACTCCTGGAGCAGCTTCTGGGTTAATCCCCTAAACTGCTGTGTGCGGGGTCTCTTTCAGAGTAGCGTAGAGCCCTGAGGGGAGTGGCAGGTATGCTGGTTGTGCTCTCCCACAAAGTGGTGCCCCTGCCGGGCAGCTGTGTACCAACAGCAGCCTTTGGGTCTGTCCTGGGTGGCTGTGCAGTGGGATGAGCTGCTGCTGAGGTCGCAGCTGCTCCTGGGCTGCTCCTCCACCACTGCCGTCTCCTGCGGACCACTCCCAGGCCGCTCGGTTGCCGCTGCTGCGGTCCCATGCAGGCAACTCCTGGGCCCCTCTGGTACTGCCTCCCCTGGTGCGTGTTGCCACTCTCCCACTAATGGGCCGATGTTTCAGGGTTTGCACTGATTGAGGGAATGACTGGCAGGCTGCTTATCACTGTGAGGGGCTTCAGACCTGCACTGCCATCCAGGGGATTAGCTCACCTAGAGTTTCCCTGATTTCCAGGTACTGGGGTGCATGTGTCAGGACGACTTCGTCCAGCTGTGAGGTCCCTGTCCCTTTAAGACTTACAAAAAGCACTCGTTTTTCTTTTGTCTCAGGTTCGCTGGTTGTCAGAACGTGGTCACAGGTTTAGCTTTTCCATTTCTCCAATGTCCAGCACCCCGTGCACTGTGTGTCTGTGCTCCTGGTGTGGATTTCTAGAGCTGGTTGTTTAGCAGTCCTAGGCTTTCACTCCCTCCCCACTCTGATTCCTTTCTTCCCGCCAGGGTCTGGGATAGGGGGGCATTCAGGTCCTGCTGGGCCGCGGCTTATATCTTACCGCCTTCGTGTGATGCTGAGTTCTCGCAGATGTAGATGTAGCCTGGCTGTTGTACTGTATCTACTAGTGTCTCTTTTAGGAATAGTTGTATTTTCAAAAATACATAAGTTTTTGGGAGGAGATTTCAGCTGAACTACTCATGCTGCCATCTTGGCTCCTCCAACAGTAATGTTTTTTATCAGAGAAGGTTCTTGTTTTTAAACAAAACTCAACCTTGGTCACAGAAAGCATCAAATGAATTTATTTGAATAAACATTGTGTAGTCATTCACACTGATGCGGGACCTTAAGAATCAGTGGGAACCGATAGAAGTTAGACTATAAGAAACAATGTCAAATACATGCTACTGAAATTGTGTAGCTAGAATGAATTTTAATTCATGCAACAGCCACTAGACTCTACCTTGCATAGCTGCTGGACTGACCACTGCTACACCTGGACCTTGAGACTCACCACCTTGTGAAAAACTTGTCAACTGTCCCTACATCCATCCATCATTTGCTCCAGTGTGTTGGAGCATGTAATTAACCTGGTGATGCCATTGGCACAAGTTCTAACTAAAAGGTTTTCGGGAAAAAAGTGTCAGGTTCCTAAGTGTTCAGAGGTGAAATCTCAGGCTCTATTCATCAGAATTCATATATTAGTGTGTCTCAGGAAAGTAGAAAGTGTGTTTGAATGCTGCTTAGTCAAAAATTGACTAATGTAGCTATTAGTGTCTACAACATATTTCTATAATGTTAGTCTCAATCAGTGCTTTATTATTGTTTGTGTTTTAACTCTTCTTACCTATGCAGGAATGGATTTCTTGAAGTAGAGTGGAAAATTTTCATATTTAGAGTTCAGTCCTCTCACTATATAGTAAATGAAATTATTTACAAAGGTACAATAGTGATGTTTACATTTGCCCTTTCAGTCCACAGAACCTTATTACTTTTCACAGGTGTCATAATAGAGATTCACAAAAATATAATAAATATGTAAATTAAAATGCATTTATATGTTTTGGAATGCTACTCAAGATGATTCTTGTAAAGAAAACCCTGATTCTACATATCTCAGTGTGCTACAAAAGCCACTTTCTTCACCTTCTACTCATGAATTATGCTTTGTTAAACAACTTAGCATAAAAGCAAAGATGTTAATTTCATTTAAAAATCACACCACAAGGTGTGAAAGTATTAAGATAACAACACCTATATATTCATCAACTTTACTTCTAAGAAGGAAGACTAGATAAAGTTTCTTTTTTTGAAGTCTGTGATTTGAAAATTAAGAATCTTTTGATGGAAAGGAAAATTCAATATAAAATTGTCCAAATAATTTATTAGAGAGACTGGAGAGAATTTCAGAAGAAAATATTTAAGCAAAAAATTTTAGTAAATAAGGAAACTGAGACTCAAAGAAATTAGATGATTTTGCCTAAGTTCAAATTTTAAGTACATTTTTTTAAAATGAAGAAAACCTATGTCTTCTGACTTTTTTCCAGTGTTCTTATTTGTTGGTGATAGAGAGGTAATCCTATTTTAAATATATGAAGAGACTTTTTGAATTGCTTAATTTAAATCAGTGAAAAATAAATATTTTGAGATGCTTAAAAGGAAATCCTAATTCTAATCCGATACAGTTCTTGCACAACTGGCAAAGTAAGCATTATTATTAACCCTAATTTATAGGGAGACATACTAATAGAGAAAACACTTTGCTCTGGGTGACACAGATCTGCTATTCAGTGTAAGCATTTTTTCTCAATTGTATAAAAGAATTATGCTATAACTGATTATATTCAATTTTAAAAAATCATTTATATTGTCATGTCAACCATCTTATAGTTCACTCAGGTCTATATTTCTGTTTGTGCTCATTTATAAGGGTGAATTTTATGGAATGAGGTGATTCATCTGATTTTTTTTACTAGATGGAATAATTATAAAACGGAATCAATAAAATGTTTCTAAATACATTGAAACACACATATGTATTGAATCACAGATATATAAGAATACAGCAAAACTTGCTACACAATTTCATGTGTTTTCAATAAGCTAATTATTTCAGTCAACCTTTTCTCTCCCAAGTCCTATCTTTGTGTTCCTGAAATGTTTAAGTTTTACTTTATTATCCATTTGTACTAAAAGTTAAGTCCAAATCCTCAGTACTTCTTATTTGAAAGTTATAACATTCCTCCTCCCCTTTTTATTTTTTGACACCATTCCTCTCTTCCCTGTAACTTTCTTTATGTAGCTGCTAGGATTATGTGTAAATCTATTCCCATGCCTTAATATCTGTCTTGCCTTTATGTGAAGACCACATCCTAGGCTACTATCTGCAGGACTAACAAAATCTATGCAAACTATGATTCAACCAACTGATGTCCTCACTCTTATTCAATTGTTTTAATATGACTCCTAAGTATGGAGTAACTTTCAGTTGCATAAATTTTTTTCAGCCATCTTCTTTTCCATTATGATTTATTATCTTCTGTTTTACTTACTGAGCAACTCAAGTACCTACTTGACCTTTGTGATGCTCTATGGGAATATTTTGTTGACGTTCAATGAGTCACATATAGTAGGAAACAATGTGTAGTATATATAGTGAATTTATATCACATATAACAAAACCGAAATGAGCACTTAGCATGGAGTCCCTAGTATGTCACGTATTGTAAGGGATCAACTACGCTCGGGCATGTGCACATATTCACGGTCAGTTTCTTAGCCTTCTGCACTCCTTAGGGTTGCATTTCTGTTATTTCAAAGTATATATATATATATACTTACATATGTAAAGTTTATTTTCAAATGTAAACATATGAATATATAGCAGGTTGTGTGTGTGTAATTGAGAACGAACAGTACAGATAGGGAAGCCCATGTAAAAATGTGTGCAGGCTTATGCATGACTTTTTTGAATGTACATTCAAAAGATTTGCATATATTCTTTGCCTATCAGCTCACACTGCAAAATAATATAATTTGCTTTCAGAGCAAACACTTAAAACTACCATGTTTTATGTATGATTTGTCTCTTTCCATTAGGTGGAAATGATTGCCTGTGTTCACCTACTGTGAAGATTTGGAATCAGACAACTACAGCTTTGATTCTCCAAGTGTTTCAGGATGTAAATGTAGTCTGACCTTTTCCTGATGGACAGTTAAATCATGGACACACTAAACAATTTACTTTGGACCGTCCTTCCAAAAGATGCTTTGGCTTCTCTCTTGAATGCTCACTAAGCATTTGTAGCTGACAAGGAAAGGAAAGAAAACTGTAAACTGGAAAGTTATCTTACAATGAAAATTACGAGCACAACTTGCATCTGCCCAGTCCTAGTGTGTCTCTGTTTTGTGCAGAGGTGTTATGGAACTGCTCACCACGGCTCCATCAAGGTGACCAGAAACCAAACCAAACACGTCGAAGGTGAAACCGAAGTACACCATCGTCCCAAAAGGGGATGGGTTTGGAATCAGTTCTTTGTTTTAGAAGAACATATGGGACCAGATCCACAGTATGTTGGAAAGGTAAGTTTTTGTTTGTTGGTTTGTTTTTTCCTGTTCTGAGAATTCCTGGGGGTGAGATGAGGATGGAGTTGGGTTCACTCTGAAGAGATGTGGAAAATGAAATTAATTATTTATGGTATGCGATTACTTGTGCTAGACAGTTTAAAATAATGATTGTAAAAAGTGAACTTTAACAATCTTATCCCATCTCCCTAAACATTGGTCCACACAAACTGGCCTGAATGTTCTTTACAATATATTATTCTTTCTGTTCTCTCATGGAAAATGAAAACCCTTAATTGAACACATAATAGAGTTATTTTATCTTTATTATCATGAAGATATATTGGAATTCACACAGTCATTTATTGGTGCATTGATATTTATAAAAATATTTTATCTATAGCTAATGCAGCTAAAAAGAAGACATTCTTTCATGATACCTAATACACATCTATTAATTGTTACAGAGAGTGTATTTGAATTTAAGTGATCTTTTAAAAGAATATAGATATTTTTCCAATTCTCCAGATGAATTTGAATAAAAATGCTGGTATACTTTAAGTTTAGATTAACAATACACTTATACTGTTTTGTTAAAATATCAATAGGTTGAAGGTATAAAATGATCAGTAACTTCCCACCAAATTCCCTTTCTCTCAAAAATGCAAGACAATTTAATGTTTCTAACAAATTGTTTGCTCAGGAATAAGGGACAGCTTAAGCATGTATCACTGAGGCTTTAGGGTAGAGAATAGAGTGGGAAATGCAAAGGCCTTTCTTTTTCTGATGAATTACTGATTGTTGGAAGCAACCAGACTAAGTTTGTTTAGTACCTTTGGGAGAAACAGCAAGCACAGAGGTAGAATCTCCATAACTGCAGGCTCAATAACTTCCATTTCCCTCCTTGACTATTTATTTTCACTTTAGCTCTGTTAGTACTGAAAAAAAATAATAACACTCCATCTAAGCTATGGTGCTTCCCCAATGTGTAGGCAGTACAGGATTACAAGCCATCTGTTCTACCCTTCATCCAATAGGGACTGGGTTGCAGCTGTATTTTCCATGCAAGGCAGGAGCTCTGAAGCCAGAATATGGGAACACAAAGATCTGAAACAATTGTGTCATATTCTTATATGCATATTGAAATGAAACCAAAAATCCTCATCATTATCATGTACTTTTTTCCTTACAAAGTATTCCATAAAGTAAATGGGAACAAATGTACTAAAATAAAAACATAATATTTTAAATTACCAGGAAGTTATTTTTGTTCAGAACTTCAAAATTATTTTTCTATAATCCTTTTAATCTTTAAAAAGGAGAATAAAGATGAACAGAAAAATATATTCTTTTAGGAGTACACCAAAGGAAAAATTTTTCATTAAGAAAAATAGTTTCTTATACTTATTTCTTGCCATTTTAACAGGAAAACAAAATAAAATTGCTAGAAAAGTGTTGGGAAAGATCAGACAACTATTTCCTCCTAGTTTATAGTAAAAGATGAAGCCTCAATAGGTAGATCAATTCCAAGCAATCATTCTGGGATGGCCTGTCCATTAACATGGTGGAGAGTTGTTACCCATAGGAGGTGGTGAAAATCTGTGAAGCTGTCCAAGTTTATAGAGTTATCTGTGGCAATTGATATCTGTCCTACTGTTTACAGTATTGATGTAGAAATATAAATACCCAAGGATGTGGTTATCTTATTCTCTGTCCAACCTGGGTCCCTACCCAGTCTCTCCACTCTATTCTAATCTGCCTTTATGAGCAATTCTAACTTAATTGTACATCCTACCACTCACCTGCCACCCCATAATGTGTGCACATATACATACACACTTGTGAAAAATTTTTAAAAGACTGAAAAGCTCAACCACCCATACATGTGTAAGACACTGCCCTCTGTCCCATTATTTTAATTTGTTCAAGAAGTTAATTTATATCTCATACTTACAAATATATTCATAATGAACCAGCCATATATTTTTGCAGCATTCCTGAATGAAAGATAGAATCATTACAATTACTATGGAAATGCGGAGGGCACATGCAAGGAACGGAGATGATTTTCTTTATCCCAATCTTGTCCCCGGAATGCCAGCAGAAATGCTGTTAGCAAAAATGATTAACAATCGTGCAATGCAGCTTTTGCATTAAAATTATATTTTTGTAGATGCATTATTTTAGTTCATTTCAAATTATCCTTGAGCTATGTATTATAATTTTGAATCTGTAGTTATATTTCACCTTATACAACTATAGTTACTGGGCTTTTGTTTAGAGCTTTTGTCTAAGTGGTTTAATACATACCAACTTGTCTTATATTGCTTTTAATTTTCTTAGCCTTTCCTTAGTCAAAGATTACATTATTATAAGGGAATGTATTTTGTTGCTATTGGTCAATATATATTATTCATTAGTAAGACATTTATATGTGGCTAAGACCATTGCCATAGGGCCATTTCTAATGACAAATAGTACAACTATACATATCCATGTATAATGTATCTACCAATTATACATGCAATTATGCATAAATACATATGTATGTATAATTGATAATCCATATTTTTTCCAGATTATTTTGGCCATGAGAAATCAAATACCAAAACTACCATGAATATATCTCATGGATTTAATCTTATGAACTTGTTAAAAATCATTTTGTGCATCTCACAGACTTGTTAAAAGATATTTTTAAATAATTAAAGGATCAGAGTAATGAAAATATAATAGCACGTTTGTGAGAAATTAAGTTCTTTCTTCCTGCAACAAATTTTATGGTAATGTCATTATAGTTTTAAAACAAAATTATTCCTTTTTTTCCAAAAAATCATGTAAAAGTCAATATAGACTAGTTTGTTTTTCATTTTTCAAAAGCTGAATAATGCTGAATGAATCCCATTATAACTAAGAATGCAATTTTATATATTACACATGTCCTAAAATTCATTCCATACATTATACCTATCATTAGAGTAGACTCATTGCCTTTGTGACATAATAATGACTAGTGAGTGAAGAGCTGAATTTGAGTTACAGCTTCTCTGCTTATTATCTGCATTACAATTGGAAAGTCTCTTTAATTCCCTGCATTTCTATTTCCCTATATGTAAAAACTGAAAAATGCTGCTTGATATTTCTACTGTTAACTCAAGCATATTATACAGTCTGGTTTATGGTTTCGTTCATAGGTCAGTTAAGTTACAGCCTATGTGCCAAATCCATCCAGTTGCATGATTTGGTATTGCCTGCATGCTAAAACATTTTTCTCTTCATTTTTAATTGTTGAATAAGTTTCTAAAAATAATTTTGTGACACATGGGAATTATATGAAACTCAAGTTTCATTTTCCATAAAAACTGTGTTATTGGAATACAGACACACTCATGCATTTGTGTCTAGAATATGAGGCTGTTTTTCAAGCTGCAGTGGTAGACTTGAGTAGCAGCAAGAGAGAGTGAGGCATGAAAATGCCAAAATATTTACTAATGACCATGTGCAGGCAATGTCTGTGAGCCCTGGTTAAGATGTCTGCCTCATCTAGCATGCTGGGAATGCTGAGGAAGCAGGTTCTGGGACTGTATAATCTTTACATATGCAGTATCCATCTCTGTGCCTATTGTAGTGATCAAAGTGGTAATTCAGAACAGAGTGCTCAGTAAACTATAAGCTTTTGTAGCCATGGTAAGGATTGTAAAAACTATTTGAATGTTTTAAAGCAAACTTCTCTCACTAATCCTTGCTTTGTATCACCATGTTCACTGTTGTACCACTCTCCCATAGATATTTTAATGAGTTTGTTAACTCTGGTACTGTTATTTTTATTGTGTTTTTGTTGCTATTATGCTATAATGAACGAAGTTCTTGTGCACACATTATTTAGCATACATATAGTACATCTGTGTGAGAGATTTCCAGAAGTGAGGTTCTCATTCAAAAATAAATACTTTTATATGTTAGTAGGGATTATTAGATTCCCTTGCATGGGTGATGGTATTCTGCCCCTTTCTCTACGATGCATATTGGCAAGTAGTTCTTCACAGAAGTGCCAACAGATGGGATTTTAAAACTTGGCATTTTGCAAATATGATAGGTGAAAAAGAGCATCTCTGTGCATTTTTATTTTCATTCCTTTTATTATGAGTGAAATTGATCATCTTTTCATATTTGGGTGGATGCGAATGTTTCTTTTTTTATTAACTGACTCTTCACGGCCCTTGATATATATTCTTTTGTTAGACTCTAACTTACCAATATTAGTAGTTTTCATATAGCTGATACAAAGTTCTCTGCCAGTGACATAAGTTACCCATGATTTTTTCACAGTTGCCATTTGTCTTTTGACTTTGTTTATAATTTTTGCTTTATAGAAAGCTATTATTTGAGTATACTAATTCTTGCAAACTTTTGACTGAAACTATATTGGATTCTTCTGAAATCTGAGGAAATTTGGTGTTCATAATAAGTGGCAGTAGATAAAAATGCATTCCAAGGGCCTTAATGTCTATAGTTTATTATATATATTAGAAAATATTACTTTTCCAAAAATACAGTGTTAAAGTAGAATTGCTTATGTTAGAGAACAGAAATAATAACAGAATAGATCGAATTCCTATTTTAAGTCACTAGCTGTTGTCTGTTTTGCAATACATCCTAGATGTGCAGGTTGTAATTGCAAAGTGTATTGACTCTTACTAGTGTATGTTAGGGATACTTAAACATATGTAACTGGTGGAATTTAACTAAGGTATACATTGTAAATAATGTCTATTAATGGGCAACTGTTGGTAGTAAGTTTCATATATTTCAAGTGCTAACTTGCTTGTGGTTAGCTAAATGCTCTCCACAAATACATATTATATTCATTTTAATAATGTTATAGATGACATTAACGAGTCAAGCATTCTTATATAACAAAGGAAACACTATGGTTATTTCTGGATATGCATAAATGGATATTGTTCACATTGCATTATTGGATAATTAAAGAGAATGGAATAAAACTTATAAATAAGAGGTAAAAGACCAGAAAGTGTACATGATTTAGGCTTAGATATCTGTTCACAATGTTACACTTAGGTTTGGGGCTTTATTGATGTTAAAGATATATTTGATGATAAAATTTAATAGAAACTTAAAATTTTCAGGATAACCAAATGAATATAATCTCCATCTTCACTTTCCTGCATTTATGGTGTATCTGCTTATAACTGTTAGTATTTTTTATAGATATAAGCTATAACATTAGAAGATATTGCATATATCTACTAAGAAAAAAATACTAAAATTGTACCATTCTCTCCCTTTCTATCTATGTCCTACAAGTGTGTCAGTAGATACATGTGAACTGTAGATAATCATTCCCAACTTACTTTATTAAAAACAACCACACACATATAGACGGTAAGCAAGGAATTTAAGCAATGTAAAGGAACTAAGAAATCATCTTACCAAATTCTTCAAGTAATAGAAAGCAATGATGCTCGAAACAGCTAAGTGACCTCTTCACATTCACAGGATTAGTTATGACAGTGCCAAAGGACAAATTGTAAGATATATTATTCTTTAATGAAAATCAGTTTTTACTATAGAGTGCATGAAATTCCTGCTCATCATTACTATTACTGACATTTTTTTCTATATTTTCTCTTTCTTTTAAAGAGAACCTTCAAATCTCTTTTAGTAGTAAGTACAGTAGTTTTAGATTAAATAAATGACTTTGAGAGAAAAAATACTATAAAAAGGATAAGGAAGGTTCAGGCTTTTCAGAAAAAAAATACAATAGCTTTAATGTCATCATGAACTCTGAATTAAAAATTAAATGCACAGCAAGGAAAGGTCTCAATTGTCACTTAATATTGTCACTTAATAAGGATGATAATTTTATGAACATTTTTATCATAACTTCCTTGAAATGAAAACTTTGTGTATCAAAATATGACATTTGAATTTTATACAAATGACAACGTGATGACATGATGGCATGTGAAATTAATTATGCCACCCAGTTCTATGTGGATATAGAACTTTCTCAATAGTCATCATGGAAATTTTTTAGATTCAGTCCTATGAGAAAGTAGATGTATTAAAGAAGAAATTGATTTGGCATATATTAACTATATTTTTAGAGAATGTGATATTTGAATAATTTTAAAATGTTTAAATTCATGTATTTCTTAATGTTACCCTGGTGAATTTTTGAAGTTCATAATATATATGTTAAGGGGACAACACCATGTACTTATTCACTTTGTGAGCTTTGTATTACTATAGAAACACACCTACTTGTGTGTGTGTGTGTGTGTGTGTGTGTGTGTGTGCATGTGTTTGTATCAGTTGTGCTAAATCAGAGCTAATTTTGACTCCTGGGTGCATTTGGCCATGTCTGGAGACATTTTTCACCAGGTCTACATTGTCTCTTAGTTAAAATTGGCAAAAATCAAATGAATAATCATATCTGACTTGATTGTTTATAGTTCATGATGCGTGATCAAAACCAAAAGTTTCTGTAATATGACTGCCCTTGCACTGTTCACCATGTAAGAACTTATTCACTATGTAAGAACTTGTTCATTATGCTTCAGAAGATTGGAGACTGTTGATAATTAGGCTTGGGGTTGATTAATGATTGTGCATTGAGTCCCCTATACAGAATTTTATTGTTGTTAACAACCATTTGATCAATAAATATGGGAGATGCTCTCTCAAAAAAAAAATTGGCATCGTCACTAGGGTTGGAGATACTAAAAGGGCCTAGGGAATGTTTTGATATATTTTCAGATCAGAATAAAATATGAAAATAAATATAATTTTGTACATTACATTAATCTTCATGTCAATATAATTTTAATTGGAAAAAGGGCCCACAAAGGGAAAATACCAAATGGCCCATGAAAGGTCTAATGTGGTTCTGATTTTTGGTTGTGATGAGTAGGGATGTGGTGGTGCTGACACTTAGTAGAGGCCAGAGGTATTGCCACACTTTCTGTGACCCATAGGACAGTTCTTCCACAACAAAGAATTATCCAGCCCCAAAAGGCAACAGTGCCAGGGTTGATTGATATTAGCATTCTTTTACCACATTTCTCTCAGTTAAAACGTTTTTGAATATTTTGTCCATGCTATCATATCACTATAATGATATTTTACATGTAACGTTCATCATCCACATAGGTGTGGGTAGTAATCCTTAGTTTGTTTATGCAATCTGACAATTTATTTTTCCAAGTGATGATTTTATTCCATTGCATATATTATGATTTAATACACTTGTACTTATTACCAACAATTTATTTTATATTTTATGTTCAACTGTTTTCTGTTTGTTTCATTTCTTTCTGCTTTTGCTTTACCATAATGACTTCTACTAGGATTTCTTTCTATTTGTTTAGAAGTTTTATGTTGTATGTTCCTGATATTTGTACTTACTCTTGATTTTTTGTATGCAGTCTTGATTTGCATGTAAAAACAATATCTTTACCTAACCCCTTAACAACAAGTATTCATAATGGTCAAATTTTTATTACATTACTCTGTTGTCTATTTTTCACATGCCTACTAAGCCAAGTTGTTTTTAAGCCTCCCAATCATTCATTATTCTTGTTATTGTTATTAGTATTAGTGATTAAAGTGTATACTTATATATCTAACATATTTAACAACTTTTTTACTCCCTTTTTGCTTCTATATCAAACTTTATTTGGGTTCCCTTTATTTCTTTCTGAAAAATGACTCTTACCTGTTTCTATTTAACTGATATATTTTATAAAGCTTAAAGTTGACACCTTTATAGTGATCTTAAATAGTAAAAGACCTCAGGATTTTTAAACACTGCTTTTCATTTTTTCAATATTGTATTTGTCTAATATCGTGTCTTTTCACTGTTTTAAAGTATTTTCCAGACCTTTCATTATTAGAATCATTTAAACATTTAATCTTACTTAGATTTACCCAGGTTTAACAGTATCTTCTTCATTGCTTCTAACCCTCTTCTTCCTATGATTTGGTTATCTTATTGCCTATATACACTCTACTTTTATTTTTTTTCCTGTTCTGCCTGTGAGAAGTAAAGTTCTTTTTTTTTCTTATTGAATCATTGTTTTTTGTGTATTGGATTTTAGGATGAGTTTTTCCATTATTGTTTAATTGAGGCTATGTTGTATATTGAACTCTATCCCTGATGAAGAGAAATCTGTTGCCATTCCATTTTAATTTCCTCTTTCTCTTAGGTTGGTTTCAAAATTATCACTTGTCCTTTGTGGTCTGTAGATTTGTTAATGTGTCCAAGCTCTGACTTATTTTTTTACTTCCTATATTCTGACTTTCGATTTATGATGTCTATATTAATCAGGGCTTTCATAACAATGTACTTATAAAACTGAGTGCCTCAAGGAGCAGAAATTTATTGTCTCAAATTTCTGGAGATTAGAAGTCTGAAATAAATATGTTGGCAGGATTGGTTCCTTCTGTGATTTCTCAGTGAAGACTCTTTTTAGGCCTCTCTCCTTGGATTATAGATACCTGCCTGTATGTTGACTTGGTGTTCTTCCTGTATGTGCATCTTTGTGTACAAATTACCCCTTTTCATAAAGATGTCATACTGGATTACAGTCCATCTTAATGATCTCATTTTAACTTGATTATCACTAAAACTCCTATCTCCAAATAAGATACTGAGGGTTAGAACTTCAATATATGAATTTTTTAATACAAAATTTAACCTGTGATGCTCTGCAATCAAGTAGTTTTTGTATAATTACTAGGATTTTTTTATACATAATTATAGAAATGTAACAACCATTATTTCTTTAAATTTTCTTTTTCCTTCCTTGTTTCATTCTGAAATTTCTAATTATATAATTTCTGTAGTTATATAATTTCTATCATAATAATCCTCTTCTTCATCTAAATTGTATAGATAAGCATATTCTTTAGCTTAAGCATGAGAATTACCTTGGATATACTTTAAAATTTCTAGTTATTTTTAGTTCCATTTCTCCTTTTTATAGACTGACCTGTGCTTTTATTTTGATCTCTATTTCTTCTCTTATGACTTCAATTATTGCACACCAACTACTTAACAATCTTTTCAAGTTTTCTAATTTTTTTGTGCTTAATGAATTTGCATATTTCTTTAGTCTCTTCACCAACCATCTGGGAGATTTGATCTTGGTGTGTCTTTTAAAATATTGTATTTATTTGTCTTCAGTAGTGTGTGATAAATGGAGTGGGAACTTTGGTGAGATTCCTCTAAAATACAGCTTAAAAAATATCCATAGAGAGACATTTTTCTTTTTGTCTGCTGGCAACCAATTTGTTTCATAAATCAGAATAAATATTCATTTTTAATTTTTAACTATTGGTTCTTGTCCATACATTCAATGTAAACAGCAGTGAGAACACCAAAAACATTAAAAAATAAAACTTACATGCCATTCATCTGGGCTGCTTGTTTTGAGTTTCAGTTTACTCCAGGAAAGTTTTTCTTCTAAGAACTCCTAACAGCCCACAAGTTTCCTTGCTACTTTTTAAAACTGGTGGGTAGATCGTCTAATTTTCTTTCATGGAATTGCTTCCAAGTCGTCTTGCTTTCTTCAGACATCGTCATTCTAATTATATACCTTGGGAAGATGCAAAAGTCATGGTTTCTAATTTTCAGGAAATGTAAAAACCAAATTCTTGGTGCTCGGGGGTTGTATCCAGTTTAATTACCCCCAGAAGGGCCAGAATGGCTGCCAGTCAGAAATGACCGCCCAGGGACTAACTCCTGTCTTCCTTCTTTTTTCCCAGGGAATTGTTATTCACTGTTTCTAGCTCAGTTGTACTTTAACTTTTACATTTAATACACCAGTTTAATTCCTTATAGTAAGAGACATGCCTTTATTGGCTCTGTCTACCATTTTTCTACCATATCTTGCCTTTGTTTTTTCTCTACATAAAAACCAAGTTTGAATTAGATAATATAGCTTCTGGATGTCAGTAACAGTATGCTTTTGTTGCTGGGCAGCTGCGTCTGGGGAGGTCTGTACCCGAGCACTAGGTGAAGATCTAGGAGAAACCTCAACCTGGACAGGGGAGGATTCTTGGCTCTGGATGTGAATGTGAATTCTCGAACAGGTCGGACGAGGATAGATAAGGAAGGAATTCATTAAAACAAGAGTAGTGGGGAATGGTAGCTGCCCTCTAGGTGACTGAGAACAGGGAGACATCCTGGACAAGCCCCCAAAAAGATGATAGTGGGGTTCTTGTTTATGGAGTCAAAGAATGAACTTTGCAAATGCTCAAGGTAGGCATCTCTGCACTTCTACATGAAAATATTGAGGCGTGGTAAAGTGAGACAGGTAAAAGATGGGGGGCAGGCCTTGTTCAGTTAGAGCAAAATAACAGCCCTGTGAAGGAAAAATGAGATGCTTGCCTACCTTGAGCAGAGATGAAAATCCAAATGTTCCTAAAATAGGAAAAGTAGAAATATGAATTGTAGAAATCCTATTGCTCTTCATAACTAACGACAGACTGATTCATTTCAACATGGATTTGCACCAAGGAAATGAATAGCTTTCAACATAGGAATTAGATTATTCTCAGGAAATCTGTTTCATTATTTTACTGATTTTTATTCAATTAGTATTTGAACATTCAATTGCACTGGACCTCACATAACAAAGGCATTTAATTTGAAAATTGAGCCTAGAGGGTGTTCAAATACATCCACGTGGTATTTTTGTTTTTGTTTTGTTTCTGTTTTAAGTTTCATAAAGAAAGTATCAAGCACTCATTACAAGAATTGCAGTGTAAAATATAACCAATTCATTTCCTCTGGGATTATTTGCATTTCCTATGTATAATCTATCACTATTTCACAGAAATTAGAATAATATATAGTGTGAAATCCCCTTCTACACTAAAAATAAAATGTAAAAATGTAAGTTATACTAACTTAATATGGCCCTTTTTATGTGCATTATTTTCAAACTATCTTTACATTGTTTGCAAGACAATCAACTGTCTTGATTAGAGCTGAGTTTATTTTGACAAAGTTTGAAGACCACTTAGGACATTCATTCATTCAGAACTTTCAAATGGAGTTTCATTGTGCACATTAAAAAGACGAATGAGACTGTTGCAGGCATCTTATTTCACTTCAGAAGTCATTGCTTCAACATGACTTCAGAGGTTACATAAAAAATTTATCAGCATGCCATACACTGGGGTAGATGTGGAGATTATACTGCTGAAATATACAGTCCAAATAATTAATGAAATGAAAGCAAGAAGTGTAGAGAATTTTAAGAACAAATGATTGCTTCACAATGTTAGTGGTGCAAGAACATTGCTAAACATGGGATGGTGGTACAGGAATAACATACTTGTCTTCAATCAGTTTGGGGAAGGCTCTTCAGAAGAGAAAAGAACTTGAACTAATATTTTGCTACTAATAAAAAATGAGACAGGTAAAGTGTGCTGGTTAAGAGAGAGCTGCAATGGAATTGTTTAAATGACCCATGAAAAGTTAACAAGTAGTTTTTCAAGGACATACAAGAGCAGTAGCTGGAGCACAGAGTGCATGCTGCGAAGTAGAAATAGGAATGAAGCTAGAGAGCGTGATGGGCTGCAGGGTGCCAGTGCTAGTGGGATTGTCAAAGGAGAACATAGTTTATCCAGAAGTGTTTGGGAATGAATTGAGGGATTTTAAAGTGGGAAGTGACAATGAGGCACTTAGAACAAGTTTGGAGGCAAAGGGGATGCTTTACCATTTGTACAAATCTAGACTTGAATTTGATAATCAGAGGAGAAAGAAGGTAAGAGAAGATGAAATAAACTGTTTTTGGGATGTAGAATTGCAAGGTTTGTGTCTGTTTGAGAGCAATAAATGGGGATGCTGGGCCATTTGAAGATGGTGGGCAAGCTCATTATATCAAGGGACCAAAAAGTAAAGAAGAAGGATCACATCTAGGCATGAGAGTGATGAGTTAGGTTTAGATAGGCTATGTCCACGGTGCTTTGTGGGCACATAGGTAAGCAGGTATGAGAAAGGCAAACTAGAAGAGGGATTTAGGCTAAGGGGGAGAAATGGGAGACACAGGTTTAAGTTTTGATGGAAGCCATGCACAAAGATTTAGGGAAAACTGTGGACTGTGGGCTTAGAAACAAATTCTGGGGAACAAAGTTTGAAGAAAAAAAGAGAAAACGGGGCTCTCTTGTCCCCTCCTGGAGTGAGCCAGGAGCTCTGTTCTCTCACTGTATCTCTAAATAAAAGCCTCTGCCCTGGCTCTCCTACCTTGGGTGTTTGCTAAGTTCATTCTTCTACTCTGCAAACAGGAACCCCGGCATCATCTTTGGGAGTTCATCCAGGATAACTTCGGAGGCCACCCTGGCCTCTGAGTGAGGCAGGGGTTGATGTCCCTAACTCTCTTCTAACTTCATCACTTTCACGGAACCCGATGCTCACCACCCCAAGGTGGGAGCTCCCTCTTCAAGATTAAAGCCAGACGTGCCTCTGGCTTTCATTCTAAAGAACTGGGAGCAATTTTGATCTCCAGACCCTGAAAAAGAAGTGTCTTCTGCACACAAGCCTGGCCTCAATACTAACTCTCTATTGGAGAGGCTTGGTCCCTGAGAGAAGTATACAATATAATAAGTGTGTAACAGTGTGTATACCTACAAACAGCCTGAGAATCTTTGTGGTAACCTAAAACGTTAAAGTTTTGCTAAGAAGCCATAAAACTTCAAATAATAATAGAAATGGAACCTGGAATAGAAGTGCCCATCTTCTGAGGCTCTCTCAACTGACCACTGATGGAGACCTAACTGCACCCTTTACTGTGCCCCCTCTCAGCATGAAGCAGCCAGAGTGGTTGTCACCCCGTTTCCCTAGCGGCAGCTAGGGTTTCCATCTGTAGAGGGGGGAATGAGACAGAGACCGTGGGTGTAGTTAGAATAGGGTGAAGGCCTCTGGTAAAAGCAAGGCAAGATATTTACAGTCAGAGCAATGTAACTACATGCAAGGAAAACCCCTACCAAAACTATGTGTTAAACATTAAGCTCTAGTGTCATTCTTCAGTGAGATCAGTTGATATTCCCCAGATAAAGGAAAGTAGCCCATGTTTTCATTATGCTAATTGTTTGTAGTCATGTGTAAGATTCACTCTAGCATGCTAAAAGGAATTTAATATCTCATCAAGGACAAACACCCTAAGGCCACTTTTAACAAGTCCACACCCTAAGCCCTCAGTTCCTCAAAATCCTCAACTGCCTACAAATCCCCTAGACAACGCACCACCCCGGGCTCTCTTGTCCCCTCCTAGTGTGAGCCAGGAGCTCTACTCCCACTGTATCTCTAAATAAAAGCCTCGCCCTGGCTGTCCTAAAAAAAAAAAAGAGAGAGAAAACTAGGTCTGCATGAAGAGTTTGAAAATGAAATTCTATAGAGGAAATAGAAACAGAATGAAAGTGGATCTATAGGAAGGAGTAAATCTCAAGGAGGAGGAAGTAGACAACAAAATTGATGCTTGAGTGAGAATAAAATAAGACTGTATGGTATACTTAAAAATAGTGAGAAAGTAGATCTCATGTTTAGTGTTTTTATCACTATGGGGAAAATGGAAGTTCCTATGGCGTGGTTCCTGAACTGACCCTAAACTACTTGATGTAATTAGCCTACTGCTAGGCTACTGCTTCCACAACCACAGGCAATGAGCTATTATTGACTTAGTCACTACATAAAGAACTCTCCCCAGTGTTCTGGGTGGAGGCAGAGATGGAGGTAGACTACAGACCTGCCGACTGTTTGATGCAGACATGATTCTAGTGCTCGACCTACTGCCATGAGAATAAACCTGGGCATAAACCCTCTTACCCCAAGAACTTTCCATTGTCATTTCTTGGTCTCACTGAATCCATAGTGAACTTGTACGGGCTGGAACCCTCAGGCAAGACAATTACAAATAATAATAATAACAATAATAATAATAACAATAAAGAAGGTGGGAGGAAACTTTTGGAGGTGGTAGTTTATAGCATAAACGTGGTGATATTTTCACAGATGTATATTTAACTCATCAAGTTGTATACATAAAATAAGTATAGCATTTGTATGTCAATTATACCTAAATAAATGGATTTGAAAAAAGCAGATAACCATAAAACATTTAAAACTGAGAAAAAAGAATTGTATCTTTCACAGTTATTTTATTATTTTTTTTTAATCAAGGAAATTATTTGAATCTTGAACAGCTTAACTAGTATCCAGGGGGCTGGCCCATATTCAAGGGGATTGAGTAGTTTTAAAGGGAAAAGACTATAAATTGATGTGTATCTATGGATTATTTACTTATTTGTAGTAGACCTATGTAGACCTATTCATCTTCAGTCCTTTTAATTGTTGTTAATAATCCAGAACATGAAAATTTACATATTACTCAGCATGCTACTCATCCTGACCTCTTCTCATCTGCTTTAGTGATTGACACAAGGTATTAGTAATCTCTTGCTGGATGTTGAAGGAATTTGAAATTACCTTAACAGTGCAATGTAATTTAGTAGCTTGCATACCTGAAGAGTAGAACAAGCTTCAGGCAAAGGTTGAATCAGAGATACAAATGGTGCCATTAGGATTCTAAACTGCAAACTCACAAAGCATGTGAAGTCCCAAATTTACAGGCAACAGTTCAATCAGTTTCTATGCTCTGTTATAAAGAGGATTCCCTTGCTTGCAGCTAGATGTGAGGGATTGTAAGTGCCTAGATATTTTTCAATTCCACATTACAGGGTCTTTTAAAACTTCCCATCTCTAAGTACTAGTTTCTCTGTCAATAAGAGTCCTTTGGTTGGAAACAATCTACATGGTTAACAGACTAATATATATATATATATATGTATATATATATATGTAACTATATATGTGTGTGTATCTATATGTGCATATATACACATGTACATACATATATGCACAAAACAGATAAATTAATTTTATGGAAAATGTACACATCCTTTCTTTGAGCTTTATTGGACTACTGTTCAAGCACCATGCTGGACTAATGTAAGTATACCTGTGTCAAATACCTTAAATCTAGATTTCTGATTTAATCATTGGGATGATTGAATTATCTTAATGTGTTTAGATCAGTTCTGTACATCAGAACATTCTGCAATTATGGTCATGTTTTTTATCTGCATTGTCCATTTTGGTAGCTACTAGCAATGTGTTGGCTACAATATTGGTTTTGACTAAATCAGAGAGGAAACCTAGCCACATACACGAAATATATACAAAAGTATGAGCCTGTGAATGTCACATACAATTATAGGCATACTGAATGAAATTAAGCACAATGGATCTAAAAGCCTGGTTCTAATATGTAAAAAAGTTATAAAGACTGGGAGGTTCAAGCCTGCCTCTCCTTTCCTTTGTTAAAAGGACCATACATTTATTTCTATGTAGTGTAGCATCAATTTATTTGTGTTTGTGGGGGTGCGAGTGGGTGTTGCCCTCAGAGACATGATTTAGTAAATTACCTTTTGACTCAACAGAATCTGAGTAATTTAAGCATAAAAGCAACTTTCAACATGAATATTGGATAGATTAGAATTGGCAGAAAACCCAGTGTTGAAATGAAGCAGGAACCAGGGAAAGCTGAGCTGTAAATGCAGCTAAATTGATGTCCCAGGAATAATTGAAAGAGAACGTTATCGTTGACATTCCTGCCCCAGACTTGCACAGCTACTGCCTCTGTCTTCTTGATAACACAACCAAAAATAATATCTGATGTGCCCCTTGGTGTTTGTGTAATTTGGTTAAGTTTCAAAGCTCCAGACAAGAGAGTATGTTGGCCCAGCCCAAGCCATGTGCCAGTATTCTGGCTGTCCCAAGTAGGCAAGTTGCAGTCTGACTCCTGAAGCTCCGTAATTGAGGCAAAACTCTCTCTTCTACCAAAAGCCTCACAATGGGGTATGGATTCTTCCTAACTAAGATGTGAGTTCAGAAAGATACACTTACATGCACACACATACATTTTCATGCCCACCATATAGGTTAGTACAGTTTTCAACTGTATGGGAAAATTTACTATATGTAACTTTCATTTTACTTCATTATTCATTGTTTCTCCCAGATATATTAAATATCATTCAGACTATTTTCAAATAAACAGAAACTCAGAATAATTAGAGATCACTGCCTTTCTTTTTTAAACTCACTTCAGTATCCACGGATTTTTTTTGAAGAAAGGGATTATATATCTATCTTTAACTAAAAGTAATGATTCATAAACATTTTCTGGAACATTTTGTCTCCTTGGGAATTGCTTGTTCAGTTCATTAGCTGCTTTACATGCATGAGTTCTTTCTGTTGTTGTATCAAAATTATGAGAAGTATTAAACATGACTATCATATTCAAGGCAATATAAACTACTTTTAATTAAAGTAAGAGGACACTAAGCAGAAAGGATATGCTGTAAGAGAGACAGATATAATTTACTTGGAATTACATTTCCCTCTACCATATGCCTTGTGTTATAGGTTTATGCCTTTTTCTTCTTCTTCTAGCATTACACTGTGACTCTTGTTCTTTGAACCCTGTTATTATTGTTCCACTGAATTAAATTGACCATGAGAGGGTTTCAGTTTTATTGCTATTTTTATAAAGATTGAGATGGAGAAGGGTAAAATAATATCTAATTATATGTCAATTATCAGCACAGACAACATTAAGCAAATACGTTTCTGGGGGGAGGACTGTCAACGTGCAATACAGTGATAGGAGACTAGACTCTTTCTGGACAGCTGTGAATTTCCATATAAGTTATTTCTCTTCTGTGCTTTGCAGCTGGGTTTTCTATAGTGTCTGTAAGAAACTGAAAATGACAAGGATACGTATATGCTACATTTGGGTTAAGGCATTAAAAACAAAGCTTTGATCTGGTCTATATTACCAGGGGTGAATATTGGTAAGATACCTCGCTATAGTTTTCTGTTCGTATATTAGAATCCAGTGGGATATTTTTTTAAATCCTCAAGCCCAGACTGCACCTCAGAACAAGTAAGTCAGAAAATTAGAAAAGAGAGCCCTGATATTGGTGTTTTTTCAAACTACAAAATGATCCTAAATTTGTATCTTTCAGAACCATTTTTATTTAGGCTCAGTTTACTAATGATAGATAAGCAAATCTTGAATAAGATGACAAGAATTTCTAACAGTACTGGGAATTGCCACTTTATTTTAATAACTGACATTTGTAAAATGATTATCTTAATATAATATATTCGTGCTGAGACTTCTACATAAAAGGATTTCTAATAGAAAAGTATCCTTCCTCTTTTAAAAATATATTCTTTAATGAAATGAAATATTTTTTCTCTACATACATGTCTTCATGTGACCTTTATTATTATATTTATTTTAATTTTTATTGATATACTACATGCACATGGGAGAAAAGGCAAATAATGCAAAAGCAATTATAACAAAATTGATTTTCCTCTTCTTCCCAACTGTTCCCTTATCACAGCCCTTCTTTACAGATAAAAAATAATCTGTAATATTTTGTTTCTTTTATTTTAACATGACTAGACTTAATCTTGATTTCTTGATGTGGCCTATGAGGATCTACCAATTTATCAAGCGTACCTCTTTTTCCCTTCTCCCCACAAAATTGTATCATTAATTTTATAGTTCCCCCTTTGGTTGTCTTTTTAACATACATAAACACCACCACGCTTAACCTTTCCCTGGTTAACTATAAATAGGCTACAGTTACTTCCTGCTTTTCAGGATGAGCATATATAAACCCTGCCACTGGCTTCAGAAGCACTGAGCTAGATGATGAAGCTGGGGCCACCTTCATTCCTCAGTCCCTTGGTTAGTTCACCCAGAGAGCTAAATTTGATTTTTTCTTAAAATTTCTTTACATTCAGTTTTTCCAAGAATACGTACTGCTGTTGGAAGAGGTTTATGACTGTCTGTTGAGTGTTCTACTTGGAGTGATCAAGGCCTTTCTCTATAATTTTTTCATTTACCTTTAGGTTTCGGAACTACATCTCACCCACAGCCTCCACTATATTTGAAATTTTTGACTCCTAAGCTTTTCAGAGTAAAGGCAAGATAGGCCAAGGTCCTGCACAGCATTTGGCGTTGTCACTATTTTTTACTTTAGCCATCCTGATAAGTGAGTTGTCATGTCTCATGTGGTTATAATTTTCTTTTTCTTAATGGCTAATGTTAATATTTTTCTATGTGTTTATTTTCAATCTGTATCTTTGGTGCAATGTTTGTACAGGTCTTTTGCTCATTTAATATATTTTTTTTAGCTGTTAAGTTTTGAGAGTTTTGTATGTATGCTAGTTGCTCTTTGTTGGATATGTTGTTAAATACTTGCTCTTATGTCTAGGAAGCAATTAAATTATCTCTTAATTCTCTTCACATAGGCTTTCATGGAGAAAAAGGTTTTTTTTTATTTCAATAAGGTCCTATTGATCAGTTTTTTCCTTTTAGGCATTATTCTTTGGTGCCAATCCATGACGTCTTTTCTCTGGGCTAGGACAAAGATTTTCTCCTCTCCCCCCCCAAAAAATTGTATAGTTTCTAAATTTAACATTTATGTCTACAGCACAGAAATATTTACAATGTGAGGTCTTGGGCAAGGCTTTTGCTTTTGCCTTTAGAAATCCAGTTGATCCTGCATGTTTTATTGAAAAGGCTATTTTCCTCCTTTGAATTCTTTTTACACCCTTGTTAAAATCCACTTGAACTTATTTGTGTGGGTCTATTTCTGGGATATCAATTCTGTTTTATTAATCTATATGTCTTTTTCAATGAATACCACAACTTCTTGGTTACTGTAGCTATATAACCACCATTCATATCAAAGAGAACAATTTTTTTTCTTTGTCAAGATTGTTGTGACTAAGTTAGGGCCTATATCTTACCATAGAACTTTTAGAATAAGCTTGTTTATGTCTATAAAAAAATCTTTCTGGAATTTTGATAGGCATTACATTAAACCTATAGATCAATTTGGGAAGAACTACCATTTTACTGTGTTGAATCTTCCAACTCATGAACATGATATCTTCATTTACTTAGTCTTTCATTTCTTTCATCAGCATTTTGCAGTTTTTGAGCAACAGTATATAAAACAGTCCAGGCATGTTTTATGACTGTGCCATTTATTAAGTTTATGATTTTCTTTGGAGTAATGTAAATGGTATTGTGTGTTAATTTTCGTTTCTACCTGTATTATTACTATGGACTTGTGTTTGTTCATTTTCTATCCTGCAGACTTGCTGAACTCACTATTTCTAGGAGTTTTTATTGTTTGTTTTTTGGTTTATTTGTTTTATGGATTTTCTGTGTAGATAATGATGTGTTCTATAAATAGGGAGAATTTTAATTTAATTTGATCTGTATGTATTTTTACTTACTTTTGTTGCTTTGTTAATGAACTGGCTAGAATTTATAGTACTGTGTTGAATAAGCGTGGTTAAGAGATGACATTTTTGGCATGTTCCTAATCTTAGGGGAAAAGTATTCAGTTCACTTTTGCATATAAAGCTAATTATAGGTTTATTATAGGTGCTCTTTATCAAGTTGAATTAATTATTCTTTATTTCTAACTTGAGAGTTTTTACCATGAATACATGTTAGGGTTTGCCAGATGCTTTTCTGCATCAATTGATGATAACCATGCATGTTTTCTTCTTTCTTATCTTACTGATATGGTGGATTACATTGATGGATTTTTTCAAAAGTTGAACCAGCCTTGCATACCTGACTTAAATATCATTTTGTCTTTTTATTCACTGATGATTCAGTTTGTTAATATTTTGTCGAGAATTATTGCAGTGTCCTGAGCAATGTATTAATCCATCTATCCACCTATTAAACTATTAAGATAGGGATTTTTTGTTTTTGTTTTTTGTTTTTTGTGCTGTCTTTCCTTTTGGTATCAAGGTAATACCAGCTCATTAAATAACTTGGGAAGTGTTCCCTCTTCTTATACTTTCCAGAAGATATTTTGTAAAATCAATGTAATAGTTTAAATATTTGATACAATTATCCAGTAAAATAATCCACTGCAAAGTTACCATCTGAAGCTTTTTAATTATTAATATTTTTTTGCTAGTTACAGGCAATTCCTATAATCTTTCACCATGATAGTTAAGTTTTCAAGGAATTCATCCATTTCTTCTAAGTTCTCAAATATATGAGCTTAAAGTATTTTCTAGTATCTGCATATTATCTTTTAAAGGCTGCAGTATTTATACTGTGTCTCATAATTTATTCTGAATTAGTGATTTATGTCTTCCTCTTCCAGAAAACATTTTCCAGTCTTACTTCAGGTTTATCAATTTTTTTTAAGAATCACATTTTTGCCTTCTATATTTTTTCCTATTTTCATTTATGTTGAATTCTTTTATCTTTATTATTTCTTTCCTTATATTTACTTTTATATCTTATTCAATTTTTTAGTTCTTGAGGTAGGAACTTAAGTTATTGATATGAGAGCTTATCTCATTTCTGATGTAATCATTTAGCTATAAATTTCCTTCTCAGTATTGCTTTAGTTGCATTCCATGTATTTTGATATGATGTGTTTCTGTTTTCATTTAGTTATAAATATTTCTCATTTCCTTTGAGAGTTGCTCTTTGACTCATGAATACTTTGTAAATGTATTTTAAATTTTACATGTATTTAGAGTTTTTGATGTTCTTTTTTTTTTCTGTTGCTCATTACTAGTTTGATTCCACTGAAATAAGATAACACATTCTGTAAGATTTCCATATTGCTAAGTTTTTTGTGTTTTGTAGCCCAGGATATGGTCTATCTTGGTGAATGTTCCATGAGTACTTGAAAAAATACATACATATGTATAATAGTGTTATTTAAAAGAGTGTTCTGTATATAACAACTAGACCTGGTTGTTTATTTCCTATTGTTCACATATATACCTTCATTGTCTGTAGTTCTATCAGCTGATGAGAGGTGGGTATTGAAGGTTCCAAATACATTTGTGGATTTGCCTGTTTCTCCTTTCAACTCAGCTTCTGTTTAATACATTTTGAAATTATCTTGTTTGGTGCATCCATATTTAGAATATAGTCTTCCTGATGGATTGGTCATTTTTATCATTATTTTTGTCTCTAGTACAATTTTTGCTATAAAATCTATTTTGTCTGACATTGCTATAGCCACTCGTGTTTTTTTTTTAAATCACATTTGCATGGTATATCTTTTTCCATTCTTTTATGTTCAACATCTGTCTATGTCACTGAATTTCAAGTGAGTTTTTGTAAGTAGTATATACTTGGGTTGTTCCTTTTGTTCAGTTTGTTCTATCTTACTATTTTTTTTAGCCATATACATGTAAGAATATTATTGATATATTTTGAAATACAGAATTCATAGTAGGTTGACCATGCTTTACTTTCAAACTTGCAAGATATTGTATGACCTCCCTCTAGTCTCCATAGTTACATAGTACAAATGCACTGTCATTTAAATTATTTTTCTCATAGGTAATGCATGATTTCTCTCTGGCTGCTTTCAACATTTTTTCTTTATGTTTAATTTTCAAAAGAGTACATATGATTAAGCATGATGTGGATTTCTTTGAATTTAACTTCTTTTTGGATTTCTCAGCTTCTTAGATCTGTAGGTTGTATTTTTAACCAAGTGTGGGAAGTTTTTAGTAATTATTTTTTCAAAATTCCTCTAGCTCCCAGCCCTTGCTACTCGCTTGTTAGAATTCTAGTAGTACATCTATTGAATCTTGTGTTACTGTTCCTTGGGTCTCTGAAGTACTGTTTATTTTTTCCAGGCCATTTTTGGTGTTTCAGACTGGGTGAGTTTTGTTATTCTTTTCTCAAGTTAACTGAGTCAATCCTTTGTCCCCTCTACTCTACTAGTAAGCCTATCCAGTAGTTTTTTTTTTCCTTCTGTTATTTATTGTTTTCCAACTCTATAATTTCAATTTGGCTATTTTTAAATAACTTCTATTTCATTTATGAGATTATCTAGCTTTCCATTTTTTTTCAAGATTACATGTAATTTTTTATTAAAGCATTTTTATAAAGGCTACTTTAAAAACCTTTTTAGATAACTCCAGCAATTGATTCACCTTGGTGTTGGCATTGGTTGACTCTGTTTCATCATTCAAGTTGTGGTTGTCTTGGTTCTTGGTATAATGGGTCAGTTCCTATTATTTCCTAGTCTTCTTCCTTATTATAGGAGATTCTGAGTCCTGTTTACATGTTCTGATTTAATGAGCACCACCCAGTTTTGGCTTAGCATGTGGGTCTCGGCTGACTTTTATGGACTATGGATCAAATGGCAGTAAATGTCTTTGTTATTATAGTTTATTTTTGGTCTCTTTAGTTTATATGGAGTCACTGGGGTACTCATTCACCCCAGATGGTTCTGCCTGCAGGGGCAAAGTGAGTTTTCCCTATGCCAGTATGCTAATTGCCTCTTGGTAAGGGATTGGTATGGTGATATCCCCCTACCAGTGAGTTCCAACCTCCTTTGTTTCCTTAATAGGGATGGAGAACCTCAAATCATGAAGTCAGAGAGGCTTCCTGGACCAGACCAGCTTTTGTTGGATCTCTCCAACAACTCTGCCCACCTGTCTTAGTAGCTTTTAGTGGAAAAACAGAGTTTCACATTTTATGAGGAGGAAGGGTTTTTTCACAGGCAGTTTATTCTTTGGTGGGCAGGTTACCAAGTAGAGTTGTCTACTTTTCTGCTGTTGTCAGAAGGACTTCGGTTTGAGCCAGGGCAGAAATGAGCCTACTTGGGGGCCTTCTGTTATCAGGGTTGGGAGTCAGGAAATATCAGGTCCAGATGGCTTTCTTCTGTTGGGCTGGAAGGTAAGGCACCCAGTTGCCCTCTTTTCCCTTAGACCCAGGATCTTAGACAAGCTCACCTTCTTCTAACCACACATCAGAATCAACTGATGATTGTCCCTTGTGACACTTTCAGAGTTTATAATTTTGCTTATGAGGAGGTAATAGAAGAAAATTGGGTCTATATGAGTTTTTCTGAACTGGAAACCTACCATGCATTTTATATGTTGAATTACCACATTTACCAGTGTGAACACTTTATTTATCAGTTTATCTTGTTGGTGGGGCTTCTACCAGTATGTTTCCTGCATGCCTTTTTAAAAATTAATGCCATTAATATATGCTACTAAATCTAGTTTAGTTACAGTTTGTCCCATGTCATTATGTAATGCTACTTATTGCACTATTTCAAATGAACAAGAGTTCATTGGGTTGTGGCTGAATCATGATAATTCCATTTGGATTTTGAAAGAGATTTTATTCCTTTATACACAACTATTCAGTGTTTCTCAAGAAGATAAATATTTGAACCTGGGCCACTTTTCTAGTTTTAGCATCCTGGAACTTATTTAAAATAGGGGATACTTTATTACCAAACTTATCATTTCTTATGTGAGTGATCTTCCTATGTACATAGGTTTCTCTAGTCCTTCTCTCCCAAATGTATTATTGGAGATTTAGCTACTTCCAGAATATATCTGAGCCAGAGTCAGATTATCAAACCCCTTCTATAACTTTTGCTCTCAGGCTCTCTCCTGACTCTTAAGAATACAGTGCCAAGAATGTATTACTCCCTCTCTTTTCTAAGTGTAAATTGCAGACAAATTATGTCTATTGTCTTGTCGTTCTAAACTTAATTTGTCTTATAAATTCTCCATTTTCCTGTTCTTAATACCAACAAAACCCACAGTGAATGAAACAGGGTAAAAGGCAGGTAAAAAGAGTTTATTCTAGAATTGTTATAAGCTAACCATGCTTCTATTTTACCCCGATGTCCAGGTTTATAACTGCTTCCCAAAATAACCTGCTTTCCAAAAATAAAAAATAGTGAACATTTGATGATGAATTTTATGGTCACTTGAGCTCTAAAATAATAAATATTTATTCCTGAGGCAGTTCCAGGAATATTGGTAAAATGATTTAGAACACTCCTTAACAGATTACAGCCAGTTACATAAAATTTGTTGAAAATATACTTATACTACATAATGTAAATGACCAGTGACTACTTTAGTTTAGTTTAGTCCTAGGCTTACAGTAGGTAACAAACCGAATAATTTTACTGGAAATAACAGCCCAGATCACTATCTGAATATAGACTATTTTATCCAAGTTATATACTTTGTCTTTAGAAGAAAACAGCAAAGTGTGAGTAGGAAAGTAGGTGAAGAAGTATACACCCTAGGATTTTCTGCCATATTAAGAGGAGCGGTAGTAGTAGTTGAAGAAATATCATAATTATCACATAGTGTTTATCTAGAGTCAGACTCGCGTGGTCAAATGGTCTTTTGTTCTGAGCACCATTCTATATGTCGGGCGATTACAGCAGTGAAATAAATTGAAAGTATAATGCTTGCAATCTGATCTATTCACAAGACACTTCATGCATGAATGTCTAAATAACTTGTCTTTCTGTTGAAGTAGAAGTTAAATTTCTGCCAGAGTTGATTCTCCTTTATGAAAGAGTATAAAAAATATTTTGTTCACTTTAGGGTATAGGTTTTTGTATGTTACATATAAGTCTATAGTCTAATGTCTATCATCATACTTCTTGTAGATATTTAACAAACACAGTTGTACTTTATCATTCATTTGTGATCCAGCTAGTCTTGGTGTAGTGACAATACACTTGAACCTTGATCAATGTGGGGATTAAAGGGTGCCAACCCCTGCACCATCAAAATTTGCATATAAATTTTGACTCAAAAATTTAATAGCCTATTGTTGACTGGAAGCCTTACTGATAATATAAGTATTCTATTAACACATATTGTGCATTAAATTTATTTTATACTATATTCTTACATTAAGTAAGCTAGAGAAAAGAGTTTTTTCATACTGTGACAAGCCTCCAAGAATTTTAATATGTGCATGTATAAATAGACCTCTGTAGTACAAACCTATGTTGTTCAAAGAACAACTGTACTTCTAAAAAACCTGTGACAGAACGTCTTTAGGGTTAATCAACTAACATTCAGAAAGCAAATAAAGCCTGACATATAACTGTTTACCTGTCATATGTGAGTAAAATTAATAAATCAATTTAAAATTCCTTAATATTCTTCCAAAAGCTGTCTGTTGGGGAACACCTAAAACTAAAGTAACGCTGGAAGGAGGGTTGTGGAGAAGTGGGAAACATCTTGCTGAATCTTTCAGAATATTGACTCTGCTTCAGCTCGTGTAAATGAATGAGTAAGGAAATCTATTTCTTTTCCTCCTGTTTCTGTCACATTTCTTGTGAGAATCTGACTCACATTCGGAGTCTAAAATGGAAAATAAAAATAGACCACTGTTTGGCTTCTGCTGTGTCAGATAATTACTTTAAAAAATCTGTAACTGAAAGCCAGTTGGGATTGGAACTGTGTTTTTGTTCCTGTGAAACAGAAATTCTGTCATGTGTTGACTGGTACTGATGGAAGTTACCTTTCTACTTAGCATGAGTGACTAGCTTATCCAGTTACAAGTGATGAAAAAGCTGTTAAAAGGAAAGATAGTTCTAGAAAGTTAATGTATTTTTATACAAGTAATGCATGCAATACATTTCTTATTTTTAATATAAAGAACAAAGCATTCAACTTCTATTAGGAGAAATATATTTTATTCCCCTACTAAATAGTTGTTGAGCAGTGTGTGTGTGTGTTTATGTATATTAAGGTTTACTACCCTATACAATGTTACCCCCATTTTCAAAAGAAGAAACTGACTTTTCATTCATAGTCTATCTAATGATGGTTTAGAGATTTATATTTCTAACTGAAACCTCTCTTCTGCTCATCAGATGCCATATATATCAATCTCAAGTTGATATATATATTTGGAGTTTTGCTGCCATCTCAAAATTAACCTGTACAACACTGAACTCAGTCTCTTCAGCTCATACCTAGTTTCTCTGTAGAATCCTCTTTTCAGTAATCACACTTCTATTCACTCAAGTGTTCAAACTACTGATCTGAGAATCATTCATGACACCTCTTCACACTCATCTCTCTCTAAATACAGTCTGTTAGTGAGTTCTGTCAGCAACTCATCTTCAAGGTATCTCACATGTGTCTGGTTCTCTTCACTTGAACTCTCTCCCCTCACATTTCTTTGCCAAGATCTTTCATCTTAAATATTGCAATAGTTTCCTAGTTGCTATCCCACCTCTCCTCTTGTATTGTCTAAACTCTTCCCTATCTGGCAGCCAGATTGATCGTTTATAAACAGAAATCTGGTTCCATCATTCCAGAGTCTGAAATCCTTCTGTAGCTTCCAAGTGCATTTAGATTAAATTCCAAATCTGTAACACAGACCAAACAGCATGCTCTGGCCTCTGGATGCTTTCCCAGCCTCATCTATTGCTGTTCCACTTGCTTTTTATCTCTTCTCATAGCACAATGTCTATTGTACCTTTATTGAATTTACCAAATTACAATGTTTAATTATCAGTCAAGTAACAGCTGAGTTCATCACTAGATCTTAAGCTCTGTAAGTTCAGGTATGGTATGTTCATCAAGTACCTCTGGAGAGTCAGGAGATATCCAAGCACTAGGCATAGTTAATGGTCTGTAATCATGGAATTAAGGCAGGTTGGAGGAGGGAAGTATAATTACAGAATTTGCATACATTGTAGAATTTATACACATATTAAAAGGAGGAACCAGAATTGAAACACAGCTTTCCTGGTTTCCATTGTTTCTGTTTTCATCCCTTATAATATATTGACTAGAAAAGTTTAAAATTAGATTTTGGAAAAGTATGGATGTGTAGGGAGGAGAGTAAAAAAGACTGACTCAAGGGAGAGCAGGGTCTTCTTATCCAACTTTCAGCCCAGGAAAACCTGAAGTATTGTCAAAGGCAAAAACAGCACAATGTGCCTGGTGATGTTGGCCGTTTATGGTATTCAGCTGAATTCAGTAGCACCTTAAAAAGATCATACACATTGACCAATATCTTCCTGAGTGTAGTAAAAATCATGAGAGCAACTATTAAGAATATGAAAATTAGTAAATAGGCAAGAGGGGAGGATAACATGAACTTCTATTCCAAATGAACATACGGGAACATTTTGAAACAGCACAGAATTGCTGGTCTTTCCCTTTTCCTTCGAATGCTATGCCTACTGCCTTTGAATTAGTGTTTGCCAATAGCTCTAGTTTCACAGCTTTCTATCTACAGCTATAAAGTAGCAGCGTTATTAAAAATAACAAATAATACTAATTATGTATGTAATATGAATCTATATTCAAATGTATTATACAATTGTATATAACTGTCATATTATACAGATAGCTATATATATTATACATATTATATAAATAACATACATATGTATATTTAAGAAATCTATATCTCTGTCTATACAAGAATAGGATTTCTTTAAAGATCTTAAACACTTCTCAACTATTTAGAAGACACACAAAGTAACTCAAATGTGTCCTCTCTTTCCTTCTAATAAATTTTTTTGGTGCTCATGCTGTTTTAAAATAATTTTTCAGAAAATATTTTTTAAAAAGATACTATGAACACATTATTTTCACATATAAGATGTAATAAAGTTGTTTTTGAAAGTTTTTATTGCCCCTTGGATCCCTGCTTTCTGATTAACTACTGAGGTAAAGACTTTTTAATTGATCTGTTGGTTGACTTCTAATTAACATAAATGAATGGGAATATAAATAATGCATATTTAAATAAATGCATTATTTAAACTATAGATATAGGAACTAATATTTGTTAATTATTAATGCAAGACATTATTCTAAATGCTTTATGTGCATCAACTCATATCCACCTCACTGCAACACTTTTTTTTTCAATAGTAAAGGAAAAGCCCTTTTTGATACTTTTAATTACACAATGAAATCTTTCCTAATTCAGACATTCACCCATGTAACTATCAGTTCTATCAGAGATGATGTAGGAAGTATAAGACAGGGAGCTGATGAGAGGCAGAGAGTTACTGAAAGGAGAGCTTCTAGAAGGACATACATCAGAGTAATACAGTTGTTATCTCTGAGAGGTAGAATTACCAGAGATTCATTCTTCATATTCCCTCTTTCTGTCTCCCATTCTCTCTCTTTCCCTTGTACCTTTTTGAATTCTCTAAATTCTCTACAACTGGGATGTGTTGCTTCTTTTTTTTTTTTTCTTTTGAGAGGGCATCTCTCATATTTATTGATCAAATGGTTGTTAACAACAATAAAATTCTGTATAGGGGAGTCAATGCTCAATGCACAATCATTAATCCACCCCAAGCCTAATTCTCATCAGTCTCCAATCTTCTGAAGCATAACGAACAAGTTCTTACATGGTGAACAATTTCTTACATAGTGAGTAAGTTCTTACATGGTGAACAGTACAAGGGCAGTCATTACAGAAACTTCCGGTTTTAATCACGCATTATGAACTATAAACAATCAGGTCAAATATGAATATTCGTTTGATTTTTATACTTGATTTATATGTGAATCCCACATTTCTCCCTTATTATTATTATTATTGTTATTTTTAATAAAATGCTGATGTGGTAGGTAGATGCAAGATAAAGTTAGAAAACATAGTTTAGTGCTGTAAGAGAGCAAACGTAGATGATCAGGTGTATGCCTGTAGACTAAGTGTTAATCTGAGCTAGACAAGGGCAACAAAACATCCATGGATGCAGATGATTTCTCTCAAAACAGAGGGGGTGAGGTTCTAAGCCTCACCTCTGTTGATCCCAGATTTCTCACCTGATGGCCCCCCTTGCAACACTTTGAGGAAGATATACTGTTATTTGCACTTTGCAGATAAAATAACTGAAACCCTATGAAGTTAAGTAACTTGCAGGAGATCATACACTGAACAATCTGCATTTACAAATATGGTCTGGCTTCAGAACCCTGGTAGATTAATATTTGTGGAGGCAATTTCCAAATGACAATTAGGAGAAAGAACCATCGTTTTAATTTTAGAGCATACCAGATTGCTCCATTAAACACTTGAACCCACTCAGAACACAGGGAAGAGAAGAAGATGACAGACATGGTTCGGATACAGGTAAATCTTTTCCTACAAGCAAGTTTTTACCCTTGATGCAAATTTACTGACATGCTCACAATTCATCCCCATCATCAACTGTGAAGACAAGAAGTGACTAAAACCCTAGATAGTGAAATAGGACAGAAAGGCCCTAGTGATGCTGAGATAAAAATATGTTTTTAAAATCAATTTCAAAGAATTCAAACTTCTCCATTAATCACAAATCACCATTTCAGAGCCTGACTGAAATATATTGGAGGTTAGAGTCATTACTGCAGAGGGGATGCATGCACCTCCATTTTTCCATGGAATGGTATTGCTACATGGATTATAAAAAATTATATGTCTGTATCATTTGAGTACTGGACATCAACCTTGTCAATGGCAAACCACCAATATATAGTCTGGTAAGAAACTCATTTCCCTAAAGCCGGTGCAACAGGTGTGCTAGATCTCACAAGGAGAGATGCTAAATAGAAATTTGAATGGATATAAATTATAGTAAATTAACAGCATCATTTCACACTCATATGCAAATGTGGAACTAACATCATTTCACACTCATATGCAAATGTGTAACTATTCGCAGATTATACACATAGATTAACATGTTTAAAAAGAACACATCACACCAGGTATATCTATTTTAAGTCCCCGCCTCACTAAACACTTGAAATGAAGATTTTATGTTTATTATGGAGACTCTGATGATACAGAAGAATTAACTGGCATAAATTTCAATATGTCTTATGTGAGAATAAATTCTCTCATTTTTTACCTCAATTCATATCAGTTATTGGCCTTCCTGTAAAGTCTGTCTCTGAGTCTCCGAAGGGGACAAATTGTGGCCTCAGCGGCGGTTGCTTGGTTACCTGTTTGTTCTGCATACCCAGGGAGTATTATAGGATAGTTGAGGATTTGAAAATAACAAAGAGATTCAATATTTTCCACTGCTTACTCCATATCTTATTATAAGCAAAATGGTAAGCACGATCTAACAAGTTTGTCCATTGGTATTAGTTAATTATAGGCAATTAGTTGTAGTAATTCAGTAAGAATGAGAAACAGAGAGGAGAGATTCCACAAACTGGTAAATAGTTTCTGGTGCTTTATCTAATACAAATATCATTTACCTAACATAACTAAAAAACTTTTGAAAAGTGTTTTATATTGGTTTTAAAAATAACTTTTAATGGAACTCACTTGCTGTTCATTGGACATTTGTTAGAGGCATCTTTAAATCTACTTAATTTCTGTCACTCTGCCTTGAACGTTTGCCTGTGTATTGTTATTTCACCTTTTTGGTCTTTCTCCCTCCCCTCTCTCTTTTCTCACAGTTTTTGTTTTTGAGGGCTCCTGACGGACTTCCATCTTTTCTATTTTGTTACGTGGTCTTAGATCCAAATTGGCTCACACTAATTTAGTCTTCATCCTGCTGTGTCTCAGTTCCCTTGGCATTCATTCACTCTCAGAGACGTTGTCATTATTCAGTGCTGGGATCATTCAGCCATTTGGGAAAAGCCACTGAAAACTGCAGTTCCCGAAAGAGCAGAAAGTTTACTGTTAAAATAAAGAATACTGATGACACATAAATTAATGCTAATAGTATCACAAATGGATATATTCTTTTAAATGTTAATGATCTCATGTGTAGAAGGTATTGATACCAATATTTTTGTATGCAATCTATTGTTTTGGTTTTCAACTGCTGTTAAATAAGGATTGATGGTGTCATTTTAGAAGATGTACAAGATGTTTTCTTAAATGTGTAGTCATTTATATCTATAATCTTAATTTTAAAAATACTACATTACATCAACAAATTTAAAATCATAGTTCATAAAATATGCTTTTATTTTAAATCTGGCTGTATACATATATATATATATTGGAATTTTTATCAATTCATTATCAATATTTGAAGAAAGATTTTGACATCTTTGCACCTTGGATAACCTAGAAAGCATTATATCTTGTCAAAATGATACAGTAATTGCCATATTGGGACTAAAAAGATTGGAATAAGTTTAAAAAACAATAAATACAAATAGCAGAGACCCAACACATCAGGGGTTGGTGGTAGAGAGTGAATGCACTATCTGCTGATTGATGCTTAAACTTAATCAAATGCTGTGTTTTATGAAAGTGATACTTGTCACAATTCACATTTGTACAAGTTTGCACTTTTCATTCTGTAGGTTCTAATTAAGCAAGATACTTGTATATTTTATAAACTAAATTTGTTCTTCCATTGTTTTACTCATTTACCTGGGAAATTATTCTTGAGAACATTAAAATTTTCTAGAACTATTTGCCTCAGGATATAGTTTATATTTTCTATACATGTACTTTTAATTAGCTACCATTGGATTGCTAATCTAGATTTTATAAATATATTTTCTTTTAATATTTCATGGAATTTTCTTTCTAGTTTTAGCCTTAAATGTTGCTTTTTCTTATTATTCTGATACATTATCCTTTCAGAGTTATAGTTAAAAAGGTAGCTGAGAGAAATTTATTTTTTTGGCTCCATTTACACAATTTATGTTAACATAAAATCCCTCCCCACCAGTATTTATACCTCGAATGAAAAACTCTGTTTTGTAAAATATTTATTTTTTGTGACAATTTTTTATTAGTGACAATCCTACATACTGCTCTATATTGTACTTGTTTTAAAAAACTGCCCTAGTTGTGAATATAAGTCTCTGTGTGAGA
This sequence comes from Manis pentadactyla, assembly GCF_030020395.1. Lineage (NCBI taxonomy): Eukaryota > Metazoa > Chordata > Mammalia > Pholidota > Manidae > Manis > Manis pentadactyla. The sequence continues at coordinate 126,158,938 of NC_080020.1, forward strand.
TAATAACTTGCAAAAAAATAATAGTTAAGATTCTGCTGCTGAATAAATGTGGATTTATTGAGAGCTTAGAACAGAAAGTTGCCCTAAGCAGTATTCTGGTATTTCCAAATAATCTCACTTGGTTTTAGTCAAATCACAATAAGTAATTACAGGTAGAAACACAATTTCTGACAACTAATGAGAATAATGCTCTTTCACATTCCAAGATTCACTTACTCATTAAACAAAGAAATTCTGCAAGCTTTTGCCATGTATCATCCTAATTTGGTATTTATTAAAAATAAAATATCTCTTCTGTCCAGGAGGTCAGCACAAGGTAGAAAGATCTTAGACTTGTGAAATGCTGTGTGTCAAGAGACAGCTAGCTGCCCACAAATATTCTGGTTCTCCTTCTACAGAGTTACCCTCTCAGTGTCTGCATTTCCCAGACCTATGCTTAAGTGTAGCTATTTCTCAGGAATGGATAAGAATGGAAGAAGATCACTCATGCCATTGCACAAAGGATCTGTCATCTCTTTTGTTTTGCCTGTGGAGAGTCCAGCCAGTGGCCCTGAGGCCCCAGGACATGGCAGAGCTGCAAGGTAAAGGATAGAGTAAAACCAACTCTCTGCCTCCCAACCTCTACCGCACAGAGGCTGAATTTCCTGTGAGCCAAAGCATTAATCTCTCATGGTAACCCACTGAGTTGCAAACACCAGCTCTGCCTTAACTAATAGAACATCCAATATGCAATGCATTGTTAAACAGCATGCTAAGGGTCTGTACAGGTGCAGCAAGGACACGGAAGAGTTAAGAGTTCAAATGTGTGATATGAGGAGCATCAGCGGGGATGTTTTAGAACTGGTAGAGCTTCTACTGTGCTCTCCTCTGCTCCCACTTTGGTTTCATTTTAGATTATTTTATTTTCTCTTTTTAGGGTGGAGTCTGTGTATTCAAGGTGACTAATTAGAGATACAGGTACTTCTAGAACAGAATAACCCTCATTTGAATAGCAGCCCCAAACCTCATTAGCAAACCAGAAAGTGTTACTTTCACTTTGATAGATTGGCTTTAAAAATGTAAGAGAAGCAACTACACTATTTCTCTAAAATCAAATACAAGTAAATTAAATGTATTATATAGTAATTTAAGGGACTAAAAAAGAGCCCAGTACCTACTGTGTCATCTTGACATTTTTACATCAATCTGAACACAGCAGGACCATTTTAATTTAGAAACAGTTGAAGACCTTTTGCATGTTTTTTACCATTCTTTATGACTTTTTGCTTTTGTTTTCCTTAATTGATTATTCTAGTCTAATATATTCTTTAACGTGTACCATGGAGAGAAAGTGGGGCCTAAACATTTTTTTCTTGACATTTTGGTTGTTTTGTTATTATTATTTTTAAAGGACACTATTTTGACAATCTGTGAAAGCTGTAAATTTTCTCTTCTGAATTCGTCTAGTTCCTAATATCTTAGAGAGCACTCTACTTATAAATGTGCTAAGTACCCATCACATGGTTTGTTGTATTTTACAGTGCATTTTGAAATACAAAAACAGAATGGAATATTCACAATTGCTGACTTCTTGAACTTTAACTGAAATAAGATCACAATGTAAAAGTAAGGATTATGTTAATTATGTCATGTTATAATGATTATAGATGCATGATATTCATTTTTATTTCCCAAGTAATGAATGTATTCATAACAGGATCATTGAAAAATGCAGAAAACAGAGAATTTTAACATCATCTTTTGTACTGTAACTCAAAAATATTTCCCATTAACATTTTTATATGCCATTGTAGAGCTTTTTCTATGCCTATATGCATGTTTATGCTGAAAAATAGGATCATTCCTGCCTGAATTAGTTGTTTTTTCATTTTAAAACTTGTTCTTTCCATCAATACATGTATTGCTAAACTAACATTTTTAGTTGCTATAATATTCTAATTTTAAGTATACCATAGTTCATCTAGTTAGTTACTTATTATGCAACATTTTATTTGTTTTCAAAGATTCATTATTATACAGACTATTACAGTGAACTTCATTGTGCACCCAACATTGTAACCCAACTTCGCTTTTTTTTCTTTTGATACTTCTTAAATGGCAAAAGAGTATATTTCCCAAAATAAATGTCAATGACTTTAAGAGTGCAGATTTAGGAGTCACGACTCCTACATGTGAATGATTTACTAGCTGTATGACCTTTTTGTCCATGTTAATTTATCTCTGTAACATGTAGTGGTTATCAGTCTTTACAGGATGTTGGGGAGATTACATAGGTTAGTGCAGGTAAAGTGCTTAAAAGGTTTTTGTTCAAAGAAAGTTTAGTTATTGCTATTTTTTAAAATTAATGAAAGAGTGGTAAATAATATATAGCAATGAAAGGACAATGACTCCAGGCAAGCCGTCAAAACTGCTGACAAGAGACAGGATAGAAACCTGACACAAACCATACAACAGACTGCGATTTCAGTTAGGTCAGGGACTAATTTTAATGCGATGTGAATGAGGCAGGTGGAAATACATATGGTTATTTTATATAACCTCTAGGAGAGGGTGGAGGGAGGGACAAAATAGCTTAAGGGGACTATGAGGTACAAACGTCTAGTAATATAATAATAAATCACAGGGATGTAAAGTACAGCATAGGAAATGAGTCGATATTATAACAACTTTTTATGTAGATAATTATTTTTTATTGAAGGGTAGTTGACACACAGTATTACGTTACATTAGTTTCAGGTGTACAACACAGTGATTCAACATTTATATACATGATAATTCTAGGTACCAGCTATCACCATACCAAGTTGTTACAATATTTTGACTATATTCCTTATGCTATTCATTACATCCTGGTTACTTATTTATTTTACAATTGGAAGTGTGTACTTTTTTTTTTTTTTTGTGAGGGCATCTCTCATATTTATTGATCAAATGGTTGTTAACAACAATAAAATTCTGATTAGGGGAGTCAATGCTCAATGCACAATCATTACTCCACCCCAAGCCTAATTTTCGTCAGTCTCCAATCTTCTGAAGCATAACAAACAAGTTCTTACATGGAGAACAAATTCTTACATAGTGAATAAGTTACATGGTGAACAGTGCAAGGGCAGTCATCACAGAAACTTTCGGTTTTGCTTATGCATTATGAACTATAAACAGTCAGTTCAAATATGAATACTCATTTGATTTTTATACTTGATTTATATGTGGATACCACACTTCTCTCTTTATTATTATTATTTTTAGTAAAATGCTGAAGTGGTAGGTAGATACAAGATAAAGGTAGAAAACATAGTTTAGTGTTGTAAGAGAGCAAATGTAGATGATCAGGTGTGTGCCTGTAGACTATGTGTTAATCCAAGCTAGACAAGGGCAATAAAACATCCACGTATGCAGAAGATTTCTCTCAGAACAGGGGGGGTGAGGTTCTAAGCCTCACCTCTGTTGATCCCCAATTTCTCACCTGATGACCCCCCTGCGACTGTGCCTGTCTTAGGTTTATAACAACTTTTTATGATGACAGATGATAACTAGACTTAATGTGGCGAGTATTTGGTGTTTTTTCAAGGGATATAAATGTTAAATCACTATGTTGTACACCTGAAACTAATATGTCAACTATACTTCAATTAAAAAAAAAAACAAGATGAGCTATTCTAGAGTAGAGACTTTTCGTTCAATAATTCTGTAAATGATTTTGTAAAAATTAAAATTGCTGGCTCAAGAGCTATGCATAGTTTGATGACTTTTCATGCGATTGCCAAATGCATAAACTTTTAAGATAATATCCTAACAGTTTACATATATATTTTATTGAGATATAATTGACATATAACAAGTATTATTATCAGGTGTGCAACATAGTGATTTGATATATATATATATTATGAAATGGTCACCACAGTAAGTACAGTTAACATCCAGCACCATAGTTATACATTTTTTTCTTATAAAAGGAATATAGTCACTATCCTGTATATTGCATCCCCATGACTTATTTATATTTATTCTTCCTGAATACTTCTTTGTCTACCCCTTTCCATACGCTTAAATATTCTATTTTTTTCTTTAAAGTTACTAAATATATATAAAATACCACTTGGTGGTAAAGTCTGTTGCCTTTTTGATTCAATTTATTATTTGTACACTCTTTTAATAATATTTGTTGTTATTGATAAAGACATGTTAAAAATTCGGGGTCAACAGCAATCATTCCCTGTGTTGTTTCCCTTAGAGACTATAAATTATGTTTAAGACCATCCCGAACCATTGACCTTCTTCTAGTTCTTTTTAGTTATTTTGACACCAATTTCAACCACTTACATCATCCTTTTTCCTTACTGATTTGATTTCATCTTCATCATAGTTTCTATTTTAATATAATTGACAATTTCACTAGAATACATCTGAATTTCACTAAAAAGCTTTCCTCTAGTCTTTTAATTATATCAAACATCACAGTACTTTATCCACTTATTGTTAATTGACGATAGTCACACACTTAAGAACACAGGTCAATGAATTTGGATAGATATTTACACCTTAGTAAGCACACCCTTGATCAAGTTATAGAGAGCTGCATTATTCAGTATTGTAGCACAAGTGTCTGCTGAACAGCTGAAGAGGTGGTAGTTCAAAGTGAGATGTTCTGTAGCATAAAATATGTATCAGGTTTTGAAGACAGTATAAAAAACATATATTGCAATAATTTTAAAAATTTTGATTACAGGAAGAGATTATATATATGATATGTATATGGATATATCCATTTTAGATACAATGGGTTAAATGAATGTATTATTAAAATGAAGTTCATTTGTTTCTTTTTTATGCTTTTTAAAAGTGGCTGATAGAAAAATTTAAATTTCATATGTGGTCTGTATTCTATTCCAGTTGGCCAGCACTGGTAGAGATCATTTTTACCTCCCCAGATATCATTTTGCCCCTCTCCCCTCTGAGAACTATTGATCTGATTTCTTTCACTACAAAAAGCATTCTTTAATTTGACATAAATGAAATAATGCTGTGTCTACTCTTTCGCATCTGGATTATTTCGCTGCTTATCTTCAATTTTTATCCCTATTGTTACGTGTACCCATGTATGAATGTACTACCTTTGTTTATCAATTCACCTCCTGATGAACATTGGATTGATTCCAGTTTTGAGCTCATGTAAGTAAAGCTGCTATGGCCATACTTATGCCAGCCTTTACAGACACAGGATTTCCTCCCTTTTGGGTAAAGTGAAATTTCTAGATCATGTCATGTATGTCTACCTTTATAAGAAACTGCCAAACTTTTTTTTTAAAGGGCTGTATATCTGACATTCCCGCAATACATGACAAATCCTATTCTGCATCCCCAGTGGGAATTGCCAATTTTTTATGTTAGTTGTTTGGCCTGTGTGAAGAGGTATTTCATTGTGGTTTTAATTTCTCTGCTGACATTGTTTCAGGTACATAGTGTCTATATGTCTTCATTTATGAAGTGTCCGTTCACATATTTTACATATTTTTTATTGGGAGGTTTGTCTTCTTATTCTCGAATTAAAAGAATCCTTTATATATCCTGGATGTAAGATATCTGTAAGATGTTTGTGTTGAAAATATTTTCATCAGGATGGGGCTTTAAGTTTCATTTTCTTGATGACATCTGAAGAGAAGGTTTTAAGTTTCATAAAATCCAATTTATATATTTTACTTATGTGGTTAGTGGGGTTTTTTGCCTCAGAATTATTTGACTTTACATAAAGACTTCAACATGTGCCTGTAAATTTTCTTCTAGAAGGTTGTTTTAGCTTTTATTTTTAAGTCTATGGTCCATTTTGAATTGATTTTTGTATCAGGTTTTGTTCATTTTTCTTTATACAGATATCTAGTTGTTCCACTATTACTTGTTGAAGGAATATCCTATTTACTTTGTCTAAATTAAACAATCTCATATATGTGTGTCTCTTTATAAACTTTCATTGCCATATCTTTGATTTCTGTAGTTTAAAACTTAAGTCTTTAAGTCTGGTGGTCCTGAATTCAAAGTCCCTAAATTTACTCTTTTCTTTTTCCGAAATGTTTTGGCTAATCTTTGCATTACTTATTTTTTTAATTAATTAAGGTAGCATTGATATACACTCTTATGAAGGTTTCACATTAAAAAGATTCTGGTTACTACATTCACCCACATTATCAAGTCCCCTCCATACCCCATTGAAGTCACTGTCCATCAGCTTAATAAGATGCCACAGAGTCACTACTTGTCCTCTCTGTGCTACACTATCTTCCCCATGACCCCACCACACCATGTATACAAATAGTAATACCCCTCAATCCCCTTCTCCCTCCCTCACCACCTGCCCTCCCCATCCCTCCCCTCTGGTAACCACTAGTCCCTTCTGAAGGTCTGGGAGTCTGCTGCTGTTTTGTTCCTTCAGTTTTGCTTTGTTGCTACCACAAATGAGGGGAATTATTTGGTACTTGTCGTTCTCTGCCTGGCTTATTTCATGGAGCGTAATACCCTCTAGCTCCATCCATGTTGCTGCAAATGATAGGATTTGCTTTCTTGCCATGGCTAACTAGTATTCCATTGTGTATATGTACCACCTCTTCTTTATCCATTTATATACCAAATGTACACTTAGGTTGCTTCCATGTCTTGGTTATTGTAAATAGTCTGTGATAAACATAGGGGTGCATATGTCTTTTTGAATCTGAGAAGTTGTATTCTTTGAGTAAATTCCCAGGAGTGGAATTCCTGGGTCAAATGGTATTTCTAATTTTAGTTTTCTGAGGAAACTCCATATTGCTTTCCACAATGGTTGAACTAGTTTACATTCCCACCAGCAGTATAGGAGGGTTTCCCTTTCTCTGCATCCTTGCCAACATTTGTTGTTCCTAGTCTTTTTGATGTTGGCCATCCTAAATGGTGTGAGGTGATATCTCATTGTGGAACATCTTTTCATGTGCCTGTTGGCCGTCTGAATTTCTTGTTTGGATAAGTATCTGTTCATATCCTCCACACATCTTTTGATAGGGTTATTTGCTTCTTGGATATTGAGCTGTTTGAGTTCTTTACATATTTTGGAGGTTAACCCCTTGATGGATATGTCATTTACAAATATATTCACCCATAATATAGGCTGTCTTTTTGTTCTACTGATGGTGTCCTTTGCTGTATAGGAGATTTTTAGTTTGATGTAGTCCCATTTATTCATTTTTGCTTTTGTTTCCTTTGTGCAAGGAGATTCATTCAGGAAAAAGTTGCTCACGTTTATATTCTAGAAATTTTTGCCTAAGTTTTCTTACAAGACTTTTATGGTATCATGACTTACATTGAAGTCTTTGACTTTTGAGTTAACTTTTGTTTATGGAGTTATACAATAATCCAGTTTCATTCTCTTAATGTAGCTGTCCAGTTTTGCCAACACCAGCTGTTGAAGAGGCTGTCATTTCTCCATTGTTTATCCATGATTCCTTTTTCATATATTAATTGACCATATATGTGTGGGTTTATATCTGGGCTTTCTATTCTTTTCCATTATTCTATGGATCTATTCTTGTGCCAGTACCAAATTGTCTTGATTACTGTGGCTTTGTAGTAGAGCTTAAAGTCGGGAAGTGTAATCCCCACAGCTTTCTTCTTCCTTCTCAGGATTGCTTTGGCTACACGTACCTTTAGTGGTTCCATATGAATTTTAGAATTATATGTTCTAGTTCATAGAAGAATGTCATTGGTAATTTAATAGGGATTGCATTGAATCTTTAGATTGGTTTAGGAAGGATGGCCATTTGACAATATTAATTCTTCCTTTCCTTGAGTATGGATGTATTTCCATTTCTTGGTATCTTCTTTAATTTCTCTCATGACTGTCATAATTTTCAGGGTATAGGACTTTAACTTCCTTGGGTAGGTTTATTCCTCCTCAAAGACACTTTCTATCCCTTTTCCTCTCTCTTTTCTTCTTCTGTTACCCCTACAATGCAAATGTTGTTCTGTTTGGATTGGTTACACAGTTCTCTTTCTATTGTTTCATTCCTAGAGATATTTTTATCTCCCTGTGCCTCAGCTTCTTTGTATTCCTTTCTCTAATTTCTATTTCATTTAGCGTCTCCTCTACTTCATCTAATCTGCTTTCTAATCCCTCCATTGTATGTTTCATTTCTGTTACTGAATTCTTCAATGTTTTTGTCTCATTCCTGAACTCTTCCCTGAGTTCTTGAATATTTTTCTGTACCTTCATGAGCATGTTTGTGATTTTTGTTTTGAAATCTCTTTCAGGAAGATTGATGAATTCAGTTTCACTTGGTCTTCTTTCTGGTGTTTGTGAGATTTTGGTTTGAACCATTTTCCTTTGACATTTGATATTTGTATGTGGCACCCTCTAGTGCACAGAAGCTCTATTCCCTAGAGCTGCTCAGCCCCTGGTGTGATTGTGGAAGTTTCAGGCCAGCAATGCTGGCGTCCATTGGAAGGAAAAATCTCTTTCCTTCTTCTCAGCTGTAGTGCCTGCCTCCACTGCCAGGGCCAGTGGGCTGAGCACACAAGGAGAAGCCTCTATTATTTGCACTTGTAGCTGCCATAGGTAGAACCACCCTCTAGCTGGCCTGGTGTAGTGGTGCAGGCAGCTAGTTTGCAAGCTGGTGCCAGCTGGAAGAAAGACACAGCAGGCTATGTATTGCAGTGGAGGGCCTCATAGCTGTGCAGGCAGCCAGGGAGGTAGAGTGCCTAAAGCTCCTGAAAGTTCCCAACCTTCTCGGAAGAGTGTGTACAGACAATTTTGTCCACCTGTCCTTTCTCCTGATCAGCAAACTCTGCAGTCATGGCCCCTTTAGCTGCCCCCTCACTGTTAGTAAGTCTCTCAGACTACCCACCTTTCTTTTGTCCCAAAATGGCTGGTTGTGGATATATGTTTTCCACAAGCAGCTAGAATCTCAGTCTCTCCAAGTATTCTACTTGTCTAAGCTTTCCAACCTCACTAATCTCCAGAGCACCATGTAATGTAGGTTCATGCTCCCAGAGCAGATCTCCAAGACTGGATGTTCAGCAGTCCCCCCTCCACCCCCTCTTTTCTCCATTTCTCTTCCTCCCTCTGGTGAGCTGGGGAGGGGAAAGGGCTTGGGTTCCTCCAGATCATGACTTTCATACTTTATCCTTTTCCTTGAGGTCTGGTATTATCCCGAGTAACCAGTGTGAAACAACCTTCTTTCCTGTACCTCTTTCAGGGTTCAATGTATTTGCAATATTTTCATATTATATGTGTTTTATTTTTATTTTATTTTGCTATCATTAATGTACAATTACATGAGAAACATATGGTTACTAAATTCCCCCCATTATTAAGTCCCTACCACATACTCCATTACAGTCACTGTACATCAGCATAGTAAGATGCTATAGAATTACTACTTGTCTTCTCTGTGTTGTACTGCCTTCCCCGTGCCCCCACCACCACATTATATGTGCTAATTATATGTGGTTTTTGGTGGAGGATTCTGTCTTACCTCTCATACTGTCATCTTTAATCCTCTAATCTTTGCATTTTTATATGAAAATCCAGGGTTTTGATTTGGATTCCTATATATATGTATATGTATGACTCTACATATATATATGCATTTAGAGAAAAAAGACAATTAAGAGAAAGGGTATTTTACCAATGTTGAGTTCTCAAATTTGTTAATATGGCATAAGGCTCCATTTATTTGAATTTTATATAATTGATTTCTCTCAGTAATATTTTTAGTTTTCAGTGTGGAGGTTTTGTACACTTTTCATTAAGTTTATTTCTAATTATGCTGCTTTATTTCTATAAATAGTATTGTTTTGTTTACCATACAATGGGAGGAACCCAAAACCCAATTTTTTATTGTGAGTTAGAAATGCATGTTTTAAATTATTGATTATTACTTTATTAAGTGCACTTAATTTTGGACATTTTTTGTAGATCTTTATGATTTTCTAAGTAGACTCTCATGTTCTCTGTGAAGACTGCCAGTGGAGTTTTGAGTAGAAGGGATGACAGTGATCATCTTTGCTTTCTTTCGTAGGGAGAATGCACTCAGTCTTTTATTATTTAGTGTACTTGTAGCTGTATGTTTTCAGTAGACATTTACTGTCAGGATGAAGTATTTATGTTTCTTTTTTATTTTTTGACAGTTTTATTGTGAGTGTGTGTTGAATTTTTCAAAGGCTTTTTCTGAATCTATTGAGTATTCATATGATTTTTATTCTTTATTCATTTAATGAGATGATGTATGTTGATTGAATTTCAAATATTGAACTAACATTACATTCCTGGGATAAGCCTACTTAGTCATTTTGCATTACCCTTTCCATTTAGTGCTGAATTATAGTGGAGAATATTCATGGGGAATATTGTCTATAATTTCTTTCACTTAATATCTTTGTCATATTTTTGGATAAGAGTAATAATTGTACTTTGAAGTTATGTATGATAATACTAATTCTTCATTGAATGTACAAAAGAACTCACTAATGAAAACATTGGGTCTCATGTTTCCATTGTGGTAAGGATTTTTAATTCAAATCAATTTCTTTTTGGCTATGTTTCTATTTCTTCTTGAAGCAGGTTTGATATGTTGTTTTCATATTTCATTAATTTCCTTTGTTCAGTATTGGCATAAAAGTCTTCAATGCATATCTTTATTATCTTAAACTGCTATATTGAGGTATTATTGACATACAAAAGGTTGTACATTTTCAACATGTACAACTTCTGGAATTCAGAGACAAGTATACATCTGTGAAACCATAATCACAATCATTGCCATAAATATACTTACCAGCTCCAGAAGTCTTCTCCAAATGTCACTGTTTTTTTGTGTGTGATAAGAGCATTTAACATACTATCTACCCTCTTAGCAAATATAAGTATACAATACAATATTGTTAACTATATGCACTATGCTGTACAACAGATCTGTAGGGCTTATTCATCTTATACAACTAAATCTTTGAACCCCTTTACCAATGCATCCCCATTTCCCCTTCCCCTAGCTCCAGATAACCATGGTTCTACTCTTTGCTTCTATAAATTTATCAACTTAAGGTTCCTCATCTTATATGGTGTTATTTGCATAGAATTTGTTCTTCTGTATCTGGCTTATTTCACTTGGCTTCAATGACTTAGAACAAAAAGAGGTAAATTGGATAAAAAAAGATGGCTAATATAAAGACAGAATGATATTCATCACTGTCAACATTTCAGATTTTTCTCAATTATGGCAATAGTTTTAATAATTAGACAGGAAAAGTCTAGGTGAGATCTTATTCCTCTCTTTTCCCTCCATAAACTCTCAATTTCAGAAACAGGAACTGCATCTTTATGGTTCCAAAGACTATTTCAAAGTTCAAAATTTGGCCTAATTTCCTTGTTTCTATTTAATTGGTCCTGCATTTCAACCAATTTTTATTGACCACTCACTAAATCAAAACAATATCCGAGTTTCAAAATATAGGCAATAACCACCATTTACTAAATGCCTGCTTTAGCTTAGGCTAAGTGCTCTTATTTAAATTGCATATATTTTGTCACATATATAAACCATTTAATCTTCATGAAAATGGGATCTATTTTAATCCACATGCTACAGAGGGAGAAAATCGTTGGAAGCATTTTTGTTTCATTATTTACACAATTGCTGAGGGATGGCTAGTCTTTTGTATTTTCTTTATATGTATTTTCACGGAAGCTGGAGCTACACAGTGAGAAAGATAAATATTCTAAGTCAATGGAATGGTGAATCAGGCAATAACTGAACAGGTGAAAAACAGTAACAGGAACACACACACACGTGTGTGTGGATGTGTGGGTATGCATACACAGAAATACAAATTATGGTTATGGGAGTTTTAAATTATATCTGAAAATACTTTGCCATTCTTTTCCTTAAGAGATTTTTCTTAGCTGGCTTTAGTGACTCACTCATGTTTTAATTCCTCAGTGACTCAGACCTGACTCAGCTGGCCTCAGTGACTGTCTATGACTAATGGCAGCTGTGAGAATGAATGCTGCGTGACATCTGAGGCCTACCGAAGCTGTGGCATCTCTCCCAGTTATCCTGGGACACTCATTCTGTGGGGAGTCAGGCACCCTATACAAAGACTGACTACACAAAACCACTATGTTGGGAGGCTACTACCTGTAGTCTTCAGCTGGATAATTATTTGCCCAGCCAAAACCCAAGAGAGAGAGAGGACATCAGTAAAAAGAAGTAAGAAAATATACTGAGGGGAAAATAAGCAGTCTTTCCCAGAATCTGAATATTTACAACCCAGGGCCATTTCTTAACAGTAATCTAAGATTCTCTTAAGTTCTCACTTTATAAACTCTTATTACTTCAACAAACTGTATACTTTTCATGGCCAGTTATCAAACAAATGTACAGTGAGTGGTTATATACCAGATACTATGCTAAATATGCAATAAGCTTTATGTTCCCCAACTTGACAAATACCACATATGATCACTCAGAACTAAAAACTGGAGACATTTATTCATTAGATGAATATTAATAGATCACAGAGTCTGCAGCAGGGCAACATTACTGCTACAGCAGTTAACAGAATATAGGATGCCTAATGAAACTTACATTCCAGTCAGAAGACAAGTAAGAAACAAAAAGGCAACATGCAGTGCGAGATATCATGGAATTGAAAAGGAGAAAACATAAGCAAGAGAGGCAGTTCTGGGGATAGGGCTGTTATTTTTATTAGGATGGTTAGAGAAGAAGATGACCTTTGCTCAGAGACTTGAAGGAGAAAGAGGGAGCCATGCCTATATGTGGCGTGAAAGCATTGCAGGCATATGGAGAAGAATTATGCAAAAGCCTTGAGGCAGGATTCCAGCTAGGAAAGTGTGAGCTGATAGAAAATTAGGTTAGAGAAGCTGAAGAATGTGCAGAATCAGATCATGTAAGACTTTGTTGGCAGTTATAGAAGGAAGCGACCCCATCTCGACTCTGCAACGCACTGAAAGCTTTCATTTTTCAACCTGTTAATTTCATAGTTTATCATTCACCTTTTATAGTCTATAGAAAGTCACAGATCTCCAGTGGCTGATGAAAAGAAAAAGCATATTCAACCTAAGAAAGGGAACATTAATTGAAAAGTTTTAAATGCAAACTGAAAAAGAGAAGCGATTAAAAGGTGATCGTGCCTATAATCTGTACCTTCCTATATATCTGTGGTATTCATAATATAAAAGTAACTAAACATAAAAACATAGTTTAGCAAAGCACATTATATAATATGTAGGAGTTAAAAACATTATATATATATTATATTACATATATAAAATCTATATGTAATTTATATAGTAAACATCTTATGTAACATTTAATATATTAACTCATTAAATATATTATACACGAGTATAATATATACTATATGATCTATGACTATAATATATAATATTCATTATATATTGTATAGAAATATACAATTAATTATATATGTGCACATTCATAGTTACAATTGATACTTTTCCTTGAATTGCAAGAAGGAAATAGTGCAAGTGGAAGAGAGATATTTGTTCATTAAAGATATAAACAGGATACTTTCTAGAGATCTAAATTAGCTCAAAATATCACAAAGTATGTTTTGAAAAACACTAGTTCTGTGACATGCTACGCACCTGATATATCTGGAAGTAAATGAAGGAAATATCACATTGTATTGTATCCTCGATTCAAAAAAATATGAAAAAGATATTTTAAGTGCTTTAAACTTGTCAAATAATATATCGATTCACTCTGTCTCCCAAGACTGAACCATTCATTCATTTACAAATATTTCATCATCACAAACTATATGCCAGATATCGTGGTCTTTAAAAAGTGTTAACTTTATGTGACCCATTCTCCCCAAGTTATTAATCAAAGAATATTTTTTCTTTTACTTTTATCTGAAAACAGTTTAATCTGTTTAATCCTTCTTTAACCTCCATGAAATAACATACACTTATAAAATGATGACACATAAAATATTTTACGTTGGCATTTTATATTTATTTTTTTATTAGTGCTGAATAATTATAAAATACCATTAAATCCACAATACCAATTACAGCCCACTTGATACCGTCAATATTTGATTTTGTCTTGCACACCTACTTGGGCACTTATGAGTTCCCTTGTCAGATCATTGTAAGATGGAGCCTTGGCTCATGAAGAATGAAAGGCGATCTTTTATAAATGTTTATTGGTTATTGTATATATTATGAATTGTGGAAATATTCTTACACGTTTTTGCAATTTCACAGTTCTTATATTTAGCTTGTGTACATGTTTTTTCTCCATCTAGCCATAATGTAATCTTTAGAAAACAGGCTATGGAGTTTTTAAAAATATGCATTTGCTCAAAAATTTGCACACTATTATACACATGGAACATAGTCAAGATGTATTAATGAATATTGAATAAATAAATTAACTTTTTAAATACAAAACCTGATAAGAGTGGGCATTCAAAATAGTACAGAATATTTTAATGTTAGTAGAGTATATATAATTTTATATGTATGAAAGTCACATTACAATAACATATCATTTTAAAGTTCTTCTATTAAATATGTTCTTGTCTTCTAAGTGCAAGCAGGATAAAATTGCTGAAACTCAATGTCATGGTATTATATTAAGGTGCCTAGGTAATCATGATACTTGGACATAAGACTACACAACTCATAACAGGTGTTAAGAAATACCACATAAATTTTCATAAAAACATGTGGAGAAGGGAGAGAGTGAATAACAGAAATTTAAAAGTTGCATGTAACCTCATCTGGTAAATGGACTTTCCTTCGCAGAAGACATGTTTGGTTTTATTTTCTAAGACTTCCTAGTTGAAATTGTGGTAAGTTTGGAATGTAAAGTAAAAGCCAGTGCATACAGGTCTCCTGGGAGATGCAGGTATTTAAAATCTAGTCATTTTTTTTTCACTCTTGCTGGTTTGAAAGTTGAAAACACTAATATATTAATATATACAGGTACTTCAGCCTTATGAATGTTAATGTGTGCCTTTCATGGTTTTATTCTGTCAAATCCCTTCTTTCCGTGTCCATAGCTCTATATAGAACCCATTTCAGAGTGGTTAAGATTAAGAGACTTCTTATCTATGTGTGCCTTTTTAAGAAGTGGTGGAATCAGGATGTAAACAGAGCTTCTCAGACTCTCAATTTCATGTTCTTCCCACTGCTGCATCCTGCCTTCATGTTTCATGTAGGAGTGCAGCTGATTAATTTATAAATCTGATCTCTAAACCAAAATTGTTCAAGAAGGTTTTATCAGGATTTGTCCCTATTATTTAGGCAGAAACAAAGTTAATGCAGCTTAGAGTAGCTAAGAACTTTCTCTCAAAGATAGTCTACATTTGGGAAGCAGATGTGGTATTAAAAATCGCAGACTGCACAAAATGTTAAACTACTCTCAAGAGTAGCAAGACATTTAGTGAAACTAAATATTTTATATCAATATTGACATATTTTGCTGTTTGTTGCACATTTATTGGCAGCACAAAGTAAAAATCTAGTCCTCATAAGCTTTTCTGATAACCCGAGTAAGGTCTGAATTTATAAGAAGGTTTCGGATGCCTTCTCTATGCAGAGCTTTTATCCTAATCAGAGAAAATTATTTGTATCTTTGGGGATGGGAGTTTGACCTAGTACACCCAGGAGTTAGGGAGAATTGTTATTATCCTCACTTTACAGTGGAGGGAACTGAGTCACAGAAGTTAAGTAAGTTATTTCCAGATCACAGGACTGATAAGTTTAAGTATCCTTATGAAAGTTCAGAAATTCTGCTGCCAGAACTAGTCTCTTGACTGTTATTTTAAGTTGCCTCTGCTGTTGTGCAATATGTCCTTAAAGTCATGGACTTCTATTAAATACATTTAGAGTTGCTTCTCCACATCATACCACATGAAAGTCCATTTTGTCCTCCCTCACCTTCATGGAAAAGTGTGGTTTTATTTTTGCCGTTAATGTATCTCATGATAATCTAATACTTGACTTGAAAGGACATTTTTAGGCCAGCATATACATTTTCTTGACAGAAAAATAATTTAACCAATTGTAAGTATGAAGACCACACATTTCCCACATAGCAGAGGTATAATATCTTTGTAGGATAAAGACACAGTGGAGAAATGCAGAAATTACCAAGAAATTACAGACATGCAAAACAATACTCTTTCTTGCTTTTCATTCAAAATGAGGGATTGCTACCATTCTTTTCTGCTCCCATGTGTTTTTCATTTTCACCTATAATTCTCTCTGGACTTAATCTCTTTTGAGTGTTTAATTTGTATACTAGAAACTCTAATGTTGAAAAAGAAAAAAAATGTGAAAATATCAAACCATTTAATAACAATAATTCTTCACTCTGTAAGTCAATTTATCTTAAAGCTGTCTTAATGAAACCTAACTTTATGTGAATAAAAGGTAAATAATCCACCAATTAGTTAAAATGTATGCACGAATCCCTTTGGCACTTACATAGGGCCAGGTTTTAGAGAATTTTGGTAGTGCTTGCACCATCTTTTCGTTATTACATCTTTTATGATGATCATAATTAATTCTTCAAGAAGATTCTAGGCCATAGATCTATTTCTATTTTCCAATACTTTTGGCACCTATTTTTGCTGTTATATGTACATTTGAAGAACTTTTTCTGATAGGTGACTTGGAATAACATGTTCATATGTTTTTCCCTTCTAAAATACATTTTAAATCTTGGATTTGCTCAATTTAATTTTATATAATTCCATAAAACCAATCCTCAGCCACCTGGTTTGATTACTTGTAGCATTTTTCTCTGCTAAGAAGCATAAATTCCTTCAGTTGTGCCTTACTGTTCCCATGACCAAACTTTTGTCCAAGGCCAGTACAAAACATGATGTGAAAGTAACAATAGCCTATATTTTAATTTAGGAGGTCTTATTAATTATCTAAAAACTGTGACCATATAGAAAACATCAAAAGAAGAAATTACAATAAAGCTAAAAAAATAAGTAAACTTTGTCTCTAGTGAATTTGCAGCTGGTGATGGAAAATCATTTTACTCTTCAGAGAAGTTATTGGAGCAGAAATAATAAAAGAGTCAGCTGAGGCAGGCTGTGATGGTCTGCTATTTGTTAGATTAGATAACCAAGTAGAAAAATATCTGGAAGCACTGTAAAGGATTTCCAGGATAATTTTTTTATTATTAAACTAAACAGATATATTTAAATATATGTGAAAAATAATATAGAAGATATTGTTGAAATAATATATTGATAAAATCAGAATAAAAATAACATGAAAATGAGACCGTTGATTTACAAGGAATGGGAAATTGTGTCATGAATAATACTGTACTGTCATAATAAGGATTTGTTGTTTTTATTGACAAGGAAACACATAGATATTAGTTCTATACAATTAAGGTTAAGACCTAATAAGGCAGGTAAGTGTTTGGTATTTGTAACTACTTTCAGTGAACCAATGAATATATTCTGTATAAGTGGTATGCAACATTAAGAGGTGGATAACTTTGGCTGATGGTTAAACAAACAGAAACACAAAAAACTAATCATGTATTGGCAACTAGGTGGTAGATCATGGTTGTGTGTTGAACCAGTAGGAATTTGCAGTCTGCTCCCCTTCCCAGATTATTTGTCGCCTAGCTTGGTAATTATAGCAGTGGCTTCACAAAAGGGAGATCACTATACAGGACTAAGCAGATGCTGCCCAATTCCCAACCCTTAAGTTGGTAAGTTCCTAATTAAGAGTACATTAGCCCAGAGGATTGTGTAAGAAGAGGCATTAACAGTTGCTATCTACATTTCTACCAAGAATGCCTGAATTCTTGTCGTTATATATAATTCACAAATCATCACTGTTACATGCAAGCATTTATACTTTGATGTCATGCAGAGAGAAATGAAAACTAAACTCTTTAGTCTGTCATATTGTGAGGCAAAAAGAACTTGGGTTTTGAAATCAGACAAAGCACTTGGTTCGATGAGCCTTGTGGCATTGACTGTATGGTGATAAGGACAGACCACTAATTGTATCCCAATGTCTGATCATCTGTTGTGCATTTTAGTGATAGAAACATCCCCTTACATGTCATTCAGCTGAGGAAGACCTCATCCAGCATTTTTATAGCTATGTGAGGCCATGATTAAGTTTTAGCAAGTTGGATATTAGGCAGTTGATACATACAGCTTTCATACAAGCTCTTAAGAAGGAAATTGTGCACAATTTCTGATTTCTCTTAGACCTCATGCCCCCTCAGCTGGGACATGGCAAAAGAAGGAATGAGTCTTATACCCAAACATGGAAGCCATTGAGGATGGCAGAGTTGACTTGCTAGGAATAGATGGTTTGTGTCTGGACCAGTGGAGAAAAATAATTAGGTTTGTATTGTATTTTACCCCATTCCTTATAATAATTTACTCTCCACTCAAAACAGTGACATTAAACAAGCTTCTTAATATATTAGGTTCCTTCATTAGAAACATAGAAGATAAAACCAGTTTTGCAGTGGTGTTGTGATAATTAAATTAAATTAAATAATCAAAAACGTTCGACTTACATTTAGTGACACTTTCCTATAAAACTGAAAATCATGTGTTTTGGCATTGTAGAATACTTTATGTGCATCCATTTTAGCTATTAATTTGCTTCCCTGCATGGGTTAGATTAACTGCATAGCTTCAGTTTTCCCTCTATTAAATAGTTTAGTATGTAACTCATAAGATTAATAAAAAGGTAACTGCTAAAATATGCCCATATATTGTTATTAAAGTTACTACAAAATACAGAATTTTTATTTATTCCTAGCTACAGGTCAGAATGTATTTTGTGTATACAGAGACAGAATTTTTGCAAGAGAATATTAAATATGCATTCTGGCCAGTAGAAGACAGCCTCAGGTCCAGTAGGAGAAGGAAGAATCTTTGCAGAATGTGTAAGAAAGGAGAGAGGAGTGGGACTGTTTCCTCACGCCCCTTTGGACAGCAATGAGAAGCCAGTAAGAAAAACTGAACCCCTGTTGGGTATACAGTCCATGAGAGACTTATGGAGAAAAGGGAAAAAAATAGTTTTGTTTTTGGGTTTTGTGGTATCTACTGTACTTTTGGGTTTGCATTCAAAATCACTTATAAGTTTGTCTTGGTTCATTCATGGGAAGTGATTATAGAGAAAGTTTCTTGAGTCCATTGTTAAGGCTGGGACAGAATAATTTTATTCAATGATTTTTGAATGAATGAATAATATAATAAATGAGTGAAAAATGATTGAATTATTAACTGCAGGATTAAATAAAAGAATGAGCAAGTGATGAATGATTAAATAGATGGGTGGGTAAGTGTTTATCAGCATGTAGGTTACATATTTTTTTGAATATGAGGAGCTCATGGTCTCACTGGCACTTTTGTTGTTTCACTTTCAATCAAGATACAATTGACATATAATAAATGCACACATTTGAAGCATGCCATTTACTAATTTGCCACATATACACAATAAGATCAAATTATCCACCACCCCTAAAGGTTCCTCAAGCCCCTTGAGAATCCTTCCAATCTGCTCCCTCACCCTGCTTCTCAGGCAACCATTTATTTTCTTGCGATTCTAGACAGACAAGTTGCATTTTCTATTAGTGTAAATGGCTTCATGCAGTAAACACCCAATTTTACCTGGCATTTTTTAATCTGAACAATTATTTTGGGATTTATCTATGATATGGTATGTATCAACAGTTGTTTGTTAATTTCTTTGTTTTTTCTAAGCACTAACCCACAGTATGTATAGACCACAGTATGTTTATCCACCTGTTAATGGAGAGAGACTAGAAGTGTCTCATGTTTTTGGCTATAATAAATAAACTGTTATAAACGTTTAAGGATAAAGTTTTACATGGATATATGCTTTCTTTCCTCTTGGAAAAAATGCCTAAGCATATCAAGCCTGGGTCATATGGCAGCTGTATGCTTATCATGATACAAAATGGGAAAACTATTCCATTTTACATTCTCAGTAGCTGCATGTGAAAATCCCAGTGTTACTTCACACCCTTGCCAATATTCAGTATGGTTGCTCTTTATAATCACTGTAAAGGTTAGTAGTATTATCTCATGGTAGTTTTAATTGATCTTTCATAATTACTACTAATCTTGGCATTTTTCCTTGTATTATATTCCAACTTCTCTGGTGAATTGTTTGATCAAATATTTTACCCATTTGTTGTATTGGGTTGCTTTCTTATTATTGATTTCATTTTTTGTATTCTAGAAACAAGTCCTTCATGACATAAATGACAGGTACATAATTTCACCCAGCTTATGACTTGTCTTTTCATTCTCTTAGCAGTATCATCAAAAGAGCATATTTTTTAAAAATTTGATGAAGTCCAATTTATCAGAAAAAATCTGTATATATCATGCTTTTGGTGTATCAAAAAATTTTGCCTAACCCATGGTCAAAAATGTTTTCTTCTATTTTTTTTTCCCAAAGTTTTACTTTCACTATTTTGGTTTTGATTTCACTATTAGTCTTGTGGTCCATTTCAGTTAATTTGCTTAGGTATGTGAGTTATGGATGAAAGTTTACTTAATTATGTAAGTGTATCAATCGTTCCTGCTTCATTTGCTGGAAAGGTTACCAGTTCACCTCTGCATAACCTTTGCACACTTGTTGAAAATCAGTTGACCACATGTGTATGGGGCTGTTTATGGACACACTTTTGCTTTTTATTAGTGTATTAGTTTGTCTTTATGCAATACCACACTGTTTTGTTTACTATACCTTTATAGTTTGTCTTGAAGTACAGCAGTATTAATTCTCTGAATTTGTTTTATTTTTTGATATTATTTTGTCTCTTCTTATTCTTTGCATTACTATTTGAAATTTAGAATGAGGTTGTTAATTTGTAAAAAAATTCAAAAACAAGCTATCAGGTTTTGAATGGGATTTCATAAACGTGTGTATTAATTTTGGAGAGTAGAAAACTCAAAATATGTCTTCTAACCCATACACACAGTTATTTCCTCCATAATTAGCTTCTCCTTAATTTTTCTTAGCCATGTTTAGTTTTTCTTATCTGTGTACAGGTCCTATATATCTTTCCAACAATGATTCCTGATTATTAAAATAGTTTGGTACTATTTTAAATAATATATTTTGATTTCAGTCTTTGCTTGTTGGTTACTTAGAGAAATAAAATTGATTTTTATGTTTTAAGCTCATATCCTTCCTCTGCCTAAAACTTATAAGTTATAATAGCATTTTTGAAAATTCACTAGGGTTTTTTTTACATAAACAATAATATCATCTGTGAATTCACACAGTTTGACTTCTTTCTTTCCAATTCAGATAACTTTTATCTTTTTTTGCCTTATTTCTTTGGCTAATACTGACAGTAAAATATTAACTATAAGTGGTGAGAGCATCACCTTTGTTGTGTTCTGATCTTAGGAGGAAAGCATTCCATCTTTCATACTTAATCATGAGGTTGGATATAAATTTTTCACAGATGGCCTTTGTCAGGTTGAATATACTTCCTTCTATTTCTAGTTTGTTGATTTTTTTAAAAAAGGAATTCTCAGATCCTTTACTGTGTTTAGGTATGTTGTTTCTTTTAATGGAGGCACATAAAATGAAATGCACAAATCTTAATGTATAGCTTAGTGAATTTTGACATGTATATATGCTCATGTAACCATCACCCATATCAAGATATCAAACATTCTCACTCTCCTATGGCAACCTCCAGTCTATTCTCTTTGTATTTAGTTTGTTTTATTTTTTGGCTTCCACATACAAGTGAAATTATATGGCATTTGTCTTTTTCCACCTGACTTATTTCACTTAGCAATACTCCCTAGGTGCATCCATGTCATTTCAAACAGCAAAATTTCATTATTTTTTATGGCTAATATTCTGTTGTTTATATTTACCTCTGATAGTTTTTTATCGGAAGTGGATGTTGAATTTTGGCAAAGGCTTTATCTATATCTCTTGAAATGTTTCCTTTTTTTATAGTTTGTTAATATGCAAATTACTTTTGATTTTCAAATGTTAAATCAACATTACATTCCTGTGATACTCTCAACTTGGTCATGATGTATTAGCTTTTTAATATATTGCTGGATTTGATGTGTTAATATTTTCATTAGTTTATTTGTGTTCATGAGTGAGATTTTCCTGTACTTCAATAGTAATATCTTGGTTTTGGTACCCAGATAATGGTGGAATTCTGAAGTAAGTTGGAGAGTATTGTAGCCTATCCTCTTCATTTTGGAAAAGTTGAGGTAGAATTGTTTTATTTTTATTTTTATTTTTAACGTTTGTTTGAATTTACCAGTTAAGCCATCTGGATCTGATGGTGTTTTTATTTGTTTGATTGATTGGGTTATTTTGGGGGGAGTGGGGAGAGTTTAAACTCCAAATTCATCTTTAAATAGATGCAGGGCTATTTGTATTATCTATCTTCTTGAGTGATGTTCAATAATTTGTATCGTCAAGGTATTTGTTCATTTAAGTTGTAGAATTTTTTAGAATAAAATTGTACATTATTCCCTTTCTTTTCTTACAGTATGTACAATTTGAATGATGTTCTCTCTCTCATTTCTGATACTGATAATTTTTATCCTCTTTTTTCTCATCAGTCTTACTAAAATTATATTATTAATCTTAGTAGTTTTAATTATTTTCTTAAGCAATCTTCAGAAAATTTCAAATACAAAACCTACTTTACTTTGGAAATGTAGGAGAGACTAAAGGTCAGTCTTCATGACTACTAAAAGCTGTAACATACCTATTTGGTGGTTCTCCATTCATTTCTTCTTCCGCCAAGGAAGGTAAGTTTCACGTGAGTACTAGTTCATTCTAATACACGTGAAATAATATCAACAATATAGACCCCAATATGTCTTTTAAACACAATGCCTGATTCTTCCATTTTTGGATGGTCTGCATAAGCCCAAGCCAGCCCATGTGACTCTTCCATTGGTTGTCTCAGGTTAGTTTGATACCATTTATGTCATCATAACAGTGCATTTGAACTCCATTTATAAGACTAACCTATACAAATTGTACTGCTTTTTACCTGTCAATTTCTATCACCTCTAATACACATAGTGTACAAACCAGAGGGGAGAAGAAAAACACTGGTATCCATATAAACCTGCTTTTGCTTTATATTTGCATTTTCTTTTTCAACACATATTAATTATGTGAATACTCAAGTGTTATATAATATTTTATAGATATCATCTATTTTTAAATTATTTGTTTTTGTTACTGAGAATTATGATAAATTATTTAATGGCATCTTGTGATTCTTTATCCCTATGACTATCTTTGACTATTTTTTATTATTTATGCTTTTTAAATGAGAATCAAAACTGTAGGATACTTCCATTGTTCAGTAGTACAAATATACCATATTCCAAAGCACCCTCTTGTATAGTTAAATTTTAATATGGTGTCAATCAAGAGAAAAATAACACCTTGTCACTACAACATAAGAGGAAGGTCTATGGGCTTTTTTTGTATAAATATATCCCAAATATTCTTTATCTGCTCATTCTCTAAAATACACTCCTGACAGTACATGACACTATTCATTACTCTTATTTCTTCTTCCTCCATTTTATTTCACCATAATATTTTCAATGGTCCTTGCATGAAGTTTACCCCTCTCTTCCTCTCTTCATCCATTCTTTTATCTCCCTCCTTTTTTTTCCTTTTTGTTCTGTATTAAGTATGAACAGATTATTTAAATAAATAGAAAGTAAGCCATTTTCAATGTTTTGCATATCTCAGTACTCCTACTCTATGCAATTATCCTTCATTATCTGCATAAGTAATAAGTTTCCTAAAATCTGATACATGACACTAGGGTTTGCCAGAAGGATGCATCTGGGACATATACAAGAGAACTCACGTTTGCTCCCCCTTGATCCTACTCATTATACCTGTGCCTTCCAAGACACTCATTTCCTCTACTGTGTAAAGTACACTATTTAATTCATCCATTGAAATTTTGATTCCTATAATGTTTATCATTTCCAGATGGTATTTTTCAAATGTATGTTCATTCTTGATGATTTCTTGTTATTGGAGCATCTTTGTAATTGCATCCTTTATTTCTCTAACAATTTTGTGTGCAGTCTTATTATTCTGTAGTCTGCACATCTGCAGTTTTTGATCATTAATAACCAGTTGTTTTTCAATTTTGATTCCCACTTGTGATGGTTTGCCTTTTTGTATGTCTCATATGTTTTGTTATTGTGAAGACATGCTTATTTTTTATGGGTAGAATTCCTGTGGACCCCACTTGGTGAAACTTTCTTCTATTTCTGTATCAGCTGTGCATCTGTACCAACTGGTAACAGGGGCATATACCCCATCTCCATGCTGCTTCACTCAACCCTCTCCCTATAACTTTGGTAAATTTAGTAACCACTGCAAGCATCTTCATCTTCACAATCTGGTTGTCGTTGGGATCCATCCATGCTTCCAAACTGCCCCTTGTGGCTACTGGTTTTTCCTCTCACTGCTGCTCCTGCTCTGTCTCCCAGCATCTGCCACCCTGGCTCTGTGTACCCACCCTGACACCCCCATATTCCTGTCCAGGCTCCAAGGATTTTGAGTCCTAGCTGTTGGTTCTGAAATTCAGACATTTTTCTGCTTTAGTCTCTCATGAACTCTCCACTATCCCAAAAGCCTGTTGTTTTGGAGGGGTTCCTGAAGACCAGCAGTATCTGCAAGTGATCAATACCCTGGCTCCTGTTGAGTAGACAAAGGCTTCCACAAGACACTCCATGAAGTTCTTGCTGCTCTTTTCATTTTCTCTCCTTTCTCTTTTAACATATCTCTGTGTGTTTATCTGCTCTTTCCTTAAATATTGTTGGCTCCAAGTGTTTAGAAGTGTTCTTGGTTCTCTTACTTGTTTTCTGGACTTAATTACCATTTATGAAAAGCTTTAGATTTATAGTCCTTAGAAATAAGTGCATATCTTATTTTTCAATGCCCCATGTATCTGTCCACAGCCCAGATTCACTTAGGAGTTTATAGATAGCTCAAAACTCTGTTTTCCCTGATTATCATCATATCTATCAAAATTGAGCTGCTGAACATGAAACAGATATAAGAATCACTTGAATGGATCCTATGACCATTTATATAGATATGATCTATATAAATTATATAGGATTCATTATGAATTTCAGAAGAAAATATAATAGAAATATTGTACAACAATTTGTCATCTTGCAATTTTTGACATTTATTTAAAAGGAGACATGTAATTTAAGTCTGATCTTAAACAGTTGGGTACTTAGTGTATAACTATTGCAGAAGATGTGAAAATATATTTAGAGTTTTATATATTCAGACTTTTCAATGTGCTTAGATTTATGTATATATGTAATAATGTCATTTGTCTAAAAAACAAAGAATCCAGGTTCTGAAGTTAAGCTGTTCAAAATAAATTCTCTTACTGGCTTTGTAGCACCTTGGGCAAATTAACAATAACAAGATTCAGTTTGTTAATTTAAAAAGCATGGGGATAATAATAATATCTACCCCAAAGAGTTACTGGAAGGAAATAAGTGATAATCTCTTCCCAGAATATATGACACATGCAACTGTATCATTTTCCTACTGCTGCTATAACAAACTTAGTGGTTTAAATGAAATAAATGTATTATCTAAAGTTCTGGAGGTCACAAATCCTAAAAGCAAGGTGCCAGTATGGCTGCATTCCTTTGGGAAGTTCTAGGGTAAGACTGTTTTTTTAAATTATTATTGGAATATAGTTTACATACAATATCATATTGTTTTCTTATTAATGACTTATGGATTCATCAATTTTATACATTATTAAATGATCACTGGTGTGACACATATACACAATAGAATATTATTCAGTCATAAAAAGGGAATAAATCTTGCCATTTGTGACAACATGGATGGACCCAGAGAGTATTATGCTAAGTGAAATAAATCAGTCAGAGAAAGATGAGTACATACAGTTTCATTTATATGCAGAATCTGATGAACAAAATGAATGAACAAACAAAACAAGTAACTCACAAACAGACAATGGATGCTTTGTTACCACGGTGCGGGTAGGTAGGTAAAATAGATGAAAGGGATAAGAAAGTATAGACTTCAAATTATAGAATAATTTAGTCACAGGGATGGAAGTATAGCATAGTGAATGTAGCTCATTAATTCATAACATGCTTGTATGGTGACAGTAACTACAATTATGAAAGCTGTTTCTTTTCAAGCATGTAAGAAGTTGCCTGCTTTTCTTGGCCTGCAGCCCATTCTTAAATCTTTAAACCAAGTAGTATGGCATCTCCAAATCTCTCTCTCTGTCCTTGACTTTCCTCTACTTCTGTCATATCTTTTCTGACTCTCCTGCCTCCCTCTTTCTATTTGAAGAATAGCTATCATACTGGCAAACTGGGATAATCCACGATTCTCTCTCCTTTATTTATTCACATCACCAAAACTCATTTTCTAAGTAAAATAACATTAATAGGACATGGACACTTGGAGGGTTATAGTAAGTGCAGAATCAATGTGTGTGTGTGCATATGTTTGTGTGTACATGTATATATGTATATATATATATACACACACTCACACACACACACACACATATATATATATACATGTATATATTGTAGGCAGAAGAGTGACAGCAGTCAGCTTTATCACTACAAAGTTTGCTCCAGATACCAATTTATTAATTGAAGGATCCTAGTTTTATAAGGGATTAGAAGAGACATTTTAAAGAAAGATTATCTAAGGTAGATTCCACAAAGACAATACAGAATGAAAAGAATCTTAATATTTCTTTGTCTAGTAGGCTATGGAAAAATCATAAACCTTTACTTTTTAAAGTAGACTTTAATTTTCACATTTAAAGTTTAAAGTCCTACAAAGCAATGTGAAATATTTCATTGTTCTTGCTGAATTTCTAAGTGTTCTTTTTCTTACCAAGCCTAGTATAATTGAGGTCAATGTCTGGGTACAAGTAAAATATTCTTCGGATCATGTACAAAACCTTAACATTGAACCTGAGATGATAGGTCAGCTTATTTCACTCATTTGCCAAAATAGCCATCCATAAGTTAAGGAAATTTTGAGGTAGGCTTACAGTATTATTCTTGCATTTCATTTTAGATTGTAAGCTCAATGGCAGGGATGCTATATCAATAATTATGCATTTATATAGCAACCATTTCAGTATACTGTTGGTACTTACTAATTTTTTATAATTATTAACAATAAAAAGAGGTACATTTCACATGGCATATAACGGGCATATAATAAATACATACTTTGAAGACAATGAAACACTATAAACCTGACTATCACTGATTTTATTTCTCTAAGCTTATAGTTTTGTCTGGTCAATACATATTTACACAAATGGAACCAATATATGTGCTTTTTTGTATCTGTCTTATTTCATTTAGTACACTGTATATGATTAATTATTTCCCAAATACTCAGTGACTTAAAACAACAAATATTTATTATTTCATGGTTTCTGTGAGTCAAGAATTCAAGCACAGCTTCTCTGGGTATCTCTGGTCCTCACTGGCTACCTTCAGTTTCTTTCCATTTGAGCTTTGTATGGATTCTCATGCATGGCAGCTTACTTCCTGAGGACTCCGGGGAAAGAGAGATAGCAGCAGAGAGCTATACATGACAAGAACGGGCACATATAACAGAAGCCAGTATGTCTCTATCACCTATATTTCAAGATGACAACCTATCACTTTTATCTAATTAGGAGTTATGTTCCACTACGCTTCAGGAAAGGGAATTAGGTGTGTGTGTGAATAGGAGACAATAATCATTATGGATAATTCCAATAGCTGCCTGCCACAGTCTGTCCTTTGAAACCCCGATGATTCATATTCTTCCTACAAAATATACTTAGCCCCACCCAAATCCCCCGTAAGTATCATTTTATTACAGTGTTTGCTCAAAGTCTAGACTCTCCTCATCTAATTCAAGTCCAGATGTAGATGAGGCTCTTTGAGTACAGGTTCTAAAAGCTGTATCCTCAAATACAGTTCTTGGTCTATAGTTCTGGGAATATCAGTCGACCTTAAAGACATGGATTTGTTTCTGAACTTTCATTTCTGTTTCACTCTCTATGTTTATTACATCCCAGTGCAGCATGGTCAAGCACTGTGGCTTTGTAGAAAGTTTTGAAATCTGGAATATCCAATCCTCCATCTTTGTTCTTTTTTAATATTGTTTTGGTTACTTAGGTTGTCTAGCATTTCCATATAAATTTTTATGAACACCTCCTCAATTTTTACAAAAAATTAGTAGGGATTTTGGTAGAGATTCCAATAAATAAATATTGCTACATTAACAAGATTAAATTTTCCAATCAATGTACATGGTTGGCCTACCTTTCATTTGTTTTCTTTAGGTTTTTTTTTTCAGGGATATTTGATAGTTTTTGGTATATAGGTTTGCTTTATTTTTTGTTAAATTTATTCCTAAATATTTCATTGTTTTCAATGCTATTTTGAATCGATCTCTGAATTTAAGTTGGGGTTATTCATTTTTACTTCATTGAAATTAAATTTATGCTTTTATATTCATCCTGTACCTTGAAACGTTGCTGAAATTGTGTTTTAGCCCTGTTAGTTTTTAGTGGACTTATTAGGAATTCTATATTTAAAAAAAAAGTCATGTCATCTGCAAATAGAAATGCTTTTTTTCTTCCTTTCCAAAATAAATGCTTTTTAAATTTTTTCTTACTTAGTTGCCAGGTGTAGAACCTCCAGTACAAGTTGGATAGAAGTGGCAAGGTTAGGTATTTTGTCTTGCTCCCGATCCTTGGAGGAAAACTTTCAGCCTTTCACTATTAATTATGATTTTAACTGTTGGTCTATTGTAAATGCAGTTTGTCAAGTTGAGGGTGTTCCCTTCTATTACTAATTTGTTGACTGCTTTTATCATGACAGGGTATTGGATTTTGTCAAGTGATTTTTCTGAATCTGTAAGATAATCATAATTTTTAACCATTATACCAATATGTTTCAGGATAGTGATTGATTTTGGTATGTTTTAAGGTAATCTTGGTTTCCTGGGTAAATCACATTTAATCATGATGTATAATATTTTTATATGTTGGTGGATTCAATTTGCTAGTATTTTGTTGAGGATTGTTATGTCTGTATTTATAAGGCATATTGATCTGTAGATTTCTCTTTTTGTAATATTTGTATCAGGTTTTGGTGTCAGTACAATGCTGGCCTCATACAATGAGTCATAAAGTATTCCCTCCTATTCTTTTTTTTTTTGGATAATTTTATGAAAGTGTGATGTTAATTATTTCTATGTTTGGTGGAAATCATCAGTTTATCTGGTCCTGGGCTTTTCTTTGTGGGTTTTCATAACAACTTCAGGATGTTAGTTTTCAAGATGTTACTTTTCAACTGTGGTTTGGTGGAAGGATGGGAATAGGGCACAATAAATCACCACAAAGCTCTCTGTTCATACCATGATTCATCTGCTATTTTTGCTTACATTCTCCCTGGAATACTGCAAGTCTGATTAATTTCCAGAGTTCTGAAAAAGTGGATTCTAACAATTTTTGCCAGTGTCCTTATTGCTTTTATGGAGGAGAGAATTTTAGAGGTCTTTACTCCACTATTTATGCTGAAGTCCAAGTTTATTATTTAAACCTGTTCATTATTTAATATGATGATTGATAAGGTTAGTCATCAGCAATATTGTTTCTGTTTTAGCTTTAGGTTTTATCCTCTAATGTTCCTTCCTACCTCACCTTCATTTATTCAGTTTTTGAAATAATTCTGTTTAATTCTTCTATTTATTTTTTAGTTACATATTTTTTAATTAATTTATAGTGTTTATACTAGTCCTGAACAATGTGTATTAATAATATAACACATTAGCTAATATAACATTAGCTCTCAAGTGTTTTATTTAGGAAAGGATAGGATTCAAATTTATAAGTCTATTTGAAATCAATATTGTATCACTTCACATTTGACTCTTATTTCTATGATACTCCCTTTACCCATCTCACACAGGAAATTTCATACTTACAATTTACCTTTCAAATTTTCCCCTTCACAAATGCAGTGGCTTTATAACAGTATAATTACAATTACCTGCCCATTGCATCTTTTTCTACTTCTTTCGTATTTTTCTACTTCTGTCATATTATACCTTATGTCAAGTTATCTTATAAAACCCACATTACAATGTTACTGATTTTGCTTGAAATTATCAGTTGTCTAAGTAGAGATTTTTCTTTTTTTAGTATTTGTGTCTTCACTGACCACTTTTAAATCTCTTCATCCCTTCCTGTTAAGTCATGTCCTGTTTACTCCCTATATTATTTATTTTAATATCTTGACTCTTTTTTTGTAACTATTCAATTTCTTTCGTTACTTCCCATTGGATATCCTTTAATGTATCATGAAATTATGGAAATTTCAAGATATTTCATTCTTTAATATTATTTCTTGAAAATCAGATGGTGTGTTGGGTCCTGGAGACTTGAAAATCCAGGAAACTTGGCTCCTACTTTTATTGAGAATCAAGTAAAATGGGAGAGATAGGAAATGTCATTGAAAATATAATACGATCTGAAAAGTCCTTAATGACAGGTAAGTAAGGGGTTCTTTGGCATCACAAGTGAATAACAGCATTTGTATGAAAAGTTCAGTGGCAACTTCACAGATGATAGGAAAATACTTACCTCAGGGCAGATAAATAGAAAATATCTAGTTTGAAGGGAATTATGTAGACAGCTGGGAACTTTTGGAACCAGATCATTCAGCTTAGTTTGGCTGAAAATTAGTGTGATTGGTGAAGGGCCCAAAGATGCAGTTTGCCACAGAGAAGCCAAATAAACATGTATCCCATCTGAAGGCTGTGGGAAGCTCTCAAGTGTTTTATTTAGGAAAGGATAGAATTCAAATTTATAAATAACACACTGAACCGTAGTGTCTGGAATGTGAGTGGAACAGAAACAGGGAGGTAATGAGACCGCATTAGGGGATAATGGCAATAATCTAAGTTAGAAAGTATAACTCAGCAGTGGCTGTGACGGAGAGAAGGGGTGGAGATATGAGAGGTTTTAAAGAGAGAAGCAGAAGAATTTAGGAAATTTTTTTTAGGAGACATTAAGAAAGAAAAATCATCATTGATGTATAAAACCTCATCTAGAGTGACTGGAAGAAAGTAGGATAACTCTGGTTATTCAATCTGAGAGGAAACACGAAGATATATGCAATGGGTTCAGACTTATAACTGAGTAACTTCGACTTTATGAATAAGAAGTGTCTGGCTAACATTTCCACTCTAAATAAGCTAGACTGAGGGGCAAATTGATGAACAATCACAAACTACAGAATTTTCATTTCAACATGCAGTTATGTGGGCTCAACTCTGGGTTGAATAACCCCATATTCGGGCACTGAATAGCTCAGCAAGGCATGTTGAACTGTCTTCTTCATTCTGCCTCAATCCAGGGTTGAGGATGAACTCCTGTCCATTAAGAAGCTTCATTACTCCCATGTCCTGCAATACTTCAGAGTTTGGCATTCTTTCTCTTGCATTGTGTTATATTTATCATTTAAATTTGTTATTTAAATATATCATTTAAAAATGTTATTCAATTACTCAGAGATATTTGATAACTTTAAAGCAATTCCTGTTGAGTAATAGAGTTAAATCCAGAACACATATGATTAAAACATTTTCAGAATTAAAAAAATAATTCTTGAATAACTCATCTTTTTAGAGAAACAGGGAATAGAGAAACAGGACCATACATGAAGACTCTGTGTCCTTTCCTCTGGGAAAGCTTCGTTTCACCTCCTGCCTTTATCAGACTTGCCTGTTTGAATTGTCAACTCTCTGGGCCTATTGCTCTTGGTTGCTCACAGCGCTAAAACCTTCTTGAGGACAGTGTATGCTGTCTGATTCATCTCAGTACATTGATTAATACATAGAGGGGATTCAGTTCATTTTTTCTTCCATCCAATTACTTTGAATTGGTTTTAAACTTAGAATAACCACACAGACTGTGCTAAGGCTGACCAGAAGGATAGCTGAATAGAGAAGTAGAAATTATGGGCTTAGGTATGGGACCTGTGAGATAGGCAGGGACACTAGTAGAAAAACTCCAAGAGAGACTTCAGCAAGACCCACAGTCAACTGAGTGAACATTACTTAACAGTACTGGGAAACTTCATGTTAATAATTTGGGAGTAATATCTGAATTTAGAACAACATTTAGCATTATGAGCATAGCTAAAAAGAAAGATCAAATTCTCAACCATCTCACAAAGAGAATTAAGCAAATGTTAGAGGCTATGCATGCAAATTATATGGTACCTGAGATTTTCTAATGATTCTCACTGTTTTGAGAGAAGTCTGCAACCTATACTGACTTTTGCACATAACTGGCCCAAATAAAACCCAGAACCCTTGTTTAACAGCAACAACAGTAACATCTCTATAAAAAAGTAATAGATTACTACTTAAAACCATGCAAGATATATACAGGGAAACGGACTAGCTCATTCCAGGGTAGCCTCTTTCTCTTCCCTCAAGTCACTTGTGCCGAGGTTATATTCTTCTCCAACTATTCATATGTACATACTAATAACAATGAATATACCGTATATGTACTTTTTGTTGTTTTTATACTTTTACCTAAATACGATATCTCCCATATTATACCATGTTATGATTTTCTCAATTAACAAATTACAGATGGTTCCTCAGAATGAACATATTCATATTATTATTTTAATGATAATTCATAATATGTAAAACAATCTCCTTCCACTTAGGCTTTTAATTTTTGCCTCTGAAATAATAAAAAAATTTATTATATAGATATCCTACCCAGGAGTTTTAATTTGCCTCATTTTCCAGGAACACTACCCTGCTTTTGGCTTTTCTTCTACCTACTAGTTGTTCTTTTTCATTATCTTTCTAATCCCTCTGTCTTTTTAATTTCGAAGCATTGTATGTTTTGGTCCTCAGTCCTTCCCTTCCCTTTACACTTATTTTGTTAATAATCTCATCCTGTTTCATTGCTCTTAATACCACTTTTTTGCGAATGCCTCCCAAAGTTAAAAGCCAACCAAATTTCTCTTTCGAACTCCAAATTGCATGTGCAAAGAACTTCTCCATGTCTCTACTGAGGTCTCCAATACAAATACCACTTTTAGCATGTCCAAAATTGAATTTGTGGTCTTTCCCATCCAACTTCTATACCTGGATCCTTTCACCTCTCAGTTGATTGCAACTTCATAATCTTAGCCACTTCATACTCTTAATAACTATGTCTAAACACCCAACATTTGTGCTTGGACTCTCCTTTCTCTAGTACTGTATATGCACTCTTTTAGGAAATCTATGCTCTTTCTTTTAAAAAAATCACAGCTTTATTGAGTATAACTGTCATATAACATTGCATAAGGTTAAGTTGTACAACATGTTGATTTGATACACATATATATTTTGAAGGGATTACCACCATAACATTAGGTAAAACTTCCATCATGTTACATGCTCACCACATCTTTTCTATGGTGAGAAACATTAAGATCTACTCTTAACATATTTTGAATGTATAATACGGCATTATTAACTATAATCACTATGCTATACATTAGATTCCCAGAACTTATCATCTTATAATTATATATTTGTACTCTTTGACCAAGAGTTCTTTCCACCCACTCCCCACACCCTGAAAGCCACCATTCTAGTTGCTGTTACTATGAGTTTGGCATGTTTAGATTCCACATAAGTGATACCAAGCGCTGTCTGTCATTTTCTAGTTTATCTGATCACTCATAGTGCCCTAAAGGTCCATCTATGTTGTTGCAAATGGCAGAATGCTTTTTCTAGTAGCTGAATATTATCCCATTGTGCTTGTATCTCCCATCTTCTTTATCCATGCATCTGTTGATGGACATTTTGTTTCCATATCTTGGCTATTGTGAATATTGTTGCAATGAGCATGAGACTGCAGATGTCTCTTTGAGGTAATGATTTTATTTCCTTTGGACACATACCCAGAAGTGAAATTGCTAGATCCATTGGTAATTTTATTAATTTTTTGAAGAAACTTCATATTGTTTTCCATATAGGCTCTACCAATTTACATTCCTGCTGACAGTGCAAAAGGGTTTCCTTTTCTCCACATCCTCATCAATACTTTTTATGTCTTGTATTTTTTAAGATATACATTCTAATAGGTGTCAGATGAGATTTCATTATGGTTTTGATTTGCATTTCCTTAATGATTGGTGATGTTGAGTACCTTTTCATGAACCTTTTGGCCATAGATGCACCTTCTGTTTAGTTCCTGTGCCCATGTATAAATCAGATTGTTTGCTTTGTGCTATTTCATTGCATGAGTTCTTTATATATTTTGGATATTAACCCTTTACTTGTTGTAAGATTTGTAAATATTGTCTCTCATTCCATAAGTTGCCTTTTCATTTTATTGATGGTTTTGCTTGCTATGAAGAAGCTTTTTAGTTTTGATGTAGAACTGTTTGCTTATTTATGCTTTTGGTGTTTGTTCTATTTTCAAAATCTGTTCGTAATTGCACCATTTCCTACCATTTTCACTACTAGCCCCTGGTCCATGCATCCATCATCAATCATCTTGTTACTGCAGTAGCATTCTCCCAGTTCTCCTTGCTTTTACTTTTGTTCCTCTGTGTTC
Source organism: Manis pentadactyla (assembly GCF_030020395.1). Classification (NCBI taxonomy): domain Eukaryota; kingdom Metazoa; phylum Chordata; class Mammalia; order Pholidota; family Manidae; genus Manis; species Manis pentadactyla. The sequence goes on from NC_080020.1 coordinate 126,193,716, forward strand.
TGTTCTCAAAAATAAAGCTGGCATGACCCTTTTGAGAGGTAAGTGGATTATGACACTGCACTGCTCAAACCTATCCAGTGTCTCTTCCTCTCATACAGTGGTCCTCCTTGATCTCATTACCAATTACAGCAGTCCCTCCATCTATGGAAGATGTGTTCTAAGTTCCCCAATGGATACTTAAAACTGTAGACATTACTGAAACATATGTAAATTTTTTCTACACATACATATCTAGGATAAAGTATAATTTATAAAGTATACACAGTAAGAGATTTAGAATAATAATGAAATAGAACTATTACAACAATATATCTTAGTAAAAAAGTGTGAATGTGGTCTCCCTCTCAAAATATCTTACCAGAGTCTACTCTCCATTCTTCTTATGATGCAGTTAGATGATAAAATGCCTACGTGAAGAAATGAAGTGAGGTGAATGATGTAAGCAATATGATATAGTGTTAGCCTACTATTGACCCAGTGACCATGCATCCAAAGGAGAATCATCTGCTTCTGCACTGCAGCTGACTGTGGATGACTGAAACTGTGGAAAGTGAATCTGTAGATAAGAGGGAATTACTGTATATCTCTTCCCCAACTGCTTTCCTCTTTGTCTGAGCAGTTCAGGTAACATCGGCCTCCTCACTGTTTCTAGAACCTACTAGTCATGTCTTCAACTTGATTATTTTGCTCTTCCTGTTTCTCCTGCTGGAATTCTCTTCCCTGAAGCATATAGCTGACTCCTTCACCTCCTTCAAGGAATTGCTAAAATGTCATCTTTCTAATATTCCTTATCTGACTCCTTTATTAGATTCTTATTGCTACTATAAAAAATGACCATGATACTAGTGACTTAGAACAACACAAATTCATTTTCTAATAATTCTAGGTTAGAAGTTCAATATAATTCTCACTGAGCTAAATATCAAGGTGTCTTGCGTGAGGGTTTCAGCTCTGGGCAATTTCACTATGGATTCAGTGAGAGCAAGACATGACCATGGAATGTTCTTGGAGCAAAAGGGTTTATACATGGCTTTATTCTACCAGCAATAGGTCAAACACTAGAATCATGTCTGCATCCAACAGTCTGCAGATCTGTAATCCACCTCCGCCTCTGCCTTGGCCCAGAACACTGGGCAGAGCTCTTTATATAGTGACTCAGTCAATAATAGCTCATTGCCTGTGGGTGTGGAAGCAGTAGCCTAGCAGAAGGCCAATTACATCATCAAGTAGTTTGGGGTCAGGTGAGGATCCTGGCCATAGAAACTTCCATTTTCCCCATACAAGGTATGGACAGAACTTCATTCCTTCCTACAGTTTCTGGGGAAGGATCCCTTTCTTTGCCTTTTCTAGCTTCTAGGTCTTGCACCAGTATATTTCAGGTTAAATTTCATCTCATTCTTAAGGCAGTGAAGTGCTGAATGCCTTTTCACACTACCATTCTCTCTCTCTCTCACACCCTGCTGGGATAATTTTTTCCTTCTAAAGATCCAGGTGATCAGAACTGTCCCATCTAGAGAAAGTAACATAATTTACCCACCTCAAGTTTAACCCCAGGCATATATGTGATGTTCTTTTGCCATATAAAATAATATATTCACGGGCTCCCAGAATAAAGACAGACGTCTTAGAGGGGCCAATAGTCTGTCTATTACATTCTCTTATTTAATGTTGCAATCCCTCTGTAACACCTCAACCACCTTTGATATTTCTTCTCTATTTTATTCTCTCCTTTTTAAGTGTGGGTCTCATCACTTTCTAGCATACTGTGTATGAGTCACATTTTCTACTTACTGTATACTTCTCACTGGAATGAATGTAGGCTCTACCAAAGTAAAAATATTTTCTGCTTACTGTATACTCCACACATCCATTGTCTTCCTACCCACTATGTTTAAGCAATTACTGCTTTCTTCAAGAAAAAACTGAATGAACAGTAATGGTGGAGTTTGAATGGGGATGAAATCACAACACCTTTGAATGTAGAGGTACTAGTTTAGGCCATTTTCTTTTTCTGGAATGGTATTAATGTTTTGTGTACTATGAGATTTTTTTTTCTTTAAACCAGCTGCTAGAGTCATCTCTTTCTTGATTAGACCCTGATGAGAGGTAAAAGAAGACAGATTGATTCTGATAGAGAATAAGTATTCCTGTGCTTTGTATCTCTCTGTCCAATTCCATTTGATTGATTACTTTTTAAGGCTTCCCAGCAATTAATAGTGAAATTCACAACCACTGGTTGCCTCCTGCAGTGTACAAATATTTGGTACATTTGGATGGGCTCTTAACAGCTGATGGATGTGGAATTATGAAAATATCAAACTTCAGAGATAGTTCATACTTTTTTAGTCTTGTATGTTAATACCCCTAATCTGGGATTCAGAAGATATGATATGTATTATTATTATTGTGTTGCTTCCTGCTGATTTTTCCCTCCTCCTCTTTATTCACTAGTTCCTCCTTTAAGAATACATATAAAGAAATTAAAAGCTAAAAACTAAAATTCACAAGGAGACTTTTTACCTGTTTGCCAAGACCTTTGATGTTTCTCAGTAAATAAACTCATACATTTTTTCCTTACCCTCATCTAATTTCTTGTCCTTTAAATTTATTAATGTTAGCTTTGTGGATGAACAATTGCTTTATTTATATAATTTTTAATATAACTTTTTACATGTTAATTGATGCATGTAGGGAAAATGGAAGTTACCATGGCCAGGATCCTCACCTGAACCTAATCTCCATGCCCATGGCACATGTACAATGCCTTCAGGTGCATTCTTGCACGTGTTGACAATGAACTATTATTGACTGTGTCACTAAATAAAGCACTCTGCCCCATGCTCTGTGCACACAGGCAAAGGCACAGACAGATTGAGGACTTGCTGGATGCAGATGTTATTGTCTAGCATTCAACCTGCCATCATGAGAATAAAGCTTGTTATAGAACCTTTTACACCCAAGCTTCCATTGTTATTATTTGGTCTCACAGAATCAAGAGTGAACTTACCGAAAGCTGAAATCTGGTGTAACAATAAATAATTAATGCTAATGGTTATGCATTTCTCTTTTTGCAAGGATAGAATATTATCTTAGTGAGGAACCTTGCATTAGAGTGAAAGCTATTAATTTTTAGGTTCTCTTCCTAATGTGGTCCAGGGTGAATATGGTTTTCTAGGAGGAACTCATGTGAGTCACATTAACTTTCCAAGTACCATAGGTTACTATTTAACACTAAGAAAGAGACAATTTATTTAATAATTTCAGAAAAGAGTTCATTTTACTTTATTTGCCTGACTACATTTTCTTTTCATTCTTTGTGCTCTTCTACTTCTCTGTTCTCTAAAGAACAGTTAATTAACCCATGGTATGTGATCAGATATACAGGGATTATGTCTTCTTGCTTTAGGACTATAGCATCTGCCCATTAGCATAAAAATACACTCACTCTGCAAAATCTCATGTCTCTAAAAGTATATTCCCACCACTGCATGTTATGTTAAGCCCTGCTACTAATTTCTTGATGGTATAGCTAAACTGTCTGCTAAAAAGGGTTCATTATATATAATTAAAGTCAACCTTATTTTCAAAGCATTTTTATTTATTTCAAAGAAAAAATCATGAAAATCTCTCTTAAATGATATAGTAGCTAAACTTACAACATAATATTTTATTGGTTACTGAATCAGTACCATGTCTATAACCAGAGTATTACATTCTCTACTCCAAATCCTTTCATTTGGTCCCTCATTGCTGCCCATACTCAACAGTAACACGTTTATTCTGATTATCCATATTAGATGATGATTTACATTCAAGAACTTCCTGTATCTTAAGATTTCTACCCCTACTACTGCTATTACTTGCCTGCCTATTTTATTCATTCATTCACTCACTCATTCATTCATCCCTCATTCATCACTTTTTCTCTACAAAACCTAATATGAAACATGTTCTTCCACGATCTTAAAATCCATGTATTAAGGAAAATAAGACATTGTAACTATGGTCCTCTGAGGCTTCACGTTTGTTGTGGAATGTGTATTGCAAACAATTAAACATTTGAAAATAGGTATGCAGAGAAGAGGCAATCCTGTGAGTGGACCACTCTTGTTTCAAAATGGTTATCAACATAATCATATAAACTATTTGACTAAATGCTGCTGTAATCATTTCCTGTTAGTGTTACATGGAAACTCATTGTTTAATGATTCAACCAGGCTAGCCAAGATATTTTAAACATTCTGTAATGAAATGATTATCTATATTATTTAAACCAACTAAGTATTATCAACTTATATAATCTAGTACATTTTTGTATTTTAAGTAACTTTTACTGTGTTATCCAACAATATAAATACTGCTGAAATACAATTCACTGGTTGTATTGCACATTTATTTTCAAATTAGATATAACTTCTGAAGTATTTAGACTAAGTGATTAATTAACGCTTTATTAATTAAAAAAAAAAAAAAACCTTATGAATGAAAAACCAGAGTCAAGTCTTAAAATTTTGGCATTTTTCTGGCATTTTTCTTTTATCTGAATTACTTAACCAGAATCTGTATAAAGCATAGGGTGTATTTTATTTTTAATAAATGGTTTAGTTTAACAACTTTATTATTTCTCTTACATACTTTTATTGCTAATCTACATACATAAGCCCATATTTTTAAAATATAATTAACTAATTGTAATATAAACCTTTAACCCAAAACTGATATCACATTAACCTCACTAAAAACATAGATGATAATGTAAATATATCCTGAAGATAAGAGTCAATTGTCACCATTGCTATGTCTTTCTAAAATTAGTTGTTAGGAGACATAATACATTTCTCCAAAAGTGTCTTTAAATAGCTGCATTTATATTATATAGTTCTTGATTTTTGTATCATATAACAGTAGCTAATATAACGATATCACCTTTTATTAATTTAATAACACGAGTGTTTTACAAAAGGTTTTAAAAACTTTTGTTCAATGAATTTGTTGTTTTATTTTGCAGTTTTGGTCATGGATTGATGCAAAGTTGGAGATAATGAAACTGGCTAGACTATCTTTATTTTGTATGTGTCTGCTTCTTAAATGATAAATCTTTTCTCCTAGGTGCTACAATAGTATGTCAAGTCACATAAAGAAACAACTAAATCCCTTTTCATACATGCATAAAACTGTCTCCATACAACTCATTCTGCATTCTTCCTTCAGTAGTTTATTTACTAGTGAATCGTGGAAAGCAATTTTTTTTTTCATATTTTGCCAATGTATTTTTACTCCTCTTTTAAAAGATACAAATAAGCAGTTTTGAAACTATTTAATTTGTTGAATTTGCTGAGAGAGTCCCAGCATTTTGAGTCTTATCCCTGTTTATATCTTATGTATTTTCAAGAAATAATTAAATTTTGTTCTGATGTGCTACACCTTATTTTCAGTTGCCTTCATGTTACCAAAAAATATCCCCTTCTTTATAGTGTACTGTCTTTTTCTATATTTTATCTTTTTAAAAATGTCTTTGGAGTTCAGAGACTTTAAAATTAACCTTGAAAATTTTCTCTTTACTGTGGCATGAAATCAAAATGCTGTGTGAACAAGGTTATATATTTTTAATGTTTTCAAGTGTCAGAAATGAACAAAAGGTGAGTAGTTGAGGTTATGTGACCAAAAAGGTTTCATACGAAGAATAACTGCTCAGATCTCTTGGGAGAAACAATTCTTCAAATATACGTATCAGACTTAAGAAAAGACAGCAGTTGTTCCTAACCAGAAATATAGCACTGGCACTCATGGAAATATTGAAATGAACTTTTATGTTATAAATTATAATAGAATATCAGATATATGTAGTTTAAAGGTGTTTACTGATGTTTAAGTGAAAAAGTAGTTTATAATTATCTAAATGTTATTTATCCTTCTTATTGAAGACCTATTCTTTACTGAGATTTTACTTTTGTAATATCCATTTGAAGAACATTCAATCATTTTAATTTTACTAAATGATAATTTATTAGTGTATTTGAACTAATTAAAAATTATGTCCCACTTATTGATTAAATCTATCACTACTATTTAAATTTTGAGTTAAAATTTTATAATCTTTAAGTAAAATATTCTACCACAAATGCTTTTTCCCTAAATCTTAATTAATCTAGAAATATTTTAATTTTTTTTCAAATTATAAAGTTAATGCATCTATGTGCTTCCTTTATGAACATTTTTAGCAATTTTAATCTCAATTTGTCCTACCACATTTTTTTTTCTAATTTTAATGTTGAAATAGAATGCCAAACAGTAAAATTAAAAAATATATATTACTATAAATATTGAAGGCAACAGTGATTTACTGGTAATTTCTTCTATGTAGTTAGTGAAATGTTGATTTATTAGAAAGACAGGGTTATTGGTTTTCTTTTAGTAAGTATTGCTTATGAATTTCTCTTAAATCAATAACTGGACCTCTTAGCTAGAATATGATAAAAAATATCCATATTAATACCAAGTGGAGAAAAGTGCAGGAAAGTAGATAGATAATGGTAGAGAATTAGATGATTATAGTAATGCATGAGACACTGTGGAGAAAAGACAAGTGATGACGTTTAGAGGGCTTTTCAGAGAATACCATATGACCTTGGGATATAATTGCATGTTAAGTGATGCCATGTTTATTTTACAGCTGCACTCCAATTCTGACAAAGGTGATGGGTCTGTCAAGTACATCCTTACTGGAGAAGGTGCTGGGACTATATTTATCATTGACGATACCACGGGTGACATCCACTCAACGAAAAGTCTAGACAGAGAGCAGAAGACCCACTATGTGCTTCACGCCCAGGCTATTGACAGACGAACAAACAAGCCTCTTGAGCCTGAATCCGAGTTTATCATCAAAGTGCAGGACATCAATGACAACGCTCCAAAGTTCACAGATGGGCCGTACATCGTCACTGTGCCAGAAATGTCAGATATGGGTAAGAAAAATATCTTTATTTTGGCAGTTAATATATTTTTTAGAATCAATAGGGCTTTCCCACCACTCACAGATTTCTGTGGTCTAGTTGTTTCATTTTATTCTTACCACATCTGAATTTCCTAAATGTAATTAAAATTCAACTCTGATAATAATTGTTTATCTCTGTGAGACTAAAGCTGGGATTTAGAACACATTTTTTGAACAAAGATTTTATATCTTTAAGTTTCCTGCATATGAGTAATATCTTGAGTTAAAGTTATTATAGTCATTAATCAAATCATCCTGTATATTTGGATATAAAACTTGCCTTTTTCTTTTATTTGGAAATTTATTCTGGTTTTATTGAAATGCAATTGCCATCCAGCACAGTATAATGTTAAGATGTACAGCATAATGACTTGATTTATATTGGAAATTGATTGCCACAGTAAGTTTAGTTAGCATTCATCATCTCATATACATAAAGATTTTTAAATGGAAGATTGTAGTTTCTTCCCTCCCAGCACCAGCCCACTTTTGTTCTCCTGAGCTAGGCAGATGGCTCCTGAAGCTGTTAGGGGAGCTGGTTAGAAAGGGAGTCTTAAATTATCCTTCTGAACCAGAATCTTAGGGGAGAAAGTAGTTGCCAACCTGGCTCCCCCTGGACCAGACTAGAACACAGGGACCAGCCCCAGAGGGCATAGTAGAGGCCCAGAAGTCACTCAGGCTCATTGGTCTCCGAGGGAAGCTCAGGAGAAATCAAAGTGCTCCACACAAATAACACTGGCAGGTGAGCATCTCTGAGGAAACTCCAGAACAGACTTCCCCCTATCGCCTTTTCAAGGGACTGACAGCCCACTGCCAATCCCCTCTGTCTGACAAATGAAAAACACTCTGTGTCCCCATTACTCCTGAGGATGCCACTGTTAAGGTACTTCCAGGGGCTACAAGCCCCCAGGAGTGCAGAGGAAACAACCATAACCAGGGACAAAGCACCAGAGAGAGAAAACTGGGCAGAAAGGTTATTACCAAGAAAGTATATTGAACAGCAGATGATAAGAACACTAGTGTTTTAAGGACACTCCAATAAGATTTCTGTACTCAATGCTATGTGTTTTGTTAATTTTTTTATAAATGAATAAACAAGAAAAAATCAATATATGGATTGAGCATGAAAGGTCACTGATAAGACCCAAATTTTTGTCCTGAAAATTGAGAACATGTAAGACTAGGTGAAGTAATTAAAAATTAGGAAAAATACAAAAATATGGAAATTGTGGGAACAAGAGGAGACTTAGAGGATATATTCATTAGACCTACTATGTGAGTAAATATGTTCCAAGAAAACAAAAAAAAAGAGCAGATGAAGGGAGGAACAATAATATGTGTTCCTTGACCTGAAGGATATACTGAATTTACATAGACTTTCTGAGTTTCAGGAAGGGTTACTAGAATAAGAAACAAACCTAGGTAAATTGTGGCAAAATTCCTAAAGCCCAAGTAAAGAAAGTATTATAAGCTTTCAGATTTTTTTAAATTGCCTGCTAAATATATCTATTTATATGATATCCATCACCTGAAATACTACAATCTGGTTGACAATTTAATACCACTTACAGCCTACAGAGAAAAGTCTGAAACTCAAATCCTTTGTTTAGTCAAAGAATGATTCACTTGTCAGGGTATAAGAAATATTTGGAGAAGGATCCAGAAAGTGTATCATGCTCCTAATTAATCTAGAAAAATAATTGAAAAAATAGTTTAAATTAAAAAAGTTGAAGTGAATCAAAGCAGAGCAAATACTCAAGGTAGGGAAATGACAAGAAGGGAAAAACTTACCAGCAATATACTCTAAAATATGTGCCTGTGCATGTATATGAACATAGTTACATACGAGGATGCTAAAGGATACTGTACAGTCTAAGAATCATGAAGTCTAAAAATTATTGCAGGGAAGGCTGCAGTTTTAGGACTTTGAAACAAGTCAAAACATTTCAAAGTCCTCATCTAGGGCTTGGAGGAAAGGTTAGGGGTAGGAAATAGCTAATATTCTTAAGTTATATTACTGCATGAGTGTGGTTAAGGGCACACTAGTATCTGAAAGAAGTAAATTAAAAGAACAAAATAGAGTAGGGTTTAAGTCTCTGTACTACTGTGGTTGCAGGCAATTCTATTGAAATGGTATGGTAGTCTGAGCATTGGAAACTATATTATTATGTGCATACAAACTCATTATTATGGAAAAACAAATGCATAAAAATCATCATAATAGCATCTAATGCACATGGTAATATGAATAGCATAGATGGTGACATGAAAGTTAGTCGAGGAAGAAACTCACTTTACGTTGTGTGCTTAAGAATGGGTGATATTAATGTTGACTCTGATTTTTAAAATCAAATGTTAGTAATATAGAACAGGGACCAGAACACAGTGACATGGGCGACGAATCCGATCTAGGGAAGTTAATGTTCTGCCAGCCCTGCTGAATATACACTCACAAAAAATGGCATTTGTTACAGATAATAGGATATGCTTCTTCCCTTTAAGTAGGCACTGTTAGTTACCAAATATTCAGCCTCCCTTTTGTGATACTAAGAGAATTCAGTTTTGTTCCAGGTGACACTTTGTAGAGTTAAATATTTACCTCCCACTACCCCCCTTCTTCTAGGAGTGGCCATGTGACTGATTCTAGCTGGCAGGATGTCAGTGGAAGCCAGTGGAATGGGGCTTCCAGGAAAGATTTAGGTTTCTTGACAAAAGACATAGTTAGCACACATATTTCACCCATTGCCATTTTCCTTCTTGTTGCCTACAATGCAGATGTGATATACAATGCAGTAGCCACTTCCAGGCATAGGAATGAAAGCATCTTGCTAAGTGAGATGGAGGAGAAAGATAAAAGATCCTGGGAGAATGATGCTATTGTAGAAAAAAAAAATGATGCTCTGGCCCTGGCCTGCAAATTCTAAAATCTTTTTTTTGTCTGTTTTCTTTTTTTTATTGAAGTATAGTTGATATACAATCTTATATTGGTTTCTGGTATACAACACAGTGGTGCAATAGTTGGCTACATTATCAAATCCTCCCAAGACCTTTCCTGAGAAAATAAATTCCTCCCTATTTAAGCTCTTCAGTTGGATTTCAGATTCAAGGAGTTACATGGAATCTGACATGGTAATTAGACAAATTCTGTGTTATAACAAAGTCTCAGTAAGCAAAGAATTAAACCTAAAACTGGATTCAAAGGAATAGTGGGAGAGGTTTCAGTATCAGCTAAGAGACAGTAATGTGATTGTCCACATAGTTATTTGGAAATGACACATGAAATGATCATTCCTTTCCCTTCTACAATGTCATTGTGATGCTAGACAATTTGGCTATGGCCACAATCTTCCTTTCCAGCCTAGTGTAGCTAACCATTGATTTCAGATATCTAAATCTTGCTTGCCATCAACTGCAGAACTAATTGTATCCATGGAAGTTCTTATCAGTGGATAAAAGGAGACTAGACATTTTGAATAGAGACTTTGAATTCTGCAGAAATTATAAAATTGATCACCACAAAACAACTAAGTAATTTGTCAGGGACTGAGACTATAAATCCTACAGCAGTTGTGATAACAATCACTGAAATAGCTCCAAGGAATATGTATTGAGCGCTTACTGTGTTCCAGGTGTTGAATGCCATTTGCAGTAAGTTCATGCTTATATCATCATGAAGGCAGCATTATGATTAGAGAGGATGAAATTGATGCATAGAATTAAGTAATATGCCCACAATCACATGGTTAGTAAAATGAAGAACTGGAAAAGAATTCTAGTTACGCAGAGTTTCAGCTTCTGAGTTCCCATTTTTTAATATAGTTGTAAGTTAAAATCTGGATGAAGCTATTTATGGAATAATTATAATAAAAAAGTAGATGTTTCCTAATCTATACAGTTTACTAAGCAAAAGATGGAGTCTCGATTCTTTAGAATAGATTTGATGTTATAATAATGTTTATTTTTTTTAAGAGAGAGGATTTGGGAATGACTACATATTATAAAGAGGAAAAGTCACCCTAAATTGCCTAGAAAGAAGGGAATACCCATTTTATGTACACTAGAATCTAATATATGGGGAGTCCACCAGGGACTTGCTCTTGAAAAAAACAAATGCTTCTAACACACCAAAATATGTACATTGGACATAGGGTGGATAAAGACAATGGTTAGCTTCCAGGTAGGTACCAAAAACTGAAAAACTTGTGACATAGATGGTGTAGACAGTGAGGCATGTGGATTAGCTCAGGGACACCTGGAGTGGAAAGTCGCCGCCTTAACTGAGCTAACAAGTGGAAATCAGATGGTGGAGCAGAGGTGCTTATGATGTTTAGAAAATGTGAAATGGTATATTTCCCCAACATTTAAGGATAAAGTAAATGGTAAAGTAATCCATGATTAAACTATAAAAAACAGAGGCATTCAATCTGCTAATAAAAAGCACAACCACATAAAAACAAAACAAATGTGGTAAAGGAATTTTTAATGTAAGATATAAATTGAATAACCAATAAGAAAGACATGAATTTAAATGAATACACATTTGAAAATGTAGAATGTCAAACAATAATGCTGAACCAAAAAAGAGAAAAGATAAACTTAAATACATGTAAACATACATGGCAGAGGACTAATTTTTATTACACAGAGGCTTTTTAAAATAATAAGAACAACATACAACCATATAAAATGGGGACATTACCTGAGCAGGAGATTCACAGAAAAAAATAGACACATGTTCCCCCCACCAAAAAAAACACAAAAAACTTCTCAAATTGCACTGGTAATTTAAGAAACCACAAGAAGAAGGAGATACCAATATTCATATTCCAAGTATGCTAGTTGATGATTCACAAAGTTGTTAATGTGCAGAACTGTTAGCAGAAAGGTGAATTCCCATAGCTTTCTTTGGAAATGAATTTGGTTTTATCTACCAACATTTTAAAATGAACATCTCCTTTTGTTGGAAAATATCTATTATAGAGAACTCTTCTATAGATACACTCACATGGACATGCAAAGACATAGGTGAAATGTTGCCAATTTCATTTTTCATAATAATGACAAATCACAAAGACACGAATAAGGAAGTTTTCAAATAAATGACTCTTCAACCATACAGAGAGCCTATGCAGCCTTACAGTGAATGAACATGTATGCATGTGCTGACATACAAACAAAGCTCTATATTCTTGTAGGAGACATGTATTTTCAGAAACACATGTGGAATAGTCTCCAGTTATTGTTTTGTTTTGTGTTGTTTTGGAAAATAAGGATGTGCTGCAGAATACGCAAGTGCATACACAAGAAATATCTGAAGGAAGCACACATGTATGCAGGTGAAGGTGGTTACTTTTCAAAAAATGGGTTATAGCTTTTTGTGTTATGAGATAAATACATTCTTCTTCATTAAAAATTATATATATATGTGTGTTATTTATAAAATGATAAAAAATAAAATGTAGATTTGTGATTAAAAATAATTTAAATAACAATGCTTAATGATATGTTAGTTTCTAATACTAATAATGGCCAGAAGTGTTGTTAGATGACAAGAAAATTATTCTCAGTATATGGTGTCTGACAAATCATGGTTTTATCCTACTCATTAATCGAGTTTTGAATCATCTAGTCATTTAAAAAAATCTCTATCCTTATATCCAGTTCTTTCTTTAGGGAGCAGGAGAGAGAGTGAAGGCATTTTATGTGCTGAGAACTGTGAAACTGTCTATTAATAAAATGGCAAATAAAACAAGGTCCCTAAATTTGAGTAGACTGCAGACATATAAACAGAAAATTTCAATATAGTGCTTAATAAAGAAAATATAGGGGAACGATAGAATGGACTGGGAGTCAAGCTTGAAGATCAGAGCAGATGTCCGTAATGAATTTTACATAATGCAAAGGGGTTTGTTAGTTAGACAAGGGAAAATTTGAGCATTCCACATAGAAGATACAATATGAGAAATATTCCTTGCTTCCCTATGGGTATATATAGTTTAGTTAGGAGTGTGGGTGTGTGGTGTGTTGAGGGGGAATAAAGAGGATCATCATGCAAATGATGAATTTCCCTTATGGTTTAGCAAAATAGGCTGTGAGAATACAGAGAACCAGAGACTTTCTGGGAGTTTGTATCAGATTATTGTTTCTTGTGTAGCTCTAGTGCTAAGAAATGGCCATTGAGCCTCCAATAACTGCTGTGTGCTGTATTGCCAGTGAGAAAAGCTTAATGTGGATGCATATTTCTTGTCGATGGCTAATAATCAGCAAAGTCTGGCATTCTGGATGGTTTAATAAAGAAAGGCACAAAATAAACTGAAGTGCATTTTGACGCATGTTTCAATATAAAGTTTTTCTTTATTTATTTGATTTATACCATGTAATTTCAACTATTATCTAGTGAATCATATCCTCTGGGGCAGGGTTTTTCAACCTTGCCACTACTAACGTTTTAGATGGATAATTGTTGCAGAAGGCTGTCCTGTGCATAGTACTCTGTTGAGCAGCATCCCTGGCCTCGAAGCATCCCTCCTACTATGGCCATGTTGCAGTCTTCAGACATTGCCAAGTGCTCTGGGGTCAGTGCAGGGGCAAAATTGCTTTCAGTTGGAAAGCACCACCCTAGGGAACTTACAAGACAAATGAAAACATTTGAAAGCAGAAACATAAATTGGAGAATAAGATGTTTGTTAAATTTATAGTCACCTCAAAGAGAATTTCTTAAGCGTCAGAACATTCAATGCCATGTATTTTATGACCAAAAATGATTCTATCTGCTCAGGTAGACAATTTTTATGTTTGAATATTAATTACCATACTCAAATACACTATATTATGAAAATGGCAAGGAAAACCTTTGAATAAAGTTAGTATTTTGTACTGACAGAAAGAAGAGTGACAGTGTGGCTACTTGAGAGTTGTTATAGCTCTCATTTAAAAAAATAATAATCTCCCTGTTTTTATAGCACCAATTTAGAAAAAGGCCATTTGAATTAGGATGTATAGCAAGGAAGTTACAGGCTGTCCTATTGTTATTTATTTAACTTACCTTTTTAAAAATGTGATCAAGTAAAACAAAATGAATATATGTGGACAGAATGACATAATATTATGGACGGCAAATTTAATCTGGAGAAGTTTACAAAGACACTTGTACACATTTTACAAATGCACATTTAATATTTTTTCTTATTTTCTGTTATATGCAGTACAATATCACACCAGCCTTGATAACTTTACCTCTTTCTACCAATTATTTTGTAGAATAATTGTCTTCTTTGTTTTTAAACAAAATACTGCTTTAATTTGATTTTACATAATTTTATTAAGTGCCCTAAGTTTTTCAGGACTGAGACTTAAGAATATGAAATGAAAAGATAATAATACTGATTGTCATTGCTCAAAGAAGAAATCAACCATGAAATGAAATTATATCTGCTTTTACAGTCAGCAACCTAGGGCATATGTGGCATTTTAGAAATGAAGAAAGGATGAATAGGATTGTATTTGTAAACATCCTTGCCATTCTCAGATGAAAAGGCCATTTTAAAAGTTTTAAGGCAGTTAGCAATATTAAAATGACATTATTATCATAAAAAAGCTGCTAATTGTGTTTAATTAGGTGTATTGATAAATCCCTCTTCCTTAAGATAATAATTTTGTCTCTTTTATTTTTATAGCTATCTACCCAAATTTTTGCACTTATAGTTTTGCTTTCACTTGGTTTCAGTTTCAGTACAAATTTAAATTTGATTGCAATGCAGTCACTCTAAATTTTCCAAATAATTGCTTTATATCTAGAAATTGTTTCAGAGAAAAGCATATCCAATCACAATGCAATGTGCCTGAAAATAAATTTCACATCTTTGTTTTTCACAGACACATATCTATAAGGAAATGTATGTCTCTACCTATTCTCTTCTGTATAGTAATGGAATAAACTTACAATTAAACATTAATATTATTTAAACCACTATAATAGATTATGGAAATCATTATTTTTAATTTATGGGAAAGGGAAAAGAACACTACATTTTATTAAAATTATGAGTATGTAATTTATAAATATTAATTTTAATGGTGCACTGAAACTTAGTTTGGCAGATAAAGAAAATATATGAAGTTTTTATTGTATTACCCTTAAAATCCACAAGTTTCCTTTTCCTTGGGAATGTATTAAAACATCCCTAGTCTTTTGCACATCTTCTTTGCTGCCCTCCAGTCTCTAATTCCCAGGTCCATTTCCATTTGCAGCTGTGTTCTTTGTTGCAGAGCAACAAGGAGACACCAGCTGTGCTTAACACAATTGCACTGCTTGATGGGGGACTGATTTCATTCTACCCTAATGTCTTGGGAGCTTCACCCTGGATAACTTCCAGGATTCTAGTATCCATTTTAAAATCATTACCCTGGAGCATAACTTCAGAGTGAGATAATTTCAATAAAATAAGACTGACACTACCAACTATGCGATAATTTAAAGTACCTATAAGGAGTCCCATAGGACAACTGATGATTTAGAAATTGGACAAAACTTTCTCATTTTTATAATTTTTATCTTTTTTCTCAAAAGTTATTTTCTCTATCAGTTAGCTATCATTTTGTAGCAAACCAGCTTACAACTTAGTGGCTCAAAACCACATCCATTTTTCAAGGGACTATCAGGAAGAAGTTAAGAAAATTCCATTTATAATTGCATCAAAAATAACAAAATACTTTAGCTAAGGAGTTGAAAGACTTGTACACTGATAACTATAAGATATTGAGGAAAGAAGTTGAAGAGGTCAGAAATACATTGAAGGATATTCAAATTCATGAATTTGAAGAATTAGTATTGTTAAAATGTCCATATTATCTAAAGCAATCTATAGATTCAATGCAATCCCTATAAAAATCCCAGTGGTATTTTTTACAGAAATAGAACAAATAATCCTAAAACTTCAAAAGACCCCACACAGCCAAAGCAATCTTGAGAAAGAAGTACACAGTTGGAGGCATCACATTTCCTGATTTCAAACTATATTACAAAGCTATAATAATCAAAACACTATAGTATTGGCATAAAAACAGACTTGCAAACTAATGGAAGAGAATAGAGAGCACAGAAGTACCCATGCATATGTGGTCAATTCATCATTAACAAAAAAAACAAGAATATATAATGTGCAAAGGAGTTTCTTCAATAAATGGGGTTGAAAAACTGGACAGTTACATGTAAAAGAATGAAACTGGACCACTGTCTTAAATCACACACAAAATTAACTCAAAATGGATTAGACTTGACTTCACAAAACTCCTAGAAAAAAAAAAAAACAGCAGTAAGCTCCTTGACATTAATGATGTTTTTTGGGTTTAACACAAAAAGAAAAGACAACAAAAGCAAAAATAAACAAGCGAGAATATACCAAACTAAAAAGCTTCTGCACAGCAAAGAAAACCATCAATAAAATAGAAAGGTAACCTATGGAATGGGAGAAAATATTTCACATGTGTTCTTAGGGCAGCATTTCAAGGGGTGAGAGCAGAAGCTGCAGGGGTTTCTTAAGAGGAGACTTAGAATGTCTGCCACTTCACTTCTGCTGTATTCTATTATTGTACCCACATCACTTGCAAAGATATTCTATAGATATTTAGTGAACAATTACATGCTGATCCCTCCCATCTATGGTTTCATCTAGAGAAAATATTTTATAGAGATACTGATTTTGAATTTTTTGACCATCATTATTCTGATACCTGCAAACATTCATTATAACTTCGTGGGGTAAAGATTAACTTTATTTTCCTATATATGATTACATTTGTTGTTATAAACTCAAGAAAGGCCACATAAACCGATCTAGTTTCTCACTTTGAGCCATTGATTGAAATGATTCACTACATTGCATTTTGTGGTACTGCTGATTCCTTAGTTTCTCCACTTACTTTTTACGGAAGCAGACTAGATGCAGAATTCCCCAGTAAAACGGATCAATTCATATTAAGAAATACATCACTGTAACAAATACATTATTTCATCATAAGTTAGACCCAGTTTATAAAAATTAAATCTGCACATTATGTTTTTAAAAATATATCCAAAGAATGATTTGTGCATGTATAACCCTCAGTGTAAGAAATTAGAATACCAAATAAACCAGTCAGTGGTTTGACAGAACTGGATTCAAGTTATATACACGTAATTGTGAAAAATCTAATGGGTGACATTTCCATGGTGACCTGTGAGACATTCTGGAATAGAAATTGGCATTGGAACTTAACATTTCTCTTGATGGAGATAATGTGTTTTTAAAAAATAAACACAACTTAAAATTCTGACTGCAAATGGTCTTAGAACATATTGGGCTTGTATTTTATCACTTACCACCTTGCAGTATATATTAATTTGTATATGTATAACATTTTATTAGTCTGTAGGTCCTTTAAAATATTTTTTCTTTATTTCTGTACTATGCACACCTCACAAAATAGCATAAACCTAATAAAAAATAAATGCATGTGCAATAAAGACAATCTATATATACCTTTCACAGAAGTTGAAAACTATTAAGCCATGTAATGTTTTTCCTGTATATTTATCATATAAACTAATCAATATAATGTTTTTATTAAAATATTTCTTATTATTCACAAATGCTTGCTAGCATTTTATATGTTTTCCCTAAATATGGTCATTTTTGTCATTGTTCCTTTCTTACTGCAGAAATAGACCAAAGCAGAAGTCTCATAATAGACACTTGCCATTTCTCTATGATTAATATTAATTAGTTTGTGATTGCCCTGTATTTTAATAAATAAATTAATAAATTGAAGTTATTGTAGAATAACATCAATTGAAAAGGTGTTGTAAAGTATTAAATCACTGATTTAGGATATATGCTGTTGAAATTTCATTCTAAAAGCTCAGATATGCAATAAATTCAACCTCACTTTTAAAATTGAACTTGAATTCTAACTTTACTGAATTTCACATTTCTTTTCGGAGAGGCCATTTTGGATATTTTCTTTATTTTATAGGTGTCAAGTAAAAGCAAAGGAACAGTAATCTGGTATATAATATATAGGCCTGGCAATCAGGCAGGAGTGTTATAGAGGGAAGGCTCCGTTATAGAGTGCACCGTGATTGGTAGAGAAATTAGAGAAAGTCATAGCAATCAGGTAGTGAGTAGAGGCACAGTGAGTGATCAGTTATTAAGTGAAAATACTGCTATCAGGAATAGCTAAAAAGTATGGTTGTGAGACAGACAAAAGGCAAAGGGATCAGGGAGAGAGATGGTAGTCAGGAAGGGGGATGTCAGTGCCATCAGGGATTCCTGCGGCCATTACTTTGTTTCTGCTGGTTTTTAGTCATCAGGTCTCAGGGGTCACAACTGACTGCTCTCTGTCTTGATTTCAAGTCTCTTTGAGATAAACTGAGTATTCTCAGCTAAGTTCATTGTCCACCTTGGCAAATGGGAAATATTTTCTTGGTCCCATATACTGGTAAGGAGAGAAGTCTGTGAAGTTTGTGAAGTTCAGAGAGATTTTTTTGCATTCACAAACTACACGAATTCTTTAATCTTCTTCTGCTGTTATCACACTGAAACACTGTGGATTATTGGAGAAGTTCTGCTCCTTCAGAAGAGGGCACTAGTCTGGTGGCTTATTATAGCATTGCACATATAGGGCAAGAAACACACACACACACACACATCAAAGCAAATGTGATGGCTTTGTTTTACCCAACAGTTTGTGGTCATTTGTTATTCAGCAATGGAAAATAACACAACTAAATATTCATTAATAAGCAAGGTGGAATGTAATGTAGCTATTAAAATTATATTTATCTAGTTGGCATGGAAATGTCCATGACATATTGTTAGGTGCAGAAAAAAGCTGTGTAGTGTTCTGTTTAATATATATATATAACTAAATGACATGCTTTTGAATTAATGAAGATAGAGTTATGAAAAGACATACTAAACACAAGATTGCTTTTCTTAAAAGAAATGACACTGGAGTTATATTTATTTTTTCTACTAAGATCATGCTTTACTTCTCTAATTTAAAATATGCAGTAAAATAGATAAAATGAACAAAAGGAGATTGAATGAGAGTATTTCTCTATGGTTCTCTTAGCAAAGAGATGTAAGAGCACCAACACTAAAATTGCTTTGTTATTAAATCTACACAGTGATTCAGAGTGTGTATGATTAAAACACCAACTGAGAAAGCAATATGCATGCACACACACACACACACACACACACAGACACGCACATGCACACACGATCAACCTAGTGAGCCAAAAAAACTCTGCTCCATATTTTGATTTACAAGATTGGGTGCTTTGAAAACACTTACCTGTATGCACAGAACCGGATTGGCATGCACATGATATATTTATGTGCATTGTATTTTAAATGATCTAGATCATATGTTTAAATAATTTGCTCTACACTTAGGCTTCGTTTGGTATTCATCAAGAGAGAAAACATTGTATGTAGAAGTACCAGAGAACAAGAACTACAAATATAAAATGTTTGTATAATTTTATCGTACGCCTACTATCCTGAAGCATTTTGTAGTATTCCCAATTCAAAAGAGTGATTGTCAACGAAGTTCTACAGCAACGTTTTAGAAGGTGGTAGCTCAGCTGCCCGAGCCCCTGGGGCAGGAGAACTTGCAACAAAATAACACCAGTCCAGTCACAGTGTGGGAGAAATCAACTTTTGTTCAATGCTTCTGAAATGTAGGGATTCTTTGTCACTGCAGCATAACATAAAGTGCTCTTCCTCATGCATCTCTCCGTGACATGCCAAAGAAGACATTCCAAAAGGAAACTTCAAATATTTCAAAAAGAAACCATAATAAGAAGATTGGGTACCAAAAATGGGTGAGATTCTGAAAATGCCTGGAGTGTTGAAAAAAGTGAAAAAAGAAAAGCACAGAAGAGGTCAAATAACTATCCTTAAACATTAAAGGTAAAAATTGTTCTGCCTGTAAAGCCCTTGTAAATACAAGAACACAGAGAAAGATCTGGGGAAGTCACCTGGCAATTTAATAAAGCTTTCATAACAAGGAACACTTTTCAACTTCTGTGCATACAAAGAAAATGTGTTTTTATTTAAGTATAAAGCCTTTGATGAGTTTTTTTTCCCCTAAGGATGGCTAACATAGGGGTATTGGGACACAAGAAGGAAGCAGAAAATAGCTTTCAGGTAACTGAAAAGTCCACATCAGAGGAGAACAAAAACAGTGTAAAACAGCTCTTACCAGTGGGCAAATATCATAACGTCCCTTCTTCCAGTGCAAATCACTCTTATCACTTTGGGGACACAGAAGTCTTTGACCTGCCTGGCAACTATATCAATCCATCCAACCACACTTAGATTCTTATTTACAGGGAGAAACATGAACTCAACTTCTTTAAAAAAAAAAAAGCCTTTTTTATTTTTTAGCTGTTTTCCGCTTTATTGAGTTATAATTGACAATTGGGAATTCTCTCTCTCTATATATTTTTTTTATTGAAGGGTAGTTGACAACAGTATTGCATTACATTAGTTTCAGGTGTACAACACAGTGATTCAACATTTTATACATGATAATTCTAGGTACCAGGTATCACCATACCAAGTTGTTACAATATTTTGACTATATTTTTTATGCTATACATTACATCCCGGTTACTTATTTATTTTACAATTGGAAGTGTGTTTATATATATATATATTTTGTGAGGGCATCGCTCATATTTATTGATCAAATAGTTGTTAACCACAATAAATTTCTGTATAGGGGGGTCAATACTCAATGCACAATCATTAATCCACCCCAAGCCTAATTTTCGTCAGTCTCCAATCTTCTGATGCATAACGAACAAATTCTTACATGGAGAACAAATTCTTACATAGTGAATAAGTTACATGGTGAACAGTGCAAGGGCAGTCATCACAGAAGCTTTCGGTTTTGTTCATGCATTATGAACTATACACAGTTCAAATATGAATATTCATTTGATTTTTAAACTTGATTTATATGTGGATACCACATTTCTCTATTATTATTATTTTTAATAAAATGCTGAAGTGGTACGTAGATACGAGATAAAGGTAGAAAACAGAGTTTAGTGTTGTAAGAGAGCAAATGTAGATGATCAGGTGTGTGCCTGTAGACTATGTGTTAATCCGAGCTAGACGAGGGCAATAAACATCCATGTATGCAGAAGATTTCTCTCAGAACATGAGGGAGGAGGTTCTAAGCCTCACCTCTGCTGCTCCCCATTTTCTCACCAGATGGCTCCCTGCGACTGTGCCTGTCTTAGGTTGTTCCTCCCTTGAGGAATCTTACCCGTCTCTGGCTAACCAGTCATCTTCCGGGGCCATACAGGGAAATGTTAAGTTGGTAAGTGAGAGAGAAGCCTTATTGTTTGAAAAGGTTAGCTTTCTACTTCTTTACATATTTATATCCTGTGGCTTCTATGCCCAGCATTTGTCTTGAGGTGTCTTTACCACTTGGAAGAATTATGATACTCGGTAAATTCGACATGTGGCACGAGTTCTATTTAAAGGTTGTGATTAGGTAGGAAGAAGAAAAGCTATAGAAGTAGCAGGCAGAAGAAAACCTGGGAAGATTGATTATTTCTTTGACATATCTTCTTGTAGAGTAACTTCAGCATGGATAGGTTTTAAACTACTAATTAAATTGTGCACACACATTAACATAATAGGAATATAGTTACCTAACCAAAGCATACCTGTAATTACCAGCCATCTCCAGTGAAACCAAGAAAACCAGCTAGGCACCTTAGGCATTTGTGAAAACTTATCTATGATATGGTGGATATTGTCCAGCTGAACTTAAACAGTCTGAGAGAATTCAGATAAACTAGAACAACCCATTCCTGGGGACTTTTCACATCCCATATGTTCTTTTAACGATAAATAGTCTGTGGTTGTAAGATTTTGGAGTGCTACAATTTGAACTTCTCCTAATTCTTGGTTGAGTTCCAACAGTATAGATCCAGTCCAATTTTTGTTTTACTGTATGCACAGGCCAGCTTAGATATCTCCTTCATCATTCCCATGGCAAGTCCAGGAACTGGTGGGATGAGTGCATCTACATCTGTGACAGTGCGTGGATCATTGTTGGGGTTTTTTGATGATCATCTTCTGTCATGAGTATTCCAGAGAGTCCTGATGTTGGAAGTTCTTTTTCATATCGTATCTTAGTTCATTTTTGGGGTAGCCAAATTAGGCTTTGATCCTCTGTATAAACACAAACAGACCCTTTGCCTACACTTTTATATGCCCTTTATATCATTGTGTAGAACTCATTAGAGGTCACCACATAGGAATTGTCTATATTTAAGGTGTACCTTTAATGCTTTAATATATGGACACATGATGACATGATCACCAGGACCAAGCTATTAACACATCCATGACCTCTTATAGTTACCATTCCCTTACTTCCTCCCTTCCTCCACATATCTAATTCACCAGGCGGAGGAGTAGGAAAGTTTTGTAGTGGGCAAATATGGAGGTTTTGAGTATGCCATACTTGGAGGCTTTTGACATGGGAAAGCTGTAGGCGGGCTAACCAGAAGCAGAGAATCCTGTATGATTGGTTAAGGATATGTGTTTTGCCTGAACTCACTGGGCTTAAAGTCAGATGTAGGGAAAAAAGGTAGGGATACTGTGAGTTATAAAGTCCTGGCTGTTGGGGGCTAATTGCTGCTGTTTGACTTTCTGGATTGATGCTTGCATTTGACATCCTACATGTATGATCTGTAGATAGTTGCCTGGCTCCTGGGCTGCTTATTATCAGCAATGGGTTGCTTGCTTGGGAATTTGCTAAGGATTGTGGGTCAGAGTTCAATTTTTATATATGGTTTTGAGCCATTGTCCACTATATACCCAGTCTCTCAAATCAAACCAGAAGTCATTTTTTGTTGAGGAAGGACATGATACAGTTTTTTATACTACAATGTCTTAAAATAAATGTCTGACAAAAATTAAGGGTGAAAAGATATATATATATATATATACATATACATACACATAGTGATTATTAAAGTGATTTGTAGGTACAAATCCTAAAATCTGATAGGAAATTGATATTAAATCTCAACAGCGAAATGGATATAATTACCACATATGCTGAAACTAGGGAAATAACTGGTACAATCCCTTGAGAAAAGCTGAAATCTGAAATCTCATCATTTTATGTTATATACAGTGTACAACTCTCCAAATGATGTATTTGTCATATCTCAATATGGTGAATATTTATAAAGTTTGAATGTAAGGAATATACAAATTCTCATTTAAGTGTACTAGCCATATTAGAAAGAAGTACAGAACCTAACCTTTTCATTTGGTAAAATATTGTTATTCCTTAGGAAAGCTATGAAGGATAGATAGTTGAGGAGAAACCTGTTTATACTTTCTAGATCACTTAATCAGGAAATAAAATATGCTAATTAGATCAATAGAAACAATTTCATATGTGTAAAAAGTTATTATAATGACAGAACTGAAAAGCCAAATAGCTGTGAAGCAACCAGTGAAGGCGTTTGTGTCCCTGAGGCCTGGAGAGTAGTGTGACCTGCTCCCAGGGGCTGGGCTGGGCCTTGGTGCATGGAAAGGGGCAGTCAAGAAGGAGCTGGAACCAGGGAAGAAAAGCAGTCACTGCCAGGCATACCATCCTAAAGCAGAGGGATGGAGGGAAACTGCGAAGGAAAAAAAGAGAGAGCGAGAGACACCTCTTTCCTGTTTTGCAAATTACCTCTAGGACCTGCCTTTTTCAGTTGATAAGACCAAGTAATGTCACTGATAGGTGTTAGGTTCCTGCAAACAGAGCAGAAAAGGGTAGGACATTGATCTGAGAGCAACATGCAAATTTATGTAGAAGATATCCAAGACGTGTGGGAATATGATCACTCCAGTCCCTTCCTAGTGCCACCGTTTACTCTGTACAGCAATCAAGAGCATTGTGAGCATTCTCTAAAGCTGCAGGGGAGCAGGACAGTGTCATCAGTACCTGGAGACTGCTTCCCCTAAGTATTCTTCTGTACAACTTCATGTGAGAAAATATATTCACGGACTTAACTCTTGCCTCTGGAGGTGAAACACAATGCTGCCTGTCCTCAGGAAGATGCACCTGCACTGCCATTACAGACCATCGAAGAAACACACAAGAAAAAGGCAGAAAACAGTGTTAAGATTAAACAACATTCAGCAGGCTGAGAGACAAGAGCCATAGAGCATATAGCAAAAGATGTCACAATCAGACAGGATTCTGCCTTCTCCAATTGTCCAACTTTTTGAACCTCAATCCCCCATCTGTAAAATGGTATTAAAATACAATTTTTTGAATTGATTGACCTCATTATTAAACCGAATGGTATATAGCAAAGTGCTTTCCACATCACTGGCACTAAATATGTATTATCTCCTTTATTATTTTTTCCATTTAAAGAATATAATACAAAATTTACTCGAGTAATGTGAAATGTCACATTGTGTAGTACCATAAGAAGGATCTGATTGAAAGGATGCAGAAATTAATAATAGCCATGACTTAAAATACACAGTTGTAATAAGGTTTTTTGTTCTGGTACCCAGATGTTTCCTAAATGTTCTTACAGAATGATTTCTTTCTTAATCTAATGACTAGTGAATACTCAAGGCTTTATCAATTTACGTGATGACTGAAATCCTGTTTTATTGCTCTGTTGGTGAAATTGCAATCCTCCTGTGCAGAATGAAATTCCAGTAGTATCTTGATGACTATTACTTTTGCACAGTTCCTGAGAAAATCTGAGAATTAAGTACTAAGAGATTTCTTCAGTGAGATACTCTCTGCCTTCATAAATCTTCAGCTTATTTTTACTCAAAGTTCTTGCTCAACATTGATTCACTTGAGATTTTAACAGAGCCTTGAGTTATGACAAGCCATGCATAGCAATTTTCAATCTCGGAGAATATTTGCTTGATATTAAAATGCCTTATTAAGTATTTCAAATTGGTCTTCAGAGACTTTCAAGAAAGTCCACTCTTTCTGCTTCTCATTGATATGTAACTTTACAAAATATGTGCTATTTATATAGCTGTAGTACTAAAAGAAGCCAAATGAAAAGGACACAGGGCAATTCCCAAAAGAAACAAGATTTAAACTTTACTGTAGAAAAGATATCTTGAAAGCTTTTTTTATGTACTTAAATCTTTTTACCGATTTATATGAAACATCAGCTGAGAAGTGCTAATCCCTAGCATGGGAACAGCTAAGTATGTAACAAAGGAAATATTCACCATGAAAACAGTGTACACTACACAGCGCATGATACTTTAAAATGTAATGTTTCTGTAGTGTTTTAAGGGGAAGAGTTGTAATGATTGAGAATGCTTATGGAAAACTTTAAAATTTTTTCTTTGATTGGAAGCTGATTATATGGGAGAGAGACTGTTGGTATAATATTTATTGATCAAACCCATATAAAATTTTCCAGATAAAATTAGACTTTTATTTTAATATTCTAGTAGAATAATGGCTGTTAGGCATCACTTCATGTATTTTGATTTGGAACACTGTAGAGGATAAAATGTTCTCTTTTGTACTATGCATGCAGTTAGGTCACATAGCATGAATAAAGGAATTTACCAATGGGGGACACTTTGCCCAGGCATAAATAAATAAGTACTGATGGTTTGTTTTCACTTAAAATGAGCAATATAATTCATTAGTTTACTTAAAAATGCTAAAAGGTAGGTTACTAGTAGTCCTTAATGTTCAAAAAAAATTTTTTTAATATGAACTTACACCTAATTTAATTGTATTAATGTGGGAGGTTACTTTGATTTTATCTCATTTATGATGTATCTAGTGTGAAAGAGCACTGAAAGTTAATCTATCATTTTTTCTGTGTGACTTATAACTTCAGACTCTTGTCTAGATTCAGTTAAGTAACTCAATTCTCAGAACAAATATCCTTTCTTCCCACTGCAAGTGAAATATATTGTATTCGTTTGCTAGGGCTATGGTACCAAAGTGCCACCAACTACAGCTGAAACTACAGGGATTTTTGTCTCACTGTTCGTGAAGCTAGAAATCTGAGGTCAAAAGCCAGAGTACGGTCATGTTCCCCCCAAAAAACACTGAGGAAGAATCTGTTTCAGGCTTCTTCTCTAACTTCTAGTGGTTTGCTGGCAATCTCTGAGGTTTCTTGACTTACACAAGTATCACTCCAATCTCTGCCTTCATCTTCACATAAAGTGCTCCGCATGTGCCTCTGTGTGTGTGCGTGTGTGTGTATCTGGCTGTTCCAAATTACCTATTTTATAAGGATGTATTAGAATAGAGGTCCACACTACTCCAGCATGACATCACCTTAATTAATTACATCTGCAACAACCCTCTTTTAAAATAAGGTCACCTCCTGAGGTACTGGAGTTTAGAACACCAGCATAGGAACTTTGAGGGAAAACAATTCAACCCATAACTGACACCTTGAACAGTTCTAATTTTGTGTTATCTATGTATCTTTAATGAAAACAGTATTTTTTCTAATGTAAAAGAACTTCCAAATTCACCAGTGCTTCTTAAAATGTTTCCATCTAGACTTCAAATAAATAAGAAAGTAAGCTAAGTATAAATGTTTCCTTTTGGCCTTAAACTTTCTTAGCAGTTCTCTTCGGTAAGAACTCCTTGAACAATAGAGCACAGGATTTATTTTCTGTCCCTGCTGTTTACCTCTATACCCGCTATTTGTAGGACAGGTTGGCTTTTAGTTGGGATCGCTGTGCATATTCATATGTTCCCTTCCACCAGCCATCTGTGTACTCAGAGTGGCAGCCAGAACCTTCGGATGCCGCCAAAGTACAGGGGTAGAGGTGATTTGTTGTTCCTTGCTTCCCACGCAATTAGAATCTCCCAGTGGACGTGACACCTAACATACAGAACTGTGGGTAGGGGTTAATGACCGTGCGTTTTGCTCATAGTAGAGAGTTCTTATATTCTTTTTCCTCCCATACTCTGCTCACTTTCCTCTGTTGCTTTCAACCATCACTTAGTCACCACCACCCAGCTACCTTTCCTTTTTTTTCCCTTTGTCCTTGTTCTTTATTTCACTTGTCAGTCCATTCATGCCTTTCAGCTCTCACTTAACAAGCCTGGACTTTCATAGACATCTCCAGCCAAGCAGAACACTGTTTTCCTTGCATGCGGCGATCCAGCCCAGCACGGCAAAGGAGGGGGGATCATGCACTCTTTGTCTTACTCAGATTTCTCCGTGGAATGCTTGCCTGGGGACTACTTTGAAGACATTAAAAACTATTTACACCTGAGTCACTATTTCAAGACCAGAGCAAGTTTAAAACCTGAGGATTCTATAAGCATGACTTCTTAAAGGATGACCATTGTATTACCATTTCCTTTATATACTGCTCTCTCTTTTCTGAACCCTAGTAATCTCTATATGCTCAGTCCTATTAGTATTTTTCCCATCAGATCACATCTTTGGCTGATACAGTTTTATGACATTTTAGTCACATCGCGGGCTTTTTATACTTTTCGAACCTTATCTGGGCACCTCATACAGATTTTAACTTATTCAATGAGGTATCAACAAAAATGCCTCCCAAACCAACTTTTATTTGTAAATATCTGCTTGTATTCTCTGAGTAAATTGAAAAGTTGGACTTGGGGTATGAAGAAAGTTTTGTGACATCACAGAAAAAGACCTTAATATTCTATAATAATATTATATGTAGTAGTGAAGAGATAGTCTACATGTAACTAGCTCTGCAAAGTTTAATCAAGCTGGAAAGTGTACTACTGTAGTAAGAAAACTCATGGTACGTACAAAAGCTCAATAAGACTGAAAGTGGACTAGCATTAGGCAAGAAGACATTTTTGGTTCTTTTTAAAACCTTTCATTTGAAATCATCATAGATTCACATACAATTTTGAGAAGTAGAGATTCCTTCTACCCTTTGCCCAGTTATTCCCACTGATAACATCTTGCAATACTGTAAAACAATATCATAACCAGGTTACTGAAATGATTTAATCTACCAGTCTTGTGTAGTTTTTCCTAGTGTTACTTATGTGTATGTGTGTGTGCTTAGTTCTATGTAATTTACCATCTCTGTATGTTCATTTATATACCCCTATTATTAAAATACTGAATCTTTCCAACATTATGAGAATCCTTTATGTCCCTCATGTTGACCTTTTATAATCAAACTCATCTCCTTCCGTTTCCTCTCACCCAATATCTGGCAACTAACCTATTATCCATTTCTAAAATTTCACCATTTCAAGAATGTTAGAAAAAATGGAATTATACAGCATATAACCTCCAGAATTGTCTTCTCACTGAATTTTTTAAAATATAGTTCCCTGAAGATATATCCAAGTTGTTGCATGAATCAATAGTCTGTTCATTTTTATTGTTGAGTTTTATCCCATGGTATTAATATACTCTGGTTTGTTTAACCATTTTTCCTGTTGAAGGACATCTGTGTTGTTTCCAGTTTGGGGCTATTACAAATAATATTGCTATGAATATTTGTAAGCAGGCATTTATGTGGACATAATTCATTACTTTAGTATGAGTGCTCAAGAGTACAACTTGCTGGGTTGTATGGTAAATATGTGTTTGGTTTTATAAGAATCTGCCCCACCTACATTTCCACCAGCACTCTATGAGTGACCTACTTTCTCAGCATGCTTGCCAGCATTTTGTGTCAACAGTGTTTTATAATCCATAATTAGAGATTTATTTAAGACATACCAGTCAGTCCTCCCCTTCTGAGCATACATAATTACTAAGCATATTTCTGCTTAGAATCTGAATGTAAAAATTCTACTTAGAGGCCAGGATCACAACATATTATTAAAAGTTCATATATGTTTTATGATCTGCTAATAAGAATTGTCAGGTGAACTTAGCATACATATTATATTAAGTTTTCTAGGACCCTTGAAAGCAAAGAACATCTTAAAGTTGTATCTGAAACATGGAAGCAAAAACTTTGAAGCTGAACAAACATTAGACCCTAAATAGGTGTGTCTAAGTAATTGAAATAATTACTAAAACTAAGGCTGAAAAGTGCCATTGCTTCTGTAATCAAGTACCATACCTAAATGAATGCACAATTTCATATAGACTCACTAGGGTATAGGTTTGCTACCCTAACCTGAGCATGTATCTCCTTGATATAATTTTGATCTTTATAAATATATATATATGTGATATGTAATATATATTTGCCAAATTAGTAGGTAGAATTTTTCTAGTTAGGCAGAATAAAATATCAAGTATGTTACTGGATTATTCATCAAATACATTTCATAAATAAATGAGAGCTCTTAACCACTAATTCTACAGTGAAGTTGCATAGCCCTTAATAAATGGTTGTCACATTACACTTATTTCAATTTTCATTTTGGAAAGACTAAAGTAGTATATAGCTATATCTAATTATGCACATAGTTCTTAAACATACAAAAATCAGCATAATCTACTATTTAGTACTATAAATTATAATATTTTATAGTTTGTAAATTATTTTAAAATGCATGTAAATATTAAAAAATCAGTGCAATAGGCATATTCTGATCCCTATTGTAAGAAAATAATTATGTTGGTATTGTGTACATGAACATGAAGGAATGAGATCTGAGCCATGGGACCAGTTAGGAGAGTCATTAATAATCCATGCAAGAAATAAAATGGACATGAATAATGAAATATGTCTTGAATGTGCTGTTTCAATGCCATTGATAATTTAAAATCAACTTACGCACCTTCCTGCCAATTACAAACCATCCCTCCTTAAGTTTTCCGAATAGTCAAGTAGCAGGCAATGTACACCCTCACCGTACCTTTGACTTTACTTCATGTCAACATGGTCCTTGAGCATCAGTCCAACCAAACCCTAGGTTGGGCTTTTGAGTGTCAAAAGAGGTCCTTCAAAATGTCAGCACATAAAGAGCTGTGTCAAAACATTGGAAGTCAAATACTCTATTTTCAGCTCTCATTTAGAGCAGCTGATGGCAGGGAAAGCAAGCAAGGAATGTTTGCCAGATAAATTTAAGAATTAAATTTAGAGAGGGGCGGAAGATGGCGGCGTGAGTAGAGCAGTGGAAATCTCCTCCCAAAACCACATATATCTATGAAAATATAACAAAGACAACCCTTCCTAGAATAAAGACCAGAGGACACAGGACAATATCCAGACCACATCTGCACCTGAGAGAACCCAGCGCCTCGCGAAGGGGGTAAGATACAAGCCCCGGCCCCGCGGGAGCCGAGCGCCCCTCCCCCCAGCTCCCGGCGGGAGAAGAGCAGGCAGAGCGGGAGGGAGATGGAGCCCAGGGCTGCCGAACACCCAGCACCAGCCATCCGGGCCGGAGCGCAGACACAGTACATGCCCAGGGGGCCCTGGATGCTAGGGAAACAGGACAGCAAGAACAGTGAGCGGGCGCCGGTAGCCTGGCGCCAGAGGACAACAAAAAAACGCGCGACAAATTTTTTTTTTTTTTTTTTTTTGCTGTTTTGTTCTGGCGAGCGCTTTTTGGAAGTCTTAAAGGGATAGGACCCCTAATACTAGGGAAACAGGGCAGCAAGACCGGTGAACAGATGCCTGAGGCTGCTTACAAGAAACTCACCTCAAACCCAAAGACACGTACAGACTAAAAGTCAAGGGATGGAAAAACATATTTCAAGCAAACAACAGCGAGAAGAAAGCAGGGGTTGCAGTACTAATATCAGACAAAATAGACTTCAAAACAAAGAAAGTAACAAGAGATAAAGAAGGACACTACATAATGACAAAGGGCTCAGTCCAACAAGAGAATATAACCATTCTAAATATATATGCACCCAACACAGGAGCCCCAGCATATGTGAAACAAATACTAACAGAACTAAAAGGGGAAATAGACTGCAATGTATTCATTCTAGGAGACTTCAACACACCACTCACCCCAAAGGATAGATCCACCGGGCAGAAAATAAGTAAGGACACGGAAGCACTGAACAACACAGTAGAGCAGATGTACCTAATAGACATCTATAGAACTCTACATCCAAAAGCAACAGGATATATATTCTTCTCAAGTGCACATGGAACATTCTCCAGAATAGACCACATACTAGGCCACAAAAAGAGCCTCAGAAAATTCCAAAAGATTGAAATCCTACCAACCAACTTTTCAGACCACAAAGGCATAAAACTAGAAATAAACTGTACAAAGAAAGCAAAGAGGCTCACAAACCCATGGAGGCTTAACAACACGCTCCTAAATAATCAATGGATCAATGACCAAATCAAAATGGAGATCCAGCAATATATGGAAACAAATGACAACAACAACACTAAGCCCCAACTTCTGTGGGACGCAGCAAAAGCAGTCTTAAGAGGAAAGTATATAGCAATCCAAGCATATTTAAAAAAGGGAGAACAATCCCAAATGAATGATCTAATGTCACAATTATCGAAATTGGAAAAAGAAGAACAAATGAGGCCTAAGGTCAGCAGAAGGAGGGACATAATAAAGATCAGAGAAGAAATAAATAAAATTGAGAAGAATAAAACAATAGCAAAAATCAATGAAACCAAGAGCTGGTTCTTTGAGAAAATAAACAAAATAGATAAGCCTCTAGCCAGACTTATTAAGAAGAAAAGAGAGTCAACACAAATCAACAGTATCAGAAACGAGAAAGGAAAAATCACGACGGACACCACAGAAATACAAAGAATTATTAGAGAATACTATGAAAACCTATATGCTAACAAGCTGGGAAACCTAGGAGAAATGGAGAACTTCCTAGAAAAATATAACCTTCCACAATTGACCCAGAAAGAAACAGAAAATCTAAACAGACCAGTTACCAGCAACGAAGTTGAAGCGGTAATCAAAAAACTACCAAAGAACAAAACCCCCAGGCCAGATGGATTTACCTCGGAATTTTATCAGACATACAGGGAAGACATAATACCCATTCTCCTTAGAGTTTTCCAAAAAATAGAGGAGGAGGGGATACTCCCAAACTCATTCTATGAAGCTAACATCACCCTAATACCAAAACCAGGCAAAGTCACCACCAAAAAAGAAAACTACAGACTAATATCCCTGATGAACGTAGATGCAAAAATACTCAACAAAATATTAGCAAACCGAATTCAAAAATACATCAAAAGGATCATACACCATGGCCAAGTGGGATTCATCCCAGGGATGCAAGGATGGTACAACATTCGAAAGTCCATCAACATCATCCACCACATCAACAAAAAGAAAGACAAAAACCACATGATCAACTCCATAGATGCTGAAAAAGCATTAGACAAAGTTCAACATCCATTCATGATAAAAACTCTCAGCAAAATGGGAATAGAGGGCAAGTACCTCAACATAATAAAGGCCATCTATGAAAAACCCACAGCCAACATTATATTGAACAGCGAGAAGCTGAAAGCATTTCCTCTGAGATCGGGAACTAGACAGGGATGCCCACTCTCTCCACTGTTATTTAACATAGTACTGGAGGTCCTAGCCATGGCAATCAGACAAAACAAAAAAATACAAGGAATCCAGATTGGTAAAGAAGAAGTTAAACTGTCACTATTTGCAGATGACATGATACTGTACATAAAAAACCTAAAGACTCCACCCCAAAATTACTAGAACTGATATCGGAATACAGCAAAGTTGCAGGATACAAAATCAACACACAGAAATCTGTGGCTTTCCTATATACTAACAATGAACCAACAGAAAGAGAAATCAGGAAAACAACTCCATTCACAATTGCATCAAAAAAAATAAAATACCTAGGAATAAACCTAACCAAGGGAGTGAAAGACTTATACTCTGAAAACTACAAGTCACTCTTAAGAAAAATTAAAGGGGACACTAACAGATGGAAACTCATCCCTTGCTCATGGCTAGTAAGAATCAATATCGTTAAAATGGCCATCCTGCCCAAAGCAATATACAGATTTGATGCAATCCCTATGAAACTACCAGCAACATTCTTCAATGAACTGGAACAAATAATACAAAAATTCATATGGAAACACCAAAGACCCTGAATAGCCAAAGCAATCCTGAGAAAGAAGAATAAAGTAGGGGGGATCTCACTCCCCAACTTCAAGCTCTACTATAAAGCCATATTAATCAAGACAATTTGGTACTGGCACAAGAACAGAGCCACAGACCAATGGAACAGACCAGAGAATCCAGACATTAACCCAGACATATATGGTCAATTAATATTTGATAAAGGAGCCATGGACATACAATGGCGAAATGACAGTCTCTTCAACAGATGGTGCTGGCAAAACTGGACAACTACATGTAGGAGAATGAAACTGGACCATTGTCTAACCCCATATACAAAAGTAAACTCAAAATGGATCAAAGACCTGAATGTAAGTCATGAGACCATTAAACTCTTGGAAGAAAACATAGGCAAAAACCTCTTAGACATAAACATGAGTGACCTCTTCTTGAACATATCTCCCCAGGCAAGGAAAACAACAGCAAAATGAATAAGTGGGACTATATTAAGCTGAAAAACTTCTGTACAGCAAAAGACACCATCAATAGAACAAGAAGGATCCCTACAGTATGGGAGAATATATTTGAAAATGACACATCCGATAAAGGCTTGACGTCCAGAATATACAAAGAGCTCACACGCCTCAACAAACAAAAAACAAAAATAACCCAATTAAAAAATGGGCAGAAGAACTGAACAGTTTCCCAAAACAGAAATACAGATGGCCAACAGATACATGAAAAGATGCTCCACATCGCTAATTATCAGAGAAATGTAAATTAAAACTACAATGAGGTATCACCTCACACCAGTAAGGATGGCTGCCATCCAAAAGACAAACAACAACAAATGTTGGCGAGGCTGTGGAGAAAGGGGAACCCTCCTACACTGCTGGTGGGAATGTAAGTTAGTTCAACCATTGTGGAAAGCAGTATGGAGATACATCAAAATGCTCAAAACAGACCTACCATTTGACCCAGGAATTGCACTCCTAGGAATTTACCCTAAGAATGCAGCAATCAAGTATGAGAAAGATCAGTGCACCCCTATGTTTATAGCAGCACTATTTACAATAGCCAAGAAATGGAAGCAACCTAAATGTCCATCGATAGATGAATGGACAAGAAGTGGTACATATACACAATGGAATACTACTCAGCCATAAGAAAAGGGCAAATCCAACCATTTGCAGCAACATGGATGGAGCTGGAGGGTATTATGCTCAGTGAAACAAGCCAAGCGGAGAAAGAGAAATACCAAATGATTTCACTTATCTGTGGAATATAAGAAGAAAGGAAAACTGAAGGAACAAAACAGCAGCAGAATCACAGAACTCAAGAATGGACTAACAGGTACCAAAGGGAAAGGGACTGGGGAGGATGGGTGGGTAGGGAGGGATAAGGGGGGGAGAAGTAGTGGGGTATTAAGATTAACATGCATGGGGGGGTAGGAGAAAGGGGAGGGCTGTACAACACAGAGAAGGCAAGTAGTGATTCTACAACATTTTGCTATGCTGATGGACAGTGACTGTAAAGGGGTTTATAGGGGAGACCTGGTATAGGGGAGAGCCTAGTAAACATAATATTCATCATGTAAGTGTAGATTAGTGGTACCAAAAAAAAAAAAAGGAAAGTTCCTGTGTGGTAACCTCCAATGAGTTCTACACAAGAGTATAAAGGGCATATAAAAGTGTAGGCAATGGGTCTGTTTGTGTTTATACAGAGGATCAAAGCCTAATTGGGCTACCCCGAAAATGAACTAACATACGATATGAAAAAGAACTTCCAACATCAGCACTCTCTGGAATACTCATGACAGAAGATGATAATCAAAAAACCCCAACAATGGTCCACGCACTGCTACAGCTGTAGATGCACTCATCCCACCAGTTCCTGGACTTGCCATGGGAATGAGGAAGGAGATATCTAAGCTGGCCTGTGCATACAGTAAAACAACAAATTTGACTGGATCTATACTGTTGGAACTCAATCAAGAATTAGGGGAAGTGCAAATTGTAGCGCTCCAAAATCTTACAACTACAGACTATTTACTGTTAAAAGAACATAAGGGATGTGAACATTCCCCAGGAATGGGTTGTTTTAATTTGTCTGATTTCTCTCAGACTGTTCAAGTTCAGTTGGACAATATCCACCATATCATAGATAAGTTTTCACAAATGCCTAAGGTGCCTAACTGGTTTTCTTGGTTTCACTGGAGATGGCTGGTAATTACAGGTATGCTTTGGTTATGTAACTATACTCCTATTATGTTAATGTGTGTGCGCAATTTAAGTAGTAGCTTAAAACCTATACATGCTGAAGTTACTCTACAAGAAGATATGTTAAAGAAATAATCAATCCTCCCATGTTTTCTTCCGCCTGCTACTTCTATAGCTTTTCTTCTTCCTTCCTAATTACAACCCTTAAATAGAATTCGTGCCTCATATCAAATTTACCGAGTATCATAATTCTTCCAAGTGCTAAAGATACCTCAAAGCAAATGCTGGGCATAGAAGCTACAGGGCATACATATGCAAAGAAATAAAAAGCTAACCATTTCAAACAATAAGGCTTCTCTCTCACTTATCAACTTTACATTTCCCTGTATGGCCCCGGAAGATGACTGGTTAGCCAGAGACGGGTAAGATTCCTCAAGGGAGGAACAACCTAAGACAGGCACAGTCGCAGGTGGGTCATCAGGTGAGAAATTGGGGATCAACAGAGGTGAGGCTTAGAACCTCACCCTCCCCTTCTGAGAGAAATCTTCTGCATACGTGGATGTTTTATTGCCTTTGTCTAGCTTGGATTAACACATAGTCTACAGGCACACACCTGATCATCTACATTTGCTCTCTTACAACACTAAACTATGTTTTCTACCTTTATCTTGTATCTTCCTACTACTTCAGCATTTTATTAAAAATAATAATAATAAAGAGAGAAATGTGGTATCCACATATAAATCAAGTATAAAAATCAAATGAGTATTCATATTTGAACTGACTGTTTATAGTTCATAATGCATGAGCAAAACCGAAGGTTTCTGTGATGGCTGCCCTTGTACTGTTCACCATGTAAGAACTTATTCACTATGTAAGAATTTGTTCTCCATGTAAGAACTTATTTGTTATGCCTCAGAAGATTGGAGACTGACGAAAATTAGGCTTGGGGTGGATTAATGTTTGTGCATTGAGCACTGACTCCCCTGTACAGAATTTTATTGTTGTTAACAACCATTTGATCAATAAATATGAGAGATACCCTCACAAAAAAAAAAAAAAAAAAAAAGTATACACTTCCAATGGTAAAATAATAAGTAACCGGGATGTAATGAATATAGTCAAGATATTGTAACAGCTTGGTATGGTGACAGCTGGTACCCAGAATTGTCGTGTATATAAATGTTGAATCACTATGTTGTACACCTGAAACTAATGTAATGTAATACCGTGTGTCAACTACCCTTCAATAAAATAATAATTATCTACAAAAAAAAAAAAAAAGAATTAAATTTAGTAGGACAGCACCATTATGGCTCTCCATAGAATTTAATAATTAAATTTAGTAGGACAGTACCATTATGACCCTCCATAGATATTTCAGCATAACCTTTTTCTGTGTAAATGCCACACACACTAAAATATGTTTTCCTGAATGCACAGGTACCTCTGTTCTACAGGTGACAGCAACTGATGCAGATGACCCTACCTATGGAAACAGTGCTCGCGTGGTTTACAGTATTCTCCAGGGACAACCCTACTTCTCTGTAGACCCAAAAACAGGTTAGTGCATTTACACATAATTTGTGTGAAGATGAATTCTATAATAAAAGACAGCAAAGTTTTATGTCTGTCACATTCTACATCAGACAGTGCTATTTCAACATTTTAAAGATGCCCTTTGTCTAAGATAATGTGATTAATTGAAGATAAATGGACTGTTATCCTTATTTTGATTTTCCATAATTTATATCCATAGTAGTAAAAAGCTTCTTATCTTTGCATAATCTTGTAGTATTTAAATATTCTCTACTTAAATATGAGTATTATATAAAATAAGACTTTCAAGTGAATTATTTGTTTTGTTTACATATTAGTTTTAATTCTTTGCCAAAGAGGATAAATGATTCATTGAGATTTTCCATACTGTATGTGAATTTGTCACAGTTATATATTACATTGGGGAAATTTTGTATCTTCAACTAACATTTTTTCCTTCATTTCATGAAGATGATAAAATTTCACCCCTAAATATTTTGTTATATAAGAGAAATAAACCGAGAATAAAGCCAAATACAGAAATGGTTTTTTTTTTTTTCAGGAAAAATACACATTTTCTCTTTTTTCTGACCAAAATAATCATATCATATTATGTGATGCTGAAATGCAAATGAAGGGTACTTAATAATACATTATAGGCTTATCTTATAGCAGCATAATCTAAAAACCATGAAAGCTCATAATTCCATGACAATTTATTAATAAATATTTGACTAAATGTAAACCAATATTTAAAATAACCAAATGTTCAGTAAGAAATGAGCCTCAAGTTTTCCTAATAATTTCAAGAGTATACATAATTATGAAACACAGATGAAGCAGAGAGAGATCCAGGATTTTCCAGTGGTTCCCTAGGTCCTTTTCAGTCACATTAGATGCATTCTGAATTAGATCAATATGTCAGATCCTCAACTAAAGGACACAGACAATTAACACAGAAGAGAGCCATGCTAGGTCTTAAACCTTTATGTTCATAAAACTACATAGCATACGTTTTCCAAAAAACTTTGCTCCATTTGCCTGCTGTTGTCCTAGACAATGAGAAATACCCAACTGAAAAAATGCTATAGATATACTCCCAATAGCTAATACCATTAGATTGATAGGAGTGTTGTTATTTTCATGTTTACGAGAGGATTCAACCTGGTTACTTGCTTATTTCCTTTCCTGGGTGTGCCCCAATACATAAATACACTGTCCAGGAAGAGATCTATTATCCCCTAATTCTCATATCTTATGAAGAAAATAATGAGGAATAGATACAGGCATATAAATGAAGAATATACATACACATATATATCCATATAATGTATGCATTGTTATAAAATAAATTATATAATTACATGAAGTAAAATATAGAAATTGGGAGGTAATAAAAACAAATAATGTGACCTTAAATGAGTATGAGATATGAAAGTTGCTTTAGTACCAAGATATTATTAAATATTAAAACTCAAAATGTTTATTAACCTAATAAATTGCTGGGACAAATATGTACATATATATACATACATATATGTGCATGTGTATAATGCATTGTTGCTCTGGTAGGAGGGTTTAGAACTACTTGAAGATCTTTTTAATTGAAACATATTTGACATATAATGTGTGAAGTTAAGATATCCAACATGTTGATTAGAAACATTTACATATTGTGATATGATTACCATTGTAGCAATAGAAAATCTTAAGACAACTGGTTATTTGATATTAGTGTTGCACATTATGTTCTATTTTCCCAGTAACCATGGTTGTTTTATATGTAAAAGAAGTATATTTCTCATTTTAAATATGCTCTTCCCTAGAGGAACAAGGAGACTGTTTTCAATTACCTTGTGTAGGATTACACACACATCCCACAAAGGTACATGCATGCATACACATGCACAAATGTGAGAACACATAAGTGGTTTTAGTCCCTAACTTCCTATATATAACCAAATGTTTACTTATAAATAAATATTATATTTAGTTAATAGAATTTTGCTAAGTTATAGACATGCTATGTGGATTTTTAAAAATTTCTGTATACTTCTTGAACTTGTTAAAAAATACCAATTCTGTGTGCCTGTGTGTGTGTGTGTCTGAGTGTGTAAGTATGCTTATATGAGTACACATAGTGTGTGTGTGTGTAAGAGAGAGAGAATATGTACTTTGGAAGGATTAAACAGGCCCCTGAAAACAAGATTTGACTAGTGTTGTACTCTGCAGTAGTTTTTGCTTTATTGAAACAAATATATCAACAACATAATATTTAAACAAAAAATTGCCTTCGGTTATATAAATTTATTATTGCTTAAGTATTTCATTAAACTTTTAAAATTACCTAAAACATAAGTAGGCTGCTATTTAAGTACTTCTCTGTGAAGTTTTCTTTGCTTTTATATTTCTTTACACCTTTCTTTAAGGAAAATGACTTATTGATGAAATGTATGACTCTAGGTTGATATGTTTCTATTTCAATACTGTATTTGCTGAAGCATCATGGGAATCTATGAGTATATGTCCTACTCTAAAGATACTTTAAATATGCAGACCTCTTAGTTGTCTGTGGAGTCCTAAGAGGGATTATGAAACAAATGCTCATGATTCTCTTCAAAGCTATGACTTTTTTGGTAATTTATGCTTAAAAGACTTATTACTGTGCAATTAGGCATCCTCAGACCTGGTGAATTTAGTGGAAATTGTGTTCAAAATGAGTAGAATGAAACAAATGTACTAAAAACTAAAGAATCAGCTGTTATGGATGGTATGTATAGAAGAAGTGTTGGGGTAGTAGTTATAAATGTACATTTTAATGTATCACTTTTATACTAGCCTATCATTCCTCTCATTTAGCATGACTATTTCAACATGTTCCCAATTGTTTTCAGTGAAGACCAATTATAATAAAACAAAACTTTTATGACCAAATAAAGTTGTGAGTGCTTATAGTTAAGATCAGGACTTTGTATTGTTGCCTTATATTAAAACGTACATTTTGATACTCACCAGGATTTCCCAATGATAAACTGCAATGAGACCTATGAATTATTGTATCCAAAGAAATGAATTATGTAGCTTTTGAGTTACATACATAATTGGTTCAATAGGATTTGTATTGTTTTACACAGAAACCCTGTTAATCAGTGAAATGAAACATAACTCTTGTGAATAATTTATTGCTTTAAATAAGTTTTGTTGAAGTAACTATTTTGTGATATTTTCTTCAAGTACAACAACAAAAGAGGAATGGCCGTTAAAAAGTGATAATTTTATCTACCATTTGAAAATGTTGTTTTTAATCTACCATATTATTAACTACCAATTAAAAGATGCCAGAGACTGAAAGAATAAACTAATGGGGGTGACAAAAACATAAATGACATAATATTTCTGGTCAGATTCATGTAAAAACATATTAATATAAGCTGAGGGAAGATAATTCTATTTAAATATGTTGGTTTTAATTAATCAAAAAAACACTTTTAGTGCTATAAAGTGAAAGAACTAGTTTATTGTTCATGAAATCAACTAACCCTAAACAAGGTTTTTTTGTGGAAGGTGCAGAGTGAGAAAGCAATATGAAATGGTCAGAGAATCAAAGTCAAGAGAAACCCAGGCTGATGGGTGTTCATTAACACAGTTCAGGTCCCAAACCTCGGCCATGTAATTTAGTGTCAGCTGCACTAAAAATAAATCAATATGTCAAGGTTCCTATGCCTCTTTAGAAACTATAGAATTCCTGTCAGGTGGTGACAGGAAAAGCTGAAAAATTGAACGTTAACTTGGATCAAGACAAAGCCAGAAACCCACCATGTATCTTTGTATGGGATGAGAAACAGAATGGGGGTGACCTCAGAGGCAGGGGTCCAGTTTTTAAGTGAGATGTAAATCTCTTCAAGGTCATGGCATGACCATGGTTATAGCCATTTGCTGATTCTCTCTGCTAGCTGTTTATAGTCAATAACATGCATGA
This sequence comes from Manis pentadactyla, assembly GCF_030020395.1. Lineage (NCBI taxonomy): Eukaryota > Metazoa > Chordata > Mammalia > Pholidota > Manidae > Manis > Manis pentadactyla. The sequence goes on from NC_080020.1 coordinate 126,234,499, forward strand.
ATTACTGTTCCATAGTAATTCATAAATTGCTTCAGGTATTTTATAGGGCATATACAATATTGTTATGCCTGCACCTTTTTCACACAAACATGTTGAATCCTTGGTGGTCAATTCAGGAGACCTGAAAACCTTTATTAAAACTTGACGTCAGGGAAAACATAGGGATATGCTGGTTTAAAAAATCCTAGTTAAGCTTTATTTACAATTACAATGCTAACAATGGTGAATACCAGCTCTTTTGCCTAGGTTTAACACTTATCATAGAAATCAGCAACAGTCAATAATGACATCTATGTATTAGCATAAATGATACTCATAGTCGTTTTCTACCATACCTAAGCAAGATTACTGAACCATTTATACAGTTTCATTTAGACATACTTGTATTTTTAACCTGTGAATCATTTTCCATACAATATTTATAATTTTTACTCATTAACAAATAATTATTTATTTGGAAAATATAGCAGCTGAAAATATTGTTAATATTAGATTTAATTTTCAGATATACAAAATAACACTAGAAAGGCTCTTTTAATTATATATTCAGATATTCTTTGTTCAACACCCCTAGTGCATTCTAGCAATTGAATGGTTCCTGTTCCATGATGTTCAAAAAGATAAGACATTGAATTTCATATCTCTTGTCAGTTAAACCCCTCTGCATTAATAACATCCATTCCACAGGGAACAGGACACTTGACATCAAATAAAAGGCACTGTGCCTCATGATGCCTGTCAGTTATAGAAGAACAAGTAATATTGTAAGTTACTTTTACAGGGCATTATTGCTAATAAAATGTTTAAAAAACAGTTTATTTGACCTTCCTATGAAAATATTAAGATATTTAGTCCTGCTAAAGTTTAAGTAATAGAGTGTAGTAATTCATATTTATTCTTTCTCCAATCCTGAGCTTCACTCCAAAATGATTTAGGGATACTTCACGGTCAGATCCTAAAATGCTAATTAGTATCATTATAAATTTATCAAGTTAGTTAAATTTTATGTTCCTGTTTCCTTGTATTTAAATTGGAATGGTAACACCTAAATCCTATGAGGAAATTAATGCAATGTGTTTAGCCCAGTACTTGGAAAAACATAGGTATTTAATAAAGTTCTCTTGCTCTCCCCTTTTCCTAAAATTGAGAAAAATTTCAAAGATTACATAGTGCAACTTAGCAAGAATTTGAAGTTTTATCTGAAGTAGAAAAAAAATGATTTTGTTTGGAACAATTTTTAGTTCACATAACTATACAATTCTTTTAAATTGTAAGTTCCACTTATCAGCTTTCATGTAGCTAAATTCATTTTCATTTTTTTAAATAAAGCTTTTATAAATACTTATAAATAAGAAAAATATACTTTTAGAAAACCAGAATGATGATTTAAAAGGAAGTAAGTCAGACAATAAAATAACAAACTTCTATCATCAGAATTGACAGACCCATCTCAGAACAGTATCTCTCACAGAGAGAAAGTGCCATGCTCTCTGCGAAATATCTTTCATTATTTCATAGGCCTTGACCAACAATAGATCCGATTCTCCAAAATGACTTTTTCTTAACTCCTTGTAGCAGAAACAATCAGCTATAAAAACGCACTCAGTGGAAGGCCTCCATGAGTTTCTTAGGATGCAATGGGTAACAAAGGTTTTCAACACTTTCTCTAGTCTGCATGATGTAATTAAATTCTTCAACAATTTTATTTCTATTTAACCTCTTCAGATTTAGTTCGATAATGAGAAAAAAATTGTTTGTGGAAGATGTGTGTATTTAGATAAAAATGTAAAGCATCTTTAAAAGTTTTATGGGGTCCAATATTAATTTTGTATAATTCCCTATGAAAACCTACTAAAAAATAGCTTTATTTTCCTCAAAACAATATTTTATATTTATTAACATCTAAGAAGTTTAAATATTTTAATTATGGTGAACAGTATCTGCAGAATGCAGCATATTCCACAATAAAATATTTTGTCAATACCTCTACATGGGTACCAATACTTCCTCCCTTGGTTTTCCATCTTCTGGATTTAAATACATCTGTAATCATTGGAGATGCAGCAGCTATCTTGTAATCATGTGACAACAAGCACACAAAGTGAAAGTCATATGCAAAAGATTACTGAACAAAAGACTGACAGTGAAGTCACTCAGGTTGGGTTGTTTTTATGTCCAGACACAATACTGATACCTGGACCTTTGTGTACTGTGGTTTGCAGATCAATAAATCATGTTCACAGCACACTGCACTGCCCAGGCAGGTGTAGAACAGACTCCTCTATACTACTTTCATTCCTCTCAACCCAAAGTTCACGACCCAGAGAGACAGAAAAATGCTCTCTGTATAAGAGTAGCCCTTTTACACTTCTAGTGCCATTACTAAACTGGAAACGATTTTCACACTGGTTAAATATCAAAACTTACATCAGTTGTTGATATTTGGGGAATCAGAATGGAACCAAACAATTTTCTCTTGATACTCCATTAGAATACTGAGAAATAACTTTACTGTTGTCAAGTAGCAAATGCTTTATAAGCACCATAGATGTCAGTGCTACTCTGCTATTTGGTAGCAAGGAGATCATCATGTCCTATTAACATGAACAGAATTAATAAAATTTATCAAATTTAATTGCTATATGTATAGTTCTAATGAAACAAAATTATAGACTAGTGTTCTAGGATAGTCTGTTACATTATTCATTATAGTCTTAGATGGCTCCTTATAATTGAATTGGTTTGAATTGGACAATTAAGTGAATTTTATGGTATGTAAATTAACTTAAAGCTGTTAAATTTAAACAAGCAAAGAAATGAAACCAGTTGAATCCACTTTTTCACAAGTATCAATTCTTGTAACAACATGACTAGCTAACACCACAGAAGGAAAAAATAATTCATTGACTATAAAATAGTAGTGATAGGAAATGAGAGGAAACAATGTCAATTAATTGTAACATGTTTAATACTATTTCTTCCTGGTGAAAAATAGACTTATCTTCTTCTTTTGTAATTTTATTCCCTGTGTCTTGCACCTCAATAGTAGCTGTTAAGGAAAATGCCAGAAATTAATATACTGGTATATCAAGTCTTTACCCAATTGCCTCATAAATACATTAGCTTCATGGAAATTAATTTTCAAATATTGACTAGATGGGTAATAGAAAATATTGCATTTGTCTTATTTAGTTTTTAAACTCAAATAAGCATCATCTATAGAATGCAATTACCAAGTAGTTCTATTTTTCCTCATTCCTTTCAAACTTATTCTAAGGGTCTGTTTCTTCCCCTGCCTCAGGATGAAATACACTGCAATCTTGCTGACTTAGATTTTCTCCTAGTCGAATATCTTAGACATTTAAAATGAAATCTAGACTAGCTTTGGACAATATTCATTTCTATCCACAATATTTCCCATTATGTGTATATATATGTTTTTATAATTATTTTTCCACTTAGGCTACTACTAGCTTATTCTTCCCAGGCAAACTTATACATCCCTGGTAGGTTCCCTGTACTCTATAGTCAGAACTAATGTCTCTGACCTTTGAGCTCCTTGTTTGTCTTTCCTAAAACATAGCAAATACTCTTTTTGCTTTTACGGTAATTCTTCCTTACGCTGAGTGCTCTTCTAAGGCAATGAACACAGCCATGTTTTCCTTGCCTTCCACACTGGCTTCTACAAAATCATTTATTATCTTTATTGAAGAGATATATTATCTAACTCTGACTACAAAATGGAGTCTATAAAAGTTCTACAGAATAAAACTATTTTCCATGCAGATTTATAAATTTTTTAATTAGTACTATTTTATTTAGGAATGATTGTTTTTGAGAATTAAGGTGTATTTGACATGTATTAGTTTCAGGTGTACAGCATAATTATTTGATATATATTGCAGAATCATCACCAAAATATGTCTAGTTACAAAAAATTTTTTGTGATAAGGATTTTTAAGATCTCCTTTCTTAGCAACTTTCAAATACACAGTAAGTATGAACCATAGTCACCATGATGTACATCATATACCCATGACTTATTTAGACCTGGGAGTTTGCATCTTTTGACCCCTTTCTCTCATTTCTCCTATCCCCACACCTCTGGCAACCAGCAATATTTTCTCTGTATTTATGAGCTTTTGTTTTTTTCTGTTTTAAATTCCACATGTAAGTAAAATCATGCAGTATTTTTTTCCTCAGTCTCATTTATTTAACTTGGCATAGGGCCTTTGAGGTCCATTCATGTTGCATCAAATGGAAAGATTTCATTTTTATGACTGAATAACATTCCATTTTCTCTACCTCATTTTATTTACCATTCATGCATCCATTGATGGGCACTTGAGATGTTACCATATTTTGGCTATTATAAATGATGCTGCAGTGAACATGGCAGTGCATGTATCTTTTCAGATTAAGTTATTTATTTTCTTTGGATAAATTTCCGAAAGTGGAATATCTGATCATACAGTAGATCTATATTTGAATTTTGGGGGAACTTCATACTATCTTCCATAGGGGCTATACCAATTTACATTCCCTGCAACAGTATACAAGGATTCCCTTTTCTCTGTAACCTCTGCAACACTTATTTCTTTTCTTTTTGATAATAGGCAATTTAGCATGTGTGAGGTGACATCTGATTGTAATTTTGATTTATATTTTCTTGATGATTGGTGATGTTGAGCATCTTTTCATGTACCTCTTAGCTGTCGATATAGCTTCCTTGAGAAATGTCTATTCAGATCTTCTACCTGTTATTTTTATTGAGGTATAATTGGCACACAACATACAACATTAGTTTCAAGTGTACATTGTAATGATTGAGCACTTCTGTATACTGTGAAATTATCACCACAAAAGTGTTGTCACTATTTGTCACCATAAAAAGTTAATTTTTTTTTTTTTTTTTGTGATGAGAACTTTCAGTCTGCATTCTTGGTAACCTTCCAATATGCTCTGGCTATTTTAAAATTAGGTTGTTTGTTTTATTGCTATTGAGTTGTATTAGTGCTTAACATATTTTGAATATTCATCCTTTATCATATGCTTGATTTGCATATGTTTTCTCCCATTCAGTAGGTTGCTTTTTCATTTTTTTGATAGATTCCCTTGCTGAATAGAAGCTTTTTAGTTTGATATGGTCCCACTTGTTATTTTGCTTTTATTGCTTTTGATTTTGATGTCAAATTAAAAAAAATCTTTTCTAAGACCTATGTCAAGAAACTTGTTGCCAATATTTTCTTCTAGAAGTTTTATAGTTTCAGGTCTTACATTCATATTTTTAATCCATTTTGAGTTAATTTTTGTGTATAGTGTAATATATCAGTCCAGTTTCATTCTTTTGCATGTGGCTGTCTGGTTTTCCAAAAACCATTTATTGAAGAGACAGTTCTTTCCCTATTATATATTTCTGGCTCTTACATTGTATATTAATTGATAGTATATGTGTAAGTTTATTTCTGAGCTTTCTATTCTGTTCCATTGATCTGTCTTTATGCCAGTATCATACTGTTTTAATTACTATAGCTTTGAAATATAGTTTGAAATCAGGAATCAGGACGTTTCCAGCCTTATTCCTCTTTTCTCAAAATTACCTAGGCTATTTGGATTCCTTTGTGACTCCACAGACATTTTAGGATTGTTAGTTATATTTCTGTGAAAAATGTCATTGAAATTTTGATAGGGATTGCATTGAATCTATAGATTGCTTTGGAAAGTATGAAAATTTTACCAGAACTAATCCTTCCAATCCATGAGAATGGAATAGCTTTCCATTTATATGTGTCTTCTTCAATTTATTTAATTAGTGCCTTATAGTTTTCAGAGTATAGGTCTTTCACCTCCTTTGTTAAACTTATTCCTACGTATTTTATTCTTTTTGATGCAATTGTAAATGGATTTTCTTAATTTATTTTTCTCACTATCAATGTATAGAATGCAACATATTTTATGTATTGATTTTATAGCCTGTGACTTTACTGAATTCATTTATTCAAACAGTTATTTTTGGTTGAGTATATAGGATTTTCTATATCTGTCACCTACAAGTAGTAACAGTTTTACTTTTTCTTGCTAGTTTAGATTCCTTTTTTTTCCTTTCTCTTTCTTAATCTCTATGGCTAGGACTTCTGATACTACACTGAGTAAAAGTGGCAAGAGTAGGAGAGTAAAGCTTTTAGCTTTTCACCACTGAGTATGAAGTTAACTGTGGGTTTGTCATTTAAGGTTGTTACTATGAGGACGAATGTACAGAATCAGTTTACCAATTTGTTTTTATCATGAAAAGATGTTGAATTTTATCAACTGCTTGTTCTACATTTACTGAGATGATCATATGATTTTACCCTTCCTTTTATTAATATGGTAATCACATTGATTAATTTGGGGATATTTTACTGTCCTTTTATCACTGGAATAAACCCTACTTTATTGTGCTGTATGATTATTTTAATGTGTGGTTGAATTTGGTTTGCAAATAATCTGTTGAGGATTTTTGTATCTATGTTCATCAGGGATATTGGCCCATAATTCTTTTTCTAGTAGCAACCTTGTCTGGTTTTGGTAGCAGAGTAATGCTGGCCTAGTAAAATGAATTTCAAAGCATACCCTCTTGTATTCTTTGAAGAGTTTGAGAAGGATAGGTATTAATTCTTCTTTCAGTGTTTGGTAGAATTCACCAGTGAAACTCTCTGGTCCTGGACTTTTGTTTACTGAAAGGTTTTGATTATGTATTCAGTCTCTTACTAGGAATCTGTGTCTATTCAGATTTTCTATTTCTTCTTGATTTAGTCTTGGTAGGTTGTATTTTTCTAGGAAGTTATTCATTTATTATAGGTTTTCAAATTGTTGGTGTATAATTGTCCATAGTAGTCTCTTAAGGTCCTTTATATTTCTGTGATATCAGTTGAAATCTCTCCTCTTTCATTTCTGATTGTACTTATTTCAGTCTTTTTTTCTTTCTTCATGAGTCTAGTTAAAAGTTGTTCAGTATTTTTTTATCGTTTCAAGGAACCAGCTCTTAGTTTCATTGTTATTTTTCTATTACTTTTAAGTATCTATGTCATTTATTGCGATTTCAATCTCTGTTATTTCCTCCTTTCTACTAAATTTGGAATTTGTTCTTTTATTAGCTCCTGAGGTGTAAAGTTAAGTTGCTTATTTGAGATTTTGCTTATTTCTAGAGGTAAAGATTTATAACTATAAACTTCTAGAATTGTTCTTGCTGCAGTCCATAAATTTTGGTATGTTGTGTTTCCATTTTCATTTGTCTCAAGGTTTTTTTTTTTTTTTACTTCACCTTTGTATTCTTCATTGACGCATTGGTTGTTCAATAGCATATTAATCTACACATATTTGTAAATGTTCAGTTTTATTTTGTTAATTGATTTCTAGTGTACAATTTGGTTAGAAAAGATGCTTGATATGATTTTAATCCTGTTAAATTTATTAAGACTTATTTTGTGACTTAACAAATTATCTGTCATGGAGAATATACCATATTTACTTGAGAAGAATGTGTATTCTGTTGTTTTTTGATGTCATGTTTTGTTTAGATCTGTTACATCCATGTGGTCTAATGTGTCAGTTAAGGCTGATGTTTTCTTATTGATTTTCTGACTAGATATTCTATCTATTGATGAAGTGGGGTATTAAAGTCTCCTTTTACTGTTATATTGCTGTCTATTTTTCCCTTTAGGTCTTATAATATTTACTTTATATATATATATATATATGTGTGTGTGTGTGTGTGTGTGTGTGTGCGTGCATGCGCACGCACGTGCATTCCTACATTGGCTGCATAAATTTTTACAAACGTTGTATCCTCTTGTTATATTGGTCCCTTTATGATTATGTAATTCCCTTCTTTGACTCTTATTGCAGCCTTTGTTTTAAAGCCTTTATATAGATGTGTCTGTATTATTACCCCAGCTTTCTTTTGTTTTCCATTTACATGGAGTATCTTTATTCATCTCTTCTCTTTCAGTCTGTGTCTTTACATGTGTTGTGAGTCTCTTGCAAGCAGCATATAGGTGGGTCTTTTGTGTTTGTTTGATTTTTTATTCCATTCAGCCAGAACGTATTTTGATTGGAAACTTTAGTCCATTTGCATTTAAATTAATGATTGATAGGTATGTACCTATTGCCATTTTGTTAATTTATAATTATTAATTACATATTAATTGCCAATTTGTAAGTCCTTCTGCTCCTTTCTTCTTCACATGATCTCTTCCTTTGTGGACTTGTGACCAAACCAGTAGTATGATTTGATTTCTTTATTTCATGCTTACTAGTGTGCTTTGATTTATTTCTCTTAGGCTTAGATGCTTTTCTGTTTTTCTTTTGTGTATCTACTATAGGATTTTGTTCTGTGATTACTGTGAGGTTTGCATATAACAAGTTAAAACTATAGCAATATTTTTAAGTCTATAATAATTTGTTTAATCACATTCTACAAGTTCTGCCTTTTATCCCTCCCATGTTTTATGTTTTTGATGTCAAAATTCACATCTTTGTTATCATCTACACTGCTTAACTATTTATAGTTACTTTTGTTACTTTTATCTTTACCCTTCATACTATCTTTATAAATGATCAATCCACTATATTTACTATAGATTTATCTTTCCAGTGAGATTTTTTCTTTTATATGTTTTCTTGTTACTAATTAGCACCTTTTTTTTCAGCTTAGAGACTTCCTTTAGCATTACTTACAATTCTTATTCTCTTCTTATATTCATTGTAGATTTTGAATTTTTTAATTAATATTATGTTTATACTGTGTAACATTTCCTTATCTCTGTTTTTCTATAATAATCTTTTTAAAAACTGTGTTCTTGTTTCTGTTATTCACATAACCTTCTAATTTAACCTTCTCTAATGACTACTATAAAAGTAGTATTTAACTGCTGTTAGAAAACTAATTATTTGGGGCGTGAAAATATAAAAACTCATTAGTGAGTTGCAAGGTCACAAAGAAAACTATTCCTGAGAAACAAAAGCAACATATTTTGTGTACATGATTGAAAAATGAATTAATGGATTGAAAATCCCTTGAAAATTTCCATTGCTCATCTCTGTATCTTTCAAAATGCTTAGTAAATTATGTGACATATGGAAGACAACACTATTCTTATAGAACTAAAATATGATTTGGGGAGAGTGGTTTCTAAAGTAATACCAGTTTCTAATAGTAACTCTTATTTTATGTTTTCATCATAATTATTTCATTTGTCAAAAATTTTCCTGTCTTTCACATATTGAATTTATACAGGTTGAATATCTGAATCAGAAAAGAGTAAGGAAATTGTGATTTGAGAATATTTATTTTTTCTTTTCATTTTTTTTCTCTCATTTCATTTTTCTTTGGTCTTATGTGCCTAAATCTTACAGATTTTTTAGATCAGCCCTTCCTTTAAAATACAAATAAATGGCTTGAGTTCCCATTACATGCAGTATGGGAAGAAAAATGCTCTCCCTGATATTCTGTAAATTCCTCATATGGAAAGAGGAAGTGGAGAATAAGTCTCTCCTCCACTTGCTGGGTTTTAACTCCCATTTTTAGCCCTAAGGGCTTTGGCTTACTCTTTACTTCTGCTGGAGAAGAGAGCCCTTACTCCTTTATTGCCCAAAACACTGCTAACAGAATTTCTGGATGAACCAGAGTTTTCTGAATATTGAGAGAATATGGGAGGTGATTATGATCAGTGCAAAAGGAATGAACTGGAAACAGAAAATTAAACATTCAAAATTTTTCATTAATCTATGTCATAGGGTATTTGAACTGCTGTTTTCATTTCACAAGGTTCCTATCTTCCTTACTCTATGGAATACTTCCTCTTGTTTCCAACTTTTCAACATCTTCCAGAATGTTCTGCAGAATCTCAATTGTTATGCAGATTGTTTTCTCGATTTTTCATTTCACAAGGTTCCTATCTTCCTTACTCTATGGAATACTTTCTCTTGTTTCCAACTTTTCAACATCTTCCAGAATGTTCTGCAGAAACACAATTGTTATGCAGATTGTTTTCTCGATTGTTTTGCCTCACTTTTGTTAACCTGATACATACAGATGGAGCTTCACCCTTCTCCAAGAGACCCATGGAGTAGGGATATTTTCCTCTAAGAGGAATTGCTCTTCAATGACAGAGCTACTTAGTCAAATCTCAGCTATTTTTTGAAACACACACATTTTATAATCAGTGAACTAAATATTCTTTAATGCAGAGCTTAAAAATTTTAACACTTTAGCCATATTTCTCATCCTTTTCTGTACCTCTAATTATAATTTTTATTACTTACAATAAAATTTGTTCCCTTTGTATTTCTTGTTCTTGCTTTTGTCCTTCAAATTTTTCTTTTTCTTTCTCTCACTGTATTAGACACTCAAATTTCTTATTCTTTTAAAAGAGAATTCATATTTTTTCTCTGAAGTGATGAATAGCTAATGAGGCTTACAGAATGAGAATTGTAAAGAAACCATTATAGTACCAACAAGGTCCATAGGCTACTCTTGTAGGAAAAAAGTAGAAGCATTTCCTGCAGGGAATGTTCCAGTATACAAATACATGCAGGCCTGGGAGTTCTGTGAAACATATTGACTGGCGGATTTTGCCATAGGCATACCCATGCTTGTAAAATACCCATAGGAGACTATCTTGGTGTGTGCAGCATTCACCAAAGTAGGAGTAACTTAAATATTAACAGATGAGGATTTTATGGTCCCAATCCTTTCCTATGCAGAATTTCTACATGCAGACCTCAAAATGAAAGTAAATGCAAATATGTCATATAAACAGCTTTTAAAAAAACCTCTGCTTTTTTTATATGTAATGTGTATATTTATATATATTTATGTTATGAAATCCATATTATACATGTACTATCTCTCTATATATGCCAGTATCATACAGCATTATGGCCCACAATAACATTTACTTCACATTCTTGAAGCATTTATTCATTAATTCATTCTGTGAATAAATATGATGCCTTATATGTGACATGTCCTTTGTTAATTGAGCATTCATGTTTTTACTTATGGTTTTACTGACACAGCCTCTCTACAGTCAAAATGCACAGTTCCTTCTAATATTATTGCTTGACAATAAATCAAGCAACATTATTACGTGTGTCAAAATGGTGTGTTGTTTTTCACATCCTTTCAGTCCTGCCAAACACTGGAGAGCTGCTCTCTCCAGGTGTTGGCTTGATTGACTGCTAGATGTAAGTGATTGATAGGGTTGGGAAACCCAAAGGAACAGTCTTTTGTTTACGGCATTCAATGACTACATGTAAATAACAGTCAGTGATATTAACACCTCAGGCTTGCCAAGTTTAATTAACACACAGGCAAGTTTAATCGTGGGAACAGATTTGGTTTTTAGAATTAATTGTTCTCAATTCAATATTCCTTAAGTATACAAAATTTTATATATAGCTACAGTTCTCAATTTTTATGTTGCCTCAGAAATTTTTAGTGTTCACATTTGTAATACATTCTCTTCAAGAATATGAAGAAAGGTGATTCTCAATGGGCAAAAGAGAGAAATATTGGAGAGTAGGGTGGGAGAATAGAATATTCAACAGTGAAATAATTTATTGAAATGTGGAGATTAAAGTTTTCAATTTTTTTAAAATTTCTTCTGCTATTTCTTTCTTAGTGAACAATTCTGATACATTATTTATGGGCAACCTCAATCAAATCATGACTTCCAATAACTATATTAATGTAAGAAAATGAACATGGCTTAGTAGATATTCATGGTTGTGATTTCAGAAGAGTAACTCATTCTGAGTCTCAGTGTCATAATCTGTAAAATAGGAAAACCAATGAGTACCTTACATGATTACTTTGAAAATTAGACATAACATATTGAAGATAACGCAGATAACTCCTAACATTTGCCTGACCATCACTATTTATTGACAGTGTGTTAGGTTCCAGAGCACAGAATAAAGTGCATCAAATGAATTTTTGGTGTCCCTATATGTGTACCATGTTGTAATATATTAAGCACCAAATAGCAGTATATCTAAATATAAAACCAATGTTATATACCTTAACTAAAAATACTGTATTACTAAAATATGCTAACCATCATCTGAGCTTTCAGTGAGTACTAATCTCATGCAATGCTATTTGATAGCATTTTACTCACAACAGACCTTCTTTTAAAATTGGTGTCAGTCCTCTCAAAGCCTGCTGCTACTTTATTACCAAATTTATCTAATATTATAAATCATTTATTGTCATTTCAACAATCTTCACAACATCTTCACCAAAAGTAAATTCCATCTCAAGAAATCACTTTCTTTCCTTAGCCATAGGAAGCAAATCCTCATCCATTTAAGTTTCATCATGAGATTGTAGTAATTGAGTCATGTTTCCAGGTGCCACTTCTAATTCTAGTTCTCTTGCTATTTCTACCATGTCTGCAGGTACTTTCCCCATTAAAGTCTTGAACCCCTCAAAGTCATCCATGAAGGTTGGAATGAACTTTTTCCAAACTGTTCATGTTGATATTTTGACTTTTTCCATGAATCATGCATGTTCTTAATGGCATTTACAATGCTGAATCCTTTACAGAAAGTTTCAATTTACTTTGCCCACATCCAGTTTACTTTGCTCAAAAGCATTGAAAAATCCATGGCAGATACAGCTTTATGAAATGTATTTCTTAAATAATAAGATTTGAAAGTCAAAATTGCTCCTTGATCTAAGGGCTGCATGATGATGTTGTATTAGCAGGCAAGAAAACAACATTAATCTCATTGTACACCTCCAACAGAGCTCTTGGGGGCCCAAGTACACAGTCAATGAGCTGCAGTATTTTTAAAGGAATCCTTTTTTTGAAACTACATCTCAACAATGGGCTCAATATATTTAGCAAACCAGGTTGTAAACAGATGTACTGTCATCCAGGCTTTCTTAAATCATTTATAGAATATGGGCAGAGTAGATTTAACATAATTCTTAGGGGCCCTTGGATTTTTGGAATGGTCAGCATTAGCTTCAACTAAAAGTCAGTATCTGTATTAGTCCCTGACAAGAAAGTCATTCTGTACTTTGAGGTCAGAAATTGACTTTTCCTCTCTAGCTATGAAAGTCCTAGATATGTTCTTCTTCTAATATGAGGCTCCCTACATTGAAAATTTGTTGTTTAGTGTAGCTGCCTTTATTGATTATATTAGCTATACCTTCTGGATAACTTGCCATAGCTTCTACATCAGCAGTTGCTGCTTCATCGTGCACATTTATGTTATGGGAATGACTTTTTTCCTTCAGCCTCATGAACCAGCCTCTGCTAGTTTCAAATTTTTCTTCTGAAACTTCCTCACCTCTCTCAGCTTTTATAGAATTGAAAAGAATTAGGGCTCTGCTTTGGATTAGGTTTTGGCTTGAGGGGATGTTGTGACTGAAATGATCTATCCAGACCACTAAAACTTTCTCCATATCAGCAATAAGGCTTTTTTACTTTCTTATCATTTGTATGTATGTATCATTCACTGGAATAGCACTTTCAAGAAGTTTTCTTGGTTAGCTGGTGCAAGAGGTGTAGGTTTCAGCCTGTCTCAGATTTTTATCGTGCCTTTCTCACTAAGCTTAATCATTTCTAGCTTTTGATTTAAAGTGAAAGATGTGACTCTTCCTTTCACTTGAACACTTAGAGACCATTGCAGGGTTATTAATTGGCTTAATTTCAATATTGTTGTGTCTCAGGGAGTAGGGAGGCCCAAGGAGAGGGATAGAGACAGAGGACCAGCTAGTTGTTGGAACACTCAGAACACATAGATTCATCAAGTCACTGCCTTATATGGTGTGGTTAGTGGCACCCCAAAACAATTAAAGTCATTACATTAAAGATCACTAATTACATATCATCATAACAAATATAATAATAACAAAAAAAGTGTGAAATACTGGAGGAATTACAGAAATGTTACAGAGACAGGATGTGAGCTGTTAGAAAAATGACTTCAGTAGACTTGCTTGACACAGATTGCCACAAACCCTCAATATGTAAAAAACACCATATCTGTGAAGTACATTAAAGCAAAGTGGAATATAATGAGGTATGGTTGTATATTCATTTATACTAATATAGTAATTACATTTATGTATTATATGTATATGAATATATTATTCTTTAGATAAAGCATGCATATTTTGCCTTTCATAATCCACATCTGCTAGCAATGGATCTGGAACTTTCACAAATCCATTACAAGGTATTTGGAAGCATTGAATTAGACCATGTGGATAAGTATATGTAACCCAATGCAAAATATTAGTGTGGTAAGAGATTAATGATATGCACTTCATCAGTGAGTATGCCTGCGTATGCACCTGTATTGAATAAATGATGAGTTAACCTATTCAATAAAAACCCTAACAACTGAAATATTTCTATATTAGGAAAAGAGAAAACAAGTATCATGCTGGAATATAACTCACATAACAATTCAAGATAAAAGGAATGCTATTCAGATCCAGCTAGTGCTTTAGTTTGCTATTGTTTGAAAAGAGAGGGCATCAGTTATGTTTGGAACCCTATAAAGAAGAAGATTCAGTTACATTTAGGATCTTCAGAAAAGAGAAACAGGACAACATTACTATCCAAAAAAAATTTATGAAGGGAACTACTATTGTCTCCTATAATGAAAACATACAGTTGCTACTCATGTCCTATTTCACCTTCAAGTCAAACCTTAGACGGCAAGCCTTCTTCTGAAGTCTAAAGGGCATAATTACCTATCATGATCTCTTCAAGGCACATAAACTCTATAACACCTACATTAGAACTAATTTTCATCCCTGTCCCTCTTCTTTTCCTAACTCTCTCTCTCTCTCTTCCTCCTTCCTTCCCTCTCATCTTAATAAAGTTGTTGTTCATATAGACATATTGTTGTATTTAATTTCACACACTGGTATCTAAAGTATTCAATTTTTTGATGGATGGAAATTATACCTACTTTCCACTTTTACTAGAGTGTTTCCTATTTACAGCATTCTACCTCCTCATACCATGACTAAATTTATCACAATTTTAAACTCTCATCATAATTTCAAACATACAACTATTTTAAAGATCACCATCAAATTTGGAAAAGATTTTGTTATTTTGTTGACTAAAAATAGCTTTTGATACAGTTAAGATCCACATGCAATATGGAAAACTACTTCTTAACTTTGAGTTACAAGGACTACTATCATAGATTTTATTATTCTTGGTATCAACTAAATTGTAACGCAAGGGCAATAAATAAAACAATAGCAAGCCTTTGATCCTAATGTGCAAAATTATAAGGTAAGGTAAAAATGTTCTTAGAACAGTAGATGAAACAAATAATTTATTTTTAGGAAAATTCCATATTTTAAAACTTGGGGTCCACACCAAACATTTCACCAAGATAACATCATTTTAAGAATGTGACCTCATCTGGAATATAAGCTAGAGTTTTCTGTTCCCAAAAGAACACAGCTCTTTGCAGAACTGATAAAATAGGCCCTGAGTTTGGTAAGACAGGCATAGATAGAATTTATCTGATATTGAGAAGCTGCATCATTTACAGTATTTAAAAATGTTCTCACTCACCAAGGACAGAAGGAAGATTTCATGTAGATTTCCATAATGCAATCCTGACTAAGAAACCTGGAGTAGGCAAGACTAGAAATTGCTTCCCTAGCTGGGGCCCTTGTTCACCTGAGGAAGAGAGAGGGGGATCACTGAACAGGCACCATAAAGACTTAGATGGACTGACTCTACTTTATCTCTCTGGGACTTAAGGAATACAGTCAAGGCTATCCATATGACCTTCTTATTCTCTAATCTTGATAAAGCCTTTTTTTTACTATGCCCATTGTTGGGGGCATTAGAGAGAAAGGTTTTCCATTTTTCTTCTTGTGACCTGAATAAAAACTTGTATTCTCTTATTCTAGAAATACTGAACTTTGTTCCATTCTTTCTTTGTTCAAAAGGTAGGGTCTTTTGCAGGAATATTCAATAATACCACTGTGTCATATTTTCTTCTGATGATTTTCTATAGTATTGTGAGAAGATATTGTCAGATTTATGAATAAAACTTGCATAAAATGATCAACACTTTAAAAGTTGTAGTGTTCTGACTAGTAAAATGAAATTCTTTGAATCATATGTTAAGGATTCAAATATAAACCACTTATGATAACCAAAATGCCTATAGTGAAAATGAATGCATATTTAATATACAATTTTGAACTGAAAAATATACTTTAAGTAATGTATCAGTTTTATGTAGTTCTGTTGACATGAATTATATGAAATATGCAAGTGAGATTGATCTATAGTTAATTATTCTCATTCCATATGAACCATGAGATTTAATTTTCTTTGTACTTTTAAAGTCAGATAATCACCTGCAGAAACTGGTAAGTATTGGGATATATATGGGAAAGGATCACATTCATAGAATATAAAACAGGTGATATTTTCTTTTTTTAAACTGGCACTACATGATGTACTTTAGAACTTCCAGTTATTTCTATAATTTCTATAGCTCATATAAAAGCAAAATTCCTCCTTGTGAGATCAATTTCAATGGACTCATTCATTCAGTCAATATTCATTGCTTGCCCTGTATGTGCAAAGTAAATGTTAAGTGATTTTGCAGATTAAAGATGGCAGCGTGAGAGGTGAGACAGAGACCTCCTCCTAAAACTGCATATAATACGAAAATATAATTAATACAACTAATCCTGAAAGATTAACAGGAAGAAGGGCTGCGCCAGACTGCATACACCTGGAGAAAAAAGCAGACCTCATGGAACAGGATAACATACCAAAGCTGTGACACAGCGGGACCCAAGCTCTTTCTCCACCCCAGCTCACTGGCAGGACGCAGAGAAACAGAGTGGGGAGGGAGTAGAGGTCTGAGACTGCTGAACACCTAGCCCTGGAGATCTGCTCTGTGAGCACGAACCTATATTGCATGGTGCTCTGGTTATTATGGGATTGGAAAGCTAACACAGTTGAAATACCTGGAGAGATGGAGATTACAGCTGTTTGTGGAAAATAGGAATTCATATCTGGCTGATCTGGGCAGGCAGTCTGAGAGACTTCCTAACAGCGAGAGGGCTGCTAAAGGGGCAAGGACTGCACAGAGCTTACTGCTCAGGAGAAAAGACAGGTAGACAAAATTGTCTGAGTGAACTCTGCCCAGCAGATTGGGAACTTAAATGATCTTGAGGTGCTACATCCCCCCGGCTGGCTATGCAGCTCCAAGGCCCCCCAACCATGATACGCAGCCTGCTGTGCCTTCCTCTCTGCTAGCCCACATCTGGCTTGCAAACCGGCAGCCAGTGCCCTGGCATCAGGCCAGGCAGAGGGAAGCCCTGCCTACAGCAGCTACAGGCACAAAGCATAGGGGCTTATACCTCTGTGTTTGGCCCACTGGTTCTGGCAGTGGAGACAGGCATAACAACCGGGAAACAGGAAAACAGCTCTTACCTCCCCCCAGGTACCAACACCACTCCCCTGTGACCCCGACATCAATCCAGAGGCTGAGCAGCTCCAGAGAGTAGAGCTCCTGGGCATCAGAGGGCGCCACATACAAATATGAAATACCAAAGGAACCTGGTTCAAAGCACAATCTCAGCAGCAGAGAAAGGACAGAGTGAGACTGAATTAATAAATCTTCCTGAAAGAGTTTCCAAAATAAAAATCATAAACATGCTCGTGGAGGTAGAGAAAAATATTCAAGAACTCAGGAACGAATTTAGAATAGAGATGAAATCATTAAAGAGCACAATGAGGGGTATTAAAAGCAGATTAGATATGGTGGAGGAGATGGTAAATGAAATAGAAACTAAGGATGAGGAATACAAAGAAGCTGATGCACAGATAGAAAAAGGATCTCTAGGAATGAAAGAATACTGAGAGAAGGGTGTGACCAATCAACTCTGAACAATATTCATATTATAGGGGTACCAGACGACAAAGAGAAAAACAGATAGAGAGTGTCTTTGAGGAAGTAATTGCTGAAAACTTCCCCAATCTGGAGAAGGAGATAGTCTCTCAGGTGACAGAGGTGCACAGATCTCCCGACACAAGGGACTCAAGGAGTAAAACACCAAGACATATAATAATTAAAATTGAAAGATCAAAGATAAGGGTAGATTATTAAAAGGAGCCAGAGAGAAATTAGATCACATACAAAAGAAAGCCCATCAGGTGATCTTCAGACTTCTCAGCAGAAATCTTACAGGCCAGAAGGGAGTGGCATGATATATTTAATTCAATGAAGCAGAAGGACCTCGAACCAAGAATACGTTACCTGGCAAGATCATCATTTAAATTTGAAGGAGGGATTAAACAATTTCCAGATAAGCAAAAGCTGAGAGAACTTAGCTCCCACAAACCATCTTTACAGTGTATTTTGGAGGGACAGCTATAGATGAAAGTATTCCTAAGGTTAAATAGCTGTCACCAGATCTAAAAAAGGGGTAGACAAAGAACATAGAATATGATACCTAATATAAAAGAATGGAGGAGGATAAAAAGGAAGGGAAAAAGAAATAACCTTTAGATTGTGTTTGTAATAGCATACTAAGTGAGTTAAGTTAGACTCTTAGTAAGGAAATTACCCATGAACCTTTGGAATCATAAATCAGAAGCCTGCAATGGCAATAAGTACATGCCTATCGATAATCACCCTAAATGTAAATGGTCTGACTGCACCAATCAAAAGACATAGAGTCACTGAATGGATAAAGACACAAGACCAAACTATAGGCTGCCAACAAGAGAATCACTTCAAACCCAAAGACGTACAGAGACTAAAAGTGAATGGATGGAAAAAGATATTTCATACAACTAATAGGGAGAATAAAGCAGGTGTTGTAGTACTTGTATCAGATAAAATTAGCTTTAAACAAAGAAAGTCACAAGAGACAAAGATGGACATTACATAATGATAAAGGAGTCAATCCAACAAGAGGATGTAACCATTATATATATCTATGCACCCAACACAGGATCACCTACACATGTGAAACAAATACTAACAGAATTCAAAGGGGAAACAGAATGCAATGCACTCATTCTAGGAGACTTTAACACTCCACTCACTCCAAGGCTTAGATCAACCAGACAGATAATAAGTTTGGTTCAGAGGCACTGAACAACACATTAGAACAGATGGACCTAACAGACATCTACAGAACTCTCCATCCAAAAGCAGCAGGATACACAATCTTCTCAAGTGCACATGGAATATTTTCAAGAACATATCATATACTAGGCCACAAAAGGAGCCTCAGTAAATTCAAAAAGATTGAAATTGTGCCAATCAGTTTCTCAGACCACAAGGGTACAAAACTAGAAATAAATCACTCAAAGAAAACAAAAAAGCCTACAAACAGATGGAGGCTTAACAACATGCTCCTAAATAACCAATGTGTCAATGACCAAATAAAAACAGAGATCAAGCAATATGTGGAGAAAATGACAACAATAATTCAACAATGCAAAATTTGTGGGACGCAGCAAAGGCTGTGCCAAGAGGGAAGTATATTGCAATACAGGCTTACCTCAGGAAAGAAGAACAATCCCATATGAACACACTAAACTTACAATCAACAAAACTAGAAAAAGAAAAAATGAGGCCCAAAGTCAGTAGAAGGAGGGTCATACTAAAGCATAAATAAATAAAATCAAGGAGAATAAAACACTAGAAAGAATCAATGAAACTAGGAGCTGGCTCTTCAAGAAAATTTAAATAATACATAAACCCCTAGCCATACTTATCAACAAAAAAGGGAGTCTATACACATAAACAGAAACAGAAATGAGAAAAGAAAAATCACTACAGAAACCACAGAAATACAAAGAATTATTAGAGAATACTATGAAAAATTACATGACAACAAACTGGATAACCTAAAAGAAATGGACAATTTTCTAGAAAAGTACAACCTTCCAAGGTTCAACTAGAAAGAAACAGAAAATTTAACAGCCCCGTTACTAGCAACAAAATTGAAATGGTTATCAAAAATCTACCTAAAACAAAACCCCTGAGCCATATGGCTTCACCACTGAATTTTATCAAACATTTAGTGAAGATCTAATACTCATCCCCCTTGAAGTTTTCCAAAAAGTAAAAGAGGAAGGAATATTTCCAAACTCATTCTATGAGGCCAGCATCACCCCAATACCAAAACCAGGCAAAGACACAACAAAAAAGAAAATTACAGACCAATATGCCTGATGAACATAGATGCAAAAATACTCAACAAAATATTAGCAAACCGAATTCAAAAATACATCAAAAAGATCATCCATCATCATCAAGTAGGATTTACTCCAGCAATGCTAGTATGGTACAATATTAAAAAATCCATCAACATCATCCTCCATAAAAGAAGATCAAAAACCACATGATCATCTCCATAGATACTGAAAAAACATTCAACAAAATTCAACATCCATTCATGATAAAAACTCTCAACAAAATGTGTATAGAGGGCAAGTACCTCAACATAATAAAGGCCATATATGACAAACCCACAGCAAACATCATACTTAACAGTGAGAAGCTGAGAGCCTTTCCTCTAAGATTGGGAACAAGACAAGGATGCCCACTCTCCCCACTTTTATTCAACATAGTTTGGGATGTCCTCTCCACAGCAATCAGACAACACAAAGAAGTAAATGGCATCCAGATTGGTAAAGAAGTTGGCTGTCACTGTTTGCAGATGACAGAATATTGTACATAAAAAACCCTAAAAAATCCACTCCAAAACTACTAGATCTAATTCCTAAATTCAGCAAAGTTGTGGGATACAAAATTAATACACAGAAATCTGTTGCACTCCTATACACTAAAGATGAACTAACAGAAAGAGAAATAAGGAAAACATTTCCATTCACAGTTGCATCAATAAGAATAAAATACATAGGAATAAACCCAATGAAGGAACTGAAAGACCTATATACTGAAAACTTCAAGATACTCATGAAAGAAATTAAGAAGATACCAATAAATAGAAACACATCCCCTGCTCATGGATAGGAAGAATTAATATCATCAAAATGGACATCCTGCCTAAAGCAATCTACAGATTCAATGCAATCACTATCAAAACACCAAAAGCATTTTTCAATGAACTAGAGAAAATAATTCTAAAATTCATCTGGAACCAAAGAAGACCCTGAATAGCCAAAGCAATCCTGAGAAGGAAGAATAAAGCTGGGGCAATTATGCTCCCCAACTGCAAGCTCTACTACAAGGCCACAGTAATCAAGACAATTTGGTACTGGCACAAGAACAGACCCATATATCAATGGAACAGACTAGGGAGCCCTGATATAAACCCAAGTACATATGGTCAATTAATATACAATAAAAGAGACATGGACATTCAGTGGGGAAATGATGGCATCTTCAACAACTGGTGTTGGCAAAACTGGACAGTTCCATGCAAGAGAATGTGAATGGATCACTGTCTAACCCCATACACAAAACTAAACTCAAAATGGATCAAAGACCTGAATATAGTTCATTAAACCATAAAACTCTTACAAGATAACATAGGCAAAAATATCCTGAATATAAACATGAGCAACTTTATCTGAATGCATCTTCTTGAGCAAGGGAAACAAAAGCAAAAATTAACACATGGGACTACATTAAACTTAAAAGCTTCTGTACAGCAAAGCATACCATCAACAGAACAAAAAGGCATCCTATAGTATGAAAGAATATATTTGTAAATGACATATCTGACAAGGGGTTAACATCCAAACTATATAAAGAACTCACATGCCTCAACACCCAAAAAGCAAATAACTCAATTAAAAAATGGGCAGAGAATATGAACAGACAATTCTCCAAAGAACTTCAGATGGCCAACATGCACATGAAAAGATGCTCCACATCACTACTTATCACTGAAATGCAAATAAAAACTACAGTGAGATATTACCTCACACCAGTTAGGATGATCAGTATGGAAAAGACTAAGAACAGCAAATGCTGGTGAGGATGTGGAGAAAGGGGAACCCTCCTACACTGCTGGTGGGAATGTAAGCTAATTCAACCATTGTGGAAAGCAATATGGAGGTTCCTCAAAGAACTAAACATAGAAATACCACTTGACCCGGGAATTCCACTCCTAGGAATTTACCCAAAGAATATAATTTCTCAGATTCCAAAAGACATATGCACCCTTATGTTTATTGCAGCACTATTTATGATAGCTAAGATATGGAAGAAACTTAAGTGCCCATCTGTAGATAAATGGATAAAAAAGATGTGGTACATATAAACAATGGAATACTACTCAGCCATAAGAAAGAAACAAATTCTACCATTTGCAACAACATGGATGGAGCTGGAGGATATTATGCTCAATGAAATTAGCCATGTGGAAAACGACAAGTACCAAATTATTTCCCTCACTTGTGGAGTATAACAATGAAGTAAAACTGAAGGAACAAAGTAGCAATAGACTCACAGACTCCAGGAAGGGACTAGCAGTTACCAAAGGGGAGGGGTGGGGGAGGGTGTGTGGGGAGGGAGGGAGAAGGGATTCAGGGTTATTTTGACTGGCACACATGTGTTGGGGGATCTGGGGGAAAACAGTGTAGCACAGAGAAGGCAAATAGTGACTATGTTGCATCTTACTACACTGATCGGCAGTGACTGCAATGGGGTATGTGGGGGACACGATAACAGGGTTGAATGTAATAACCACATTGTTTTTTCATGTGAAACCTTCATATGAGTGTATATCAATAATACCTTAAAAATTAATCAATCAAATAATTAATTAAATTTTTAAAAAGATAAATGTTCAGTATCATTCAGCTTATGGAATAAAATCAGGGCCTAAATTGCTGACAAGGTCTTCAAATATGTAGCAGAATAAGACAAATAAGTTCAATCGTTCTTGAAGCCATTTTTATAAATAGTAAATTGTTCAGTCTTATTGAGAACATCTGGATACCATGTAATCTCTTTGTAGATAATAAATCATGTTCAAAATGGTATTTAATTGAATAATGTTTGCAGTGACGGTATTAGACAAACTTAGCCCTCTCTGTCAATAAAGCTTATGTTGATTATGCAATATCTCTATGCCCTCTTTTGCATGTCTTTTTCAATAAAGTGTACTGCCACTTTTACAGTTCCTTCTAGATTTATCGTGAATGTATTTTAATCTCCAAATCAAGACACACATTTTAAAAAGACCTTTTTGGTGAATTTATTTACATGAAAGCTCTAAAGAGATGAAAAACTCTATACTTAAGCTAATGGTCTTTCTTAAAAAATTAATTATGTTCCGTGGAACTGTGACTACTTCAGCCTGCTATAAACTACTTTTATATCATAACAAAATAGAGTAATGAGACTTACTTGTCCCATAAAATATTTATATGGTACAAGGAATGTGGTTACCCCAAGAATGAATAGTCTATTATGGTTAACTGAAACACTCACAAATGGTCTATAGTTCCCTAATTTTGAAATCTATGAATAAAAGCCATTGATATGCTTTCAGTGATTAAATAGTCTTTTCCATGAGGATATGTACAACTATGTTAGCAAAACTACCTCAAATTTCAACAAAAACCCAGGCTTAAATTTGCTTGTAGCGCTCCAATTTAAAAGGATGGTTACTTGAATGAGATGTGATACTGCATGTTCTTTGAAGTCCAGCCTTGCCTTGTAAAAAATAAAGAAATCACTGTTGAGCTCTGGGAAGCAGAAGTTTATAGAGAGAACACTGGACCCACATTCAGATTACACAGTTGCAATTCTGTTCTACCATATACTCCCTGGGTAGCCCAGTTAAGTCAATTCATGACCCTGAGCTTCATGTTTTTCCCCTATAAAGTGGGCATAAAAATGCTTCCTCTAATACCTGTCAGGACAGCTGTGAATATTTTTGAAAACTTACAGACACATACACACACATATAAACTCTATACATATTAATAAATTATCATCATATGATTTCATTGCAATAAACTGATGCCGCAATGTGTAGCATAAGTGTCAGTATAAAATCTTATTTGGCAGTGGGTTAACAGAGCAATGCAATCAACCTGATTTTGACTTCTGTTTGAGGTGATATTCCAGGTTTTGGTTGCTTATACAAAAGATGAACTCATTTCTAGGATTTATTTAACCCCATTACATACAAATTTAACTTTGTATTTGTAGCCAAAGGTTGCTGTACCCATGCTTGCAATAAATTCTGAGTTGGACCCTTCAAGGGGAAATTATCCAAAGCGTCAACTCAGTGAGCACCAGCCTATTCTGATTGCAGCCCCCAGGATACTGATTGCAATGTAGAAACCTGTGTAAAGGACAAGTGTCATTGTCAGTGAACTTTGGAACAATTATTGTAATTTTATAACTATTTTTATAACTGTATATGAGGCAAAAAATGTATGATACATTTTTAGCTTTTTATTTTTAATTTTACATTCAGTAGACTAGCTATTTCTGTTCTATAAACAAATTAATCATTCATTTCATGTCTTTCTGGATAGCAAGATGATATTTAATATTCAAGAGCCCCACATCCTTATTACCACTTCAGTGATATTTTAAAAAGTGCTCTTTGTAGCAAAGATATAACCTAGCCACTATTTATGCCTCTAGTGTATATTTGTTCAATATACAAATCACTAGTTTGGAGACAGGAGTTCAATGCAGAAAAAATAATTAATTATGAGTGTATCCTTCCAGCAAATAGTTGTAATATTTTCTATGCATACACACTGATCTGGGGCTATAATTCTATTCTACATCCTTTTCACACACACATATGCAAACATGTGCACATAGTCACACACCAGGAAACAGATAGTGGGTTGTCCCACAGACAATCAAGTGGAACGAAACCACATAGCTCTGAGTTCATTCAGTACTACCTGAGCTCCATCTGTTTCAGTCACTGTCCTGTGAGCTTCCAAGCCTTGTTCCCAAGATACAGGGAGAGATCCTTTCTTCTGAGCATCACTTCTCTTTTAGATGTCCTTCTTAAAGTGTCACCTGAGTTCTTACCTTATTATATTGTGTGTCTCATTGTATACAGTTGCCTATGTCATTCATTTATTCAATAAATACCCATTAACATTCAATAAACACTTTAAAATTCATCTGTCACAAATTGCCAGAGACTCTAGTAGGCAGTAGAGATAAAGGTAAAGTTCACTCTGTCTGTCTGTCTCTTTCTTTCTCTCTCACACACACATGCACACACACACACACACACACACACACACACACACACACAACACTTAATAATGACTTAACTTGAGAATCTATATACCAGGCACTGTATTAATTTTGTTGGTAAGTGAGTGAAATATATATGAATTCAGAAATATTGAACATCTATTAATATCTATTAAAGTTTACATTCTGCTTTCTTTGAGACTTTCTAAGTCTTGTGTAAAATATATCCAAATTATTTTTCTTGTTGTTGAGCAAGTAATTTACAAATCCATAATATATGGGCATGTGGAGGAAAATACTCTCAGTTATCATTCTCTATCATTACTTTTCACTAAAATATTTTAGTCAGTTTCTAAGTAGGGTTCTGGTTGCCTCCTCTGTATTTTTCATTCTGCATTGCTCAAAAGAGTCTTTCAAACAGTGGTGAGTTGTGGGGAAAATATGCAGATTGAGAAAATAGCCTGATAATCTAAATATACCCTTACATTAACTAGCCAGAAGACTAGATCTATTAATGTAGTAGAAATTCTTCTCATCCATAGAGGCTGGGTTTGCATTTGTGTATCTGTCTTTGTGTATGTATGTGCATGTGCATGCTTATGGATGTAAAGTGTGCAAAAGAAGAAATGGAGAACTGTCCTCACCAAGAGATGGATTAGAAAAAATTTGTGAAATAGTAAAATAAAAAGTGAGATACTACACACTTTGGGGAATGGATATGAGGAAAGTACACATTGTAAGTTATACAGATATAATGCAATTCTTCCCAATTAGAAATTCCCAATGAAGATGCACTTAACATATTGTAGATGGTCTTAATAGTTTCAAGTTATGTTTTAACTTTTCAAAACATTGTTAATTTCAATTCTTTCACATAATTTCTGAGAATACATATTGCTTGAAATTGAAAACTATGGTTTATCTTTTACTAATTCTAAAAGAAGAGCTTTAGAGGTAGTATGAATTTAACAAACAGAGGATTGCTGTTAAAATAATTATCCTTTGAATATTAATTTCTAAGTATTGCTTATAAATACTCTTTAAACTTCAAAGATGTTTCAAACATTATTTTCCTTAGAGTTCTACATATTTTCAAAGAATTTTGCATAAATGCTGAAAAAGGTTCTCTGTAACTCAGAAATCTAGATACAAACATAGAGTTTCTGTACTTGAGATCATATAACCAACTCCTACTTCAACATTGTAGTTATAATCTCTTCCTTTAGTCCCATTAATACATTTTTTGTAGCCACTTTTGTGAATACTGAATCACTTTCTTTCTTAGGTGACTGTCTTTGGTGAGTTGAAATGGGCAAGGTTTTCTATTTTTATATTCAAATTCAAATTTTTAGAGTTATTACTATATGTTGTATACATGTATATACATATGTGTGTGTGTATACACACACCTTGTAACAATTTCATTAAAATCACATCATTTTCTGAATAGTCAAACTATGCATTTTTCTTCATCCTTTGATATAATATTTTTAATCCCCCATACAATTGCCTCCACAAATTCTCATCAGTGGACTGACATGCTCTTTAATTGGTTGTTTGTCCTGGGGAAGACATTTGTACTACCTCTAGTTGTAATTGTTAAGTCCCCTGTTTCTCTGACAATGCAAAACATAGTAATTTAGTGAATTTGAAATATAGTGATTTCTGCTATAAAGCTTGTTTTGTAAACACAAACGTGTTCCAATGTGATTGAAATGTTAAGGAATAATTCTTGCATAATGCAGACTTTGCATTTATTTATACACTATGTCATCCATGTGACACTCTAGGTGAGCAGAAAGCTACATTCAGCTGAATACACAAAATGTGCATGCACACACATACACTACAAACACCTACCAGCTACCTCACTGCATGTGTAATAGCCACATCACTCCACATAGATGTTAAAACTTCCCATCCAATTTCAGATGACTCCTCCTTCCAGCGCCTGACTGTAATTAGAGTTGTAACTCTTCTAATACCCACTTTCACAAGCAAACTTCAGGTCTTTTTCAAGGTAAAGTGCTATATTTACTGTAGTACTAATAAATTTCTTAACTATTTAGTAGGTGCAAACTGATTTCATTAGTTCCTAATTTTTGTTTCTGACAAAGTGAGTATTCTGACCCTGTCTACATTTTCCCCATAAGCTCTGTGGTTTTTGTGCAATTTTTTATTGCTTGGTGATTTTTAGGAGTGTGCATGTATGCTGTGTTATATATAGCAGGACTAGCTTTAATGGTATTAAATCCATATTAGTATTAATTATTAATCCATATCACAAGTATCCTGTCAGCTGAATATACTTTACAAAAGATTTATTAGATAGGACACACAGTGTTTTATGCTATCAAGCTATTTTCTTCTTTCTGACACATGTAAAGAAGTCAATTCAGGGCTATGTTACAACTGGAGTGTGGAAGAAATGATAAATGTTATTTCCAAGACTGGAACTTAAAAATACTCTGTGTGATTCTTTAGCTATATCTTCTGTTTTCATTGTGATTTTTCAGCATTCAGTCTAATATCTTCCTTCAAATAGGACTTAACATAAGACATTGGTTATACATGTGGTTTTACAGCACATAAGTTGAACAGGGGAGAATGAAGCAAGAGAGGGCTGGAGCAACTGAAGCAGATGATGTTAGTGCAGCCTATGAGTCAGGGAACTGGCAAGTGGAACCAAGATGTGTTAGTCTGGATAGATCTAAACTCACAGAAGAAATGTGTCACTCCTGGAGATGCAGCCCAAACCAGACAGAGATGGGGAACAAAATCTTTACAATTAATATTTTCCCATGCATTAGTCTTTTGATAATACAGCCAAAGGGCAAGGGAATCCTTCTGAAAGGAAGTTTTTTACAGTACAAAGCAGAGAAGAGAAAATTTGAAAATCGATCTGAAAATAAAGTGACTTACAAAGAGTGACCCTTGAACCTACATATCCTGAATGTTGTAGTTGTGACTGTCAGCACTTAGGGTCCCTGCTTGGAGAAGAGCTGCTGGGTAGAGCCACCTGACTAGCACTGGACTCTCCTGTGAGCAAGCAGTAACATTGCACTTGTTAAGTCAGGGAGTTAAGTTTGGAATTCAGTTCTTGATCGCTTAGCTGAGATTATTGTAATCATAAAGATATTTCATTTTCTATAGTGGACATTTGTGCTTGCATCCTTAGTACAAATACCTGCTTGTGCTAAGGGCCTGGTTTCTTTTTGGTTCTGGGAAAGTAGATTAAATCCCTAGGTAGCCCTATAGATTTCATGATCTTAACTAAGCTAGTCAGCTGTTTCAGAGCAAGGCATACCACATAGCAAGTACAATTAGGATCTTTAATTTGTCTTTCGGATAGTCTTTCCTTTTGATCATGAATGAAAAAGCATATAACCCTGTAAACATCTGACAGCCACGTTCCAACCTGAGAAGAACCAGGCCTATAAGAAAACTAATAAAGCAAGTAAAGATGGAAAGTAATTAGATCCTTGGTGACATCATTAAACTTTGTGATCAAACAGGATCTACCTCTGGAGTTTAAAATTATGGGATATCAATACATTCTCTTTACTATTTAAGGCAAACTTTTTATATTGCAGTCATTATTTCTTGTTACAGAAAGATCTCAGATTCCCAATTACAGTTATTTAATCCTTTAAATTAATATTGTTTTTAAATATACAAGATAGGTTTATCTTAGAAAATGAAGAAAGTACAGGAAAAACGAAATACATTATTATTTTCCAATCTGAACAAGCTATAATTTGCATATTTCTATCCTATCTTTTATTATACCCATGAATATATTTCAAATGCATATACATGTAGTAAAATTAGATCTTTGGTTGATATAAATGTATTTTGTTAAAACACTTATTGTTCTAGTAATGATATGTTTTCCCTTCTCAGTATTTTGATGTTCTAAAATAACACCTTGAGTGATATATATTTAAATAAATTTTTCATCAATCTCTAAATATTTTCTTGGTAGACAAATTTCTTTGCAAATTAAGTTGCTGCTCTTCTAATAAAATCATACACAGTATTTTGAAAATTCTAAACTTATATTCATGTAAAATACAAGCTATTTTATTTGCCTAATTTCTCCTGATGAGGTAAAAGGAATAGAGCAATGGGTCTATGATCTTGTAGCGTAGATTGGAAGAGTTTCTCAACTGGCAGGGAAACTGACCTGAAGAAGGAACAATTAAAAATTATGGAAAGGAAAACCAAATAAAACTGTGGCAACAGGGAAGTAGGTGGAAAAAGAAATGATGTTACAAATCATCTCTCTAAATCAGAGCAACTCAATACTCATTCCCCACTCCCTGATGATATACCATTTCTTGGTTCTCCAGGGAGTCGCTATCTGGACATATAAGCATGGCATAAATGGAATGCATAGTGTGGTGAGTGTAGACAATGCATAGAAGAAGGAAATGCAAAATCTCTTGGAGCAAGCTTAGAAAACTTGCCCAAGAGAAGTTTCAGTGAGTGTGTATCAGGAAGCTCTTCTTAGAGATGACACTTCAAGTAGAAAGTTGACAGTCATGGTAGATGAAGCTCAATGAATTACAAATATGAAAAATAATTTTAATACCTGTCACCTTTTTCATTCAATATTTATGAAAACCCTGTGAGATAATGATAATTATCAGATAATTGTTAAACACCAAACAGAGAGGGTAAATGACCCCATCAGGCTCATAAATCTATCAAGACTGAAAATCAACATATTAAAACAATCTTTTACATTCAGAAGTCCATGCTTTTTAGCAATACACAATACTACCTTCTTTTCTCCTACCCCTGACCTAGCCACCCTGAATTCACAAATATATAATACAAAAGGAGGAAAAGCAAAATTATATTACAAGGATTAAACCTGTATGAGGATATATCAAGCTGTGAAAGTGACCACATGGATAAAATAGTAATCCTGTCTCTAAAGGACCCAGCATATACTAACAAAATAACATAAAATAAAATTATTAAATGCTAACAGTATGGTTTCTGATTATATGGCATAGAGGTCATAATTGCTAAGAAGTTATGAATGATTCCTTAAGGCAGCAATATCAGATTAGGCTCTGTTAGCTATTTCCAAAAAGGAATTTATGATCAACAGCACATTGTAATTTTCAGAAGCTTTTAAGAGTCAAATATATATGAAAATAGAACCTTACAAGATGGAAGAAAATATGTAAGTATTGTTCAAACATCTAAATGGCAAAAAGAGCTTTCTAAGCAGTAAAGCCCTGGAAGATACATAATAAGCATATATGTGATCAGTAATATCAATAGTAATTAAAAGTAACAGTGATGCGTTTTTCACCTATAAAATTATGATCCTTTCACTTACCAGTTGAGCTAACAAGACACTGCTTAAGAGGGCTTGATGAAACCAACACCTCATGTCCCACTTATATAAACAAATATGTTAATATCTATCAATACCTTGTCAGAAAGACATTATCCCATCGGTATTTTAACAGAGAGAAAAATGAGATAAGGAATCTGTCAAATATGTGTGTCAGAGAAATAAAGACAAAAAAGAAGACAATGAATAATTCGGAGACAGTAAATGCAGGAAGCAACTACCCTCTGCCCCTCCCTACCTAGGGCTGGGCAACAAAGAGGAGAGATTGGAGTTAAAGGAAAAGAAAAGCTTTCAGAAGACTCCGCTAACTCTGGTACCCAGCAGTGGGGAAACAGATTTCTGAGGAAGGGCGCTGTCCAGCCGTTGTTGCAGTTAGATGCTTAGAAGAGGGATTCCATGGAGGTAGGACAGCCCTCTAAGCAGAGATGCTGCTTTCGTGGGGCTGATTCCTTTGAGCGATACACTGAGCTGGTTCTGGGGGTGCCAAACAACAAAAATCAATGTCAGAAAAGGAGAGGGGAGCAAAGAGTGATGGGACCAGGATGATGGGCTTTGTCTAAGGCCACACTGACAGGAATAGAACAAGCAGGAGCATGTCCTTCTCCCTTCCCCTTGCCTTCCCGACTCCCTTCAGCATCCCTAGTGGCAGAATCAGAGAGGGAGCAGCTGTTAAACCTGGACCATGGTTTGTAGTCTGAGCTTTCACATTAGGAATCAAAGAACAAGTAAGGGTACCTTGGAGAGATTTGGAGCTGAGGACCAATAGCTTAAAAACTGCTAAAATAAATAGCTAAAAACATATAAATATCTATTTTAAAGGATCATTGTGCTTTTAAAAGCATTTCATAAAGCTATCAGCTATTCTTCCTTAGTAAAAATTATGTTTCTGATGGTATTTAACCTAATGATATTTAAACTGACAGTTTCAAGTAATTCCTAGAATTATTAAAGAGGCCAAAGAGAAAAGGGTAAATCATGTGAAAGTACAACTATGTATTAGCTCTCATTTTCTGTGTCTCAAAATGAAAAAAAAGATTCATTAATGTAACAAAAAGTGTTTGTTGTTAAATGAAATAAGTCATTACTTGTTCTTGGCTGAATGCACATGGGTATAACCTAAAGAAATTTCTCACTTAATTACACCCCAAGCAATATGTATCTTAAGAAAAAAAGTCAGTTTTGAAAATAACTGTGTTGTGAGCTCTTTTATTATTGCTACAATAATAGGGTTTGAATCTAAAAATCTTGGCATTTAAAATACCCTGACCAGCAGATTAAAAGCAAATGTTGCCTTCGAATATTTTCATTGGTATCAAATCATATCCTCATTCCCGATGAAGTTATGCTTTTGTTTTTCAATACTGGCATTGACATAATACTTCTTACAGCTTCTTATCTTTCTATCAGGTAATACCTATGTTATTATCATCTTGCTTTTTTCTACCAGCAGCCCTATTCCTGTAGAGTTGATCTTTCATAAGCTTTCCTGAAATTAAAAAGAACTTTAAGGGGATTAACACCATCAACCAGTAGAGAAAATTATAGTGAATTGCTTGGTCCTGCAATAACATTTCCAAGAATTAAAATACTTATGGGAATCATATAGAGAAAAACTGTAAGCATAGATCAGTTTATTTCAGAGGCGATGAAGGGTTGTGACTCACTGTTTCACAGTATCAAAGACATCAGCAGGATAACATTGGAGAAATTGTCCCATCCCATGAGTAAAAGCAGTTCTTTATTTACTAAGCACTCTTCCAACTAATCTAATTTAATTCTCCCAGCAGTTCTATAAATGCTATCATATTATGATCTCGATTTTATTGATGCGTAAACTGGAACACAAAGAAGTGAAAATTCTAACCCAAGGTCACACAATCAGCAGTAAACATGCAGTTCAAACTCTAGCCCTTCACCACTAGGCGATGCTCTTCTATCAGCCTAAGTGTTCTTCCTTTACCTGCATCTATGACTGGTCAGATTCCACAGTAGCTTTGTGGACACAGCTCCAACCACTGAGGTCTTCTCAAGTATTTAATGCTTCTCAGTCTTTCCAAAAACAACTTATTGTTCAACTTTATGGTGCGAAGGGAAGTTAGGTCTTTACCATGCAACAAAAATAATAAATTATCTGTGTGTGTTTCATTGTGAAATATCTAGTAGTTGTACCTATATGCCAGCATTCCATTCTCTATTACTGGTAGTGGCTATTTTGTGGTATAGAGAAACCATCATGCATAGTGCAGTAGGGTCAACACAAGTCATACCCTTGATCTACCTTTGAATTGAGCTAGGCACATAATCTAGTTCCATCTACATGCACTGAAGTTCCCAAATTAGGTTTCTCCATTGTACACGTGGTTCTTCTGACTTAACTCTTTTTCATGGTTTATGTTCTTTCTGTTTACGTGATGTAGTTTATCCACCATATACTCTCCTATTATAAAACTATGACAAATCTAGAAATTGTTGCTTAAATTGATTTACTTTTTAAAAATTCCAATTGACAAGTTTTGTCAATATTATGAAACTTAACACTAAAAATAAAAGATTCAGCAATTTTCATTAGGGAAACATTGTCCACTTTCATTTCCAACTCTGAATGGAACCATAGGAGGAAAGCACAGCTAACTTACTGTCAACCTTCAACTATTACAACTCTAAAAAAATATTAGATTGAAAAAGATCTGCTAAGTAAAGTAACAGCCAATGGTATATTTATTTAATATATAATATTTCAAAATTTTTGAAATATTCCAAATCTTTTGAAGGCAATATTTATACCCACTACAACCTCATGTTATTTTTCTTAATGCTTTTCTCCTTTAACTGGAAAAGCTCTTTCCATTCAACTAGTTTTTAATTTGATGAAGCAGAAGCACAGAAGTTTTGACCTTAGAGTATATCGATTTTCATCAGTTTTCTCTTTGACTGACTGCTCACTCTTTGACTGAACTTTACCTAGTTCTTACATTGATAAATTATTTGAACAACATGATTCAGTCTTTTTTTAAAAAAAAAAAAGGCCTTATCCCTTGCCTGTAATCCTCTAATGAATTCCAAACTGTTATATCTAATTATTACCAGATATTTTTACCTAGATATACTCCAGTACTAAAAATGATGGCATGCACTAAACTGAACTGAGAAACAAGAGACTCATAGTATTTCATTTCTTTTATTTTCCTCCTCTCATCACTCATTCGTCTTTGCCAGACAGTCACTAGACATCCTTCCAGACTTTCTTATTTTACTCCTTTGTAGTTAATCTGCCTACATGGAATACTGATGTATTCTCTGTAATGCATTTTGATTTTGTCAACTCTTTTCACATTATTAATGGGAATATTAATATTATTAATATTTATTGTCATGAGCCATTTTGCTCAAGCACTGCAAAGTCTCCCAATTAGTCTCCTGGTACCCAGGTTGGGTTCCCTGGATTCTTCCATATCTGTTGAGCAGACATCCTGGAACAGTCTTTAAAAGGTATAGGAATCTCTTGGAACTTTTTATAATTATTGTTATTACCATCCCTAATCACAGATTTTCTTGTATCTGTATCTTATATGATGCACGTACTTATAATTCTTCAGTATTTCCCAATTCTGAAAGATAAAATTTGAATTTGTCTTAAATGTCACAGAAGCCCCTTCATGTCCAGATCTTTGATTCACTCCTTACCATATATCTAACTACCCTTTAGTGTAGCAACACAAACTTTTGGCTTCCATTGCTTGCCCTTATAACAAGGGTTTATAGTCCTTAAAATCTATGTAAATATATACTATTTACTTAATGTAATTACCTCTTCCCACTATCAAAATTTACTATTACTTAAATTTCTATATTGAAAGCATAACTCATTTGCACCATTTCTTTAGTAACCTTAGACCCTTAAATCACTTCCTTATTTAATGTGAAAAAAAATAATAATTTGTAGCAAAAGGCATCATCTTTATGGACTTCACCAACATAAGCTGCTTTTTGAACTTTGCTGCTAGTCCTTTTACAGACTCCCTATGAGTACTGTTTCCCAGACTTACAGGGAAATCTACCCCTCTTCTTTTTCCAATGTGACTTCTAGATGTTCTCAGTTTCCCATGTCAGCACTTCACAAAGTAGTGGATCCTGGACCAGAAAAATCAGCGTTGCCTGAGAACGTTTCAGACATGTAAATTCTCAGGCCCCACTTAGATCCCCAAACATACCTACACACTAATATCCAGAAGATAGCAACTGATTGTTTTATTTTTTTCATTTCGATTGTTTTTAACCATTGTATTTGCTGTACTTGTACAGACTGGCATAGATTGGGCACTCATTATTTACTGAATAATGAATATACCCATGAAATCATTTCTGTTTTTTCCTTGCCCTTCTTGTGATCCTGTAACTTCATGTATGTATGAACATAGTTTTGAGATACATTGAATTTTCCAGTAATACAGGTTTTCCTCTCCTTTTCTCAACAAAGTGGCCATTATAAAGATTGCATAAACCAAGCCTGACATAATATTCTGTTCTGAAAATTTCATTATTTTACTATATGAATGCCTATGTAAACATGGTGTGTGTGTTACATTCAAGGCATTGTGAAAAGCTGATTGAGTGAGAAAGGGTTCATATTTAGTATTTACGTTTTTGGTATATCTAGCTTCATGAACAATTGTGGCTTAATATAGCAAATGACTAGTTTGAAACCAATTGAAACTACTGATACATTTGTTTATATAGATGCAGTGTTAACACAAGGGAACAAATATTTAGACTGACTTGAATGCTTTGTGGCTGAGATATCATCCAGTCAAGAAGCATTGTACACCTTGTAGTCACCATCATTTCTTATTTTTGATAATTAATTAAAAGAAATGTCATTAATTACAAGAATATGTTCAATTAAAAAAAAATCTCTCTTATTCATACATCTTTTAAACCGTACTTAACTCTTTGACTTTATTTTATTTAAAACTGAGCTAAACTGATAAGTCTTTTATTATTTTATATGATGTAGACTATAATTCTCTGCAGCCATTCCTGATACACAGTTATCTCTTATTAATTCAATGGAAAGCACTTACATTTTGAAATACTATAACAGGCATTTTGATAATAGTAATCTAGTGTCCTAAAAGAATAGAGAAATATTTTAAATAAGTGGAAGGTCATCATCATCTTATTTGTTATTTTCAGTGCTAATAAGAATCATAGAAACTAATAGAATATTTTGAGGATTTTATATCAATTTAAAAGTCAGGTTGAAAATATTAAAACTATATATATTCAAGTGCTTTCAAAAGTACAGAGACCACACACTCACAGACTCACAGAGAATAACCTAGTATTGTGTCATTTTTAATGCATAGTAAAAATGAAATGTAGATGCCTATAAAAGTGTTTAATTTGTAACTTCCCAGACACTCATTTCAGATAATTTGTCCTCTTATATGAATTTATATTTTTTACATTGACAAAGTCCTTGTCATTATCTCAAAGAAATCAATAATCAATAATTTTGAAAGACAGTGAGAGTGTTTTATAAGTTTTGATTAGCGTTAATAATAGTAGAATTGAATACCTGAAAATAGATTTAAATTTACTTTTTATTATTGTGCATGTCACATGGTTAATTAAGGAGTAAGAAATACAACTAAAATGGTGCTCTAGCATAGTAAGTAAATTCTTAATATGAATTATATTTGCAAGGATTCCTGTTTGGTCTACCTGCTATGTTAAGGTGAGAAAAATTATCAATTAGATTTTAATATAAGATTAAAATAATTCATCAATATGTGGACATTCAAATATATAAACTTTGTAAAATAAGATATTTGACTAAACATAGTATATGAATCCTTTGATAGTATAAATATATGTATAAATTTATCTGTTATTTAAATTGACAAATAATATGTCATTATATATAATAAATAATATTTAAATAGTATGTTTAGTTACTTTGAATAGTACTCGTGAGTTTTGGTGACTCAGAATTAGCATACTAGTTTGTGTATATATGTGTTTCTATACTATTCCCTAACCAATATACATTATGGTTATGTCATGAAAAATGTTAGATTTTTGAAATTCTGAAAGATGCTTTTATGATTTCACAATGAGAACAATATATATATATAAATTCTATTTTGATAACTAATAATTAAATTTATTAATTTACAAATATAAAATAATATTGATTATAAATAATTGAATGTTTAACTCATTAAACAATTATTTAATATGGATAGTTTGATCAATTTTGTACAGGTAAAATATGAAATGCTGGAGTCATAATATATGTATATTTTGGTTTATACTGTACTTATAACTTGACCTGTATATTATAGTATTTTTTTAGTTTTATCAGATATCAATTTAGTTTTGGGGGATAAAACTACTTTTTCAGTAAGTCTTAATTGCTAATTTAAAAATGAAAACATTTTATTCAAACACAACAGATTAAAGAATTGGGATTTAATTAAAAACTTTGTTGAAAGTGATGATTTCAAAATTAAACAAAAAATAGAGTGTCAATTTATACAATAATTTTATTTTATTTTTTTTACTTTTTTATTCCCTTCTCTTCTTTTGTCCATTTCCCCAGTCCTTTCCCCATGGTAGCCACCAGTCTGTTCTCTGTATTTATGAATGTATTTCTGTTTGTTTGTCCACTTATTTTATTTCTTTTGACTCCACTTACAAGGGAAATCGTATGGTATTTGTCTTTCTCTGACTTATTTAATTTAGCATAATACTCTCTAGGTCCATCTATGTTATAGCAAATGGTAAGATTTCATACTTTTTTTATGGCTAAGGAGTATATTTCATTATATATATAGAGAGAGATATCTCTCATGTTCTTTCTCTATTTACCTACCAGTGGGCACTTACGTTGCTTCCATATCTTAGCTATTACAAATAATGCTGCAATAAACATAGGAGTGAATATATCTCTCTGAATTAATGGTTTTGGTTTCTTTAGCTAAATAGATTGGAATTCTATTTTTAATTTTTGGAGGAACCTCTGAACTCTTTTCTACAGTGGCTGCATCAATGGTGCATTAGGGTTCTCTTTTGTCCACATACTGACCAACACTTGTTATTTCTTCTTTTTGATATTAGCCACTCTGGTGTAATATCTGTGGATTTGCTTTGCATTTCCCTGATGATTGGTGATGTGGAACAATTTTTCATGTGTCTGTTGGCCATCTGAAGGTCTTCTTTGTAAAAATGTTCAGATACTCTGCCCATTTTTTAATTGGATTATTATTATTTTTTGTTTTTGGTGCTGCATTGTATGAGTTCTTTACATTTGTGGATATTAACCTTTTATCAGGTATATCATTGAAAATATGTTCTCCCACTAAGTAGGCTGTCTTTTCATTTTGTTAATGATGTCCTTCACTGTGCAGAATCCTTTTAGTCTGATATAGTCCTACTTGTTTATTTTTGCTTTTGTTTCCCTTCCCTAGGGTGACATAGTCAGAAAAAAATTACTAATGCTGATGTTCAAGAGTTTACTGCTTGTTTTCCTCTACTAGTTTTATGGTTTGAAGTCTTATGGTTAGGTCTTCAATCCATTTCAAGTTCATTTTTAGATATGGTGTAAGACAGTGATCTAGATTCATTCTTTTGCCTGTAGCTATTCAGTTTTCCTAACACCATTTATTGAAGAGACTTTTATTTACCATTTTATACTCTCACCTCCTTTGTCATATATTATTTAACTATGTAGGTATGAGTTTATTTTTGTACTTCCTACTGTGTTCCATTGTTCTATATATCTATTTTTTGTGTGCCAGTTTCATACTGTTTTTATTACTATAACTTTGTAGTATAGTTTGAAATCATGGTATGTGGTATATCCAACATTTTATTCTTTCTCAAGATTGCTGTAGCTATTCAGCATCTTTTGCAGTTTCATATAAATTTTAAGATTATATGTTTTA
The DNA here is from genome assembly GCF_030020395.1 of Manis pentadactyla. Lineage (NCBI taxonomy): Eukaryota > Metazoa > Chordata > Mammalia > Pholidota > Manidae > Manis > Manis pentadactyla. Next base: position 126,273,055 of record NC_080020.1, read on the forward strand.
GTTCTGTGAAAAATGCCATTTGTATTTTGATGAGGATTGCATTGATTCTATAGATTGTTTTCAGTAGTATGGACATATTAACCATGTTAATTCCTCCAATCCATGAGCATGGAATATCTTTCCATTTATTTGTGTTTTCTATAATTTCTTTCATCAATATTTTATAGTTTTCAAGTACAGGCCTTTCACCTCCTTGGTTAGATTTATTCCTATATGTCCTATTATTTTTTATCAATTGTAAATGTGACTTTTTCTTAACTTCTCTTCCTGCTGATTTGTTATTAGTATAGAGAAACCCAGCAGATTCCTGTATATTAGTTTTGTATTCTGTGATTTTACTGAATTTACTTATTAGTTCTAATAGTTTTTTGTTGGAGTCTATAGGGTTTTTCATATACAGTATCATGCCATCTACAAAATGTGACAGTTTTACTTCTTCCTTACCAATTTAGATGCCTTTTATTTTTTTTGTCTGATTTCTGTGGCTAGAACTTCCAGTAGTATGTTGAATAGACATGGTAAGAGTGGGTATCCTTGTCATGTTCCTAATCTCAAAGGCAAAGTTTTCAGCTCTTTATCATTGAATATGACATAAGCTGTTGATTTGTCATATATAGTCTTTTTTATGTTGAGGTATGGTCTCTCTATATCCACTTTGTTGAGAGTTTTTCTCATGAATAGATTTTAAATTATGTAAAATGCTTTTCTGTATCTATTGAAGTGATCATATATTTTTATACTTCCTTTTGTTAATTTGGTGTATCACATTAGTCAATTTGTGGATGTTGAATCATCCTTCCATGATTGGAATAAATCCCACTTGGTCATGATGAATGATCCCTTTAATGTATTTTTTATTTCATTTGCTAACATTTTGTTAAGGATTTTCACATCTATGTTCATCAGGTATATCGATCTTTCTTTTTTGTAGCTGTCTTTGTGGTATCAGGGTAATTCTGGCTATGTAGACTCAGTTTGGAAGAATTCTTTCTATTTTTTGAAATACTTTGAGAAAGATACATATGTTTCTTTAAATGTTTGGTAGAATTAAATGGTAAAGCCATTTGGTTCTAGGATTTTGTTTTGGGGGAGGTTTTTTTTTTTAACCGATTTAATTTTGTTAGAAATAATCAGTCCATTCAGGTTTTCTATTTCATTGTGGTTCAGTCTTGGAAGGTTGTATGTTGCTAGGAAGTTATCTATTACTTAAAAGATTGTCAAATTTAATAGAATATAATTTTTCATAGTAATCTCAATCATTTGTATCTCTGTGGTGTTTGTGGCAACTTATCTTTCTTCTGTTATTTTATTTATTCAAGTATCTTTTTCTCTTGCTGAGTCTGGCTAACGTTTTATTAATTTTGTCTATCTTTTCAAAGCACCAGCTCTTAGTTGTTACATTGATATATTTTTAGTGTCCATTTCATTTATTTCCCCTCTGATCTTTATTATTTTTTTCCTTCTAAAATTTTGAACTTAATTTTTCCTTTTTCTAGTTCCTTTGGGTGCAAGGTTAGATTGCTTATTTGAGAGTATTTTTGTTTCTTGTAAGCATGTAATTGTAGAAAGTTCCCTGTTAGAACTGCTTTTGCAGAATTACAAAGATTTTTTAAGCATTGTGTTTCCATTTCCATTAGTCTCTAGGTATTTTTTTTTGTAATTTCCTCTTTGATTTCTTCATTGACCCATCGGTTATTTAAAAGCATGTTGTTCAGTCTCCATGTATTTGTGTTTTTTTTCCTGTTTTTTTCTTGTAATTGACTTCCAGTTTTATACTGTTGTGGTTAGAAGAGAGAAGCTTGATATAATTTTAGTCTTTGTACATTTATTGAGGCTTGTTTTGTGGCCTAACATTTAATCTAGGAAAATGTTCCATGTGCACTTGAAAACGTGTATCCACTGCTGTGAATGGAATGTTCTATATATATCTGTAAAGTGCATCCTCATCTAATGTGCCATTCAAAACCACTGTTTCCTTACTGATTTTCCCTCTGGCTGATCTATCTATTTATGTAAGTGAGGTATTAAAGTCCTCTACCATTATTGTGTTACTGTCAATTTTTCCCTTTACGTCTGTTAATGTTTGCTTTAGGTTGTTCCTATGTTGGGTGCACAAACATTCAATTGTGTCTTCTTGCTGGATTGAACTTTTCTTTATTACGTAATATTCTTTGTCTCATGTTATAGTCTTTGTTTTAAAGTACTTTTTTCTACGTATTGCTACCCATCTTTTTTTTCACTTCCATTAGCATGGAATATCTCCAATCCTTCACTTTCAGTCTATGTGTATCTTTAGGTTTGAAGTGAATATCTTGCATGTAGCATATACACAGGTCTTGTATTTTATTCAATTAGTCATCATATTTCTTTAGATTGGAGCATTAGGCCATTTACTTTTAGGTTATTATTAGTAAGCATGTACTAATTCCATTTTGTTAAATACTTATTGGTTGTTTTTGTAGTTCTCTATTCCTTTTTTCTTCTCTTGTGAGTGATGATTATCTTTAGTGTTATGTTTAGATTCCTTTCTCTTTATTTTTTATGTATCTATTATTGCTTTTACATTTATCATTACCATGAATTTTTTAAATATATATAATGTCCTAAGTATATAGAAATCTTTATTAGGTGGATGGTTGCTCAAGTTTGAGTGCTTTCTAACAACAATATATTTATACTCTTCCTCTTCAATGTTGTATATATATGATGTCTTATATTTCAACTTCTTATTTTGTGATTCACTTAACTATTTTTTAAGATATAATTGATTTTACTGTCTTTTAATGTTCATAGTAACTTCAAAATTTTACCAGTGAAACTTCCTCCTGTCATACTTTTTTTATTCCTAGTTACGGCCTTTACTTCTACACTTAAAGAGTCCATTTAAATTACATGTAAGCCTGGGCTAGTGGTGATAGACTCTTAACTTTTGTTTCCCTGGAAAACCCTTTCTCTCTCCTTCAATTTTGAATGATAACTTTGCCAGATAAAATATTCTTAGTTGTAGGTTTTTCCCTTTTGGCACTAAATATATCATGCTACTCCCTTCTGGCCTGTAAAGTTTCTGCTGAAAATTCACCTGATATCCTTATGGTGTTTCCGTTGTATGTAAAGAGTTCCTTTTCTCTTGCTGCTTTTAAGATTTTCTCTTTAATCTTTGGCATTTTTAAATATTCTGTCTTGCTGTGGATCTCCTTGGGTTTATCTTGTTTAGGACTCTCTTTGCTTCCTGGTCCTGGAAGTCTGTCCTCCCAGGTTATGAAAGATTTCAACTATTCTTTCTTTAAATAAGTTTTTCACCCCTTTCTCTCTTTCTCTTTCCCCCCTTTTTTTTTCCTTTTGTGCCTCCTTAATGCAAATATTAGTATATTTGATGTTGTCCTACAAGTCCCTTAACTTATTCTCATTTTTAAAAAAATACTTTTTAATTTTTGCAGTTCAGCTTCAGACCTTTCTATTACTCTCTATTCTGGATTTCTGATCTGTTCTTCATCTTTTCATCTGCTATTGGTTCTATCTAGTGTATTTTTCATTTATTTTATTCTTCAACTCTGACTGGTTCTTTTTTATGTTTTCTGTCTCTTTGTTGTAGTTTTTACAGAGCTCATCTACTCTTTTCTCAAGTCCAGTAAGTGATTTTACAGTCATTACTTTGAACTCTTTATTAGGTAGATGACTTAACTCCATTTTATTTAGTTCTTTTCCTGGAGTTTTGTCTTGTTCTTTTGTTTGGGGCATATTCCTCTGTTTCCTCATTGTGTTTGTTTTTCTATTTATTTTTTTGAATTAGGTGAAACAGCTACCTCTCTCAGTTTTGAAGGATTGGCCCTTTGTAGGAGTGTTTCCTAGGAATACTGAGTGTGCCTGGTGGCTGAGTCGAACCAGAGTGGCACCAGCTGGGGGCCTAGGGCACTCTGCAAAGAGCATTTCCTGGGGGAAGGGCTGGCGGTGAGCAGGCACGGGCTGGCTGTTGCCTTGGTGGAGCTGCCATATCTCAGGCAAGTGCATTTGTTGTGGGCAGGTGGCCACCTTAGGAAGATTCTGGAGCTGACATGGGCTAGGGCTTCAGAGCTTGCCAAGGTGGCAGGCCAGAGAGGACACCTAGACTCTGCTCCCTTCTGTGTTATCCAGGTGCTGGGGGAAATAAAAAATGTCACTTTATGGCATCTCCTATCGTGGAGAGTGTGCCAATAGTTCCCCTGTAGTTAGGTAAATACTTCAGTGTCAGCAAATGGGCTTCATTCACCTGTAGTCTAGCTGACCTTTAAACTGTGTCTTTTCCCATGCCACAGGGCAGGTGAATCTGTGTGTTGGTCCCTCAGTGATATCTCTCCATACTGCATGTCACCATATCAGAGTGGGGTTCCTGTTGAGGAGCAGAGGTGGGGGGCGGTTTCTGTCTTTCCTGCTGGATTCTATATGGTCTTTCTATCCTTTGTTGTGCAGAGCTGTTCACTTGGCCCGCGGTTCTTCCTCAGGAGTAAGTGCTCTATATGAGGTACAGATCCGGTGTGTATGTGGCAGGAGCTGAGTTCAGGCTCTTTCTACACCCCCAAATTGTACTCCTCCTCCCCATAATTTTAGACCTAAAGATTTACTTGAGCCTGAATTATTTTTTCTTTGACACGTTTCTCCCATCCTTTGCCTATTGCCCCCTTTCATCCAACAGAAACTTAGACAAGGGCATAGATAACTCTTTCATTAAATATAATGACCTCTACAAGCTTTTAATATTCTCCCTCTCTGCCAGTTGTGTGCACTTAATTCACGTACTTCTTTCACCATTCCTATTACAGGTCTTGTGACATTGACATACTCTTGTTCTCTTTGGATGGAGAATATATGTATTTTTTTAATTTGCTTTTGGGAGATTAGTTTGAATCAAATTGAATTTTGGAGGTTCAACCTACTTTTATCTGCTTACAAACAACTTTCTTAAATTTTGTACTGGTACCGTAAGTTCACCATGCACAAGAGCCATAACTTCCTCTTGAAATAGTTTTTTAGTCACATGTTCTTTATTAGCTGGTGCTATGATATTTCACTTATTCTCCCAGAGCAAATGTTAGGAATGTTATTTTATTATTCTTTTCCATTCATCTTTTAAGATAGGTCTTTAAAACTCTTCATTATTCTTTTAAAGAATGTGATGGATATTTTTGTTTGAGTTCTATTAGAAGTCATTATTACATCTTCCTAAGCTCACTCACTACTCTAAATAAGATAAACTTGCATTTAGACTCCTTTTTCTCAATCCATTCTGCATAACTATACAATATTTTCATTCTAAAATCACTGCTCTGTGTAACACATATTTCGTCCCAATATTTTATTGCTGGATATATTTAAAATCTAAAGTTGTCTGTTATCAAGACATTTCTTAAATTCTCACCACCATAATAATAATTATTTCCATTGTGTAATTATACTTCTTTCTTAGCTAATTCCTTACTGTTCCCTTATCTAGTACTAAATTTCCATGTGTAAATGATTTTTATTTTCAGAAGAATGCCTGTTTTTCATGTTAATATCCTGATCCATTCTCCCTTTCATTCATAATTTACATATTTTCCAAGCTTTGAAAATTTGAAGATCAAACAATTTACCATTTTTATTGAAAACCTGTAATGACTGAATCAGTAGAACAGAATTCTATTCATGATTGAATTGAACATAATTGAAAGTTGCTGATAAGAAGAAACGTTTATTAAACGAAGGTGTCTTTTCAGTCTTCCATCCTATAGAGAATAACACTGAACACATAGCAACCATATGAATATTAATTTATAATTTTAAAGTTAAATCTTCTTAGGCAATAAAATGTAACATATTTTGGTTGGCAATTCATTCCCCAGTATATTACTTATACAGGAAATACTTTTTACTCCAGAAAACAAAAACAAATCTAATAATTAAAATAACTAGAATTTTTTTCATGCATTTTGAGTTAGTTTATATAATTTTATAATGTATTATTTCGTACTCTAACATGAATTCTTGGTACTTAATATAATGAAATAAGTTTTTTGTTTTTTTTTTATTGAAGGGTAGTTGACATCAGTATTGCATTACATTAGTTTCAGGTGTACAACACAGTGATTCAACATTTATATACATGATAATTCTAGGTACCAGGTATCACCATACCAAGTTGTTACAATATTTTGACTATATTCCTTATGCTATAAATTACATCCCGGTTACTTATTTATTTTACAATTGGAAGTGTGTTTAAATATGTATATATATATATATATATATATATATTTTTTTTTTTTGTGAGGGCATCTCTCATATTTATTGATCAAATAGTTGTTAACCACAATGAATTTCTGTATAGGGGGGTCAATACTCAATGCACTATCATTAATCCACCCCAAGCCTAATTTTCGTCAGTCTCCAATCTTCTGATGCATAACGAACAAATTCTTACATGGAGTACAAATTCTTACATAGTGAATAAGTTACATGGTGAACAGTGCAAGGGCAGTCATCACAGAAGCTTTCGGTTTTGTTCATGCATTATGAACTATACACAGTCAGTTCAAAAATGACTATTCATTTGATTTTTAAACTTGATTGATATGTGGATACCACATTTCTCTATTATTATTATTTTTAATAAAATGCTGAAGTGGTAGGTAGATATGAGATAAAGGTAGAAAACAGAGCTTAGTGTTGTAAGAGAGCAAATGTAGATGATCAGGTGTGTGCCTGTAGACTATGTGTTAATCCGAGCTGGACGAGGGCAATAAACATCCATGTATGCAGAAGATTACTCTCAGAACATGAGGGGGGAGGTTCTAAGCCTCACCTCTGCTGCTCCCCATTTTCTCACCAGATGGCCCCCTGCGACTGTGCCTGTCTTAGGTTGTTCCTCCCTTGAGGAATCTTACCTGTCTCTGGCTAACCAGTCATCTTCCGGGGCCATACAGGGAAATGTTAAGTTGGTAAGTGAGAGAGAAGCCTTATTGTTTGAAAAGGTTAGCTTTTTACTTCTTTGCATATTTATGTCCTGTGGCTTCTATGCCCAGCATTTGTCTTGAGGTGTCTTTACCACTTGGAAGAATTATGATACTCGGTAAATTCGACATGTGGCACGAGTTCTATTTAAAGGTTGTGATTAGGTAGGAAGAAGAAAAGCTATAGAAGTAGCAGGCAGAAGAAAACCTGGGAAGATTGATTATTTCTTTAACATATCTTCTTGTAGAGTAACTTCAGCATGGATAGGTTTTAAACTACTAATTAAATTGTGCACACACATTAACATAATAGGAATATAGTTACCTAACCAAAGCATACCTGTAATTACCAGCCATCTCCAGTGAAACCAAGAAAACCAGCTAGGCACCTTAGGCATTTGTGAAAACTTATCTATGATATGGTGGATATTGTCCAGCTGAACTTAAACAGTCTGAGAGAATTCAGATAAACTAGAACAACCCATTCCTGGGGACTGTTCATATCCCATATGTTCTTTTAACGATAAATAGTCTGTGGTTGTAAGATTTTGGAGTGCTACAATTTGAACTTCTCCTAGATCTTGGTTGAGTTCCAACAGTATAGATCCAGTCCAATTTTTGTTTTACTGTATGCACAGGCCAGCTTAGATATCTCCTTCATCATTCCCATGGCAAGTCCAGGAACTGGTGGGATGAGTGCATCTACACCTGTGACAGTGCGTGGAATTTTGTTGGAGTTTTTTTTTTTTTTTTTTTTTTTTTCTGCTGATCATCTTCTGTCATGAGTCTTCCCGAAAGTGCTGATGTTGGAAGTTCTTTTTCATATCGTATCTTAGTTCATTTTCGGGGTAGCCAAATTAGGCTTTGATCCTCTGTATAAACACAAACAGACCCTTTGCCTACACTTTTATATGCCCTTTATATCATTGTGTAGAACTCATTAGAGGTCACCACATAGGAACAGCTTTTTTTTTTTTTTAATCATTAATCTACATTTACATGACGAATACTTTGTTTACTAGGCTCTCCCCTATACCAGGTCCCCCCTATATACTCCTTTACAGTCACTGTCAATCAGCGTAGCAAACTGTTGTAGAATCACTACTTGTCTTCTCTGTGTTGTACAGCCCTCCCCTTTCTCCCACCCCGCTATGGATGCTAATCTTAATACCCCTCTTTTTCTGCCCCCCCTTATCCCTACCTGCCCACCCATCCTCCCCAGTCCCTTTCCCTTTGGTACCTGTTAGTCCATTCTTGAGTTCTGTGATTCTGTTGCTGTTTTGTTCCTTCAGTTTTTCCTTTGTTCTTATATTCCACAGATGAGTGAAATCATTTGGTATTTCTCTTTCTCTGCTTGGCTTATTTCACTGAGCATAATACCCTCCAGCTCCATCCATGTTGCTGCAAATGGTTGGATTTGCCCTTTTCTTATGGCTGAGTAGTATTCCATTGTGTGTATGTACCACTTCTTCTTTATCCATTCATCTATCGATGGACATTTAGGTTGCTTCCAATTCTTGGCTATTGTACATAGTGCTGCGATAAACTTAGGGGTACATTTGTCTTTCTCATACTTGATTGCTGCGTTCTTAGGGTAAATTCCTAGGAGTGCAATTCCTGGGTCAAATGGTATGTCTGTTTTGAGCATTTTGATGTACCTCCATATTGCTTTCTGCAATGGTTGAACAAGTTTACATTCCCACCAGCAGTGTAGGAGGGATCCCCTTTCTCCACAGCCTCGCCAACATTTGTTGTTGTTTGTCTTTTGGATGGCAGCCATCTTTACTAGTGTGAGGTGATACTTCATTGTAGTTTTAATTTGCATTTCTCTGATAATTAGCGATGTGGAGCATCTTTTCATGTGTCTGTTGGCCATCTGTATTTCTTTTTTGGAGAACCGTCTGTTCAGTTCCTTTGCCCATTTTTTAATTGGGTTATTTGTTTTTTGTTTGTTGAGGCGTGTGAGCTCTTTATATATTCTGGACGTCAAGCCTTTATCAGATGTGTCATTTTCCAAGATATTCTCCCATACTGTAGGGTTCCTTTTTGTTCTATTGATGGTGTCTTTTGCTGTACAGAAGCTTTTCAGCTTAATATAGTCCCACTTGTTCATTTTTGCTGTTGTTTTCCTTGCCCGGGGAGATATGTTCAAGAAGAGGTCACTCATGTTTATGTATAAGAGGTTTGTGCCTATGTTTTCTTCCAAGAGTTTAATGGTTTTGTGACTTACATTCAGGTCTTTGATCCATTTTGAGTTTACTTTTGTATATGGGGTTAGACAATGGTCCAGTTTCATTCTCCTACATGTAGCTGTCCAGTTTTGCCAGCACCATCTGTTGAAGGGACTGTCATTTCCCCATTGTATGTCCATGGCTCCTTTATCAAATATTAATTGACCATATATGTCTGGGTTAATGTCTGGATTGTCTAGTCTGTTCCATTGGTCTGTGGCTCTGTTCTTGTGCCAGTACCAAATTGTCTTGATTACCATGGCTTTATAATAGAGCTTGAAGTTGGGGAGTGAGATCCCCCCTACTTTATTCTTCTTTCTCAGGATTGCTTTGGCTATTCGGGGTCTTTGGTGGTTCCATATGAATTTTTGAATTATTTGTTCCAGTTCATTGAAGAATGTTGCTGGTAGTTTCATAGGGATTTCATCAAATCTGTATATTGCTTTGGCAGGATGGCCATTTTGATGATATTAATTCTTCCTAGTCATGAGAATGGGATGCGTTTCCATCTTTAGTGTCCCCTTTAATTTCTTTTAAGAGTGACTTGTAGTTTTCAGAATATAAGTTTTTCACTTCTTTGGTTAGGTTTATTCCTAGGTATTTTATATTTTTTGATGCAATTGTGAATGGAGTTGTTTTCCTGATTTCTCTTTCTGTTGGTTCATTGTTGGTATATAGGAAAGCCACAGATTTCTGTGTGTTGATTTTGTATCCTGCAACTTTACTGTATTCCGATATCAGTTCTAGTAGTTCTGGGGTGGAGTCTTTAGGGTTTTTTATGTACAGTATCATGTCATCTGCAAATAGTGACAGTTTGACTTCTTCTTTGCCAATCTGGATTCCTTGTATTTTTTTGTTTTGTCTGATTGCCGTGGCTAGGACCTCCAGTACTATGTTAAATAACAGTGGGGAGAGTGGGCATCCCTGTCTAGTTCCCGATCTCAGCGGAAATGCTTTCATCTTCTCGCTGTTCAATATCATGTTGGCTGTGGGTTTTTCATAGATGGCCTTTATTATGTTGAGGTACTTGCCCTCTATTCCCATTTTGCTGAGAGTTTTTATCATGAATGGATGTTGAACTTTGTCAAATGCTTTTTCAGCATCTATGGAGATTATCATGTGGTTTTTGTCTTTCTTTTTGTTGATGTGGTGGATGATGTTGATGGACTTTCGAATGTTGTGCCATCCTTGCATCCCTGGGATGAATCCCACTTGGTCATGGTGTACGATGGTTTTGATGTATTTTTGAATTCGGTTTGCTAAAATTTTGTTGAGTATTTTTACGTCTACGTTCATCAGGGATATTGGTCTGTAGTTTTCTTTTTTGGTGGTGTCTTTGCCTGGTTTTGGTATTAGGGTGATGTTAGCTTCATAGAATGAGTTTGGGAGTATCCCCTCCTCTTCTATTTCTTGGAAAACTTTAAGGAGAATGGGTATTATGTCTTCCCTGTATGTCTGATAAAATTCCGAGGTAAATCCATCTGGCCCGGGGGTTTTGTTCTTTGGTAGTTTTTTGATTACCGCTTCAATTTCGTTGCTGGTAATTGGTCTGTTTAGATTTTCTGTTTCTTTTTGGGTCAGATTTGGAAGGTTGTATTATTCTAGGAAGTTGTCCATTTCTCCTAGGTTTCCCAGCTTGTTAGCATATAGGTTTTCATAGTAGTCTCTAATAATTCTTTGTATTTCTGCGGGGTCCGTCGTGATATTTCCTTTCTCATTTCTGATACTGTTGATTTGTGTTGACTCTCTTTTCCTCTTAATAAGTCTGGCTAGAGGCTTATCTATTTTGTTTATTTTCTCGAAGAACCAGCTCTTGGTTTCATTGAATTTTGCTATTGTTTTATTCTTCTCAATTTTATTTATTTCTTCTCTATTTTATTTATTTCTTCTCTGATCTTTATTATGTCCCTCCTTCTGCTGACCTTAGGCCTCATTTGTTCTTCTTTTTCCAATTTCGATAGTTGTGGCATTAGACCGTTCATTTGGGATTGCTCTTCCTTTTTTAAATATGCTTGGAGTGCTATATACTTTCCTCTTAAGACTGCTTTTGCTGTGTCCCACAGAAGTTGGGGCTTAATGTTGTTGTTGTCATTTGTTTCCATATATTGCTGGATCTCCATTTTGATTTGGTCATTGATCCATTGATTATTTAGGAGCGTGTTGTTCAGCCTCCATGTGTTTGTGAGCCTTTTTGCTTTCTTTGAACAGTTTATTTCTAGTTTAATGCCTTTGTGGTCTGAAAAGTTGGTTGGTAGGGTTTCAATCTTTTGGAATTTACTGAGGCTCTTTTTGTGTCCTAGTATGTGGTCTATTCTGGAGAATGTTCCATGTGCACTTGAGAAGAATGTGTATCCTGTTGCTTTTGGATGTAGAGTTCTGTAGATGTCTATTAGGTCCATCTGTTCTAGTGTGTTGTTCAGTGCCTCTGTGTCCTTACTTATTTTCTGTCTGGTCTGTCCTTTGGAGTGAGTGATGTGTTGAAGTCTCCTAGAATGAATGCATTGCATTCTATTTCCTCCTTTAGTTCTGTTAATATTTGTTTCAGGTATGTTGGTGCTCCTGTATTGGGTGCATATATATTTATAATGGTTATATCCTCTTGATGGACTGAGCCCTTTATCATTATGTAATGTCCTTGTTTGTCTTTTGTTACTTTCTTTATTTTGAAGTCTGTTTTGTCTGATACCAGAATTGCAACACCTGCTTTCTTCTCTCTGTTGTTTGCTTGAAATATCTTTTTCCATCCCTTGACTTTAAGTCTGTGCGCATCTTTGGGTTTGAGGTGAGTCTCTTGTAAGCAGCATATGGATGGATCTTGCTTTTTTATCCATTCTATTACTCTGTGTCTTTTGATTGGTGCATTCAGTCCATTTACATTTAGGGTGATTATTGAAAGGTATGAATTTATTGCCATTGCAGGCTTTAAGTTTGTGGTTACCAAAGGTTTAGGGTTAGCTTCTTTACTATCTTACTGTCTAACTTAACTCGCTTGTTGAGCTATTATAAACACAGTCTGATGATTCTTTATTTCTCTCCCTTCTTATTCCTCCTCCTCCCTTCTTCATATTTTGGGTGTTTTGTTGTGTGCTCTTTTTAGGAGTGCTCCCATCTAGAGCAGTCCCTGTAAGATGCCCTGTAGAGGTGGTTTGTGGGAGGCAAATTCCCTCAACTTTTGCTTGTCTGGGAATTGTTTAATCCCTCCTTCATATTTAAATGATATTCGTGCTGGATACAGTAGTCTTGGTTCGAGGCCCTTCTGTTTCATTGCATTAAGTATATCATGGCATTCTCTTCTGGCCTGTAGGGTTTCTCTTGAGAAGTCTGATGATAGCCTGATGGGTTTTCCTTTGTAGGTAACCTTTTTTTTCTCTCTGGCTGCCTGTAATACTTTGTCCTTGTCTTTGATCTTTGCCATTTTAATTATTATGTGTCTTTGTGTTGCCCTCCTTGGATCCCTTGTCATGGGAGTTCTGTGTACCCCTGTGGTCTGAGAGGCCATTTCTTCCCCTAGTTTGGGGAAATTTTCAGCAATTATTTCTTCAAAGACATTTTCTATCCCTTTTTCTCTCTCTACTTCTTCTGGGATACCTATGATTCTTATATTATTCCTTTTCGATTGATCACTCAGCTCTCTTAAAATTCTTTCATTCCTGGAGATCCTTTTATCTCTCTCTGCATCAGCTTCTCTGCATTCCTGTTCTCTGTTTTCTAGTCCATTAATGGTCTCTTGCATCTCGTCCATTCTGTTTTGAAGTCCTTCCAGAGCTTGTTTTATTTCTGAATTCTCCTTCCTTAGTTCTTGCATATTTCTCTGCAAGTCCATCAGCATGGTTATGACTTTTGTTTTGAATTCTTTTGCAGGAAGACTGGCTAAATCTATCTCCCCAGATTCCTTCTCAGGGGAAGATGTAGCAGATGCCGAAGCTGTCTGGGTTAGTCTTGTCTGGATCATATTTTTTTGCCTTTTCATGTTGACAGGTGCTATTGACTGTCAGCTGGGAGAGCCAAAATTTTCACTTGCTACTGGCCTTTCTTTACTGGGACAACTGCGACCCCTAGTGGCTTTTGTTGGGTAATTGCCTGTAGAGTGGGTCTTTGTGTCTTGCCTGGCCGGAAGGGAGAAATTTCCCTTTCTGTGGGCGGAATTTGTCTCAGGCTGCTTCTCTGCTTTCGCAGCGCCCGGTGGGGTAATGAATGGGGGGGCTGCTTAACTGTTTAACTCCGTGAGGGGTCTCAGAGCTGTTGCCCAGGGAGTTAGTGCACCCGGTTTTACCTGTAATTTCCAGCTGCTGTACTGTGACCTGGGTTGTTTCCGTCAAGCTGCTAAGTCCCTGTCCCTTTAAGACTTTCAAAAAGCCCCCGCTTTTCTTTGTCACAGGGGCATCAGCTTCGGCACCCGCTCAGAGGTCTTACTCCCTGTTCCCCCAGTATCCAGGGCCCCCTGGGCACGTACTGTGTCTGCGCTCTGTCCCGGTTGGCTGGGGCTGGGTGTTCGGCAGTCCTGTGCTCCGTCTCCCTCCCGCTCTGCCTATTCTTCTCCCGCCGGGAATTGGGGGGAGGGGCGCTCGGGTCCTGCAGGGCCGGGGCTTGTATCTTACCCCTTTCACCAGTCGCTGGGTTCTCGCTGGTGTAGCTGCAGTCTGGCCACTGTCCTGCGTCTTCTGGTCTCTCTTTTAGGGCTAGTTGTGTTTGTTGTATTTTCAAAAGTATATATGTTTTTGGGAGGAGATTCCCACTGTCCTACTCACGCCGCCATGTTGGCTCCGCCCCCTTGAAATAAGTTTATATAAATTATTTCATCAACTTTCTTGATAGGTGATGATATAGTTCTGACGTTTTTTCCCCCTTTTTTAAAGTTTGTCCCTATAAATATATTGAGAATTCTTTTAATGAAACATTTCATCAATTATTAATTATCATGACTGCAGTCTATCCTGTGGGACTCTTCTTGCTCATGTCTAGATTTCTTCTAGCCATTCATTCTTTCAACCATATTTATCAATATCCAACTCTATATCGTTCACTTATCTACATATAGATACACAGATAAAAAATTAAAAATTGATGTGATCTTTGCCCTCAAGATAAATTACAGAAATTCTCTGTGCTTAGTTTCAAGAGCTCTAAAATAGAGATAATAATACCAAACTCAGGTTGTGTTGAGAATTAACTGACTTCATGAAATAAAGGGTATAGTATTGTGTCTCAGGCCTTGGATACATTTAATAAATATTAGTTTATTTCAATGCAACCTGTCATAGCATCAATATTTTTGGTGGCCATATCATAGAAGAGACTGAAAATATATTTAATTAAAGATTCTAAATGTCTTTGAAGTTACATTGAGGCTGTTTTGAAATACATGCAGTTGATTTCTTTATATTTTGGTCTAGAATTTCACCTCTCAAGCATAGTCAATTTTTCTACCTAGATTGGATTTTGATTTAATGATCTTAGAATTTCTTCTAATTTTGTATGCTATACATATTTGTTTAGATTTCTACCTATGTCAGAATATTTGTCACAAATACAATAATAAACTTTGTAGTGATAAATCCTCTAAATCCCTTCTAAATGCTGCTAGAAATTTATCTTGAGTTTCTCACTAATTTTTGCATATGAAAGTTTGATCAATTTAGATTATTAGTGTCCCTAATATTATTTTCTCTTAAACAAATTTCTCCCTTTGTTTAAAGGGTTAGTAGGATGATCATGTCACATACATAATTAAAATCAAGATCACTACATATTTTTAAGATTATATGCTTTATTAGTATTAGATCAACATGCCTTGATTTTGTTGCTGAATGCAAATTCCTTCACAGATTAATGCATTTCTTCAAAAGTACTACATACCATTACTTCAATAACTTATTCAACTGCATTGTATAGACCCATGTCATATTTGGTTTTCATTTTACAGAATCAATATCAGGAAGTAAACTTGTTAATGTCAATATGATGATTATAAATATTATTTAAAATTTTAAATGTATGTTTTCCTCAACAAATCCATGAACTGTATACCAAAGTTGAGGTATCGAAGTGTCTTAACTTTTTTTTCCCAGTTTTTAAAGTTCCTTTTATTCAAAACTAAAGATTTTCCTGAGAAAGAATTATATTCTGTGATGTATAAAATTAAATATTTTTGAAATATTTCATGTGAAATATTAATAAAGTCATTGAAAAGTAATGCAATTAAAAGAAGTTCACTGACCAAATTGAGAATTTGTGTTAAACAATAATATTAACTGGATTTTATTCAGTGTAAGACTTATCCATGCCTTTAGCATGTAAAAATCCATAGGGAGATGTGGTAGTTTCCATTTCCTAATTCATTGAATGTTACTCATTAAACAATGGTCTCATTTTCTTTCCTTCAAAGATTATCTCTCAAGGTTGGTTTTCTCACAAATTCACTTGGAGAATTCTGACTTAGGGGATTCATAGCTTTAAAATACTCCCAAGTCCACAATACCATGCTAAAAAGTTGGGATATAGTTGTATAAGCATTCAAAATCAAATAATTCCTCAATAAATAACCATGTACTTAAAAGTATTTGATTATTCTTATGAATCTTGAAGATAGAGGGAATGATCAAGTTCATACTCATTTGTAAATATTTGTTAGCATCTACATATGATCTCCATATTGAAAAGTACTGCAAAAATGAAGCTGTAAATTATAATATTGCAGGGGAGAAACCCATTTTATTTCTATGTTAAGGCATTTTCCTCTGTTAAAATGCTGCCATTATTTGAAAATTTCCAAAAATGCCCAAATGCCCATTAACAATATAAAAGGAAATATTTTTTGAAAGCATTAATTTTCTTAGTTTTAATGCACAGTTGCATTATGTAATATTCAAATATCTGCCCAACCACCCCCTCATAAAATTGTTAGATGAGTACTGTAGTGTAATTTCCAGCTCCACAGTTTTAGATAACCTTTATCCATCACTTATAACACAATAGGGAATTAAAGTATATACAGTCTTTCCCCTATTTTTAATCAGTTTCCCCAAGTCCTCTTTGTTCATTTTGGATTGTTTCTAAAATTATACCAGCTAGGTAAGCATACCTACTTATTATTCTCACATATATATAGTATTCTATTTGTTTTGGAAATGAAACCATAGTTATGATAAGCTATAATTTTAAATAGAGCTATTTCATTGTTTTACTTGGCACATTTTGCATTAAGTTCATACACTGTACATGTCACGAGTAAAACAAAAGCTCATAATTCATGCATGGATAGAGAAAATAGGACAGATACAGTGGTATGTGGTTTACAGCTCATCACACTGTTAGGA
This sequence comes from Manis pentadactyla, assembly GCF_030020395.1. NCBI lineage: Eukaryota > Metazoa > Chordata > Mammalia > Pholidota > Manidae > Manis > Manis pentadactyla. Next base: position 126,289,564 of record NC_080020.1, read on the forward strand.
ATTGTATAGGAAAGGTAGAAGAGATAGTTAAAGGAAAGACATTTTAAGTATTTTATTGAACAGAATAGGGGCCCCAAGCTTCTAGAACTAAAACATGGAAATGATACAAGCTGTGCAATGATGTACTTTTCAGGTGATAAACTACACGCCTATGACATTGAAACATAAAGTCACAGCAAGAACCCCTGTGTCGTGATATTTACTTCTATTACACACAGTAAGAAACAGCACTCTAGGAGACAAGATGACCTATTTGTTCTTCTTTTTTACTCTCAAAATACCTATGTGACATTTCATCACACCACTGTTCATATGGGTAACGTATGCTAGTGGGAAATAAGTTCCATCATATCAAGACAAATTCTAAATACATGGTAGCATCTTGAACATTTCAAATGCTTATATTTTCACGTATAAAAGAATGACCAATTTTTTTAAAAGATGAAGATTGCTTGTATGACATATAAATATCTATAAATATGTGATATATAAAATGTCAAGTTATCAAAAAAATGTAAAAATAAATCTGTGAAAGAAGTAAAGCCAGAGTACTGATTGCATTTTATTTGCTACCATTTATTTTCAGTCACCAAACAGGAATGGGAGTGTTAACATACACAAATTTGAATTTGAGCAGAGACATGCTCATTATTAATTATTTTTCTCTCCTGAAGTGTAGGAAGTAAATGAAAAGGCTTGACTTGTATCATCTGGGTTTGGCTTCTCACAGTCCAGCTACTAAAGGGGGCGAGGCCAAGCATTAGGGGATCCCTAAACTCAAGGACCAATAGTAGAGGGTAAATCCCTAACTCATCCCTGAGAGCTTAGACATACATGAGTCAGGCTCTTCGAAAGGTCTCATTTCTCTTTTTTAGAATCCTTTTCTTCTCCAAAATACAGCATTACACTTGATAGTCTTTCTTCCAAATCCCATTCTACATGCCATTCTATTTTATTGTATTTTTATTTCATTTTGCAGTGTATTTTCAATAATGAAACTACCAATATGAGGCTTTACATTTCTGAACCTCACTTTACTAGTTTTTTTCAGTAAATTTGTTAAAAGGGAAATAAGTAAAAAGTAGAATAAACTTAAATATTATTTTATTTCCAAATAAATACCTCTGGTCTACCAACTACCTATTATAAAGGTAACATTTCTTTAGAATTTTCAAATAGACTAAGAAACGTTATATACTATCATTTATATTTTGTCTTTTTCTAAAGTACCTGAAGAACAGAATTTGCCCAAGAACTTCACTTCCTTTTTGACCTTAAAATAAGTATTATATACTATGTTCAGACTACTTGGAAATGTAAAGTAAAAAGAAAATTAAAAGATTAGAAAATAAGTATTGTTCAAGTTAAATAGATTATGTATGTGGTAGTAGCTTTTCTTTCAAAGCCTAAAGGATAATTATATCGTCAATGTATTTATCATAATTCCTATTGTTTTGTTTTTTGTTCTCGCACAGGAACTGAGTTTACATCCTCAATCTCCTCTCTTCTTTTCACCACCGCTATGTTCTAGTATTAGTTTTCTATTGCTATTTAACAAATTACTACAAATTAAGAGACTTGAAATAATACCAATGTACAGTTAACCCTTGAACAACAATGAATTCAACTGTGCAGGTGCCCTTAAATGCAAATTTTTTCCAATAAGTATATTGCGAAGTTTTTTTAAGAGTTATAGCAATTTGAAAGCAACATCTCCTTTTCTCTAGCTTACTTTATTGTGAGAACACAGAATATAATATGTATAACACACAAAATATATGTTAATTTATTGTTTATGTTATCAGTAAGTCATCCAGTCAACAGTTGGCTGTTAATAGTTAAGTTGCTGGGGAGTCAAAAGTTATACATAGATTTTTCAACTGCATGGGGGTCCAGCTCCTGCAACCCCTACATTTTTTAACTATATTTCATGGTTCTTAGGCATTAATTACAGGTGGCCTACATTGATTTATCTGCTTAGAGTCTCACAAAACTGAAATCAAAGCATAAGCTGACTAGAATGTTATCCTGAAGCTCTGGGGCTCTACAGAGGACCTTACTTAGGTTGTTGGCAAAATCGAATTCCAGGCAGTTTTAGGACTGAAGTCGCTGTTTTCTTGTAGGCCCTGAGCAGAGGGACACTCTCCAATCTAGGAGGCTGTTCTCAAGTTCCTTCCATCTAATGATGCTCCCTCCTTTAAATCCAGCAACAAAATACCTCTCTTTTGGCAAATCTTTCTCAACCTCAAAACTTTGTTTAGACTATAACTACAGCTACCAGCCAAAGAAAACTCTGCTTTTAAAGGACTCAGGAAATTAGGTTAGGCCCACGTGGTAATCTTCCTATCAGAAGGCAAATCAGTAACTTTAATTACACCTGAAATATCTCCTCATGGTGTAAAATAACATAATCACAGGAATAACATCAGAGAGCAAAGGTCATGTTGACCCTATTAGAAAATGTTATTGTTCAAGACCAAACTTCAAAATATATTTTTGTCTTTTACCTGTTCCTTTCTCTTCTAACCCAAATACATATTACATATACATGTTTAACTTATTTCAAGAAAAATTACCTACACAGAAATTATATTTATGTGGACTCAAAAGCTGAGAAAATATGCAGAAACATATATGAATCTCAGTAAGTATTACTAACATTTAAAGTATAATGACTGCTCAAGATTGTTAAGTGCATATTATTTATACTTTTTATCATAGCCTTAGAATAACTAAGACAATATTTTTATAGTTTTTAGTAAGTGTACAAGTAACAGAAAACAAAATATCATGAATTTTTCCTCCTCAAAAAACATCCATTTCTTGTAGAGTAACATAAACATGTATAGGTTTTAACAAACTACTAATTAAATTGCGTACACACATTAACAGAATAGGAATACAGATACATAACAAAAGCAGACCTACAATTTACCAGCCATATCCAGTGAAACCAAGAAAACCAGTTAGGTACCCTAGGCATTTGTGAAAACTTATCAATAATATGGTGGATATTGTCTAACTGAATTTGAATAGTTTGAGAAAAATCAGACAAATTAAAACAACACATTCCTGGGAAGTGGTAAGGATACCTCAAGACAAATGCTGGGCATAGAAGCCACAGGGCATAAATCTGCAAAGTAAAAAGCTAACCTTTTCAAAGAATATTGTTCTCTCTCACTTCCCAACTTTACATTTCCCTGTATGGCCCCGGAAGATGGCTGGTTAGCCAGAGACGGGTAAGATTCCTCAAGGGAGGAACAACCTAAGACAGGCACAGTCGCAGGGGGGCCATTAGGTGAGAAATTGGGGATCAACAGAGGTGAGGCTTAGAACCTCACCCCCACTGTTCTGAAAGAAATCTGCATCCATGGATGTTTTGTTGCCCTTGTCTAGCTTGGATTAATACTTGGTCTATAGGCACAGACCTGATCATCTACATTTGCCCTCTTACAGCACCAAATTATGTTTTCTACCTTTATCTTGCATCTACCTACCACTTCAGCATTTTAGTTAAAAAAAAAAAAAATACGGGAGAAATGTGGGATTCACATATAAACCAAGTATAAAAATCAAATGGATAATCATATCTGACTTGATTGTTCATAGTTCATGATGCCTGATCAAAACTGAAAGTTTCTGTGGTATGACTGCTCTTGCACTGTTCACCATGTAAGAACTTATTCACTATGTAAGAACTTGTTCATTATGCTTCAGGAGATTGGATACTGTTGAGAGTTAGGCTTGGGGTTGATTAATGATTGTGCATTGAGTCCCCTATACAGAATTTTATTGTTGTTAACAACCATTTAATCAACAAATATGAGAGATGCCCTCTCAAAAAAAAAAAATGAGTTGGAAACCTTCCTCACTTTAGTTTCTGTATGAGTTAGTATAGACTTACTACTATGTAGTTCTTGAGATTTCGATAGAATTTGTCAGAGAAATAGTTTGGCCTTGGAGTTTCTTTGTGGAAAGAACAACTACATATACAGTTGCTTTAGTAAAATTAAGACTTTTAAGTTTTCTCTGGACTGAGCTTTGATGATTTGTGTCATTCAATGAATTCCATTTGATTTAAACATCTGAAATTTTGAAATAAAGTTGTTGACATATTCCCTTATTATACTTTAAATTTCTGTAAAATCTGGAGTGATATCCATGTTTCCTTAATTATATTGGTAAATTGTTCCTCTCCTTTCCATAGCCACTTTTGTTAAAGGTATATTGATTTTTATTAATCTTTTAAAAACTCAGCTTTGTGTCTCCTTGATTTTATCTGTTGTTTCTCATTTTTAAAATTTCACTGACTTTTTTCTTTATTATTTCTTTCTTTCTGCTTATTTCAGGTTTGATTTATGCTTCTTATCTCAAGGTAGAATCCCACTTCATTAATTTGAGCTAGTTTTCTTTCTGATGTAATCATTTATTGCTGTAACTTTCTCTATGCACTTTTATAGTTGCATTGCCCAATTTTTGAAGTATTGGGTTTTGATTTTAACTCAATTCAAACTGTTTTCTAATTTTTCTTGTAGCTTACACTGTGACCCTTACATTATTTAGAAATATATTGTTAAATTTCTAAATACATTTGAATATTTCAGACACCTGTTACTTATTTCTAATTTAATGGTGTCCATGTGAGATCCCACTATGATGTCAATTCTTGTAAATGTATTAAGATTTTTTTATGGTCATGCTATGTGGTCTACCGTGTTGAGTGTTTCATGTGTACTTGATAAGAATGTATATTTTCTGTTATTGTTTGGAGCGTTTCATAAAAATGAAATAGCTCTAGCTGGTTGATAGAACTGTTGAGATCTTCTAAATCTTCACTTATGTTTAGCACCAGTCTCCAGTTTTGAGCTCATAGTTTCCTTTGCAACTTCAAGTCTCTGAAGAGATAAAAAAGGAATGTTGTGTGTTAGAGCAGCCATCTTTGTTGTTGGTATTGTTTTGGTGACAGCAATGTTGTTTCTAACTTTCTATATCCTCAGTGGAAGCAAGAACACTCAATTAGATTTTTAGAGAAAATTAGAAAACAGTTATCATATCTGCCTTCTCTTCTTTGGCAGGTTTGCACATGTTGCACTGAGAATCCTTACTAATCCACTGTCAGTAATTCACTGTGAAAGATGAGAAATGCTCATAATAAGGTGAAAAAATATTTTATTTACATTTGAAGGCTACTTATACAAACCAAAAGATAGATTAATAAATATGCTTCTAGAATACTTGTGTAAAGTGTGAGGTGAGATCCCTTAGAAATGTGCACTGTTTTTTCATGTTGCCTTCAGGTGTCCACTTAATGCTTAAATATTTGTGTATTTTGTGAAAGGGACACCACAATAACTCTAGTTCATGCTTTGAATTACTTCATAGTGATTAAACAGTCTTTCCAATATGACAAAAAAAATAAGAATAGTGAGAAATTACAACTGCCAAAGATAAGAACTTAAATTTTCCCTCATCTAAAAAAAAAGTAACATTTTAGATTGTGATTTTGTCATCAGTTTCTCAAATTCTGCAAACATGATATTGACATCATGAAAAGAACAGGGTTAAAAAGTAAAGTGATAAGGAACAAGTGTTTGTAAGTTACTGTAATGTCATACTTTTCAACACTGTTTAAAATATTTGGAATCAGTACCGCAGAAAAATTTCATCTCATACTGATCTAATGCTAAGTGTTTTAGATTTTTCTCATTCACTATTGATTTAATATGAGATTCACACATAGTAATTTACTAACTATTTTGATAGTGATTTGTTTCAAAGAGTGTTTGATCAAAGTCATATCATAACAATCCAGAAAGAATTTACTGTAACATAATCTAACAAGCTCAGAGATAAGGCACAACTGTTTGTTTCTTTGCCCCAAGTACTTCTTATTGTGTAGACAGTCACTCCTGTTATTTAACAATAAAATTTAGCAAAGCAATTTGATTTGACTTAAAAATGTGAATTGGTTTTCTAAAAACTTATATTAAAATATTTTAGAAGCTCATAATGATCAAATAAATGTATGAGGCCAAAAAATAAATAAAAAGGAAGATCACGTATGCTTGGTACTCTTTTGTTATCAACAATGTATAATTAAAAGTATTAATAACTATTACCATGAGTGCTTCCTGTATTCCAAAGAGTTTCACAGACAGTATGTATTTAATATGTAAGTAAATATTACTGAAGGCAAGGAAAGTAAATACTGTGTTCCTCTTTTAGAGTTTAGGAAACTAGGTCTTATTATGTAACTTGCCCAGAGACACAGTTTTTAACCTGTTTTATGCAAGCCATTACTGTACTATCACCTCCTTTAGAAACCATGAGGTGTAATATAAACTTTGATAAGTGTTGACATGACATACGCTGCCATTGTTCAATGAGAAGAGCATAATCTTTTAAGCTCCTATGCAACATATAAAAATGACCATATCTATATAAACAAATGCAAGTGTAGATGCTAACTTTCAGTACAAGAAAATTTAATAAAGCAACAATAAACAACTGATGCAGGAGAATAATCATACATGAGTTTAGAAATATTTGCAACAGTAGCTTCAGTTTTGAAGGAAGGAAATAGTCTACTGATCACATAGACTAATTCTATATACAAAGCATCTTTAATTCCCTCTAGTGTTTTTATCTCTGCTTAGGGCTCTTGTACCAGTTGTATGTTGTAGGAGATACTCTTGCTCAGAATCGCAGCTGGCTGGCACAGAGTCCCTTAGGGCAAACTGCAAACTTTCTTTGAGTTTGGCTTTGTTAAGGCTTAGAAAGGACAAACTCCTGCAGGGGAAATTGCTATTTCTCACCTAGTCCAAGAAACATGAACTTTTCAGAGTGAAAATATTTAATGATTTTTCAGGTTTGTTTCAAAGCACAATTCTCTGGAAGACAGAGATGTTTTATTGAAATGGATGATACTTTGTTTCTTGGTTGGAAAATGCATTTAAAGCTGTTTCAGTAAAACTGAAACTGTCTTTTAGATAAATTATTTTCAACTTCGTATTTGATATGGAAACCTTTCTGTTTCTTCAGAGACCATGGATTGCAATTAGAATCATGTCTAAACAAAATTGTTTAAATGAATTGGCAAAGAGTTCTATATGTTCAAACTCTTTAAAATAATGCCTTATAAACAATATTATTTTCTAAGAGTATATAAGCACCTTATAAAATTTTTATATGAAGGTATTGGTAATACCAAGTCTTGATTGTGTGAGTTATTTTTTAAAGTTTTATTTAGAGAGTGAATGTTATTGGAAAGCTGGCATCTCTTTTCTTTCCCCTATACATAATATAGATGAATTTATTTGAAAATTTATGATGTCTATTGATTATTTCTAGTTACAAGTAATTATTTTTCCTTGTTTGAGACATTCCCTTCCATGTAAAAAGCTCATAGATACACATATAGATTTTGATCTAGTTAGATAGAAAACAGAATAATGGTGGCACAAGATAGTACAGATTTAGTTAACTAAATTCTGATCTAGCATTTATATATGTCACAGAAAAAAATAATTGCTATCCTAACCTTAACTTTTATTAGGGTCCATATCTGTCAAGACCCAAAACCAATGCTAATTTCTCCAAACCTCAAAATACGTTTAGTTGTCCTCCTTGTTCATTTCCATACCATGCTGTTTAGGTTTTTATTATTGTAATCATTTGAGCCTTACTTGATACTAGGCAGTTGTGTGAACAAACGGTTACTCTCTGCTAACACACACAACACACACATAGATTCACACACTAACACACACACACATACACACAGGCTGTATTGGCATCTATCTTTTTTCCAGCTTTATTGAGATATAATCGACATAACTTCTTGTAAAGGTTAAGGTGTACAATGTCATGATCTGATACACATGTATATTGAGAAATGTTTAACACAATAAGGTTAGTTAATACCTCTATTATCTCACAGAAATATCATTTCTTTTATGGTTAGAAATTTAAGATCTACTCTTTTAGCAGCATTTAACTACATAATACTGTATTGTTAACTATATAGTCACCAAGGCACACATTACATCTCCAGACTTACTAATCTCATATAACTGGAAGTTTGTACCCTTGCTCTCTTCATCTTCTGGCAACTACTATTCTCCTCCCTGTTTCTGAGTTTGGCTTTTTTAGATTCTATATATATATACAAGTTATATCATGGACTATTTGTTTCACTCTGTGTGATTTATTTCACTTAGCCTAATGTCCCCAAGTTTCATCCATGTTGTTGTAAATGTCAGATTTTCTTCTTTATCATGACTGAATAATGCTCCATTATATGTTTGTGTGTGTGTGTGTGTATACCACATTTTCTTTAAACATTCGTCCATAGATGGATACTTAGGTTGTTTCCATATCTTGACTATTGTAATAGTGTAATGACATGGGACTGCAGAGATCTCTTTGAGGTACTGATTATATTCTCTCTCTCTATATATATATATATATATACCAAGAAGTAAAATTGTTGTATCATTTTTAATTTTTTGAGGAAACTCCTTACTAGTTTCCATAGTGGCTGTACATTTCCAATAATGGTGAATTAGTGTTCCCTTTTCTCTACATCCATGCCAGCACTTGTTATCCCTTGTCTTTCTTATGATAGACATTCTAACAGTTATGAAGTGACATGCCATTGTGTTTTGATTTACATTTTTGATAATTAGTAATGTTTAGTATCTTTTCATGGACCTGAGGACCATTTTTTATGTCTTCTTTGGAAAAATGTCTATTCAGTTCCTCTAGCTATTTTTGATAGGATTGTTTGGTTTTTGCTATTGAGTTCTTAATATTTTGAATATTGACCCCTTATCAGATATGGTTGTCAATTTTTTTCTCTCATTCTTTTAGTTGACTCATTTTGTGACTGTTTCCTTTGATGTGTGGAAGCTTTTTAGTTTGATGTAATCCCACTTATTATTTTTCCTTTTGTAGCTTTTGGTATTATATCCAGAAGTTTTTGCAAATATCAGTGCCAAGAAGATTTATCCCTACGTTGTCTTCTAGGACTTTTATTGTTTCAAATCTTATATGTAAGTCTTTAATCCATTTAGAGGTAATTTTTGTGTGGGTGCAAGATTGGGGTACTATTTCTTTATTCTACATGTGATTATGTAGATTCCCAAAACCATTTATTGAAAAGACTCTCCTTTCTCCATTGAGTATTTGTGGTTCTCTTGTCAAATATTAGTTGACCTTTAATGAAAGGTTTATTTCTGAAATCTTGATTATGTTCTATTGATTTATGACTTTTTCATGTGTTGTGGAATTTGATGTGCTAATATTTTGTTAAGCATTTTTTCATCTATATTTTTGAGGGATATTGACCTACATTTTTTCTTTCTTATAGTCTTCTTGTCTGAATTTAGTATCAGATAACATTGGCCCTGTAAAATTAGTTTGGGAATGCTCTCTCCTCTTCAATTTTTTTGAAAGACTTTGAGATATTTTTATGCCAGTACCATACCATTTTGGTTTTTTTAGTCTTATATTGTAGTTCTATAAGGAAGTGTGATACTGCTAGCTTTGTTCTTCTTTTTCAGGATTGCTTTGGGGTTGCAGGGTCTTTTGTGGTTCCATATGAATTTTAAGATTATTTTTCCTGTTTCCATGAAAAATGATATCAGAAATTTGATAGTGTTTACATTGATTCCGTAGATCATTTGGATAATATGGACATTTTAACAATATTAATTTTCCCAATACATGAACACAATATTTTTCCATTTGTTTGTCTCTTCTTCAATTTCTTTCATCAATGACTTACAGTTTTCAATTTACAGATCTTTCATCTCCTTAAGTAAATTTATTCCTAAGTATTTTATTGTTTTGGGAGCTATTATTAATGGGAATATTTTATTTCTTTTTTTTAGATGCTTCATTGTGATTGTATAGAAATGCAACTGATTTCTGTATTTTAATTTGTATTCCGAAGCTCTCCTGAATTTTTCGATTAGTTCTAATAGTATTTTAGTGAAGCTGTTAATATTTTCCACATATAAGATCGTATCATCTGCAAACAAACACAATTTTACTTCTTTCTTATCAAATTAGAAGCGTTTTATTTTTCTTGCCTGATTGCTCTGAGTAGCACTTCTAATACTACTGAAACTGAATCAAAGTGAATAAAGTTGAATAAAATGAAAATAAAATAAACAAATGAAAGTGGTGAAAGTGGGCATACTTGTCTTCCTGATCTTAGAGGAAAATGATTTAATCTTTCACCGTTGAGTATGATGTTAGCTGTAGGTTTGTCATATATGGCCTTTATTATGTTGAGGTAAGTTTCTTTACCCAGTTTGTTGAAAGGTTTTTCATAAAGGATTTTGTGTTTTAGTAAATGCTTTTTCTGCACCTTCTGAGATGACTATATTATTTCTGTGTTTCTTTCTATTAATATATCACACTTATTGATTTGCACATGTTGACCCATCTTTACATTCCAGGAATAAATTCCACTTGATCATGGTTTATGACTTTTTCATGTGCTGTGGGATTTGATGTGCTAATATTTTGTTAAGGGTTTTTTTCATCTATATTTTTGAGGGATATTGATCTACAGTTTTTCTTTCTTATAGTCTTCTTGTCTGGATTTGGTATCAGATAACATTGGCCCTGTAAAACTAGTTTGGGAATGCTCTCTCCTCTTCAATTTTTTTGAAAGACTTTGAGAAGGATTGGACTTAATTCTTTAAATATTTGGTAGAATACACCAGGGAAACCATCCAATCCTGGGATTTTCTTTCTTTGGAGATTTTTGATTACTGATTCAATATATTTATTCATATTGGTCTATTCAGATTTTCTGTTTCTTCATAATTCAGCCTTGGTAGGTTATATGTCCCTAGGAATTTATTAATTTCTTCTAGGTTATCCAATTTGTTACTGTATAATTCTTCATAGTAGTCTTTTATGATCTTTTGTATTTCTATGATATCAGTTTTAACATCTCTGCTTTCATTTTTTATTTTATTAATTTGTTTTCTCTCTTTGTTCCATAGTTATCTAGCTTAGTGTTTATTAATATTGTTTTCTTTAAAAAAAGCAAAACAAAACAAAATCAGCTCTTTTTTAAATTATCTTTTCTATTTTTCCACTTTCTATTTAATTACTTCCTACTCTGAACTATGTTATTTTCTTCCTTCTGTTAGTTTTGGGCTTAGTTAGATCTAGACTTCTGAAGTAAAAGTTGTGTATTTGTGATCTTTCTTTTGTCTTAGAATAAGCATTTACCACGATAAACTTCCCTTATAGAACTATTTTCAGTGCATTTCATAAGTTTTGGTATATTATGTTCCATTTTCGTATGTTTCGAGATTTTTAAAAATTTTTTTCTTCTTTCACCTATGATTGTTCAGGAGTTCATAATTGCCACATATTTGCAAATTTTCCAGTTTTATTCATGTTATTGATTGCTAAATTCATACCATTGTGGCAGGAAAAAATAACTTGGTATGTCTTAATTTTATTTCTCAAATTTTCAAAGACTTGTTTTGTGACCAAATATATCATGTATCCTGGGGAATGTTCCATGCATGCTTAAGAACAATGCGTGTTCTACTACTATTGTGTAAAATGTTGTGTATATGTCTGTTAGTTCCACTTGGTCTAAAGTGAGTTTAAAGTCCAATATTCTCTAAATGATTTTATGTCTGGGTGACTTATCCACTATGAAAAGTGGGGTATTGAGGTCTGCTACTAATATTATATAGTCTATTTCTCCCTCAGATATGTTAGTATTTGCCTAGTATATTTAGGTGCTCAGATCCTATGTGCATATTTGTTTATGATTGTTATATCTCTTGAGGAGTTCACCCCTTTATAATTATATAATGACACTCTTTGCCATTTTGGCTTAAAATTTGTTTATTTTTTCTGACATAAGTTTAGCTAACCCTGCTCTCTGGTTTACATTTGCATGGAATATATTTTTCCAGCCCTAAATTTTAGACCTGTGTCCTTTAAGCTAGAATGCGTCTCTTGTAGGCAGCATAATATGGTTGAATTTCACACCATCCAGCCACTGTATGCCTTTTGATTGGAGAATTGAATTTATTTACCTTAATCAATTGTACATAAGAACTTCCTAATTCCATCTTACTAGTTTTTTGGTTGTTTCATAGTTCCTTGTTCCTTTTTCCCATTTCCTGTCTTCTTTTGTGAATTGATTATTTTCTTTGGTGGTAAGCTTTGATTCCATTCTCTTTATCCTTTGTATACCACTAGAGGTTTTTGATTTGTGGCTACCATGAGATTTAATAATGCTGATAATAGCTTAACTTTGATCACATGCAAAATCACTAACCTTTTATTTCCCTCTTTTATGTTTTTGATATCAAAATTTACCACATTTTATACTTTGCATTAATTAACAAAATGTAGCTATAGTTATTTTTAATAACTTGTCCTTCAACTTTTTACAAGAGGTAAGTGGTTACCACACCACATTATAGTACTAGAGTATTAATTTGTTCAATTAAGGAATAAAGACAAAAATAAACTATCACTAGATTTTGGGAGATATGTGAAATAAAATTAAATTTGATATCTTGGCAGTAATTCCAGTTAAAATTGTAGAAAGAGTTTTCTTACTTTTTTTAAATGTGCTCAGAAATAAGTTACCAGAAATAAATTTATTGCCTACTTGCATGAATGTTAACCCTAAGAGAAATTGCATTCATATTCGTTATGTCTGAATATATTTCACAGCCAGAAGTTCAATTACTAAGATCTTTACATTAGTGAGCCAGGAGAAATCTGTCAGTAAAAAAAAAAAGGAGTAGGTGAGTAGACTAAAAGTGCCTCTTCTCTCGTGCTTTCTCTATGTATGGGAAGAATCAATTTGCTTTCATCTTAATCCCAAGTAGAAGGAGCAATTGACTTTGGGGAAATCCTGTAAAATTTATTGCTGACAGCACGTTAGAGAGTACTTTCTAAGGATGACAGAACACATGAATTGATTTTGCTTCCAGTGACATCAGGATAACTGATTGTCACAATCACATAGCATAGCTCTGGGGTTAGTTGTCACTTTTCCCTGCAGTTAAATGGTTTCTATCAAATATGTGGGAGGACAATTTGAAAGGAGTTAGCCAGTGTGGTACTTAATTAGTATGATGTATCCAGTTCCCATTGCTGTATATAGAGAATATACAGATAGTTTACTAAATATATAAGAAGGAATCGTTGACCTAAATATGATAGGATTTCAACATTAGCAAATATATTAATGGAAAAAAATTTGTATTTGTTTCACATATACTCACTAAAATCAATTCTAAAGAAGACATAATTAGAAATGACCACTTATTGAAATATATGTTAATATATATAGTCATTCCCTTATGCATCAACTTAAATATTTATAACACATAAATGCATATTGACATGAAATACAGCAGTTGATTTTGGAACACTAAATGAGTTTTTTTGGAGAAAATATTCTTATCTTGTCTCATGGAGTGTGTGTGTATACATGCATGTACATATATATATTAACATATATGTATGTATTTGTATTAGTATACATTGAAATCTACACACATGTATGCATCCACACATACATATAGTTGATTTCATATATGCACATACATTTACATATTTTTAAATACTTTCAAGTACATATGATGTAGGGAAGATTTTTTATCTCCATAATATAAAGGAAGGAACAGAATATTGCAGATATTTTGCCACTTCTTTTCTTTTTTCCCCTTATACCCCCTGTGACCCCCCTTCAAAAAAAAGTCACAGGATTCTGAATAAGGATCAAAATCCCCACATTCTGCTTTTCAAGGCCTCTGGAACACGTTTTAAGTGAGCTCCATCCTATTGTCTCAAAGTTTCCACAGAGACCACTAAAGAAAGGCGGAGGAGAGGACAATAGTGCCCTGTTTTGTTTCCCTCTAATGAGAACTAGGAGATATCTACACATTACTGCAAACAAGAGTGACTCAAGTGTTATTGGGAAACATTAACTAATCACACACCTGCCTTCTGTAAGAAAGATAATGATTGTAAATGTGAAGGAGAGCATCTTATTAGAGAAAATTAATTGGCTGGGTACTGCCCAGCCACTTCCTCCAATCCCTTCTTGGGCAAAGGCATGGAATGATTACCTTCACCTTAAGCCAAGTAAAGGAGATTCCGAGCTGATCAGAGTAAGAGTGTGTCATAGACTAACTGGGGATTGAGGACCCTAGGGCTCGGTGGGAGAGGCTATAAAAGCATTGGCTAAGGTGGCAGAGATAAATCCAAACCTTGACTTTCAGCAAGATTAATGTGGTGTACAGACAGCAAAATATGACAACCTTGGGGATTCTGCTCAAGAGTACTGCCTGAAAGGCTAAAATAACCCTCAGTGAGGGAAGTGTAAGAAGGGTGAGAGAGAAGTACCAAGTGAGGTGCTGGAAACACTTTGGACATTATCTTTGTTAATATGGCCATTGGGGCCACAAACATGTTTCCTGAGAAAGGGCCAGCAAAAGTGCACCAGTGATGGCAGGGCACCAATTCAGGACTACAGCTAACTCTGCCTTGCACGCTTGTGCTGCTTTTAGCAAATCTTCCCTTTCCTTAGGTTCAGATTCTGGAAGGGATTACAGTGGCAGCCAACTAGGGAGTAGAAAGAAATGATACTAGTTCGTGTCTGTCTGGAAGCTTACAGGCCTCGAGGAGATCCAAGGTTGGGTCTGCTTTTCTTGTTATATAATGAATGTCCTTGTCTGGAGTTTTTATGCCTAAGCAAGGTACTATTTATAATTTCTATTCTATGGAGCACCTGAGGGGCTATGGGGCTTGTCAGAGTTTTATCATAAAAAAGGATTGGGCCACAAAGCAAATGTTAAGGGATGGTGGGAGTAAAAGTAGTTTGATTTCTGGTTGCAAGCCAAATCTAGGTCATTCAAAAATTCAGTACCTAAAGGTATGGAGCCATTTTAATATCTAGAAACTCTCCTTGTGAATAAACAAAACTATTTTTATCTATCTACACTTAAAGAAAACATTTCCAGTCTTTTTATAGAAGTCATTTACCCCCCTCCTTTGCCACTCCTGATAAATCCTTAGTTCATATAGCATCTGACCTCCATGGTCTTTCTGAAAGGTTTTGTCACCTGTGGTCTCAGAAATCTCAATCTATGTTCCACACTGTTTCCAGACTGGTATTGCAAAAAGTCAGAATCCAATAATTTTTGCTCCATAAAGTTAATCTTTACCTCCACCCACCATCAGTGGAATAGGAGCCATACTTTTTTACAGCACACATTAGCCCCTTTTGTGATCTGTCTCTTATTTACTCCCCTGGGGTTATGTTTCCCATCACTATATAAACTCTGTTTGCTCCAATATTTCCTCAATAGCATGATGCCTGTGCATCTCTTTGTATAATGGCAATAGCAGTGCCTGACTGCTTCCACCATTTTCTTTTCCTAGCTAATGTCCGCTTGTCCATCAAAAATTGTCAGGTGCATTTCTAACTAGTACTTTCCTTAAAATCCCTCCCTAACTTTTCCAGCCATCACTCTGGGCTAGGTCTCCCTGCTCTGCTGTTAACTTCTTCCAAATTTCTGCCATAGTCTAGGTCTGTCATAAGAAAGTCATGAATAATAGTAGACACTGCTAATAACATAAAAATTTCCAATAAAATAAAACTTCTAAAAAAATCATATTTTAATTATTTTCTTTCACCAACATGTGAATATACTGAAAATGTTTAAAGAGGAAATAAAATTAAAGTAAGAAAATTAATGATAAATTATGTTTATCAAATAACAGGCTGGTATCTTTATTATATGAAAAATTATATATAACATTCACAGTAACATGGACAGCATTGATACTTATGATTTATCAAGTGCTTACTTAATCCCAGATAAGTTTTATAAGCTTATAAAGAACTTTATATGTTAAACCTCAAAAAACGTTGCATTTTAGTTTTATTTTTCCATTCTCTAAGTGAGGAGACTGCTGTTCTGAGAGGCTAAATAAATTCAAGGAGCTACTAAAACAAGACAGAACTAACCTTATTTCTGTCTGATCTGAAGTTCTTATAGTTAACTTCTGGGTTTCAAAAAATAATCCTTATGATCCACGATTCTTGTTTTTATTATACCGCTTATTATAGACTTTCATTTGTTCAAATAAAAGTAAACGCAGGTTGATACTTTTATCTTACTTCCTAAGGATATACAAGAGAAACAGGGATGTGGTTTATCTTATGATTTTGATGAGACACAGGGTTTCTGTTTTGGACAATCCTTTAGGTAAAGGATTTATGGTTTAATGCTTTCTTATTCTCCATTAATTACCTTCTTTGACAGAACTTGAGTTCTTGTGCTGTTGATTTTCATAAGGTAAGCTGATCCCTGAACAGTTACAATGCTGACACTGACGGCCAGATCTTTCTACTTTATGTCTTGAAATTTGTGATTTTTTTAAGAGCGATGTATACAACTAGCTGTGGGAAATTTTTTTTTTTTTGGAGATAGTTTCTGGAAACTTTATTCCTACAGTATTTTTCTGGAAATATTTTCTTCACTTATTCATTTTTTACATATTGATTAAGGAAGCATATGCTGTAGGAATAGAGTGAAAAAGAGGTTACATAGTAGTAGTTTTAATTTTTAATTAATATTAGTTGGAAGTTTATGTTTGTTTTAAGTTACAAATATATTGCTAAGTAGTGGCTTTTCTATATGGATACAGTGATTTCTATGCTTCTAGTTTAATATTTTTATTTACTGTGTGGAAATTTTAATGTGTAGGTCAGAACAAGTGGTTTATAGATTCTCCTATTATATACTGTTTCTTCCTGCCTTCCTTGAAAACTCTTGAGGAAATATGTAGACTAAGAAAATATCTGGGGGATGAGAAGTGATTCACCATGAATTCTTGATTTAGATTCTTCCATAAAACCATCCTTGCTGGAAGAGTAAGTAAAATATGCAACTACATCAAGAATACATAACTAGGGTCACAAAGTAAGGCAAGTCTTTTCATTACATTTAAATAAATACATATATTTTTTACTAGTTTAAATTGAAAAATAATTCCTCCATATACAAAATTTAGTTTAAATTGAAAAATAATTCCTCCATATACAAAATTTAATTTATTGTAAGGAAAGAGAAGGAGGTATTTGCAGTCATAAAACTAAAAGTGTTATGATGTTTGTTTGAAACTAAGTTGTTCTCTTTAATTCATTATTAAAATGACTGGAAGAAAATTGAGACCTATAATAAAATAATCCATTATCAAAGACAGAGATTTCATGTACAAAATGGTATAAACATCATAGCAGAGCTAAGCAGTAAAAAAGACAAAAGTGGAAGATTTAATTAGTCAGAGACTGCTGTTTGGTTCAGTGTTGAATCTGAAAATAAACAACAAAACAAAATGTCAAAATTAATTAGTCGTATTTAGTTACATAAGAGACATTCCCAAATGTCTACCTGACTTTGTCTCTCTATTATCTGGCTGTTAACTAAATGTATAAAGCATTTGGCTACTGTTTAATTTAAATTTAGGAATGAATTTTATGTTTTCTAAATTTTTTTTTCTCATATGGGCCATATTTTAATTTATATTCCAATCTTCTCCATCTCAGAAAATGACCAGTCCATTCTTCTAGTTTCTCAGGCCAAACAGTAACAAAATAAACAAAAAACTCACCCTGAGTTTTCCTTTCTCCCACAACTTAGAAAATCCCCCAGCAAAGTCATAAACTCTACGTCCTATATCCTCAATGCGAGTCCTTCATTTCACCTCTATTTCTAATATCTTAGAGATATCACTTTGCATAGATCTCAATATCATTTAATCTTATCTCCCTGATGATATTCTTGCTTTCATGTATCGCTTTCTCCACAAAGCAATAATTGAAAGATCCTTTTAAAACCCACACAGTTGCGTGAACTTTAAAAGGTGGTATTGTTTCTAACATTCTTCTGTCCCTTCCTTCTTCTAAGGTGTATATACTTCCACACCTGTTATAGAGAGGCATGTCATGTGACTTGAAGGGTGAGGAGACATGAAGGTGATAATTACAAGTAATATTGATGGGAAAGGATGGGGAGGAAGGAATGTTTTCTTATAAAACATGTCAAAAGAGAAACAAACTAAGAAATGGAGCATATGTGTTGCATAATCGGACGGATTGTGGTTTCTATCAGATGGCGTGCAGTTGAGGCAGGGGGCCTCGATGAAAATGAAAATGTAGATTCAGAATCGGCAGGCCTGGGTCTGTACTTCTTGCACGTGCTTCTGGTTAGTAGGCTATATGCAATATTAACGATCATCTCGTCACATTCATTTATTCTTCCATATACTCACAACTTGTTATATGTCCAATGCTCCTCTCAGGGGTTTGGAATATGTCAACAAACAAAACAAACCCATGTCTATAACCACGTGGCTTACACTGTAGTTATTGGGTGGGGTGGGGGGTGAAGACAGATGATAAAAAGTAAAAAGATAATAAAATAAAATTATATAGGGTGTAAAAAGGTGGCAATTGCTTTGGAATCAGAAAATCGATTAGAACAGATGTAGGCTTCAGAGGTGTGGAGATAGGACAAAACAAGATTTGACATTAACATCAGGGTTGGTGTATTATCAGTGATATTAGTAATATTCAGTCCAAGCAGGAATAAAAGCAGTTTACCTTCAATTTGTAGATTTCAAAAAGGTCTATTTAAATTTTCCCCAGAGGAACAAAACTCTATTAAGAAAAGAGGCACAGCTGGTTTTGATTCAGTCCATTCTCTCAGTCTTGCTTGAGAGGAGATGGTATTTATTCTGTCACTTCTGGCTGAAAGAGAAGAATCGCGTTGCTTGTAAAGGTAAATCCATAGTTACGTAAATGAGATACAAAAGAGAATTATTGCTTGCAACCTGCCAGCAGGAGTAGAGATTTGGCTAAGGATATACATTGTCATGATTCTCTTTGTTTTGTTGTCGTTTTCCTTCCTGTCTGAAGGATGTGTTTACTAGTATGTAAATACTATTAACACAGTAGGGGGAAATTCTGAAAGAAGAAAAACATAACACATTGAGTACAGGGTTGTGTGTTTGTAGCAACTATAGTAATTTTATATAAAACCTTTTGTCTTTATAAATCAACAGAGTGGAACTTTATACTAATAACACATCTTAAAGATTAGAGGAAGCAGTGTAGATGAAAATTGTGAGTTAAAATTTTTAAAGTAAATAATTGAAATTTAAATTGTAGATAAATCTTATACCTTCAAGACACATCATACGAACAGAATATTTATAAAACATAGAAAGGAAAACACCTTTGCCACAAACTCATTTCAAAAAAAGTATCATGCATCTTTGAAAAAACATTTGTGCATAGTTTTTGAACCCTGAAAGAAGTGATTAATGTTTATTAATCAAACCCCAGGACAGGAGTACTTGTAATTCTGCAGCTTACAATCGTTTTCTGTGTTTATTGCTCTAAGTGAATTAGACTATAGAGAAATCAGGGGAGGGCTTTTTAACTTGTAATTGAAAATCATTGATTGAGCTGGTCTATTTCAGCAAATAGTGGTTTTATGGGTAATATTTTACAACTCATTGGCACTTCACTAAGAGAAAAATCCCTCTTTACTTTTAGGAAACTTTCCCTTTCTGCTATCACCTATAATAAATATATAGTTAGACTAAAAATTAATGGAAATGCCTATTATTTCCCTGTCAAAGCACATAAAAATGAATGCAACTCTTCAAGGCAATTACTTTGCAGCATTATATTCTGTACAACCATGTTAAATGTGTTGAACATATCTTTGAATTCCCCTTTCAAAATCATATTCAGAGACATTTTGTAATGCAAAACAAAAGGGTAAAGTAGGTAGTAGTTAGACACAGACATGCAACATACATACATATATGCATACATACAGTTTGCTTTCTAAGGATTTATACTTTTTTTCCCCAAACACATAATCATTTTCCTTCATCACTTACTAATTAGATTTTCCTTCAAGTTGCTACATACGTTTCCAACCACCAAATTCCACCTTTAAAATTTATTCTCAAAAGTTTACAAAGCATCATCTCTCATTTCTTCTGGTCTACCAGGAGAGGTTCTGAAAAAATACAATATCAACATTTTTAGCATGAAAATTAAGCCAATAGAAAACAACTTTTAGGCTTTGCACATGCAAATTTTGTTTTATGTAGCTAAGGAAAATCACCTAATGATCAAACATAAGGATCTCAAGTATACTCATGTCAAAAAATTTGCCTATAGTAAAATATAAATACTCCCATAGTCAGCTGGTTAATCTATGTAAGGAACATGTTGCCTTCATTCACTTGTTCTGGGTAAATATGACATCAAGGACAGTAGGCAATTACTAAACTCTCATTAGCTAATCCAGGTGAGTTATTTGGTATTTCACACTTTTGTCATCAATAAATTAGGAATATTGTATACATATCCCATCCTGTCACTTCACAGGACCATTTTTCAGTTGAAAATTAGGTGGGTTATGTTACAAAAATTGGTAAACTTTGACACACTGTAAAAACTGTGACAGCCGTGTTCATCTCAGCATCTTCTTTGGGCGAGTATTTTCCATTAAAATGATTATACCACCTGGTCATATGACACATAAGACAATAAAAACAATAAGAACAATGCTAATTTTTGCTTATGATTTTGCTTTGCTTTTCTAGTCAGTTTTCTACGGGCTTTGCCCATGCTATTTCACTTAATCATTGCAGTAGCCTTATAACAAGATGAGAACTCATGACCCCTATTTTCTAAAAGAAGTAATGGAATAATAGAGAAATAAGTTCCTGAAGGACACATTCTTAATTAGTGGGAATGGGATTTAGATTACATCAGTCTGTCTGAAAAACCCATGTTCTTAACTGATACTCTATTTTCAATACTGCCTGTATTTCTAGTGTGGAAATAGAAGGAAAAGAAAACATCAAGAACAATATTGTTATGTATCAAAGTATGGTTTTTATAAGCCTTTTCTTTCAAACATTAAATATAGTTCTGCAGAAATAATATGATATTAGATCAGAGAATAGGAACTTTTCCTTTAACTCAAATTCCTACATGCCATTGCAAGTATACTTCAGGGAAAAGGGACTTATGAATTCGACCAGTGTTTCCAAGATATAAGTAAGAAATTTCTAGAACAGTGTAATTGTACTCAGTGTATTTCTATCAGGGCCAACACATTTTAGTAGCCAGACAATAATTTAAATATTATGTAGGAAATATCCTACCCCTCAATGCTTCATCCTCTAAATAAATTTTTAAAAGTATGTTTGAAGGAATACAGACTGAAGTAATTTGGTTATATAATTTTTAAAAAAAGTCAAGCTATTTAATTTGTGAGCATATCCATATTAGGACTGTTTTACATACCCCTTTGTATTCTGAGCACTTAACACTTGATAATGCAATCAACACTCACTGAATTAATTATTTCATTTAATGAATTGGATTATTTTGGTTATTTCTTATTTGTTAAGATCTGGTTCTTTTAACATGCGGAATGCAGTTGGAGGAAATAGACTGTGTGTGAAGCTGTTGACATGTAAAGATTAGGCTGATATGTTTGCTTTATTATGAATTCTGTTTGGTGGCAGGCCTGCAATATAAAATCTGAAGGCAATATGTAATAAATCTACTGTAGAGAAAAGAGACATCACAGGGACCACAATATATAGGAATTTATGATTTTCTTTATTTATAGCAGGAGTTAGGTAAGCACACTGGAGGCCAATTAATGCAGTGAAAATGAATACACACATTGGCCACTACTTCCATCACACTGTGTTCTCTACTTAGAGGTCTCCGGCAGTCAGAGCAATCCTTGCAGCCCGCTTTGGAGTGGAGCGAGACTGCAGTCAACTGCAGAATGCTCACAAATGCATGGGTGCAATGCTCCAATGGAAGGCACAGCTACAAAACACAAAAAGGGTGGGACACATACAATAATGTTTATTTCTCCACCAAGCCAATGATGCCCAAATCAAAGAGAAAGGCTGGACAACAGACTTCTAAGTGTTTCAAAAACCTAAGTTTTGATAAGTAAGAACCTGGATCACAAGATGATTAAGTGAAATAGCTGCAAAAATTATATTTAATGTAGTGCTTGGTACATGGATGATACCTAAAATTATGTATATACACATATACCTAGAGGTAAATGAGACTTATGACAGTATGTAATAAAGGCTTGCTAATATATTTGGGATTGCAGGAAACTCTTTAAAGAAGAGAGACAGCCCTGGGCTTGGTAGTAGCACATAGGTGATATACACCATTCTAAATATTTCATGAATTAACTCATGTAATTTCACATTAATAGAACAAAATATGTCATATCAGTGTTTCCATGTTATAGTTGAGGAAAGTTAGAAATGCTGGAACCAAGATTTCAATGTAGACAAGTGGCTCTAGACCCCAAAAACATCAACCACAACATATCAACAAAGTATGTGATTTTTGTTCACATTATTCTACAAATGTAGCTAAGGGAAAAATCTCAATGGCTAAAGCATTCAACTAATGATGAAAATGTGGACTTAAAAATAGGAAAAAGAGAAAGCAAATCCTTCAAAATGTAAAAGGAAAATAAGAGATGTTTCATTTTATTTTTGTTGAGGTATAATTTGTTGACATCTAACATATTAGTTTCAGGTGGGCAACATAATGATTCAATATTTGTATGCATTCAAAATCATCTCCACATCTCCACAATAAGTAAAGTTAACATCTGTCACTGTACACGATTACAATTGTTTTTCTTTTAATGAGAACTTTTAAGAATTACTCTTGGCAACTTTCAAATATACAATACAATATTATTATCTATAGCCACCAAGCTGTACATTACATCTCCATGACTTATTTATTTCATAAGTGGACAATCGTACCTTTTTTTGTGTCTGTGTGTGATATGACTGCCCTTGCACTCATATCACCATGTAAGAACTTATTCACTATGTAAGAACTTATTCACCATGTAAGAACTTGTTCATTATGCTTCAGAAGATTGGAGACTGTTGAGAGTTAGGCTTGGGGTTGATTAATGGTTGTGCATTGAGTCCCCTATACAGAATTTTATTGTTGTAAACAAGCATTTGATCAAAAATATGAAAGGTGCCGTCTCAAAAATAAAAAATAACCCCCTTCCCCCATTCCACCTATCCCCTGTCCCTGACTCTGGCAACCACCAATCTGTTCTGTGTATCTATGAGTTTATCTGTTTGTTTGTTTTTTAGATTGCTTACATAAAGGAGATTATATGGTATTTATTTTTCTCTGTATGACTTATTTCACTTAACATAATGGTATCAAGGTCCATCCATGTTGTCAAAATGACAAGATTTCTTCTTTTTCTTATGGCTAAATGAGAAGTTTTTTTTTTTTTTTCAGAGGGCACCTATCATATTTATTGATCAAATGGTTGTTTACAACAATAAAATTCTGTATAGGGGACTCAATGCACAATCATTAATAAACCCCAAGCCTAACTCTCAACAGTCTCTAATCTTCTGAAGCATAATGAACAAGTTCTTACATGGTGGTATGTGTGTAGGATTCACATATAAATCAAGTATAAAAATCAAATGAATAATCATATCTGACTTGATTGTTTATAGTTCATGATGCATGATCAAAACCGATAGTTTCTGTGATATGACTGCCCTTGCACTGTTCACCATGTAAATGAGAGGTATTTTTAAAACAGTCCATTAAAATATAATTTTTTTGGTATCATGAATCTACAATTACATGAAGAACATTATGTTTACTAGGCTCCTCCCTTTTCATCAAGTATGCCCCACAAACCCCATTACAGTCACTGTTCATCAGTGTAGTAAGATGCTGTAGACTCACTACTTGTCTTCTCTGTGTTGCACAGCCCTCCCCGTGCCCCCACACACATATTATACATGCTAATCCCCCTTTCTTTTTCCCTGCCCTTATCCCTCCCATCCCACCCATCCTCCCCAGTCCCTTTCCCTTTGGTAACTGTTAGTCCATTCTTGGGTTCTGTGATTCTGCTGCTGTTTTGTTCCTTCAGTTTTCCTTTGTTCTTATACTCCACATGTAAGAGAAATCATTTGATACTTGTCTTTCTCTGCCTGGCTTATTTCACTGAGCATAATACCCTATAGCTCCATCATTGTTGTTGCAAATGGTAGTATTTGTTTTCTATTTATGCCTGGGTAATATTCCATTGTGTATATGTACCACATCTTCTTTACCCATTCATCTACTGATGGACACATAGGTTGCTTCCATTTCTCGGCTATTGCAAATAGTGCTGCGATAAACATAGCGGTGCATCTGTCTTTTTCAAACTGGGCTGCTATATTCTTAGGGTAAATTCCTAGAAGTGGAATTCCTGGGTCAAATGGTATTTCTGTTTTGAGCTTTTTGAGGAAACTCCATACTGCTTTCTACAATGGTTGAACTAATTTACATTCCCACCAGCAGTGTAGGAGGGTTCCCCTTTCTCCACAACCTCTCCAACATTTGTTGTTGTTTGTCTTTTGGATGGTGGCGATCCTTACTGGTGTGAGGTTATATCTCATTGTGTTTTTAATTTGCATTTATCTGATGACTAGCGATGTGGAGCATATTTTCATGTGTCTGTTGGCTATCTGAATTTCTTCTTTGGAGAACTGTCTGTTCAGCTCCTCTGCCCATTTTTTAATTGGATTATTTGTTTTTTGTTTGTTGAGGTGCATAAGCTCTTTATATATTTTGGATGTCAACCCTTTATCGGATCTGTCATTTATGAACATATTCTCCCATACTATAGGATGCCTTTTTGTTCTATTGATGGTGTCCTTTGCTGTACAGAAGATTTTCAGCTTAATATAGTCCCACTTGTTCATTTTTGCTTTTGTTTCCCTTGCCCGGGGAGATATGTTCATGAAGAAGTCGCTCATGTTTATGTCCAAGATATTTTTGCCTATGTTTTTTCTAACAATTTTATGGTTTTATGACTTACATTCAAGTCTTTGATCCATTCCGAATTTACTTTTGTGTATGGGGTTAGACAATGGTCCAGTTTCATTCTCTTACATGTAACTCTCCAGTTTCGCCAGCACCACCTGTTGAAGAGGCTGTCATTACCCCATTGTATGGCCATGGCTCCTTTATCATATATTAATTGACCATATATCCTTGGGTTAATGTCTGGAGTCCCTATTCTGTTCCACTGGTCTGTAGCTCTGTTCTTGTTCCAGTACCAAAATTGTCATGATTACTGTGGCTTTGTAGTAGAGCTTGAAGTTGGGGAGTGAGATCCCCTCATTTTATTCTTCCTTCTCAGGATTTCTTTGGCTATTCGGGTTCTTTGGTGTTTCCATATGAATTTTTGAAGTATTTGTTCCAGGTCGTTGAAGAATGCTGTTGGAAATTTGATAGGGATTGCATCGAATCTGTATATTGCTTTGGGTAGTATGGCTATTTTGACTATATTAAATCCTCCTAGCCAAGTGCATGGGATGAGTTTCCATTTGTTCGTGTCTTCTTTAATTTCTCTTAAGAGTGTCCTGTAGTTTTCAGGGAATAGATCTTTCAATTCCTTGGTTAGGTTTATTCCTAGGTATTTTATTCTTTTTAATGCTATTATGAATGGAATTGTTTTCCTGATTTCTCTTCCTATTAATTCATTGTTAGTGTATAGGAAAGCCTCAGATTTCTGTGTATTAATTTTGTATCCTGCAACTTTGCTGAATTCTGATATTAGTTCTAGTAGTTTTGGAGTGGAGTCTTTAGGGGTTTATTATGTACAATATCATGTCATCTGCAAATAGTGACAGTTTAACTTCTTCTTTACCAATATGCATTCCTTGTACTTCTTTATTTTGTCTAATTGCCATGGCTAGGACCTCCAGTACTATGTTGAAAAACAGTGGGGAGAGTGAGCATCCCTGTCCTCTTCCTGATCGAATTCGGTTTGCTAATATTTTGTTGAGTATTTTTGCATCTACGTTCATCAGGGATATTGGTCTGTAGTTTTCTTTTTTGGTGGGGTCTTTGCCTGGTTTTGGTATTAGGGTGATGCTGGCTTCATAGAATGAGTTTGGGAGTATTCCCTCCTCTTCTGTTTTTTGGAAAACTTTAAGGAGAATGGGTATTATGTCTTCTCTGTATGTCTGATAAAATTCTGAGGTAAATTGTTCTGGCCCGGTCATTTTGTTCTTGGGTACTTTTTTGATTACCGCTTCAATTTCGTTGATGGTAATTGGTTTTTTTAGATTTTCTGTTTCTTCCTTGGTTAGTCTTGGAAGGTTGTATTTTTCTATGAAGTTGTCCATTTCTTCTAGGATTTCCAGCTTGTTAGCATATAGGTTTTCATAGTATTCTCTAATAATTCTTTGTATTTCTGTGGGGTCCGTCGTGATGTTTCCTTTCTCGTTTCTGATTCTGTTGATGTGTGTTGATTCTCTTTTTCTCTTATTAAGTCTGGCTGGAGGCTTATCTACTTTGTTTATTTTCTCAAAGAAACAGCTCTTGGTTTCATTGATTTTTTTCTATTGTTTTATTCTTCTCAATTTTATTTATTTTTTCTCTGATCTTTATTATGTCCCTCCTTCTGCTGACTTTAGGCCTCCTTTGTTCTTCTTTTTCCAATTGTGATAATTGTGATGTTAGACTCCTTATTTGGGATTGTTCTTCCTTCTTTAAATATGCCTGGATTGCTATGTACTTTCTTCTTAAGACTGGTTTTGCTGCGTCCCACAGAAGTTGAGACTTTGTGTTGCTGTCATTTGTTTCCATATATTCCTTGAGTCTCTATTTTAATTTGTTCGTTGATCAATTGATTATTTAGGAGCATGTTGTGAAGCCTCCATGTGTTTTTATTTTCTTTGTACAATTTATTTCTAGTTTTATACCTTTGTGGTCTAAAAAGTTGGTTGGTAGAATTTCAGTCATTTGGAATTTACTGAAGCTCTTTTTCTGGCCTAGTATGTGGTCTATTCTGGAGAATATTCCATGTGCACTTGAGAAGAATGTGTATCCTGTTGCTTTTGGATGTAGAGTTCTGTAGATGTCTATTAGGTCCATCTGCTCTACTGTGTTGTTCAGTGCCTCTGTGTCCTTACCTATTTTCTGTCTAGTGGATCTATCCTTTGGAGTGAGTGGTGTGTTGAAGTTTCCTAAAATGAACGCATTGCATTCTATTTCCTCCTTTAATTCTGTTAGTATTTGTTTCACATATGTTGGTGCTCCTGTACTGGGTGCATATATATTTATAATAGTTATATCCCTTTGTTGGACTGAGCCCTTTATCATTATGTAATGTCCTTCTTTATCTCTTGTGACTTTGTTTTGAAGTCTATTTTGTCTGATACTAGTACTGCAACACCTGCTTTTTTCTCTCTGTTGTTTGCATGAAATATCTTTTTCCATCGCTTGACTTTTAGTCTGTGCATGTCTTTGGGTTTGAGGTGAGTCTCTTGCAAGCAGCACATACATGGGTCTTGCTTTTTTATCCATTCTATTACTCTGTGTCTTTTAATTGCTGCATTCATTCCATTTACATTTAAGGTGATTATTGAAAGGTATGTACTTATTGCCATTGCAGGCTTTAGCTTCGTCGTTTCCAAAGGTTCAAGGTTAGCTTCTTTACTATCTTACTGTCTAACTTAACTCACTTTTCGAGCTATTATAAACACTGATATTTATTTCTCTCCCTTCTTATTCCTCCTCCTCCATTCTTTTTATGTTGGGTGTTTTATTCTGTGCTCTTTTTTGTTTCCTTTGACTCCTTTTGTGAGTAGTTGATTTTATTTTTTGCCTTTAGTTAGTATTTGGTTGATCTGCTTTCTTTCCTGTGATTTTATTTTCTCTGGTGTCATGTATTTAGCCTTAGGAGTGCTCCCGTCTAGACCAGTCCCTCTAAAATACCCTGTAGAGGTGGTTTGTGGGAGGCAAATTCCCTCAACTTTTGCTTGTCTGGGAATTGTTTAATCCCTCCTTTATATTTAAATGATAATCATGCTGGATACAGTATCCTAGGTTCAAGGCCCTTCTGTTTCATTGCATTAAATATATCATGCCATTCTCTTCTGACCTGTAAGGTTTCTGTTGAGAAGTCTGATGGTAGCCTGATGGGTCTTCCTTTGTAGGTGATCTTTTTCCTCTCTTTAGCTGCCTTTAAAACTCTCTCCTTGTACTTGATCTTTGCCATTTTAATTATTATGGGTCTTGGTGTTGCCCTCCTTGGGTCCCTTCTGTTGGGAGTCTGTATACTTCTGTGATCTGAGCGACTATTTCCTCCCCTGGTTTGTGGAAGTTTTCAGCAATTATTTCTTCAAATACACTTTCTATCTCTTTTTCTCTCTCTTCTTCTTCTGGTACCCCTGTAATGCAGACATTGTTCCTTTTTGATGGGTCACACAGTTCTCTTAATATTGTTTAATTTCTGGAGATCCTTTTATCTCTCTCTGCATCAGCTTCTATGCGTTCCTGTTATCTGGTTTGTATTCCATTAATGAACTCTTGCATCTCATCCATTCTGCTTTTAAGTCCATCCAGAGACTGTTTTATTTCTGTAGTCTCCCTCCCTACTGTGTCGGTTAGCTCTTGCATTTTGCTCTGCAGCTCCATCAGCAAGGTTATGACCTTTACTTTGAATTCTTTTTTAGGGAGATTGGTTAGGTCTATCTCCCCAGTTTCCTTCTCAGGGGAAGATGTCTGGGTTAGTCTGATCTGTATCAAATTCTTCTGCCTTTTCATGGTGATAGAGGTAGTTGTGGGGAGCTGGCACATATGTCAGCTGGGAGAATGTCCCTTCTTGCTATTTTGTGGCCTTCATCTCCTGGGAGAACAGCGACCCCTAGCTGCTTGTGCTGGGGAGCTGCGCACAGATGGGGTCTCTGATTCTTGCCTGGCCACTGTGAAGGAAGCTCCACGGGCAGTTCCTGTGGGCATGGCTGGCTTCAGGCCACTGCTCTGCTATGGTGGGGCTGTGCTGGAGGGGAAATGGGCGGGAGGCTGTTCTTTGCAGTGAGGGGCCTCAGAGCTGCACTACCGCCCAGGGAGTTATGGCACCCAGACTTCCCAGGGAGTCCCAGCTGCTTGGCTCAGTGCGCCGGGACGCGTCCATCCAGCTGTGGGGTCCCTCTCCCTTTAAGACTTTCAAAAAGAACTAGCTTTTCTTTGTCCCAGGGGTGCCAGCTGCGGGGACCCTCTCGCAGGTTTTGCTGTCCCGTTTCCCTAGTTTCCAGCACCCCATGCACTGTGTGTCTGCGCTCTGGTCCGGATGGCTGGGGCTGGGTGTTCAGCAGTCCTGGGCTCCCTCTCCCTCCCCGCTCTGACTCCTCTCCTCCCGCCAGGGAGCTGGGGTGTGGGGTGCTCAGGTTCCACTGAGCCGCGGCTTGTATCTTACCCCCTTCTTGAGGCGCTGGGTTCTCGCAGGTGTGGATGTAGCCTGGCTGTTGTCTTATGTCTTCTGGTCTCTCTTTTAAGAATAGTTGTATTTATGGTATTTTCAAAAATATATATGGTTTTGGGAGGAGATATCCACTGCTCTACTCATGCCGCCATCTTGGCTCTTCCTCTAAAATATAAATTTGAATGATATTAATGGCATGTGAGTCTACTGCTGAGTAATTTCAAATGTAGTACTGGATGGTTTTGTAGCTATTATCTCCTCAGTGTTTCAGAAAGAAAATATGTTCTCTTCAATTTTTATGAATGCAAAGTTAGTTAAGTTTCTTAAGACACTCCATAATCTCTTCAACAAATCTCCAAGCATTTTTGGGGTATACAGCAGTTTCTTGGGCCAGCCTATGACTTGAGAATAGCCTCGCCTCAGAGTGACCTTGTTAAAGTCACTATTAAAAAGAGATAAGAAACAAAAATACAATGTCAAATTAACATCGTGAGTAAACAAATTTCTGTTACAAAGCAAAGAAAAAATTGACTTTTAGAACCATTTTGGGTCTCAAATGACATAACAAAGGAGTAAAATTGAAAGGAGTTATGTTCATTTTTATTATACTTCTGTTTCTAAATTAAGTGAGGATGTGTCAAAGTCTCCACTTGATATACTTCCTCAATTATCCATGTGCTTGAAATATCTTAGGCTTATGACTTACCTATACTCACATCTGGTGTTCTCTCTCTAGTTAACTACTTGTAGAATTATTTCTGAAAGGGGAAAACTACAAAGTGAAATGCTTAAACTTTTGCCTGGTGAGCTCAGGCAGTAACTTTGATAAATAGTGCTTGAGTCACTGGAAAGACATTTATAGGTTCTCTGAAATCCTAAGAGTGAACAACATTAAAATAAGCATTGAAAGGTGCTAAATCAACAAAAGTGATATGATTTCTGGGTTTATTTTAGTAGAAAAAAATATCTAAATAACTAAATCAATGCCTCATTTAGCCTTCCTTCCTCAGCCATTATTTGCCATGTTAATTCCCTTCCTAGGTCAATCCTTGCTCCACAATCCTGTCTGATTATTCTCTTGTTCTCTGATATGTCATTGTTCAAATTTCCAATAACTATACAAAGAACTCCCAAATTCTTCTAGCGGACCAGATCTTTATATTCAGTCTGCAATACACTACATTTATTAATGCAGTATTTGTTCTATTTATTCCATAGGCTGCCTTTGGTGCCTATACCTTTTTCTGCCTGGTCCCCCAACTAAGAAACAAAAATGAAAAATTATTGAATGGCAGTTGTTTGGAGTCAGAAATATCTTTGTATGAGAATTAGAAAGCAGACACTTCCAAACTGTAGGATCCTGGTCTACCTCACAGAAAAAAAAGAAAAAAAAAGTAATGGATTCCTACTAACCCCATATGGTACTTCAAGGGGTATGGAAACAACATGAAAAATACAAAGCTACAATAGGGCAGAGTTTATATATATTAGAAGTAGTTGGCAGATATCTTGTGGGATATAGCTTGCCAAAAAGGGTCATTTGGTAACTAATAAATGAGGGCCAGATGAGCGATATGGATGGACAGTTTGAATTAGTTACTGAAAAAAAATTATAAAAATCCACTTCCTCTTTTTTAAATTTGTTTTTCTTCTCTACACATCTCTTTTCTTCCACTTTTAGGATATATTCTCTACTTTTCTAAATGTCTCTAAGTGTTTCTTAAATTGTGCAAAAAATCCTCCAAATTTGGTTGAGGCAAATTCAGCATAGTCAAGCTGTTATAGTATCTGACTAAAGCCAAATTATAGTCTG
This sequence comes from Manis pentadactyla, assembly GCF_030020395.1. Classification (NCBI taxonomy): domain Eukaryota; kingdom Metazoa; phylum Chordata; class Mammalia; order Pholidota; family Manidae; genus Manis; species Manis pentadactyla. The sequence goes on from NC_080020.1 coordinate 126,320,794, forward strand.
CTAACATAAAGGAGTAATAAAGCTAGTTCTCCTCATCCAATAATCAAATTTATAGAAGGAACAAAGCAATGTCATTTTCAGTCAGTCTATTATTGTTTTATATTCACTGAGGTTAGATACAGTGATTTTATCCCACTCTCCTTTTCCTTAAATTCAATTTTTTTCTGTCCTGATTCATAATTTTTTAGTATATGATGCAAGGATTAAAGATTCAATAGAGAGTAATTTAGGCCATTAATGGCAATAAGTGGCACTCTCTTCATTATGATGGGCAAGAGTGAGTTTTTATCCAACCATCTCTTTATAACATTATTATCCTGACTCACCAGTCAACCGAGACCTTTCTACTGAATGTCATGTGTTCAACTGCCCATCTGTCTTTTTCACATAGATAGCTCTTAAGCACATAAAAGGCAATATAGCCATGAATTAACACTCTCTTCACTGAACTTTATCTCATTCTCTAATATTGTAGAGGGATTCTGTAGTGACCCAAACCCTTAAGCCAAATGCCCAAGTGCCAATTGAATCACTCCTTTCTCCCAACACCTCCCTTCCAGTCACCTTGTCCTTAAAAATGTACTCCAAAATGCCTCCCATACACATCTTTTTCTTCATTCATATCCATCATTAAGTTTCAATCTGGCTGCCACATTTCCCATTATGATGTCCCTGAATCCAGTGCATTCAGGCTGCATCATACTTCACTTAGTAACAGCATTTGTCACTCTGGACTAGTTTCTCTTCCTTGAAATACTTAGGCAGCTTACCACATCCTCTCAGATTTCTTCCTTTCTCCAGGATCACTGGTTATGTGTTTCTTCCACCTTTCTCCCAAACTCACTGGCATGTGGCAATGCTGAGTGTTTGAGCTTCTATAGACTCATGTCTTTGCTAATCTCATCAGCCTTAGTGCCTTTAACTGTTATCTTATGCTGACCATATTTATAAAGCTAGTCTGAACTGCCCCTTTAAACACCAGCATCCTGCATGCCAACTATCTCTGAGTGTTCAAGACACATTTCACAGAGCATGTCCAAAATCTAATCTATTTCCCCACAAACAGTTCTTCTCATAGTCTTCTATGTCTCAGTCCAAACACCTTTGATTACACGCCATCCCTGTTCTCCTTTCATACAACACATTTTAGTCCATCAGCAAACACTGCCTCCAAGACACACCCAGTGTCTGACCACGTCTCCTCCCTTTTATTTAACTAACTTTATCGTAATTATATCTTAATCTATCTCCTTAATACTAACCTTGTTCCACACAATCTATTCTCAACACAGCAACCAAAGCAATCATATTAAAATAGATCGTGCCATTCCTTAGCTCAAAACCTGTCCATGGTTTCCCATCTCATTTATGGTTTTCCATCTCATTTATGGCCAAAGTCAAATGCATTACAGTAACGAACTTGACTGCAAATGATCTGGCTCATCCTGCCATTCTGATCTTATCTCCCCTTATTCCTTTTGTGTTAGAGATCCTGGCTTCACAGATTTCCCTCAAACACACCAGAAAGTATCATATTAGAGCACTTGCATTCGTGACTCATTTTGCCTAGAACTCTTCCTCTTTCAAGTTGGTGTTTCCCTAGCAGTCAGTGGTGTGCTAGTAAATATGTAACGACCAGAAATTTGTATGCAGGTATAATATTTATTGTAAACTTTACTGATATAAAAGATAGCACCCAATTTACAAACAATTATAAAATATGCATTATTCTTTCCTGTAAATTCCACCTAGCTTATTGATTCTAACAGAATGCTTGCATTGATTTTTGCTAAACTCTTGCATCCACACACAACCTATTGCTGCAACCCAATGAATATTGACAAAATCCTACCACAAATAAATGCTTGATTACTATCTGATTCGACAAAGAAGTTTCTCTGGTCACTGACAAACCAATTCAGTTCTGGCTAAATTTGTTTGTTGGCTGGCATTTTGTTTACATTATCATGTAGATAAAATATGTTTGTACAAACTTCCCTTTTTCATCAGTTATATAAGCCACTTTTATCTGCTAAGTTGAACCATAGTTTACACTAGAGTAATGTATTTCGAACTTTTTGTGTTATTCACAATGTAATGGCTACACAATTGAGTTTAATATGCTTTATTTATGTTTTCTTCTTTCTCAATCTAGAAAATCACTAAATCAGTAAATTCAGCCTTGATTTAGTAGCATTGCCAACTTACATGGTGATAATAATTCCATTGGAAGTGATTTTTAAAGTACCAAGAAGACACACTTAATATGAAGCTGGGAAAGGAGAGTGATAGCATATTCTATATACTATAGTATATATATTCTAAGTACTATAGTATTTCCCCATATAGATTTAAAAAAAAGCATAAATAGCATAAAAAACACATAATAGTAAAATATTTAATTTTTTAAGTGATGACTTTTCAGTAATTTCAGTAATTTTAAATGTGTTGAATTATAAATTTATATTATTTAACTATTAGAAATAGCTATATTTACTAAACAACTCTCCAAATTTTTGAGATTCTTTAGCTGAGCCAATACTAACTCTAACACACTACTGCTACTGTCCTAGTTAATACATTAAGCACAAAATGAATGCTTCCTGTACCCCCTACAATTAATACCATCTAGTATGCTTTATGTAATGAAGGTAATTAGCCTCTTTTTTTCCCTAATCTCCCTCTCTAGAATGTAATCTTTATGAGGGCATTGCTTTTTTGTCCTAGGACAATGCCTGGATTCCAGTGGACACTCTATAACTACTAGTTGAAAGAATGAGTGACTTTTTATAGCTCACAGGATAAAGTAATTCAAGCCTGTTTTCACAAATACAAACTTGTTTAATCTCTATCCTTACATCCCTCAGGCCGCCCACACAAAGGTCCTTCTCCATCTGTCTTTACTGTGACGCTCTGTTCTTACACACATTTTTTAACATCTTATATTGTTTTGTGAGGGTGTCTTCCTTAGTTCCTTTTGGCCAAACTAACTCTTGTGATTTTACTTCTATATATATATATATTTTGGCTTAGTGTCATGCATTGTATTATGCTTCCTCCACCACCCTTCTGCCAAATTCATAGGATGAATCATAATCCCCATCTCAGAATGTGACCTTATCTGGAGATAGGGTCTTTACAGAGGTAATCAAGTTGAAGTGAGGCCATAGGGTGGCCCCAGCACAATATGACTGGTGTCATAAAAAGGAGAAACTTGGACATAGAGAATCTAAGAGAGGGAAGATTATATACAGACAGAGAGAATTCCATATAAGCACAAAATGACTATCTACAAGCCAAAGAGAGAGGCCTGGAATAGACCCATCCTTCACAGTCATTAGAAGAAACCCACCCTTACAATACCTAGATTTCAGACTAACCTTCATGAATTGTGAGATGATAAATTTCAGGGACTGTATATTTCTCATTTCTTTCAGATGACTGCTACTATAACGTGTGTTATGCAAAGATTAAAGAGGTGTTCACATTAGACACGATACATACTGGGAGAGATTGTAGAATTCCCATGCCTAACCTACCAGTTTAAACCTAATATGCTCACTGGAAAAACAAAGTACAAGTTTACATTTGGCTGTGACTTATCTGTCTGATTTTACTATTTGGTGGTTCATATCCCCAACATATGCAAGATAATAACTGTTGAATTTTTTCTGCCGTGGAGTATATTATCAAAAAGTCTGTTCTCTTTTTAATACAAGAAGACTTTAAATTATCCAATAGTCTCAGTAATCAGCAGAATGGCATGTGTCAATCTCCAATCATCGCTTCCCTTTCCATGGTTGCAATTTAACCCATCATCACCATATTGATCCATGAATCCATATATTAAGGAAAACATGATAAAATTGCAGTCTTGTGGAATTAAATCAGCCTTCACTGTTAGCTCCTTAGCTACATTTTCATTTCTTACAAAAATAGTCAGACTATTTTGTGATAAAATTTATATATATATATATATATATATATATATATGTATAAACTATAATATAAAAGCCCATTCTATAAATTCTGTAAGAGTAATCCTTCCAGAATAGTCTTTCAAGTGTTATAGGCGTTCTAATCACTCTTTTCATCAAAGGATCAAAAATGTGTTCATATATTGATGGATTCAATTTCTGTTCCTTAGGTTGTTAAATAATAATGAATCCATGATCATTTTTCTATCACAGAGTAAAAACACCATTTTACATCTGCATAACTCAACAAGAATTAAGTTATTTTGTGGATATCATTTAAAATAGAATATTTTACTGTTTTATGTTGTGTCTTCTATTATAACCATTTAGATCTTTAACTCACTGCATCATTTACATCTAGTCAATGCTAAGAATGTACCCAAGTTACTGTTTTCATTTGAATCATCCAAGAATGTGAACAGATAAGACCTTAACACATGAGGAAAACTCTCCCAGGAATGACACTCTTTCTAGAACACTTTCATGTTTCTTTGAGCTACTTAATATCGTCATTGTTTTAGGTGACCTGTTTCTGTGCTTGTAAGGGATATTCATAATTTATTTCCTAGTCATATGACCTCACCATATTGTCTTTCAGTGATACTGGAGTCGTTCTGGCCACTCATTATTATTAATTACTAAAATATATCTAAACTAATGACAATCAGACATCTAAAATTGAATTACTACTGATGTTTAAACACTCAGTATAGTATATTCCTCCAAATACTGTCCAATTAATCTCTTATCATCTTTATAGTTTCCAGTAAAATTTAAGGTAATGTCATAGTTAAATCACTAATTTTGCTTCACTGTAGACCTATATTTAAAGGATCAAAGCTTCTTGAAAACCTAGGGATTATTATATATTTCAAATGTATTTATACTTTTTTAAAATTTTATTTTGGTATCATTAACCTACAATTACATGAAGGACATTCTGTTTCCTAGGCTCCCCCCTTCACCAAGTCCCCCCCACATACCCGTTCACAGTCACTGTCAATCAACATAGTAAGATGCTGTAAAATCACTACTTATCTTCTCTGGGTTTCACAGCCCTCCCCATGCCCCCCCACACACACTATGCATGTTAATCATAATGCCCCTTTTTTTTTTCCTGCCCTTATCCCTCCCTTACCACCTGTCCTCCCCAGTCCCTTTCCCTCTGGTAACTGTTAGTCCATTCTTAGGTTATGTGCTTCTGCTGCTGTTTTGTTCCTTCAGTTTCCTTTTGTTCTTATACTCCACATATGAGTGAAATCATTTGGTACTTGTCTTTCTCCACCTGGCTTATTTCACTGAGCATAATACCCTCTAGCTCCATCCATGTTGTTGTAAATGATAGGATTGGTTTTCTTCTTATGGCTGAATAATATTCCACTGTGTATATGTGCTACATCTTCTTTATCCATTCATCTACTGATGGACATTTAGGTTGCTTCTATATCTTGGCTATTGTAAATAGTGCAGCGATAAACATAGGGGTGCATCTGTCTTTTTCAAACTGGAGTGCTGCATTCTTAGGGTAAATTCCTAGAAGTGGATTTCCTGGGTCAAATGGTATTTCTGTTTTGAGCATTTTGAGGAACCTCCATACTGCTTTCCACAATGGTTGAACTAATTTACATTCCTACCAGCAGTGTAGGAGGGTTCCCCTTTCTCCATAACCTCACCAACATTTGTTATTGTTTGTCTTTTGGATGGTAGCCATCCTTACTGGTGTGAGATGATATCTCATTGTGGTTTTAATTTGCATTTCTCTGATGACAAGCGATGTGGAGCATCTTTTCATGTGTCTGTTGGCCATCTGAATCTCTTTAGAGAACTGTCTATTCAGCTCCTGTACCCATTTTTTAATTGGATTATTTGATTTTTGTTTGTTGAGGTGTGTGAGCTCTTTATATATTTTGGATGTCAACCCTTTATCGGATCTGTCTTTTATGAATATATTCTCCAATACTGTAGGATACCTTTTTGTTATATTGATGGTGTCCTTTGCTGTACAGAAGCTTTTCAGCTTGATATAGTCCCATTTGTTCATTTTTGCTTTTGTTTCCCTTCCCCGGGGAGATATGTTCAAGAAAAGGTCACTCATGTTTATGTCTAAGAGATTTTTGCCTATGTTTTTTTCTAAGAGTTTTATGGTTTCATGACTTACATTCAAGTCTTTGATCCATTTCGAATTTACTTTTGTGTATGGGGTTAGACAGTGATCCAGTTTCATTCTCTTACATGTAGCTGTCCAGTTTTGCCAGCACCATCTGCTGAAGAGAGTATCATTTCCCCATTGTATGTCCATGGTCCCTTTATCAGATATTAGTTGACCATATATGTTTGGATTAATGTTTGGAGTCTCTATTCTGTTCCATTGGTCTGTGGCTCTGTTCTTGTGCCAGTACCAAATTGTCTTGATTACTGTGGCTTTTTAGAAGAGCTGGAAGTTGGGGAGTGAGATCCCCCCCACTTTATTCTTCCTTCTCAGGATTGCTTTAGCTATTCGGGTTCTTTGGTGTTTCCATATGAATTTTTTAACTATTTGTTCCAGTTCATTGAAGAATGCTATTGGTAATTTGTTAGGGATTGCATTGAATCTGTATATTGCTTTGGGCAGGATGGCCATTTTGACGATATTAAGTCTTCCTAGCCAGGAGCATGGGATGAGTTTCCATTTGTTAGTGACCTCTTTAATTTCTCTTAAGAGTGTCTTATAGTTTTCAGGGTATAGGTCTTTTACTTCCTTGGTTAGGTTTATTCCTAGGTATTTTATTCTTTTGGATGCTATTGTGAGCGGAATTGTCTTCCTGATTTCTCTTCCTATTAGTTTATTGTTAGTGTATAGGAAAGCCAGAGATTTCTGTGTGTTAATTTTGTATCCTGCAACTTTGCTGAATTCCGATATTAGCTCTAGTAGTTTCGGAGTGGAGTCTTTAGGGTATTTTATGTACAATATCATGTCATCTTCAAATAGTGACAGTTTAACTTCTTCTTTACCAATCTGGATTCCTTGTATTTCTTTGTTTTTTCTAATTGCCATGGCTAGAACCTCCAGTGCTATGTTGAATAAAAGCGGGGAGAGTGGGCATCCCTGTCTTGTTCCCAATTGCAGAGGAAAAACTTTCAGCTTCTCACTGTTCGGTATGATGTTGGCTGTGGGTTTATCATATACGGCCTTTATTATGTTGAGGTACTTGCCCTCTATACCCATTTTGTTGAGAGTTTTTATCATGAATGGATGTTGAATTTTGTTGAATGCTTTTTCAGCATCTATGAATATGATCATGTGGTTTTTGTCTTTCTTTCTGTTGATGTGGTGGATGATGTTGATGGATTTTCGAATATTGTACCATCCTTGCATCCTGGGATGAATCACACTTGGCCATGGTGTATGATCCTTTTGATGTATTTTTGAATTCGGTTTGCTAATATTTTGTTGAGTTTTTTTGCATCTACGTTCATCAGGGATATTGGTCTGTAGTTTTCTTTTTTGGTGGTGTCTTTGCCTGGTTTTGGTATTAGGGTGATGTTGGCTTCATAGAATGAGATTGGGAGTATTCCCTCCTCATCTATTTTTTGGAAAACTTTAAGGAGAATGGGTATTAAGTCTTCTCTGTATGTCTGATAAAATTCCGAGGTAAATCCATCTGGCCCGGGGTTTTGTTCTTTGGTAGTTTTTTAATTACCGCTTCAATTTTGTTGCTGGTAATTGGTCTGTTTAGATTTTCTGTTTCTTTCTGGGTCAGTCTTGGAAGGTTGTATTTTTCTAGAAAATTGTCCATTTCTCCTAGGTTTGCCAGCTTGTTAGCATATAGGTTTTCATAGTACTCTATGATAATTCTTTGTATTTCTGTGGGGTCCGTCATAATTTTTCCTTTCTTGTCTCTGATTCTGTTGATTTGTGTTGACTCTCTTTTCCTCTTAATAAGTCTGGCTAGAGGCTTATCTATTTTGTTTATTTTCTCGAAGAACCAGCTCTTGGTTTCATTGATTTTTGCTATTGTTTTATTCTTCTCAGATTTATTTATATCTTCTCTGATCTTTATTATGTCCCTCCTTCTACCGACCTTAGACGTCATTTGTTCTTCTTTTTCCAATTTCGATAATTGTGACAGTAGACCATTCATTTGGGATTTTTCTTCCTTCTTTATATATGCCTGGATTGCTACACACTTTTCCCTTAAGACTGCTTTTGCTGTTTCCCACAGTAGTTGGGGCTTTGTGTTGTTGTTGTCGTTTGATTCCATATACTGCTGGATCTCCATTTTAATTTGGTCATTGATCCATTGATTATTTAGGAGCATGTTGTTAAGCCTCCATGTGTTTGTGAGCCTTTTTGTTTTCTTTGTACAATTTATTTCTAGTTTTATACCTTTGTGTTCTGAAAAGTTGGTTGGTAGGATTTCAATCTTTTGGAATTTACTGAGGATCTTTTTGTGGCCTAGTATGTGGTTTATTCTGGTGAATATTCCATGTGTACTTGAGAAGAATGTGTATCCTGTTGCTTTTGAATGTAGAGTTCTATAGATGTCTGTTAGGTCCATCTGCTCTAGTGTGTTGTTCAGTGCCTCTCTGCCCTTACGTATTTTCTGTCTGGTGGATCTGTCCTTTGAAGTGAGTTGTGTGTTGAAGTCTCCCAAAATGAATGCATTGCATTCTATTTCCTCCTTTAATTCTGTTAGCATTTGTTTCACATATGTTGGTGCTCCTGTATTGTGTGCATATATATTTATAATGGTTATATCCTCTTGTTGAACTGAGCCCTTTATCATTATGTAATGTCCTTCTTTATCTTTTGTTACTTTCTTTATTTTGAAGTCTATTTTGTCTGATACTAGTATTGCAACACCTGCTTTTTTCTCTCTGTTGTTTCCATGAAATATCTTTTTCCATCCCTTGACTTTAAGTCTGTGCACGTCTTTGGGTTTGAGGTCTCTTGTAAGCAGCATATGGATGGGTCTTGCTTTTTTATCCATTCTATTACTCTGTGTCTTTTAATTGGTGCATTCTTTCCATTTACATTTAGGGTGATTATTGAAAGGTATGTACTTATTGTCATTGCAGGCTTTAAGTTTGTGGTTACCAAATGTTCAAGGTTAGCTTCTTTACTATCTTACTGTCTAACTTAACTTGCTTATTGAGCTATTATAAACACGGTCTGATGATTCTTTATTCCTCTCCCTTCTTATTCCTCCTCCTCCTTTCTTCATATATTGGGTGTTTTGTTGTGTGCTCTTTTTAGGAGTGCTCCCATCTAGAGCAGTCCCTGTAAGATGCCCTGTAGAGGTGGTTTGTGGGAGGCAAATTCCCTCAACTTTTGCTTGTCTGGGAATTGTTTAATCCCTCCTTCATATTTAAATGATAATCATGCTGGATACAGTATTCTTGGTTTGACGCCCTTCTGTTTCATTGCATTAAGTATATCATGCCAGTCTCTTCTGGCCTGTAGGATTTCTGTTGAGAAGTCTTATGATAACCTGATGGGTTTTCCTTTGTAGGTGACCTTTTTTTCTCTCTGGCTGCCATTAATACTCTGTCCTTGTCTTTAATCTTTGCCATTTTAATTATTATGTGTCTTGGTGTTGCCCTCCTTGGATCCCTTGTCATGGGAGTTCTGTGTACCTCTGTGGTCTGAGTGGTCATTTCCTCTCCTAGTTTGGTGAAGTTTTCAGCAATTATTTCTTCAAAGACACTTTCTATCCCTTTTTCTCTCTCTTCTTCTTCTGGTATCCCTATACTGTGGATATTGTTGTGTTTCAATTGGTCACACAGTTCTCTTAAAATTGTTTCATTCCAGGAGATCCTTTTATCTCTCTCTGCATCAGCTTCTCTGCATTCCTGTTCTCTGTTTACTAGTCCATTAATGGTCTCTTGCATCTCGTCCGTTCTGCTTTGAAGTCATTCCAGAGCTTGTTTTATTTCTGTATTCTCCCTCCTTAGTTCTTGCATATTTCTCTGCAAGTCCATCACATAGTTATGACTTTTGTTTTGAATTCTTTTTCAGGAAGATTGGTTAAATCTATCTCCCCAGATTCCTCATCAGGGGAAGATGTAGCAGATGTCGAAGATGTCTGGGTTAGTCTTGTCTGGATCAAATTTTTTTGCCTTTTCATGTTGATAGGTGCAATGGTATGCTATTGACTCATCTGTCAGCTGGGAGAGCCTATACTTCCACTTGCTCCTGGCCTTACTTTACTGGGACAACTACGACCCCCTGTGCCTTGTGTTGGGCAATTGCGTGTAGACAGGGTCTCTGTATCTTGCCGGGCCGGTATGGAGGAAGCTCCCTTGCTGTGGGCATGGCCAGCCTCCAGCCGCTGCTCTGCTATGGCGGGGCCCTGGTGTGGCAATGGATGGGGGGCTGTTTGGCTGTTCACCTCCATGAGGGGTCTCAGAACTGTTGCCTAGTGGTTTAGTGAGACCAGAGTTCCCTGGAATTTCCAGCTGCTGGACTGTGACCTGGGATGCTTCTGTCCAGTTGTGGGGTCCCTGTCCCTTTAAGACTTTCAAAAAGCACTCACTTTTCTTTGTCCCAGGGGCGCCGGCTGCAGGACCCCCTCACAGGTCTTACTGTCCTGCTTGCCTAGTTTCCAGCACTCCACGCATGCACTGTGTCTGCGCTCTGGTGCAGATGGCTGCGGCTCGGTGTTCAGCAGTCCTGGGCTCCCTCTCCCTCCCCACTCCGACTCCTCTCCTCCTGCCGGGAGCTTGGTTGAGGGGCCTCGGGTCCCGCCGGGCTGCGGCTTGTATCTTATCCCTTTAACCAGGCGCTGGGTTCTCGCAGGTGTGTCTGTTATCTGGCTGTTGTCCTGTGTCTTCTAGTCTGTCTTTTAGGGATAGTTGTATTTGTTGTATTTTCAAAAGTATATATATTTTTGGAAGGAGATTCCAACTGTCCTACTCATGCAGCCATCTTGCCTCTGCCCCCGTGTATTTACACTTTTTGTGTTGCTCCTTAAGTGTACTATAACCATCTGGCCCCATTCTAATTCTTATTTTCAAAAACTTAAGTTACTTGAATTCTCTTCATGTGCCTTAAGGATTCAACATTAGATTATGTGCCAAAGGAAAAACAACATATACATATGCATACCCTTGAAATCTTGAACATAATTTTAGGTATTGGATATATAAGTTGACTTCAGTACTGCATATGTATTATATCTAACATATGTGATATGTATATGATTCGTATTCATACATACATATTCATATATATAACATGCATAATGTGATAGACAGTTTATTGAAAAGGGCAATGTCTTTTTAAAGCATGATATAATGAATTACAAAATAAAATTATACTCTAAAAAGAAAATTCATCTTTCTTTTAAAAACCAAGAAAGCACATAGAACAATAAGTAAATTGGTATAGGAGAAATTGTCAATTCTGAGTTGATTATGAGTCCATGTTGTCAACTATATTGACTTATAGAACTAGATGGTCATTAATACATGCACATTTTCATAAAGCAATGTTTTAATATTTTTTCTTAATCAAGTGGCTTCAAATATAGTCTCAACAATAAATGTTTCAAATATTTTAATATAGTCATATTAAGTACCCTTTCTTAAATAGTAACTGTGATCAAAAAATACTGTATAAAGGATTTTCCCTTTTTAAATTCCTTTTAACAATCATAAATAAAACTTAAAGAAAAAATTAATTGTAGAAAAAATAACAAGTGAACTAATGGAAAAATATGCCAATGTTTAAACAAAGCATAATATAACTACATGATAAACTTTATATTTCTTATTTGTGTTTGCATTTTGTGCCCACCAAAATTTTTAAACCACATGAGCAAGTTATTTTATGAAAATCATTAACTACTCTAGATATCTAGATTTCTTTTTTATTATTTTCCTACTATTTTCCAAGAAAATACATTTCCATTTATGTTTGAGTATTTCTGCTAACATTAAATATCTGGCAATTTTTTGAAATTAAGTTTTTAATTATCTTGATAAAAAAAATCCCATAAATGTCATATGTAATCTTATTATACCCCAAGAGTAAAAATTTCTAGATGATGAGAATCTTAATAACTTTATTATTTACAGGAAGTTGTATTCCTCCCCCAAATACTACATTTACTTGGACTCCTGAAATATACTTACATGTACTACAGCTGAAACATCTGAGATGTGTGTGTTTCTCTATATGTATGTGTATATGAACTCCAGCTCTGGAGAAAAGGATGGTGGTGGGAGAGGAGGTGGGGGAGGGAGGGAGGATACAGAAAAATATATAGTGTATAGGAAACATGTAGTCTTGATTTAATGGTGTTGGAGTAGATCTAGAAAGCCAGCTATCATTTTATTTCCCTATGAGGAATAAACGTGTATGTGTGTGTATATGTGTATATGTATCTCTGTATGTGTGTGTGTGTGTGTATATTCCAAATATGAATGTCATTGCTATGGAGAAAACTACTCCAAAATCCAGAGCTTTTAAATAGCAGTGTGAGTTTAGAAGCCAAGAAATTAAGCAGGGATTATCAGGGCAACTTCCTGACCCCAGTGTCATTGGTTTGGTTACTTGGTAGTGTTCAGCTGACGCCTGGAGTCCTGTGGAAGTTCAGAGGTGTCTAATGCCTTAGGGGAAAGATCTGGAGGAAGGGCTCAGAGGCTCTTTCTATCTCAGGGCCTCACTAGGTATAAGGTAGCTGGACCACTTATATGAGAGCTCAGGACTCATATAGACCATGGTAGACGCTTCCAGTTCTCCTGGCCAAGAGAACCAGAGGTTGCTTCTGAAACCATATCATCAAGATTCAGACATCCTTCCAAAATCTATTTCACGCTCTTTGGCAATATTTTCTCTGATTAACTCACAAGGAATAAGAAGTTCAGAGGGTAGTGACAGTGACACCTGACTCTGAATTCTAATTGCATGACTGAATATTGGCTCTGTCATACCCACATGTCCTTGAACAGTCTTCCTAACTTTTCTGTTGTTGCAATCCCTCTTGATAAAAAGAGGGTAATTGGAATGGCTTCCATTGGCAGTTGATGTGAGATTCAATGTGATGATCAACATAAAACATTCTTCATAATGCTTAATAAATACTTAATAACCATCGGTAGTTCTATCATTATGAGCACTATTGGAATTTACTTTCAGGTAAGTATTTTTTGATGTCTATATTTTATATAAATAATTTTTTAATTTTTTCTCCATATACTGCTGTCCAATGCATTGTTGCTGAATGAAGTAGTTTTGCTGAAAGCCTGAAAATCTATAGAATATTTGGCTTTCACAAATGCCCTAGCAACCCTATAGTTTTATCAATATGGTTATTAAATATATTGACTAGAAAGATTGCTCTTTTTAAAATACAGATCACATTGAAACATTAATAGCAGATTATAAAAAAGTGAAAAGAGGGAAAAATGGGAAAAAAATCACTCTAGTCAGAAGTATCTTTAGTGATTTCTCAATACTACTCTTTGAATCTGTCTGATTTATGCCCCTAGATCCATAGATTTTATGATGATGTTCCTCTCTCCATCTCCTTCTCTCCCTTCTTACCTTGCCCTCCCTGTCTGTCTTTCAAAATAGTCCAAGCCTCTCCTATAGATAAAACAAGGTTCAAGGGCTTCATTACTTAAGCTAATATCACTGTGGTATTCAGATTTTAATGTCCGTAAGTTCTGGGTAACATTTCAGGTTTTACAAATATCCCTTCTGGAGAGAGCTATTTAAACTTTCGGCTTTCTCTCTCACAGAGTGTATTGGAAAAATACATTATATATATATATATATATATATGTGTGTGTGTGTGTGTGTGTGTGTATATATATATATATATATATATCTGAAGGGAGTGCGTGAGTCACAGTCCATACTCAAAACATGTGAATTTTTTCTCTTCAGCAGAAATAAAATGATTCACCATCAATTTAAGTGGTAGGAAGAGAAGAAGTATAGAAGAGGAAAAATTGAATCTTCCTACCAGAGCATAAAAATGTCTACCTTCATGAATTTAAATTTGTTAATTCCATGAGTCATAGCTTGAAGCTAAATTGTTGAGTTGCTTTTTATTATTTTTAAAGCCTGGGATGCCAACATTCCACACAAAATCTTATATTTTGTTCTTTAAAATAAACTGTGTAGCAAAAATATAAATAAAAACCTGAAATTTAATTCATTACCCACTGTAACTTTGGAGTCTTCAATGTGTAAAAAGTAGCTGTGGAGATAACCATGCACCTACTCAGCCACAACCAGCAACTGATAAGTACTGAAGTTTAATCAGGGGCAGCAGCAGAGATATTCAGACTTCAGAAACATAGAACTATACAGAGAGTATTTTAATCATTGTGTACATAATCTCTACTATTCTCCTACAGTCATTTGTCAAGGAAGACAATTTTGTTTACAGAGTTATACACATTCCAGATCCACATAACTTCGTTCATTTCAGATCCTCTCTTCCCATGGATATCCTGCTTCTCCATACATTCTTCCATACCCTACAAATATGCCATTCTACCACAAAGGACTCTTCGTTCATACTCATCCATTTTTTTTTTTTTTTTTTTTTTTATTGAAGGGTAGTTGACAACAGCATTGCATTACATTAGTTTCAGGTGTACAACACAGTGATTCAACATTTATATACATGATAATTCTAGGTACCAGGTATCACCATACCAAGTTGTTACAATATTTTGACTATATTCCTTATGCTATACATTACATCCCGGTTACTTATTTATTTTACAATTGGAAGTGTGTTTATATATATATATATATATATATATATATATTTTGTGTGTGTGTGTGAGGGCATCTCTCATATTTATTGATCAAATAGTTGTTAACCACAATAAATTTCTGTATAGGGGGGGTCAATACTCAATGCAAAATCATTAAACCACCCCAAGCCTAATTTTCGTCAGTTTCCAATCTTCTGATGCATATCGAACAAATTCTTACATGGAGTACAAATTCTTACATAGTGAATAAGTTACATGGTGAACAGTGCAAGGGCAGTCATGACAGAAACTTTTGGTTTTGCTCATGCATTATGAACTATAAACAGTCAGTTCAAATATGAATATTCATTTGATTTTTAACTTGATTTATATGTGGATACCACATTTCTCTATTATTATTATTTTTAATAAAATGCTGAAGTGGTAGTTAGATACAAGATAAAGGTAGAAAACAGAGTTTAGTGTTGTAAGAGAGCAAATGTAGATGATCAGGTGTGTGCCTGTAGACTATGTGTTAATCCGAGCTAGATGAGGGCAATAAACATCCATGTATGCCAAAGATTTCTCTCAGAACATGAGGGGGGAGGTTCTAAGCCTCACCTCTGTTGATCCCCAATTTCTCACCTGATGACCCCCCTGCGACTGTGCCTGTCTTAGGTTGTTCCTCCCTTGAGGAATCTTACCCGTCTCTGGCTAACCAGTCATCTTCCGGGGCCATACAGGGAAAAGTTAAGTTGGTAAGTGAGAGAGAAGCCTTATTGTTTGAAAAGGTTAGCTTTTTACTTCTTTGCATATTTATGCCCTGTGTCTTCTATGCCCAGCATTTGTCTGGAGGTGTCTTTACCACTTGGAAGAATTATGATACTCGGTAAATTCGACATGTGGCACGAGTTCTATTTAAAGGTTGTGATTAGGTAGGAAGAAGAAAAGCTATAGAAGTAGCAGGCAGAAGAAAACATGGGAAGATTGATTATTTCTTTGACATATCTTCTTGTAGAGTAACTTCAGCATGGATAGGTTTTAAACTACTAATTAAATTGTGCACACACATTAACATAATAGGAATATAGTTACCTAACCAAAGCGTACCTGTAATTACCAGCCATCTCCAGTGAAACCAAGAAAACCAGTTAGGCACCTTAGGCATTTGTGAAAACTTATCTATGATATGGTGGATATTGTCCGACTGAACTTAAACAGTCTGAGAGAATTCAGATAAACTAGAACACCCCATTCCTGGGGACTGTTCATATCCCATATGTTCTTTTAACGATAAATAGTCTGTGGTTGTAAGATTTTGGAGTGCTACAATTTGCACTTCTCCTAATTCTTGGTTGAGTTCCAACAGTATAGATCCAGTCCAATTTTTGTTTTACTGTATGCACAGGCCAGCTTAGATATCTCCTTCATCTTTCCCATGGCAGGTCCAGGAACTGGTGGGATGAGTGCATCTACACCTGTGACAGTGCGTGGATCTTTGTTGAAGTTTTTCTTTTTTTTTTTTTTTTTTTTCTGATCATCTTCTGTCATGAGTCTTCCCGAGAGTGCTGATGTTGGAAGTTCTTTTTCATATCGTATCTTAGTTCATTTTCGGGGTAGCCAAAATAGGCTTTGATCCTCTGTATAAACACAAACAGACCCTTTGCCTACACTTTTATATGTCCTTTATATCATTGTGTAGATCTCATTAGAGGTCACCACATAGGAACTGCATTTTTTTTTTTAATCATTAATCTACACTTACATGACGAATACTTTGTTTACTAGGCTCTCCCCTATACCAGGTCCCCCCTATATACTCCTTTACAGTCACTGTCCATCAGCGTAGCAACCTGTTGTAGAATCACTACTTGTCTTCTCTGTGTTGTACAGCCCTCCCCTTTCTCCAACCCCGCTATGGATGCTAATCTTAATACCCCTCTTTTTCTGCCCCCCCTTATCCCTCCCTACGCACCCATCCTCCCCAGTCCCTTTCCCTTTGGTACCTGTTAGTCCATTCTTGAGTTCTGTGATTCTGCTGCTGTTTTGTTCCTTCAGTTTTTCCTTTGTTCTTATATTCCACAGATGAGTGAAATCAGTTGGTATTTCTCTTTCTCTGCTTGGCTTGTTTCACTGAGCAAAATACCCTCCAGCTCCATCCATGTTGCTGCAAATGGTTGGATTTGCCCTTTTCTTATGGTTGAGTAGTATTCCATTGTGTATATGTACCACATCTTCTTTATCCATTCATCTATCGATGGACATTTAGGTTGCTTCCAATTCTTGGCTATTGTAAATAGTGCTGCGATAAACATAGGGGTACACTGGTCTTTCTCATACTTGATTGCTGCATTCTTAGGGTAAATTCCTAGGAGTGCAATTCCTGGGTCAAATGGTATGTCTGTTTTGAGCATTTTGATGTACCTCCATACTGCTTTCCACAATGGTTGAACAAGTTTACATTCCCACCAGCAGTGTAGGAGGGTTCCCCTTTCTCCACAGCCTCGCCAACATTTGTTGTTGTTTGTCTTTTGGATGGCAGCCATCCTTACTGGTGTGAGGTGATACCTCATTGTAGTTTTAATTTGCATTTCTCTGATAATTAGCGATGTGGAGCATCTTTTCATGTGTCTGTTGGCCATCTGTATTTCTTTTTTGGAGAACCGTCTGTTCAGTTCCTTTGCCCATTATTTAATTGGGTTATTTGTTTTTTGTTTGTTGAGGCGTGTGAGCTCTTTATATATTCTGGACGTCAAGCCTTTATTGGATGTGTCATTTTCAAATATATTCTCCCATACTGTAGGGAACCTTTTTGTTCTATTGATGGTGTCTTTTGCTGTACAGAAGCTTTTCAGCTTAATATAGTCCCACTAGTTCATTTTTGCTGTTGTTTTCCTTGCCCGGGGAGATATGTTCAAGAAGAGGTCACTCATGTTTATGTCTAAGAGGTTTTTGCCTACGTTTTTTTCCAAGAGTTTAATGGTTTCATGACTTACATTCAGGTCTTTGATCCATTTTGAGTTTACTTTTGTATATGGGGTTAGACAATGGTCCAGTTTCATTCTCCTACATGTAGCTGTCCAGTTTTGCCAGCACCATCTGTTGAAGAGACTGTCATTTCGCCATTGTATGTCCATGGCTCCTTTATCAAATATTAATTGGCCATATATGTCTGGGTTAATATCTGGATTGTCTAGTCTGTTCCATTGGTCTGTGGCTCTGTTCTTGTGCCAGTACCAAATTGTCTTGATAACTATGGCTTTATAATAGAGCTTGAAGTTGGGGATTGAGATCCGCCCTACTTTATTCTTCTTTCTCAGGATTGCTTTGGCTATTCGGGGTCTTTGGTGGTTCCATATGAATTTTTGAATTATTTGTTCCAGTTCATTGAAGAATGTTGCTGGTAGTTTCATAGGGATTGCATCAAATCTGTATATTGCCTTGGGCAGGATGGCCATTTTGATGATATTAATTCTTCCTAGCCATGAGCATGGGATGCGTTTCCATCTGTTAGTGTCCCCTTTAATTTCTCTTAAGAGTGACTTGTAGTTTTCAGAGTATAAGTCTTTCACTTCTTTGGTTAGATTTATTCCTAGGAATTTTGTTCTTTTTGATGCAATTGTGAATGGAATTGTTTTCCTGATTTCTCTTTCTGTTTGTTCATTGTTGGTATATAGGAAAGCCACAGATTTCTGTGTGTTGATTTTGTATCCTGCAACTTTGCTGTATTCCGATATCAGTTCTAGTAGTTCTGGGGTGGAGTCTTTAGGGTTTATTATGTACAGTATCATGTCATCTGCAAATAGTGACAGTTTGACTTCTTCTTTGCCAATCTGGATTCCTTGTATTTTTTTGTTTTGTCTGATTGCCGTGGCTAGGCCCTCCAGTACTATGTTAAATAACAGTGGGGAGAGTTGGCATCCCTGTCTAGTTCCCGATCTCAGCGGAAATGCTTTCAGCTTCTCGCTATTCAATATAATGTTGGCTGTGGGTTTTTCATAGATGGCCTTTATTATTTTGAGGTACTTGCCCTCTATTCCCATTTTTTTGAGAGTTTTTATCATGAATGGATGTTGAACTTTGTCAAATGCTTTTTCAGCATCTATGGAGATTATCATGTGGTTTTTGTCTTTCTTTTTGTTCATGTGGTGGATGATATTGATGGACTTTCTAATGTTGTGCCATCTTTGCATCCCTGGGATGAATCCCACTTGGTCATGGTGTACGATGGTTTTGATGTATTTTTGAATTCGGTTTGCTAAAATTTTGTTGAGTATTTTTGTGTCTACGTTCATCAGGGATATTGGTCTGTAGTTTTCTTTTTTGGTGGTGTCTTTGCCTGGTTTTGGTATTAGGGTGATGTTAGCTTCATAGAATGAGTTTGGGAGTATCCCCTCCTCTTCTATTTCTTGGAAAACTTTAAGGAGAATGGGTATTATGTCTTCTCTGTATGTCTGATAAAATTTCGAGGTAAATCCATCTGGCCCGGGGATTTTGTTCTTTGGTAGGTTTTTGATTACCGCTTCAATTTCGTTGCTGGTAATTGGTCTGTTTAGATTTTCTGTTTCTTTTTGGGTCAGTCTTGGAAGGTTGTATTTTTCTAGGAAGTTTTCCATTTCTCCTAGGTTTCCCAGCTTGTTAGCATATAGGTTTTCATAGTAGTCTCTAATAATTCTTTGTATTTCTGCGGGGTCCGTCGTGATTTTTCCTTTCTCATTTCTGATACTGTTGATTTGTGTTGACCCTCTTTTCCTCTTAATAAGTCTGGCTAGAGGCTTATCTATTTTGTTTATTTTCTCAAAGAACCAGCTCTTGGTTTCATTGATTTTTGCTATTGTTTTATTCTTCTCAATTTTATTTATTTCTTCTCTGATCTTTATTATGTCCCTCCTTCTGCTGACCTTAGGCCTCATTTGTTCTTCTTTTTCCAATTTCGATAGTTGTGACATTAGACCGTTCATTTGGGATTGCTCTTCCTTTTTTAAATATGCTTGGATTGCTATATACTTTCCTCTTCAGACTGCTTTTGCTGTGTCCCACAGAAGTTGGGGCTTAGTGTTGTTGTTGTCATTTGTTTCCATATATTGCTGGATCTCCATTTTGATTTGGTCATTGATCCATTGATTATTTAGGAGCGTGTTGTTTAGCCTCCATGTGTTTGTGAGCCTTTTTGCTTTCTTTGAACAGTTTATTTCTAGTTTAATGCCTTTGTGGTCTGAAAAGTTGGTTGGTAGGGTTTCAATCTTTTGAAATTTACTGAGGCTCTTTTTGTGTCCTAGTATGTGGTCTATTCTGGAGAATGTTCCATGTGCACTTGAGAAGAATGTGTATCCTGTTGCTTTTGGATGTAGAGTTCTGTAGATGTCTATTAGGTCCATCTGTTCTAATGTGTTGTTCAGTGCCTCTGTGTCCTTACTTATTTTCTGTCTGGTGGATCTGTCCTTTGGAGTGAGTGGTGTGTTGAAGTCTCCTAGAATGAATGCATTGCATTCTATTTCCTCCTTTAGTTCTATTAATATTTGTTTCAGGTATGTTGGTGCTCCTGTATTGGGTGCCTATATATTTATAATGGTTATATCCTCTTGATGGACTGAGCCCTTTATCATTATGTAATGTCCTTCTTTGTCTTTTGTTACTTTCTTTATTTTGAAGTCTGTTTTGTCTGATACCAGAATTGCAACACCTGCTTTCTTCTCTCTGTTGTTTGCTTGAAATATCTTTTTCCATCCCTTGACTTTAAGTCTGTGCGCATCTTTGGGTTTGAGGTGAGTCTCTTCTAAGCAGCATATGGATGGATCTTGCTTTTTTATCCATTCTATTACTCTGTGTCTTTTGATTGATGCATTCAGTCCATTTACATTTAGGGAGATTATTGATAGGTATGAATTTATTGCCATTGCAGGCTTTAAGTTTGTGGTTACCAAAGGTTTAGGGTTAGCTTCTTTACTATCTTACTGTCTAACTTAACTCGCTTGTTGTGCTATTATAAACACAGTCTGATGATTCTTTATTTCTCTCCCTTCTTATTCCTCCTCCTCCCTTCTTCATATTTTGGGTGTTTTGTTGTGTGCTCTTTTTAGGAGTGCTCCCATCTAGAGCAGTCCCTGTAGAATGCCCTGTAGAGGTGGTTTGTGGGAGGCAAATTCCCTCAACTTTTGCTTGTCTGGGAATTGTTTAATCCCTCCTTCATATTTAAATGATATTCGTGCTGGATACAGTAGTCTTGGTTCGAGGCCCTTCTGTTTCATTGCATTAAGTATATCATGCCATTCTCTTCTGGCCTGTAGGGTTTCTGTTGAGAAGTCTGATGATAGCCTGATGGATTTTCTTTTGTAGGTAACCTTTTTTTTCTCTCTGGCTGCCTGTAATACTTTGTCCTTGTCTTTGATCTTTGCCATTTTAATTATTATGTGTCTTGGTGTTGCCCTCCTTGGATCCCTTGTCATGGGAGTTCTGTGTACCTCTGTGGTCTGAGAGGCCATTTCTTCCCCTAGTTTGGGGAAATTTTCAGCAATTATTTCTTCAAAGACATTTTCTATCCCCTCTTCTCTCTCTACTTCTTCTGGAATACCTATGATTCTTATATTTTTCCTTTTCGTTTGATCTCTCAGCTCTCTTAAAATTCTTTCATTCCTGGAGATCCTTTTATCTCTCTCTGCATCAGCTTCTCTGCGTTCCTGTTCTCTGTTTTCTAGTCCATTAATGGTCTCTTGCATCTCGTCCATTCTGTTTTGAAGTCCTTCCAGAGCTTGTTTTATTTCTGAATTCTCCTTCCTTAGTTCTTGCATATTTCTCTGCAAGTCCATCAGCATGGTTATGACTTTTGTTTTGAATTCTTTTGCAGGAAGACTGGCTAAATCTATCTCCCCAGATTCCTTCTCAGGGGAAGATGTAGCAGATGCCGAAGCTGTCTGGGTTAGTCTTGTCTGGATCATATTTTTTTGCCTTTTCATGTTGACAGGTGCTATTGACTGTCAGCTGGGAGGGCCAAAATTTTCACTTGCTACTGGCCTTTCTTTACTGGGACAACTGCGACCCCTAGTGGCTTCTGTTGGGTAATTGCGTGTAGACTGGGTCTTTGTGTCTTGCCTGGCCAGAAGGGAGAAATTTCCCTTTCTGTGGGCGGAATTTGTCTCAGGCTGCTTCTCTGCTTTCGCAGCGCCCGGTGGGGTAATGGATGGGGGGGCTGCTTGACTGTTTGCCTCCGTGAGGGGTCTCAGAGCTGTTGCCCAGGGGGTTAGTGCACCTGGTTTTACCTGTAATTTCCAGCTGCTGTACTGTGACCTGGGTTGTTTCCGTCAAGCTGTTAAGTCCCTGTCCCTTTAAGACTTTCAAAAAGCCCCCGCTTTTCTTTGTCACAGGGGCATCAGCTTCGGCACCCGCTCAGAGGTCTTACTCCCTGTTCCCCCAGTATCCAGGGCCCCCTGGGCACGTACTGTGTCTGCGCTCTGGCCCGGATGGCTGGGGCTGGGTGTTCGGCAGTCCTGGGCTCCGTCTCCCTCCCGCTCTGCCTATTCTTCTCCCGCCGGGAGCTCGGGGGAGGGGCGCTCGGGTCCCGCAGGGCCGGGGCTTGTATCTTACCCCTTTCACCAGTCGCTGGGTTCTCGCTGGTGTAGCTGCAGTCTGGCCACTGTCCTGTGTCTTCTGGTCTCTCTTTTAGGGCTAGTTGTGTTTGTTGTATTTTCAAAAGTATATATGTTTTTGGGAGGAGATTCCCACTGTCCTACTCACGCCGCCATGTTGGCTCCGCCCCTCATCCATTTTTATAACTATGACCTGTGAAACGGGTTTTGTTTGCCATTCCTGAAATATATTTTCTGTAATACTTAATTTTCCAGATTTTCATATCTATTTCCCTATATTTAAACACTCCAATTATAACATTCTAATGTAATAATATCTGTCTTATATGTCTCTGTACCCCACATTTTATATGGAACAGAGACAGATTTAGCATACATTTAGCTGGTGATGAATAAAGAAAACAGATTCCTGGTACTGTGCCTCTGATGGATGCATACAGATTTAATGTCTAAATGTTTTTGCTTTCAGTGTAGATAAGAATTTATGGAAGCCACATTATCTTTACAAAGTCAGTAGGGAAAATTCAGAACATGTAACTGGATAGATGTAACATATGATATTCAAAATGTTGAAACAAATAGCAATTGAATAGCCAACATAAATAATCTCCCAGTTTCTTATGTCACCACAACCAGGTGGTTGGAAAGGTGAATTATTAGTACTAAGATGTTAAGTGGATGCTTGGGCCCATTCCCCAGATTCTGATTCAGTTAATCTGAGATGTCTCTTTGTATTTGCATGATAATTGGCACTCCATCTGATTCTGTTCTAAATGGCTCTTGTGTCCCATTAACGAAACACTGGGACTCCAGTATATTTTAACAGACATTTCATAATGACATATTAGGCTTAAATTGAATGAATGAGCAACTGAGAAAATTAGAAGCAAAATAAGATATTGAGCCAAAATGCCTATGTCTGGTTAGACATGAAGGAAATTTTAACCAGTTCCTCTTATATATGTGTATGTATGTATATATACATGCATATATATACATATATATAAAGAGAGATGTGTATATATACACCTTAGAAATTTCTGTAGGAATATGGATGTTCATGCTTGTTTATTTGTTCTAGCCTTTTAGGGATTTTATTTTACAGTGTTCTGAAGTATTATCTAACAGATTTGTACATCTACATTTTAAATTCTTTTTAGGGAGTAAAAATGCAAGAAAACATTTTGGAGGATGTATAGCTATATAGGAATACCATCAGTCAGGGAACAAAAACATATGGTAAGTCAGTAAGTTGGGTTCAGTGAATAATGTTTATAACAACTGATGAGTTTCACTGTTATGAACTTGTATTCTGCATAGAGTAATTCCCAGTTACAAGCACCACATATCAAGGTATTTAGAAAGCAATAGTCAGAAGGTAATTTGCAGGCAATGGGGCACCTACAATCATTTATCAGAAAAGTAATAAGAAACAAAACAAAATGATACAAAGGTAATCATATCTTGTTGATTCAACTAAGCATCAAAGGAGAATAAGAGGCAACAATTCCAGTGAAGAATTTTGAAGTAAACATTTCTAGTGAAGCATAACTGACAAACATTCAGAATGTGCCTTTACCCAGTACCTAGCAAGTATTGAAAAGAAAAGAGTCTTCTTCATTCCTAACAAATGAAAAATATGATATCCTATGGTAATTAATTTATCTGCTCTGTATTACTTAATGGAAAGGCCATGTGGTATGTCCTTATTAAGTTTATTTGGAAAAGTAAGTGATATTACAATTAGTGGATACATGCATTCCTGTCAGAAAAAATCAAACAAACAGAATATCATTTATTGCTTGGATAATATTAATGTGGTTTATCCCAGTCTTAGACATGAGTTTAAGCTTCACAGTTTGGAAAATGATTATTACCATTGCGTATCATTTTCTGTGTGTGTGCATTTGGGTATCCCCTTACATATATAGGTATTTATTGGCATGACAGGATGGACACATGAAGTTGAAGAAAGGTATAAATACATAATGGTAGAATTTCATCTTTCTAATCTTGGCTTTTCTAAGTATGGTCTTGATCCACTTGCACTGGAATCACCTGTGGTAGTTGTTATGGGTGTTGGGGGAGGTCATCTAAAGGACCCAACTGTCAGGTGATATGCAAGCTGGACCCAGACATCAGGGTCTCTTCACCCACTCCCATGGCATTAAAATGTATTGAGTATCTATTTCATCACCATCCCACAGTGGAAGCCACGTTTAAGGATGCAGCTTGAGAGAACAATGTGTTGTCAAGACTGGAATATATGACTAAGCCCAGTTTTTTTAAGATTATGGTGGGTGGGTGCAGCTATCTACTCATCTTGAGCTACTCAAGACAAGCCTGGTATGTAAGTTCCCTTGCCTATTAAAACTACCACCCACTGAACTAGAGTGGTCTGCCTCTTTCTTTGATCTCTGTGTAGGGGGGACCAGTTTGTGAACCAATCGATTGAATATTATTCTCCCTCCAACAGTCATATGTTGAAACCCTAACTCCCAATGTGATAGAATTTTAAGATAGATGGAGCCTTTGAGAGATAATTTGCATATCAATTTCCCTATCTTTAAACACTCTAATTATAACATTCTGGAGTCTTATTATAGACTGGAGCAGTAAGGTGAGGACCTCATGTTGGGATTGGCAATCTCTGTCTTTCTCTTTCTCACTGTACATGCCCTGGGGAAAGTCCATGGTGAAAAGGTAGTGCAGACAAGACTGACAGAGAGCTCTCACCAGTAAACACAGTGGCTGGCATCTTGATCACCCCAGCCTCCGAAACTATCAGGAATAAATTTCTGTTGTTTGAGCCACTGTATCTATTGTATTTTTTATAACAGTCTGAGCAGACTAGAACAGCAGTCAATTGAAATTCTAAGTAGGCCAGACTCACACCAAATTACTAAATCAAGAGTCTCTGGTGGGTGGGCCCAAGGAATTAACTCTTTAAGGAGATTCCAAGGTAATGTTGAATCAGAGAGAAGTTTAAAAACCATTAGCAATATTATAAAAATTAGTGTGACTAAATAAAAGATCATCCAAACAGGTAGACTGTTCAGAATAAAAAGGAGTGCTTTAATGGTTAAGCAAAGACAGGAATAGTCTGAAAATGTCCAGAGAAAACCAGTACATACAATCACTTTGCATAGAGAGCTTCATATTTAACTCATATTTGGTTTTTAGTTTTTCTTAATGTTTCACTCTTTTCTAATGTAGCACCCTGGATAAAAGGGAGGGAAAAACAATGTGTATGTGTGTTTTTATTCAAAACACATAACTTAACTCTGTGAAAAAGCAAGCTATTGTGCTAAACTTTGAGAATAGAAACTAATTTGTGAATTACTCTTTAACTTACTGATTTTTCTTTAATTCTTTCTTAAAATATTTAGGAGGTATAAAAATTTACCATATTTGTCTAACTTCTTTCAACATTGTTTACATTTTCTGATAAATGTATCAAATAAGAATATTTATAAAAATAATTTAATAATGATTAAATATCTATGCAATTGTTCACCAACATGGATAAAGGATTGTTTACCCATGATGTAAAATTACCTACTTGATAAATGGACAGGACAAGAAGAGTTCATGATAATTTCAGCTACTTGGAGCACAGACAAAGTTCTTCTGTAGAGTGAAAGGAATCAATTACCAGGAGCATTCAGAAAAATGGTTTGATCTTAGATATGAAATGTTCCAGCCTGTTTGAACCATTGTTATTCATCTTCCTCAAATAATCAGATAGTATATTAGTACATTCAAAACTGTAAAATTAGAAAATGTTTTATATATTTTAATAACCAATTCTGATAGAACATATAAGTGAAATAAACTTACTCATGAAGTAATTCTTTCAGTGGCACAGTGTATCATTCACTGTGAAGAAATCCACAATCTGAACAGGAAGGCATTCTTCTTTAAAAGTGCTAAAGATCTCATCTGCTAGAAAGTACATTGCCAGTTTTTAAAAATTACTGTGCAGCATACTAAGAATAGAAAGAAACTTCCTCAACTTGATATAGACTATTTGCAGAAAACCTACAACTAACATCATCTTAATGGTGAGAAACTTGAAGCCTCTCAGCTAAGATCAGGAATAATTGAGGATGTCCCCTCTTACCACTCCTTTAGAATATTACACTGGAAGATCTACCTAATGCAATAAAACATTCTCAGGAAATAAAAGCTCTGCAGATTTGGAAAGAAGAAAAACTATCTTTGTTCACTGATGACAGAAAATTCAATGTAGGAATCAACAACAAAACCTCCTGGAACCAATAAGTGTTATAACAAGGTTTCAGGACACTATGTTGATATATAACCACTTTCTTATAAACTAGTGATGAACAAGTAGAACTGGATTTAAAAACACAATACCATTTAGGTTAGCTTTCCCCCACCAAAAATTACTTAGGTATAAATCTAACACAAAATGTGCAAAATCTGTGTGTAGAAAACTATAAACCTCAAGGATGAAACAAATAAGAACTAAATAAATGGAGAGATACTCCATGTTCATGGATAAGAAGACTCAATATTGTCAAGATATCAGTTTTTCCAACTTTACTAATAGATTCATTGAAATAGCAATCAAAATCCTAGAAAGTTATTTTAGATATTGACAAACTGATACTATAGTTTATATGTAGAGGCAAAAGACCCAGAATAGCCAACATAATACAGAAGAAAAAAGTTGGAAGACTGATACTACCTACCTGCAGGAGTTTCTATAAAGATATAATCAAGACAATGTGGTATTGATTAAGAATAGGCAAATATATCAGCAGAATAGCAAGCCCAGAAATAGACCCTCATTCATATAGCCAACTGACTTTTGACAAAGGAGGAAAATAATAGAATGGAGAAAAGGATAGAGTTTTCAACAAATAATAAAAAAAAGATTCACCCTTAACAAAAAGGAGCTCAAAAGGGATCTTAGACTTAAGTATTAAACACAAACTATAAAATTCATAGAATATAACAAAGAAAATTTAGCTGACCTTGGGTATAGCAATAACTTTTTAGATATAATATAAAGTCAGGATTCATGAAATTAAAGTTGATGATCTGGACTTCAAAATAATTAAAACTTCTGCACTGGAAAATACTGTCAGGAGAATCAGAATACAAGTCATAGCCTGAGAGAAAATACTTGCAAAAGACATCTCTGATAAAAGCTGGTAATTGAAAATATACAAATAACTCATAAAACTCAACAGTATGAAAACAAATCATCTGATCTCAAAAAATGGGCCAAGGGCTTTAAGAGACATTTCACCAAAGATGATGTACATATGAAATTAAGCATGTGAAAAAATGCTCAGCATCACATGCCGTTAGGGAAATGCAAACAAAAACGATGAGATAGCACTACTCATTTAATACAACAGACAAAATCCAGAACACTGACAACACTGAATGCTGATGAGTATATGTAGCAAAAGGAACTGTCATTCATTGCTGGTGGAAATGCAAAATGGTGCACTCACATTGGAAGACAGTTTAGTGGTTTCTTACAAACTAAATAGACTCTTACCATAAGATGAGGCAGTCACACTATTTGATATTTGCTCAAAAGAGTTGAAAAGGTATGTCTACACAAAACCTGAACACAGGTGTTTATAACAGTTTATTCATAGTCACCAAAACTTGGAAGCAGCAAACATGTCTTTCAATAGGTGAATGCACAAACTGGTACATTCAGATAATAGAGTCATATTCAGCACTAAAGATAACTGAGACATCAAGCCATGAAAAGACAGGAGGAAGCTTAAACATTTTTAAATAAATGAAGCCAATCTGAAAAGGCAACACACTATATGGTTCCAATTACACAACTTTCTGGAAAAGGCAAAATTATGGGGATATTACAAATATCAGTATGTGTTAGGAGTTGAGGGGAGGTTGGTATAAATAGGTGGAGTAGAATGGATTTTAGGGCAGTGAAACTATTTTCTGTGATTCTATAGTGATGGTCACATGCCATTATACAATTTTCCAAACTCATAAATGTATAGCACCAAGAGTGATCCCCTTAAACTGTGGATTTGGGGTGATGATGATCTATCAGTACAGGTTCACTGGTTGTAACAATTGCACCACTTTAATGCAAGAAGTTGTTAAGGAGACTGATGGGGATAAAGGGGAGTGGGTGAGTTGAGAATACATCATAACTTGCTGGTACTGTCTTCTCTGTTTTGCAGTGGACATAAAATTGCTCTAAAAAAATGAAGTAGATTTAAAAGGAAAATAAAGTTACTATGTATCAACTGTGTTCAAGGTTACCTCACTTTCAAACATCTGGGCTACATGTCAGAAAGGGATAATTGTATACTGGGATCAAGTTGCTATGGCAGTTTGATGGAACATTGCCCAGTTACCTATGTGCCCCCAAGGGAGGTCACATCTATGCACACACAACTGGGTCGTCCTCAGGAGAACTGTGCATTTAAATAGGTCCTTAGACATTCATTTCTGAGAAGTGTATGTCAAATCTGGATGTCCTCTTTTTTTTTCATAAGCAAATTTGGCTGATGACTTTCTTCCCATTTTGTGTCAGAAGTAGCTGTATTATTAAAGAAAAGAGAGAATGGCCATGGGATGAAATTATTAGAATGAAATTTTTGAAGTCCATACTATAAACCAAGGGTTATGCTGATCCTCTTAAATGATAACAAATTGCATAAAAGAAGTATCTATCATTCACTTTCTAATGATTGATTTTACTTTTTATATATTTATATTCTCCAAATATTTCTTGAATGATTTCTTTGTAAAACATTACCCTGGATAATAATCTCATACTTCTACACACCAGTGGCATGTCCCACTTGTAATGTTTTCTTTTAGAATGGCATCTTTATTTTCTTTTCAAATTTTAGAAAGTATACATTTATTTCATAAAATACATTCATAAATTCTTAGCTTGTTCATCTCTGCAACATTCAGTTCTTCTTATATAATTTTCATATGTGATAAAACATTGTTCTTTTTAATATGGATGCTTGAGGCCTTTTTATATGCATGAATTAGATGAATTATTTATTATCATTTTATAATTTCTTTTGATAAGAGTTATTTTCATTTCTATTTAGCTTCAGGAATATTTTCCTAAACTCCCTCAATTACGTATTCACAAATATTGAAAGTCATGTTATCTGTTTTCCTGGTGCCTGAGGCTCTCTTCTCAAAGTCATTACACATGCAATCATTTCAGTAAAAAATAAAAAAAATAAAAAGAGAAATAGTGGTTCAGTGCTCTATATTCAAGAAAACCTGATTGACTAATCCTTTCCACTCCTGAAAGACTATTTTTAAGCTTGAGTATGCAACCTCATTTTCTTTCATTATCAAGATATCATCTGTAAAAATGTAAGTTAAGCTTCATAGTTAGAAGTATTATCATTGGCATCATGCTATGAATTATGCTTCTAACTAATCAACTGTTTAATTGAAGCCACTGATGTTTCTATCAAAAGTGACTCAATTCAGGTATTTTTAATAAAAGTAAAAAGGTGGCTGATAAATGTTGACCTATATTTGGAGTATCATATATATATATGTTTGAATTAATATATAAATATTAAAAAAATTTATTTACATACTTATTTAAAACATAGCTCATCTACATGAGAACAGTCTTTATTTCTGACATAGTTAATAGTCCTTGTGTAAACTTGACCCTCTGGAAAATTTGTTTAATTTTTAAATTTGAAGCTCTATTGACAAGGCCACCACATGGTGTTGAAGATGGCTGCCTGAGAGGTGAGACAGAGAACTGATCCCAAAACCACAAATAGTACAAACATATAGTTAATACAACTAACCCTAAAACAGCAACAAGAAAGAAGGCTGAACTAGAGTGCATACAGACCTCACAAACAGAGCAGACCTCACAAAATAGGTTAATGTACCAAAGCCTTGATCCAGTGGGACCCAAGCCCTTCCCCCACCCCAGCTCACTGGTGGGAGAAAGAGAAATGGAGTGGGGAGGGGGGTGGAAGCCTGGGACTGGTGAACACCTAACCCTGGAGATGTCCTTTGCAAGAAGAAACCTTCGTTGTGTGGTGCTCTGGAGGTTGGGGAACTGGGACAGGCGGAGTGCTTGAAAGAATGAGATTCTGGCCATTTGTGGAGGATGGGATCCACATCCGGCCACTCTGGGACAAAGGAAAGGCATGGGGCCTGAGAGGCTTCCTAGCAGCAAGAGGGCTGCTGAAGGGGCAGGGTTTGCACAGAGCTTGCTTGCTGCACAGGAGAACGGAGAGCTGGACAAGGTTGTCTGGGTGCACTCTGCCCAGCAGGTTGAGAACATTGAAGAGCTTCAGGTTCTTCATCCCCTGGCTGGCTACTCTGCTCCGAGGCACCCCACTGTGACACACAGCTTGCTGCGCCTTCCTCCTGACCTGATGACACTGGGTTGCAAACTGGCAGTCACTGTGCTGGCATCAGGCCAACCAGAAGGAGGCCCCACCTACAACAGCGAGAGATGCAGAGCACAGAGACTTAAACCTGTGTGCTCGGCCCACTGGCTCTGAGACTGGAGACAGGCACCACAGGCAGGAATCAGGAAACAGATCTTTCTTCCCTCCAGTCACCAGCTCTGCTCCCCTATGACCCCAAACCTCTCTCTAGGGGCTGAGCAGCTCCAGAGACTGGAGCTTCTGGGCACTAGAGGGCACCACATAAAAATATGAAACATCAAAAGAACCTGGTTCAGACCAAAATCTCACAAACCCCAGAAAAAGGGCCAAATGAAACTGAACTCACCAATCTTCCTGAAAGAGAGTTCAAAATAAAAATCATAAACATACTTATAGAGGTACAGAAAAATATTCAGGAACTCAGGAACAAATTTAAGAAGGAGATTTCATTATTAAGAAATTCCATATCTGAAATGAAACATACAATGGAAGGATTTAAGAGCAGATTGGAGGTAGTAGAAGAGAGGGTAAATGGAACCGAAATTAGAGAAGAGGAATACAAAGAAGCTGAGGCACAGAGAGAAAAAGGAAACTCTAAGAATGAAAGAGCATTGAGAGAACTGTGTGACCAAATCAAACAGAACAATATTCGCATTATTGGGATACCAGAAGAAGAAGAGAGAAAAAAGGGATAGAAAGTGTCATTGAGGAGGTAATTGCTGAAAACTTCTCCAATCTGGTGAAGGAGATAGTCTCTCAGGCCATGGAGGTGCACAGATCTCCCAACACAGGGACCCAAGCAAGACAGCATCAAGACATATAAAAGTTAAAATAGCAAAGATCAAGAATAAAGACAGACTTTTTAAGAGCAGCTAGAGAGAGAAAAAAGATCACATACAAAGGAAAACCCATCAGGTTATCATCAGATTTCTCAGCAGAAACCTTACAGTCCAGAAGGAAGTGGCATGATATATTTAATGCAATGAATCAGAAGATCCTTGAACCAAGAATGTTCTACCTGGCAAGGTTATCATTTGAATTTGAAGCAGGGATTAAACAATTTTCAGGTAAGCAAAAGCTGAGAGAAGTTTCCTCCCACAAACTACCTCTACAGGGCATTTTGTAGAGACTCTTATAAATGCAAGTATTCCTAAGGCTAAATAGATGTCATCCAAGGGGTAGACAAAGAGTACAGAATATGATTCATAATATACAAAGAATGGAGGAGGAAGATAAAGGATGATAATTAAAAAAAAGAACCTTTAGATTGTGTTTGTAATAGCATACAAAGTGAGTTAAATTAGACTGTTAGATAATAAGGGAATTACCCTTGAACCTTTGGTAACCATGAATCTAAAGCAGTGGCAATAAGTACATACCTATTGATAATCAACCTAAATGTAAATGGTCTGAATGCACCAATCAAAATACGTGGAGTCACTGAATGTACAAAACAACAAGACCCATCTATATGCTGCCTACAAGAGACTCACTTCAAACCCAAAGACATACACAGACTGAAAGTAAAGGGATGGAAAAAGATATTTCATGCAACTAATAGGGAGAAAAAGCAGGAGTTGCAGTACTTGTATCAGACAAAATAGACTTCAAAACAGAAAGTCGCAAGAAACAAAGAAGGACATTATATAATGATAAAGAGGTCAGTCCAACAAGAAGATATAACTATTATAAATACCTATGCACCCAACACAGGATCACCTACGTATGTGAAACAAATACAGAATTAAAGGGGAAAATAAAATGCAATGCATTCATTTTTGGGACTTCAACACACCACTCACTCCAAAGGACAGATCAACCAAACAGAAAATAAATAAAGAGACAAAGGCACTGAACAACATATTAGAACAAATGGACCTAATGGACATCTACAGAACACTCCATCCAAAAGCGACAGGATACACATTCTTCTCAAGTGCACATGGAATATTTTCAAGAATAGATCATATCCCAGGCCACAAAAAGAACCTCAGTAAATTCAAAAAGATTGAAATTATACCAACCAGCTTCTCAGATCACAGAGGTATGAAACTAGAAATAAATTACACAAAGAAAATGAAAAAGCCCACAAACACATGGAGGCTTAATAACATGCTCCCAGATAATTAATGGATCAATGGCCAAATAAAAACAGAGATCAAACAATATATGGAGACAAATGACAACAATAATCAACACCACAAAATCTGTGGGATGCAGTGAAGGCTGTGCTAAAAGGGAAGTATATAACAATACAGGCCTACCTCAGGAAAGAAGAACAGTCCCAAACACACAGTCTAAACTCACAATAAATAACACTAGAAAAGGAAGAACAAATGGGGCCCAAAGTCAGTAGAAGGAGGGTCATAAGAAAGATTAAAGCAGAAATAAATAAAATTGAGAAGAATAAAACAATAGAAAGAATCAATGATAGCAGGCACTGGTTCATTGAGAAAATAAACAAAATAGATAAACCCCTTGCCAGAATTATCAAGAATAAAAGAGAGTCTACACACATAACAGAATCAGAAATGAGAAAGGAAAAATCACTACAGACACCACAGAAATAAAAGGATTATGAGAGAGTACTATGAAAAATTATATGATAACAAGCAGGGTAACCTAGAAGAAATGGACAACTTTCCAGAAAAATATAACCTTCCAAGGCTGACCCAAAAAGAAACAGAAAATCTGGAAAGATCAATTACCCAGCAATGAAATTGAAT
Organism: Manis pentadactyla; assembly: GCF_030020395.1. Lineage (NCBI taxonomy): Eukaryota > Metazoa > Chordata > Mammalia > Pholidota > Manidae > Manis > Manis pentadactyla. The sequence continues at coordinate 126,354,204 of NC_080020.1, forward strand.
TGGTAATCACAAAACTACCTAAGAATAAAATGTCTGAACCAGATGGTTTCACTGCTGAATTTGATCAAACATTTAGTGAAGACCTAATACCCAACCTCCTTAAAGTTTTCCAAGAAAGTAGAAGAGGAGAGATTACTCCCAAACTCAAGTATCAAATGATTTCACTCATCTGTGGAGTATAAAAACAAAGCAAAACCTGAAGGAACAAAACAGCAGCAGAATCACAGAATCCAATAATGGACTAACAGTTACCAAAGGGAAAGGGATTGGGGAGCATGGGTGGGAAGGGAGAGATAAGGGGGGAAAATGGGCATTACAATTAGCACACAAAAAGTAGCAGGTGGGACACAGGAAAGGCAGTATAACACAGAGAAGACCAGTTATGATTCTATAGCATCTTACTATGTTGATGGACAGTGACTGTAATGGGGTATGTGTTGGGGACTTGATAATAGGGGGAGTCTAGTAACCGTAATATTGTTCAAGTAGTTGTACATTAACAATACAAAAAACACACATGCTGTGTTGACAAAAGCCATCTATTTTATGTGTGTGTTTGTATTTATCTATGAATAAATACAACTGAAAATTTAATATTTTTTATCTTTTTATTGAATCCAACTATTAAATCATGAAAAAAGTGCATTAAATGTCTCCTTTGGGGCAATAAGATGAAGAAAATGAGATTTAAATGTGATTCTTTGGCATCTGTCTCATCACTTTCCTTATTTTGCTTATGTACTTAGGCCTAGTTTTTATTGTAGTTATTATTTCCTGGTAAGGATAGTGAGTTTCTTAGTTTTGGTGAATGTTAAAATGCCTCCTGCCATAACCGTCCAAGTGTATACATCCCTCTCCTATGTTCCATTAGCAAACTTTGCCATCCCTGTCGGGAAGCTGTGTAGACTGTAAGCTATGAAAATTAATCTCTGTTGAAATATCTCAGCTGATAGTTGTGAAGAGCACAGATTGTGGAATATTCAATGCACCAGCAGAAGGAACAAGGTTGGGGGCAAGGATGCCCTTTAGGGTACTCCAAAGAACCCAAGGAGATGGGTATCTTCATCTGCCACTAATAGGACAGTTTGGGTCATATGGTTGTAAATTAACATTTCAATGAGACAATTTTAGTGACATTGGTATGGTACTGTTTGTCTCAGAAGCCTGGCTTTCTCTCATAGTACTTCATATAAAAATGCATTTCTGAAAAAAGAAAAAAATAAATCTATGCTCTATGCTGTCTAATTCATTGTTTGGCTTAAAATGTGTATTACAGGAGTTATTAGAACTGCCTTACATAATATGGACAGAGAAGCCAGAGAACATTACTCAGTGGTCATTCAAGCCAAAGACATGGCTGGGCAAGTTGGAGGACTTTCAGGATCCACGACGGTCAACATCACGCTGACTGATGTCAATGACAACCCCCCGCGGTTTCCTCAGAGTATGTACCTGTTTTTTTCATTTACATGTATTACTCTTCATTTACGTAAAACAAAATGAAGTACTTAAATATATAATGTCTTGTTACTGTTGTCATAAATGAGCATATTTTGTTTTTGTGCTATCTGGTCTCCCTTATAAGACTAAAGATATTACTCCACCTATTGTCTTCTGAACCTGGTAGGTAGCCAGCATCACTGGCTTAGAAATATACATTTCAGTTGGTATTACAGTTCAATATTAAAAATGATATAGTGGTACCAATATCCTGCATTTGCTGAAGTAGTTACATATTAGTAAGATATTCATGGGCATATATATTCAAAATACATCTTGATATAGGCATTCTACTCTTGCAAAATAATTGCATGTGTACTTTTCATGACTGAGATTCTTAAATATCCTTCATGATATGAATGAACACTTTATTGTACACACACACATGCATACACACATGCACACTATCCCAAGTAGGGCATATAGCTAGTCAAACAAATGGGATTTCAGAGTAGAACATGAACTTCTAAATGACAGCATGAAGTAGCAGGCAAATCAGGGGGATAAGGTGTCAGTTCTGTGAGTTTGGAAGGAAATGGTGTTTATGACATCCTCAGAATGGGAAAATACATATGTGAGTATTTCTAATGTGGCAAAATGTGCAAAAAGTGTGGATAACATTATAGAATAATCTTTAATTGCTATAAAAGTCCTATAGGGGAGTCGTCCCTTATGTTCTTACACATGATGTTTAACACTGTAATAAACTTTATTGCACTCAAGGCACCATGGTACGTCAGTAAAGGCTCTAGGCAAGTTAGGAAATGTCTTCCCAGCTTTATTTCTTAATACTGCTCTCAGTACACTCCAGATCTGGCCACAACAGAATACTGCCTGTCCCTAAAACCTGATAACACTTGTCTCCAGGACTCTCTCTAGGTTCCAATAATACCTCCCCACCTTTCTCCATTCTGTAGGTGGTAAGAACTCTGCTAATTCAACCCAGAATTCTCCACACTCACATTCCTTTATTTAAAAGCCCTGTTACAAGTTTCTCTGAACTTTATTGCCCAATTAGCAGAGTTAATAAATTCTTGTTTTCTGTTTCATAGCACTTTCATGTCATGTGTATTTCCACAGGTGCATATCTCCTCTTCTGAGAGTCTCTCTGAGTAAGACAGATGCTTGAACTGTCTGTGTAATCTTAAGTGTCTAGATCAGTGCCCAGCCCTTGATAAATTATTACTAAATGAATGAGGGAAGGAGTTGAATTTAAATACTCTGGCTACCATTATTAAAAGCCAGTGTTAAAAGACACACAAGCCAAGTTCATCATTAGGTAAAGCCACTTTAAAATATTTGTTCTAGAGATAAGATAAATGACCTGGTTCATTCAATTGGTCTTTGCTCTATGAAGAAAGTATGTTTGAAGAAAGGTATAGATCATAGATAAATTCACATTAAACCATAATATACAATTGAGTTTAAATTATTTTACAAATGACAATTCATTTTGTATTTATTTTATCATTTAGTCCACACATTGTGCATATATACACATATACCATTTTATGACAAGTGCTCTTATTTTATAAGAGGAACCTGAAGTTCAGAGGTTTTTTAAAAGGTAAGGACTAATAACACTAAACTCAACTGATTATAAGCTTTCTTACAATTTATAAAACCAACTTGTCTACCTTATATTCAAGTAAATTTTACCACCACTATTTTTAAGATGTATATTGATATTATAGCTCTTAATAGAATGAAAACTCAAATTATACACAGTAGAGGCACAATAAACTCTTGGTCATAATACAGATAGCATTTCCCACTCTTTCTCTTTCCCTCCTTCTCACCACAAACTAATTTTTAAATTTATAACTCTATTAAAATTTATTTTAGAAATGAAAAGAAAATTGTAGTTGTGATGAATATTTATTCTTTTATTTATTTTTATATTTTTAAGAAGATTTAAGTATTATTTAACAAGAAATCACTTATAAAGATATGAAGAATCCACAAGGGTAGTAAAATGCCCAAGGACTTATGCAATAGCAGAATTCTTACCACCTACAGAATGGAGAAAGGTGGGGATCTATTGGAACCTAGAGAGAGTCCTGGAGACAAAGGCACCTTGAAATAAGCTTGCCTTCCGTCAAGGGACTCAGTCAGTCCAAAGTGACTTTACAGTATTCTCTTTTGTTTTTAACAGTATTTTGATGATCAGTTGAAACATCAGTTCATTGTGAAAACACTGATTTACCTGACAAGGAAACAATATATGTGTACTTCCTGAGTGAACTCATTATATTTAATAGGATCTCCTTTTCTTCAGTCATTAGCAGTCTATAAAAATGACTGACAGATACAATCTTTCATCTAAGTGAGATTCACTAAGAGTTTTGACATGGAGGCAGGACACACCCAGAATGTCACTCTCTGATTTGTTTTGAAGGGATTTTATTGTGCACTCATGTTGCACTAAATACACTGCTGCTTACAGACTAATTTAGTGTCACCATGATCAGAGTAGCTTGCAGTAAAGTACTTTCTCATTGACCCATAGGTGTTATAACTCATCAAATAGCTATACATATAATTGTAAACTTTGTAAAATTCTTGGGGGAAAAAAATGATATGTTATGAGACTTGAATTCATGAAGCACCATGAAATGCACACATCTACATATAATTCAATTTATGTGAGGACCATATCCAGTCATCAAATGGATCCAGTGGTCTGTTTATCTTAAGATATGATATTTTCACTTTTCTCCTGGCTTCTTTCTCTCTTTACCTAAGAAAGTCATCTTTCTTAAACCATTACTGTGATTGACTCTAGCAGAGACATCTACACACGAAGTTCTCAAAAATATTCCCTCAAAGAATTTGTTTTTCTTTCTTCAGTTAATCTACCAAGGCCTGAGAAACTGAGTCAGGTTGTTATATTGTTTCTTAAAGTTACCACTATATCTTAATTTAAATAAATTGACTATGAACTAAGTGTTTGAAAACTAGAGAGTTAACTAGATTAAAAATTTGCTCCAAGTCTCTAAATTAGGGAGTTGCAAAATCAGTGACCTAGAAAACAAGACAAATAAAGATCCAGCTGATGCAGGTTGCCCGTCAGTGTCGGGGAGCTGGGAGGGGACAGCAGAGACTGGATGGCACATTGCCCAGTTCCAGATAACGCCTACACGTGGCAGGAAAACGTTAGGAAAGGGAACTAACTGTAATATGCACAGGGAAAGAGGGAAAGAGAACAAATCAGTCATTCTATGGCTTGCTTGACTCCTTACTCAAGAACACGAGGGACGTCCCATTCTCCTTCAGAGAAAAACATCTCGAGGTGTAAAATTCCTCAATACTAGTCCTGTTACTGAAAAAAATCCATTGAGCTTCTTAAAATTCTTGTTCCCGTCTCTGTTTTTAACTATGTTAGAGTTACTGCTTACTTTATTCCTAGCTAGGTAAAATTCTCTAGCATCGATTATTCTCTACAAAGAATATATGTAAAAAAAACAGTACTTTTCATCAAAGTTCACTTATCAAACCTCTGTACCTTAAATGACAGGATCTGTACTTTGAGAATTGCTCTTGTAGGGTAAATAATCCAGTTGGGGAAAGAAGATAACATGTCAGTTAATCTCAATAAAACAGTAGAAAATTATTTAATCAAACTTCCTCCAAGAACTTGAAATGATTGGAAATTGTAAGTCATCCAACTTTGGCTCACTTGGGACTAGAATTGAGAAAGTGCAGATATTGGGAGGATCACATCCTCCAAGCTCAATAGATGGCAATATTTCCTGTAGGTACAGATGTTTAACTCATTTGGGTAAATTTTAATATTAGTGAAAAAGAAAATACCAGTGATGAATGAAGGTATTAAAGGCGATGCGATTTTGTCAATAGCAAAATATTTGAGTATGGAACCACTGTTTTTATCATTTGCATTTTCATGAAAAGAAATTGAAATGGTATATAATATATTCAGCATCAGTAATTTATTTGGGATGAATTCATATGGAATGAAAAGAAACAAACAAGAAAGTGTGCCCTCTGATCCATCAACATTTGAAGTGTATGTTTTAATCAGCATATGCAAGTTGGGGTTTCTCCAGTATATTAATAAAAATGATATCTTGATTATTTTATTATGCTTATGGGCATATTTTGAAATTTGCAGTGAATTTCAATAAATGGCAGCATGTATTTGATTTAGAAAGGCATCCCTATGCACTTTAAAAGAAGGTAGATTCTGTAGCTTTGTGGTTAGGTTTTTTTTTTTTTTTTAGGTAATTATTTTTTATTGAAGGGTAGTTGACACACAGTATTACATTACATTAGTTTCAGGTGTACAACACAGTGATTCAACATTTATATACATGATAATTCTAGGTACCAGCTATCACCATACCAAGTTTTTAAAATATTTTGACTATATTCCTTATGTGATACATTACATCCCAGTTACTTATTTATTTTACAATTGGAAGTGTGTATTTTTGTTGTTGTTGTTGTTGTTGTTGTGAGGGCATCTCTCATATTTATTGATCAAATGGTTGTTAACAACAATAAAATTCTGTATAAGGGAGTCAATGCTCAATGCACAATCACCCCAAGCCTAATTTTCGTCAGTCTCCAATCTTCTGAAGCATAACGAACAAGTTCTTACATGGAGAACAAATTCTGACATAGTGAATAAGTTACATGGTGAACAGTACAAGGGCAGTCATCACAGAAACTTTTGGTTTTTCTCATGCATTATGAACTATAAAGAGTTCAAATATGAATACTCATTTGATTTTTATACTTGATTTATATGTGGATACCATATTTCTCTCTTTATTATTATTATTATTTTTAATAAAATGCTGAAGCGGTAGGTAGATACAAGATAAAGGTAGAAAACATAGTTTAGTGTTATAAGAGAGCAAATGTAGATGATCAGGTGTGTGCCTGTAGACTATGTGTTAATCCAAGCTAGACAAGGGCAATAAAACATCCACGTATGCAGAAGATTTCTCTCAGAACACGGGGGGTGAGGTTCTAAGCCTCACCTCTGTTGATCCCCAATTTCTCACCTGATGGCCCCCTGCGACTGTGCCTGTCTTAGGTTGTTCCTCCCTTGAGGAATCTTACCCGTCTCTGGCTAACCAGTCATCTTCCGGGGCTATACAGGGAAATGTAAAGTTGGTAAGTGAGAGAGAAGCCTTATTGTTTGAAAAGGTTAGCTTTTTACTTCTTTGCATATTTATGCCCTGTGGCTTCTATGCCCAGCATTTGTCTTGAGGTATCTTTACCACTTGGAAGAATTATGATACTCGGTAAATTTGATATGAGGCACGAATTCTATTTAAGGGTTGTAATTAGGAAGGAAGAAGAAAAGCTATAGAAGTAGCAGGCGGAAGAAAACATGGGAAGATTGATTATTTCTTTGACATATCTTCTTGTAGAGTAACTTCAGCATGTATAGGTTTTAAGCTACTACTTAAATTGTGCACACACATTAACATAATAGGAGTATAGTTACATAACCAAAGCATACCTGTAATTACCAGCCATCTCCAGTGAAACCAAGAAAACCAGTTAGGCAACTTAGGCATTTGTGAAAACTTATCTATGATATGGTGGATATTGTCCAACTGAGCTTGAATAGTCTGAGAGAAATCAGACAAATTAAAACAACCCATTCCTGGGGACTGTTCACATCCCATATGTTCTTTTAACAGGAAATAGTCTGTAGTTGTAAGATTTTGGAGCGCTACAATTTGCACTTCTCCTAAATCTTGTTTGAGTTCCAACAGTATAGATCCAGTCAAATTTGTTGTTTTACTGTATGCACAGGCCAGTTTAGATATCTTCTTCTTCATTCCCATGGCAAGTTCAGGAACTGGTGGGATGAGTGGATCTATAGCTGTAGCAGTGCGTGGATCTTAGTTGGGGTTTTTTGATGATCATCTTCTGGCATGAGTCTTCCAGAGAGTGCTGATGTTGGAAGTTCTTTTTCATATCGTATCTTAGTTCATTTTCGGGGTAGCCCAATTAGGCTTTGATCCTCTGTATAAACACAAACAGACCCTTTGCCTACACTTTTATATGCCCTTTATACTCTTGTGTAGGACTCATTGGAAGTCTCCACACAGGAACAGCCTTTTTTTTTTGGTATCATTAATCTACACTTACATGACGAATATTATGTTTACTAGGCTTTCCCCTCTACCAGGTCCCCCCTATAAACCCCTTTACAGTCACTGTCCATCAGCATAGCAAATGTTGTAGAATCACTACTTGCCTTCTCTGTGTTTTACAGCGCTCCCCTTTCTCCCACCCACCCATGCATGCTAATCTTAATACTCCCCCTCTTCTCCCCCCTCTTATCCCTCCCTACCCACCCATCCTCCCCAATCCCTTTCCCTTTGGTGCCTGTTAGTCCATTCTTGGGTTCTGTGATTCTGCTGCTGTTTTGTTCCTTCTTTGTTCTTATATTCCACAGATGAGTGAAATCATTTGGTATTTCTCTTTCTCCGCTTGGTTTGTTTCACTGAGCATAATACCCTCGAGCTTCATCCATGTTGCTGCAAATGGTAGGATTTGCCCTTTTCTTATGGCTGAGTAGTATTCCATTGTGTATATGTACCACATCTTCTTTATCCATTCATCTATCGATGGCCATTTAGGTTGCTTCCAATTCTTGGCTATTGTAAATAGTGTTGCGATAAACATAGGGGTGCATCGGTCTTTCTCAAACTTGATTGCAGCATTCTTAGGGTAAATTCCTAGGAGTGCAATTCCTGGGTCAAATGGTAAGTCTGTTTTGAGCATTTTGATGTACCTCCATACTGCTTTCCACAATGGTTGAACTAATTTACATTCCCACCAGCAGTGTAGGAGCGTGCCCCTTTCTCCACAGCCTCACCAACATTTGTTGTTGTTTGTCTTTTGGATGGCAGCCATCCTTACTGGTGTGAGGTGATACCTCATTGTAGTTTTAATTTGCATTTCTCTGATAATTAGCGATGTGGAGCATCTTTTCATGTGTCTGTTGGCCATCTGTATTTCTGTTTTGGAAAACTGTCTGTTCAGTTCCTATGCCCATTTTTTAATTGGGTTATTTGTTTTTTTGTTTGCTGAGGCGTGTGAGCTCTTTTTATATATTCTGGACGTCAAGCCTTTATCGAATGTGTCATTTTCAAATATATTGTCCCATACTGTAGGGTTCCTTTTTGTTATATTGATGGTCTCTTTTGCTGTACAGAAGCTTTTCAGCTTAACATAGTCCCACTTGTTCATTTTTGCTGTTGTTTTCCTTGCCCGGGGAGATATGTTCAAGAAGAGGTCACTCATGTTTATGTCTAAGAGGTTTTTGCCTATGTTTTCTTCCAAGAGTTTAATGGTTTCATGACTTACATTCAGGTCTTTGATCCATTTTGAGTTTACTTTTGTATATGGGGTTAGACAATGGTCCAGTTTCAATCTCTTACATGTAGTTGTCCAGTTTTGCCAGGACCATCTGTTGAAGAGACTTTCATTTCGCCATTGTATGTCCATGGCTCCTTTATCAATTATTAATTGACCATATATGTCTGGGTTAATGTCTGGATTCTCTAGTCTGTTCCATTGGTCTGTGGCTCTGCTTTTGTGCCAGTACCAAATTGTCATGATTATTATGGCTTTATAGTAGAGCTTGAAGTTGGGGAGTGAGATCCCCCCTACTTTATTCTTCTTTCTCAGGATTGCTTTGTCTATTCAGGGTCTTTGGTGCTTACATATGAATTTTTGAATTATTTGTTCCAGTTCATTGAAGAATGTTGCTGGTAGTTTCATAGGGATTGCATCAAATCTGTATATTGCTTTGGGAAGGATGGCCTTTTTGACGATATTAATTCTTCCAGGCCACGATCATGGGATGACTTTCCATCTGTTAGTGCACCCTTTAATTTCTCTTAAGAGTGACTTGTAGTTTTCAGAGTATAAGTCTTTCACTTCTTTGGTTAGATTTATTCCTAGGTATTTTATTTTTTTTGATGCAATTGTGAATGGTGGTGTTTTCCTGATTTCTCTTTCTGTTGGTTCATTGTTAGTGTATAGGAAAGCCACAGATTTCTGTGTGTTGATTTTGTATCCTGCAACTTTGTTGTATTCTGATATCAGTTCTAGTAGTTTTGGGGTGGAGTCTTTAGGGTTTTTTATGTACAGTATCATGTCATCTGGAAATAGTGGCAGTTTAACTTCTTCTTTACCAATCTGGATTACTTGTATGTTTTTATTTTGTCTGATTGCCGTGGCTAGGACCTCCAGTACTATGATAAATAACAGTGGGGAGAGTGGGCATCCCTGTCTAGTTCCCGATCTCAGAGGAAATGCTTTCAGCTTCTCGCTGTTCAGTATATTGTTGGCTGTTGGTTTATCATAGATGGCCTTTATTATGTTGAGGTACTTGCCCTCTATACCCATTTTGCTGAGAGTTTTTATCATGAATGGATGTTGAACTTTCTCAAATGCTTTTTCAGCATCTATGGAGATGATCATGTGGTTTTTGTCTTTCTTTTTGTTGATGTGGTGGATGATGTTGATGGACTTTCGAATGTTGTACCATCCTTGCATCCCTGGAATGATTCCCACTTTGTCATGGTGTACGATCCTTTTGACATATTTTTGAATTCGTTTTGCTAATATTTTGTTTAGTGTTTTTGCATCTATGTTCATCAGGAATATTGGTCTGTAGTTCTCTTTTTTGGTGGGGACTTTGCCTGATTTTGGTATTAGGGTGATGTTAGCTTCATAGAATGAGTTTGGAAGTATCCCCTCCTCGTCTATTTTTTGGAAAACTTTAAGGAGAATGGGTATTATGTCTTCTCTGTATGTCTGATAAAATTCCGAGGTAAATCCATCTGGCCCGGGGGTTTTGTTCTTTGGTAGTTTTTTGATTACCGCTTCAGTTTCGTTGCTGATAAATGGTCTATTTAGATTTTCTCTTTCTTTCTGGGTCAGTCTTGGAAGGTTGTATTTTTCTAGGAAGTTGTCGATTTCTGCTAGGTTTCCCAGCTTGTTAGCACATAGGTTTTCATAGTATTCTCTAATAATTCTTTGTATTTCTGTGGGTTCCATCATGATTTTTCCTTCCTCTTTTCTGATACTGTTGATTTGTGTTGACTCTCTTTTCCTCTTAATAAGTCTGGCTAGAGGCTTATCTATTTTGCTTATTTTCTCAAAGAACCAGCTCTTGGTTTCATTGATTTTTGCTATTGTTTTATTCTTCTCAATTTTATTTATTTCTTCTCTGATCTTTATTATGTCCCTCCTTCTGCTGTCCTTAGGCCTCATTTGTTCTTCTTTTTCCAATTTCGATAATTGTGACATTAGACCATTCATTTGGGATTGTTCTTCCTTTTTTAAATATGCTTGGATTGCTATATACTTTCCTCTTAAGACTGCTTTTGCTGTATCCCGCAGAAGTTGGGGCTTAGTGTTGTTGTTGTCATTTGTTTCCATATATTGCTGGATCTCCATTTTGATTTGGTCATTCATCCATTGATTATTTAGGAGCGTGTTGTTAAGCCTCCATGTGTTTGTGAGCCTCTTTGCTTTCTTTGTACAGTTTATTTCTAGTTTTATGCCTTTGTGGTCTGAAAAGTTGGTTGGTAGGATTTCAATCTTTTGGAATTTACTGAGGCTCTTTTTGTGTCCTAGTATGTGGTTATTCTGGAGAATGTTCCATGTGTACTTGAGAAGAATTTATATCCTGTTGTTTTTGGATGTAGAGTTCTGTAGATGTCTATTAGATCCATCTGCTCTACTGTGTTGTTCAGTGCTTCTGTGTCCTTACTTATTTTCTGCCTGGTGGATCTATCCTTTGGGGTCAGTGGTGTGTTGAAGTCTCCTAGAATGAATGCATTGCAGTCTATTTCCCCCTTTAATTCTGTTAGTATTTGTTTCACATATGCTGGTGCTCCTGTGTTGGGTGCATATATTTTTAGAATGATTTTATCCTCTTGTTGACTGAGCCCTTTATCATTATGTAGTGTCCTTCTTTATCTCTTGTTATTTTCTTTGTCTTGAAATCTATTTTGTCTGGTATTAGTACTGCAACCCCTGCTTTCTTCTCGCTGTTGTTGGCCTGAAATATGTTTTTCCATCCCTTGACTTTTAGTCTGTATATGTCTTTGGGTTTGAGGTGAGTGTCTTGTAAGCAGCATATGGATGGGTCTTGCTTTTTTATCCATTGTATTACTCTGTGTCTTTTGATTTGTTCATTCAGTTCATTAACATTTAGGGTGACTGTTGAAAGATATGTACTTATTGCCATTGCAGGCTTTAAGTTCGTGGTTACCAAAGGTTCAAGGTTAGCCTCTTTAGTATCTTGCTGCTTAACTTAGCTCGCTTTTTTAGCTGTTATATACACTGTCTGGAGATTCTTTTCTTCTCTCCCTTCTTATTCCTCCTCCTCCATTCTTCATATGTTGGGTGTTTTGTGCTGTGCTCTTTCTAGGAGTGCTCCCATCTAGAGCAGTCCCTTTAAGATGTCCTGTAGAGGTGGTTTGTGGGAAGCAAATTCCCTCAACTTTTGTTTTTCCGGGAATTGTTTAATCCCACCATCATATTTGAATGATAGTCGTGCTGGATACAGTATCCTTGGTTCAAGGCCCTTCTGTTTCATTGCATTAAATATATCATGCCATTCTCTTCTGGCCTGTAGGGTTTCTGTCAAGAAGTCTGATGTTTGCCTGATGGGTTTCCTTTATAGGTGACCTTTTTCTCTCTAATTGCCTTTAAAACTCTTTCCTTGTTCTTGATCTTTGCCATTTTAATTATTATGTGTCTTGGTGTTGTCCTCCTTGGATCCTTTCTGTTGGGTTTTCTGTGTATTTCCGTGGTCTGTTCGATTATTTCCTCCCCCAGTTTGGGAAAGCTATCAGCAATTATTTCTTCCAAGATGCTTTCCATCCCTTTTCCTCTCTCTTCTTCTTCTGGTACCCCTATAATACGGATATTGTTCCTTTTGGATTGGTCACACAATTCTCTTAACATTGTTTCATTCCTGTAGATCCTTTTATCTCTCTCTATGTCAGCTTCTATGCGTTCCTGTTCTCTGGTTTCATTCCATCAATGGCTTCTTGCATCCTATCCATTCTGCTTATAAACCCTTCCAGAGTTTGTTTCATTTCTGTAATCTCCTTTCTGGCATCTGTGATCTCCCTCCAGACTTCATCTCATATCTCTTGCGTATTTCTCTGCATCTCTGTCAGCATGTTTTTGATTCTTATTTTGAATTCTTTGTCAGGAATACTGGTTAGGTCTGTCTCCTTCTCTGGTGTTGTCTTTGTGATCTTTGTCTGCCTGTCGTTTTACCTTTTCATGGTGATAGGAATAGTTTGCAGAGCTGGGACAAGTGATGGCTGCAAGAACTTCCCTTCTTGTTGGTTTGTGGCCCTCCTCTCCTGGGAGAACAGCGACCTCTAGTGGCTTGTGCTGGGTAGCTGCACACAGACAGGGCTTCTGCTTTCTGCCCAGATGCTATGGAGTTTATCTCCGCTGTTGCTGTGGGCGTGGCCTGGCTCGGGCAGCTACTCCAAAGTGGTGGAGTCTCATTGGAGGGGGAGCAGCCTGGAGACTATTTATCTCAGTAAGGGGCCTCCGAGCTCCCTGCAGCCCAGGGGATTAGGGTGCCCGGAGATCCCCGGATTCTCTACCTCTGGATTAAGTGTCCCGCCCTGCCCCTTTAAGACTTCCAAAAAGCACCCGCCAAAACAAAACAACGACCACAAAAAAAAAAAAAAAAAAATTTTAAATTAGAAAAATAAAAAAATAAATATAAAAATAAAAAATGGCCGCTCGCTTTTTTTATTCTCCTGCGCCAGCGTCAGGCATCTGATCACCAGTCTTTCTGTCCTGTTTCCCTAGGATTGGGGTCCCTATCCCTTTAAGACTTCCAAAAGCGCTCGCCAAAACAAAACAGAAAAAAAAAAAATCGCCACTCGCTTTTCTTATGTCCTCCGGCGCCAGGCCTCTGGTACCCACTCACTGTTCTTGCTGCCCTGTTTCCCTAGTATCCAGGTCCCCCCACGCACCCACTGTGTCTGTGCTCTGGCCCGGATGGCTGGGGCTGGGTGTTCGGCAGTCCTGTGCTCCTTCTCCCTCCCGCTCTGCCTGTTCTTCTCCTGCTGGGAGCTGGGGGGAGGGGTTCTTGGGTCCCACGGGGCCGGGGCTTGTATCTTACCCCCTTTACGAGGCACTGGGTTCTCGCAGGTGTGGATGTGGTCTGGATGTTGTCCTGTGTCCTCTGGTCTTTATTGTAGGAATAGTTGTCTTTGTTATATTTTCATAGATATATGTGGTTTTGGGAGGAGATTTCCGCTGCTCTACTCACGCCATCTTTGTGGTTAGCTTTTTACATAAGTAAATTAGTTCAGGTTTATTCATTCCAGTTTCTATATCCAAAGAGAATTTGTGTTTGTTATCTATTGAGAGATGTGGTTTTATTGTATCCCACTATGATGCTGGATTTTTGTATCTGTTCTTTTATTTGCTACTACTTTTTTGTTGTTTTTTTTTATATAGTTTGAAATCATGTTACTGGAAACACACAGATTAAGGCTTGATATCTTCCTCTTTAATTGAAAATGTTCACTGAGAAACATCTTTCTTTAATATGTTATGCAACTTAATTACCATTTTGTCTGATATTAATATAACTATACCAGATTTTTCTTTTATTTTGGTTAACGGTTGGATATTTTCTATCATTCACATTTCAAACTATGTTGTTCTTATTTCTTAAGTTTCCTGTAAACTGAGTTTTTATTGTTGTATTTTAATCTGTTTTCACAACTTTTGTTGTTTGATTTATTGCACTTATAATTAAACTGATATATTTCTGTTTAATTCTACCATTTTACTACATTTAAAATTTCTTTCCTTTTTTCTCCTTCCCTTTCTTTGCATTTCATATATTTTAGTCCATTCATTTTCTCCTCCATTAACATTTTTTTATTTCACTTTCTTCTATTTTTCTTTAATGTTTGTTCTAAATATTACAGTTCAATTCATTCCACCTTAGACTATAATTTTATTCCTTGAAAGATAAACCAACTCTTTAAGACCACTACACCTCTTTGATTTTTGCTATTTTGTCATTTTGTATATTAAGCCATATATGATATTGTTAATATTTTTGTTGTGTTAATTGGTAAAGACTCATTTTTTAAGTCAATAGTAATGCATCCTTTCTAGCGGTATTCTTTCCTGAATTTCTGTTTCTTCTAGAATTTTTTTTTTCTAAAGGAACTTTCATATTTTCTGTAAAAATCCCTTTCTGCCCCCTTAGTGCTGCTCTTCTGTCAATGAATTATTCCTTTTATTAGTTTTGCTTTATAAATTTATTATTTTCCTTATGTCTGTGGAGAGTATTTCCATTGGGAGTTGAATTGTAATTTGAAGGATTTTCCATGTGTCAATAATTAATGGGGTGGTTTAACTGTCTGCTGATTATCATTTTGTCTGCTGTAAAATCAACTACCGGTCTTATTACTGTTTTTTTTTTTAGAATTAGTTTATTCTCTTTCAATGGATCTTTCCTATATTAAGAATTTTTTGTGTTTCATGTTAAGAAATTTAACTATGATGGACGTAGGAAGTATTTACTTTTTAAAAAAACTGCTTTTCAGTTATAAGGAATTTTTAAGCTATATTTTCTGGGAAACTAGTTATTTCTGAGGAACTTTGATCAGCATTTATTCAAATATTTCTTCAATCTTATTTTCTCAGTTTTCCTACTGGTTGTGCAAATGTAGTTGTTATATTAGGTGTTTTAACTATGCATTATCAGTCTATTCTTCCTCTTTTTCTCTTTTTAATTATTATTTTTCTCTCTCTTTTTTAATCTTGACCTTTAATATTGAATATAATCTAGCATACTAATATAATATTCCAGTATGCTAATCTTCTTTTCCACTGTGTTTATACTCCAAGTCACCTTGTATGTTAAATCTATTAAGTGTACAATTGAACATTGAAATATTTTAGCTCTATAATTTTCATTTGGCATATTAAATATTCATGATTAGTGTCCGCCAAAATTATCCATCTTTTTTCTATTTGTTCTTAAACATATAAATCAAGATTACTTCAAAACTCTTTTCTAAAAACTCCATATCAATATTAGATATGGGTCATTTTATTGATTATTTCCTTTTTGGTTTTGGTAATTTTTCATTTGAAGACATCCCTTGGAATTATTTGTGGAACATTGTGTATAAATATTGTGTATAAATTTGTAGAAGTGATTATTTCATTTTCCTCCACAGATAATTCAGTTACTTTCTTGAAGGTATATGCAATATATAATTTAGGATTACCTAAATTAGTTAGAACTAGTCTGTTTTAATGTTTCCATTGTTTTTGTGAGTTAGCTCTTACTCCTAAAATCTAATTTTTCTGTATAATCAGCCACATCTATACTCTAGTATCCACCTGAGTCTCCAGCATTCACCAGTTCTGATTCCTAGTGCTTCATGGCTGGCATTTTGCTTCCCAGCTCTGCATTCTCATGGTTTCTTGGGGTCCCCACATGTGCATATGTACTGTATGTGTCTATAGTTACCACAGAAAAATTGCATTCATGTTTTGGGGCTCATTTCTCTGAGGTGTCTTCTTCTCTGTGCCTTTGTTCTCATTCGAGCTGCAGTGCCATCCCTGAACCCCAATCTCTGTCTTTACAAACTAAGTCATTTCTGCTTGGACTCTTGCCCCACTTCATCTAATCATTAACATTTTATGATACAGTCTAAGAAATTATGTGACAAGGATCACATACGGCATATGAAATTATGGCATATTCAGAAACAAAAATATGAAATAATAATACCTGTATCTCTATGCCACATAAAATTACATGTTCTTAAAACCAAAATAGGTAATACTAGCGCTATTTGAAGGTTTCTTTAATACTTGCTAATAAGGTAGAATATAATTCAGAAATTGTTCAAATATATTCAAACTAAAAAAACTTTACTAATATGGTACAAATAATTTAGAATCTAAAATTTAGCAATGCACATTGAGCCACTTCATATCTCAGCAAGTGTAAGCTTCACACTCAGGCACTTAAATTATAATTCTTCCAATATCTTTAAGTTTTCCAGATAAGAGAAATTTCTACCTTAAAATAATTTAAGCATTCAAAAAATGCAGTAGGTTCTGTAGTAGATATTTGGTGTAACAGACATTTCATTCTGGGAAAAAAATACTCTCCACCCACTATCTAATTTTTTCCATGAAAGTATATCTAATTGTCTTTGAGAGAACCAACTTTCATGATAATTACAGGAAAAGAAATTTAGGTGTGTAAATTATAAATATTTTGTTTTGATAATGAAGTTCTAATATGAAAAAGGAACTTACATTTAGAGGAATGGGGAGGAACATGACCAATGATTTCAGCAGTTTAGCAAACAGCTGACTCATATTGAATTAGCTCTAGAGTCTGTAAATTGTCACCAGCTACAGAATTCCAGAGGCTTCCTTTTGCTCACACATTCCCCTCTTCAGCTAGAGGGCTTCCACTGTTGCATATTTGCATAGGAGCTCCAGTGCTTCCCATTTCACTGACTCTGAAAATATTGAGAATATTGTGGCAGTCATGGTCCCTTTCTAGAGTGCTATGTTGTAGAGTTCTCTGAAATGCTGTCATACTCTGGAATAATAAGAGTTTAGGAAATTATGTGTATTCTGCTACTGATATAATTGTAAATGTCCCCCTAATAGACTTGAATTATTTTCATGTGGCATGAAACCAGGACTCATTCTGAAATACAAAACTGAAAATCTCTACTTAGTCAATGGAAGCAACAGCATAGACATTGACATTAAGAATTCAAACTGGGGAAATAAGAGATTAGATACAAATGGATATAAAGTACACTGGAAGACAAATCTGAGGAAATTAGCCAGAATACATCAGAGAGGCAGAGATTAAACCAATAAACAAAAAAACCCCACGAGGGATCAAAACATATACCAAAAGAAAACTAAGTTTCAATGTACAATAATAGGAATTTCAGACAAAGACATCAAAGAGAATGGATGGTAGTTTTAAAAATAAACAAACAAATAAATAAACCAGATGAAAAGGTTTCAGGAATAAGTACAGATATTATATCCTTAGATACATAATCATAAAATGTCCTATGCAGAATGGAAAAATATTATCACCTAGATGTGTTATGTGTTAGGGTGAAGTGTAGAATCCCAAAACCGAAAAGAAAACAATTTAACATACCATGAGCTTCTCACCAATAATAACAATACAGATGACAGTAGAGAATTGTCTTCGAAATTAATGAGAAGGGGAAAAAATTATTACTCTAGAAATCTCTCACCTACTAAATTGCATTAAAAATGAGAGTTAAAGATGTGTTAAAACAAAAAGAATGAGTTCCTGTTCAGAGAACCTCACTGGACAACTACTTAAGGTATTTGTGTCAGAGATTACAATCATTACACAATACCCACCCTCATTTTTCTTACTTCCTTATAGAATTCTATTTAGAATAGAATTTCACTAACATCTCATCCTCAAGTACTTGATATCTCTTTTAACTTGCCTGGTAGATTTAATTATTTGCGCATCACAATTTTTCATTGACTCCGTCCCTCTGCCGTACTTTCTTGTAAGTGAAAGATATTTTCCCACTGAATCTGAGATGGGCCAATTATATTGCCGTGAATCAATTATTAGTCAGTGGAATGTGAAAGGTTATGGCTAAAACTCATCTGAGCAGAAAACTTAATGGGCTTGCATGTTCTGGCTCAATTCCTCTTCCTGGCCTCCACTCTGATAACAACATAACCTGGAAAGAAGCTACTCCTTCAGCCTAATGAGAAGACAGTGAAGCTCAGTGGAGGTGAGCACACCAGACTTCAGCAGGGCTGCAGCAAGAAAGAGATCTTATGTAATTTGAGAAGAAATACATTTTGTGGTTGTAAATCATTGAAATATAGGAGTTATCTGTTAATGCAACAATTGACTAAAAAAATGATTATGTATTCTATTATATAATATAAAAATTGCCTCTAGACAGATATCATTTATTATATCTGTCTAAAGGCAATTTTCTTTCGCCACCACCACACTACAACAAAGTATGGGGAATTGTGTTTGTGTTTGAAGAAGAAAGTATAAGTAAAGCTAGAAAGAAGTTAGAAAATGACTTTGTTTTGTTTTTTGCTTTAATAAAACATTCACTTGGGATAACCTGAAAGGCAGAAAACGTACCCAATGAACACATGGCTTTGACAAGGTACTAAGAAAGACATGAGCTTGGAAAAAAATATGGCCTATTTTCTAAGAGACATGGAAGAGGAAGAAACTAGAAATTTCATGACTTTCAGGACTAAAAATGGAAATTTACAAGGTTACCCAAATAAGTTAGCCTCAGGGCTTTCAGCAAAGAAATGCTTCTGTTGATTGTTTGGAATAACTTCTGAATTGCATTCCTGTGGATGCCGAATATGTCCTTGATACCTCAACTCTGTGTTTTGCCAGTGACATACATGGTTTGGCATTTGGACTATAAACAGATATACCAGAAGCCATGTTTGAAGAGAAGCTTTACATGTACTTTAGTGGTTTCATTCTGTGCTCATGATCTCACGCTCCCAATGACTGCTTTTCAGTTCTTATTGTGGAATTAAAATTCACCTGGTCTCCTGAGCCAATCCTAGCAGAGTCGTAGCTTAGTCATAGTTTTCAGATAATGCATGATTAAGTTAAATATGCATTGTTGCAAGCTACTGAGATGTTTTGGCCATTAATCAACAGAGAAACGTCCTGAAGGTTCATAAATTTAAGACTTAAATGCTATTTATGTTTTAAAGGAAAATATGTGATTGTTTTATGGCATTAGAAGAGGGAAAGATGAAAAAAGCAAAGACATTAAACATAAAATGGTTTATTGATATTGCTACACATACATCAAGTTTCAAGTAACAGATATAAACAGGAATAAGACAAACTATTGGTATTTAAATTTTAAGGCATAATAGTTATAATTATATGTAATTTATGAGATAGGAAAGTTATAAAAATCTTTTGCATCAAAAGCACTAAAGTTAGGAGCATATAAAATTACTGCAATAAAAGAGAAGATAATCTTACAGATGTAAAGAAATCTGAAGATAAGCCAACTATAGACTCCAAATTTTCTTTTTAGGACTAATTAGTATATTTAATAGAATAGAACCTGAAGTTGCTTCAGTATAATAGGAAAAGAAGGCTTGACAATCCTGATATAAATACATTTTGTTGAAATAAAAAAAAAATCAGACACCATGATGATGTGTGAAAGGATATATAGGGAATAAATTAGGAGTTCTAGAAGACTGAAAATGCTTAATTAAGATCAGTCTTGGAAGCAGTAAAAATAAAATACATATATATATGCAATGATATAAAAATGAAGAAAGTAAAGTGAAAGAGAAAAATCTCCATTCAACTAGCAAAGTAGTATTTTATATGTGGAAGGGGACAGAGAGGAAAACCATGAAATGTAAATATCCTTTCAAAAACAAAAATAAACATTTTGAAGGAAAACTTTCATTGGGAAAAAAAAGATTCAGAATTCATTTGAACATGTTTTAATATTAAAAGACCAGCTAGAACTAAACACGTCCTGGTGGTATTTATTGGTTTTAAAGACCAAAATAAATCCTAAAGTCATGGTTTCAGGAAAAGAGCTTCCCTAAGAGCATTAAGCTGGCTGCTTGTAGTTTTCTCCTCTGCTAAACTGTATCCCCATCTCCTCACAACATACAGTTGTGCAAAGGTATGGACACTTCTGTTGGATTGGACAGAGTTTTTGTATCACATAATTTTATATCAATTCATTATACTTCAGCCCTCCACAAAACATGACCCATTTGTACAGATACTGAAATTTTCTTTGCAAAGATAACTTGCTTTGTAATACTACAAGAATATTAATTCTGTAATTAGTTTATTTACCTCTGTGCACTAACACTTCTTTTATTTACAAGTGTAATCATTTCACTTGTAGCTAGCTGAAAATCCTTTGGAAGGCTTAGAGATTGTGCAGATTTATGATTTAGCTGGAACTTAGAGACTATAGCAACCAGGAACTTCACTTTCTAGTTTCTTTTTCTCAGACCAATTTTAGGAGTTATGTTCTAATTCATTTTGTAACTTGTCTACATATTATTGTAAGAGAACAGTGTCTGATTTTATATATAACTGCTTAAGAACAATATGCTACTTTTAAGGATTCTGAAAATTATTATGGCTTTTTTCTGATACTGAATGCCCTTAGAGTAGGTACTTCAACATGAATTTTGGAAACATAGTCACTGTCAAAACCTTCTTCTAAAATTACATAGCATTGCCGCCAAAGAGAGACTAAAGTTCTTTCTACACTTTGGGAATGCAGTCTTTATGGATCACTTTAATCAGCTGCCTACTGTTTCACCAACCAACTGTAAGAAGAATAGTAGAGTCCTATTACAGTTTGGGTCTCATGCTTTCCCCATATCAATTAACCATATCAAGAGGGATAGTCCTTACCAATATGGCAGATCCTTATGAAAACACATGATTAAGTTCAAGGAATCATGTGTTTCATGGAAGAGAATGCTCTTTCTTGGAACTGTTATATTGGTGAAGACTGTTGAACTAAAAAAATAATATTTGATGTCAGGTAGTGTCTCAAATATCTATAGAAGAGAACTGGGGAAAATCTTTGTTGATTAATGAATAAACACAGTCACACACCATCAATTATCAGTATCAACATATAACACTTTAAAACATATAGTTACATCTTTAGAAGCAAGTTAGAATTTTCCATACACTTACCAGATGCATTAACATTAAGAAAAATTATTATCATACCACAACTACCAAGATATTGCCTCAGGGAAACTATTCCACAGAGGCTCCTCATTCACTTATCTATATAGTCTAATTCTGACCATGTATAATGGTTATGTTACTATTAATGTAGTCTTGGCTGAAACTTTTATAAAATTACATTTTAATTAAAGGTTCCTGTTATTTATATTGATATTTTAGATTTGCTATAATAAATAGTTTTAATAGATATGTTTCTAACTTGTCAATAAAATAATGGTAATGGCTTGGCTATTAAACTTCCTAATATTGATTTCCTAGAAGGAGAGTTCATAGTATTTAGTTATTTTAGCATCAGGACAAATTTGAATTTAAAAAATTTTTCAATGTAAACATTCAGTATCAAGACATACTGAAAATATATATCTTCATATCAGATGAGATTTATTGGTTTAATAGTGTTTGAATGTTGGTTATAGGATCTAATGTATCAAAAATAATGCCAATCACAAATACTGCATATCTTATATAGTCATTATATTTACTTTCTCATCTTTTAACTTGGTCATTATTATTTTTAATTTTAATAACTTTATTTTATTTATGACTTTATTATAAAACCACTTCAAATTATTTTTAGAAGTTGACTGGGTGTACATGATAAATAAATTATATATATATGTATTTGGTCTCTATTTGTCATGATGTGTACTTTTCACTAAACTTACATTTATTGATCAAAATAATTATAATATTCACAGATAGGCTATACTCTTTTCTGTTTTAACTTTGAATTCCAGGTTCTTATACTTTTATATTTTAATTTCACATGCTAGATGGAAAAAAGTGGTGATTACACTATTACTTGACTAATTCAGTTTTTGCTCAACATCAACATGCAAACTTGACCTCTCATCTATTTTTCTGCTACTTATGGATTTATATCTGATAAAATATTTTATATTCAGATACTGATGTATTCTTTTCAGGTAGGCTATTTTACATATATTTTAAAGTTTATATAAATTTAATATGTCATTACTAAGTAATATCCTAATATTTAAAATCTGAAAACGAATCTGTTCTATACATGTCTTTATATAACACTTATTTGAATATATGGTCTAAATATTTTAATATCTTTTCCTAGTAAAATGATTATTTTGTGAACATTATCATCATCAAATAAGTTTAATATGAACTGTTTTTCAGAGCACTATCAGCTATATGTTCCTGAATCAGCCCAAGTTGGTTCAGCTGTTGGGAAAATCAAGGCAAATGATGCAGACACGGGTCCAAATGCTGACATGACATACTCCATCGTTAATGGTGATGGTATTGGGATATTCTCCATCTCTACTGACAAAGAGACCAGAGAAGGGATCCTTTCCTTAAAGAAGGTAAGAAGCACATACTGTTAATTATTTCGGCACCTCACTCATTTTTCCATGAAAGGAAATTTGGCAGAGGTGTGAATAATCCATACTGTCAGGTCGCTAAAATGTTAAAATACCTCTTTGAGATAAAATTACATTTTAAACATGGTTATGTCTGACTCTCTGATCCTCTCTAAAGAAATACATTTTGTTATAGTGGGAAGATCTGATATAGAATACACCATAGATGTGTCCCCCATCTTTATTTTCACTTAACAGATTTATCATGAATGCCAGTTTTATTCACATCTTACTCTGGGTTATATTAATCAGTATACTAACCTTTCTAACTAATGTAAAAATCTTCACCATGTAAGCTAACACTCATTAGGAGACAGAATTTTGCCTGACAATCATGGATTCATCAGGACAGATTTAGGGAAACTCTTAACCTCTCCCCACTCTTTTTTATTCCTAAAAATTGTTTTCCTCCTAAGAATCAGTCATTGATTCAAATGAATCTATTGTATTTTGCTTTTACGAGTATATAATGGTAGAAAAAAGATGCAGATTTTCACAAAGGGGGACATTTAGTCTGAGAGTCAACTGCTCAACAGTAAAAACTGAAGTCAGATGCCGGAGAACTGATAAATTCAAAGTTTTAATATAAAATAACAAAAACATTGAATTGTATACTCTGCTAAATATCTTTTAAGAGTGAAAGATTTTTTTTTTTAAATCAAGGAATTCTCCAACAAACCTTTCAGAAGAGAACTTCTAAAAGGTGTATTTTGGACAGAATGATATTGATGTCAGATGGGGTCATAAGAGATGCCAGAATAAATTAATTCTTTATTTAAAAAAAAAAATAAGTATATAATGGTCATGTCCTTGTAAAAATGAAGTGGAACAAAGATAATTAGCAGAAAGGAACACACTCCTAATGTACTGTGCCTCAGTCCTCAGATGTTTAACAATTTAAGATTGGAAATCTAATAACATTAAGATCCTTAGAACTTACCTTCATATATTTTGAATCAGAAAGACTGGAGCGGGCCAGTCTTTTAAATAAGTACCCCAAATGATTCTACGTTAAAATATGTTTAGAACACAAGTGAGAAATCTTATCTTGATGTACTACAATGGATACTAAAGTGAATCTATCTATCATCTATCATCTAATTATCTGTCAGTTAATTTTGTATACACTTTTCCACTGGAACTATATAAAATCTCATTAATTTTTCAAATAATTACAATCTTGTATGGATTTAAAACTGAGGATTAACTTGCCTTTTGGATGCTACAAAAAAGCCTGCCAAGTAGAACTTAAGTGTATAAATATCTACACAGCAGTAGTCATCACAAGTTGATATAAAATATTGATGTATTCATCTAAAATATTTTCTCATTTTAATTGTTCTTTCTTGAGATTTTCATGAGAAACATTATGAAGCAAATAAATGAGAAAATGAGAAAAGGTGCATTTTAATTGTAAGTTTGGAGAATGAAAGTGTATTTCTATGCAGATGGGTAAAAGGCCAGTAGAGACAATGAACTGAGAATAGTAAAGAAAGGATAATTGGTTTAAGAAGATGAGCTCAGGTAGAGGTGGGCCTGCATAGGATATTGACCAAAGGAGGAAGAAGCAACCCATGAGAGCATGTCTCCTTCCCTGAGAAAGTCCAACAGAAGACAGAAGTAAATTGTTGCAGTAAGTCTGCAGTGATCTAGCCAGAGTCAAGCAGGAAGCTGGGGGAGTCCTTGCCTATTGAACAGCATCATCTTTATAAAGCCAGAAGTTACATCATATTTTGAATATACTCATGAGCTGAAATACAAATGTATAATGTGGTATAAAGGACAGTGGAAATCTTGCCAGGCTGCATGGCCTTAATTAATTTGACACTATTTGTGAAAAATGAAGGCCAAATGTTATATGCACATATATGCACGTATATGTACATATATATTTAATACTTTTCATTCTATATTGCCCACCCACACATAGGTATTTTCAAGATTAAAATTGTTTTAATTTTGTAAATAGTAGTGATGTTACTACTATTATGATGTTACTAAAAATAATCTTGACACAAAGTTCAAATTATCTTTCACTTTTTTTCCCATGAATTACTTTTTTTAATATAGTCTACACTTCATCTAAAATGCATTAATGTCTGTATTCATCTAATGTTTCGATCCTTCAGATTAGATTATCAGTCTCATAGTTACTTCATTGCTATATATGTTATGTTGTAAATAAATGCAACTTGAAAGCTAACCTATATAGCTCAGTGGATTCTAACCTTAAGATGTACTCATTCAGATGGCAAGAAATGCATAAAACAGCAATTTAAACTCTCTTCCTTATTTAATCTCTAAGGCAGCTCGCCTTAGCAAGCAAGGCAGAACAGCTAATCTTCCCAAAGATCAAAATCAGCATTGATCTCTTAAATCAGCTTGCTGAAGCATCTGCACATTGCTGTCCATATTATCCCTTCATCAGAAAATTGCCAAGTTGAATTCACCGGTCCATGGTGTGGTACATTGTAAATACACTTTGATAACTTTCATTCGTTGTTTAATGGAGCCTGACTGGGTGGAAAGGGGAAAAAAGATAAGGTTGAATGCAAGTTGATGCACTCTTTCTTCTGACATAAGCCTCTATAGTTAGGATGCGCTTCTTAGCAGTTTTTCTCAGATTCTCCTCTCATGTTCTCTGTATCAGTTTGCCCTCTTTATAGCAGTTGTTCCATTTTATTTTATTTATTTTATTTTATTTTTATTTTAATTCAAGGCTCCAACTCTATTTAATCTCCTGACTTTCAGTAAATACTACCTGTAGTATCACTTTCCTTCTTCAAGCATATTTAATTGCATATCCAAGGCCTATTTATTAAGCCAAAAAATTTTTAAATTTGGTCTTCAAGTCAATGAAGGGTAGTGGAAATATGATAGTTACTATCAGATAAACTATAAATTTTGGTCCTTATGTTTAAGAGATATATGACAACTCAAGTTTTGAGTCTTCCATTTTCTTAAGTACCTTACAGGGTAATTATTACAACTAGGTAAGGTGAAAATAGTTTCTAAGCTGTGTCTGCCTAGTAATTACAATAATACCTCAATAGGTACTTTTCTGCACCAAATTTTAATTATACCACATTTTAATTACACTTTTCAGACCACTCCATGTGGTTATTTTAATGCCCTCCTCTATTTCATGTTATGCAGTTCACCTGTAAGCACACAAAGAATAAATTATCCTGTGTGTCCTCTATCATATGTACAGGTTGTTATTAATATTTCTTGGTAGTCTACTTCTCTTTCCTTCTTCTGTAAAATAAGATTTTTTTTCAAAGTCCAAAATTGATATTGTCTTTGTAGTGTAACATTTCCAGGTGTATTTCAGTTATAAGTATCCTTCTTTGTGTTCCCCTCATTTCATAGTAGGCATTTCACTAATTCTTGCCTCAGAAAAATAGCAATTTCGTATCCCTCTTAAATCAGCTAGGTCTGATAGAATAGGAAACCCTTAATCTAATTAATTCACTCTGATGCACTGATAATTTCCTTGAATTTGTATCTATTTGTGTTAAAAGTGTATTCTTTTCTATGGTAATTGTTAAACATTTTTGTAATTGGGTACTTTTTATTGTTCTTAAATTTTATAACCTATCTTGTGTAAAAGATCATTTTACCATTTTATTTAACAAATTGCTTGAGACAACTCATAAGAGTAATATAGAGTTATAAAATTATATTTTTTAAGTTTAAGTTAATCCTAAAAGAAAATAAAAAAGAAATGTATCCAACTTTAAATATATGAAGTCTGCTCCAAGTAAATACATTTTTCATTTTTTTTAGTGGATTGTGTTTATTGATTTTTTTTTTCTTTATCATCCCTTTGCCTTGCATTCAGTGACAGAATAAGAAGCAGGATGTTCTTTGCTATTGAACTGTAAAGTTTTTGGACTGTGAACCAAAAAGTGCAATAAATAAGGCATCCTAAGCTATTGCAAATGTACATACAGGCAAACACATGAACAAATTTGTATAGAAGAAGAAATAGATTTCTAATTCTGAAACTATTTACAAAAACTGAACATTCATTAGAGATTTCATTACAAAAAAATCTCAGCCATGCTGCTATTTTTATTCTTATAAGGCTCTAATATTTGGAAAGTAGTTCTCCTGCTCAGCCAGAAGCTAAAACAAGAGTCCAAGATTCAGTTCAGTGAAATTTCTCATTATATTTATAACTTTGACAGAGGACTGCTTTGAGGTAGTTTTGTTCTTACTATTCATCTATAGGTATGGCCATGGAGTGATAGAATATTTGAAACTACTTGGAATGTTAACATCCATATCCCTTAACTATTGGTAAATTTTCATATGTGGGCATACTGAAACACAGACACACATGCATGCACATATATGTGCTTTTATAGAAATGTACATAATATTAAAGATATAAATATTCTTTATATATCTGTATGATGTGCATTTGTTATTTGAAATAAAATATTTCCATTTATTTTCCCAGTCTTCAAATAACAGTAGGCAAACATATATACTTATCTTTATTGATATCCTTAGGATGATACATGTCAAATGAGCATGACGCTCTTCTGCATAAATTTACAACAAGAAAGCTTATATGTGTGTTCTAGTCTTCACAGAATGGCCACCATCTAGGAAAGGCCTCTGACAGCAAACCATGGTCTAATGTGAAAGCCTTGCTGAAGAAACATCACTCAGATTCATGTCATTTTTCTTAGTTTTGGAAAAATAATATCTTTAAGATAAACATTTTTTAAGAAAACAATTTAATGTCAGTCACTATTCTGGGATTTAGCCATATTTGTATTATTGAAGTGGCATTTTTCATGCATTCAAATATTGAAATCAATTCAATTATCATCATTCCATTCCCTCAATTGAAAACCTGGATGATGATGGAATATAGAAACTGGACCAAGGAGAGGTCACAAGGTGTCAGGAAAACAGAATTTTAGGACCTTCTTGAACTCCAAGAAGAACCGAGTCGTAGAGCAACATGGCTAACTTCTGTTTTCAGTATCCTAGTTTTGATGGTTGTAGAGTTCCAGAGCAAGAATTATATTAGTGTGATTTAATGAACACTAGATGTGATTAATGAGAAACAATTAAAAAAATCCCTAGTATGTAGAGCTGGCTGTACAATGATGGATGGGAAAGTATCTACAGTAATATAAAATGTGTTCATATTAGAGAAGCAAAAGTATTATTTCATAACTGAAAGAGAGCATTGATATGTAAAAGTAATTACTAGGAGTAATAGGATTAAATTAAGAAATTAAAATTTTAAATAGTAATTGAAGTCAACCTATTGATAGTGGACTGACTTAGGTTATTGAGCAATAAGTAAAAACTAGGAGAAGCCCCACTGCCTGAGGCAGTTAACGTTAAAACAGCATAAGCACTTCTAGCAGAGACAGAGGAGACTGAGGATTTCACATGAAAAGGATTTCAATATTTTATTTCTACAAGTCTGTGAATTAAGGAACTCAAGAAGGAACTCAGAGTTCTCATAGCCAGAATTAATGAAATTATCATTAGTGAAGTTACAGGTTCATTTTCAATGTTATTATAAATACTTGGGAATAGGTAATAATGTACCTGTTAATAGTGAGGACATTATATTCCATTAAAAATCTGCTCATCTGTAGTCATCAAATTGGAATATCATGTTACACTATTTATGTGATAATTAGATTTCAGGCAGTATGGCATAGTGCTTTAGAGCACAATTTATAGAGACCCACTGCCTGAGATCAAATCCCAAATGTGCTGCTTACAAGGCTGCTGCCACCAGGAAAGTTTCTTAACTTTTCTGTCCCTTGATCTCCTTATTTATAACTGTGAACCAATTATAACTCACAGAAGTGTTATGATAATTAAATGGGTGAGTATATGTTAATTGTTAAGGTCACATATAGGTGTTAATTATTCATATTTTAGAAATAATATAGAATGTAAAACATGGAATGACACTTTTCTGTACTCTAAAAACTGCTATATTTCAGATTGAGGAAGAGCTATTAATCACCCACCACATATACAAGGAATTATGCCAGATACCTGAAATGTGAAGATGAATTAGATAATATTCTTTCTCTTTGGGAAAACGGAGTAGACATGAAACATTATTATAATACAAGATATCAAATGCTAATGGTTCAGGTTTACTTGGATTGTTATAAGCTCATCACAGACGAAAGGGTGCTGATTTTTCAAAGATGAAGAGCCAGGGAAAACTTTGCCTGGGAAATTACTTTTAAGCATGCAATGGAGCAATATGTACCAGATACTCAGGAAAATGAATGTGAGTCAGGGGCTTTATATCCAACTACATTGTCCTTCAAGTATGGAGATCACAGGCAAACAATTGTGAATATTAAGACTGAGTGAATATTCTATTGGGGAATACCTCATCTAACCAAAACAGCTGTGTCATTAATTACCTAAAATCTCCTATGCCTCCCCTGAAAGAAACCTTTAGGGCCCACAGCTGCAAAGCTGAGGTTTCTGAACACCTGACTTTGAATCCCATCCTACAAGTGGTTGAAATAGAATGCAAATTCAATTCCCAACCATGCTGGGGTGACTTCCTCCCCAGGATGCCAAGGCAGTCATAGAAATTAGAAGGGGTACAGTACAGATTATCTATCTCCTAGAGCCCCTAGTAAGAGCACAGTTCTGCCAAGTTTCAGACTTCCTGTTCCCAAAACTGTGAGAGAATAAATTTCTCTTAAGTCACCCCGTTTACCATAGTTTGTCATGGCAGCCCTCAGAAATCAATGCAGTGGCATTAACACAGAAACCTAATAAACTCATTCAAATATTAAGCAACATTAATATTTGTGAATGCCTGTAGAACCATTCTAAGTAGTATCCCAGTCACAAATAGAATTATTCCAGGAATGCTAGGATGGTTTAAGTTTTGTAGACTGGATCATATGAAATTACCTATTATGTATTCCATATATTGTTGACATAAGTAATTTCACATGCTTACGACTAATTTATTTTAAGTTGAGAACTGACAATACATCATGTTATATTTGCTGGTATTTACATATTGCTGACCTATTTGATTATCAACTATGATTGTCATAACTGTAACATAGTTAGAACTGCTAGATAAAGTACAGGATACCTAGCCAAATTCTAATTTCAGATAAATGATAAATAATTTCTTACTGTAAGCATGCCCATGTGATAATTGATACATACTATATTAAAAGTATTTTAATGTATTAGATTTTGCAACCCTACATCACAGAACTTAGAACACAATTGGGACTTGTCCAGAGAATAAAGCCCAAGGCAAATTCCATAAAAATAGGAAAGAATCTGAGAATATTCCTGGAATATTTTTCCTTAAACTTTGATGTTATATTAGTAATCCCCAGTAGAACAGTTTTGCCTTAAGCTTACCTGCTTTTTATATTAAACACTAAATTAATGATCCAGACTTGCAGGTTTGCACAACAAGGAAACTTGACATAGTCTCGAGATTTTGTTTAATAGAATAAAGATTTTTCAAATTATAAATCCCATCTCCAACATCCAATATCTTGGTGAGGCAAATTTTATGAATTAAATAATGGTAAACAAATCATCAAAGAATTGATGCCCACTCTTTAGAAGAGTCTTCAAGTAGCTCTAAAAGGAATAACTTTTTCCAATTCTTTCTTTAGCTTGAATGTTTTAATCAGCTGTTCAGTCTGAATGATTATTATCAGAATCTGTGAAAGAGCTAAAAGCATAGACAGTGATATTTTAATATATAGCTAGAAAAACTCTTTCTGCTCAAGAACAATCTCTGATTATACAATCACTCTTACCATGTTCATATTAGGTCTCATGTTTATGGAATTTTTCTGTATCTGATTTTCTGTTAAGGAAAGAAAAGTATGTGTTTTGAATTTTACAAACTCTCAGCCAGACAATTCATGTTATTGCTTTCTGTGTTACATCAAAATCCTGGGTAAATTTTCTTTTCTTTCTTTCAGTTTATTTCCCTCCACTATCATCTCATCAAAACCAAGTATTAGATGAACAGGATCAACTGTTTCCAGTATACAGTTTTTGATAGACTCTTTTAAGTTAAAAAATTTCTGTTGGTAACTATGGAAAATCCACAGATGTAATTCTAAACAGTTTCCCAGGAATAAAAAATTACCAGGAAATTTCTGGAAGAGCTTTTAAAAATGTGTGGATTATTAATATTTGGATGGCTTTGCCAGGATTACACTAATAGGAAAAATATAAATTATTATCCTAATCCAATCTCCATATACTATTGCACTTATAATACAAAACAAAATATTGGCATACTTTATATTGTATGCATAATCCCACAATCTCTAAGAATGAATGGCAAAATTTCCTCCCAGTTTTCTAAAGTTACAATTTAACACTCCCAGGGTTTCCTCATGAATGAGGTTGTTTCATATTTCTATTTTCGTTAATTCAATGGCTTCTAATTCCTGTCCCAATGAATCCTCTCTCTCCTTAGAGGCTCTAGATGGGTCGTTATCCATCCATCGGCCTGTCCTGGCAAATAAGCCCTTCAAATGATTATCCCTGCCTTGGGGTAGTTAAATATATATTAGATGATCATTAACATGAAACCATGTGTCCATATAAACAGCAGGCACCTTAGCAGTAGGTAGGTTAGTGTTCCTGACATCAAACTTGCCAGGGGACCTGCTAAAAACTGGAAAACGAGATGCCTGTCATATTGGATGCACAGTTTGATAATATTATCTGATAGGGTAGAGATGGCCAAAATTACCTCTACAGATTTTATGCAGTCAGAAAGATGTAAAAGCCTACACCAGTCAATAAATGGAAGTGAATGTTTCTAAATCCTATATTATCATGAGAAATCAATGTTAAGTTTCTCTATTACAGTAAACAAATCCTGTTTTCTAATCTTCAGGTCTCAAACACTTATGATCAAAAAGAAGAACCTCAGTCATTATAAAGTCTCCTCCTCCTCTTCTTCCTCCTCCAACTCCTCCTCCTCATATACTTATATTCTCCTCCATGACCCCTGATATACATTATTAATAGAAGAAAAATAAATATTCACTCTTACCTGAAAAGGTACTTACCCTTGTAAACATTACCTCACTGCCGCCTTGCACACACCCTGGTATCAGAGTTTGTATCCTTACCATCTCCATAATACCTAGTAGGTCTTACAGCACTACATACACAGTGTTGGAAATGTCCATTTAGTATTTTATTATTTTTTATTTTTATTTTTATTTTTTTAAATTTTTTATTAAGGTGTTATTGATATACACTCTTATGAAGGTTTCACATGAAAAAACAATGTGGTTACTACATTTACCCATATTATCAAGTCCCCACCCATATCCAATGCAGTCACTGTCCATCAGTGTAGTAATGTGCCACAGATTCACTATTCGCCTTCTCTGTGCTACAGTATTTTCTCAGTGATCCCCCACACCATGTGTACTAAACATAATACCCCTCAATCCTCTTCTTCCTCCCTTCCCACCAGTCCTCCCACACCCCTCCCCTTTGGTAACCACTAGTTCCTTCTTGGAGTCTCTGAGTCTGCTGCTATTTTGTTCCTTCAGTTTTGCTTCATTGTTATACTCCACAAATGAGGGAAATCATTTGGCACTTGTCTTTCTCCACCTGGCTTATTTCACTGAGCATAATATGCTCCAGCTCCATCCATGTTGTTGCAAATGGAAGGATTTGTTTGTTTCTTATGGCTGAATAGTATTCCATTGTGTATATGTACCACATCTTCTTTATCCATTCATCTACTGATGGACACTTAGGTTGCTTCCATATCTTAGCTATTGTAAATAGTGCTGCGATAAACATAGGGGTGCATATGTCTTTTTGAATCTCAGAAGTTGTATTTTTTGGATAAATTCCAAGGAATGGGATTCCCAGTTCAAATGGTATTTCTATTTTTAGTTTTTTGAGGAACCTCCATATTGCTTTCCACAATGATTGAACTAGCTTACATTCCCTCCAGCAGTGTAGGAAGGTTTCCCTTTCTCCGCATCCTTGCAAGCATTTGTTGTTCTTAGTCTTCAATGCTGGCCATCCTTACTGGTGTGAGGTGATATCTCATTGTAGTTTTAATTTGCATTTCCCTGATGATTAGTGATGTGGAGCATTTTTTCATGTGTCTGTTGGCCATCTGAATTTCTTCTTTTTAGAACTGTCTCTTCATATTCTCTGCCCATTTTTTTACTGGGTTATTTGCTTTTTGAGTGTTGAGGCATCTGAGCTCTTTATATATTTTGGATGTTGACCCCTTGTTGGATATGTCATTTACAAATATATTCTCCCATACTGTAGGATGCCTTTTTGTTCTGTTGATGGTGTCCTTTGCCCTACAGAAACTTTTTGGTTTGATGTAGTCCCGGGTGTTCATTTTTGCTTTTGTTTCCCTTGGTTGAAGAGATGCATTCAAGAAGTTGCTCATGCTTATATTCAGGAGATTTTTGCCTATGTTGTCTTCTAAGAGTTGTATGGTTTCATGATTTACATTCAGGTCTTTGATCAATTTCGAGTTTACTTTTGGGTATGGGGGTTAAACAATAATCCAGCTCCATTCTCTTGCATGTAGCTATCTAGTTTTGCCAACACCAGCTGTTGAAGAGGCTGTCATTTCCCCATTGCTTGTCCATGGCTCCTTTATCATATATTAATTGACTATATATGCTTGGGATTATATCTGGGCTCTCTAGTCTGTTCCATTGGTTTTTGGGTCTGTTCTTATGCCAATACCAAATTGTCTTGATTACTATGGCTTTGTAGTAGAGCTTGAAGTTGGGGAGCCTAATCCTTTATTCTTCCTTCTCAGGATAGCTTTGGCTATTTGGGGTCTTTTGTGGTTCCATATGAATTTTAGAATGATTTTCTCTAGTTCATTGAATAATGCTGTTGGTATTTTGATAGTGATTGCATTGAATCTGTAGATTGCTATAGGCAGGATGGCCATTTTGACAATATTAATTCTTCCTATCCATGAGCATGGGATGTGTTTCCATTTATTGGTATCTTCTTTAATTTCTCTCATGAGTGCCTTGTAGTTTTCATGGTAGAGGTCTTTCACTTCCTTGGTTAGGTTTATTCCTCTATATTTTTTTCTTTTTGATGCACCTGTGAATGGAATTGTTTTCCTGATTTCTCTTTCTGCTAGTTCATCATTAGTGTATAGGAATGCCATAGATTTCTGCGTATTAATTTTGTATCCTGCAATTTTGCAGAATTTACATATTAGCTCTAGTAGTTTTGGAGTGGATTCTTTAGGGTTTTTTATGTACAATATCATGTCATCTGCAAACAGGGACAGTTTAACTTCTTCCTTGCCAATCTGAGTGCCTTTTATTTCTTTGTGTTGTCTGACTGCATGGCTAGGACATCCAGTACTATGTTGAATAGAAGTGGGGAGAGTGGGCATCCTGTCTTGTTCCCAATCTTAAAGTAAAAAGCTTTCAGCTTATCGCTGTTAAGTATAATGTTGGCTGTGGGTTTATTATATAAGGCCTTTATTATGTTGAGGTACTTGCCCTCCATACCCATTTTGTTGAGAGTTTTTATCATGAATAGATGTTGAATTTTGTCAAATGCTTTTTCATCATCTATGGAGATGATCATGTGGTTTTTGTCCTTTTTTGTGATGTAGTGGATGATATTAATGGATTTTCTAATATTGTTCCATCCTTGCATCCTTGGAATAAATCGTACTCGATCATGATGGATGATCTTTTTCATGTATTTTTGAATTCGGTTTGCTGATATTTTTCAGTCATAGTATGAAGATAATTTTTTATTTTTGCATCTATGTTCATGAGGGATACTGGTCTGTAATTTTCTTTTTTTCTGGTGTCTTTGCCTGGTTTTACTTTTAGAGTGATGCTAGCCTCATAGAATGAGTTTGGAAGTATTCCTTCTTCTTCTACTCTTTGGAAAACTTTTAAGGAGGATGGGTTTTTGGTCTTCACTAAATGTTTGATAAAATTCAGCGGTGAAGCTATCTGGTCCAGAGGTTTTGTTCTTAGGTAGTTTTTTGATTACCAGTTCAATTTTGTTGCTGGTAATTGGTCTGTTCAGATTTTCTGTTTCTTCCTTGCTCAGCCTTTGAAAGCTTTATTTTTGTTTAGTATTTTATATCCTTCATTAAACCATATATCCTTTAGGACAAAACACTAGATGGGATTTATACATTATTGTATGTGTCAAATTCATGACTCCTGATATACATTATTAATAGAAGAAAAATAAATATTCACTGGATAATTTTTTAAAAATAAGAAAAAATGTAAAAGGACTATGAGAAACTATTAATATGGACTAACAACTGAAAAATAGTATAAATAGTATAGTATAAGCAATTTTATACTATACTATTTGTTTAAACAAATAAACAAAGAGAAGACTGTAATTCAAACACCAAAGTTGATCAAAATGTCATAACATAACAAAGGAGACAAATACATGAAATGATATTATCAGCAAAGTTAGAACATAAATACAATTTCAAAAACAAAAATGAAATTCAATTCTGTGTAAAATCCTTTGCCAAAAATTCCAAGAAAATATTGTTGAATTGAAAACTTAAAAATGTATCAGATTTTAAAATAAGATACCAAGTTTCAATCAAGCAAGGTGGAAGATTCTGACAGAGGAAAATCAATGACATGAGATAAATTGTTTACATACAAAATGCCAAAAAATTATGTTTAACAATTAGTGATAAATATATTCAACATTAATCATGTAGGTAGAAGAGCATATAGAAATTGCTGTAAGAAACTAAGAATGAGAATCTCCAAAAAGCCGTATTTGTTTGCCAATGAGAAATACCTTTTGTCCCTAGTTATCTTCATACTATGACTGAAAAATCAGAATTAGTTCAGATTTTAGGTTCCATGATTTCTGCTCTAGCTATTATTGTTTAGAGCACTTCATAGTTTGTGTTATGAAAATAGACTGACTTAAATCTATCCATGTTTTTTCAAAAATGGGGAAAAAATGCTTGTTTGAAAAGTGATGGCAGTCATAATGTTGGAAATCTCATTTTTTTCCCCACAGCCACTGAACTATGAGAAAAAGAAGTCATATACCCTCAACATAGAAGGCGCAAATACACATCTTGATTTTCGCTTTTCTCACTTGGGTCCTTTTAAAGATGCCACCATGCTGAAGATCATTGTTGGGGATGTAGATGAACCACCACTGTTTACCATGCCTTCTTATGTTATGGAAATCCATGAAAATGCCAAGATTGGGACTGTCGTTGGCACAGTTTTGGCACAAGACCCCGACAGTGCTAATGGCTTAGTAAGGTGGGTGTGCTTTTACTTTTTGGACAAAGGTTTTTATTGCCTCTCATTGTAGTTTAAAATCAATGAAATACTACTTGAATTATTTTATTTACCTGTTATTTCTATTAATTTAATCAAATTAGAATGTTAACTGATTCTTTGGTAATATAGCAGATGGGTTTCTATCAAATTTAGAATGACTGTAGCTCTTTCCATGAGTATACTGTGGAACACACTGATGAATTTTTCCATTTGACAATAGATGTGAGCAATATGGACTGGAAAAATTTATGCAGAAATATTTAATCACAAACTAGAGAATCTTTGGTCCTTTAGTGATAATAATTAGAAATAGAATGCTGAAAATTTGGGATTTGGGAATAACACTCTTTTTTGACTCCTGGTTCTGTCATAACAACTGTGTACCTTTGGGAAATCATCTACCCTAATCTGTAAAAGAAGGAAAATGGATATCTGTCTTTCAAAGTTTTTGTGAGAATACATGAAGCAATGTGTGTAATGTACTAAGCAGAGCAGCTTGCACTTAGTAGTCACTCAATAAATGCTAACTTATCCAAGGCGGCGAAGATCGCTATTTACATACCACTACACAGCATGGAGACTGGACTCTGAAGACAGGAAGGTTAGTGTGGGAATTCTGGTGTATCGATTTGCTAGCTGTGCAATTGTCTACATTCAACCTTACTGAACATCAAATTATTAATACATGAACAAGGAATAATAATGTTGCATGAATATGTTGATAAAATTACTTAGACTAATATAAATATTTAGCACAGTCAGTAAGTGCACACTAAATAATATTTTATTATTTATTATATTGTATATCATTCTATAGAGATTATTAAAACTTTCCGTGAATAGTCAGACAGGTGACAAAGGTTTGTCTTTCTTTGTCTCAGTTGTGACAAAATCAAAGAGCTGCATAAATATATGAGACTCTTCTGTTGCCCTGTGTTTACACGCTTGGAGAATCCTTAGACCCTAGAAAGTTAAAAATCCTTAGCATATCTGTCTGCTTTTTCCTCTCAAGTCCTTATTCTCACTCTTTTTAGTGCTCATCCATTTTAACAAAAGCTAACATGGTAAATATTCTCCTCAGCATCTACATGATATTTGTAAAGGTCTTGGTTTCCTTTTATATAAGCATAATCATTTCAGTTTTAAAAAATGCTTGTGGCACCTGTGCGAGGAGAGAAAATTGTGCACAAATTAATAATCCTGTTCCATTTGTGAGTGTAAAAACAGTACAATGTCAATTGATAACCCCTTCATCAATCTGAGAGCAAAAGCTAGACATTGCTTGAAGAATCACGATTAGCAAAATATACAAAATAACATGCATAAACCCAGTTATAGAAATTCATCTCTGGGTAAGGGATGGAAACAGAAGTTGGTATGTTTAATTGTCCAACCAGAAGAGCCAACTCTGCTTCATCATTGAATAGAATGCCAATTTTTAATAACATTTGTGGCACTTAACAATAAGTAAAATATGTCTAATGATATTAAAAACTGTAATGCTGTAAAGGATATTTACAAATGTGGCCCTTCTTTACCAAAAAGAACCAACACTTTTTGAGAATAAAAATAATTCATGGTGTTAGTTTGATCTGAAAATATTTGATAAACTTTGGTTAAGACTTTCTTCTGAAAACTATATTTTGATATTAATGATACATTCTATAATTTGTAATTGAAAGCAGTATACTCATTTTTAAAGTGATATTTATAACACCTCTCATATGCCAATGTTACAGTAGTCTTTATGATAACAAAATTAAACAAATGCACAAACACACAAACACACACACACACACACATATACCAGAGCAGCTTGATGTTCATGGAGAGATGATCCTGAAGAATAAATTATATCCTTTATTTAGGGTGAAAAGGTCTGATAAGATGTGTATGGAACAAGTGTGCCCAACATCTTCTAGAAGGAATGAGTTAAGGAAGGTGGGATTAAGTCTCAAAATCCAGGTTAGAGATTAGACAAGTGAAGGATAAAGAAGAGAACTGTAGTTTGTTGTGCATATACTAGGAGCTTAAGTTACATGTGGGGGAATAGCAAATGATGAGGTTATAGAAAAGTCAGAGAGAGCTCATGAAGAAGTTTTACGTTAAGCTCACGTTATGAAATTTATCTTGACAATAGTGCCAAAGAGGGCAAAAGAGGAAACAGAGATGCATGCATAATGTTAATGAAAACAATGACAGGAAGATTTGCATTTCAAAATAAATACTTATCAATAAATGCTGTGAAGGGTAGAATATATATGCCAAAAAGGTAGGCCAAAGGAGGAAAACTTGAGGTTAGGAACAACTTATTTCAATGTTGCTGTATATATTTTAACATATCCCAAAACACAAAAACAGAACAGTGACTCTCACCATAGGTTAACTCGTATCCCACAAACAGGGGATATCCTACAATGTCTGAAAACATGTTTGATTGTCACAACTGAGAGAGAAATGCTGCTATCACCTGTGGATAGAGGGCAGGGGTGGTGCTGAACACATCCTACAGCTCACAAGAGAGTCCTCACAACAAAGAATTAACTGGTCCAAAATGTCAACATTGCTGAGGTGTAGAAATAAAGAGTAAACCAAATTGGTGGTACTTTTGTAAAACTGGAGTGCTTATTACACTTGAAAGAAATTTTGAAAAGAGATATTTTGGGAAATGCATACCAGTATATATGTCTCATATGCATGCATACTCATTATTTTTAAAAATAAATTATTTACATATAATTAGTTGTCCTATATTTTTAATCGCCTCAGTAATTGCTCCATATTATTGGGAGCATTTAACTGAACACCTGCTATGTTACATACATTCTCTCAGTTGTTGAGAAGCAAAGATGATTTGCATATTGTTTTCAAATACTAATATTGAGAGGTACAATTTTATTAGCATATGAATTATTCTTTCTACTTTGTTTTGGTTAGAAAAACTAAAATGAATCCTTCCAAAGCTGCCTTAAAATAATTAGACTTCATAGCTGCTGTTTAAGGGCATAATTTACATAATATTTAGTATTGATTTTAATAAAAATGTGTCACTCATATGGGCCTGTAGGTGTAAACAGCAAATAAAAAAACAGAAAACATCAACAAATACAAAAGCAAGCCTTATACTTCCACCTTCCTCAGGAACCAAATATTTGTACTAATTAAGGAAACATACTGTGAAAAGATGTACCTCACAATGTGCCCTGAAATGCAATTAACTCCAAGTTTGTAGAATTGATAATAAAAGGCATTTGAATCTTACAGGCATTTGTGAAAGATTCCTGACTTTAGTCCTTTGTATTTCAATTTTCTAAATTATTGGTAAGATTCTTCAGTTCTCTAAGAGCATACCATGTCTAGCTTTTGTCTCTTTCAACTCAAAACAAGATGCTCAATTTGTAGCAATATAATCATCATCCTTTTAAAAAATGAAATCTGAATCAGACTATTTACCACTGGTGATGAACCCCTTAATTTGAAAGTCTGTGCTCACTTGCTGGCATACTGCAAGTGGAATTCAGAAATTTCCTGAGTAGCTACTGAGAGATGAGCAATACTAAACTGGACATGAGAAACTAGAGAGCTTTCTGGAAATCTGAGCTTGTAACATTTGATAATTAAAAAGACTGATATTAATTTGCTTGCTGTGGGCCAGGGGCTTTATATAGTATGCCAAAAACCCTTGTAATAATCCCAAAGAGTCTATATTATTAATTCAATTCTACAGATGAAGAATTTAAAGCTCAAAGAGCTGAGTATTTGGACCAAGATTACATAGTGATAAAGTGGCAGATCCAGAATTTAAGTTCAGTTTAGCTTTACTCCCCAAACCCTGTTTTTTTTTAAAGCCATAATACATTGCCTTTCATATATTTCAAATCAAAATAATGATAAGTTGCATTAACAGAAATCAGGTATTACAAAGTGGGTAGTACATGACTGTTTCACAGGTTCAAAAAGCCATCGATTAAATATCAGGACCCAGGGTCTGCTATTCGTGTGAATGCATTTCATACTTTAGGAAAAATAGATGCTGAAGAAACAAGACTCGTAACTCCAGCATCTCAGGAACAAAACTGTTCTTATTTTAGAATTTCTCCATATTGTAAAATCAAAAACATACTACTTGATTTAGTAGAACAAAAAGAAAATTATTGATGTCCTCAATTATTATGTGTCATGATGAGGGCGTTAGTAAGAATTGATATGAGTAAGTATATTCTTTCCTCTTTATTTCTATTCTACTCTGATTTATAATGTGAATTTGCCTATATATTTACTTACTGTTAAAAGGTTTTGGTTTTTTTGTCTAAGCATGACTGGAGACTAAGCATCTAAATAGCTGTCATGGGAATTTTTGAAACATAACTTTTAAATGCTTGAAATGTTTCCATATCCTGGAACACAGGATTATTGAAATTTCTGATATCTTAGTTACTTAGATGCATAAGTAACAGAGAGAAACATATTTTTTTGTGGGAAGAACTTTTACTTCCTAGATATTTTTATTTCATTGGATCAAGGTTTGGACTCAAGAGGTTTAAAGCTTCCCAAAATATCTATAGGCTATGCGTGCTGCCCATTGTGCTAAGTATAATACACTAGCAAGCGACAAATGATCTGTTGTTTTGATTTCTTTCTTTTTTTTTTTTTTAATTTATTTTTTTTTTATTGAAGGGTAATTGACAACAGTATTACATTACATTAGTTTCAGGTGTACAACACAGTGATTCAACATTTATATACATGATAATTCTAGGTACCAGCTATCACCATACCAAGTTGTTACAATATTTTGACTATATTCCTTATGCTATACATTACATCCCGGTTACTTATTTATTTTACAATTGGAAGTGTGTTTATATATATATATATATTTTGTGAAGGCATCTCTCATATTTATTGATCAAATAGTTGTTAACCACAACAAATTTCTGTATAGGGGGGTCAATACTCAATGCACAATCATTAATCCACCACAAGCCTAATTTTCGTCAGTCTCCAATCTTCTGATGCATAACGAACAAATTCTTACATGGAGTACAAATTCTTACATAGTGAATAAGTTACATGGTGAGCAGTGCAAGGGCAGTCATCACAGAAGCTTTCGGTTTTGTTCATGCATTATGAACTATACACAGTCAGTTCAAGTATGACTATTCATTTGATTTTTAAACTTGATTTATATGTGGATACCACATTTCTCTATTATTATTATTTTTAATAAAATGCTGAAGTGGTAGGTAGATACGAGATAAAGGTAGAAAACAGAGTTTAGTGTTGTAAGAGAGCAAATGTAGATGATCAGGTGTGTGCCTGCAGACTATGTGTTAATCCAAGCTAGACAAGGGCAATAAAACATCCACGTATGCAGAAGATTTCTCTCAGAACATGAGGGGGGAGGTTCTAAGCCTCACCTCTGCTGCTCCCCATTTTCTCATCAGATGGCCCCCTGCGACTGTGC
The DNA here is from genome assembly GCF_030020395.1 of Manis pentadactyla. Taxonomy (NCBI): domain Eukaryota; kingdom Metazoa; phylum Chordata; class Mammalia; order Pholidota; family Manidae; genus Manis; species Manis pentadactyla. The sequence goes on from NC_080020.1 coordinate 126,395,778, forward strand.
CTGTCTTAGGTTGTTCCTCCCTTGAGGAATCTTACCTGTCTCTGGCTAACCAGTCATCTTCCGGGGCCATACAGGGAAATGTTAAGATGGTAAGTGAGAGAGAAGCCTTATTGTTTGAAAAGGTTAGCTTTTTACTTCTTTGCATATTTATGCCCTGTGGCTTCTATGCCCAGCATTTGTCTTGAGGTGTCTTTACCACTTGGAAGAATTATAATACTCGGTAAATTCGACATGTGGCACGAGTTCTATTTAAAGGTTGTGATTAGGTAGGAAGAAGAAAAGCTATAGAAGTAGCAGGCAGAAGAAAACATGGGAAGATTGATTATTTCTTTGACATATCTTCTTGTAGAGTAACTTCAGCATGGATAGGTTTTAAACTACTAATTAAATTGTGCACACACATTAACATAATAGGAATATAGTTACCTAACCAAAGCGTACCTGTAATTACCAGCCATCTCCAGTGAAACCAAGAAAACCAGTTAGGCACCTTAGGCATTTGTGAAAACTTATCTATGATATGGTGGATATTGTCCGACTGAACTTAAACAGTCTGAGAGAATTCAGATAAACTAGAACAACCCATTCCTGGGGACTGTTCATATGCCATATGTTCTTTTAACGATAAATAGTCTGTGGTTGTAAGATTTTGGAGTGCTACAATTTGCACTTCTCCTAATTCTTGGTTGAGTTCCAACAGTACAGATCCAGTCAAATTTTTGTTTTACTGTATGCACAGGCCAGCTTAGATATCTCCTTCATAATTCCCATGGCAAGTCCAGGAACTGGTGGGATGAGTGCATCTACACCTGTGACAGGGCGTGGATCTTTGTTGGAGTTTTTTTTTTTTTGCTGATAATCTTCTGTCATGAGTCTTCCCGAGAGTGCTGATGTTGGAAGTTCTTTTTCATATCGTATCTTAGTTCATTTTCGGGGTAGCCAAATTAGGCTTTGATCCTCTGTATAAACACAAACAGACCCTTTGTCTACACTTTTATATGCCCTTTATATCATTGTGTAGAACTCATTAGAGGTCACCACATAGGAACTGCTTTTTTTTTTTAATCATTAATCTACACTTACATGACGAATACTTTGTTTACTAGGCTCTCCCCTATACCAGGTCCCCCCTATATACTCCTTTACAGTCACTGTCCATCAGCGTAGCAAACTGTTGTAGAATCACTACTTGTCTTCTCTGTGTTGTACAGCCCTCCCCTTTCTCCCACCCCGCTATGGATGCTAATCTTAATACCCCTCTTTTTCTACCCCCCCTTATCCCTCCCTACCCATCCATCCTCCCCAGTCCCTTTCCCTTTGGTACCTGTTAGTCCATTCTTGAGTTCTGTGATTCTGCTGCTGTTTTGTTCCTTCAGTTTTTCCATTGTTCTTATATTCCACAGATGAGTGAAATCATTTGGTATTTCTCTTTCTCTGCTTGGCTTGTTTCACTGAGCATAATACCCTCCAGCTCCATCCATGTTGCTGCAAATGGTTGGATTTGCCCTTTTCTTATGGCTGAGTAGTATTCCATTGTGTATATGTACCACATCTTCTTTATCCATTCATCTATCGATGGACATTTAGGTTGCTTCCAATTCTTGGCTATTGTAAATAGTGCTGCGATAAACATAGGGGTACATTGGTCTTTCTCATACTTGATTGCTGCATTCTTAGGGTAAATTCCTAGGAGTGCAATTCCTGGATCAAATAGTATGTCTGTTTTGAGCATTTTGATGTACCTCCATACTGCTTTCCACAATGGTTGAACAAGTTTACATTCGCACCAACAGTGTAGGAGGGTTCCCCTTTCTCCACAGCCTCGCCAACATTTGTTGTTGTTTGTCTTTTGGATGGCAGCCATCCTTACTGGTGTGAGGTGATACCTCATTGTAGTTTTAATTTGCATTTCTCTGATAATTAGTGATGTGGAGCATCTTTTCATGTGTCTGTTGGCCATCTGTATTTCTTTTTTGGAGAACCGTCTGTTCAGTTCCTTTGCCCATTATTTAATTGGGTTATTTGTTTTTTGTTTGTTGAGGCGTGTGAGCTCTTTATATATTCTGGACGTCAAGCCTTTATCGGATGTGTCATTTTCAAATATATTCTCCCATACTGTAGGGTTCCTTTTTGTTCTATTGATGGTGTCTTTTGCTGTACAAAAGCTTTTCAGCTTAATATAGTCCCACTTGTTCATTTTTGCTGTTGTATTCCTTGCCCGGGGAGATATGTTCAAGAAGAGGTCACTCATGTTTATGTCTAAGAGGTTTGTGCCTATGTTTTCTTCCAAGAGTTTAATTGTTTCGTGACTTACATTCAGGTCTTTGATCCATTTTGAGTTTACTTTTGTATATGGGGTTAGACAATGGTCCAGTTTCATTCTCCTACATGTAGCTGTCCAGTTTTGCCAGCACCATCTGTTGAAGAGACTGTCATTTCGCCATTGTATGTCCATGGCTCCTTTATCAAATATTAATTGACCATATATGTCTGGGTTAATGTCTGGATTGTCTAGTCTGCTCCCTTGGTCTGTGGCTCTGTTCTTGTGCCAGTACCAAATTGTCTTGATAACTATGGCTTTATAATAGAGCTTGAAGTTGGGGAGTGAGATCCCCCCCTACTTTATTCTTCTTTCTCAGGATTGCTTTGGCTATTCGGGGTCTTTGGTGGTTCCATATGAATTTTTGAATTATTTGTTCCAGTTCATTGAAGAATGTTGCTGGTAGTTTCATAAGGATTGCATCAAATCTGTATATTGCTTTGGGCAGGATGGCCATTTTGACGATATTAATTCTTCCTAGCCATGAGCATGGGATGCGTTTCCATCTGTTAGTGTCCCCTTTAATTTCTTTTAAGAGTGACTTGTAGTTTTCAGAATATAAGTCTTTCACTTCTTTGGTTAGGTTTATTCCTAGGTATTTGATTTTTTTAGATGCAATTGTGAATGGAGTTGTTTTCCTGATTTCTCTTTCTGTTGGTTCATTGTTGGTATATAGGAAAGCCACAGATTTCTGTGTGTTGATTTTGTATCCTGCAACTTTGCTGTATTCCGATATCAGTTCTAGTAGTTTTGGGGTGGAGTCTATAGGGTTTTTTATGTACAGTATCATGTCATCTGCAAATAGTGACAGTTTGACTTCTTCTTTGCCAATCTGGATTCCTTGTATTTTTTTGTTTTGTCTGATTGCCGTGTCTAGGACCTCCAGTACTATGTTAAATAACAGTGGGGAGAGTGGGCATCCCTGTCTAGTTCCCGATCTCAGCGGAAATGCTTTCAGCTTCTCGCTATTCAATATAATGTTGGCTGTCGGTTTCTCATAGATGGCCTTTATTATGTTGAGGTACTTGCCCTTTATTTCCATTTTGCTGAGAGTTTTTATCATGAATGGATGTTGAACTTTGTCAAATGCTTTTTCAGCATCTATGGAGATGATCATGTGGTTTTTGTTTTCTTTTTGTTGATGTGGTGGATGATGTTGATGGACTTTCGAATGTTGTACCATCCTTGCATCCTGGGATGAATCCCACTTGGTCATGGTGTACGATGGTTTTGATGTATTTTTGAATTCGGTTTGCTAATATTTTGTTGAGTATTTTTGCGTCTACGTTCATCAGGGATATTGGTCTGTAGTTTTCTTTTTTGGTGGTGTCTTTGCCTGGTTTTGGTATTAGGGTGATGTTAACTTCATAGAATGAGTTTGGGAGTATCCCCTCCTCTTCTATTTCTTGGAAAACTTTAAGGAGAATGGGTATTATGTCTTCCCTGTATGTCTGATAAAATTCTGAGGTAAATCCATCTGGCCCGGGGGTTTTGTTCTTTGGTAGTTTTTTGATTACCGCTTCAATTTCGTTGCTGGTAATTGGTCTGTTTAGATTTTCTGTTTCTTTTTGGGTCAGTCTTGGAAGGTTGTATTTTTCTAGGAAGTTGTCCATTTCTCTTAGGTTTCCCAGCTTGTTAGCATATAGGTTTTCATAGTAGTCTCTAATAATTCTTTGTATTTCTGCGGGGTCCGTCGTGAATTTTCCTTTCTCATTTCTGATAGTGTTGATTTGTGTTGACTCTCTTTTTCTCTTAATAAGTCTGGCTAGAGGCTTATCTATTTTGTTCATTTTCTCGAAGAACCAGCTCTTGGTTTCATTGATTTTTGCTATTGTTTTATTCTTCTCAATTTTATTTATTACTTCTCTGATCTTTATTATATCCCTCCTTCTGCTGACCTTAGGCCTCATTTGTTCTTCTTTTTCCAATTTCGATAATTGTGACATTAGACCATTCATTTGGGATTGCTCTTCCTTTTTTAAATATGCTTGGATTGCTATATACTTTCCTCTTAAGACTGCTTTTGCTGTGTCCCACAGAAGTTGGGGCTTAGTGTTGTTGTTGTCATTTGTTTCCATATATTGCTGGATATCCATTTTGATTTGGTCATTGATCCATTGATTATTTAGGAGCGTGTTGTTTAGCCTCCATGTGTTTGTGAGCCTTTTTGCTTTCTTTGAACAGTTTATTTCTAGTTTAATGCCTTTGTGGTCTGAAAAGTTGGTTGGTAGGGTTTCAATCTTTTGGAATTTACTGAGGCTCTTTTTGTGTCCTAGTATGTGGTCTATTCTGGAGAATGTTCCATGTGCACTTGAGAAGAATGTGTATCCTGTTGCTTTTGGATGTAGAGTTCTGTAGATGTCTATTAGGTCCATCAGTTCTAGTGTGTTGTTCAGTGCCTCTGTGTCCTTACTTATTTTCTGTCTGGTGGATCTGTCCTTTGGAGTGAGTGGTGTTTTGAAGTCTCCTAGAATGAATGCATTGCATTCAATTTCCTCCTTTAGTTCTGTTAATATTTGTTTCAGGTATGTTGGTGCTCCTGTATTGGGTGCATATATATTTATAATGGTTATATCCTCTTGATGGACTGAGCCCTTTATCATTATGTAATGTCCTTCTTTGTCTTTTTTTACTTTCTTTATTTTGAAGTATGTTTTGTCTGATACCAGAATTGCAACACCTGCTTTCTTCTCTCTGTTGTTTGCTTGAAATATCTTTTTCCATCCCTTGACTTTAAGTCTGTGCGCATCTTTGGGTTTGAGGTGAGTCTCTTGTAAGCAGCATATGGATGGATCTTGCTTTTTTATCTATTCTATTACTCTGTGTCTTTTGATTGGTGCATTCAGTCCATTTACATTTAGGGTGATTATTGAAAGGTATGAATTTATTGCCATTGCAGGCTTTAAGTTTGTGGTTACCAAAGGTTTAGGGTTAGCTTCTTTACTATCTTACTGTCTAACTTAACTCGCTTGTTGTGCTATTATAAACACAGTCTGATGATTCTTTATTTCTCTCCCTTCTTATTCCTCCTCCTCCCTTCTTCATATGTTGGGTGTTTTGTTGTGTGCTTTTTTTAGCAGTGCTCCCATCTAGAGCAGTCCCTGTAGGATGCCCTTTAGAGGTGGTTTGTGGGAGGCAAATTACCTCAACTTTTGCTTCTCTGGGAATTGTTTAATCCCTCCTTCATATTTAAATGATATTCGTGCTGGATACAGTAGTCTTGGTTCGAGGCCCTTCTGTTTCATTGCATTAAGTATATCATGCCATTCTCTTCTTCCCTGTAGGGTTTCTGTTGAGAAGTCTGATGATAGCCTGATGGGTTTTCCTTTGTAGGTAACCTTTTTTTTCTCTCTGTCTGCCTGTAATACTTTGTCCTTGTCTTTGATCTTTGCCATTTTAATTATTATGTGTCTTGGTGTTGCCCTCCTTGGATCCCTTGTCATGGGAGTTCTGTGTACCTCTGTGGTCTGAGAGGCCATTTCTTCCCCTAGTTTGGGGAAATTTTCAGCAATTATTTCTTCAAAGACATTTTCTATCCCCTTTTCTCTCTCTACTTCTTCTGGAATACCTATAATTCTTATATTGTTCCTTTTCGATTGGTCACTCAGCTCTCTTAAAATTCTTTCATTCCTGGAGATCCTTTTATCTCTCTCTGCATCAGCTTCTCTGCGTTCCTGTTCTCTGTTTTCTAGTCCATTAATGGTCTCTTGCATCTCGTCCATTCTGTTTTGAAGTCCTTCCAGAGCTTGTTTTATTTCTGAATTCTCCTTCCTTAGTTCTTGCATATTTCTCTGCAAGTCCATCAGCATGGTTATGACTTTTGTTTTGAGTTCTTTTGCAGGAAGACTGGCTAAATCTATCTCCCCAGATTCCTTCTCAGGGGAAGATGTAGCAGATGTCGAAGCTGTCTGGGTTAGTCTTGTCTGGATCATATTTTTTTGCCTTTTCATGTTGATAGGTGCTATTGACTGTCAGCTGAGAGGGCCAAAATTTTCACTTGCTACTGGCCTTTCTTTACTGGGACAACTGCGACCCCTAGTGGCTTGTGTTGGGTAATTGCGTGTAGAGTGGGTCTTTGTGTCTTGCCTGGCCGGAAGTCAGAAATTTCCCTTTCTGTGGGCGGAATTTGTCTCAGGCTGCTTCTCTGCTTTCGCAGCGCCCGGTGGGGTAATGGATGGGGGCGCTGCTTGACTGTTTGCCTCCGTGAGAGGTCTCAGAGCTGTTTCCCAGGGGGTTAGTGCACCCGGTTTTCCCTGTAATTTCCAGCTGCTGTACTGTGACCTGGGTTGTTTCCGTCAAGCTGTTAAGTCCCTGTCCCTTTAAGACTTTCAAAAAGCCCCCGCTTTTCTTTGTCTCAGGGGCATCAGCTTCGGCACCCGCTCAGAGGTCTTACTCCCTGTTTCCCCAGTATCCAGGGACCCCTGGGCACGTACTGTGTCTGCGCTCTGGCCCGCATGGCTGGGGCTGGGTGTTCGGCAGTCCTGGGCTCGGTCTCCCTCCCGCTCTGCCTATTGTTCTCCCGCTGGGAGCTGGGGGGTGGGGTGCTCGGGTCCCGCCGGGCCGGGGCTTGTATCTTACCCCTTTCACCAGTCGCTGGGTTCTCGCTGGTGTAGCTGCAGTCTGGCCACTCTCCTGCGTCTTCTGGTCTCTCTTTTATTGCTAGTTGTGTTTGTTGTATTTTCAAAAGTATATATGTTTTTGGGAGGATATTCCCACTGTCCTACTCACGCTGCCATGTTGGCTCCACCTCCTGTGTTGTTTCTTTTTTTTAATGAAAGATTATTTTCTGGATGCACAACTTATGGAATAAATTGCATCCCTGAAGTGAAATAAGGAGACTTCAAATCTTTTAATGAATCTGAGCTATACTACCAGTGTGGGACTTTTTGTTAAAGTTGAGGCCAAGCTGTTGTAATATCCCATAGGGTGTATATTGATGAAACTTGATCCCATCTATTGATCATAGCCAGTAAAACTTACAAAAACAGCTGTTTGGGAGGCAAAATCTCAAATAAATTTGTTACCAGTCATTCTGTAACTGTAAGTATCTAGAGTGTGACAACTGAAAAAGGTCTCTTATATTTTAAGTCAACTGATGTTTCTTCAAGTAAATCACTGAAAAATAGGTATCCATTGCATACGTTTTATAGTAATTTCTTACAGTGAAATAGATAGACTATAATGCAAATAGTAAGTGCCTCTGAGACTGAAATTTTCTTATTCAAATAAAAGCAACTTTTCCAATGCACTTTAACATAATGATTATCTTGAATCTATGCCTTTATAATCAAAGAGAAATTGAGTGCCAAACGATGAATTGGGCCATTTGTTTAAAGTAGCTTTAACTTTTGTTGAAGAAAATACTTTAATAAAGGTAATCATAATTGAGGTTGACTGTTGGCTATGGTTATAACTTGTCTTCATATTTGATGGTGCATAAATTCTAATTTGAACAATGAATTTTCATCCTATTGTAATGTAATGCATTTTCTTTTCACCCTTCCCATTGCATTAAAACATTTTTACTAGAAATATGAAATGGTGCCTATATTGTATAACAGAACAGAGAGTTGTGGGAATAAAAATTATAACCCATATTTGTAAATTACTATGCAATTTTGCAAGATTTTCTCTTCTAAATGCAATGTGCCATTTATCTGCCAGTGCGCAATTAGGATTTTCATAGTGGGCTGGCCCAGTTAAAAGGCTCTTGAGGACTACTGGACAAATTGAGTTTGTACAAGCTTCATTGAATTTTCTGCAGCCTATAACCAGGAGATTATCAATCTTTCATAAGCAACATTTTTTTGACCATTGATCATACAACTTCCTAAGTAGTATTTAGTATAGATGGTATCTTGACACTTATTTCATGCAGATGTAGTGAACATATGGTGGTGATAGGGATGTAACAGGGTGTCATTATCATCATATATGAATAACCCTTGAATCTGCCTCAACATTTTCTCTGCCATACTAACCCTCTTGGCCACACACGTCATAGATTGGTCCAAAGCTTTAACTAGTTGTACTATGGAGTGACCATTTTTTTCTTAGATTCAACCTGAAGTCTAAAAGATGGGCTTTAAAAAAATGATAATCATATTACATCATAAAATGATTTCTAGAACTATGAGTTCAATAAAATACTGTGTAAAGTGTAAATTATTTCTTCTTGTCAATGTTTAGAAATCTCTCAATGATAAAAAAGTAAGATAAACACACACTCTAAAAAACTTCATTTCCTGAATGAATTTAACAAACGTCAAACATAATATTAGCAATATGAATAAAATATAATATTATTAATCTATTAAACATTTATTTCTATATGAACACATACTGCTGTCGATAAGTAAAACATGATGACTTAATGGCCTAATGGTTTCTATAAAATGTTTGCAGAAGTAAAGGTTATAGCAGTTCATGCTATTTGTATGGCAATATGTGTTCATTCATTAGTAATCTTTATTCAGATCCCACTGTGTTTGCAGTGCTTTGCCATAAAAACAAAACAAAACAGAACAACAGCAACAAAAAACAGCACTATTTTTTGTGCAAACTTTCTCATCATAATAACCCCAATGATTCCAAGGGAAAAAAAAGAGTGAAAACTTTCCTAAGAGATATTAAAATACATGGTAATTATCTATTGAGACCTATCATTTGATACTCAAGCTTACAATACTTTCATATAATATCTCACTTAATCCTCACAATAATATTAAAATTATGATGTGGGTAGTATCTCCACTTTGCTTACAAAGAAAGCTCTGAGAGGTGACACATTGCTTAAGGCCATAGAGCTAGTAAGCGATTTAACTGTGATACCATCACACACTTCTTTGCTTTCTAAACCTGTGTTAATCCTCTTGCTACAGCTCAAAATCATTTTTATACATATCTATTCAGAAATAAATTTCCATAGAATTCATCTTTGCATTCTGAATAAATCAAGGCTAAGATCCACATTTTATAATACACAGAGAAAACTGTAGGTGGTTTTCAATGGCCTAAAGAAGTTGTTACCACTAACATAACTGAATTGGGAAATTTGTTCTTGGTAAACTTCCCTTTGCATTCTTCTTTCCTCCCTTTGTATCTTCAAGAGCCTATCTATACATTTTAACCTACAAAATACACTGAGTTGAACTTTCCCCACCAGGCACCTCAAGACAGAACTTCTACAAATAGAGGAGTTATATTCTCTCATTGGTTTAATTGATGATATTATGGAATCAGTCTTCATCCCTCACCTAAGAATATTTTATTTTACAGTAAGGCCTTATTACTCAAGTGTAGCACTGTGTGTAGGAGTGGTGATATTCACCAGAGGTTTAGTATGAGTAAGGAGGAAGCTTCTGTGAGCATCCTACCCACTGCCTACAGCATGAGTCTCCTCTTCCTCTCTTTTTCTCTTACTAATCTAGTAGCCGATATCAGACAGTAGTCTGAAAAATGCCACTCCACATCTGAAATTAAATTTATGATATTTATCTCTCTTTTTTTCTCTCTCATACCCTTCTCTCTCATATGACATAGTTAAATTTCCTACTTTCTAGATAATCTCTAATGAACACCTCTCCTGTTACTCATTCTTTAAGACTGATCAAAACCACCTCTTCCCTGAAGGCTTCTATTGACTAGAATTTTACTCTGACTTCTGATTTTCAACTCTCTTGAGCATCGATCACATTATTTTGCAGAGATTTCTTTTCTTTTCCATTTATGCCTACTTGTTTCCCTAACTAAATTATATGATTAAATAATTCTCAGGTTTTGCTATTTCCTTTCTTTTAAATATCTCTTGTTCCTTCTTAGTAGTCCTTCAAATAAATATTTTTTTGAATGAATTGATAATGCTTCAAATAGTGTATACTTGTTAAAAAGGAGCTTATAAATATTACTTAATGGGTTTAGATTGTATTTTAATCTGCTGCACTAAGGAGCCCCTTGATGTTGGACAAAATTCTTCAGTGCTCTGTGCCTCAATTTCCTCCTCTGTAGGAACGAGCTATTAATAATACCTACCTCATGCAGTTGTTTTAAGTATTTAATGAACTAATATTTATAGCAGTTACCAAAGAGGAAGGGTGGGGGATGGTAGGTGGAGAGGGAGGGGGAAGGGGACTGAGGGGTATTATGATAAGTACACATGGTGTGGGGGGGTTCACCGAGAAGACAGTGTAGCACAGAGAAAACAAAGAGTGACTCTGTGGCATCTTACTACACTGATGGGCAGTGATTTCAGTGGGGTGGGGAGGGATTTGATTATACGGGTGAATGCAGTAACCACAATGCTTTTCATGTGAAACCTTCATAAGAGTGTATATCAATGATACCTTAATCTTTTTTGGGTTGCATTTGTAAATAACTCATGTGTTTTCTCTCATCCTCACGTATCTTCCCAATAATAGTCTTCTGTTAAAGGGGAAAGTAGAATTTGAGGAATGTCTTTAAATATCTTCTGCAGTTTATGTATACTCTAAGCCTTAATTTATACTGATTCACATTTGATAGCTATGGACCAGAACATGTAAAATAATACAAAACTCTGATTTCTCATGTTTCATCATTTATCTTAATTTAAGACATATATAACCTAGACAAATACTCGATTTTACACTTGCTTGGATATCCCTGAAAATGTCAAATTAATATTTGCATTTGTAAAAACTCGAATTATCTACATATAAGTTCATAAAGTATTAAGATATGTTAATTTTTTAAGCTATGAAAGTAAGTAAAAATGTATTTTATTATGCAAGTGTTTTGAAAACTTACCTGATAATATTTCTATATCTTTTTTTGTTTGTTTAATAAACAATTTTATGGACCAATATCATTTCTTAATTTTAACTATCATTGAATAATTCTCTGTAATTACCCCAAAATAGTTTAGAATGGTTTCTTTTCTCTCGCATTTCTCTTTTCTCTTTTTCTGAGTTTCTGTTCTATTGCTGGGCAGAAATCCAAGGGTAGTTAAGCAGAACTGTTTAGTTCTACTTGAGTTGAAATTCAATTGCAATTCCATGAGTAAGACTCTGGAGCCAAGCACCCTGCTGATATTTCACCTACGGTGTAGATTTCCCAAGGGAGTTAGGGCACAGAGAAAACAAAGGAGTAAATAACAGGAGTCTGAGGACACATGCCTCACATTATACCTTCCATTTAAAAAAATATTTGAACATAGGTTTTGTTTTTTAATTCAAATAAAAAGCATATTTATTCTAAAAGTATGTAAGCATTATTACTAGCACTTACAGAAGAAAGCTCTGTGTACTGCCTAAAAGAGACGGGATTTCTCTGCTAAAGACAGTGCACATTTTTCAGAGTCTTAATTTAGCTTATAAACAGAAGAAAGCCCATTTTCTTCCAGAAAGACAGTGCAGAAGTGACCAGATTTCTTAAATGGCACATGTTCTGCTGTATTTCACTGAGGTGCATTGTGAACATGTCATCTCAGCTCTTCTGATAGCCGCTGCCCAAACTTTGATGTTGAATAATATGTTTCGATTTGAGGTCCAACTTTCAGATACCAAAACTGCTGTTCTTGGAATACCCGAAAATGGAAGTTTTGTTGAAGTTAACGTCAACTAACTTCAGGCGCTGTTACATTCTAAAGAATGTGATAAGACTTCTCACAAGTCTTAAGCAGTTCAGCCTTCATTCTGGGCATGTGATTCTTCCTGTTTACATGGTTTTTTCATGTTGAACTTTATTTAATTAATATCAATCAAATTATTTAAGTAACATATAGTTATTATTAGAAAAATTGATGAACAAGTCAGTTCCTTTCCTTGATCGCACAGTTATAAGTGATATATTTTGTCTCTTTTAGGTGTTATTTGCACTAAACGGGCTCCTGAATTTCTTGGGATACTCTATTGTCTTGATCTGCTTGACTGTTAGTGTTTTCTGCCATGTTTGTGCATATGTACCCCCAGGTGGTTATAACGTTTCACACCTTATCAATATGTGTTACACGCTCTGTTAACACATTAGGCCTATTAGAGGCATGGAATTGTATTTCAATTACATTTACATTCTGTTCCAGAAAATGTGAAGAATTTTGCAATATTTCCATCACAATAATCATTTATTCTATATACTTTCCCAACTTCTGAGACTTACCTCATGCTAAAATGGAAGAAGTATCCGTTATTTTCAATGGAAATGCCTATATTTGTGCTCTGGGGCCCAATCCTGCTCACCTTCTCAGGAATTTTGCCTTTTTCAGATACTCCTTTCTTTCTTAAGGATCATTACCCTCAGCAAAGACAGTGCTTAGTATTTTCTATATCAGAAAACAAAATTTGCTGAACACTTGTCTGAGCCCATAAGTCAGCATCTTTATCATCTCCATTCTCAGGTAAAGATAACCAGTAAAGCGCCATGACTTGTGGGCTTCATTTATTCACCTTCAATATACTCTTAAATCTGCTAAAACTCTCATCCTTTCATATTTTTTTGAAACTACTCTTTTCAGATTAACCAGTGATGTCCATCTTGCCTAATTCAATTGGCCATTACTAACCTTACTAAACTTAACAGAATTCACTATAGTTGTATCCTTAAAACACTCTCCTTTCTTGGCTTCTCTGTCCCATCACTCCGAGTTTTATCTCCTGCCCTGGGCCATTCCTCTCCTTTTGCTAGCACACACTCTTATACAGATGCTGGACTGATTTAGACTCAAAAGTTTGGGTGCTGTAATACTCAATCTTTAACTTAATTCTCTCTGATAATTCTCTCCTAGATGAGACTATATTGTTCCCATTACCTTAAATTTAGGTTGCTATATATCAAATTTACATTTCTTATTCAAAAAACATGCTTGAACTCCACACCCACATCTAATTCTCTGCTTTTAATGCTACACATGTATACAACTGGAATCTAAGGCATAACATGTCAAAATCATTGATTTCTCCAAAATTATATTTCTCTCAAGGGAGCTTTTTCCCTACCTCTTTATCCAGCTCAGTAAATAGGCTCATCAATTACATGGTAGAGCAAACACACACAAGACACACAAATTGAGCTATTTGTATTTTCTCCCCTTTACTGTGCTACTCCAACAAAAATGTCTATGGTTTGTGTCCAATATACTCTTTCCATTTCCTTCTTGTTCTCCACCTTTGTTTAATCATTGTTTTTAACTTTCTATAGTTCAAGCTTTGCAATAGTTACTGTGATTTTTCCAGAACATGAATAGATGTGTTATTTCTTAGTTTAAAGTTTTCCCACTGCATTTACTAAAAAAGTAAGAAAACTTTTTCATGTCCTACCTTTTGCTTATTTGTCCTTCCCTCTGGCCATCCACCTCTTTGATTTTGCCTAGCCACATTGAAACATACATTTGTTTTTAAACCAAGTCATGTTTATCTTTAATTTGTGTCTTTGCATTTTGGTTCTCTGTGTTTCATGCATCCTTCCCCTAGTACTTTTCACACAATCATTTCGTTTGTATCTGTGAGATCTAGACGAAATGTTAAGCTGAGATTAAGAAAGACAGGAGAAGGATTAGAGTCTTAAGGAGAGGAGAAAACACTTTTTCCTTCCTTAAATAGTTATAGAAAAAATTTGGAACCGTGCTAGAACATACGATTGCTTACTATGTTATTTATGTTAATTAACTTGCTGAACAATGGAAAACCCCAAAACTCAGGGGCATAGAAAAACTAGTTTATAATGTAATGGATGTGTCCTGAGTTAGCTGAGGATCAGCTGAGCTGGCCTGGCTTTTGTTTGCCAGCTCTGCTCATTCCCAGTGAGTCAATCACCCATGTGCTCTCTGATTGGGAAGCTCTCCTCTAGAATGGGGAATCTGCACTGGGACAACGCTGACTCTTTGTTGCTCATTTTCCTTTTGGGACAAGTGGACTAGTGACATGTTCTTCTTATGGCAGTGACAGAGCTTAAGAAGATATATGCAAAGTTTCATGAAACCTAGGCCCAAACATGGAACACAACCCTATTACTTTAAACTCATTCTATTGCCACAGTAAGTTGGAGGCCAAACCACATATGAGAGAATCCTGGAAAATCTCACGAATTGCAGAGGGAAGATTTGTGGCCAATAAAGCAACCTACCTCCCCTTAATTGTTACCATTATCTGAACAAGGGAGCTAGGTGATGGAGATAGAATGGTAATTAATTGAAATGCTTTATTTTTCATTTTATATTTATCTTCAAGCCTCAATTATAATGAAACTCTAAGGTAAATTAATCACTCACAACTCCTACTATCCTATAACTTTTGTATATATTGTAATGAGGAGTTTCATTAAAATTTTAGTTTTTTTTTCTTTCTTCCAATACATTATAGACTTTGCAAAGTTATTTTTTTTCTCTCTCCCTTATTAATTCCTGTGTTTCTACTATCTATTATTGTAGTTTTGAAATTTGGTTTTAAATTAGTTTTGATTTAGTGATTGAACTAAACATTAATAAAGGCTGACAGATGAAAATAACTGATGTCTATACTATGCAAATGTAAGGTGTCAAGCAAATCTTAAGAGCTAAATATGGAAATTAAAAATAAACATGTAAATATTTGAATATTTAATCGAATAGTGCCCTTAGTTCAGTTTTTTCTTTACTATAGTATCAAGCAAAGAGGATTTATTTACTTTTTTCTTTAGATACTTCATAGACTACAATGCTGAGGATGACAGATTTTTCAACATTGATGCAAATACTGGAACCATTAAGACTACAAAGGTTCTCGATAGAGAAGAAACTCCATGGTACAACATCACAGTTGCTGCTTCAGAAAATGGTAAAGTATTTTACCTTATTTATCATAGAAAAAGATGTCACTGGTACCTGGAGATGTATATTGAGATTTTCTTGGGCATAGGAGGGCTTTTACCATTTTTATTTGTTATGCCAGGATCTAGCAGAATGCCCAGAATGTGTTATGTGCAGTTACTTATTGTCAAATGCAGTGAATAAATCTTATACCATTTACTTTACTTTAATCCAAGCATAGTGGTGGAAAATTGGCATCGCAGATCACTTTGTCTTCATCCTTGAGTCAAAGTATTCCATTCATCTTCTAATCCTGAGACTTGTTTTGTCATATGCTTATGCCTTACTTAAGCCATCATGGAGTTAGAAGAAGGGTATTTTATATGCGATAGTTAGGAAGGAAAAAAAGAACATTGTAATTGAATACTTTTATCAATATAACAGCCCTCCTCAAGCTTCCCTTAACCTTTAGAAAACTTACAGTAAAATAATAATTCTTGGAATTTCAACAGGCAGGTCTGAACTCTCTTTAAGAATAGAATGAGATACAGCTGGGAAGACTCTTGCTCTCTCCTCATCCAGAATATTTCATTACAATAAACACCTTAACTTCAGGAAAACAAAAAGCATAATGACCGCAGAGATAATTGATATTTATGCTTTTGATTTTGACCTCAGAGATAATTGATATGAAAGTTATATGGGACCGGGTTCACATAAAAGTAGAATAGAGTGCTAAGCAGTTCTACTGTCATCACAATGAAGTCTTTCTTTACATATGGAGAATAAATCAAAGATACCAGTTACCCCAAGTTTAGAATCATATAGAAAAATTGTATATGCATTTGGGAAAGATTTCAGTGTATTCCTGAGAGAACAATAAATATGTTAGCAATTAGAAATACTTCACATTAGAAAATAGTGTTATATAAAATGAAATTATGCTCTTTCTGTCTTTTGGCCTTAGGGTATAAAACATTAATTTTTTTAAACCTTCCTTTAGATATATTGTACATACAGTAAAATGCACCTTTTTAAAGTATACAGTTCAATGGCTTTTAGTATATTCACAGAGCTGTGCATCCATCACCACAATTTTAGAACATTTTTATTACTCCAAAGTGAAATCCTGTACCCATAGTCCTCATTCTCTGGTGGCCCTTCCTCATACTGAAAACCAGAAAGCCACTAATCCAGTTTCCATTTCTATAGATATCTTAGTCTGTTCAGGCAGCTCTAATAAAATGCCATAAACTGGGTGCTTTTAACAACAAATATTTATTCCCCAGAGTTGTAGAGTCTAGGAAGTCCAACATCAAGGGATATGGTGCCTGGTGGGGGAGCACTTCTTAGTTCATACATGGCCATCTTCTGTGTCCTCACACAACAGAAGGACAAGGGGGTGCTTTGTGGTCTCTTAGAAGGGCACTCATTTCACTCATGAAGGCTCCACCCCCATGAATCACCTCCTGATCACCTCCCAAAGGCTCCACCTCCTAAAACCATTAACTGGGGCTTAGGCTTCAACATAAGGATTTGGGGGAAATATAAACATTCTGTCTATAGCAATAGATTTGCCCATTATCAGCATTTCTCATAAAAGAATCATACAATATGTGGTCCTTTCTGCCTGGCTTGTTTCATTCTGCCTGGCTTGTTTCATTTGGCATAATGTTTTCATAGTTCATCCACACTGTAGCATATATCAGTACTTCATTCCTTCTTACGGCTAAAAAATATCCCATTGTATGGATATATCATATTTTATTCATCCATTCATCCCTAGATAAACACTTAAGTAGTTCCCACTTTTTGGCTAATATGAATAATAATGCTGTGAACATTAATGTATAATTTTTGTGCAGACATGTTTTCTTTTGTGTATATATGTAAGAATGAGACTTCTGAATCATAGGGAAACTGTATGAGGGTTCTAAGTTCTCTATATTGTTACCAATATTTATTATTATATTTTAACATATTATATTATATATTATATATTATTATATTATATTATACCTACTCTAGTGAGTATGGGGTGATAGCTCCTTGTGATTTATGCACTTCTATAATTTTCTTAATTTCAAATCAATAATTAGACTACTCCAGTCTTTTTTATTCTACCTGAATTTTTCATGTTTTTACATCTGCAAAATTACCTCAAGTGCTTTTAATTTAGATATTTTTTCAACATAATACTCTCTTTGAAAATAAGCACTCACTAATTACTTTTAAGTGAGAGTTATAAAGAATACATAATTGGATTCATTTATGATCATTCTGGTTAAGTTTCATTTTCAACGTAGCCAGATTAGGTGTACAATTGCATATTCTTAGTCAAATAATGACAGTTAAATGACTGTCAAATGTTAAGAGCTAATTGAAAATTAGTTGAAAAATAAAGGAATGAATGGATTAATATATCCAAGAAGTGATGAGGACATTGAAAAGATTCAGAAAAGATTGTGTAGTTATTGGGATCATCTCCACATACAGAAGATGGGAGGGAAGAATCCCTGGAGATAATGATATTTGTCAAATAAAAATAGGAGCTTATTTTAAAATAACTTCCTTCAGGTTTAACTCCAGAGATATTTCAATCAGAAACCAACCATACTTGAGATAGCTTCTAAGTCTCACCTCAGCCCAAATAATAGTTACATCAATTGGAAACTAAGTTATGAATATACATGAGTTCATGTATACCATGAACATCTTTAACATATGCTTCCAAAGTACACTTTTTTTCTTTTATTATTTTCTAGTACTTCATATGGGAAATACTAGTACATATCTATTAAGTAAAATAGTATAGTAGATCAAATTATCCTAAATTTTATAGTTGGTAATAAAAAGTCTTAGAGACAGTTCAATGAGCATTACTAAAAAATAATTTAATCCTAAACAGTATATAGAATAAATGAGCACCACTTAAGGTTCTAGCCATATTGGGAGACCATTTAGAAAGTATATTCATGTACTGATTATGCACTGGTTTCTTGGCCCAAGTGCCTGTTTTATTGTGGGGAGCCCTTCCATGTACAAATCTTTGTTAACCTTGACCTCAACATCAACTCTGTTATCAAAGTATTTTCTAGCATATTGTGTTTTGGAAATGTAATAGAAGCTTTTTTTGAACCAGAGTTTTTTAAAGGCTTTATTTTTTTGGAACAGTTTTAGGTTCACAAGAAAATTGAGAGGTAGGTACAGAGATTTCCCAAATTACCTGCAGATGCATAGTGTCCCCCATTATTAACATCATGCCCCAGACTGGTATGTTTGTTATCATTTATGAACCTACATTGACACATCATAATCACCCAAAGTCTAGAGTTTAATTTGGGGTTTACACTTTGTATTCTATTGGTTTAGACAAATGTATAATGTATATTCATCATTATAGAGTCAGTTACAGATAATTTTTTCTGCATTAAATACCCTCTGTGTTCCAAGTATTCATCCCTCTCTCCCCACCCTGACCCCAGGTAAGTGCTCATCTTTGTATTGGCTCTGTATTTTTGCCTTTTCCAGAATGTCATATAGTTGGAATCATACAGAATGTAGCCTTTTGGGCTGGCTTCTTCACTTAGTAACAGGCATTTAAGGATCTTCCATGTATTTTCATGGTTTGATAGCTCATTTCTTTTCAGCACTCAAAAATCATCCATTATTTGGATGCACCACAGTTTATGTATACATTTACCCACTGAAGGACATCTTGCTTGCTCCCACATTTCGCCAATGATGAATAAAGCTGTTATAAACACCCTTGTGTGCTCCATACCAAGGCATGCAATTACTAGATCATATGGTATGGGTAAATTTAGTTTTGTGAAAAACTGTCTTCCAAAATGGCTATACCGTTTTGCGTGAGTGAGAGGACCTATTGTTCTATATCCTTTCCAGCATTTGATGTTTGTTGTCAGTGTTTCCCAACTTGGGCCACTCTGATAATAGATTTATAGTAGCATTTCACGTTATTTTAATTTGCATTTTTCTGATGCCATGTATGTCTGTTAACTTTTCATGTGCTTATTTGCAGTCTGTACATCTTCTTTGATGAGACATTTGTTAAGGTCCTTGGCCCATTTTTAATAAGATAATTTTTGTTTGTTTTATTTTCTTATTGCTGAATTTTGAAAGTTAGTTCTTTGTATGTTTGGGAAAACAATTCTTGATGAGATGTGAATATTGCAAGTATTTTCCTCCAGTTTGTGTCTTGTACTCTCGTTCTTTTGACATTGTTATTTACAGTTAAAATGATTTTTTGAAATTTTCCTAAGATAAGTTTCTAAGGAGCCTGTAGTTCTCTGGAATACAGAGCACACAAGCAACAGTGTGTCAAGTCTCTGAATCTCGTTGACTTCCTCTTCTGCTACCAGCTCCGGAAAGTGTCTGCTTTCACTGATGTCCACATGATTGGGTCAGGTCCACCCAGAAAATCTCTGTATTTTAAGGTCAACTGATTCGGGACTTCAGTTACATCTGTAAGATCCTTTCACAACAGTACCTACATTGGGGTTTGGTTGAGTAACTAAGGGACAGGAACCTTGTGGCTGTTATCTTTAGAATTTTGCCTTCCATGGTCCTAGATATCTGTAAAAATTTGGGAAACTTATTCTTTTTATTGGAAATAAATATTATTTCAAACTTGTATACTGTGGCTTATTTTCCTTTCATGACTCCCTCATAAAACAGTGGCGCTCATAAGCATCAATAAATCGTTCTCAATATATTTTTCCAAGTAAGCAGTTCCTATCTCCCTCCATTTCCTTATTAGTGCCTCACGCAAGAATAATGTATATTTTTATCCCCACTGCTTTTCAGAAATTGACCTTATGGTCATTACTTCTTAATAGTTAAATCTGGTGAGTACTTTTCATTTCTTATTTCCCCTCATATTCTTTGTGATATTTGATTATATTAATCATTCTTTTTCCTCTTGGAAATATTTTACTTTTGTAACTACTATTCCGGTGCTCTGGTATGATATACTTATCATCTCTATCATAAAGTATACATTAATTAACTCAGAGTATGTTAATAAAGAATACTTGTTAAGATATGTGGTATTTTAGGCCCTAAGGATATTGAGGACATTATTTTGCCTTTGAAGAATTTGAGTCTAATGCATAAGACAAGGTAAGCAAATAATTATATTAGGGATAATTACCTGACAATAAGGTTTTTAGGGGGTTAGAGAAACATGAAACCATGACTGTTTAATCTCTGTAAGAGGATCAGTGAAGGTTTCATAGAAAGAATGAAGCATGGATGCTGTCTTGAGGTGAAGGATGACTAAAGGTTAGTCTGCATTCTGTTTCCTCTATAAGTGTTTAAGGAAAGTATATATACACTGTACCTGTAAGTCAGGTTTCCACAGAAAAAACAGAACCAATAGAATTCAGAACCAACAGAGATTTTTTTATAAGGCATTGGCTCATGTAATTATGAGGGCTGAGAAGTCCAAAATCCCCGTGGTCAAGTTTAAAGCCAGACTCAGGAAAAACCAATATCTTAGTTAAAGTCTGTAAGGCAAAATAATTCATTCTTATTCAAGGAAGGGTCAGCCTTTTGTTCTATTCACGTCTTCAACTGATTGGATGAGCCCACTCACATTATGGAGAACAATCTGCTTTAGTCAGTCTACCAGTTTAAATGTTAATCTTATCTAAAAACACCCTCACAGAAATATACAGAAAAATGTTTGACCAAGTATCTGGTTACACTGTGAATTAGAAATGGGTTTATAGCCCAGTATCTTGGGGTTTATTAGACCCTCTAGATGATTCTCATGCATGCTAAAGTTTGAAAACCACCGACCTTTGTGATCAAATGTAAATTAGGTTTAAGAAACATTGTTTCCAAACACATTTTTGTTTGTGTTATAGTTCTATTTAGTACTTATCCCATACGCAAGCAGACACACACCACACATGCATACACACACACATCCTGAATGCCTATGAAACAAATTCCATATAGGATATATGTGGTTATTCTTTGTAAAACTTGTCCTCTCTGTTCTCTGCTTAATCCTTTGAAAAATGTATATCATGCTGTTAGTCACAGACCCACAAATAGACCCTGCTCATTCATGATTTTATATTCCTTTCTTCTCTCAATGCCTTCTTAGTTTGTTCTATTTTACAAACATTATTTTCTCTTAAGAACTATTTCATATGTCATGACACCTGTGAAATCTTTCTCAACTTCTCAGGAAATTTTACAGCTCCTTCCCTTCTAAACTCTAACTTTATGCCTGCCTTAAATATAGCACTTATCACTTATTAGCATTAAATATAGCTCTATCACATTCTATTGTAATATTTTTCACCCTAGTAGATTGCAAACATCTCAGGTCTAGGAATCAGTCTAGGTTTATTTTACCTTTGCGTATCATAGCATTCTTAATTTACTATTTCCAGACACAGAGAACTTGGTTAACAAAATTATTAAATACATGAATGTTCTCTAACCCTCATATTTTCCCTGCCTTCACTGTCCAACAACTTCATCACTCACTACATAATTCAATGTCTGCTAAACGATATATTTCTTATTGTACCTAAAATAGCCTATTCTTTTCTGTGCACTGAATGTGAGAGCTTATTGTGCCTGATCTATACACCCAAAGGGGACCCTATCATTTTTGCTTGCAAAGGAGCCAAAGACAGGGAGACGCTACTTCGTAATTCTGAAGAGTCCAAAAGATTGTGCTCTCACCGGACTTCACAAATTAAACAGCAACTGCATTTTAAGTCTGCACTGGTGTAATATTCACCTTAGGTCTCTGTGGCACTTTTTCTCTAAATAGCTTATATTCATAACCCAGTCCAGAAACTAATGTTTCCATGTGCTTTATTCATTGAATCTTCCTTGCTTTTCTCCTCAATTCTCATGCAAACATATTCATAGATTAGATACCTAATTTTATCCAACTGTTACCTTTAGGTGCATTTCAAATCTTATCCAACTGTTACCTTTAGGTGACAAAAATTAAATATAGGTCTGATGAACTCATTCCTTGCTGCCTTTAATTTGAAATTAATTTTTGTTAGCAGCTCCATCTAACAATACAAAATTCCATTACTGAAATGTGCGTGGTTTTAAGTACCTTTAGCTTCTACACATTATTTTTGCTACTGTCAGTGTGCTTCTTTTGATATATGAAATTTGCTTTCCACAAATACGTTCATATTAGCAATTTCCCTTAGCACACAATAGAATCCTAACTGGCACTTTTGTCTTAGCACACAGGGGAAGAGCATACAAAGAAATTGGCATTGTTTTAACCAATGATCAAAAGTAATAAAATTTCTGAAATATTTGTTTATACATGTATATGTCAGTGCATTTGTTACCTATTGCCATGTAACAGGTTACTACAAAATACCCTCAAAACATTCAATTTATTCTAAGATTTGAAAGAAAGTTATTGGCCCATGTACCTTTAAAGTTCATAGGTAATTTGGGCTTTAGGCTTACTTTGATCAGGTTTCTATCTCTTTTTCTCTGTGAGTTTTCTTTTACTGATTCCTGCTTTCCTTACCTTTTGCTTTAGTGTTGCCATATTATAGGAACAAGCAACAAATACTGTGTTAGCTTCTGTTACATCAACAGGACAGCTGTCATTTCAAATTAGGGTACAGTTCATTCTCATTCACATCTAGGATGAGATACTGTCACTTTGTATAACCATTAGAAACACTGTTCCAATTAAGCCATTTTTTAACTGATGTCTTTTAACCAACTCACCTACTTTAAACATTGTATTTAATATATGCAGTGTGTCCGCGATTGGATTGATTATTATGGCAAAAGGTATGGGGTTATCAACATT
Organism: Manis pentadactyla; assembly: GCF_030020395.1. Lineage (NCBI taxonomy): Eukaryota > Metazoa > Chordata > Mammalia > Pholidota > Manidae > Manis > Manis pentadactyla. The sequence continues at coordinate 126,418,698 of NC_080020.1, forward strand.
GGCTCAAGGCCATCAAGTTCCATATTTTTCTCTTTACTCATTATGAATTCCATTCAAAACTCTCAGGTTTGGCTCATGGGGAGAAGTTTGGTGAGGCAATTAAAATATACACTACATTCTGTTATTTTTATTTGTTTTTTTTACATAATATGTTGATATATTTGAGAGCTTGCTAATGGCACTATCCCAATCTTACTATTTAACTCTGGAAGAATTCGAACAAATTTGTGTATTCAAAAGAAACTCAAATAACTTAAGCAATTACATACAGCACTGTTAGATATTTATTTTATAGTTTTTCTCTCTCCCCAAATTTCCTATACCTCTTCCAGTTTCCTTTCATGCATCGGATAATCTTGCTTTTCTAATGACATATAAAATACGAACAATCAGGCAGGGGTTTCCACAGTTTCCTGCCTTCACATCTACCAACCTAACTGTCCTAGAGGCATTAGTCCCCATCAGTCTGGCTTCCTTCACATTACTGTGAATGAATTCTCCATGTCATGTTGTGAGCACCCCTCTCTGTATGCCCTGAATCCTGTCCTTCTTGCCTACTCTAAGAAGCTGCACTGCCAACTATTTCTCCTCTTTCCTACGTCTCCGTTTTCCCTGATACATAATTATTCTGTTCTCAAAAATTAACTTTATTTCATATCTAAAAGTACAATTAACTCAAGCAAACAAAAACAGAAAACTCACCTTGATCTAGTGCTTTCCCCCAGGTACGACTCTACTATCCCATTCCCTTTACTGAAAACAAATTGAAAGAGTTGTCTGTATTCACAGTCTGCACTATTCCAGTGTTCCTTAAAATTCCACTCTAAAAAAACTCATCTTTCCTACTTGACCAAGACTATGCTTGTCGTCCATACTGCAAAATCTAAAGTATATTTCTCATTATTTCATTTGCTCAACAAAGTAACAATATTTGGCAAGACACAGGTTCTTTCTCTGACTTAAGGACACAATATTCTCTAGATTCTCTTTGTCCTTCACTGGTTCTATCTCACTGTATTGCTGGATTCCTCCCCAAATCTCCACTCATTGAAATCATCAATGAATGATCCAGAAATGAGTGTATATGTTGATGTGAGTTAAAGCTCTCTTAATCAATACATTTCATTCTATGCAGAAAAATTCCACTTTAAAATACATTTGTATTCTGATCCAAAGTTATACAACTGTCCTAAAGGCTCAGCTTCTATGTTACTTGAAATTTTTTGTTGCAGAATAGTTGTTCTATTATCTTATATATGAATCTGAACACATTTTAGAGAATTATTTGCTAAACACAGATTGATAAAATATTTATCCAAAGTAAGGGTTTATGTTTTGGTCTATAGTTTACTTTGAGTCCCATTTTGTATAAGATAAGAGGTAAAGGTCAAGTTTATTTTACTTTACATATGAATTTCCAATGGAACTGCTATTTGTTATAAATGCTATTGTTTCTCCATTTAGGTATCATAGCAACTTTGTCCACTACCACTTGAGCACTTATATTTTGATTAATTTCTGAAATCTCTAATTTCTGAAATCTCTTGTCTACATACCAGTAACAACGTATATAAATGTATATATTATATACACACACATTAACCATATATATGTGTGTGTATACACACACACACACACACACACACGATTAGGCATGTCCCAATCCAAAACTTGTATTCTGATCCAAAATTATATATGATATATATCAAAATTATATATATGCATATATATCAATAAACATAGATAATCCAATACGAATCCCATTTTACTGATTATTGTGGTAACATAGTAACACTTTAAATCAGAGAATGTGAGTTCAAAAGTTGTCTTCTTTTTCCAGAATTATTTGGACTAATTTAAGGCACTTTTCTTCAATATAAGTTTTACAGTCAGCTTGTCAATTCTTCAACAGTGTAAGCTAGGATTTTGCTTGGTATTGCATAGACTGGAAGTTCAATTTTAGAATAATGGACATTTCAAAAATTTTGAGTCTTTTATCGATGAACATATGTTTCCAGTTATCTGGGTATTTAAAATTTCTCTTAGAAATATTTTGAGATTTCAGCATACATATATTGTGCATATGTGATTTGGTCACTTTTTTATGTAATATAAATTTGATATTTAAATGTTAATTTGTATTTTTATAGAAATTCATGTTAATATGAACTTGTATCCTGGACTATTACTAACTCTCATATTCTAACAGCTTTTTATAGATTATCTGTATTTTCTATGTGAATGATCATGCAGTCTGTGAAGAAAGATAAATTGTTTCTTACTTTACAATTGACATAACACTTTTTTCTTTTTTTGTTTAATTACACTGTATAACCTTTAATAAAATGTTCAGAAGAGCTGAGAGCATGTATTCCTAACTATTATCTGATCCTTAGGTTAAAGCACTCAGTCTTTCACTAATAACCATGATAGTTGTAGGTTTTAGTATAATTATTCAGGCTGAGGAAGTCTGTTCTGTTCTTAGTTTGATAAAAGCTTACTTTTCTCCTCATTAAATCAAAAACAGGTATTATGTATTGTTAACTTTTTCTGCATCCATTGAAATAATTAATGTGTGTGTAGTAAATTATATTCATTGATTTTTTTTGTTATTTTGTTATCATTAATCTACAATTACAGGAAGAACATTATGTTTACCAGGCTCCCCCCTTCACCAAGTCCCCTACACACACCCCATTACAGTCACTGTCCATCAGCAGAAGATGTGGTACATATACACAATGGAATATTATTCAGCCATAAGAAGAAAACAAATCCTACCATTTGCAGCAACATGGATGGAGCTAGAGGGTATTATGCTCAGTGAAATAAGCCAGGTGGAGAAAGACAAGTATCAAATGATTTCCCTCATATGTGGAGTAAAAGAACAAAGAAAAACTGAAGGAACAAAACAGCAGCAGAATCACAGAACCCAAGAATGGACTAGGGAGGATGGGTATATTCATTGATTTTTAGGTTTTTAAGTGTTAAACACCCAGCCTGGGATATACACCACTTCCTGGAATATAACAAACTTCCTGGATATACAGCACTTGGTCAAGATAAATGTGTTATCAAAGCTGGAAGGAATCCTGGGTAACACCCATGTGTCTCTCTTCCCTTGAGGAACATAATTTTCCACTGTCTGCTTCCCAATATCTGAGAACAGCTTCAAAAATTTTGTTAGTGTTATAGCCATTTAGGACAGTAGGTGAGCCTGGTATCAGTTGCTATTTCCTGGCCGAAGTACAAACTCTCTGTTCTTGAGTTCCATTTCAAGCCTGTTAAACTTGTCATTGTAACTATGTAATTTATCCAAATATTACACCAAAATATATAATATAAGTACATAATGGATGCAGGATTTGTGCAGTTTAAGTTTAAAGTTTTCCTGAGACTTGATAAAAGTGATATGCTAAAAATATATTGCAATTTAGAAGAAAAATGAGACAATTAAAAAAGTTCAGGGTATTTTATAAATATGTTGCTGTAGTTAAACTGTTTTGAACATATCTTCACATCCATCCTTCACTTGGAATAAATCAATGCTGCGCTCATGGATGATGAAGTGCATTTGTTTTTTTTTCAAGGATAGTGACCTTGATCACAAGCAGCATATTGTTTCTCAGAGATGAGGCATTTTTCTCTACATCCAGGGTTTAGAGATTGGTGAATGATTAAGCATTCAAATATTTTGATGCAAATGTTTAAAACAGGTATGTATCACTTTTGTTATTGATTTCCTGTTAGCTGGTTTGCTGTAATTAACAAAACCACTTACAGATGCTGATTGTACCTGATAAGAAAATGTTAGTTATCCTTACTTGCTCAGCCAGAAAAAGAAAAAGAATGTAAAATGATGTTTGCTACTATTAGTGAACTTCTAGGAAGCACAGAACATATGATTGTAAGTATAGGTGCAAAGGACAGCATAATAGTTGATCACAAATCAATTTTTGAGAACTATACAGAGATGAAAACTAGAAGAGTTCACCTAGATGAATAGGCATTATTCATGAATAGACCAAGATGAGAAATGTTAAAACTGTGCTATTGCAAAGTTAAAAAACAAATATTACATTTGTTAGAATCTTTCATACAGTTAAAAGACCAATTTTAGCAGAGATTAAAAAAAGGCTATTTGTCAGTTTCTCTCATAATCAATAGCAAATTCATCATCCCAATGTAATTTCACAAAGAGTGCATTACTTTGACTTTACAGTTCTGATTTACAGAAAAAGACAATGTTTATTTCAAAAATCAAATGCATGACTTAAACTTTTGAAGCTTCCAATTTATTTTAGTATTAGACAACAGTATCTAAGGCATATTGGGAATTGTTGGTGAATTTATAGATGACTGCATAACAATAATATCCTTAAGAGAATCAAAATTATTTAAGCAAATCACTTCAGCATGGGATCTCTTTGATGGTTGGGTCATTACTAAGATTTCATACCATAAATTAAACAAAAAAAAAAAAGGGTGAATACCTGGAATGAATTTTGGGTGATATTTTTCCAAATGCTTTGTATTTTTTGAAAGTGCTTCTAGAAAAATATTAGCATTTTTTAACTAGTATGAAATAAGTGATCTACAACAGGTAGGGTCAGTTCAATGTTCTATCATGTAAATTTCACAGAATGTTTATTTTCAAACCTTTTTATTTGGTCATAGGAAAGGCACTAATCATTTGGCATGAGATACACAACCTTATTCATGATAACAAATTATCTTTCATAGAATATTTGATTTTTAAATTAAAAAAAACAAGATATGTAAAAGGGAAGGAAGAAGAGAAAAGGGGCATATGAGGAGCACCAGACATGTACCAAGAATGGTGATAGTTTTATTTATAAAAAAGTCCATAAACAGATTAAATGTTCATATTAATAAAGAATGTCTGTTATTTATCAATTGATATATCTCAGACTTTTGCCTAAAAATTAAATAGGTATTCATAAATGAAAATATTAAAATACAAGTAGAAATAACAAAACTACCTTCATTTCAAAATATATATATATTGGATGGAAAATTTAAGTTTTATTTGAATTCTTGCTTGTAAATCTTATTTTTATTTAATTGTTTAAGGAACTGGTAGAAACACATTTATTAATAAACACAATATTAGCCTAGTATTTTTAAAAGTTTTAGCATCAGTTCACAGTAATGATTTATTTACAAGAGTGCAGACTATTTTGTTGAGACTTGCCTATAATGAAATCTTTTAACAGACATCAAAGAAACACAGCAAAAGTATAAAATGCATAAATACATAAATATATGCCTGGGTATTTATGATTCTTGGACAGCTACAAATATTATTTAATTAAATTCATGATTACTGCAATTTGCTATCATAATAGTATGTAAGGTTTTTCATCTTGAATGCATTTTCATAAAGAAAAAGAATGAAACCGTATTTTGGGGAAAATAAGCTATATTCTATGGACAAGAGCATTTGCATTAATCTATTTAGATATTTGACAAGTATTTAATGCTAACTTTAGAATATGAATATTTAGATTAGAAATCTACTGAATTCCTTAGCAAATTTTGCTACATATATTAATAAACAATTTATATTTTCATAAGGGAAAATATTTAAATAATAGTGACTTTGGGGTAAAAGAAATAAACACTGAAGTCATTATTTTTAAGACAAAAATTTGAAAAATATTAGTTCTTTTTTTCTTCATTCCATCTTGATAGTGGGAACTCTAGAGGAGTGGCATATTTCCTTGTTCCATGTCTCTAGACATAGTGCCATGCACATTTCAGATTTCTCAAACGAACTCACTGGAAGAAATAGATTGTTCTCCAAGCTATAGGAAACTAAATACTGTAGCAACAAGCTTGTATTTGCACTATAATACGACTTGCGCTGTTACTACCGCCACAGGCGACACTCTGCTGACATTGGTATTGCATGAAACATGGATGACTTTTATATAGGATAGTTTGTACTGAAAATCACAGGTATAGAATTTTCAGCATGCTATATATAAATATCTTGCTTCTGTTTCCGTTTGGTTTTGATTTTCAGAAAGGATTAAAATGTGCATTTTAATCCCAGGCTCAGTCTTTTAAAGTTTACGGGACTGATTTAAACACAGTTTGACAAGTCCAATAATTCTTACTAACACAAATAATTAAGGCATAGAAATAATAACTTTCCAAAGTTTATATCCTAAAGAGTTCTAGAAAGAGAATTCATATTTAATTTTTTTCTGATTCCAGTATATTTTATTTCTTCTACCACCAAAAAGACTTAAAACTAATTTCTAGAAATGAAGCATGAAAATATAAACCAATAATGGTAATAGCAACAACAGAAATGTTGCCTTAAAAACCTCAGGAATATTATCCAGGTTTTGCCATAGCAAAACGCTTCTAACACATGATTATGTTCACTTTTTACAAGTGATTGACATCCAAAGGGTAAAGTACCAACCCAAGGAAGGAGTATGGGAAATAAGAAATAGAAACCAAAAGGAACTTACCAATTAAAAAATAAAGAATTAGATAATCTTATTATTAAGCAGAAAATACCAGAATGCATGCAGGTAGGCCGTAAGTGGCTACACAGCTACAGTGGGTTTTCAGTTATTAATCTGGAATTAAAGCTACAGTTTTTATATGTGATCCTACTTTTAGTAAATAGCAGTTACTCAATTTGCATCAGTAATGACATTCAGCTGACTCTGACATTCTGTTTATCATAACTCCTGATCAGTAACTCCTGCCGTCGCCCCTGACAGTGCATGCCCCTCAGATCATTAGTCACATTCACAGTATGGTGAGACTCAGTTCATCTTCCCTATAGAACACATAATGGTAGTGAGTCTACAGACAAACCAGTATCTACAATCCAAATTTGTATAGACAAATGCTGGCTTTTAATCATTAAGTGATCAAATAGTAATTGTACATTGGAGATATGAAATAAGATTGCATAGACATGGAGTCTATTTCCATCTAAAAGGATCGGTTTGCCATACTCAAGAATGAAATGTGTGCAAGGCTGTTCATTCCAGAGGCCAGCAGGAGCAAGACAGATGTCAGACAGTGAGAAGGTGATCGTCGAAAGCAGCCAAATGCTTATGCTATTACTCTAGCTCTTCTTCAAGATGTAGTCTTTTCAGAATCCTCTCTAACAAAACGTTTTTTTTTTTCCTCTGACTTCACTTAAGGTTGTTTCTAAATCTGCCTGCTCAGAAAATGAGCAATGAATTACTTACAGGGGGACTATTAAGGCTGCTGATACTCATGATTACAATTACTAAAATTGTTCATACCTCTGATTCCTAGAACAGATTGCTTTTGTTTGCTTTCAAAAGGTGAGTAAATACCTGGCTGAGAAATTTGGGAAAAGGTGAAAACAAAGTATAATAGTTTGACTAGAAGAGTCATATTTATATACTGGAAATAATAAGGTCACTTATACAATAAGCCTTGATAAATTGTAGAGCAAGGATCTTTCATTGTTCTCTTACAAGTCTGAATAATCTTAGTACTTATACATTTTAGAATCAGCTTTCAATTTTTATGAACAGCTCTCACTGGAATTCGTAACACATTACACTGAATCATGTATACATATCAATTTGGAAAGGCTGGCTTTATGATATTTTTGCCTTCCTGATGACACACATAGCTATAGCTCTAAATTTCTATAGATCTTCTTTAATGAAATCCAGGACTTTCAAGTATTTTTCTTTCTAAGTTCCTTTTCATATACTTTTCTTTCCAAGTGCCTTATAGCTTTGTTAATTAACTCTAGTTTTTCACTGCTAAGAATAAGGTGTGCTGTAATTTTGCTGATGTTTGTTTAATGCATCCTTAGTCAGTTGGAGAGGGCACATTTTTCTTCCTAGTTTGCTAGGAGGTTTTATTTCTTTGTGTTTGTTTTTGTTTTGTTTTGTTTAGAATGTATGGTTATTGCATTCTATTTCTTGTTTTTTCCATATATTTTGAGATGATTGTCTATGTGCATTTATGACCCTCCTTTAATTCATTAACTTTGTGGATAAATATTATGCTTTCCTTCCTTCCATGATGAACTAAACAAACATTCCTGGAACCAAGCTGATGAAGATATATATATTTTTTAATTTTACACACCAGTTATGGGTGTTTGCTATTATTTTGTTTAGGCTATTTGCACCTAATAAGTGTCATGAATGGGAGGGTTGAACATTGATTTCTAAGTTTTATAAGTTACAGAAAACATGTAAAATAATTCCTCTTTCTGCTATTTTCTGAGGAAAAGATGTGTAAGACTGAAACTACCTATTTCAGTTTAGGTAAAATCATCTAGGTCCAATTTTCTTCTCTTGGGAAAAATGACATTTTACCTAAAAGTTCATTTTCTTTAATTATTGTGGTACTCGTCAGATTTTCTATTCCTTTTAGGGCCACCTGTGGCACTTTTTAATCCATCCATGTTCTTACTGTTTTTAATACCTTCTTTAAACATATTTATGCATGCTTTTTTCCTAAAATAGTTTTTTTTTTGCCTTTTCATGTTCTGCTATGATAAATTGATAAATTTGTCAAGGTTTTATGACTTTTTACTTGTCCTTTATTTTTTTACTACAGTAGTCTATTGTTATGATTCTAATTTTGGATTTTTTTCAGATAATGACAGAAATATCAGCAATAAAAAAAAGAGACTTGATGTTCTCATTATGAATTGTGCATTTATAACTTTGACATGTAAAAGAACCAAACATTTGCCCTTCTCTTACATCTCAGAATTCATAAACTTACTGAAAATTGGGAAGACTGCATTTAAGATATTTTAAAGTATAAACAACAATATTTTGATATCCACCAGACTTACATATGAATTCTAAGCTAAGTTTTGGTTTAAATTATTCTTTACATTTCCCCAAGTGTGACTGAACATCCCACACTGCATATATTCTCCTATAAGAAGAAAATTATGCTTTATGTAAAGAACTTTACTTTGTATTTTCTCCAAGTTTATTTAGATTTAAAAACCTTGAACTTTTCAAAGATTATGTTTTTTTTACCAACTGCCATGCTTTTTGTAGATTAATGATGAAACAAATCGTTCATCCCTTTGACTCTGACAGCATACAATGAATTCTGACAACTTTCTCCCACTCCAGTTCCTGAATAACATGTAATTTCCTTGATATGACAAAATATCACTTCAGCATACATGTCATGCCTTGGTGTTCATTTTTCATTTTTCTGTAAGTTAATGAGTTCTAGCAAAGAGTGCTATCATAAAGTTGTCTTTTGCCAAAAGTCCTGCTGCAGCATATGGAGCTAGTGACAAGCTACAGTACTAAGGAGATTTGTTTTAAACCAAGCCTCTAAAGTGTGCATGGAAATACTAAGTACATCCCTGTGTATTTTGCAGACAATCCTGGTTTGCTGAGCCATGTCACAGTGGGTATTAGAGTTCTGGATGTCAATGACAATCCACCCGAACTTGCCAGGGAATATGATATTGTTGTCTGTGAAAATTCTAAGCCTGGCCAGGTAAGTTAATTGTGTCCTTCCTGTCATTTGAATGGAAGAAAAATAAGCAGCTCTCTTTCTGTTATTAGATATAATCCTCACAATCCCCCTGTGTTATTTTTGTGTTGAGCAAAAGTAATTTGATGAAGCCTTATTTTAAGTACCAAATAGATATTTTGGGGAATCATAGAAAATAAATTTTCTCCAGTTCCTAAATGTAATTCAAAAAAAGAACTCATTCATGCATGCATTCATGATGCCAATAAAACCATATTGATTTCTTTGTGTGCAGCTCTGTGTTAAATGAGCGGGGAACAGTGAACGTTCTTGTCCTAATGAAGCTTCCAGACTAGATGGGAAAGAGGGACTGGTTGGTCATTTTGGAGGGCCTGTAGGAGTGACATATGAGTGGCCATTGAATGAATTTGGTTCTAAAGTATCATTAGGTTCTAACGACATAAGAAAGTGTCTGTATTAAAGAGGTGGGGAGAGTGAAGGAAGGAGAGAAGGACTCAAATAGGGACATGAGTCTGGATGTAGCGTGGCAGCTAGGTAAAGGAGCATGACACTGCTGGAGGAAGGCCCAGTGGCTGAGGCACATAATGCAAGGGGGGTCCTGGAAGGGGATGTGCATTTATCTTCTCTGCTGTGTCATTATACAGACTTAGCATCTTAAAACAAGTTATTTGTCATCTTACAGTTTCTGTAGGTCAGATGTCTGCTCATAGCTTAGCAGAATCTTTATAAGGATCTCTCAAAACTGTAATCAGTGTATCAATGAGGCTTCGATATCTCTTCTAAGCTTACATGATTGTTGGCAGCTGTGTTCAGTTAGTTTCAGCTCTAGACCTGTCAGCTTCAGGATTTTACTCAGCTCTTCAATGTTCCCCAGAGTTTTGAGAGATGCCCTCAAAAGTTTCTTGCTATATGGGCTTCCGCAGCATAGCCACTTACTTCATTAAACAACTAAGGAGAGATCTGATAAGTCTGCTAGCAAACAGTCTTACATAATGTAATATAATCAAGTGAGTGCTATATAAACACCTTGCCATATTATATTCTATTACCATGTTCTATTGGTCAGAAGAAGGACACAGGTTACACTCAGACTTAATGGGAGGGATTACACAGAGGCGCACATTCTATGAAGGGCACCTTAAAGTCTGTTTGCCACAGATAAACCTAGAAAGGTAGAAAGAGTTAGACCCAGCTGAGTCAGATAGTCCATTATATTGACTTTGGGTAACCAGAATGAATATATCATCCAAAATTGCTTAGAGTTATTTTAAAGCTTGTGATAAAATTATAGTCCTGAGAAACAATGCCTGTGTATTTTGTATAAGGGACAATCAATAGTGGCTCACTAAGGTAATCATTGCTTATGTGTTTTTAATACCCCTAGGGTATTACATATATAAAAACTCTTTTTACTTGAAGTTTTTTCACATTTATTGCCCACAAGAAAATTAGAAAATATGAATGGAGACAACGTGGCTGAAAGCTATATTTGAAAGTATTTACATGTTATATGTTTTATTCTCTAAGAAAAACATATTGTTTATCAATTCAGGTGTTTAAGGATTTTTCTATATCTCTATTTTAAAAGCAGTAAAGAATTTTATGTACATATATAATGCTTTATTTACCAAATCCTCTTTCAATTTTATCAGAAATGTATGCACATATCCTAAAATTATGTTCTTAACATACATTATAGACATGAAATTGATGAGAAAATGTTAAACATTCAAATGAAAAATGTAAATATAAAAGAGCAGCCATTAAATGTGGGATCTCAGCTCTTGGTTGTAACAACAAATTAGATAAAGCCAAAGAGAAAATAAGTGAATTGGAAAACAGGTCAGAATAAAATGCCCATGCTAAAGGACAGAAAGATAAAAAGATAGAAAGTGTAAATAAGAATATGAAACCTATATGGGACATGCAGGTCTAACAAATAAGTTATTTAATTCTCAGAGGGATATAAAAAAGAATTGGACCAAATAATATTTGAGAAGATCACGGCTGAATTTTTTTCCATGCTGATAGCACGCCTCAAGTAACCTTCAGAAAGAATAGGAGAAACAAAAATAAAGAAAAAATAATTACCTGACTACAGAGATTACTTCACCTGGACACCTTGTAATAAAATCAGAAAATTAAAACATTGAGAGAAGAAAAGACATAATACTGAAAAAAAAATGGATTTAGCACTAGGCAAAGAGTTCTTAAGCTTGATACCAAAGGCATGACCCATAAAAGAAAAAAAAGGTAAGTTGGACTTAATAAAAAATAAAAAATGCTTTGTGAAAGACTTGGTTAAAAGGATCAGTAGACAAGCTTCAAAGTGGGAGAAGAGACTTGCAAACTGCATGTCCAATGAAGGATTAGTATCTAGAATATAAAAAGGATACTCAAAACTCATCAGTTAAAAATGTCAGTTTAAAAATGGGGGAAAGACGAGTAGACATTTCCCTAAAGAGGATTCACAAGTAGAAAACAAGCACATGGAAAGATATACATCATCACTAGTGATTAGGCAAATGGAAATTAAAACTGCAATGAGATATCTCTACATACCTATTAGATGGGACTAAATTAAAAATAGTGACACAGAAAATAGGGAGAGGAAGAGAAATCAGTTCACTGATATGTTATAGGTAGGAATATGAATTGGCACTGCTACTCTGAAATACATTTTTGCAGTTTCTTAAAAACTAAGCATATAACTACCGTGCAGTCCAGAAATGACACTTTGGTGCATGTCCCTTAAAGATATGAGGATTTTGGTTACTAGAAAATAATTTACACAGATGTTTGGGTAAGGTTTATTCATAATGAATCGCAACTAGAGACAACCCAGAATGTCTTTCAATGGGTGAATGATTAAATAGACTGAAAGGAATTCATGTCATAGAATATGACCCAGAAATGAAAAGGAACAAACTATCGATGCAAAAACATGAATGAAACTCCAGGGAATTTTGCTGAGTGAACAACAAAAATTAAAAGGCTAGTATTCAAAGGTTTTGTAACATATAACATCAGTGGTTAAGAGGTGGGTAAGGATGGCAGGGTAGTGTATATGGCTATGCAGGGGAGCAGAGTGTTTTCCATGGTGATGGAAATATTCTATATCTTGACTGCATCAATGACAATATCCTGCTTGTGACACTGTACTATTGTTTTGCAAGATGATACCAGATGAGGAAACTGGGTAAGAAAACATAGCATCTCTCTCTATTTTTTACAGCTGCATATAAACCTATAATTATCATAAAATAGAAAGTTTAATTAAAAGTAGAAACAAATATTTTTAGTCAAAGATATAATACTTTAAAAAGAACAGTACCAAAAGCTTATTATTTTCAGGAAAGAAAAAGCCAGAAAACAATGGAAAGTTAACTCCCAAGAGTTGCAAGATAATAACTGAAACCATACATTATTTTTATTCTACTAAAAATGTACCTCAAAAATAAAGACAAGGAAAACTCATATTTGGGCAAACAAAAATATGAAAATCCCTTATTATAAAACATACATGAAAGCTTTTATTGGGTAAAAAGGAAATAACTATTCTGGTAGGTTCCAGTGGCAAGAAATCTTAAAGACCACAGCAGTCAATAAGCTTATGGTAAAAAATAAATTATTCATGAGTTAGTAGAAATCACAGGAATGTTTTCCAGAGTTCAAAATATAATAGTATACATCTCAATGACAGATCATAAGTGAAGAAGGAGACAAATTAAGTTAAAATATAAAATATTCTAAACTTTTTAAATTTGGGAGAAATTGACAAACTACTAATTTATAGTAGATTTTGTATGTCAAGAATGCATGCTGTAACTATTGAAAATAGTAAACTAATAAAAATAGTAAAAGACATATGACTAACAAACTAATAGAAATTGGAATTAAAGATACTTAATCCTAAAAAGGGCGATATTTAAGTTCCTATTTATTTCTTGAGTGTAAATCTGTTTATTAAAATGTTCATTCACTTTAGGATAGTTCACATGTAATTTGGTGCATGAGATTTTGTCTTGCTGTATTACATTTTGCAGTAAATCTATAGGGGAAAAAAGCTTTTCATATCGGACCTATCTTTAAGGATTTTAGGACACATTCCAAAACTAAGATGTAATCCCAATAAAATATGAAGCTTATAACCAATTTAATGTTTCCAAAATAATCTAGAGATTTCTGTGAAGTTTGTGGAGCTCAAAGTTAGAATGACAAGTATTTGCTCTTGAGATACAGTTTGCCTCAATACAAAATAGGCAAAATAAAACTTTTAGTACAGAAAATTCTAATCGTTATGTAAAGGTCATGGTATTTTTTTTAAAAATCAAGAAAGAAGACAGAAACAAATTTAGAATAAGCAGAAAAATAGAAAGCAAGTAAAATGATGTAAATTTAAAGAAGTGTATAATAGTATTTATGTTAAATCACAGATACTCAAATTAAAAGATGATGCCTATTGTCAAAATAGTTAAGAAAAATGTTCAATTAAATGCTGTTTATAAGAGGTGTGTTAAAATTGTAAGAAAGAAAGGGTTTGAAAGAAAACATCTGGAAAAATACACCAAACAACGTGAATAATAACTATATACATATTCACCCAACTATATACATACACACACACACACACACACACACACACACACACACACACACACACTTTATCAAAGGAATATTATTAGATAGGAAGAGGCACATTCACTGAGATAAAAAGTCAGTGTTCCAGGTAGAAATAATAATTTGAAATTTATTTATACTTATCAACATTACTTCAAAATGAATAAGGCAAAACTGATAGAAACTGCCAGAATCATCACATAAAAATTTAGTAAGGATACTGAAAACTGAAAACCACAATGAACAAACTTTATTGATTAACAGATACAGAAACTGCATTGAACAAGTTCAGATTACGCATTCTTTCAAAACGTGCTTAAAATATTGACCAAAAATTTCCTCCATGAAGGGTCACAAAGAAAGTCATAATAATTTTCAAACTAGAATTGGTCTCATTATTTTTCTGTATGACAATAAAATAAAGCTAGGTGATAATTTAAAAAGAGTGCTAGAACAAAATCCATTGGAAATGTGGAAAAGCACTTTTAAATAAACTATGTATCAATGAAATAATAAAAATTGGAAATAATGGAATAATGAAAATGTATCAAAAGGAAAAAGGGAGAAATTAGTTTTCTCCTCATTTTATGATGACAGCATAACTTTAGTATCAAAACCTGACAAAGATGTGATTTTAACTATAGATACTCTCTCATGAACATACAAATATAAATGAATTATCAGCAAAGAGAATCCAGAAAAAATAATACTTTAAAATGTAAAGGAGAAAAATTAAAATTCATTTTTATAGGTGAAGCCAAAGCTTTTGATGAAGTTCAACATCCATTAATCATATTAATAACAGTGATAATATGCCTTTACATTAGGAGAAATTGTGAATTAAATGAACAGTTTTGCTAAATATAAGGCCAATATAAATGTATTTCTTTATATCACAATTAGAAAATTAACTAAAACACTATCATGTAATACACATTAAAAATAAACTATCTAGAAATAAATGTTACCCATCAGAGGTATCAATTATTACAACGTTACAACGTTTGGTAAACTTCAGTCCTCACTGAATCTTTGTTTCTCTGTTGGCAGGTTATTCAGAGAAATCAAATTTGTATCATTTGAAATGAAATATGAGGAATAAAAAATCCACACATAAACTGATGATTGCATTAGCCAATTTTAGATGTTTTCTTTTTAGGCAATTTGTTTCTTTTCAAAAATTGGTATAAACAAACAAATTTTACTTCAAAGTAATTTCGAATTAGGCACTACTCACACTTGCTCACCCATAGCAGGCTTTGTAGGTAAAATTGCTGAAAACCTGAAAAAAGGATACTCACTCTGTGCTCTGGGGTCAGTTGTTATTTCTCCTGTGGCTCTGAACATATACTCCCAAACCTAAAATGATAGTCTCAGTTTTCTAAGGTCTCTTCATGTTGGCTTGTGACCTTGAATTTTTCCCTATTGGCTTCTCATGTTGTGTATTTCTTGCTCATGTAAAATTTCATTCAGGCTTTGTCTCTACACCACACTCTCCTGTCGATGTCACACTGCTAGCCTGGGTCCTTTTGTTTTACCTTACATACTGACTACCTGAACTCTATTGCTTTTCTAAGAAATTATTTATGTGACATTGACAAGGGCTTTCCTCTGGAAAATGAAGAAAACTGTCAACTTCAGGGACCTCCCAAGCAGAGATTCTATGAGTCTCAAATTCCTTTAAATCTGGGTTACCTTATTCTCCTCACATGAAAAGCCAATCCATTTTTTGGGAGGGCTAGATTTGTGACAAACTGTTCCTTTCTTTGGTAGGTCCTATTAACCGTTTATCTAGAATTCATCTTTTCTTCATATAACTTACTGGTACTGTTTTCAGAAAGTAATCACGAGACTTAGCACCCCTAACTTCTAATGAATATTGATTCAATTATATGACAAGTTCTTTTTATCCTTTAAAACTGATAATCATATTTAGCATCATTGCTGTCTTTAGCACTGTGTGATTTTAAATGTCATTATACTATAGTCAGATTCTTTATGTTGCTTGAGCATTTGTTTCCAACTCCTTCACCAAAATGAATTTAAGCTTTTTATTGAGGAGATAAAAACTCATTATTTAATATTGTTTATATATATATTTGTACCTTTTTTTGAATAAATCATTGCCAATATGTGTGGTCAATTTGTGTGATTAACCCATTGCAGGGGAAATGGTCTAAATCTTTTGTTTAATTTTGTAGTGTTTGGCTCATTTAACCTTATGTGTGTAGCATTTCTGGAGAAACTGCGTTTGTTTTGAGACAGTTGGAATGGAGAACTCTATTTAAATAATGATTTGTGAAATAGGTTTTCTAAAGCATATTTCTATGACAGCTTCTCTTTCTGTGACAATTGCTTTTTGAATTACAGACACTTCTGTTATGGATGTTGTTCATCTAAATATAACAGCATATGGCTATGGCAGAAACTGGTCTTTTTTGAAAGCAGAGGTTTAAGTCACATATAAAAACAGAATTCAGGTGGATTTAGGTGTCAATGTAAACAGCAATAATATTTCTCTAAGTCAATGCATTTTTCTTTTCTAAAAAAATATTGTAAGTGCTTTGCATGAAAAAATATATATATTAAAAAGAAAATCATGCATGTGTGAAATTCGAGGTCAGTTGTCATAGAAAGTGAAATCACAATTACTGAGATGTGCCTACACCTGGAAATCTGAAAAGTAAATGAAGGGCATGCTTTCTATCTTATTCATATTGAATTTTCCCTCTCTGTTTTTGTATTTTTCTTCCTTTAGAAGTAACTTAGGAAACAAAACATATAAAAGAAAACATTTTATTACTGAACACCAGCCTCTGCCCCATCAGATCCAATTATTAACAATACGACTTTGTATGAAAAAGTTACCTAGATCAGTAGAAATTTTACACCTTATTAAAGATCAAGCTCATTAACTCTCAAAAGTTAGTATTATTATCAAATAAACTAATGATCACATTTGAAATAACATTACAAAGCAAATGAACTGATCAATTTAAAGAAGATACAAAGTGTTCCATAGAATTTTCTTTTTATTTTAAATCATTAGGTAGGGCTGGCTCATTTACCCAATAGAAAACTATTATTTGTATAAATATGTGACACTGACATTTTTTTTCCCCTAATGAACTGCTCTAGAAGTAATAGACTTGGAAAACACATCTAAAAAAAATGGATACATTTATTTGATAAGAGAAATACAAAATTAGTTCTAATTAGTTTCTGCCAAAAGTGAATCCTTATTCATAGGCATTATCAAAAAATTCTGCTGGTAATTATAGATACCCACTATAAATTTGGATGTTTTTCCCCATTGGTAGAAGAATCTGACTTTTTCTCAGATCTCTCAAAATAACTAAACACTTTATGCACTAATTACATAATGTGTATGTGATAGAAGACATCTAAGTTCAGTTAGGAAGAATGAGAGTCAGAAAATAAACTGTTATGGAGTGTATATCACCAACCAATGGCACAAAGATAGAGCACATGAACACAGTGTAGATATGTCATAACTTGGAGAAAACTTTGGAAAATATTGATGACAGTGGTGTGACAATTATCACATATCTTCCAGAAATTTAAATCTTCTAAAAATCACAAACATGTTAACTTTTTAGTTATATTTCTTAATAAAAGTAAGTATGAGGAAATAATAAATGGAAATACTGTCTCCTAATGAAAGGTGATTCTTAAAACAGAAGAATTGAATATATCCTGTCAAAATAATATCTCAGAGTTCAAGATAAAGCAGATCAGCGTTCTAGGTTTCTGGAAATGTTTGTCAGAAATATTATTGAAAAACACTTAAGTATAGATGAATAGCCAACAATTCTATGAGACCACAAGATGAATGCTTCACTTTTTCCATAAAATGTGGTGATCAAAACATTATTTTTTATGTATTCAAGACTGAGAACTCTTTATGAAGAAGACAAATGTGCCATAAATGGGCTTCTAGGTCAATTCAGTCTGAAATTACTTGTATAAAAATGGAAAAGATGTTTGAGTAAAGATAACAGAAAAAGATGAAACACAATATAATATGAATTATATCAGCATTTAACAAATAGAATAAGCTCATGTCTGTAAAGATATGAGAATTAAAACAACTTTTACATTTAAAGTGAGAAGAAAATAATTACTCTGAAGAACAGGAAACATAAAATAACTCAATTGATTTAAATTACTATCCACCAATCCCCTCCAAAATTACATCCTAGGATAAGAAGTGAACTTGCAAAAATGTCAGCATGTTACAAGGTATCAACCGGAAAATATGATTGCAAATTGGAGAATTACAGTGAATGAAGAATAGAGGTGAGAGGACATTTTATTTTCCTAAAGGAAAACTTATATTTATCATATCTTACCTTGAAAACTTGATGTTTTGATTTTAATTTTATATTAAGCAACTGACATGAGGAGAATGCAGGTTTGCTCTTCGGATAATGCACATGCTGAGCCTATAAGCTGTTCATACCCTTGAGAAAAATTGTCAGGTTGCTTCTAATAATCCATCTATTCACTTTATTCTACTCATAGTCGAAAGCCAATAGCAAGGAGAAGAAGATCTATCCAGAGAGTACTGTACTTCAAATGAGAAAGAAACTGAGCAACACACAGATGTATTTTTCTATTGGTCATATGTACATTCCCCACTGTTAGATAAACAATATGGAGGGACATAAGGAAGAGAAGAATCCCAGTGATTTCTTGTGACATGTATAGTGAGGGGTTTACCAGGATCTCTCGCTAAGATAGTAAATGGTGAGCAGCGATGGGAAGGAGTGAACCATGTGAGTGTAAAAGGACACAGATCACTTCTATTTCACTTCCATATCCTCAAGCACTTTTTTCACATCCACTTCAGGAAAACACATGCTTTTCTGGTGCAACTCTCCCAGACCTCTTCTCAGTGCTTTGATATCCCTCCTCATCTGCCTGACCAAGTAGTGGGTCAGCACATGAAATGGAATTTTGGTTTTAGCTATCGTACATTTTGGAGGATTTTTTAGCTTGTATATTTCACTTGCAGGGAACACCCTGTTTAGTGCTGTCTTGTCCCTCTTTGTCTTTCATTTCTTTAAGGGCGGCTAAAGAACATCTAAGCATTAAAATATTCGTTTTTAAATCAGTAAAATATTGTCTTATGTATTTGTTTGGAAACGTATTTATTTAATAATGTAATGAATACAGCTATTGGAATTTGTGTTCTACTTTTAGGCCACCTGGAATATTTTATTTATATATTCTAAGTTTCTTTGCTCTGTAATGTGCATGAAGTTCAAATTTGGGAATTACTTTCTCTGAACCAGTGAACAAATATTCCATAATGCTCTGAAAGTTCTGGCTTTGCCTCTGCCACTACTTAGATTTTTGGGGCACATCACAATACTTCAGGGACTCAGATTCCATATCTGTAAAATACAGGGGCTTGAGCATGATCTCAAAGGTCCTCTGAAACAGTGAAAAAGAAAATATATGCCTTCACTGCTTTTGCCTTTACCTACTGAGAATAACATATATTGCAAGGTTGTTCTAGATCATCTCTGGGATATTCATATTTGTATAAAGAATACTTCATATCTCCCAAAAGAAGTGTTCATACAAAATCTAACAACTAATTGGTCACAAGGTGCTATGGGTGACAAAGAATAAACAGTAAATATTTGTGCCTTGCTAAAAAATAATGTGTGAGTGATTATGAATTGTGCCATATTATGTCTCTCAAAATCTAATGCAAGGGAGAACAAATTAATTGGTACTTTTATTAGCTGAATTTGAAAACACTCAAGATAGATAAAGTGGTCTTTTAAAAGTCCTTTTGTGACAACAGTTGAAAATATTATAATCAAAATCAAGTCAAGGGAATCAGACAAATTAGATTTACTACTTAATATTTGTTTTTTTTTCCTTAGGTTATTCATACCATCAGTGCCACTGATAAAGATGACTTTGCCAATGGACCAAGGTTTAACTTCTTTCTTGATGAACACCTGTCTATAAACCCAAACTTCACTCTAAAGGACAATGAAGGTGAACATATACATATATTTTTATCTATGCGGTATCCACTTTGACTTGATATGATATGGAATAGACCTGAGCAGTTTTGCTTTATTCTTTTTTTTATTAAAGTATCATTTATATACAATCTTATGAAGGTTTCACATGAGCAACATTGTGGTTAGTACATTCACCCATATTATCAAGTCCACCCACTCCCAAACCCCATTGCAATTACTCTCTATTAGTGTAGTAAGAAGCTATACAGTTACTACTTGTCTTATCTATGCTCTACTGCCTTCCCCATGACCCCCCTACATTGTGTGCTCATCAGAATGCCCCTTAATCTCCTTCACCCTCCCTACCCACCCACTTTCCTTCCTTTGGTAACCACTAGTCCCTTCTTGGAGTCTGTGAGTCCACTGCTGCTTTGTTCCTTCAGTTTTGCTTTGTTGTAATACTCCAAAAATGAATGAAATCATTTGGTTCTGGTCTTTCTCCACTTGGCTTATTTCACTGAGCATAATACCCTCTGGCTCCATCCGTGTTGTTGCAAATGGTTGGATTTGTATTTTTCTAATGGATGAATAATATTCCATTGTGTATATGTACCACCTTTTCTTTATTCATTCATTTACTGATGAACACTTAGGTTGCTTATATACCTTGGCTTTTGCAAATAATGCTGTGATAAACATAGGGGTGCATATGTCTTTTTGAATCTGGGATCTTGTTTTCTTTGAGTAAATTCCTAAGAGTGGAATTCCTGAGTCAAGTGGTATTTCTATATTTAGTTTGTTGAGGAATCTCCATTTTGCTTTCCACAATGGTTGAAGTGATTTACATTCCCACCAGCAGTGTAGGAGTTATCCCCTTTCTCCATCCTCACCAGCATTTGTTGTTGTTTGTCCTTTGGATGTTGGCCATCCTAACTGGTGTGAGGTGATATCTCATTGTGGTTTCAATTTGTATTTCCCAGATAGTTAGTGATGTGGGGCATCTTTTCATGTGCCCGTTGGCCATCTGAATTTCTTCTTTGAAGAAGTATCTGTTAAGATCCTCTGCCCATTTTTTAAATCGTGTGATTTGCTTTTTGGGTGTTGAGGTGTGTGAGTTCTTTATATATTTTGGATGTTAACCCCTTATTGGGTATGTTCTTTATGAATATATTCTCCCATACTGTAGAATGCCTTTTAGTGCTGCTGATGGTATCCTTTGCTGTACAGAAGCTTTTTAGTTTGATGTCGTCCCATTTGTTCATTTTTACTTTTGTTTCCCTTGCCCGAAAAGATGTTCAGGAAAAAGTTGCTCATGTTTATGTTCAAGAGATTTTTGCCTATGCTTTCTTCTAAGAGTTTTATGGCTTCATGATTTACATTCAGGTATTTGATCCATTTCAAGTTTACTTTTGTGTATGAAGTTAGACAATAGTCCAGTTTCATTGTCTTACCTGTAGTTGTCCAGTTTTGCCAACACCAGTTGTTAAAGAGGCTATTATTTCCCCACTGTATATCTAAGGTTCCTTTATTATATATTAATTGACCATATATGCTTGAGTTTACGTCTGGGTTATCTATTCTGTTCCACTGAACTATGGGTCTGTGCCAGTACCAAATTGTTTTGATTACTATGGTTTTGTAGTAGAGCTTGAAGTTGGTAAGCATAATCTCCCGAACTTTATTCTTCCTTCTCAGGATTGCTTGGCTATTTGGGGTCTTTTTTGTTTCCATATGAATTTTAGAACTATTTGTTTTAACTCATTGAGGAATGTGGTTGGTTTTTGACAGGAATTGCATTGAATCTGTAGATTGCTTTCAGCATGATGGCCATTTTGACAATATTAATTTTTCCTATCTATCCATGAGCATGGGATGTATTTCCATTTACTGGTGTATTCTTTACTTTCTCTTGTGAATGACTTGTAGTTATTAGGGTGTAGGTCTTTCATTTCCTTTGTTAGGTTTATTCCTAGGTATTTTATTCTTTTTGATGCAATTGTAAATGGAAGTGTTTTTCTGATTTCTTTCTGCTAGTTCATCATTAGTATATAGGAATGCAACTAATTTATGTGTATTAATTTTGTATCTCACAACTTTGCTGAATTCAGTCATTAGTTTCAATAGTTTTGGGGTGGATTCTTTAGGGTTTTTATGTATAATGTCATGTCACTGCAAACAGTGACAGTTTAACTTCTTCCTTACCAGTCTGGATGCCTTTTATTTCTTTGGTCGTATGATTGCCATTGCTAGAGCTTCCAGTACTATGTTGAATAAAAGTGAGGAGAGTGAGTATCCTTGTCTTGTTCACAATCTTAGAGGAAAAGCTTTCAGCTTCTCACTATTAAGTGTGGTGTTGGCTGTGTATTTGTCATGTATGGCCTTTATTATGTTGAGGTACTTGCCACCCTATACTCATGATGTTGAGAGTTTTTATAATGAATGGATGTTGAATTTGGCAAATGCTTTTTCAACATCTAGTGAAATGATCATGTGATTTTTGTCCTTTTTGTTGATGTGGTGTATGATGTTGATGGATTTTCAAATATTATACCATCCTTGCATCACTGGAATAAATCCCACTTGATTGTGATGGATGATCTGTTTGATGTATTTTTGTATTTGGTTTGCTAATGTTTTGTTGAGTATTTTTACATCTATGTTCAGCAGGGATATTGGTCTATAATTTTCTTTTCCTGTGGTGTTTTTGCTTGGTTTTGGTATTATAATGATGCTGCCTCCTAGAATGAGTTTGGAAGTATTGTCTCCTCCTCTACTTTTTGGAATACGTTAAGGTGGATGGGTATTGGTCTTCTCTAAATGTTTGATAAAATTCAGCAGTGAAGCCATCTGGTCCAGAGGTTTTGTTCTTCGGTAGTTTTTGATTATTAATTCGATTTCATTGCTGGTAATTGGTCTGTTCAGATATTCTGTTTGTTACTGGGTCAGTCTTGGAAGGTTGTATTTTTCTAGAAAGTTGTCCATTTCTTCTAAGTTATTCAATTTGTTAGCATATAATTTTTCATAGTATTCTCTAATAATTCTTAATATTTCTGTGGTGTCCATAGTGATATTTTAGTTTCTCATTTCTGTTTCTGTTTTTTGTGTACACTCTCTTTTTTCTTGACAAGTCTGGCCAAGGGGTTATCTATTTTATTTATTTTCTCAAAGAACCAGCTCCTAGTTTCATTGATTCTTTCTAGTGTTTTATTCTTCTCAATTTTATTTTTTCCTGCTCTAATCTTTATTATGTCCCTCCTTCTATTGACTTTGGGACTCATTTGTTCTTTTTTTTTTAGTATCATTAATTGTGAGTTTAGATTTTTCCTTTGGGATTGTTCTTTCTTAAGTTAAGCCTGTATTGCAATATACTTTCCTCTTAGACCTGCCTTCAGTGTGTCCCACAGTTTTGGGTTGTTGAGTTTTTTTCATTTGTCTCTGTATTGCTTGATCTCTGTTTTTATTTGGTCATTGATTCATTGGTTATTTAGGAGCATGTTGTTAAGCCTGTATGTATTTGTGGGCTTTTTGTTTTCTTTGTATAATTTATGTCTAGTTTCATACCTTTGTGGTCTGAAAAGCTGGTTGGTATGATTTCAATCCGTTTGAATTTACTGAGGCTCCTTTTGTGGCCTATTATGTGATCTATTCTGTATAACATTCCATGTATAGTTGAGAAGAATGTGTATTCTGCTGCTTTTGGGTAGAATGTTCTGTTGATGTCTGTTATGTCCCTCTGTTCTAATATGTTGTTCAGTGCCTCTGTCTCCTTACTTATTTTCTGTCTGGTTGATCTGTCCTTTGGAGTGAGTGGTGTGTTGAAGTCTCCTAGAATGAATGCATTGCATTTTATTTCCCCCTTTAATTCTTTTAGTATTTGTTTCACATATTAGGTGTTCATATATTGGGTTCATAGATATTTGTAACAGTTATATACTCTTGTTGCACTGACCCCTTTATTATTATGCAATGTCCTTCTTTGTCTCTCGTTACTTTCTTTATTTTGAAGTCTATTTTGTCTGATACACATACTGTAACTCCTGTTTTTCTCTCCCTATTATATGTATGAAATATCTTTTTCTATGCCTTCACTTTTAGTTTGTGTCTGTCTTTGAGTTTGAAGTGAGTCTCTGTAGGCAACATATAGATGAATCTTGTTTTTTTTTTTTTTATCCATTCTGTACCTCTATGTCTTTTGATTGGTGCATTAGTCCATTTACATTTAGGGTGGTTATCAACAGATATGTACTTATTGACACTGCATGCTTTGATTCATGCTTACCAAAGATTCAAGGGTAGCTTCTTTACTGTCTAACAGTTTAACTTAACTCACTTATTATGCTATTTCAAACACAATCTAAAGGTTCTTTTTTTTCTCCCTTCTTTGTCTTCCTCCTGCACTCTTTGTATATTAGGTGTCATATTCTGTACTCTTTGTGTATCCCTTGACTGCCTTTGTGGGTAGTTGACTTAATTTTGGATATGAGTAGTAATTAATTGGTCTATTTCCTTTACTGTTTGATTTTCTCTGGTGACAGCTGTTTAACCTTAGGAGCACTTCCATGTATAGCTGTCTCTTTAAAATACACTGTGGAGTATAGATTGTGCTAGGATGATTTTTTCCGCCTGTCCTTTCTCCTGAGCAACAAGCTCTGTGTAGTCTTTCCTTTATAGCACCCGTCTTACTTTTGGGAAGTCTTTCCATGCTCCCACCTTTCTTTTATCCCACAGCAACTGGTTGTGGGTACCTGTTCTCCTCAAGCAGCTGGAAGATCAGTCTCTCCAAGTATTATGCTTGTCTTTGCTTTCCAACCCCTCTAACTTCCAAAGCACCATGTAATGTGGGTTCTTTCTCCTGGAGCCGATCTCCATGGGTGGATGTTCAGCATTCCTGGTTTTCTGCTCCCTCCCTGCTACATCTCTCTTCCTACCACATGTGAGCTGCAGTGGGGTGAGGGCTTGGGTGCTGCCGGATTGCGGCTTTGCTACTTTACTCTTTTCTGTGTGGTTTTCTCCAGATGTAGGCAGCCTGTAGCAATCTTCAGATGCTCTTCCAGGATTAGTTGTATTTGTTGTATTTTAGTGTTGTATGTGGTTTTGGGAGGAGATTTCTGCTTCACTTCTCACACCACCATCTTTTTCCCTATCTTCTTTATTCTTAAATAGCCATGAACAGCTTGAAAATCAGCATTCAGAGTCAGTTTGATGTTAATGTGTTATACTCTGTGAATAGCTTGTGTTTAAAATTGAGCCATATGTACAAATACCTTTCATTGAATTTTTTTCAGAAGCATCTCTTTAAACAAGAAATGTACATGTAATATGCTCTTGGAAAAATTTTAGGAGTAATCTTAGCTGACAAACATGTTTATGCAATTGCTAGGAGGTAGGAAATATTTAAATAAGAAAAAATGGAAAATATGTCCAGTTAAGAAAGGAAATGCAATGTTTAAAATCATTTTGCATTAGCAAGGCTATCAAGATGTGCTGTACAAATCATATTTCCTCTTGTTATTATGAATATTTCCTAAATTATGGGTAGAAAAAATATGCATAATGGCAGAGTATTATGGAAACTTTTGAATTATTTTTGTTTAACCTTCTGTATTGTATGGGACAAAAAAATACCATAGTTTGGTAATGAGAAAAGATTCGTCATGATTTAGATTCCATATCTGATAAATTCCTCAAGGTTGCGTAAAAGTCCTCTTCTGTAGGTAAGGGAAACATTATTTCATTCAATATATGCAATGTTGTGATTAGCATCAACTTTCTTCTTCCTTATACTACTTTTAGAATTCAGTTTATCTGAATACAGTATTACTGAGGATTTAACACTTGCTTCAGAATCATATGAAATACATAAGGGCTTATATATTTTGGAGTAAACTTTCAATTTCCTCTCCATACTTTTCATGGAGAAGCATTTTCAAGCAAGAAAAATTGCTTATTGGCAATATTGCTTAATGGCAATCCACTAAAACATTTTCTGATTATGCCTTTTTCTTTAAACTATTATAAAAAAGATACCACATTGTGCATGTAGCCATAGGAAATTGTGCATGTATTATACAAAATACAAAGCTTCCTTGTTTCTGTCATTTTAACTAGTTATAAGGACACATCCACTTAAAGAAGTACATATTTGTGCATGTTTGTATATAACAAATTGTACTAATCGACTGTTGTGCACTTATTTATATTTGAACATCCCATCCTGAATTCCCAAATCTATTTAGTGTAAAACTAATAGGCTAATTATGTAAAAATATCACTTCATATTTTCCCCACACTGCAAATAATTGTATAGTTTGGGGAGTATTCAACTTTCTACCTTACTAGATTGAAATTATATCTAGATAACCATACTTATATTCTAGCTGGACTTCTTTCCATTCCAATAAAGATCTTATTTTACATTTTTAAGGTGATTTTAATGTGATTATATATCCTGGAATTATGTATAATGATGAAAATTTGACTTAGATTTAAAGATATGTTATATCTGTTACTTCAGCTATATATCTCCAAAAGAACTTTTGAAAATCAAGAGAATTTTACTATTTAGGAAACCCACATTAGTTACTAAAAGTCCTTTATAAAAGGTTAACATACCTAGAATTTGTGAATTCATGTAATGAATATATTTAAAAGGTTTTAATTCAGTGATTTTTATAACATCACCAGTGCTGGGAACTCAAATTTAACGAGTTCTTTTCATAACATGTATACAGTTTTAAAATGGTTTATAATGCCAATGTAAAGTTTTTTACATTTATTTTAACCATACATATGAATGCTTAAGTCAGCTACACCATCTCAAGTATGAAATTTATGTGGACAGTTATGGGATAGTGGGTAAAGGTGTTTTATTTTATTTGCAAGACTATATCTAAAATTTTTGAGAATGGGTGAAATTATAAAAATAATTTATTTTGGATAGAGAAAAAAGCAATTTCCGAAAAAAAAAAAAAAAGGAAAGAAAAGAATGGTCTAGTGCATGGCTAAAAACATGGTTTGACCAAACAAACTTGTTTGACCAGAAAACATGGTTTGACCAAACAAACTGCTACTGAAGCATAGTCACCTAACCTTTCTAAGCCTCAGTTTTTACTTCCATGATTGTGCTTCAAAATATCCACTGCGTAGCAATAATTCATGATAACGCATGTAAAGATGCTAGAATCAAGATGGCCTTTTCTTTAAATACAAGACAGTTATGGTTAAAAATATATAAAGATGAAATTAAATGGAATAGCCATACCAAAATGAATACGTCCATAATGCATACATACATGCATGCTTAAATACATTTGTGAGTACATAAATACTTCTTTGGACAAGAGCCAGAACAAAAACACAAAGGCCTAAGTACTTGCAAACCTAGGCCTGCTGATCCTGGTAGCTTGAACATTGTATTATAAGTGTTAGTAGATATGTATATGCCCCTAGAGCATTAAGAGAGAAAATAGAAGAAAAATTAAGGGTATTATTTTTCTCTGTTCACTGCTTACATTAAAGTGCATATATATATAGGGAACAGTAAAAAGCAGACAGCCTCCCAGCCAGGATGAGTGATATGGAAGCCATTGGTTTAATGGCACCTCTAAAACTGCTCTATGGCAAAGAATGAATGGAGAAAAAAGATATTTCCAAAATAAGAGAAAGAGAAATTAAAATAATGCACTTAATTCAAGCAAATAAAGCTCAGATCAAAATAAAAACTGTAAGAACACTTAACTGATATGAAATATAAGATGTCTGGAGGAATTAAGAATAAATTATAGCAACAAGCAATATGTGCAGATAGAGTTGCATAGCCATTTTTCAAATTTGAAAATATATGGGCCCTTATAATGAATATAAATACCAACATCAAGCACAAAGTTAAATCTATATTTGGATAGATCAATTTAAAAATTGCAAACTTCAAAGATAAAGAGAAAAAATTTAAGCAATTAAAAAAAAAGACAGAATAATAAAAAAGCAATGATGATTATATTTAAATCAGATTTCTGGTTAAAAGATGGCAGAAGTGGATAAAATACCATATGCTTAAAACGCTGAAGGAATGTAATTTCATATTGTTAACCTATTCCTATATTTAGTTAAAAATGGCAAACTATCAGGAATTAAGGAAAGCCAGTTATTCAGTTATTAAAGACTTTTTCAATGAGTAGGAATAAATATTTTATTTTTAGTGACTGACATTTTGGCAAATATTATAGTAAACTTTGCCTTTAAGATCTCTGCAAAAAAATGGTAGACAAGAAAAAAAACCCAGCAATTAATATATCATTTCCTATGTTAAGATTTGAAAAGTAAACATTAAATTAATAGAATAAGAATCTGTAATGTCTAATGCAAGGAAAGATTATTGAAAACTAAAATAATAAAGCTTATTTTATCAACAGAACAGAAGGTCAGAAAGAATAATAGATGAATAGTAAAAGCATGGAAAAAGAAAAAAAATTGAAATTATTTCAAGTATGTCACAGCAGCAATCAGCTTCCTAAGAACCAGCAACTTCTGGTGGATTCAGTTGGGCAGTACTGGTTTGGGGATACCTTCAGTCACTACAGCTGACAATGTGCTTATTCCAGCATTATACTGAATATTCTCTTTAATTCAAAACAATGAAAGGAAGAAAAGAGCAATGATAAGTAGAAACAAACCATCCATAAGATTATCCTTGTTAACAAAAAATGGCATTGTCTGGATGAAATTGTAAGAGAATCTACAGAAACATCTTAATAAATAATGGGATACATTGACATATTTTTAATACTAATAAATGACCTAAATGGATAGATTTCCTGTATTTTAAAAAATATGAATAAATAGCAAATAAGATATAATTTAAAATGGCTAAACCAATTCAAATTAACAAAAGCCCTTCTAAGATCAGTTGAGGAAAAATAAGTCCTTATTCAAGTTCATCAGTATAAAAATCAATGTTACCCGTCTCTGGCTAACCAGTCATCTTCCGGGGCCATACAGGGAAATGTAAAGTTGGTAAGTGAGAGAGAAGCAATATTGTTTGAAAAGGTTAGCTTTTTACTTCTTTGCGTATTTATGCCCTGTGGGTTTTATGCCCAGCATTTGTCTTGAGGTATCTTTACCACTTGGAAGAATTACGATACTCGGTAAATTCGATATGAGACACGAATTCTATTTAAGGGTTGTAATTAGGAAGGAAGAAGAAAAGCTATAGAAGTAACAGACGGAAGAAAACATGGGAAAATTGGTTATTTCTTTGACATATCTTCTTGTAGAGTAACTTCAGCATGTATAGGTTTTAAACTACTAATTAAATTGCACACACACATTAACATAATAGGAATACAGCTACATAACAAAAGCAGACCTACAATTACCAGCCATCTCCGGTGAAACTAAGAAAACCACCTGATTGTTTGTAGTTCATAATGCGTGATCAAAACCGAAAGTTTCTGTGATGACTGCCCTTGTATTGTTGACCATGTAAGAACCTATTCACTATGTAAGAATTTGTTCACTATGTAAGAACTTGTTCGTTGCACTTCAGAAGATCGGAGACTGATGAGAATTAGGCTTGGGGTGGATTAATGATTGTGCATTGAGTCCCCTGTACAGAATTTTATTGATGTTAACTGTTAAAAACCATTTGATCAATAAATATGAGAGATGCCCTCTAAAAAAAAAAAAAATCAATGTTACTGAAAACATAAAACATGCTAGGAAAGGAAAGGAATATATTTACCACATTAGTGAATCAGAAAATCAGAATACTCAAATTTCATAGCAATCTATAAACTAAATGTAATTTAAATCATAAACTGAATTTAATAATCTGTTAATAAAACACAAATGGTAAAGGACTGAGAAAAGGAAGAACATACTGAGAAGGAAGATGGGAGGCAGACAGCTGGAGGGAAGAGAGGAAAAGGGGGCGTGGCCTAGAGGCGTCAAGCCTTTGCAAAAATAAATATAGCCCAGCCTTGGCAGTTTTGTTTTTTCTCTTGTGCATTAATGACCAAGGCATTCACTGCAAAGACGAATCTTCTTCAAAAAGGTATCAAAGACGTCTATCTGAAATAAATCTGGAATAAGCACATCTCCAGCCCCAGGACTTAGTAAAGAGCCAGGCCGCCTCCCGGATGTCCCACCTGAAATTGTTTTGTTTTAGAGATCTTTGTAGATTTTGATAACTGATCCTTTGGGCAGCTGTCTTTTTTTCCTCTTCCCAAGCTTTTTATTCCCTCTTTTATGTTTTTAATTTACCAATAATGAGCCCATGAAACCCCGGGTCCCCACCCTCAACCCAATAAAAACACAATACAAGGCCATGGGCTTTCTCTAGCTGCAACCTGGCTGTGTGGCCCCGGGTGTGCCATTTAATTTCAAAGAAATGTAAGTAATAAACCTTTATTTCAAAATGTCCTCGTGATTATCGCTGAAGGTTTCTTGCATTTATAGTAAAAATCACAAGGATAGGTCCAGCCAATCTTGGCTATCAATACGCCGAGATCAGCACCCAACAATGAAGTATTCCATAAATATGGCAGGAGAAAAGGAATAGATAAATAGATCAAGAAAACAAATTAGAGAGTTGAAATGAAATGATTAGTTATCTAAATCTCTATATAAATAGATGAACTTAACAGAAGGCCATGGTAGCATTTATAACCATTGTGGAAAGGTTAACTCAAAAAGTACATAGAAAGGGGCCAACTGGATATGTATCTACAGAAACTAAAACTAGAATTCCTCAAACACATGCCAGAAATAAATCACATAGATTAAAGACATAATTACCCAAGCCAAATTTTAGGAATTTTAGAAGATAGATAAATGCACTGAACTAATTTTATATGATTAGGGTAGGAGAGGATTTCTTATAAAAGACACAAAAAATGCAATCATAAAATGTTAACAAATGTGATAATATTAAAATTATTATATTTCTGCATCAGATGATTTCTAAATAAAATTTTAAAACAGGTCATAACTTTGGGTAAAATACAGCTACATATAAATGAGTAAGGATAAACATACCACAAAATAAACATTCCAAAAAGGAAACAAAACAGTTAAAGGATAGAAATAAGCAACTAACAGAAGAGGAATGCCAAAATAATTTTTTAAATATATGAATATTTGTTCAAAACTATTGTTAATAGGCTCAATATGGTGTCATTTCTGCTAAGCCAAGTCACCAAGTGGGGCTTAATACCTAATCTAATTGCAGTTTCAACCTCTCCCAGAAGTGTGGTCAGTCGGGAATTGTCTGGTCAGCATCCATAAGATAATGTCCCATATGCCTTCTCCATACCCAAAGGAAGATGTGGTGATCCACCCAATGAGACCCTTAACCTTGTCCCCTCTGACACACATAGCATTGGAGTGTGTATAGTGTGATCCTTTAGGACACTAACTAGATGCATCCATGCCACACTGCTTGATGTACTGATAAAGGTAACCTCTTTTCTGCACATACACCTGCTGTAGAAAAAGTATTTAAGATGTCTGCAGATTAAGGAGCTCTGGAGCATTTTATCAGAGCACACTGATGAGGTACCCTTGGGTCATGGTCCTCAATAAGACTATAAATAAACTCTGTCTTTCTTACATATAACAGTTGCATTGATCTCGGTTGATACTATTAATGATCTTAAACGTAAAATGAAAAAGAATGTAATTGTCACATGAAGTCCATTAGGAAAAATAAAAACAAAATCTAGGACTGTCAATAGTTCAAGAACTAAGTAGTTATTGAAGAAGTATAATAATAACAGTCACACCTTGACTTGGGGATTATACCTTACTTACATGCTAACAGGTTTGTTTTGACACAACTTCCCGGATGCTGACAGAAGCACCCACTTCTAGGTCAGAGATAAATGACTTAATTTTCTCTGGCATGGGAAACGGGATGAACTTCATGTTTTCTCTGATTTTCCTTACTCTGACCTCTCAAGAGAGTGACATAGAGGGAGCCTGGTGCATGCTCCACATGCATGTCAGTTTGCTTCCCAGAGAGGAACCTTAAATTAGGGAATCCCAATATTCTATAATGGGCTACAAGAAATATTGTTGGACTTTGCTCCAGAGAGAGTCACTATATCTATTATACAGAGTTTGTATATCTTTTCTGCTCTGGAAGATGGCACTCTCTCATTGTCTAAGGCTGTTCTGAATAAGACATTATTCTGTGTGCTGGGACATGAATAGTAAGCCCCTCATGTCTGACCCAGGAGCTTTGTATCTTCTGTCAGCATCCATAAAATTAAAGCACACTAACTTGTTAGCATGTGAGTATAGTAAAATCCAAATCCCTTTATGTTTCTTAAGACTTCATTGGGCTAATTCATACTAGAAAACAGTTGTAAAAAATATTTTTTTTATTATTTATTTATCTATTTATTATAGTATACTGAGCTTATTCCAGAAATGAATACCTTAATGTAATGTATGCCTGGAAGCATATAATCTAGCTCATGTCCTCATACCAACAAAGATCTACTTCCACCTATATCCTGATGAGATGCTCCTATTTACCACTCAGATCTGCTTGCTAAATAATTAAATTTAAGGTAATATGTCTTGATTTTTCACATCTTCACCACGTTCATTAGATCTTCCCTACCATATGTTTTGTCCATCATTAATTCGGAATCTCCTAATCTGACACTGGAGAACAAATGTCTTCTTGAATGTTTCATCCTATTTATATCGAAGTTTCTTTACTTGGGGCCCATTTTTTATTATTCTCTCTGATATGTACTGGGGATATATTGGTAGAAAACAGCATGTGGCTAACATTTTACCCAAGGAAGCAAGAGTCTGATCAAATCAACTACATCTGTACAAAGAAAATGTAGTCTAAACACTGACTGCTTTGTTTGATAGCCATCTCTTCCTTTAGTAGAGAAGTGAATCTCTGTCTTTTATGGTTTCTCTCTTGTCTTGAACATGCTCATTTTAATAATTTTATAATCATTGTCAACTCTAATATCTCAATAAGGTGATCAGTTTTTCTTTATAAGGGGACTAGAGAAGGAAGACTGGGATATATTGTCTTATCGCTTGACATGTCTAGCAATGTTTAGTTGTATGTCACAAAGTAGGTAAACCTAGAAGAGTCTCAAATGACAATATATTTCTTCAGAAAACATTCACCTTTTTCTCTGATAAACAATGAGAGAGGGAGATTATTATTTTCCAATCAGAGTTGAACTAAATCAAGGCCAATTTGCAGTTCTGTTTGGAGTTGGTCTATCTCTGATTTGTCGCTGTTCCTGGGGCACACCCCTCTAGGGCTTCAATTGAGAGCCCATCTGTGCCCTAGGGCCACGCACCTGCTCCCTAACTTATCATTGTTGAATATGAAGAGATGGCAAACAACACTCTTGTTTTCCAGGGCTTTTCCACTTAGAGTGTTAGATTTCTGCTAAACTTTCTATTTAACTTCCAATTTAAACTTTCAATTTAACAAATGTCTTTAGGGAAAGTCAGCCATGTGTTTAAGGCCTCTCAATTTCCAATTTGATTGCAGGCCCAGGAGACTTCTAAAAGTTCTCTTACTTTCTCTGTCCCCAGGTTGGAATCCTAGCCTCTTGTAAGTTCCTTGTATAAACAAACACATTGCAACCAACAGTCCACCTCTCCACACTTCGCTTCAGCAGTTCTCAAATGCCATTAAACAGATATTTTCATGAATTTCTCAGGATTTTCCCTTTGTTATCACTGAGAATATTAGTCAGTCAAAAACTTTTTTACCCAGAACTACATCTTAATACAGCAAACCCATTTGGCAACAACAGTTTCATTAGATAGTTGGAATATAAACTGGTCTTGGAAGGAAGAACACTTTTCAATAATAATCTAATTATCAGTGAGATGCTGACTGCCTGGATGTTCACTGATGTACTACAGATATTTGTTCCCTCTATTTAATTAGAATTGATTCAAAATACCATCCTATGTACTGAGTGAAACCAAGATCCTCCCTAAAATTTCTGAAGGTTAATATCAGGTATATAATATTGTCACTCTTTGTGGCAGTCACCACTTCAACCACTTTTTCCCTACTTCTCTGGCTCTTCTTTATCATTTTATCATTTTAAATTTTATCATTTAAAATTTATATTGCTCTAAAAGCAATAATAAAAGCATAAACTCTTTCCTGATTAAAATGTAGTTTTCCCTACCATCACCATCTCTTTAAAATGTGATAGGTAAACTTTTTATTTCAGCATGAAAAAACCCATTGTTTACTTGTGACCTCTTAACCAAGTATCTACAGCAAATGAACTGTAGCCATAATATCACAAAGTCTACGAATATAGGCTTACACCAGGGGACTGCACACACAAGAACTTTGTTCACACATTTTGTAATATAAAAGTGTAAGCTGATCCTCAAAATAAAATTATCATTAGTCTACAAGGTAAGTCTGTTCCGATTCATGGTCTTTATGCTGCTTCTTTAAGAACTAGGCTTTGTTTGATGCAAGATTTGCCAGCCTAATTCCTAGGCTTACTTCTAATTGTCAAGTGCATTTGTAAATCTTTCAGATTTTAGTAGGGAAAGAGATAATTAATAACTATGAATATGCTTGTATTTCTGTCTGCAGGCTTCTAAATCACATTTAGTGTGCATGTTAAATTTGAAAATTCTTATCATAATTTTATTGATAATTTTGCTATCAAAAACATCTGCTCCTCATATTGGTCTCTAGGTTTTCTTCTTTAGATATGTTTTCACTTATGTAGAAACACTTTCTCTAAGAATGAGTGAGTCCAAATGACATTATAATGAACAAAATATGCTGAAAATGACCGTTTTTAATCATTTAGTAAACAAAAGATTCTGTCAGCTGTCATTTTCACCTTATTGCACTTTGAAATTATTTTACCTTGGTTTTATTGCTTTTTATTACTTCTTTGCAATAATTATTTCAACTTCTAAAAAAATTTAAGTCAGATTATTTATAAATCATATGACTTTTAGCAATATACTTAAAAGGTAATGTCAGAATATATCATTTTACCTTGTGGCTATTTGGGTATAGTGAAGGATACCTAACTTAAAGCTTACATTGCACTGGATTTAAGAAAAGGCATGTTTTCAAATTGACTTTGTAACTGTGCAAAGGATATCTTTGGGGGCCTTTCTTTTAGATTTCAGGGTCCACTGGTAGTGAAATGCAGTTACATAGGTTGAAACGTATCAGAAACCTTGAGAGATTTTATGTTTATTTTGTACTTCTTTGACATTCTGAGATTCGTAGTAGTCAGTATTCCCATAGTTTAATTTTGTCCTTCAAATGGAAACTCACAGCTGGAGTGGTAATGTGCTTAATTTCTCTACAAAATATAACCACTTAAAATTCTGCTTTTATCCACAGGGTTTCAAGAGAACATTTAGTGGTTTCTCCCTTTCCTAAGTGAGATAACACACATAATTGGTTCTGAGAATATAGTTGCAAATGACACCTCAGACATCCTCTAGGGGATGTCATGGGAGCAGCTGAGCCCTGCTGAGTCACTTTCCTACTGTCACTGATGAGACCAAGACAGGGTGCTTTTGTTCTACTGTAGACCTCCCTTCTCCTCCAAGACAAATCAGTCTTCACCCGCCAACATTTATCCACTCACACTTGATACAATCCCAGGGTTCTTAATGCCAACACAGACTCAAACTTGACTAGGCAAACAGTCTGTATGCGTTCTTGACCCTAAAGTGGGAGAGTGTGACTACAAATGTAGTGACTTGTTTTACTGCACCTTTGGCTCTGGATGGAACAATAAGCTTTTATTCTTTCTTTAATTATTTTAACCTGTGTTGATTTTTTTTCTTACTTTTCTATGCTTTTCTTAATGGGTTTGCCACCCACTAACTTTGTCTCACTTTCTTATCCTCCTACTCACAGTGACAGCAAAAAGACAGCAGATACATTCATTAAGAAAATAAATATAAGTAGAAGAACAAAATTAAAATATGGCTAATCTTACCATTACCTGCTAATGTTTTGCTTTACTTTTGTGAAAATGTAGGTTATACTCTAATCCCTTCCCTGCTCGTACTCATAACCATGTAATGTTACCGCAGTCACCTGCTTCACTCTGCCTTCAGGAGGGAAAACTTCAAACAATTTTATAAATGAGACTATGTATTCACTTTTTAAAGATCTCTAAAGATTTATCTTTATAATTTCCTTTGGTTTTTGTAAATTTAGTGACTCCAGACATAATTTCCTCTACTTTGAGTCACCCATTCCCTTCTAAAAATGATAGTATTTGTTAAACACACATGACAAATAATGGGTTTCTCTCTGGGGTTTGCATTCATTTTTTGTTGTTGTAAACTGCTACTCTTATCTCTACTTTTGCAGTAATATTATTGTGATATGTTTATTATTTTGAATTTTTGGTTGGATTTCTATTTTAAATAGCTCCCTTTTTCTTCTTTATCATCCTATCAACCAAAATTAACACATTATGCAAATTCATGTATGCGGTTCATGAGCAGATTTGCTGGTACTCTTCATGATTCATATTTTTGTTGCATATGTATTTATATTCTTTTTTTTTAAGTCTCTAATAGGCTGAGTCTTATATATATGCAGACACATAATTAATGGCAAAGAAGAATTGAGCAGTTTAAGTGTGGTTTTAAAATGTTGGTAATAGATGATAACTTCTTTTTGGAAAAAGAAAAAAATGTTTTCTTGCTCTGAGTGGGATGCCAAGGCTCAAAAGAAAATGGCAAAAGAAACTTAAAATAGCTACTGTCTGGCATATGATAAAAATATGGATAGTAATAGATTGATTACTAATTTCCTTTGAGAGATAGTCTAAGTTTTTCCACATATTTGGTGGAGTCAATTAAGATGGTTGTAATATTTTATCAGCATTTTTTGTGACTCTGAAAGCAGAAATCTTAGACAATGGATGGTTGTGTTAATCTGGGATTTAAAGATTATCCAGGAGTGTGACAGATGGTCAAAGTGATGGCATTCCATGGTGCAAATAAGAACATAATGATATACTGGATCATACATTTGTGGTTTGACAGAAACACAAGTGAGGTCAAGAGGATGTTTACAAACTTAAATGAGCAGTCAGAATCCAGTATTTGAAAACTGAGATTAGAGAAATTCTAGGATTAAAAGAAAGGGAAGTCAGGAAACCTGAGAGAAAGAATAAACATTCAGTAGAGAGTGTGAGGGGCTCATGCTGCTGAAGTAGTACAAGATATATTAGTTCATTTGGTTTTAATTTCTTAATACACAACATAGTGAGGACGTTATAAAAGAAGACAGGTTCCTGTTGAGTATCATTCGAAAGATTATTTGTCAAGTACTTACTATGTGAAAGGAGCTTTGTAGGAAGGCAAAAGAGCATTATTTCATGTGAGGGCTCTGAAAATAGTTAAATTATGAATGGATCTTATTGTTGCTGGAAGAACAGAAAAAGCAAAACAATATTTATTTATCTGGTGAGGTTAAGATCCTATTACCTAGTTTTGTCTTCAAATTTATATATACATGAAAAAGTGGTTTGGTCCAATTAGAGATCAACATCTGAGGATCTCAAATATTTCTGCTTTTCTGACAGATTTGAAAATATTACTTTAAAAGTCTGCTAGGCTATGCTTGAGATACAGTGTATTTTTATACCTGAGTTGTCAAAGAAAGAATCCATTGAAATGGCAGGGAGCATATGAGTGTCTAATAACTTAAGAGTTCTGAAGAACACAATGTTTTAATACTTTCCAAGATCTGAAGTAATTTTGGGTTTTATTGTAGGATTTGTTTTGCCCCAGGGAGTATTTTAAAAGCATCCCTTATTTTAACTTAAACTGTGTTACAGTTTACAAATATAGCACAGAGATTAGACTCCTTCAAGATTTTTTCAAAATATTTAACAAAGGAATAGTAGGACGCATATCACTAATGCCAGAAAATTATATCTGAATTCTGAAACTAGAATGAAATATACTATCATATTCTGTAGCCTTTTATCCCTGTAGAAATATGGTTAGAAGTATGCCTGTCTACCCAAAAATATATTTTACTGTAAGTAGTTTTGTGAAAGATCCCTATGAAATTATCAGTCAGCTACAAAATCCCTGGAATTCTTATAGCTACAAAAATGAATTATATAGTTATTAGTATTGCTTTCCAAAGGATTCCAAATTTTAATTCTTTCACAGTAAATACATGATATTTTTAAAGTCTACATAAGTCATATATCTTCATGGCAGGCTCCCTGCTTCCTGTAACATGTGCCCATATCTTTTTTTAGAACAAGAAATTGGACATATAACAAAATAAAGAATGCACGATCATCTATTTTGAAATTCAGGACTATTTGTACATTACAGTGATATAGTTGTATAGAATATCAGGATTTTATTGATTATAATCAGAAAGATATTAATTACTAAGAGAATTTCCCAAATTGTACTGGCTATTTTCTGAGATCATTCAGTCACCTAAATCCACATGTGACATGTAGAATTTTCACATTTGGTCATTTCAGAGATAATTCATATGAACTAATTTTCTAACTTATTTTACCATCCCAGTCAGGTTCTTCTAAATATACTTCAATGGATTAAAGTAGCACTTTAGTACTAGACCCAAAGTAGTAGAACCAAAAGTTTGCACAGTATTTCAGTAAACTCTTTCAATAAAGAGAAGCTTAGAAATTCCATACTTTTATTGAATACTTCTGAGACTGGTTTGACTTATTTGGCCCTTCTATGGCCTTATTGCTGCAATCAGAGATATGTATTTCAAATATGTATAGTTGTTATTCAAGATCTCTCCTATCTGATTCTTTACAAAGTTTACCATGCTTCTTTAATTTATATCTTCTAGTTTAAAAAGTCTTTGGTGCTAGCTGTTCAAAATCTCCTTGAGTCCTTAACTAATATGTTAGTTATATTAGCTTGTTTCACAAGTGTTTTAGTTATGTTTCTGTGTCTATCCAAATTACTGGGAGTTAGGATTAAGAATTAAAGCCTGAGTACACATTTTTAAAGGAATGTCATTTATTTGAAATTGATAATTAGCACTTCTCATCCATAGATGTTTCATCTTGCTATGGTTTCACTTTATTCAGCTCATATTAACTGTTTTATCCATGTAGAAGTCATGCAAGACTTGCTGTACTACTTGGTTCATTTTTTTAAATTTTTACTTCAAGTTTAAAGATCTTTGTTGCTCTTGTTACCCAATTCTGCAATTTCAGGAGGACAAATTTTATTCTATATATGTACATGTATATGTTTGTATGTGTATGCATCTATCTTCTTATCTCTTTCATTTTAGTTCACAGTTTTCTTGTTCAAGTTCAGTGAGCCTTTTGTGAAGTACTCTTTTTGCAGTTCCAGTAAGGTACAGAATATCCCTTATCAAGAGCTTATTATTCTGCAATGCTAAGCCTTTCAAGGTGGGAAGCACTTTGCTTCCTAGATCCTCTTTACTTTTTAAAAATCAAACCTTCAACCAGAAAAAAGGGCATTTTAATGTTTCCATGTCTGAGAGCTTTTTATTTGATAACTTAAAGTGTTCTAGAAACATATTTTGGCTTCCTGTTTCTGATTGCATTCCCAGTAATTATCCTGAAAGTGAGCATGCTTTCGGATTAAGAACATGAAATGTACTCTAGGCTAGAGACATAAAAGGGACTCCCCATCTACCACTGAACATTGTTATTATTGTATAATGTTATTATTGAATTTTGTCATCCCACACATTATTATTCATGTTTACTGAGATCAGGAACCACCAGCATCTTACATCTCTGGCAAGGACAATCCAGCAGAGAGATTCTCAAACATGTTTGTGCCTATCACAACTTAGTTCATATCTTTTCCTTAAATGAAGGAATTATACATATAGGCAAGTTCATATTAGTCATGATGCTCCATTGTATGATTGACATATGTGCTTCTGCAAAGCTCAGGTCTTCTGGGAGAGTACTGATGACTCTTCTACCATATATAACACACATAATACAATGTCTCCTCCTTTTCTTTCTCTGTTCTGAAACCTATTTCATAATAGACAGCTGATAACATTTTTCCCTTTCCTATCAAGTAAGGAAATACTTTTTAAATTCCTATTTAGATTATTTTTTTATGCTCTATAACAAACCTTCAATTATATAGAGGTATAGATATGGATACAGATATAGATACATACACATATATATGAATAGATGTATTTATGTTTCATGTTTTTTTATCACCTGTATTAGATTGAATATTTTAAAATTTATTATCTTTGCATTATTTTAGCAATGTAAGATCAAGAAAATCTAGCTGTAGGACATTGTATCATGACTTTTTTAAACATACTTATATGTAAAGGAATCCCAGTTTTCAGAATAAAAGAATTCAAGTGGTTCAATATAAGAAATTAAAGTCTTCAGTGTAATTGTCTAATGATTCACCTACTTTTTAGTGAAAAGGAATTAACTCATAGGTGCAATCGCAGATTGGATTCTCTGGGAAGCAGACTGACTTAGAGTTTAGAGGGCAGGGTGTTTACTGGAGTATGCTCTTGGGAACATTTGTGGACCACAGGGGAAGGAAGAAGGGTTGGGCCAAGTCAAAAATAATAGAGCTGCGGTGCAATTCTAATGCCTGATGGCTGACCCCATAGGAAAGCTCTGGAACTAAACTTGCCCTTCAGCATTGCCTGCCTTCCGTGGAGGGCTCTACCTTTGTAGCCTTGCAGCAATGAGTCACTGATATGTGGTGCTCCGCAGGGTGTGACCTTGGGCCAGGCAACAACTGAAAGGTAGGGCGACAAGTCCTTCTGTGCAGGCGATCTGTGCTAACCCCAGAAGGGTCTTTTAGCTAACAGAATTGCTGGGATGAGGAATAAAAATGCTAAGGTAATCATATATTGTGTGCCCCTAAAGGCATCAGTACCAATTGGATGTGAGTTGGTGAAGAGGCAGTGTGACTGTGGTTTTGAGTAGGATTCTAGAATGTATTTGGTTGTATCCTCATCCTGATTTACTAACTCTGTGATTTAGGAAATATATCCTCTGGAACTTACTTTTTTTAAAATTTTTAAATTATTGTTTATAGTAAAAATTATTTTCTCCTAAAAAGTAAGGAATTTAACATTGTCTACCTTACGAGGTTGTGTAAGCTTATCAAAATACACCATGCAGGTATTTATTTAGTGCATAGCCTTTAAAAAGCACCTGAAAATAGAATTCGGTTTTACTGATCATTAACTTTCCCATGATGTGCGCTCTATGGAAAGAGAGCTTCAAGTCACAATGAAGTCTAAAAAAGGTTTGCAGTTGATTTGAAGTCTTCTTAAGTATATTATCTACACCAGTTTAGATATAAAATAAAAGTTCATTACCTTAAAGTTTTGTGTTCATTACCATCACCTGAATACTCTGCTAAAAACACAGATGTCTGGTGACTTATTGCTTGTGTTCAGAGTCACCAGGCTGGGGAAGGAATCTGCTGTCTCATCCCCAAGTTCAGGACCTGCTGGCTTTAAGGCACCTGCATCCTTTCAAATCCTCTGGCTATCATGTCCAAGTCCAAAATGTCTCTTGTTTCCTCCTGCCTCTGTCTTCCACTCTTTCCCCTCTCTTTCAGTTTGGGTTCAATTAATGTTTCAGTTTGAGAACCAGTATTAGTTCTTTCATGATCACTCCTTCAGGTTCACTTGTGCATCTCATACACTGAAAAAAAACAAAAAACAAAAACCCCAAATCATACCTACCCATTTTATCCATTAATGGAAATGTGCATCTTGACTGGTGGTTTTACTAAGTACGTTTTGTTTTGCTTATGTCTGTCATAGATAACACAGCGAGCATTCTGACAAGGCGGAGGAGATTTAGTCGAACTATGCAGGATGTGTATTATCTGCCCATTATGATCTCTGACGGTGGAATCCCCTCTCTCAGCAGCAGCGGGACCCTGACGGTCAGGGTTTGTGCCTGTGAGAGAGACGGGCGCGTGCGGACCTGCCAATCAGAAGCGTTCCTGTCGTCCGCTGGTTTGAGCACAGGAGCCTTAATCGCTATTCTCCTGTGTGTAGTCATTCTCCTGGGTAAGTCATTCTGAATCCTGCTGTATGACAGCGCCTGGGAGGGGAGCCTGCCAGGGTCAGGGCTGCATTAGAAAAGAGGCAGAGGGGTACACACAGAGAAGGGAGAAAGAATATGCCATTTTGACAAAACCTAAGAATTAATGCAGGAATGAATAATTTGGATAACAAAACAGAGCTGCATCTTTCTCAATGCCATAGTTAATCTAGAAATAATCTGATTCAAATGTAATGAAAGAGTTGAAGTATCAGGAGGATAAGAAGAGAAATCTACTTGGAAAGGACCTATTTTAGAAAGAGCTGATATTATTCTAAATCCATTATTGAATGAGCTTTTACAATATATTTTAAAAGACGTGACATCATTCTAAAAGGAATATGAATAACAAATGAAAAATAGGTTTCTTATAGAAATGTTTACTAGTCTAAAAATTGTCAGTATTGGCTGAATGTTAAAGAACCCAGCACTACAAAACTATAAATAATTTTGTCTTTAGTGATATTAAATTTTATTAAATTTAATGAGATTTTTTGAGAATTGTACTGCATGTAAAAAAAAATAAAACATTTTCTCTAATTATGTATTATCATTTTAATAGTCTAAATTTTACCATAACCACATTAGAAGCTATTACTATAAACTCTTCAGAATTACTATTTAAAACAAGACAGCAAACCCAGATTTTTATAAGAATAAATGTGAAAAAATCTTTCTGCTTCACTGTTGATAGTGGGTACACATTTCTTTTTCCAGTGTGCCCCCCATTCCATCTTTCTCTGAGCAGCCTTATCTTTTGTTCTTTTCTTGGTTCTATGCACCCATGAAAAAAAAAATTGTATACTTTGCTGAGACAGAGATTTTCTTGCAAGGAATGGTCTTTATTTTGTTCCTGGGGTAGAAGACAAATTATTTGTACAGAAGGAGTGAAGAGCATGGTAGAAAGAGGCTGAAAAGTGGAATGGATATTTAGGCAGAGGTGAGAGTCTGGGGCTTCACTGGGCATGGTAAAGATGGTGGACTTTGTTCTAGGTGTGCAAAAGAGGTTTAAAGCAGGAGACTCCCATCACAACATTTATATTTAGGGCAGTGTGACCATGAACAAGGGAGAGAACAGATCTCATGATGCCAAGCGAGCATATAGGCAATGAAGTTAGGAAGACGATGCAGCTATGTGCTGTTCAGCATGGTTTGGACTTGCACATGCTTAGGGCAGAGCTGAAGGAAGATGAATAATATCAAAATGTTCAGAGGCTAGAGGTGAAATCAAAAGTGATCTTGGAGAATTGTTTGCAGATTCTTGGATAAAACTTTTTATCAGAATCTTAACTGGATGTTTACTGGGAGTACCTGAGATTTCACTGGAAAATTGAAATGTTAATAATTTCATGCCAGTGAACAAATACCTAATGTTTATGACACAGTATCTTTTCCTTGAAACAAATCTCCAAGGGCTAACAATAAAGTAGACACAAATAAAAAAATAAAAAGTAATCTTAGATAAATTAGGTATGTGGCTGAGTTAGAACAGTACCAACGAGGACTTTTCATCCTTTGCTGAGCATGAGTCCTGATCGTCCCAGAGCTGGGGGACACCAGGAGGCTACTTTATTGAAGGCACTACAGCAAGAGAGTATAAAGAGGGAGACAGTAAATCGGGATAGAGCTGTGATGGGCTCCAATGTGATCACTAAATCAAGGAGGATGAGAGTACAGAAGAGAGCAAAAGAGAAATCAGGAAAGAAGGAAGAAAATGAGTACAGTATAATGTCATAAGGATCATAGGAAACCACTGGACAAAGCATTCAACAAGTCAAAAGCTCCTCAGAAGTTAGATCAAGTCCACTGGCCTTAGCAAAGTAGAGCCTGGAGGTTTGGGGCACCATTACAAGGACTCTATGATTGCAGTGCAGTCTTTTATAGTAGATGCAGGTTGGAGAAGGAAGCCAGGAAAATCCAGCTTTCTAAATTTTATTTATTTACATATTGATTGGTCATAACCACTCCTTTCTTTAGACATTAACATATATTTTTTGTTTTGTTTTGAACAATTAAGACAAAAAACTCAGAAGCAAACCAAAAACAGAAAATAAAACAATTACCAACATTGCTCCTTCTAGGATTCCTAACTTAAACCGCAAAGAATTGAACTCAGTGACTTTAATGTAAGTTCTTCTAGCCTTTATTCTGGGAGATAAAGACAGTTTAGTTGGAGGAGACATGTTACCTTTGCCTTTGTTTGCATTTATCACAATAAAGCTATTTTCGTATACTACGATAAAAGTTTGAAAATTAATTGTAAAATGTTAATTTGTAGGTA
The DNA here is from genome assembly GCF_030020395.1 of Manis pentadactyla. Lineage (NCBI taxonomy): Eukaryota > Metazoa > Chordata > Mammalia > Pholidota > Manidae > Manis > Manis pentadactyla. The sequence goes on from NC_080020.1 coordinate 126,463,241, forward strand.
CAATTAAGGCAAATTATGTATAATATATTTTTGTGTGAAACAATACTTCCCTCTTATGAAAATGCTGTTTCCCCTTTGGGGTAAATATTCTCTAAATCTTATTCTATCTCTTAGGACTAGTGGAACAAAGATGTTATTTAATATGTTTATTCCTTCAATTCTTATTGAAATTCAAATGTGCTTCTCCAGTTTTATCCAAAAGTTGTGGATAATTTCTTAAGCTTGGCTTTAATTCAGTATTTATAATGCAACATATATTTTTCATGGCATGGTAAGAGGAGTTTTTCATTGTTATTTAGAAGGAATCTAGCCAACACACTCAGAATGTAGCCATTTGTACTTTTGAAATAATTTTGGCTAATATATGAGCTCATAATCTTCAAGGAAAATATCAGCACCACCAGAAGTAGCCAAACTTTATTATAGAATTTATAATTCTCTAATAACATCCAACCCTAACAGGTAACCAAATTGTGATATTATTATTGTTAATATTGAAATATGCTTTAACTATTACCTGTTTGTGAAAATGACTGCAAGTGTATAAGGCCATCCTTAATTTTGCTGCTAATGATTGATGTGATCCCAGGTGACCTATTCAGTCTCTTGCTTTTATTTGCCAATCTGTGAGGGTAAGGTTTCAACTAAAAAAACCTGAGAGTCAGCTATAAAATTTTGTGATGCTTATTTATATTTTATAATAGTTTAACTATGATTCAAAATTTTAAAGTATGGTCAGTCTCCATCTATATGTGTATTGGTTATCTGAAAATGGTGCTTGAAAAGCAAAGGTTTTAAATTTGAATGGTAGATAGACATGTTATGAGTTGGGTTATGTTCTGTCAGGATTACCATTGTCAGGTCCATTGTATTGGATGATTGGGAGAGAATTTAGAGTAAGCCTTTATAATGCAATCACAATTTGGTGCTAGCAGAAGGTGTACTGGAGTCCTCTTTACCTCCCAGGGATCTGACATGCATTTCCCACCTGCACCCCACCTTCTTGTGGAGGGACCAGAGCAGTTGGCAGAGCAAACCTAAGTTACACTTGGCAAAGAAATCACTGAATCAGGCTCTGAATCAAAATTCTGCCAACTGTACTTTAAATCGCACATCACATGCAGGGAACTAGCTACGTCCACCACCTGGATATTTCCTACTGTTGGATACACATGTCCTGATAAATGGGGATCAGGGTGGATTTGGTGTGAGTGGAGTAAGGGATGAGAAGAAGAAGGTAGAATTGGCGAGGAGATAACTGCCAACCTGTTGTCATCTGACCTATCTGGAAGGACTCTATGGATACTCTGTGGGCTCCCCTTAGTTTGAAAAAAAATAAGTTTCAATGAGAAGGGCCATTACCTGGTAGCCAATAGCACTACAGAAGTTAATGAAAATAATCTCCCTGACTTGAGCCACCTCATTTCTACCAAATTTAGTACTAACATATGATGGTATAAAAAAGAATAAAGTGATCTTTAGGGGTAAAAATATCACCTACAAGAAGTATTTTGGGGAAGGATGTTGGGAGTCAGGACATGGTGTACCTAAGTGCAAGCTGTAAGACAGTTCAAGTTGCAAAAACTCAAAACCCCTTAGAACTATAAGCCCTACAATTGATAGATAAATAATTAAATGATGTAAGAAATGCAAATACAAAAATATATCCCCAAATTTTAATTCCTTTATGATGAAAATAATGAAACTTAATAAATTAGTTTTAATTTTCTTAAAAAGATAGAATCAAGTGGGTTTAAAATCCTGGCCAAACTCAAAAATAAAAGAAGAAAAATAAATTTACTAAGAATAAATATAGAATTTAGAATAAAGATGTCTCAAAAATATTATAGTTTATTCACGTTTTGATCCAGATTTTATACAAATATCAAAAATCTTTATAATTTTGAACAAGGAAAGATAAGCTCTTTATATATATATATATTCATTTTTTTAACAAGTCCATGGCTATATCTTATTCTATCTTCCTAGATGACCCACTGTAAGAAGAGGTTATTTTGTTTCACATGTGTGGTTTGATGGACTGTGGGGAGGGGTCATTTGAATATACTCAATTTAACTTCCGGTTTTTACATAAGGACTTAATTCTCAAATCTACTTCTATAATTATTATCTTCATTCATTCTCTTAAAACACATTTGATCTTTGGATTTTTTTTTTAATATTTGGTTTGATTTTCAAACATTAAAAATGTTCTCAGAATAACCAGGTGTTTGGCATTATTAGCAGCCATAAGCTGATTTAAAAATACATTTAAAATTATTTTCCTAGTGAAGTTATTACTATTCATGAAGATGCACTTAACACAATGCCACATTATCAGTTTCACAGAGACTACTCCTTTGTTCATCCATACAAAAATTGTTTATGGAATATTTCTGTATGCCATCTGCTCCAGAAGCATCTACTGAACAAACACAAATGTAAAGCAGTTGATTAGGAGCATGTTTAATCATCCATGTTTCTGCATTCTTCTCTGAGTTGGTTTGCATTTGCCTTTGATTAGAAGGACCATATGTCCATATTTGACCTGATGTCTTATATTAATTATAAACAAAATCCCCTTTCATTCATAAAAGTATCTCAGATTGTATGGTTTTAATTATATGTTGACCTTGTATTTAATTGGTATGTAACAAACCTAGGAATCTTTGATCACTGGCAAATGACTAAGTGTGAAAAAGAGATAGATACAAAACCTCAAAGTTCAAAGTGAATTAGTGTCTATATTTTGAATCAAAATATATCAAGAATATTTTCTAAAAGTATAAGGAATAAACAAATTTAAATATCTTAATAACAACCTCAGCATCACCCCCTCTATCTCATTAGGCAAATATGGAATTAATATTGATAAAGGATGCAAATTACCACAACACTTTGATAATAGTATTGATCACACTCTCCCTCTTAGAGATGCACATAAATTCCCTTGACATCAACCACCAAACATTTCAACATAAGAGAAAATAACTTAATTTATTCACATGTCAGAAACTTTACTGTAATAAATTAGGCAGTCTGTAGAAATGGATGTTTACTCTAGAACATCCTTCTCCCTTAATCATAAAAATGAGCAGAAATATACAGTGGGCAATAAGTTTAAATTTCTGAATACAGTGGAGTGAGTACTTGAGGATGCTGTATAGGCCAATGAATTAGAAAGATCTAAACTGGATTTACACAAAAAGAAATAGTAAGGTATTAAATGCATACTGCATTCAGCAAAAATCTTTTTTTTCTTTTTTTCAAAAAATATAGTATTATATTAGATAGTGTCTTTGCAGTGTAAGCAACATGTATGGAAAATCATTTTGTGCCATAGCATAGTATTTGTGGATCAGGGCCACATATATCATGAGCATTTCCTTCTCAGCTTTCTGGAATCACTGCATTCCAAACACAGTGACTCAGTGTTTCCCCATGTCTGTCATCATCTTTCCCACCGCATTTCCCCATTACCTAGGCAGTATCCTTTAATTCCATGCTCTTCAAGATGGTTATCTCACCTTCCCTGTAGATGTTTTGTCCATTCTGTTGTCTTCATTCCCATAGACTCTCATTTACCTTTTCTCTGGAAAATTAGATTCCTCCAGTGCACTGTGACCATCTCTTTCCACATATAGTAAACTTCTCTGCTGTAATTATCCTTTCCACTTCTGACTTGAAAATAGATTCTTCTGCCTCTCCATGTTGTCAAGTCTTAGAAGCACATGCACACTGTGACATCTAGTTTAAAAACAGGCAGAGTTCAGCTATATTAATTAGGGGTATAAATACAAAAAGTTATAAAAAGAAGTAAAGAAACAATAATGATAAAAATAAGGATAGAAGTTAATTTCTAGAGGTAAGAGGGTGCTTTCTAGGGTTCCAGGTACATTCTTTATTAGAAAACAGCTAACCTGGTGTTTACTTTATAATCATCTGTTAAAGATTACATGGTGTTAGCATTGCTAGATAAAATACAGTATACAGACAAATAGATAAAATGCAATATACAAATGTGCATTTTAGATTTTAAAATATGTGTATATATCCATAGGTATATATTTGTGTGTGTATTACATATATATAATATGCACACACATATATAGCATATCACATACAATATATACATATGTTATACATATGTATACATATACATATATATGCATTAATATGTAGGTAAAATTTATCCATATATGTATTTATAGGAAAAGTGTGGTCATACAATATTTGCATTTGTTTGTAATCTCAAATATTACATATTGCATGGAGAATACTTAATGTCTATATATCTATGTTTATTTATGCATATGCCTATATAGCATATATATACAAGATATACATTATATTTAGTATAATATATTATATTATATTATATTTAGTATTAGCTTTATCTTGTATTCAAATGACAAAATATACATATTGTTATTTACCTCAAGTTCACATTTAATTATTTGCTAAATCTAACAACCCTATATGCCATTGCAATCACTTCTCCATCACATTAAAAAGAATGTTTAAAACAATAATAAACATAATAATGACTATCATAAAACTTAACGTATCAGTTGATCAAAAAAAGAACAGTCTGCAGAGCTAAAGTAAAGGATATTGTGATTAAAGACTCAAAGTGGAAGTGAGGTCATTATATTTAGGAATGGTTTCATACCATCAAATAGAAAGATTTGAAAATACTGAAAACTGCCAAAGTGCCCAAGACCCATTTCTGTCATTCCATTCAATTGTTGAAGCACTATTGGTAATAAGCCACTTGTCCATCTGGCCACTCAGTTTCTTTCCATATATTTTTAAATAATGAAGAAAGTAATGGAAACCCCATCATGTTTGGCATGAAAAGTCATCGGTTCCAGCACCAGCTCATTTACCATTTATATGATTGTAGACTTAGATCTTAGTTATCCATGCCGTCACTCTTGAGGCTGTTTCCTCATTTCAAAAATGGGGACAGCCACAGCTCTTCTGTGAGGAGTAAGTACATTATGTAAAGAACACTTTGTAACCTGAAAAATTCCTAGGAAACAGAAATTGGGTACAAGGAAATTAACATTTTTGCAGCTTGATAAGGAAATGCAATTATTAATACATGATAACATTCTAAAGGTAAAGGATGAAAGAGACCAGCCATGTAAAATATCGCTGCTCTGATTCCTACAAGTCTTAAAAGTAAAGGGTCTAAGGTAGGGGCTCCTTTCTGTCCAATAGAATCCTAAAATATCCTGCCTTTAATGTATCTAACTGGAAGGATTATGTATCTGTAGCTAGACCAACCCACACCATTATTTTTCCCCTTCAAGTTTTCATGTTGCTTTTCCATCATCTGTTAAACACTGTCTGGCCTGCAATGAATCAAGAATCGTGAAAGCAGAAGCCTGGCCCATGAGACTATTGTGATTTTCTAGAGATCAGCAATTCTCAGTGCTTTGCAGAGATCATTTTTTTTCCCTTCTTTGAGATATTAGAGAGTCTTGAAGTGTTATTCGGAGAGTGCAGAGATCAGGGTCATGTTACAACGCAAACCTAAATGGAATATTATTGATGACGGGGGTGGGAATTTGCTGATGTCAGTTCTCCAAGAATTGCTTTCTTTTTTTTTTTTTTCTAATATTTATCCTCTTTTCATTTTCCCTCAGCGATCGTAGTACTTTTTATCACATTGAGACGCAGCAAAAAAGAGCCCCTGATTATTTCAGAGGAAGACGTGCGGGAGAACGTGGTCACCTATGATGACGAGGGGGGCGGCGAGGAAGACACTGAGGCCTTTGACATCACAGCCTTGAGGAATCCGTCTGCTGCTGAGGAGTTCAAGTATCGGAGAGATATCAGGCCCGAACTGAAGCTCACCCCCAGACACCAGACATTGTCCACTCTGGAGAGTATAGATGTTCAGGAATTTATTAAGCAAAAACTGGCGGAAGCCGACCTGGACCCCAGTGTCCCCCCTTATGACTCCCTTCAGACTTATGCCTATGAAGGTCAGAGGTCAGAAGCTGGGTCCATCAGCTCGCTGGATTCAGCCACGACACAATCAGACCAGGATTATCACTACCTTGGAGACTGGGGGCCTGAGTTTAAAAAGTTAGCTGAACTCTATGGAGAAATAGAATCTGAAAGAACAACTTAGGGGGGCAATCCGTGCAACATTCTAGAATTTGCTTCCTGAGTACGTGGAGATAAAACCTCAGCAATGGCAAAGAAGAAATGTGGAAACAGTACTTGAAACAGTGTAAGCTGTACACAGCTTCTGTAGAAACAAGTGCCCTTTTCATGATGAAAACTGGGTTATTTAATCATCACAGAGTCAAATTTAAAAAAAATACAGAGAAAAAGCTATTGTTCCTTGTGTATATTTTCAAATGCTCAATAAAGTCTGTGGTCCTGTTTAATTAAGAATACCTGAATTAAGCCAAATGATGATATTTGTTTCCATATTTTGTGATTTCTTTCAAGAGCAAAACTAAATAGAAAGGTTCAAAATCACTTATAACTGATTCTTGGGGTGGCACACCACAAAATGAAATTTGTGAAGGTAACCACCAACTCTTTTTCCACTTTTCTGAGTGAACTCTTGAGACCCACACCCTGTTGTTATTGAGACAGATCTTATTCGCTTTGTCTTGTATTCACATGACATGAGGTATACCCAGGATACCATGCCACGCCATCATGGACTTGTATGTACCATTTTCCTTTGCCCTCCCCACTTCTTTTCTCCATACGAAGTTAATGGAGCATGGGGATTTGCTGCTTGCACTATAATGTATGCAACTTCTGTGCACCAGATGTGCACTGCTCTCAGAGACAACCGTCTCTGTCCTGCCTGCCTCCCTTTTTTTGAACAGAAAAAGACTCCCACCTTCTTTTTTTGAATGGTTTAAGACATATTTAGATAATCTGATATGTCAGGGAATGTTCTAATTAAAAAAATAGCTTCAAACCTTATCCCGTACAAAACACTGGGGGATTCTATTCCTGTTTCCATTTGGTTTTGCACAGGGAAATCAGCAGAGTTGATCATTCCTATACCTAGAATTAGTTTTCAAAGTTTTGCTGATCACTTTATACTTCACTTATTTGTAACATGAGCAGCCATCAAAAATAAGTACCTCATATAACAACATAGTGTGAAAAGATTATCCTCCAGTTTACATCCGCTTCATAGGCTAATGATTGACTTATACCTTTATTCCGTACATAGCTTCAGACTTTTCCCTGCCTCTTTGACTGATTAACCTTTATGTATCTGGGATCTACAGGCAAATGTGTTGGAGTAGGAGCAAATAAAACATAGGACATTCACACTTATCCTTGGGTATGTCCCCCAAAGGCTCTTGAGCTTTAAAGTCACAAACTGCAAAACAGAAATGTCGGAGACTTCCTTGCTTGCCTATGGGGGAGGACAAATGAACATCTGTAAAAATGCTTTGCCAACTGCAAAGTGTTGTGGCTTGCAGATGCTAATTTTCTAATTCCTTTAGCCTATAAGTGTATAGTTACACACATGTTCAATAAAATAGTATGTCATCATAGAATTTCACAAAACCTTCAACAGTGAAGCAATTGTTAACTAACCATATAATATACAAATTTAATTTTTTGATATTTTCCCAAATAAGCTAATTTTCTTAAAATTTCTTGGGGTTTTTCTCCCCACATTCTTTAGATATTCTGCTGTTCTTGCTATTGGTCTTGACGTAGAGCTCAGAGCATAATGGCCCTAGTCTCGAAAGCTGACCACACTTATGTATTTCAGACGAATTGGAATTTGGAATTTTGAAACCCACAAATCAAGAATTATTTCAAGGGGGGACTTTTTCTTTTGCTCTTTAAATTTATTATAATCTAGTGTCCTGAAAAGTCATATGACATTTTCTGTCTGATTCTACCTATGTGCAAAATTTGGAATTTTGCCTCTGTTTGCAACTGCCCTGTGCTATCATATTTCAGTGTTGAATATGGGAAGTAACTAAGTTTAATTTGAATAATTCTCAATTTGTGTTTCAAGCCTGAGGAATAAAATGTAATTTAAGTTTCTTACAACATTTTAGCTTTCCAGATGCTGCTTTATCATTTTTTTTCATCTCTTAACGGTGTATATGCTGGTATAAAGCTAAATCAAAAGTGACACTCAGGGGCTTTGGGGAATAACTTCTGGAAATACATACTCTGATTATGCTGATACTGTGCTACATTCACCCTGAATGAACCATTTTGGAGTTCTTTGGAGAACTACAGTGGATCTTGGTGTTTTGACTTTCCTATACAAAGAAGACTAGGAAGGCCAGGTTTTGGATGTCTATTAGGCTTCAAGATTTAGATTCTCGATAAACTATTCATGGCTTTTGTCTGTTTTTGCTTTGCTTTGTTTTGTTTTGTTTGTAATATTCACCTCACTTTACGGATGAGGGTTTGAAGGATGAAAATGTGAGTATACATTTAACCATTTACGTAAAAGCTAAGGTCCTCTGAATGATTTACGTACTAAAATATTTCCCTGATTTTGTGGAAAAAGTACTCCAGATCCATTAATTTTAATTATACATTATAACAATAATGAATTGCTTCTAAGTCCCTAATAATAAATCTAATATGGAGGCAAAATGGAGTTTCTGTAGTTTTGAAATATTATCTTTCCATATTGACCTATTTTAGGATTCTGTTAGTGAATGCATTCCAAATATTATTTTTTATATGAACTCTGAAACTAGGCAATTATATCATTATTATAAATATGGATTAAGTCTCTTATTAATTCTTCTACTTTAAGAAAACAATATTAATGTGTATGACATATACTCTGCAAATGGACTGAAGTCATTTAACAATTCTTAGCTTTAAAAATTCTATCTTATCAGTGTTAGAATTCTCAAAAAGTTTAGTAGGCAAAGTATGTTTGCTCATCAACTTTAAGCACTCACTAGCCACAGATAATCAGCTATGGATTCCCTAATGTATCTCAGCACATTTCTTAAGTTTTAGTTGATATTTATAGATATAAATAAAATATAGCTTTGAGATCAATTTACTTCTTTCTAATAAAATAATTTTCTACAGACAGACCCTGCATAAAATTATGGCTGCTAAATAAGAAGACATATGCATAATTAGGATCATTTGTTTATCTAAGGTCTTTCTTATGAGAATTTATTAATAAAAAATCTTCAGTGTACAAACACTGAGAAGTTCATAGGTCTTGCCGAAATCACTAAAGATCTATCATCAGAAATTCTATGGCAAATCTATAAAAACACAGATTTGAAGAGGAAATTGAAGGAGAAATTATCCCTAAGATAAGGCTCTATTCAAAGTTAACTCGTGACTTTCCTACAACCTTGTAGAAGAAGAAAAATATTCTGAGAAGTTGCCCTCACATAACCATAGTCCCCTACACCTCCACATACACAAATATATTTTTGAAGAATATTTGGAGAATAAAAGAATATTAAAAATAGTGACTTAGATATTGATCTGACCCAAATATGTGATGTATACAGAATTCTAGTACCCAACATTTGGAAGATTCAGGTTGAAGTTAATAGACACTTGTGGCCTTTATTTTGTATCCAACCTCAGGCTAATAAACCTTCAGCACTGTCAAAGACTGGAGATAATTCACAAGTGTGATTATACAGAGAAAAAGAAATTACCAAATAGTTATAAATCACAATTTTAAAATGGGGATTTAATGAACACAGGGTGACTTAAATACAAGTTCTTTGACATAGATACTTTGTGTCCTCCAATGTAGCCATAAATCTGGGTAGAAGGAGGAAGATGTTGAGAGTCCACCATTTTCAGCAATGCAGACAGCTTAAATACCGAATTAATCATTGTTTTTTTCTGTTCTTACAGAACCGTACCAATAAGTTTTTAGCTTAATATACAGGAGAAACAAAGAGAAATTTAGGTAGATTCATTCATTTCAGCAGCCATCAGGAAGTGAAGTTAAATGAGCATGACAGTAGGTACCCTGGAACACGCATAGATCCAATACTTTTGGGTAAGTCTTCATTTGCTTTTTAGTATAGATAGAGCTCGATCAGCTATTAAATCAGAACTCTAAAGCTGATTATTATGGAAAGAGGAAAGAGATCTGTTTCAAACTTGAATGGTACTTAGCTTCAAGGAATGGTAACATTCAATTAACTTACTTGGCTTTCAATTTCAAGAATGGAATGAATATCAGAATAGTTCTTGGGAGATATGTGATTCAAATTCAACTTCTCTTTCTCTTTTTTATCCTTTAGGATTAAAGGCAAATTAATTATTATCTGAAGGAAACAAACCATTTCAACTTTTATTTTCTACCTCATCTGCAGAAGGTAAATCTTTTGCAATATAAAATTGGAAATCTCATAAACCCTACAGCTAAAAATAGCTCACAACCATTTGAAGATAAAACTAGCACCAAACCCACTCACTTTTTCAAAGATCCAAATATATCATTTTAAAGTGAAAATAATACAGCAACACTGTTTAACATGTCAAAACCTGTTAACCTGGCCCTTTGACTTGTGCCAATGAAAGATGTCTTGAGGAATTAGGTTTTTTTTTTTTTTTTAGTTTTCGATAAGGAAGAGATCAGAGAAAAACAGAACATCCTTCTTTAAAGTATTGATGTAAAAAAAAATGTTCCTACACTAGTGAGGAATGATTACATTTATCCACCTTGCTGAATCTACAGAAATAAAGCATCTTTGCCCTTCAACACTACAAAGACATCAAACCTGTTTTAGTAATGATTCATTTGTAAAGTATTAGGTGAAGGTGAATGGAGAACATAGGCATTCAAGGACTCCTGAAATTATATCCTGTGAGGCAGGCATGTACCATGTATAGATTGAAGTGGGTTCATCACATGGTTAAATCTTACTGTCCAGCAATATGAGCTTTGGAGTTAAGAAAATGGACCACAATAGTTAGTGTCACTCTAACAATTTCAAGACGATTTTTCTTATGTCATGCATCAAATTGTTACTCTAAGTCACCTATTGCCATTTTCAGAGTGATATTTCAAATGCCTTAGTTTCAAATAGAAACTCTTACAATCTAACATTTATTGATTAAGGTCTTCTAATTATGCACTGTATGAAAGATACTATTCCATGTCTTGAAAGCTATGTAAGAAGAATGTCTTGGTGACAAACATTATCATCGATGACACTAGAGTCTCACTTTGGAGTTAAGATCCACATATAAAAAGCTGTTTTTTACAAAGCATCACAAGTGTTCTAAAATAGGATTGGATACAATGCTAGGAAAGGCTGTAGGACCACATTAGAACTGTGTCAATAATAGGTGTAACACCTGAGGTCCCCTGTGGAAGGAGAATGACATGTGCAGAGGAAAGTGGAAACAGATAAGCAGTTTAAACAAATGTACTAAGGTAGATTTTTCTATATGGACTAGAGGATTCCTACAGGGAAATAACGATAATATAAGATGGTAAAAGAAGTTGGATTTAGGTTTAAGTTGAATGAAATAAACTTATCCTTTAATCAATATCCTTAAGTCTATTTTTCCCCAAAACATAAAAGTGATCATAGCTGGTCTTCTCTTTTAGGGATCTGAGTCTTTCATTAATGTCTATCATTCAGTAAAGATATAGCAAAGAAATATTCTAGAGTTATTTGTACCTACAGAAGAAGTATTAGACTATTTTAATAATTTCTAAAAGATAATTACTTATTTTAGGCCTAATCTTGAGAAGGTTAAAAAAATCATAGATAATTACATTTCAATTTTGATTCTTGGCATCATTTAATTTTATCAACTTATTCATATTAGTAAAATATTGAGAAGGGCAAGAGAGATACTTCTAAGAGCAATATTTATTCATATAAATGTATTCTTAATGGAAAAATGTATCTATATTCTAGAATCATTGTTTTAGGTATAAAAATATTTTTAAAGCCAAAAAAAATAATATCCAAATACCAAAGACCAAGCTGATGCCTTATTAAAACAATATCAGGTTTTCTTAATAAATTATTTTTAATGTTTAATTCAAAAGATATCACATACTCTAGTGTTTCATTATATAAAAATTTACTTTGGATTCATTTTCAAAAAGTGATTATCATACAAGAAGATGCAATTATTTGTGAATAACACAGTTAGACTTGGCTGCAATTCCCTACATTTATATCTTCTGTTTCTCATTTTTTCTTCTTTCACATTCACTTGCCTTCTTTTTACAACCTTTGAAAATCTGTTTGAGCAATTTCTATATTTTATGTATTTTTCAGAGCAAATTCAAGAAAATGTTTTTCAGAAATAGAAAGTAGATATCATGTTGTTTTTAGAGCTCTGATTTTCCATGCATTTTCTCCCCCTCTGTCACTAATCATGTTCTTCCTCACCTGAAAGTAATAAAAGAAAATTGCCTTCAGAAAAGTACTCTGTGAAAGTCACTTTCCTGTAAGCTAGAGGTTTCAGTCCATGATGTGATTTGGTTTTGTAGCTAATGCAACACTGTATTTCCAAACTCCTGCCATCTATCCTGTCTTCATTCTCCAAAGACAGCTGGGAAGAAAAGTCATTTTTGGTAATGTGAAATTTATTTCAAATATTTCAAATGGCTTTGATGATTTATTTCCTAAACCCTTAAAATCATGAATGAAATTAAATAGTGCTTTATTCTTTACAAAGCATTTTCAACATCACACTTTAAAAGTTAAAAGTATAATTATAATTTTTAAAAATTAATGCAATTTTATTGGCATCCTTCTGCTCATTTAAAAGAAATTTCAGAAAATTGGTTTTCCAGAACTAACACTGAATCTCTCCCAAATTTTATCACCTAAGTTATATTTTCTCTTTTCAACTTCACATTAAGTTCACACTGATCATACTACAGTAATAAATGACAAGTATTATATCAACAAAATACTACATTTAAAATGACTTGAAATAGCATCTTCTTGTTATTAGGCTAAGGGACAATGAATAAGCTTCTTTTAATTTGTATTTCACTAAATTCTCCCCTGAGTATGTTCTCCAAGGCATGGAAAGAGAGACACTCACCTCCTGCCAACATGTGTGTCTTTTTTCCACCTGCCCACAATCAGCTGCACCACTAATCCTTAGCTGTCAGTCCAGTTTCAGAGAATAAGTCATACAGAAATGTAAACTACTTTATTGGCATGAATAGTCTGGAGAAAACCAGATCACAGCTTAGCTTTCTTGATTCCGACTCAGTATCTTGAGTTAAAATATGAAACTGGATAATATTAATGGAAAATGCCTATACCTGTACTAACAGGGGGGAGAAACCTCTTAGGTTTAGGAGTCTGGGGTTCAGGAGTCTGTGACAATGACTAGTTGTTTAAGTTCAAAGTCTTCATTATTTAAAGTAAAAATAATATCTTCAGATTTACCTCACAGGATTGTTAGGATTACCAGATATGATTTTGTGTGTGCAACACAGAAATGAGTCAAGTTCTTGGCAAACTCAATAATCTTATTATTACGGTTTCTTTCTTGCCGCTCAGCCTACCCAACAACCTCTGTCCTCAGAAAATTGGGTTACATATTTATTACAAGTATGTGGGCCTTGCATATTTTCAGCACAAACTAAGCAAAGAGACACATTCTTTACCCAAGGAGGCAGAGAAAAAGAGCCATTCTAGTACTAGCTCATTTGCTACTTCTTTTCATGATGCAGAGGACAAAGGAAATTATCATCTCTATTTCACTCTATGTAGTGGATTTCCTTCAATGCCTTTAGTACAAAAAAATCTATATATAAGATTAGACTAAAAAATTAGAATTGTGTTATGAATTATACTTACTTTGTTTACTTCATTTTCAAAAATCTTTTAATAAAAATCCACTTCTCTTTTCAATGTAATTATAAAAAAGCATAAAAAATTATTATTATAGGATAATAAGTAATAATTATTACTGAACATAAAATAATTGTTTTGGAAAAATAATCAAAATGTTTAGTGCAAGGATATTTGGAGTGTTTATTGAAACTCTTAAAATTCAAGAGAGACAAAACTCATTATAGCCCTAGAGTGTATATTTTGCATGATCAAGGAAACACACTTCATGATGTCTGAGAGTTCTTAGAGGAATTACAGCAATGCTATAGTGTGCAATTACACTATTATTATTTAATAATAAATACCACAAATAATAAACACTCTAATATCACCCAGTGCTTGCAAGTTCTTAAGTAGAATATATATGATGCAGTATCTAGAAGAAAAACCAGCCTCTCCTTCAAATCATATTGAACCCTTCATTTGACCCACAACCCAAGGACACCTGGTTGTTAATTTTTTATTCTGACATTATTATTTGTGATAGGATTATATCTCCAATAGAGAATAAAGTCTGTTTTCCAATTTCAATTAAAGAAAAATGCTCCTAACTTAAGGAGGTATTGAACAACATAAAAACAATTTATTTAAAGTCTGCTTCACCTGCCAGACAATAGAATTTCATATTCCACATATAGGAAAAGAAACATAATTTCCTTTTGAGGAAATTAATATTAGTACATTTTATTAGCACCTAGTAATTTAAGTATATTAAGGCATTATTAGTGGAAAATAGGTTACATTTTGAGGATATTTCTGCTCTTTCTATATTCCAATCATGCACCAATTCCTCTTTCAAATGACAGCCTAATCTTGTGCACTGCAAAGGTAGAAATACCTAATTAAGTTAACAGAATTCCATAACTTTTGTTTTTTCTTTCTCTCAAATCTTTATTTCCACAGACAAATTTGACATCTAGGACTCTTCATAAATCCCCCTGAAATCTTCTTCAATAGCTACTTATTTTTCTTTCAGAATTGTTATCTCAAATTTTTATTTAACCTTTACTCCAAGAAAATCATTGAGGAAGTTCCCCCAAAAAATGACATAGAAAAGAATCAGAGAGTTGGGGAAATTATATGGTTTTCTGAGAGAGTTACCCCTTGGCACATGTAATAGCTGATTTTTGCCAGTGGTTTCTTAAAAGGACCAACCACCTAATATCTTCTTGGCATAGGTGAGTATGCCAAGAAGGCTAAAGCCAGGGCTAGAGAGAGGCTGGAGTATTAGGAGTTGGAGGTTTTTCATATGGAAATGGAGGAACTAAGAATCCTTAGGCAGCATTACAGAGTTTAAAGAGAAGGATTTTATTCTTCTTGGTCATATTTCTGGGTAAAAATACTTCCCTACCGCTATGCACAAGGGCTGATAAAGGTCAGTTTTGCAAACGCATTGAAAAAGGCACACACAAAAAACAAATCTTTGAAGAATGAAAATGCCTCATATCATCACAATTATTACAACAAATGGCTCCTGCAAATCAGGACAAATAGCTCATAGCAGTCACTTTCTGTTTGACCTTTAGAAAGAAAATTCTTGGTCATAGGAGGAAGTGTGGATGTCTCAGGAAAGCGTGTGAAATGACTGCATTTTGTTTCAGAAATTAGTATGACAAATAAAACTGACATATTGTGATTGGAGGAATTTCATGAATTAAAATCAAATTATTAAAGGAGGAATAAACCCTCCATCTGAGCACATACAGTTTACAGTTGTTCTCAGGTCCAGGTCACAGCTAACAATGGCCAAGATTTTATAAGTCTTGTCTTTAATAAGACAAGAAATGATACGTTAGCCAATTCATGACTTAATTTTTAGTCATTAAATATATGTAGATATTATAAATAACATTTTACCTATGTATGAATAAAGAAAAACAAATAAATAATATACTGAAAACTCACTGTGAGCATCCACCCAATTGGGTTATCATTTATTCTCTCAGAGGTAGCCACTATCCCAACTTTTGCTTTTCCTTATAATTTCAGAAATATGTATTCTGTACCTTATTTCAAATGAATAATAATTTCCTCTGTGATTTTTCTCCTAATATGTTTTTTTGAAGCTCACATTTTATCATTGGCCAAAATTAATGTCCATAATCCTGGTCTGGGAGGGTTTCTAGAGTATAATTCATGCCAAAGAATTGCCCCTATTGAAGCAATTGTTTCAGGCTTTCATAGCATTATTTTTTTTTAATCCTTAATTTCTGCTCTCAGCTCCACGCTCTTTAAAATCCTTCTGCTTTATTTGGCTTTATTAACTGGTCTTCACCGAACACTAAGTTTGAAACTTAAGTCATTTAAATTAAGATTTTCTTAGTTTTTAATATTAGCTTCCAAGATACAATTCTCTGTTCCACCCTCCTATAAGTGTTTTATCTGTTTTTACAATACTATCCTCTATAATAGACTCCAAATCTCAGTGAATTATCAGATTACTTTATTTCTTGCTCTGGTAAAGTCTAAGTAATTGTTCTTGATTTGGATCACCCCTAAGCAGTGACCCAGGATTCCAGTCAACTTCCATTTTATGTCTCTGATATTCCCTAGGTCTTGGAGTCAAATTAGTGGGCCTCCCTACATCCAGATGCCTTCGCAGAAAAGACTCATCCACTCACATTCTGTTTGGTAAGATTGGGCACCATGGCTCACCTAGATGCAAAAAAGGTGTGAAATATTGCTGGTTGTGCCACTCACTGGGGTTCAATGCACAAGGTGTTCACTGGCACTGGTCGTGTATGTATCCTCTGCCTACACCTGTCAGAATTAGACTCCAAGACATAAAGTAGATGTTTAGAATAAACCATGTGTTTTGTAGCTTAAGTACTGTAAACCATGTTAATCATTTAGGGAAGAGTGGGAAGTCTCCTAAAACCTAAGTTCTCAGATGCCTAAGGTCAAAGTGTAAGCAGGTCTTTGTAAGGACAGCAACCCTAGCTTTACTATGATAATGTTTTTCTACAAACTTGTTTTTTGGGAGAACAAGTCCACTTTCCCACTGTTGAGTATGTCAGATTTAGTTTTAGTTTTTTAGTTTTTTGTTTTTTCTTTATTAAGGTGAGAAGTTCCCATCTCTTCTTTATTTGCTAAAGGTGTTTTTTAATCATAAATCCATATATTAGGGTTCTCTAGACAAACAGAACCAATAGAGAGAGAGAGAGAGAGAGAGAGAGAGAGAGAGAGAGGAAAAGACAGAGACAGAGACAGAGAGATGGGGAGAGAGAGATTTATTATGAAGTATTGACTCATACAATCATGGAGGCTAATGAGTCCAAAATCTGTAATGTGGATAGAAAGTTGGAGACCCAGAGAACCTGCAGTGTAGATGAAGTCCAAAGGGTTTCTGCTGGAGAATTACCTTTTTCTCCAGGAAGCTGATCTTTTTTTCGTTCTACGCAGGCTTTCAGCTGATTGGATGAGAACACCCACATTGTGGAAGGAGATCTGTCAGTGTTCACCAGTTTAAATATTAATCTTATCCCAAAATACCTTCCAAATTAACACATAAAATAACTAGGTTATTTGTTCTGGGTTTCTGGAATGGAAATTGTAAACCTTTGGAATTTCAGGAGTTCCTCTAATATACATAATGGGTCCCTAAGATCATGACTTAGTTTATGCTAACAAGATAAATCGGGGTGGGTCTTCATATACTTTCAGAATGAATAAAGGAATGAGCTGATCATGCCAAAAAGTCCAACCATGGGATTACAGGGTCAGAT
This sequence comes from Manis pentadactyla, assembly GCF_030020395.1. Classification (NCBI taxonomy): domain Eukaryota; kingdom Metazoa; phylum Chordata; class Mammalia; order Pholidota; family Manidae; genus Manis; species Manis pentadactyla. Next base: position 126,480,816 of record NC_080020.1, read on the forward strand.
CTTTGAACCAGGTGATATTAGCTCAACCTCTTTGAAGGAGAAGAGGATTGAGATTATGTAATCACTTAGACAATAGTCCAATCATATTCTCATAATGAGAACCCAGTAAAATCCCTGAGGTGAGTTTTCTGGTTGGTGAATGCCATGATGAGTCAGGAGGATGATATGATGTGATTTTAACAGGATGAGAACATGGAAGCTCACATTTTTTTTGGATCCTCCTAGACCTCTCACCGTAGGTCTCTTGATTTGGCCAGTCCTAATTTGAATCCTACATAACAAAAAGGTAACTAAAGACAGCATTTTCCTAGTTTTGTGAGTTATTCTACTAAATTATAAATCATATGGGGTTGTGGGAATCCTAGAATTTGTATCCATTTGTTCAGAAGTGCAGGTGGTATGGAGACTCCAGCTTGGGACCAGGGTTTGAATTAAGATTGGTTTTACTGGGGACTGTGCCCTTTACCTGTGGAGTCTGAGCTAACTCTGGGAAGTTAGCATGAGAACAGAACTGCAGTATTGCATATATCATGTTATATTCAATTTGCTAATATTTTGTTGAAGATTTTTGCATCTATGTTCATTAGAGATACTAGTCTTAGTTGTCCTTTCTTGCAATATCTGGTTTTGGTATTGGGGTAATGCAGTCCTCATAAAATGAGTTCTGAAGTGACCCTTTTGCTTCTATTTACTGGAACAGATAGCCAAGTAGTGCTATCATCGGTTTCCCAAGTGTTCAGTAAAATTCATCAGCAACACTCATTTTCTGATTCTTTCTTTTTTGGAAGGCTCTTCATTATTTCACTTTTTTTATAGTCATATCTGTTGAAATGATTATCTCTTCTTGTGTCAGTTTTAGTAGTTAATATCGTTCAAGGAATAGCTCCATTTTATTTAAGTTGTTGAGTCATTTATAATATCCCTTCATTTTCCTTATAATATTCATGGGATCTCTTAGCTTGTATTACCCTCCCTTTCTTGGATGGCATCTACTTTTTCCATTAGCACCCTTAACATATTAATCATAATTGTTTTATATTGCAAAATCTTTGTCATATCTGAGTTTGATTCTGATGCTGACTTGGTCTTCTCAGACTGTGTTTTTGCTTGCCTTTCAACATAGGAACTTTTGTTCAAAAGTCAGATATGATTCATAGGTAATAGAAACACTCAGGTAAGGACTGTATTATGTGAAGTTTCATGTTAATCTCACCAGGCATTGGACACTAGTTAGTATTTGTGTTACCTGCACCTGTCAGAGAATTCAAAAGCCTCTAGTGTCCTCATTTTAGTCTTTCCTGTTATCTTGAATTAGTCCTTCAGTAAAGTCTGTATTACAGCTCTTTAGGTTGTCATCAACTATTACTATCCTGTAGCCCTGTTGATATGGTGGTAAGAAGTGGGGAAGGAGAAGTGCCTACAGCCTGATGATCAATCTATGCATTTTAGTTATCTTTGAGCTGTGAATTTTTTCACAAGGGTTTCTTAGTTTGTTTCCTCCCTTAGCCTTAGCCTAGAGGTGAATGGAGTCAGGAAAACACTCTTCCCCTAGGCAGGATAATGCTCAAATAGAGCCTTTTTCTCTTTTCTCTTGTCACCAAGAATGTTCTGTGTGTATTTCTCAATGGTTCATTTTCCCCTCACCTTGCCAGAGTCAGGAGGTAACCTTTCTTGAATCTTCAATCTAAGAACCTGATGGAGTTCCTAATGGAAAAACAAAAAACCATGGACTCCCCCAGCAGTTTATCATACTCAAGGGAGCCCACAA